>NC_061531.1:12975000-14260000 GCF_022379125.1 Scophthalmus maximus | reverse complement strand
TGTGGGCCCTGAAACTAGTCTTAAGGCCTCTACTGACATTTTAATCAGACAGACTCCTGCCTTAAAAACAAATGCACGTTCATGTCCACTATATTTGGTTTCTCAATCCATCGTTTTTAATGGGTCTTTGTGAAGATGTAGTATGCAAAACATTGATTCAGACACCTGTTGAATACTAAAGGGTAACGCTGCATTTGGCACTTGGCTGGTTGGTGTGTCAGATGGTTCTGTGATGCTGTGGGCAGTAAGTAGGCCTCTCCTATCCCCACACAATTCACCGTGAGTAATGTGTAAATTGAGATAAATTACTCCAGTGCCAGAGCAAGAAGTGTAATTATTTCTCTGTCACTCTGCAGCATGTCAGTTGTACATTTTCATCTTCACAGGTTTGGACATTTCCTGCCTGCAGTTGTGCCGTATGAACACTCACCTATAATGATCATGACCACGAAGGGTATTCAGATATGCCATTGTCTGGGTTAGTGACCCAGTTTGTTAAAAAATATTATTACTTCTGCCACAGAGGTTATGTTTACTGTGTCTGTATTTTGTTTTTTTTATGAGCAGATTACGCACAAATGACTAAATGAGAACTCGTAGCAGGGATGGGGTTTGGGAAGAACCTGTTAAATTTTGGTGCTGGTGATGTGGATCCAAGGTTGTTTTTCATCAGACCATTTTTATTTCTGTCATATTTCTAATATAAGAACTAGACGATCCTGTGTAAGTTTGTTCGGCCTTGGCGGAGGTATGGGCCTTCTACTTGTAGAAGTTTCTCTCATTACTGTATGTATCCCTGTGAGCTAGTGATCAAAGAGTTCTAATGAAACAGAGATGTAGCTGTGTTGTTGGATGCAGGACATCCTGTAATGCACACAAAAAAAGCACATTAAGCAATACATATTTTGACACATGCATCAGTCTGTTTCTGTCATTTAAGAAAGGCCGTGTGAAAAATTGTTTATTACATGTTGAATTTTTTTCTTCTGGTTTATACAAAATAAATGCAAAGTTAACAGACACTAAAAAATGTACAGAAATTAAACATTTAATCAGAGATAGTAATCACCCTTACTTAATTACTTACTGTGGTATATGCAAACCTATAACATTTTATAGACAAAAGTAAACACTGAGGGGGCTAACTGCCCAAGCCAGCACTTCTCCTCATGAAGTTCACCTCATCAGTCGGGAAATAAACACACACCGAGTATAATATTGTGTCAAATATGAGCAGGCAGCAGTGTGCTTTTATCAAAAAGACATCATTGTAAATGGAGGCAGCAGGCACAGCACAGTAGGAAACGCATTACTGGCTACCGAGTAATATGTGGTTGTCATAGTGGCAAAGTGATGACATCTTGACAATTAGATCGCCAATAAATTCATCAGTGAATCTGAGCCAGGGAAAGGTCTTATATCGACTCCCAGTCGTATGTTCTGCGAATGGCCTCCAAACTTTCAATGAGGGATTTGAATGAAGGCCTTTGTGCAGGTTTTGCAGCCCAACACTGTTCCATTAACAATTTCACCTGTTGGTAAAAAACAAAAAAGTAGTAATTATGAAACTATCAGGCTCCTCACCAGGCCAAATGTCAACTTTACATAATGAGCTTGTAATGTTACCTCATGTGGACATTCTTTGGGACAAGGCAATCGCAGCTGTCTCTCCAGCAGTTTTAGGAGGACCATCATAGTCATCTCTCCTCGGGTTGCCTCCATCATTTCCATGAACTTCTACAACAACAAAAAAACAGGAGTGTACACTGTACATTTAATACAGGGATTCTCACATGCAGTTATAAGCTTCTTTTTTTTCTGAGGCCAGAGATGACGTACTATTGGAGGGCTTTGCCGTGGGTCACAGCGGGTAAGGATCTCATACAGCGTGACGCCAAAGGACCAAATGTCAGACGAAAAGGAAAATTTATTCTCCTTCAGGCACTCAATGGCATACCTTCACAGGGGAAAAATAGAGTTTAGTAATCAAAGGAATTAAAGCTGATAAGTGCAATTACTGTATATAAAGATGGATGACATGACAGCTCGCAAAAGTGAAGTCAAAACAACTTGATTGCCTCCTGGTGGCTGGCTGGCTGCGGTATAATAAGTGAAATAAAAAAATTCCCAAGGACCTTTTCAGTCAATTTAGGTAGTCCCTATCACATTGATGTATGTTAAAGTGTAAATAAGTTGTTTTTTTAAAATTAGTTATTTGATGCTTTAAAAAGGGGGTGAAATGCCCTGATTGACAGATGAGATGAGTGCGTGTATCAGTGGGATCTCGATATCACAGCACCACCCCCTGATCACTGCCACAGACACTGGCTCCAAAGGACGTCAACAGCGCAAGATGGCAATGGCCTCGTACCTGGGATATATCGGCTTCAGTTTCGTACAGTTGGAGCTGGAGGAAATGCCTCTGCAAACTTTTTTAGTCTATGGTTAATAATAATAATAATAATAATAATAATAAAAATAAATTTCATTTATAGAGCACTTTTCATTGCTAAAAGCAATCTCAAAGTGCTGGTTAAGTGCTGCATGAGCTCACCAAAACACTGGACTGTCCCCACCCTCACGGACACGATAGTATATTTCGCCTTCAGGGATGTATTTTGTCAGGCCAAAGTCTGCAATCTTCACCAAACCCTCATTTTCTACCAAAACGTTGCGGGCGGCTAGGTCTCGATGGATGTATCGCTTTGATTGCAAGTACTCCATCCCCTTTAAAACACAAAGAACAGGCGCACACAAAAAGGGTGAATGGAGATTTCAAATCAAATACTCAAGTATAAAGAAGAATAAAAATTCTGATTTTGTGAATTATGTATGCCTGGTGCGAAATTAACCAATTGGCTGAAAAAGATGCAAATGTTGTGACCAACAGCACAAACAGTGATTCTTTCCTGAGATGCTATTGTTCTTCAGAGTTGAACTTGTTGATTAAGAAACACCAAGCTTCTTCTGAAGGAAACGGAACATAACCTCACATCTATGGCATCTGCACCAGCAATCTTATAAGATTAAGAGGAGGTGCAGATGGTGAGCTGAGCACCCACACTCACCTGACAGATCTGCTGAGCAAACATGAGGCATTGGGGCACACCCAGTTTGTGTGTGGGAAGGTATTCTCGCAGACTCCCCAGAGGAAGGTACTCCATTATTAGCTGCACCACTTGTCCTCCTGTCAATGAACAACACAACAGTGCTTGTATCCTCCTATTTCCATAATTTTTTTCAAAAGGCAAGAATGACCTGCTCCCTATCCAAATTCAGGAGGAGCTGTGTTGCTCGGCATGCTGCGTGTTAAAAGCTCCAAATATTGACTTCGACAAGATGTTCATTATTTACAGAGGAACAGCAGGGTCCAAAATCAATTCCCTGCATCATCCACTAAGCAGGGCTTACTGAAAAGGGAAAAGGGAGCTACCGAGCAAGCGCTCCTCAGCACATGCAGACACTGCATTTGTTACGTATATTTCAATAAACATTTTTGAAGCAGACAAAAGAAAGCTGAGGACTCACCCAGTTCGGTGCAACAGCCCTTGTACTTGACAATGTTGCTGTGATAGAGAGACTTCAGAATCTCAATCTCTTTCATCCAGCCATCAGGCGCATGACCATTCTCTTGTTTCAGAGCCTTCACAGCCACGCACTCCCCAGTGCCATCGTTGGCTGGGTCGTACAGGTAGAGAGTCACCTTTCCAAAGTGACCCTGGAGACAGAGCAATAAGCTGTGGATTATTCTCCAACATACAGGGAGGAAAAAGAGAACAGCTCGTGATGTGGTGGTAGGACTCACCTCTCCCAAGTCCCGAATCTCTTTCAGATATCGTTTATGGAACACGCTGGGGTCCGCGTCAGGGAGAGTTTCACTGGGAGAGATATCAGGATCTGAGTGCAGAAAAAAAAAAAAAACCCCACAGTCATTACATACATTGAAACAGATTGAAAGACAAAAAAGTTCTGTGAGGGTAAAGAAAAACCCACTTTTGATCATGATTTCCGTGAGCTTTCGGAGCAAAGTCCGGAACGAAGGCCTCTCCACAGGCTCGTAGGTCAAACACATGCTGATGAAGCTGGCCAGGTCCTGGGAGGATGGCTCAGCCAAGCGACCCTTCTGCTGATAAAAGAGCTCTTTCTGTTGGGGGCGAAAAGTTTATGGTGTTACAATTACGATGTTAGAAAGATAAAATGGGTAGCAGTGGCTTGTTGCAGTTGGGGGATTTAAAAAAAAAAGAGCTTCAAATGGTTCAATGTGTAGGATTTAGTGGCATCTAGTGGTGAGGGTGCAGATTACAACCAACCGAATACCCCTTCCCTCACAAGCATGTGGCAGAACCTACGGTGGCATTCAGAGATGCTAAAGTCCCTCTCAAGGGAAAGTGTTTAGTTTTGTTCATTATTGGATACTGTATCGAAATGGCAGACTCTTTTTGCAGATGCCCTGCTATCCATGTGCATATAAAAAGGATACTGAATCCCACACGCTGGACCTTTAAAGCTGCATGCGGGCCTACCTTCGACAATGAAAAGCCACTCATGGGAAGATCGCCGTTGTTGCAGATTTCGAGCAGAGTGACACCAAAGCTCCACTGGTCAGCAGCATTGCCGATGGGTGCACCGCTATCAACACACTCGGGGGCGATCCACGGGATGCGCTCCAGACGCTCTGCGGTGCAGAATATCAATGACAAAAGTGACAGGAGTTACACACACAGTGTTGTGTAAAGGCGATCTCTTGTTCCAGGTTTTAGAAAACTGAAATTTTTTTAATTTTGTATTCAAATGACCATAATTCGTGAAAAATACTCAATGTTTTATACCAGAAAAGTCCCTAAAAATCTACAAAGTTCATTTTATATGGTCTGTTAGTGTCAGCAGCGCCAAAAAATGGTTCTATTTTTCTTAGGCGCATTACACGTAAATACCATAAAACATTTTTGGAGGTGAGTGAAAAATCACGTCTGAATTTGTTTGAGAAAAGGGTATTTTATTTTCAGACGGCTTTAACGCAAAACACTGTGAGGTAAAACTGCAAGATAACAGGAAACAGGTCACATGAAGAGGTCTGGTTGAAGGTTCCTGTTTCCTGAATCTGATTAAAATAAGGCAGAATACTTTTTCTGTAAAAGAGATGATGCTGGTTTCTGACCTTCCCGTGAAAGGATACTCAGGGAAATTCCTGGATCGCTCAGCTTGATGAAAGGTGTAGTACCATGCTCCAGGCCTCGTCTTGCCACCAGAATGTTCTTGGCACAGACGTTTCCATGGACCAGCCGTTTGGTCTCCTACAATGTAGAAAACGATGCTGGTTTTAACTATTTGGGATTCAAAGAGTCATTAAAACAGGTTTACCACAAATGTCTTGAGTGTTTCCTGAGATTATTTGGAGGCATTACTTCACTTTAATGGCCAATAAGCCGTGCGGTCATTCAAGTGAGTTGTACTGAATTACAATCTGTGACAAAGAAACAAACACAGTAGTGTTTGAACTCACAAGATAGCTGAGAGCACTTGCAAGTTGTTTTGCAACGATGAATTTCCACTGAGGAGTCACCGACGCCTTTTCTTTGCGGAGGAAAACATCCAAGGGCCCAAACTCAACAAATTCCTCCACCATGATGTCTGCAAAGGCAGGAAAACGGCCGAGAGGTCAAGCATCGGCTACAGCCACGAGCAAAATGTAAACAAGTAGCATCCTCTTTGAAACAGAACAGGATGAATGTGGTTTTGCATTTGCCCCAATGGTCCCCTTGGTGATAGAATTATACATTTGACTACACATGCTCATCATGTGCGAGATGGTGGAGCGGCAAATGAGGAAGGCGTTCGAGTTTAAGTAGAAGTGAGATTGTAGAGGTGTGCTTACTTTCAGATCCTTTGACAGACACACCATGCACAAACACAAGGTGGCTGTGGGATACCTGGCTCATGAGGCTTGCTGTTTCAAAAAAGGCCTGAGAGAGACAAAGAGGAGGGACTATTGAAAGAGCGACCATAGGATATGTGAGTATAACAGATTATCCTAGTTAACATCTGTTTGGATTTGACAAACTACCACTTCTTTTGAGTGATTTGTGGCTTACTAGTGCAATGTCCTCATGGCTTTGGTCTAGAATCTTGAGAACCACTCGGATCACGCTGCTGTCATTGGAGTTGTTGTTGAACTCGTCCTCATGATTATTGTCTCCTTGTCCCCGCACGAGAAGACGGCCCGAGTAGATGTTGGTTCTGGTCCCGCGGCCCAGATGTTGTTTCTGTTCATAAACACAACATCCATCCTGTCAGCAACCACGCTCGTCAGGTGAAACAGACATTTTGAGGCGAGGTGACGAGTGTCAGCGTTGTCACCTGTACGAGCTCCTTGTCCTTGATCTGGTGGAAACGTAGTTGGGTCATGGAGCTAAAGTTATCTCGGTGATCGACACCTTGCCTCACCACCAGAAGGTTAGATAGTTCTACGTCACGCACAAAGAGACACAGACAAACTCATAAAAAAAAATCACAAATAATATCCCACAACACAGCCACTGAGTCACAAGATAACTTCAAAACAAGAAGAAATGAGATGTTAAAGAAACACACACCTGCTTGTCGTGGCAAACAGCATTTTTTCACAGTGAAGCTGTCTGATCCAGACTTGAGTACGAAGGATTTGAGGCTGTCTGTGAGCTCCTTCACGCTAGAGAAATCTCGTTCCAAGCCCTCCAGACAGAACGTCGAACCGTTGTGCTGAATCCGAAACTGCTTGTGGCTCGGCGTCGATCCGTTCTGTGAGCCGCGCATAGACACAGGTGCGCATCACACGGGAGCTTTAAAAAATGTGTGCCATCACGGCACTGCAATAATTCCCGGAGGAGAGAGTGGGTGTCGACATACCTTATTTTTGTTGAGCACAGCCAGGATGATACGGCGATAGTCAAGACCACTCCAACGGACGAGGAAAGCGCCCTCCTCTGCCGCCTCCTTTTTCAGCTTCAGCAGCACAAAATCGTCACTGGAAACGCACCAGAGTTGTGATATAACACACTGTGTCTGTATGTGCACGTGTAAGAGGTGAGAAAAAAATAAAACTCACTGCATAGGCCCATGCAGTCCATTTGCTTCACTCAGCACTACCCTCGGGGGAGCCACATCATGACAAAGATAGTGGTGGGCGTCTGCAGTCAGCCGGTAGTATCCATCCAGGAGCGAGATGAAGGAACGGGCCTCCTGGCTGGAGTTCATCTGAACCACCTACATACACATACAGAAACACCACAAGCTTACAATCAGAGCTCCCACCTACAGACACATACAGAACATAATACCATGCCCCAGGTGTACCACAACCCAATACACGTACAGTCACAAACACATGGAATTGGGAGCATATGAGAATCGAGGCATCTGTGCTTATTGTATAGCACATTCAGACAGAACAATAATGAAAACACAGTATAGCAATTGGATTAATGCATCACAAGCACATTGAGCAATTATATTAATGCATTCAGGCTTTCACAGAAAAAAGGGTAAGCCAGTGCTCTAACCATGCACTGATTGTCCTGAGTGCTAATGCACACATTAGCTCCGCTGAGGGCGATGTGAGTTATTTCATGGAAATCACAGAAGGAGCTCAGCTTGTTGGGAGTTTTAGCAGTCGCCTGGCTGGACTGGTGTTTTGATTTCGTCGTGTTCATGTAGTAACTCCTGAGGTAAGCGTTCGCCTGCGCCTGCAGTAAGGAGAGCAAAGGGATATCAAGTCTACACAACATCTCACAGAATTAGCCCATTGAGAGGCTTGACATTTTTGACATACCTTCTGAATGGACACCGTCCTCCACTGAATCCCTTTGGTGCCAGACACCACTATTTCGTGTGTGGCAGGAGCCACGAAGTTGTCTTTGGAGACGCCCTGCGCGTTCGTGCTGTCGGAGTAAGAGCTACTTCCATTTCCGTCCTCCCTCACCTCCAGCTGGGACACAGGGAAGGTCTCTGTGCCAAATTGCGGCGCCAAGTGTTCAAGAGTGGAGATGTACTTATACATGATCTCCTGGCCTCCCAGCCGCTCTTTATCCACAGTGTGTTGCTGGAAGGTCCGCACAAAGTCTGCGAACACCCGGTTGATCCGGATTTTAGTCAGGAAGTTGTCTTTGGAAATGTGTTTGGAGAAAGACTTTGGAATGCAGTGTATGAAGCTGGGAAAGAAAAGGAAAAAGATAAGTTGATCTTACCTGGATCTAGTGATTGAATTATAATAGAAGATCATTTAGTGAACCAGCAGAGAAACAAAACAGGCCACATAAAACGAGACAAATAAATAGAAATGTACCTGACTTTCTCCGCCATCTCTTGTAAAGTGCAGCCTGTTTGTATCGCCTGGTGTGAGAGGTGAAGCACGGCCATCCCCAAGCTCTCATTTTTGAAGCGACTTAGCTCATCCTCTGACTGAATGTCTTCCATCTGCACCACTTCATTCACAAATTCATATTTAGCCTTTCGGAGGAACGGGAGGCAAAAAGTTTAGGTGCTGTAATCATTTTCATCACCACAAATACAGTATGTGCATACAACTAACAAACCTGAGCGAATAAATACTCCAAGGAGGTCATATCAAGCAGAGGGGAACTCCCCTGATCTGTCCCGGATCGGAGACGATAGCGAGATACAGTCGGCTCCTTCTCATTTAGTCCGTGCCAATTGTGAAAGTAAAATCTAGATACAAGGAGACCAGACAGCCGCTGTGAGTAGGCCCAGTATTTTCCATCTTCCCTGCTAACACAGTGTTACACAAACACGACTTACCTCATACAGTAGTGAAGTACGAGGCCCGAGTTCTCATCTGCACTGAAAACATGGTTTGGACTGTACCAGCAGCGTAATAGTGGATTGTACAGGGCGAACAACACATGGCACAGAGGTGCAATCCCTTAGGAGCAAACACAAGAGAGTAAACAGATTTGCCAAAGGCAGAAAAAAAAGATGCCAGAGGAACAGAGACGCATTTAGAAACGGCCTTTCATTTCATCAGTGTGTGGGTGCATTCGGTCAAGGTTTGTCCGCCCTCACCCACAGCCTCCGCTGCCAAGATGCACAGCTCCTCTGACGTGACCTCGCCTCCCGTGTGGGATAAGTATCTCTCCCCTTCTCTAGTCCAGAGGAGGAAAACGTGGACGCCTTGACCCTGGGTAGGGTCATCGTGACATGCCCCTGGCTTTGAACGCTTGGACCACCACTTTCTGGACATGGTGGGGAAGAGCGAAGTCACTGAGAGAGAGAGAGAGACACACACCCACCCACACACACACACACACACACACATACGGCAACATTGGTGTCAAAACAATAGGCTATTTGACTGTATGATGTAGTAATCAGCTGTTGTACTTGCTGGAATCACGTGCGTAAACACAAAAACTCAATTTTAAAAAGCAACACCTTGCGACTTATTTTCTGTAATAACATATTCAGTATTAATAATTATAACAATTATTAATAATTATTAATTAATATTAATAATTATTATTATATTAATAATAATCATTGTTATTATTAATATAATAATGCGACATTAGGTAATAATCATCAGCTCGTCAAAAGGCCTTCCGTCGCACTTATTATATACAATAAATACTATTCTACAACACCGCAAAAAACAACAACTCCAGTATTTTTTGAATAGAAATATATAAATGAGGAAATAACACGCACGCGCACTGACTGCGTCACCGAATGGCTCAGAAAAACTTGTTTCCTCATATTTTGACGTTATATCCGCAACAAAACCTCACCAACGTGTCTGTCACAAGCGAGTCTCTACACAACTCACCCGCGATCCTTTTGTCAGCCGGAATCCTGTCTCGGTGAAATAAACCCGTCAGCCGTCAAGACTCATAATCTCATCGTTTCGTGCGTCTTCTTCCGCCGTCGATACTCACTCTCTCTCTCTCCCCCTCCCTCCCTCTCTCGGGTTCTGACTTACTGCTGCTTCCGGAAACCGACGAGGCCCCGCCCCGCCCCGCCACGCCCCCTCCTCCTCTTCCTCCTCCTCCAGGCGAGGAGCGCGCGCACAGTCACGTGCGACGGAGCACAGCTTTCAAAATAAAAGAATACAAGTGATGACATTTGTTTTTAAAAGAGGATATTGTCAAGATTTTGTTTTTTTGTTTTCCGAGTGATGAGTAAAGCCATATCAGCTTTTAAATTTTACGACACCAATGTGATCCACAGTAAGTGACTACTGGGGGCTCGATCTTGTCCTTGTATTTCAGACAAAGCAAACCGGAAATAGTGGGATTCTCTGAGGACCCAGTACTTTCAAAAGACTGGCCGGCAGCAGTGGATTCTGACCCGGCTACAGTTTTTAGAGCCCCACACTTGAAAGAGGGAGTCCACTGTCAGGGCAAGTGGACTTTTAATTTGTCGAGTCAAAAGGGGAAACAAACTTTTCCTGACTTCTACTAGAGTATTGTTTACTTTTAAGATTGTATGGCACTACACACCACTCATTCTGATTAATTTTTTGTTGTGTTTTTTAGGAACCATCAGAGGCCTGATTCCAATTCACCTTCAGATGGCACCTGCAGTGAGAGCTGTGCCCCCTCCTCAGCAGAGGAGAGCCAACGCCCACCACTCCCCTCGCGGGGTCCACCGTCTGTACCGATGAGTCCACCATCTGTGCAGCACAGTCAGAAACAGCACCTATCACAGAGGAGACTTTGCTGAGAACCTCCAGCCAGTCTACCCCGAGGACGAAGCGTTGCAGGATTACGATGATTGAGGAGTCCTGTAGTGAGGAGTCAACAAAGTTAATGGGTACCATTGGTCAACTTTGGAAAGGTTGGCTTTCCAGGATGAGCGGGATGATCCCATCTCTGCCTACTGCAAAGTGTTTGAGCACAGACTGCGGCAGTTGCAGCACCTCCAACACAAGGTGGACAACACCTTCTACAAGTATATTCTGCTGCACCAGAGTAGTTTGCTCAGCTGTAACATTCATGTGAAAAAAAAGTATGTTTTGATGCCCTTTTTAATGTTTAATATGTTGAATATTATTTATTTTATTACGGTTTAATGCTCTTGTTAATGTTGGTTGATGCCTTTTAAGAATTATTCTGCACCTTTGATCATAAAACACATTGTTTTTGATAAAAAAGGTTCTTGCAATAGCACTTTTTTGGCAAAAGTGAACACCAGACAAGATGGTGGACTGCAAAACAGTTTGTTACTTTTGAACTTCACATATACTCTGTTTTATCTGCGCCCAATTCAACAAACTTGTAGAAACATCCCTCCATGTAAAGCAATCTAATTCAATACCACCACTACTTTACCAACACTGTCTAAAAAGTATAATATTAGTTGTTTTTTGCACGCCTGTAGTTCTGAGCTGAATTATGGCATATTTATCTATTTACCTTCTGTCAAAGTCTAGCAGATGGATTATTTTCTTAGATTCTCACATTTTTCATCCATTAACTGATGATTTGAAAAGCGGGTAAACCATATGGTCCTCAGACACAACCACAACACAACATATTGAATAGCTGGATACAAATCAACATTTAGTTATGCAAGTTGTAGAAAATGTTACAATTAGGCAAATGACCATCGCACTAGCCCGAAAGTCAAACAAAAAAATCAAATTTGGAAATGACAGAGAAAAAAAAAGGGAAAAGAAATGATATGCACAACCTGGGGCCTGTACTAAAAAGCAAGTCCAGGATATCTTTGGTCATCTGGCTTCACATTGGGACCTGGATCAACTTACCAGGTTAGTTATTTACTGGTTCAGGCAACGCTGGGTGAACTTTTGTGGATAGTTTTTCTACTGAAAGATATCAGATGGTTAAGATTTTAGTTCTCATATTCTGTAAGTGATAAAATAACTAAAACATTTAAGCCTTGAAGTCACCTCACTAACCACAAATCCTGCTTTGTAGTACAGGCCCCTGAAAATGCAAATAATGTTTTTTCCAACCATACACCAACACCATTGAAGCAGATAGGCATGTGTGCACATATGCACCCACATAAAATCAACAGGCATTTACAGATAAATGCAGGAATAATGCAGGAATATAACTTTAGTGATGTCCAAACAAATAAAAAGACCTAAACAACAAGCAGCAGTTTATTTTCCAAGCAGGAGTTACTGATGCAAGTATTTGTGCAGTTTATTGAACGCTAATCCCTTAAAACTGAGCTAAACATTTTTTGAGAAGTCAATTTCGTCAATGGTTCCTCAATTGGCAAACTAGTCATACACATAGTGGAGTTGCAATACAGTGGGTAAGAACATTAACACAAGCAGCAAAATCATGGGATGAACATTGGTCATTCCTTCTTAGCTTCTTCCTGCTCCTGTTTCACCTCCTCATAGGTGGCATCTTCCTCCTTTTCATCCCCATCCCCGTCTGTCTTGGAATTGGGGACCCAGAGCCCAGAGTCTATGCACCTCTTCATGTGAGCCTTCGCCTCCTAAATCGTGTGAAATCATCACATTTGTAAATTGACCAAGATGGGAGAAAAATATCTTCAAGTGAATCTAATGATAATTTAAAAAAAACAACTGTAGGCAGAAAACAAAGAAACTTACGGTTGGATCCATTTTGCTGATAACTTCTTGTAACAACTGGATGTCCTTGCCGTCAAAGCATTTCTGCATCTCCTGCAATTGAGAACGTACCGCGTGAGGCGTTTTACACCAACAAGGACGAAAAAAGGAGAAAAGAAAAAAAGTTTCTTGAAAACAGAAAAACTTACTTCTGGCAGGGACTCATACACTTCAACAGGATCTAACCCTCCTGGTCCAATGCGCTTCTGTCGCTCCTCTTCCTCGTACTCCTTCATGGCCTTCTCTATGCGGATCTTAGCCCTGCCGCGAACTCGCTCCTTAAAAGACTCCAGCTCATCGTTGAAAGCCTCCTGGTACTGCTGATCAGCCGTCTGTGAGTTGACACGTACACACAATTAGTATTTGCATGTATTATGATGTCTCTAACACTGGAACGATCCCCAAGAACCTTTGGAGGAACTCTGGTATTTTACTTTCCACTTTGCTTGTTCCTGATATAAGAAGTACCTGCTGCTGTGTTTTTACATTCTTACTACTGAGACAGGAGAGGGAGGGAGAGAGAGAATTGAACAGTGAAAGGAAGTTGAGGGACACAGGGTCTTTCAGTCTACACGTCTCATTTTCTTTCATTCATAATGGCCCACTAAAAAATAATTAGAGTCACAAAAAGATGACTTATTTACTCTATGAAAATTGCATCTCAAACATCATTTAAATAATAAACTTCACAGTTGAGTCACTGAGTCTAGCTCCTCTGGTTCCATTGTTCCTGTAATGTTTTGGTCTATAAGGGAGCTACACGTTATTCGATTAGATCGTGTAGCATCCAAACACCTTTAATCACCTTGATCTTGGCGAAAAATTGACGAAAGCACCCGCGGGGATCCACCTTGAGGCTTTTCGCCAACTCGAGAATGAACTGCATGACGATGGTCTGATGAGCCACTTGCTCCATCAATGCATGTTTCTACAAAAGGAGGGAACATTTTTTGAGCAATAATGTACACACTTAAGAAAATACCATCCATGTGTCCCGTGAGTTCATAAAACTCTTAAAAAACAACAGTGGGGAAAAAGGGAAGCATTTTTTTGTGTTTACCTCCTCGACTTCAAGGTCAATGCACATGATGACCAGGTAGTTGGCCGTCTCTTCACATACTAGATGAGGGTTGTCGGAGAGATACTTCTGGCTGTCATCCCAACGTCGCATCATGCCTGTAGTAAAGACAGCGGCGGCGGTGGGCCATCATTACTACATAATTACCACAATATGCAGTTAATGAAAATGAAAAAATGAAAAGTCCCTACCAAAATGTTTGATCTGCTTTTCATTTTTCTCCACAAAGGTTTTGTGCTTCTGCTCTTTCTCTTCTTCGGTCTCCTCGTTGGAGTCGGGTTTGACATTGACGACGCTCTGTGGATGGCAGACAATAATCACTGTGACGGATCGGGACAGATCATGTCTCCTAATACCTTTAGTATCCTCACATAAAAGTCAACTCACTAGCAACCGAAGTTCCCTTCCGAAGCCCACAGGCCCCCCGACAACTTCCCCTCACCTTGCTGAAACCCTCCTTGCTGAGCGTGTCCACGTTCCATGGCATCTTCTTCTCCTCCCGGTTGTGTTCGTCCCTCTTCTTCTCCCACTCGCGTTCCTCCTTCTTCAGCTTCTTCTCCTCGGCCAGCGCTTTGCTCAGCTCCGCTTTGGCGTCGTCCGTGGCGGAAATGTTCAGGTCCTGCACTTTCTTCTGTGCCTCCGACAGCTTGCGCCGACTGTCGGCGAGCGCCTTGTTCAAGTCTTCGGTTTTCTTCTCGAATTCCTCCATCCGCTCCACCCGCGCCTAGAGATCGTCATCGGGTCAGACACAACCAACAAAGGGACAAGATGATTACGTCCGCCATTGGCTTTTAACTATGGTACACACCCACCTTCTAGATCACACTGTCTGAAAAAGTGGGACATTTTCTAGGCTATTAACTCCTGACGAGTGAGAAGCGGAAACCAGCTAGCACCTCACAGCTAACAGTGTACGTGCAGCAACTTCCCCACAAGTAAAAGACCAGGCGCGGTGTACCTGGTGTCTCCATCTGAAGAGGCTGGGTGTGTCGATGTTTGGGTGGGTGTCATCCTCGTCGTCCGACACCTCAATGTGGTCCCACACACTGTAGTCGATCCTGGACATGATGCCAGCGAGAGCCTCACACACACTGAGTTAGCTCCTTCGGGTATGACTCGGCTAAGTTCGTGGCTACACCAAACTCACCCGGGATGTTTTCAAATCAAAAATACATACGACAAACGAAGGCTGCTGCTCTTTTTCAAAGGCGTGTAGTTGCGTTCAGCGCGGCGACGGACTGCGTGTAGCCAACACTTACGCAGATGAAAGCTGCCGAGCGAGTGACTGCTACACACTTCTAGAAAGACTCGGCCGCTGCTGACTTCCGGCTACGTCAGCGCGTCACTCCGCCACCGGTGTACGTCATCACGTATACAGCTTCCTTTGTTTATACCTTTATAACTTCTGGCAAACGTTTTTTTGTGCAAATTCAGTAATGAAATAATAAAATAAAATGAAATAAACTGTTGTTTTTTTTAATTAAAAATCATGAAAAGACAATTTGTGTTTGAATAAATGCATATATATTATATTTGTTATCGTTTATTTTTCTTCTTAAGTTGAGGGAGGCCAACCACTAACCACTTTACACCTCCTGTTTGCACTGCACTGTTTGCACCATTACATGTTGCACATCTTGTATATATATTTCAAAATATTGAAGTATTCTTATTTTATGCATATATTTTTCTTTTAGTTGTGTATATATTCTGGTTTCTCTTCCTTGTTTGGTTTTGTTTTTATATTGCTGCTAGTGTCTCAGAAAGCTACCACTCTATATTTCGTTGTTCACTTACAAGGACAATAAAGCCTCTTATGTCTTAAGGTCCCTTGTTTAAGCCTATGGTTTCTTGACCTTCCCGGACACAATCTTATGTTTTCATCATCTGTATTTTAATGCAGTCATGTGTGTGCAAATTAAAAATTAAAATTAAAAATAATCTTGTTAATTATTCAATATCTATTCCAATACTCTACCTTGTGTATATATAGTAATCTGTTTATCATCCATATTTATTCAAGCACCGTTGCCTCTTTCACAATTGCACTAGTGCCTTCCTTACAACTTAATTGCTCTCCTATTTTTATACATACATATTTATTTATACATATTTTTATATATGTATATTCTTTTTA
The DNA here is from genome assembly GCF_022379125.1 of Scophthalmus maximus. Classification (NCBI taxonomy): domain Eukaryota; kingdom Metazoa; phylum Chordata; class Actinopteri; order Pleuronectiformes; family Scophthalmidae; genus Scophthalmus; species Scophthalmus maximus. The sequence continues at coordinate 14,244,181 of NC_061531.1, read as the reverse complement.
TATATGTTTGTATCTGTACATAGTAGCTAAATGTTTATGTTCATCTCATTCATTTAGGTTGTCCTTGTTTTTAGTTGTCGTACGTTTCTTCTGGGTGAATAAACCGGAGTCAAATCCCTTGTATGTTCACACATGCTTGGCCAAATAAGCTGATTCCAATTGAGAATTCGGATTCTAAAACTCATAACATATGTATTCCTCTGCAATATCTTTGTGTAACAAACCCCTGACTCCTCTGTTGTTGTTGTTGTTGTACTTTGTATACTGTCCGTGTATACTATGTTGTTGTTCCCTCTCTAATAACAAATTGAAAAAATAAAATCAATTAATTTAAAAATAAAAAAATCATACTTAAAGTTAACTCTCACACTAACAAGTTTCAATAAAACCTGCACATTATAACCGTATTACAGGAGTCCATTAGATTGCATTGGTTTTAGGTGTTCCTATTAAACTCAGTTCTGTCAAGCAAAATTAGATCTCTAGAGATTCAAAAAACAAACAAACATGGTGGTTGTTGACAAGTGTCCTTCATTCTTGATAACAGAAAAAGCTGTAGAAAGAAAGTCCGATGTCTCTTTAATAAATACATATACTATACAACAGACAGCTTATATCATATTATCCAGCTTTATGCGGCGACTGTGCATGAAGGACATGACATTATAACAAATGTAAATCAACACATAGGTTCATTAAGCAGTGGGTGTTCCGAGCTCCAGTGTCCAGTCATGTGCCTTTAATTCTGCAATGACGACATGTCAAAACCAATAATGCCCCCCCCCCCCCCCCCCCCCCTCATGTTCTTCCACATTATGCAACAAACAACTTTGTTGCCACAGTTGCAGTGTAGACGGAAGTTACTCAGTCGGTACAACACTGATACAGTGATATTACATTTTTATATTTTTAGTATACATATCGTCGAGGCTGCCTATGTTTGACCTCTCTTGTCATCCGTAGGTTTGGAGTCCTTGAACCCGGAGCAGCAGATGGAGTTTCCAGCAGCCTGCGTCTCGCAGCAGCGGAGCATCTCCCTGATCACAGCCTCACACATGCTCTCCACATATTTGTTAGCTGCAGGAGGAGAGAGAGAGGCCGTTAGCTGAAGAGTAAAGTCAGGATGTGTTTGACAACATACCATGGAATTAGTGTTGTACCTTGTAAACACGTTTGAATCGCACACGCTTGTTTTTGACACGGATCTTTCAGCGGCATGACTGGAGAAGAAACAGACGATGACAATTTACAAAAGTGTTGTAAACAAACACATATCAGGGTAAAGACTCACCCTCACCTCTGTCGGCTCAAGGAATTTAGTTTTAATTAGTTAGGGGTGAACACTCTTTAAGCTAATGTTAGCCTCTAGCAGCACTTCCTTCTTTGAGGCAACGTTTTAATCAGGTGACACGCCAATAGCCAATAGAAACTGATCTCTTAACAAGGTGCAACAGCGACACTTGGTGGTTAAGATAAGACAAGTCACCCGACCTGGTTCACTTCTGAACAAAAAAACAGCTGAAACCTTAGTTAATGTACACACTGTGTGTTATTTTAATGACGAATTTATGCAATTTCTTAATATAATTGTTCATACTTACATCTGTTGCATATTGAGTTGTGTAATATTAGTTAGGAGTTAAGCTTATTGCATGACTATTTCAACGTTAAATGGAAAGTATGTCATGGTATATCATATATTTGGATTACTGTGGGAAATTATTGGAAAGGCAACAGTTGCTTTTGAACATGGGCTGTTGGATGTCCTATTTCATACAGAAATTGTTAGTGGTAGTTTTCTTTGGTTATATGGAAATATTTTTTATTATAACCCCCCCAGCAGTAAGATACTAATACAAATAGTAGTGCTGCTAATAACATAGTATAATTGATGAAATATTGATAACAATGTGAATAACAACGTTTTTCATTTATATTTTATTCATAAAGATAAGCAAATTAAGAAACAGTTCATATTTACAGTAATGGCCTGCTGATCTTTAACGTTCGGGAATTAAAGTTGCAGTATTACATTTACAGCCTACATTAACAATAATGTAGTCATCATTGTTATATTATGTGGAGCTAATCTTTAGCTACAGTTACAAGATAACTATATTGATAGGAAAATATGTCTAGCAAAAATATAAATTAGCTACAGGATATCATGTAGGAAGCGTTAACAGTGGACTACGTTCTAAAAAATCTACCACAAAGAATAAACTCATGTTAAAATGCTTACAAATTAAATGGCAGTTACAAGATACAATATATCCAGGTCTTTTTCTTTATGAGATCTAATGATAGCAAGATCTTCATAAATATCTGTTGAGTTATAAACGCATTGTCGTATTCTGTCTCCAAAGCAGCAAAAGCAAAATCCCAGCTGCTGAATTCTCCTCACGTGTCCCAATGTTGTCGCCCAATCCCATCTCAAGATCACTTGTTTCAAACACCTGAGTAAAAAACAAAAGAAAACGCAGGTTAGGATGCAGGACGGTGGAGACAACTTTGCTTATATATGCTCCTCAGAGTTGCCGTCTACCTTTGGTCTTGGCCTTGACGATGAACTGCTTGCTCTTCTTCTCCAGCGCATTGGAGGCAGTGCAGGTGTAGGTCCCTGGGAGCAGCGAGGAAGAGGTAAGAACTGCTTCATTCTCCATCGTCTCCTGCGTCGGATGGGGGGACTGCCAGCTGTACACAGGAGTGGGATTTCCTGCGGCCCTGCAGTTCAAGGAGATTTCTGCACCCACAGTGAGGTCCACAACTTCGGGTTCAGGACTGAGGAACGTTGGGGGAACTATGGATGAGATCATAGGGATTAGGTCTGCCAGCACTCACATAAGAAAACTTTTTTTTAGGAGAGGGGATCAGCTTCATGACTCACAGTAGACGGACGCATTGAGGGGCTCTGAGGCCACAGTAGGAGGTGGTTGTGGTCCCTCTGGTCCGAGCTCCAGCTCCGCGACACACCTGTACTGCGCTCCATTCTCGGCTTTGGTCGGCGTGACGAGGAGGATAGAGGACACTTGGACAGGCGATGAGGATGTGAGGTCAGAGAAGGAGTGGTTGTAAACCTCGGTCTTCTCTCTGTACCACCTCAGGGTGAGATACTGGACAGGAGCGATATTTTGCACCTCACAGAGGAGCTGGTACTCTTTTCCTTCCACCATGGGGCCAGTGTGGTTCACGGGCCGGATGGAGACACTGTCCGGGGTTTCTAAATGAATGACACACATGGGTTCAGGTCAATCCCAAAAAAGAGGTTCATGCGAGCCACCCAATTTCTACACTGTGCATCAAAGCAAGAGCTTGACTCACTGTAGAGGACAAGGTTGAGTTTCTCCTCACACTGTCTGGGAGCTGTGAAGAACACCCCGTAGCAGATGGGCTCCTCTATCCAGTCGATGAGGCTGTCCACCTTCCACTGGACAGACAGGTCCTGCTGAGTGTGCGAGGCGCTGATGGCCGACTCCCAGCCCAGGACACGCACCGGGCGAGCGGCCTCACAGCTGACCGACACCGGCTCCCCGAAGCCCACCACGACCCTGGAGGGCTTCAGGATGAGCGAGCAGCCTTCACCGGACACTGACACATCCAGGAGCAGCAGCAAACAAGCGTCATTATAGCCTCCGACTCCCCAATGTGTTTGTATTGACTGTGACTAACAGGCTGCATTATGCAACTCAGTTATATAGGGCTGCAACTAACGATTCTTCTCATAATCGATTGATTTGTCGATTATTTTCTCGATAAATCGATTCGTTGCTTGGTCCATAAAATGGTGAAAAATGTCAATCCAAAACTCCAAGACGATGTTTTCTTTTTTTCCACACACCAAATATATTCAGTTTACTGTCACAGAGGAGCAAAGACAATATTCACATTTTAGAAGCTGAAATAAGTGAATTTTTACTTTTTTTTCATAAAAACTACTTGAATCGATTATCAAAATAGTAAGCGCTTAATTGAGTAATCGATTACTAATGGATTAATTGTTGCAGCTCTACTGTTATAACACTTGAGAAGCCCAATTATTTAACCAACAACAGAAGACTGTACAAGGCATGCACATTTAAAAAATATATTTTTATTTTTTCCGAACTGTTAATCCGTCATAATTAGTTGCGGGATATGGTGAAGCCACCGAAACACACACACGGAAAAAACATAGACACAAAGACGTGTTTACACATCGTGCAAATTATGCGAGGAATGTTCTACATAAAAGAAACAATGCTTTAGCTTTGTGTTGCACCTATAGTCGTTATCACATTCATATTTTCACCAACTAGTTCCTTCTTTGCCTTTTCGTTCATTACAACAACTTTATTTTTTGCAGCAAACGATCATCTATACGGCCTGAGCCAAACAAGTGAGGGAGAATAGAAAAAAACATCTCGGCCGCAACCTCTTACCTGAGGAAAACATGCAAAGCGTCAGAATCCATCTGCGAAAGTCGTTTGCCATGTTACTTTTTTCCTGCACAAGAGCCGTCGAATTAAAAGGAAGCGAGCGAGAAGGAAAAATTCCAACTTGAACAAGCCTGGCAACTCTGCAGGGGAGCGATGTTTGAACAAAAGGGCCCCGGTCATCCCAGCTGACTTTGTGGGTGGGGGGCAAAAAGGGAAAGAGGGAAATTTAACAGGTGGCAGTGGCCTCTGAAAAAGAAAAAAAGGAAAAAAAGAAGAAGAAAAAAAAACCCCCCACAGCACAGTGATCTTATAAGTATTTCAGCACCAAAGTATAGACCCCACAATTACTACAGCATCTGTTGCAGTAGGGACGATTCAGACAGTAACACCCACATAAGATTAACACCTATTTTCCATTTTCAATATCTGGAATATTACAGTCTAACCAGAGCAAAATGTGGAAGACAAAAGGTAATAGTTGTCCCATTTGAAGAATAATACATCTCTCAACATCTTTACTATGTAAAGTACCTTAAGATAATGTATGCTGTGATTTGGCGCCATACAAATAAAATTGAATTGGACACAACAATTGGGATGCATTACATTTATGTTATGATCAAGCTGAAGTCATAAAACTACCTCTGAAGCCCAAACTTTGTTTTTCCTCTAAAATCTCTGACCCATGAAAAATCTTCTTGAGGTGTAACTCACATAAATCTAAGTTACACTGGACCATTGACCAAATCTTTTCATATTCCTCCCTAATACTCTTAGGTGTGGATTGGGCCTGAGCATGTCTCCTTGTCGTCACACCGTGACCGTCCGCGGAGAAGAGAGTCTGTTTTCAGTTTTGTACGCCTGCACGTCTCCTGTTGCCTCTGAGCCCCGGTGCCTTGTGAAATCCCAGCGGGCAGAGGACAGCGGTGTTGTGCAGCATGTTGCCTGTAAGACTCACACTGTGACCAGAATGCTGCACTGGATATCAGCTGTGACCGCAACTGCAGTGCGAGCGAGCGAGCAAAGTAATCGGATGCTTTTTGGTGTATTTCTGGGCGAGCACAGCTGGGAATTTTGGACGCACAGATTACAGTACACGCTTGTTTCACTTTGCATACGCTGTCGCTTCCTCCTCGGGCTCAACAGAAATGTGGCTTATGATAGAACTGAAAAAAAGAAAAAGAAAACTCCATGACAAATTGAGCCATATCCAGTGCCAGGTTGTTATAGCAACGCAGTGCATACACAAACAGTGCTTTCTGGCAAAAAAAAAAAATAACAACCTTTAGTGTGGAACGACAGCAGCTGAACATAAAGAACGTGGTTTCACAAAAACAAAATTGGTTCATATGGGGCAGCCAAAAGGCAGGATAACAAATGGTCTCCTTTACATTCACTTTGTTCAGTGCTAATTAGTATGGCAGTCTCAGCGCTGTATAATGTAAGCCAGTTTGAATGAGAGAGGGGGGGATTGACAAAAGGTGGCAGGGAACCATAATAGTCATGAAAGACACTGGTTTGACTTTGCCTCAATCAGTATTCTGCCAAAGGATGTCACGAACAGAGCAGTCGGCTTTATTTAGCATCTGATGTACAAGCACACGTAACGTGTAAAAAAAACTCTTACTTTCCCCCTTTTCAACAGATTCAGCCGTGACAATAATGAGCTTCACGAATGAAAATCACTTTTTAGTTAGAACAGTAGTTTTTACTGGTAAAACTGTAGGATTTAGTGGCTCATATTCGGGGTCATTTCAATAAAAAGCATTACATGAAATTGTAGGCACAACACAGAAAATGGCATGGTCAGTCTCCTCAGTGCAAAAAACGATATACTGTATATTTCAATATTCTAGCGCTTTACCATTGTGTGTGTGTGTGTGTGTGTGTGTGTAAAAAAATAAAATCATATGGTAAAAAATTTTACAGAACACAAAAGTAGCACAACTTGTTCTCATCATATACACCAAAAATGAATAAAATAATCATGATAAGAAAAAGTGTTATTCAAAGCACCATCAAGCAGCTACTGTAGCTGTAGTGTAGGTTATGTTAAGTATGAAGTAAAAAAATTATATTAAAAAAAGGAGAAACAAAATGTACCTGAGTTCATAAAAACATCCATTTGTACTAATGATCTTAGTCTTACGTGCAAAGAATCAACTTTTTGAACCCTTGGGACAGATTTTACAACAATGTGGGTACAGAATATACATCTCATATATAATCTTCTTTCGGATTTGTTTACGTCTCCACCATACAATCCATAATCTATACCAAAACAAAGTGTCTTACACATGTCAAAATTTCATCAACGCCTGGTCGCCAAAGCGCTGGACTCGACTTTAGCATGAAGAGCTTTTCTGCGCTGGAAACAACTTCCTGCAGCTGATGGACACAAGAGGAGTTAGAGCGGCTCGGACTGAGGCTGCATCCACATTACTAGGTTTTAAAACGCATCAATGTTGCCGCGCTTACGCCATGCCGTCCACACACACTCCCGAGTTTCAGTTCCCCTGAAACAGAACGCTGCTCGCTCCGATTTTATTTTGAAAACTCCGGGACTGCGTTGGAGTGTGGACGGGCGAAGAAACGTTTTGGAAACGATGACGCGGTCATCCAGCATTTGCTTCCCGATTGGTTCGTACCGGTCATGATTCGACTTCCAGTGAACAAGGCTAAAAGTTTTATTGTTGTATTTATCGTAGTATTTCCTCTAAGGAAGCATCTCAGTAGACAATCTGCTTCCTGTTTGCACCGGCACGCGCATGCCCAGCGTAACGCGAATGGTCACGTGATACATACGTTTTCAGCTGCGTTAGTGTGGACGGGGATTAAAACGCAGAGTTTATAAATCGAAAACGTAGTAGTTGTGGATGTAGTCTGAACCATACAGTAAAATGTGCAGGCCATGAAACCAAAACAACGGTCTAAAAGAAGCTAGAGTTGGGGCGTTTGATTTGATTCTGTCAGTGTGTTCACATGCGCCCAGGTCAACAGGTTAAAGTCAGACTTTTACTTTTTCGGACAGGAGTGGGAGGGTGGAGGGGAAGATGATCGGATGTGCCGATGATGATGCCCACTGAAGTTAGAACGAAACTGAAACTAGAATTCCAAATTTCCATTGTGGAAAATGTGTCTCACTGTCTGCTGTTAGAAAGAAACTCAGGACGTAACATCGTCTAGAAGAGGTATGGTCATGGTTCATTGGAGGAGAAATCTTACAGATTACCGCCCAGGTTACCTCAGTGCATGCGAACTCACCGATTGACGATCTCCGTACCCGCTTTTCTTGAGTGCGTGATAAAGTAATCTTTGTTAATGCAACCATATTGATTAGGGGAGCTTTGAAAACAGCTGATTAGGTTTTCTTGAATCTACGGCGGCAGTGCAATAGCAGAAGTCCACCAACAGAACATGCAGAAGAGACCATGCCCCAAGCACTTTAAGATACATGTCACTGACCTGTTCACATACACATTAGAAAGTACAGTCATGGTTGAAAAGCCATGCAAAATTTCATTCAAAAAAATTAATACAAAGTCGGCTTCATACAGGTCCAGATGAGGTAGGTTGTCCTCTGAGGTAGTTGCCTTTGTTGGGTGAAAATGTGCCTTCGGGTGACACAAAAAACATACCAGCAAGGAGGAAGGCGACTCCCAGGAACGCAATCACTCCAACTATGGCCGCAAAGGTCGATCGATCCCCTGTAGGAGATGGAAGTTGTTGTTGTTGTTGTTGTTTTTTTTCAATTACTTTCTGTCTCGGCTCATGTGTTCTGACTTTCTGGACTCGCGACCGGAGAGCTGCTGTGTTTGTGATAAACCACACATCCCAAAATGAAAACTAAGACAAAGAAAACAGCTAGTAAAATCCCAGCCGTGGTTCCCGGGCGGCTACCTGATGGAGAACAACAGCATGGAGAAATTATAGAACAATTTCTTGAACCGCAAGACAAATACTGGAGGGAGAAAAAAACCAAAGTGAGAAATGTCATGACTTAGTAACACTATCTTACTTGGTGCCTCGACGACAGTGAAATATTTGGTGGTGTTGCCCTGGGTGTTGGACGCTGTGCAGGTGTAGGTCCCTGGTAACTGAAGCAACCGGGTCAAGATGAGTTGATTCTCACTTTCCTGCTTGACCATCTGTTGTACGGGTTGTGGGCAACGCCAGCTGTACGCCGGCATAGGGTTTCCCGTCGCGTTGCAATTCAAAATCACTTCACCATCGGCGGGAACTTTCAGCGTCTCATTTTCAAGCTCGTCGAAGGTCGGCGGGTCTGAGGACGTGCACATGAGATTAAAGACACGTGAAAATGCACTCAGAGAGAGAGGCGAAGCTCGGCAAATATTGGTTTACGGTTTCTTCGGAGACGGTGTTAAGAACTCACACAGCACAATCACTTCATGGGACTTCGATTGCATCGGGGGAAGCTGGGGTCCCGCTGGCAAAAAGTTGAGCATTGCCTCACACCAGATCCGAGTCCCACTGTCATCTCTGTGGGCGGTCAGCTCACGAACAGATGACACGTTGAGCGGTGACACGCTGGAAACGTTAAATTCGTCAACGGAGAATATCTCATCTCCTTTGTGCCACTGGACGACGAGGTGTCTCGCTGGCGCAACCTCCGCAACGGCACACTGCACGCGATACTTTTGGCCCTCCACCATTGGGCCCGTTGGACTCGGCTGAGGCATCGACACACTGTCGGGTGTTTCTGTGTCACACAAAAAAAAAGTTAAAACCCAAGATCAGCGGCACTAAATGATTAAAAACGACAAGTGACAACGTGAAGAGCTACTTACTATAGACGGTGACTGGCAGGCGTTCTGTGCACTGTTGCCCGTCTGAGAGAGTGACGTAGCACTGTGCATTGATGCTCCAGAGTGCAATAGAGTCCACGTCCAAGGGGAGAGAGGAGACGCCGTTCATAAACCCCGTGCCGCCTTCCGGAGACTCCCAGCCCATTCCCTCGATGTGGTCGGACGATGAGCTGCAGTTGACGGAGAAGGGGTCCCCGTATTCCACCACAACCTTCGGGGGGCTCAGCTCAATTTGACAGCGGGCGCTCACGGGTGATCCTGCGAGCACACGGAATGAATGGGTTATAGGCCACACTGCCAAAACGGTGAAAGAGTACAGACCAGTGTTTTCCACAGCTCCACATAGCTCCGACTGTATTCTGGCCATGTTGTGCAACAGGGGCTACAGTACTTGACTTCAGGTCAAATGAGACGTTCACAGACAGGAAGATAAAACAGACCTTTTAGGTTTTACGCAATAAAACAGCATCCGAACTAACAATAAGGAGGTGCTCTGTCTTTCTTGTACTTCAAACACAAACACACATGACATCTGGAACTTGGAAAAAAACCACCCCGTGTCTGCGGTGACAGCAACAACCGAGCTGCATATGAGATTATATATTCTGGTCACTACAACTCCCTTTCTCTTGTGCCGCTGCTCTTTTACAAACGCGGGATTTGGGATAAATGAATCAGTTACTAAGTTAAAGTCAAACTTAAGTTAGTTGAAGTAAGTAGATGATCTGCAAGTTGCTCAAACGTTATTAAAGCAAAGTCTACGGGGGGGGGGACGAAAGAAATGCGACCATCAGATAAACGAGCAGAGGGACATTGGACAATGGGCGTAGGCCGAAGCGTCGCCGACGCTGTAACGTTCACTGTCCGGACTTGTCACGTTATAGATACAATAAACACTAACTCACCTGTACTCGCTATCAAGCCGCCGAGCACGAAGAGCCACATCATTGTTTCCTCGTCCGTGTGAAAACCACCAGCGATCAAATTAAATATATATATATATATATATTTTTCAAAAAGGACCGCGAGTTGAGGAGGACACTTGTTTTCCAGATCCGTGTCGCTCCCGGTTTCACTTTCACCTGGTGACTCGGATCACATCAGAAAGTCCCGACTGTAAAAACAAAAAAACAAAAAAAGTCTCGTGCTGCAGTTAGGTGCTCCTCGTAAATTCCTGTTTTCGCTCTGGGTCGCTCTGTCGCGTCGCAAGCGAACAGCTCCTGGGCCGTTTCGTGGATGGGGTGGTGGACTTGAACAAGGGTGACTCAAAAACATAGATAATAATTATCTTAGCTTAGTTTAGTTTAACTTAGCATAGAATTAAACTAAACCAGTTTAAGATGGTGGGGGGGGGGGGGGGGGACTCGTAGTCAGAGACAACTGGAAGTGAATCGTCTCGTCTTGTCATTCTTCAAACGTCTTCACTGCCTGGTAAAAACAGATCGGACAGTGATGTTAATGACACAGACTAAGACTGTACATTTCAACACATTCCCCATTCCGGGAAAAAAAAAGTCACTACAGTGACAGTCAAGCTGAAAAACACAAATCAAATCAGCCCCCACGTTGTTTTGAGTTGCGTGTATATACTAAGCATTACGGTAACCGCGCGTAAAAACGTATTTCGGAATAAAAGAGGCGTAATCGTTAATGTATTTGTGTGTTTCTTCTTGGGCGTGTTTCTTCTCCCTTCACACCTGCTATTTCGGTTTGGTCTAAACTGAAAAGTCGGACGGTCAGAGCAGACAGCGCCCTTTACGTGTTTTTTAAGTTGTCCTTTGTCATCTAAATCCAGAAAAGTTAAAAAGTTTGAGTTGTGCTTTATGTAAAAAAATCCTCATCCCCAACCCCCCCCCCCCCCCCCCCCCCCCCCCCCCCCCCCTCCAACAATGGCTGTTCCCCAATCCTCACTTAATTAAAAAAATATTTTGGAGGGAAAGTTGACTTAACCATGACGCTCATGCAACGTTCAAATCAAACTGTTTGTCATCTGGGAACACAGGAATTGCAGTATGAAGCAGCATTCATGTTGCAACAATTGTTTTCAAATGGGGAGCGGGTCACAGGGGAGAAGGAAGTCAAGGGTCAGCATCTTCGGAAAGTGAGGTCTGTTTCCTGTAAGGTAAAAAAAACAACCACAGTGAAGATCTGCAGAATAATGAATATGTTGATATTAGATGTTTATGTTTGTTATCCTTTATCTAATGTCTGTGCTCTGATATTATTGGGCAGCTTCTGATTATAACATTGATGATAATATTATTATTTCAAGACAAGTCTTACTGGTTACTGTCAAATATAGCTTTGCTCGTTACAGCAACCATTACAATATTATATAACAAAGCAATTTGTCTGAAAAGGCACATTTTAATAATAAAATACAGTTTTAACACAAGTCACAAATATTTACAGCAGTATTCACAAATGACATCTCGCAACATACAAATTTCCAAGTCCCCTTTCTTCAATACTTCTTTTTTCCAACTTTACTGTCTCTCATAAATAAATATAAAGGTTTTTGCATTTACATAAAAAATATCCGGAATATACAGTTCAGATAGGCATTAGGCCAAAAGTGCCCACAGTCATTTCATACAAAAGCACAAGTGTGGAAACAAGACAATTTCTCCCTTGGGGCCGGAGCCTGACACGGATTGGCACATCTCCGGGTCAGGCACAGGCACAGGCACGGGGACGGGGACGGGGACGGGGATGGGGACGGGGACGGGCACTACAAACAGAACAGAGAAGTGCAGAGTGAAGGGGCAATGGGCTCAATGATATGCAAACAATGTCTACACATTCAGGAAACCTGGTCTAACATTCACACCTCCAGTATCACACCTTCAGAGGGGCCGACAGTACAGCAGTGCACTTCCTGTCGCAGTCTCTATACACAGAGATCTGAGCTTAATTGTTTACCGGAGCAGAATTCTTTTTAGGATTAGCAAAATCAAGGTAAATGAAAACATTCATAATCATATTAGGCTTAATTTGTACATGTGAAAAACATTAAAAACCAGACGGGGGTCTGTGAAAAATCACAGCCAAATGTTTCTCAGCCCCTTGGCTCCTCCAGTTATTCCTTTCCAGTTAAAAACAGGTAAAAATCCAGTGGTAAAATCAGAAAATGTACATCTCAAGCCGAGGTTGCTCTTTTGCTAATTAGACAATTTCATGAAGGGCGAGATGTTGATTGAATGAATGCAGTAAACAAACGTGAGGATAACAGTGTGTGAAGTTTTGGGGTTATCGAAAAAGACTTTCAGTTCAGTTCAGTCAAGTCCACTCCAATCCAGTCCAGTCCAGTCCAATCCAGTCCAGTCCAGTCCAGTCCAGTCCAGTCCGGTCCGGTCCAGTCCAGTCTAATCCAGTCCAGTCCAGTCCAGTCCAGTCAAGTCAAGTCCAGTCCAGTCCAGTCCAGTCAAATCCAGTCCAGTCCAATCCAGTCCAGTCCAGTCCAGTTCACTCCAGTCCAGTGTGAGGCTGCTGGCTGAGTGTTATTCAGGCTTATAGACACTGTCGATAGATTGTGGTGGCAGAGAGATGCAGCTCATTCAAGAGTGGTCGGCTATTCCCGTCTGTGTCGGGCAACAGACAACACCGCTAAGACAGTTTAGTCATCGGAAACTGCATGTCCCAGCCGTTGTGAGCCACGTTGCCCGTGTGGTTGTTGGGTTTGGGGTTCTTAAGGCTGTAGCGGCGCATCCTGGTGTTCTTGTAGTAAATTGAGTAAATGAAGAGGAAGACGATGGAGATGGCAACGACCGTGACTGCAACAAATCCAGCTATGAGGGGCAGGTAGTCCTCTGCAACAAAAGCAATCAAATAAGCGACGTGTTAATGTTTAAAAAATTCTAATATAATCTTCTCTCTATTTCTGACGAGCAACAATTAACAAGAGAATCCCCCCCCCCCCCCCCTTCATTTCCAGTTGCGCTACTTCTTGCATGCATGTTCACAGATCAAAATTATGAACATAGAAAAAGAGTCAAAAATTTTAACAGAACTTGTGTAACCATCGCAAACAAATCAAACGCTGCCATTTTGAAATACATTTCTATGTCTGGATGGAATCCTTTCTGACTGGCTTTTGATATGCATATCAAAGATGTATTATTATTTTTTATAAATTTATGCTGTCCAGAGCACAATTATATCTACTGGTTATAGCTCAGGAGTGACCATTTTCATTGAAAAGTTGCACTGGTGCTACTTAAAGTAATTTATTAATTTGTGCTACATGACGTTTTTTAAATTAGTCACAGTAAAAATTGTGTGTGTGTGTGTGGGGGGGGGGGGGGCGGGCTACTAAATAATAATTTTCAGATGTTTAATTTATGTAGAGGGGAGAAGAGTTGAATATATTTTAATTGGCCTTCAACCCTCTTCCACTAATCTAGTTTCCCTACTGGGACACTTTAAACAGTACTTCCAGGAATAAGATAGAAGAGGTGCACATCTTATTCTAAAAAAAAAGTGCAGAATGAGAGTTTTAATTGTTACCCTTTAAAATCACTTCGACCACGTAAAAGACGGAGTCCACTTCGTTGGTTGCAGTGCAGTTGTAGATGCCCGCCTCAGACACGGTGAGCGTGTCTTCGGACACCCGGGGCAATTTGTCTGGGCTGTAGAGCCACTGGATCTTCGGAGGCGGCTGACCGTCGGCTTCACAGGTCAGCTCCTCCGGATAACCTCGGAACACCGGGATCCTCTTTGGAAGCTTTTTGCTGTTGATGGCGGGCTTATCTGAGGAGACCAATGAGGGATTACGGTATGTTTTTACAGAAGTGAAATGAAGTGCGAATGTGTTAGTTGGGTGAAGAGTCACTAATTGAGTTGGTGTGCTGACGTTGATAGAACGTCCTTCATCACCCCTCATCTTATCCCAGGACTGCGGAGCAGCAAATGTAAACGTGAACTCACAGTGGACGGTGACGTTGAAGGGGCCGGACATCACGTTCGGAGGGGGCTGCGGTCCCTCGGCTCCCAGGTCCATCTGGGCCACGCAACTGAACTCGGCTCCGCTGTGCGTCCTGTTCAGAGGGATGCTGATGGTGGACGACACATTGAGCGGAGATCTGATCTCACCGATGTCGCAGTTGGTGCCGTTCTCAGGCAGACAGCCGGTCACTCGCAGTGGGCCTGATGGACAAATGAACATTAAAAGTAAGAAAAAAAGGTAGACGGCGTTTCATTCTTGCTGCCTTGTGTTTTGCATCTGTGCTACATCACCATAAAGTGTCCCCTGACGGTTGCTCAGTTGGTTGCGGTTTGCAAATTTACCACCAGATGCCGCCCGGAAAATTACAAAAAGTACACACTGGGGCTTTAAAGGAACGTGTGTGCCAAGCCTTTTATGCAACACACTAATTTTAAATCAAGGTGCAGCGCATTTCTTGTCCTCTCTGAGTGCCGATGAGGTAAAACAAAGTGCGAAAACACTAATGCAAATCAGAGAAACCTTGGTGACGTGTCACGTCAGACTGGTGACAAACACATTATCATTTCCATAAACTTCTCCAACAACACACAGTACAAGTGCAAATGCTTTTTAAATGAATCATACTGGTTGTTTACTGAGCAACATCTGCTTAATAAGGGGAAATGAAACATAACATGAGGAATAAGTTGACATTTCAGTCAGCCATTTAAAATAATCCTCAGCTTCTCATCTCATGAGTCTGTGTGGTGTCTTGCAGCCGTTACGTCTGCGTCGCTGTTTTTATTTCAGCGTATCATCTGCTTCATCCGCTTTTGAAATGCACCGGTTGACTTTTTTTTCTTGACCTCACAGCGACGGCAAAGAGTAAGTGTAAACAGAGATACCCCCACCTCCGATAAGATGTTCCAGGGTGTCATTTCCTTGATACCACCGCACGACGAGGTTCTGCGCAGGGGCAACACTGATAATGTCACACCGCAGCTGGAGCACACTGCCCTCCACCAATTGGCTCACAGCGTCATGGACAGGACGGATAAGGATGTTGTCTGGTGTTTCTACAGTGGTCATGGAAAAACCCCAAAAAACAGGATTAAATCGGGATTCAAAGTTGATGACGAGGAAAGGGCCATGAATAAATTATGAGTACATACTGTAGAGGGTGAAGTCTAAAGATTTGTTGCACTCTCCCATTCCCCAAAATGTCGCCGTGCAAACGGGCCTCGCGTCCCAGTCTTCACGGGTGTCAGCGCTCCAGCTTTCATTGAAAGTCACGAAGCCCCGCACATCCCACCCGTGTGTTTTTTCTTTGACGTTCCCGGCGGCGGCGGCGGACGTCAGTCTGCAGGCTGCATTCTGGCTCGGCCCGCGGTAGCGGAGCACCATCCGGTCCGGGGTTATTTCGATAGGGCATTCTTGCTTGGCACCTGGAGCGATGGGAGGGGGGGGGATAAAATGTTATTCCAAGTCCAAGTCTGTACACCCATCCATTCTCTTAACACAACATTTCCACGGCCAGTACTGTGGTTCAATAGGGTTGAAAGGGCCACAGATCTGTAAAACAAAAGAAGGCAGATTGAGCTCAGGAAGGATATACCCCTCCCTTAGGAAACTGCACTTTGCTGCCCAGCATTCTTTGTCCTGGACATTTTGCATCACACAACTCCTTCCCAACAATCAAACACACAACCAGTAGCCTCTATGCTATTTTTTTCAGAACTCAAGTATAATCGAGAGAGAGATGGTCAGGATGTGAGGGGGGTTTCAGATTAGATTAGACTCCCTGTGCAAACACAGAAGACACACTGTAATCCACCAAATAGGGAACGCGTATTTATAAGTTTGTTCCACATTCAGAGCACATATACAACATGAATATGACTCATTACATTGTGATTTGGGAGTTACAGCTCCTATGCAGCCTGGACACATGAACAAGGCCAACAACAACAAACAACAACGACAACAACAACAACAACAACAACAACAACAACACTTTTTGTTATACATCTATTAAAGTCCCCATCGAAATCCGAAACCGACGGTCTGTAACTCTTCCAGCTTCCCCACTCACTCGTGTCGATCCCGTGCGAGAGCGACAGCAGCGCCAGGACGAGCGAGAGACGCAGGCGACGAGAGTTGAAATCCTTCATTGGAATAAAGGCTCAAGAGGATTCACCCCCCTCGACAGCTTCCCGTCGTCTTCGTCGTCTTCTTCTTCTTCGTCTTCTTCTTCTTCTTCTTCCTCGTCTTCTTCTTCTTCTTCTTCTTCTCGGCTCCTCGGCCACTTGTTGACTTGTTGGGAACAATGGGGGCTAAGCTAAAAAAAAAAAAAAGTTATGGCTTCTCTCGCTGCACGGACTCAGCGTGTTGCTCTGCTGCCCACCGCCGGCTCCGCATCACCGGGGAGGGACCTGGGGAGGAGCCCCCCCCCACCCCGGCTCGCACACGCGCACGCGCACACACACCATTTGTAACTGTAAAAGTATCTAGATATGCAAAGTTAGCAACAATGTAAAAATTTGGCCCCAGGACACTTATTTGTAATAAAAATATAAACCCAACAGACTGATAGATACATTTGACAAGAGTTTAAGTATATTTTTGGGGCATAAGGTTGTAATATTGTAATATTTCCTTTTGCTTTTTAAAAAATATTCTGCTATCCACTTTGCTGCTGTGACACCCAACTGTTCCCAGTTGGGGTCACATATAAAGGATTATCTGATTTTATCTTATTACAGAAATAACATTTTAGTAATTTAATAGGAAAAAAAAAAAGATGTTTCGAAGATTTTTTTTTTTTACTGGAAATTCCCTCCTCCACAAAAGAGTCGCTTGTAGGATCACACATTGCACACACGAAATCCTCAAGTGCTTTTTTCAGTCATAAAGTCTGAACGACATGAATGGCTCCACGAAATTCCACAGCAATCCATCCAACGGTTGTTGAGATGTTGTACTGGAGGTCTGACAGAAATATTATGCTATGGTATTATACTATACATACGGATCCACAGCACCGTGATTATCTTTCTAATGCAGAGCTGCGACAGTTAATCAAATTAATCGATTAGTTATCGATGACTAAATTGATCTACAACCGTTTTGATATGATTTATCGGTTTGTCAAGTAGTTTTTATGGGAAAAAAATCGATATTCTCCGATTTCAGCTTCTTAAATGTGAATATTTTCTGGTTTTTCAGTCGACTAAATGTTTTTTGGTACGTGGACAAAACAAAACATCATCTTGGTGGTTTGGGAAAACACGATTTTCACCATTTTATGGACCAAACAACTAATCGATTAAACAAGAAAACAATCGACAGATTAATCGATTGTGAAAATAATCAGCCCGTCGCTTTAATGCAAAAGATGCATTGGCCTTACCTTTTACGGTGACCCTGGCCGTTTTGTGGACACCTCCCACATGATTGGAGGCGTGACACCTGTAGGAGCCCATGTTGTCCGCAGTAGCGTTGTGGATGAGCAGCCTGGTCACTCCGTCTTCATTTTCCTCTGCCACATTGGCCGTCTGGTAATACTCCCAGAAATATGTTGGTCGCGGTTTGCCCCCGGAGGAGCACTTCAGCAACACAGAGGAACCAACCTCGACCTCAGAGTCTTCCAGCTCAACTATCGGTGACGGTGCGTCTGCGGACAATTTGATCCAATACGGGGTCAGAGAGAAAGCACAGAATGACCAATGCTGAACATAAGTATTTAAGATTTTTGTATCTATAAAACTTACATAGGACATCAAACTCCACCGTCACGTTGACACTGGACACGTTGTTCGAAGCTGTGACCACGTACTCCCCCGCATCACCTCTGTCCGGGTTCTTTGGAAGGTCCACCTCCTCACCGTCTTTGTACCACGTCGTCTCGGGTTTGGGAAAACCCTCGACAGTGCAGGTCAGGTTGTTGGGTGTGTTCTCCAGCGCCGTGTACCAGCTTGGACAACTCAGCTCTGGTCCATCTGAAAGCAAAAATTAATTCCCCCACTGATAAATTATGATACTTTCTACTTGTAAATGTATCTGACAGTTATAGTTACTTTCTGAAGATGTTGCATGCAAAAGACGTACGTGTGATATTATCATACATCACTGAGTATCTAGCACCCTAATTGTAGCTATAGGCCCATGATTTACTAGTGCAAAAGTATAAACTCTAGTAGGAGTTATGACCAAAACGAAAAAGAGTCTTTACAACAAAAGTTACACTCAAGCTGAATTGAACTTTTGATTATATAGTAGTAGAACTGCCATAAACGTGGCACTCACACATCACAAAAACCTGGAGTTTCCGTTTGACCGAGGAAGCGCCTTCAGCTTCGACGACGTACTGCCCTGTGTCGTTCCGGCTCAGGGGGATGCTCGGGTCTATCCGCCGTCCATCTTTCATCCATTTGACCGAGGGGGTGGGATTTCCTTCCACCAGATAATGACTCTTCAAAGTTCCCCCTTCCAGCAAGTTAAGGGCTACGCTTTTTATGTCTGGCCCATCTATACAGAAGCAAAAAAAAAAATCATCTTTATACTATTTCACGTTAGAGAAAATCGTGGCTTGGGAACTGACTGGAATATTGGTGTTTTAGAAATGCGTGGTGCTTATTATAGTCAAGTGAGAATCAATCAATTCATTGTTTGGTCTGTGGAGCATCAAATACCAGTTAGAAACACAAAATACTTACAGTGAACTGTGACACTATGCTCTGCCGACGACACATTGAGTCGCGGCCCCTCTGGCCCCAGGTCCATTTGTGCCTCGCACCTGAACGTGGCTCCGTTGTCTCGTCTGGTTGGTGTCAAGCTGTAGACCGACGGCTGGTCCGTGGGTTTCTTACTGCCATTGTCAAAAGTGTCTCTACTGATCGGTGAATCTCCTTTGTACCACGTGACGGTGAGATGTTGCACAGGTGCGACGTTGTGGACGAGACACGTGATGTTGTACTCGTGGCCTTCTCTCATCACACCGTCGGGGCCGCTGCTGGAGCCGATGCTGATGTTCTCCGGGAACGCTGGTGGAGGAAGTGGAAGTTACGAGACAAGGTCACAGTAGCGGCCCATCCTTGTGCTGCGTAAAGCGAGACTTACTGTAAAGGACGACTTTGGGTTTCCTGGAGCACTGTTCATTTGGCATGTTTAGGAAGCAAGAGGGGGAGATGGGCCAGTCCGTTAGATTCTCCACAGTCCAAGTCAAATGTTGGACATTGTACTCCAGGCTGCGGCCGCCCTGCGTGGCCTCCCAGCCCATTCCGCCGTGCTGGATCTCCGACGTGCTGCAGTTCACCGACACCGGGTCTCCATATCGCACCACAACACTGGGGGGGCTCAACTCAATGGGACAGGAGGCGTGCACACCTACAGCGTGGCAGTGCAGGTACACGTGTGTTATATTTGCATACTTGAAACATTTCACTGTTTCCTAGTCAGCGCTAGTTATCAAATCAAAGAGGTTGAGAAATTCTGTCTTTAATCAAACTATTTTAACTCATTTTTAAAAATATTTTTTCAATTTTTTCAATCAATATTATTTCCCTTACTTACTATAATGCCCGTCTTACTCAAGGGTCAGTGAATTGACAGCATTTTGTCTACACAATATTTTCTATTCACAGGAAATATCTATGTTATTTTTTTTCTAAAGGGAAACAAGTTGTTCTTCCAGTGTCAGTTGAGATAACAACAGCCAAATCACCCAAAAGTCTCTCTGTCTAATTCAGTAAGAAATACGGTAAAGTGTTCCATGATCTCATATGGTCAGTTACTTTCACTGATGTCTTGCACTACCAACGCTCACACGATGCCAAAGCAAAGCTGGTCAACTGTGACCGCCTGCTGGCAAAAATAACAACATCCACTGTAGTTTAAAGAGCTGCTACGAGACTGGTCACTTTATCTGTGCTGTCCAATTTGGTACTTTCCCCCAATTATATAAAAACTAGCTTTTAGAGAATCCCCACGATGAGATAATTACACACAACCTTTCTTAGGAGACCAGTTTGCTCTGGATCTCTCTCTCTCTCTCTCTCTCTCGACATATGATACTACTCCCTTCTGGTTAAAACTAAGTTCTGTTCCTTTGGCATCCAACAAACCTATTGTTGTTCATGCTGATAATCTCACGCTTCTTGCATCGAGGACGAAGAAGAAGAAGAATATAAAGACAATACATATATATGTAAATATATATATATATGCGATTTTATATTTATGCCCTTTTATCAATTGCCCAGTTAATCCTTAACATATGTCCCCTGGGGGAGGGGGGATGAATGAGAGGAACACATGCATCAGGACAATGTTCATTCCGACAGAAAGCAGATCAAGCCTACCTGTCGCAGTGAGAACGAGCCCCACGAGAAGTCGGACGAAGGGTCTACTCTCACTCATTTGACTGGAACAATGTCTCCTCTGTCGTTTGTTCCAGCTCCGCTCGGCTCCTCTCCTCCTCTGGTAGCCGATGACGCGCATCAAGAGGAGAGAGAGGGAGATATACTGTCCAAGCAACACACTGACACCTATGCTCTCTCTCTCTCTCTCTCTCTCTCTCTCCCTCTCACACACACACACTCCCACATGGTGGTTGGTGTGTGGGGCACATTCATGAGTCAGGCGCTGTTACACATAGCCTGGCAGTTACAGTGTTAATACACAGAGATACTGTAGATTGGTTTGAGATTGAAACCACCATGTAAGGGCTACATCATCACGTTGAGCCACTTTACACTTTCTCAATTACATAAAGTCTTTTTAAATATGTCTTTCTTTTTTTTTGTGTAATGACCACATGGATGTGAGGAAAAAGCTATGACTATAAGCCATCATTCATTAATGGTTTTCAACTGATCTATTTCACGACTGCGTTTACATATATTACTTATAATGTCACGTTACTCACTAACAAACCTAGTAATCAAACAAATATTGTGACATTGCCAATCAGACCAATATATCTGAGACATATTACACTGTATGGAATGGTTCTGAAATGTAAGGAAACAGAACACGTTTTATGGCTCAGCTGAAGCATAATGTGAATCTTAACTATGAAAGATTCAATTCACGATTCAAGTCCATTTTACTGCAAAAGTACGTACGCACTTCAAATCTAAATGTACATTTGTTGAAACAGATATTTACACAAAGCAATGCTTCTTTTAAAAGAGATGACAGTGACAGTATCGAGTTCCTTTTCTCAAACTGACTGAACTGTTTGCTGTGCTAGAAGGCTCCAATGTGCCCACACTTTAAGGTCACCAGGGAATAGATTCACTCCCACACACACACACGCACATTTCGAGATAGATTGTGTGTTTTCAGCTCCACCAGGTCCGTGCTTGCATATTTTAGACAGAATATTCGTGGAAATCAGTTTTTCTATCACTTCTGGGTCATTGGTATAGTTTTATTGTAAAATAAACATGTTGGCTCATTGCCTGAGAACATTCCTGTGTCAACAAAGCACTCTGACTCTCAGGAAGACGCCTGTTTAAACCCTGGAATTTCCACTCTACACAGCAGCCTGTCACATCCTGCTTTTGGTTTCAGATTTCACAAGTACAGGATATGCATGATTTTAATGAAAGGAAAAAGGGTTATTTGAAATCGGGATGCATTTACCCTGAAACACTGATGCGATGGATGCAGGAATATGAACGACGAGTCGCTTCAGGGGGGAGAATTTGAGCGGTACGCGTCTCCAGCGATGAATAACACATCTGGAGGCCGAAACACTGACACCACTTTCACACCAAAATTACCCGTGTAGACCCGGGGTTTTTAAACGCAGGTCGGCCCGCCACCCGGGTGTGACGTTCACATCAATGCCGATCGGAGGTGAGTCCAATGATTACCTGGGTCTATTCTAGAGTCATTTGACCCGCGGCTGAATGCCGATTAAACGTTTTCACACTGCAGAAAACGCCGTGTGTCAGCGGGTTTGATCAGGTTTTTTGGCCAGTGTTAAGGGGGCTTGAGTTTGCAGGAAGGCAGAGATAGTGCTGGGACATCCCCCCCCTGTGCTCCTGTGACCCAGAGAAACGGTGAAGAGGAACAGAATGAGGGTTTTGTTGCTGAGAGAATAAACAGCTGCACACAGCAAGTTGCCTTTAATCCAGCCGGGGTCAGAGGTTATTTGAACAGTCCATCAGGTGGGAGCAGAAGGAGGAGATAGAAGACGACGCGGAACAAGGGAGGCCCTGAAATACAAACAGGGGGCTTTGGTTAGGAAAACAAGCATTGAGATTCCAGTCATGTTGCTGAAACACTCCCTATTCAAAAAAAAAAATAAAAATAACAGAGGGGAGTACACAAGCGCCACTCTCCATTCTCAAGCCAAGAGGTTTTTTAAACAGTGTCAGCGTTTCACAGTAACAAAGAAAATTAAAATTATACAAAGCGCCGTTCGAACTGAACTGAAACCACACGTGTGTGGCGACACTTCCCGCTGACGACCTCCGAGAGCCTCGTCAGCCGCCTCCAAAGCATTTCCTGATCACTTGGATTCAACGTGCTCAGGTGATTAGACGAGTAAAGATACTGTGAGTGTGGTGATAATGTGACAGTGTTGTAGTCACTTTTAAGTTTTTACTTTGTTTATACAGAAGAGTCGCCAACACAGAGGAATCTCAAAGACAATGGACACGACTCCATTCACCTTTAATAAACATGTCTCCGTCCTCTTAAATAAAAAGATTCATTAATCTTGCCGCAGTAGACAGTTACAGTTAGAAAAATCCCCTTGACAAGAAAGAGGAAATAAAACCACAAAATGATGAGAAACTGAGCGAATGTCATTGAACTGATTCTTGGTAAACAGCGCTGGCTGCTCACGAGGATGTTCCACGGACACGACAGGATACACAGACGCCTGTTGACATGAATGAGCTAACTGGACAAATAATCTCAGGGACTCAAGGTGCCAAGGAACATCGACACTTTAAACCGTTTCCTTTAGGAAACGACTGTGGATGTAGGACAGTTGCAAAAGACGAGGGTTGAACATTCGGCCCTATGTAATGGAATGAGCCCAGACCCGGTACAGTCCAGTGACTCATGACTCGTCAGGGACGCTGATAGAGTGACCTTGTACTGTCAAGGGGGGGGGGGGGAAACCCCACATCAGCTGTGGTGTCCAGATGCTGTTTCTCACCCACTGCGTCCTGAAACAGAGAGGGCATTTAATGTTCAACCAGTAGAATGATATAAGAGACGTTCACTTTGAGACAATATGAGTGTTTTCCGTTTTCTGTGATGTGATCATGAAAAAATGCATGGGTCGAAACAGAGATCCCTCTGTGCCCACAGACTCTTCCAGGCTCTGCTGGCATTTGAAGCCATTTTCTTTATCGCGAGAAACGATCCCCACTGGCCGGCCAGACAATTCGGCCCCTAGTTTGATGTAACCAGCTCCGAGAAGTGCAAGATGAGTCCGACAGCTCATCTTCAGCTTGCTGCGAAAGAGGATCTCTTGCTCAGCAGATTAAGACAATTCACTTTCCCGACTTTGGCAGAAGTTCTTAAGAATTTCAGAGTAAAACCAGATCCAGCATGCTGTTACGCAAAGGAATCCATTTGTCTTCATATCCTAATGTAGTCGGACTTTGGTTTCAACACACTTTCCTTCATTTCTGTGCGGACCCCGCACTGCACAGCCTCCCCTCCGAGAGTCAACACTCTGCATACCACAATGTTGAGAGAGAAGATGAATTCCCCTGCCAAGGACTGCATTCTTCCCTCGATCATTAAACTCAGCACAGTTCATTTTTGGAACGCATGTTTGCTTTTGCAAAGGGGACTGCAAACATCGACGGTATCTCTGTTCCTCCTTTGATAGGATTCCAGAACATTTGCAAACTTCCGGACGCTCCCTTGTGTGAACCTTTTGTGTGGGAGCATGTAATGATTTCATTACTGCAGTAAAAAACACAACCTCACTTATTTGTGGTCAAATGTACTTACAATCTATAGTAGCGATGTGCAAAATTTGTACATGAGCAAATATTTCCTCTGCCAGGGTAGACCAGGTACACCCTTTCACAGGTCACCAGCCCATCACAGCCATTGTACAGAGAGAAAACAATATTAATACAAATATACTTTACCATGCCAGTGGCTCTGTGAGGCTGCACAGACGCCAAAACACTGAAAATCGATCGACGATTACCATGTTCACCATCCCAGTTTAGTCTGTTACTATCTCAAGTACAGTTGACACAGACCTGTGAGTCATTTGTTTTATAAGTATTCAATCATAGTTTTGGACAAAATTGCACATTTTTGACCGGGTGATAATGGTCTATAGAAAGTCAAGGGGTCAGAACAACAATTCCAAGAATGTTTGAAACGAAATTTGTTCCACTCCATCCAGTAAATGTTTATGTACTTCACGTGATGAGTGAGTATTCTGACCTGGCGACTGTACAGGAAGTCAAGGTGTAATTCCAGGATTTGTCCTCTATAGGCACCGTGCATGACAGTGCCAAATATTACCCTCCAGTGCAGGGTTGGAGGGTGTCCAGCCTCCAATGGGCCCTGTGAGACAAATTCAATAAATTAATCAACCAACCAACCAATCAATCAATCAATCAGGAGAAGCAGTTTCGCCATCACAATAGAGGGATGAGTGTCATAGGTGTTCAGCTATTCAGCGTGGGCCTCGAAGGATGTTATAAAGATTTGCCAGGAAGAAGGTTTCTCCTGCTCCAGAGCATGGTACCTGAAGGAACCAGATAACAGACAGGAAATATATGATTTACTTTGGACAATTGGAAGGGGTCCACAAATAAACAGGACGAGTGTTAAAAATCAGAGCGAGAGGCAGGAGTCGTGCCAAAGACTTTCACAGAATGGAAAACTCATTTCCCCGATCCCATCTGTTCTGCTTACTGGAACCCCTGTGCAATTCTCCCACCAGATTAAAAATCCAGGTCCCTTCGCTTTCGGTTTCTGACTGCACTGCATCAGTTTACTTGAAATGATCCACTAATTCAACTTCTTCTTCACCTTTTCTCACTGACAAATACATCCTGTGTATGTGTTAAGTAGATTTTGATCTGTGCCTTCCATTGTAAAGTTAGCACGAAAGTTGCTGGCCCGAATCCCTCTCTGTCTGTTATAATTCACCCCACCTTTTCCCGTCCACTGCTCCCAGTAACCCCCGTCTTCTTTTAAATGCAACGGCTCTCTTCAGTTGGAAATGAAGTCCTGCTGGCCATTGAGAGGCGCCTTTCACAGTAATTGCATTGTTTTGTCATGTTGTTTCATACGGGGAGGCTCACTCCTGCAGAGCTGCGTCGTCGCCAAGAACAATCTCCCCCGGCCCCTTTGCTCGCCTGTCTACCAAAAACAATTACATCCAGCCAGAAATTCCCAGTTGTTGGGGGAGGATGAATAGCCCCCTGAAGTCTTTACAAAACAGGACACATTTTTGATGTGCCAGAGAAGTGACTCATTTTATTTTGGAAATCAGTATTTTTTTTAACTTCTTTTTTAAAGGACACCCCCATGCCTGGTTTAGGGGTCTGCATGGTGGGTGGGGGGGGGACAAAGACCTCAGACAGAAGCTCATTTAGTGTCTTTTAACTAATTGTTTGTTTTAACTGTCGAAGAAAACAAAAAAGAGACAAGAAATATATAACCAATAAGCGTTCTTTCGAACTTGCAACTTGTTTTATCCTGGGAGAAAAAACGGGGTTTAGGAGGGGCGTGTTCCGAGTGGAGAGGTGAGAGATGATGTCATGCATTCTGAGAGTAATAAACTGCAAATGTTTTTTCCAGTTGAATGAGAAGACACTCCTACATCATCTGGGTCAGACGTCCCCCCCAAACTGTTTGCAGGAAATCCTCCAAACTAGCAACTGCTCACGAGGTCAAATGCATCTGCATCACGTGTGAATGTTTTATCTTCTGGCTCTTTCAGGAGAATCTTTTTGTCCTGTTGTATCTTAAGCTGCAGGAGCCACGGCCTGGCAGTCACAAAGGAAGTCATTGATCTCTGGCTCCCCCGCGTGTCGACTTCAACAAAGTGATCCTTCATAAAATCACCGCCCACCATTTCAAATGTGGGCACATCTGAAATGTACAATAACACATAGTGACAATTAATAAAGGGATCACACGATAATGCCCATAATCGTTTGATGTATCAATACTTGTAGTTTTCTTTTAAGGACTGAACACGGAGGCTGCACCCCATCATGGTCAGTCACCACTAGATAGCAGCATAGTGTCAAATCATCAATTTCATCTCCTCTGGCTGTGCAAAGATTTGTTGGGCGGACAAGTTTCTTTTTTTTCTTTTGGTAGAGCTGGAGGTGGGGGCTTCTGCAAACAGTCGGATATCATATGGATATGGGAAACCTCAGCAGTGGCAACCACAGCGACCACATACGCTCACTCTGAGGCCATAACAAAGCCTGTGGGAAAACCCAATTAGAAAAGGTCAAAGTCAACTGTTTGGAAATGTGGAATTCCCTGTTACTCATATTTAATTTGAATCAATCAATGCATGAGGCGGGGTTGAAGAGAGAAGCTCACCGAGGCTCACAGGCCCAAGCTTGTCCTTTTCACCGCGATCATAAGGAGAAGGCGCATAAAAACACTGTTGACACGTAAACGGCAGATGTTGCAAGTCAACCTTCTGGCATACGTTTGGCAGGAAATGTGATTCAAAGGCTGATTGTGTGATGCATCACGTACGGCAGCCCCGTGAACTCTGGTAACATTTTAGTTTGGTTTGGTCTGACTTTTTGTGGTCGTGTTGTATAGATACAGGGACAGATAAATAGTTTTTTTTCCCCCCTTTAGTAACTTCACGAGTTTGTCATTAAATTTTATCACCTTGTAGAATATAGTGGTGGGTGAACGTCACATTTGAAACGTCGTATTTTAGTGTTTCAGAAGAGGCTTTTATGATTTCATTGAGAATGTTTGGCATGCCATAACACAAGTAATGTTACAGCTTTTAGAAAAAATGAATGTGAAAGATTCTTTCGAGCCCAACGAGGCACCTGTGAGACTTTCAAGGCGCCTCTCTTTCAAACGTGCACGCGCCATCGTCCTCCATTATGTGGCGAGCGGCTGGGGCTCGGCCAGCGGTGGAGCTGTTACAGAGATTATTGGTTTTTAATGTAGGCAGATAAACCACAAAACTGACAATTTCTCGGACCTTTCAAATGGTAACAGGGTAATCCCCTGTTTGTACGAGACTTTAAACACTGAGCTTCGCTGTCTTTCTGTGGTTTAATTTTAACTTGTTTGTTTTGGGCCATCTCCAATATGTGCTGCAGATGGACACTTTCTCACAGAGCTCCGCAGCCTGGAGCTTTTCCCTACCCTCTCCAGCTCGCTCTCCCGTCTCTGTTGTTGTACCGTCTCGCTTAAAATGTCCCTTTGCCCCGGCAATGCTGGTGCATGTCAGACGGCCCTGTCCGTGCTACCCTGTAAGTCGCCCAGAGAAACACCCTTAAAAAAACCATCTCTTTGGAAATGTGTCACTGACAGTTGCATTTCATCACAACAGCCGCCGCAAAACTCCAGAGCAAATAAGTATTAGTAAGCAGTCTTTACAGCAGCCAGATGAGCTGCAGCGCTGGTTTTAAAGAGGACATTAGCATTTTAAGAAACATCGCCCGAGGGATTTGGGCTGTCTACCATGTCCTGAGGCATTTTAGTGTCTACACGGAGAAACAGATAAGGCCCTGATGATTGGCCTTTTACAGATTGATAGAGCACAGCTTGGGACATAGTAGAAAAAAATAAATCTGAGACTGTGACACAAGATCATTTAGTGAGGGTCACCGAGAGGGAAGGGGGGGTGACGGTAACACTAGCCATCTCTTGAGAGTATAGCCATTGATTTTATTCACACTGGAACATCAGAGAACAAGAAATACTTAGGGGAAAGAAGAGAAACTCTGGCTGGATCGCAAATAAACAGATGAAGAACAACCTCTGGGGGCAGCTGACATGAGATACCCAAAGGCCCAACCCAGGGATGTAGACAAATGAAACCTAATAGTATTTACCACCACTGCCCATCTGGACAGAGAGCAGCTGCGGAGGACTTTGTTCTCCTGTTTTGCGAGCGCACCTTCTTTTCTCAAATGCTAGCAGGCCGTCTTTCCAAACCACACCCATGCTCCAGTCCCCGCGCAGCTTTTCGCTTGAGACCCTGCTGATCAGCGCAAAGAGAGGACGGATCAGCGATTACCCCATGAAAGGGAAAGGATGCCGAGGTGCTTTTTGTAGGCTCAGTAGGAGCTTGAAAGGTCTTATGACCCCACAACCCCTCAAACCCCCCCCCCCCCCCCACTTCTCCCCCCTCAGCGGCCTCCTGATCACCATTAACACTATGCGAGAGGGGTACCGGCATCCAAGGTTTGAGCAGGAGAGTACAGCATCTTGACATCTGGAAGGCATTAAACGCTGTTGCTGCCTGAGGGTGAAACACAGGGAGAAGATGACTGTGGAGTGAGTGTGTGTGTGCGTGTGTTTTGACCAAGCTGTGTGTGTGTGTGTTTTATGGAGAGCGAGTTAATTGCATTGTTGTGTGAGAGTTAGGGTATGAAAGCGTGACCTCTTGAGAAATACGCAGAGTTGAACGGGGGTGACATTGGGAACCACAGAACCACAGATGAAGGGAGATAGTGAATTACAGTGTACTCTGTCCTGGTGTATGGGTGCTGCATGCACACAGCTGTATGGCTCTTTGTTCCGTGCACCTCCCTTTGAAGACTGGGTCTTTGACTGGGCGGCAGGATGTAGGGATCTGGACCCTTGGCAGCAGAGCAGCTCCATCTGAGCCTGGCCTAAAACAAGATGGCTTTGTATGTGCGATCGCCATCCTGCCCCTCCCTTCCTTCCCCTAACCCCTACCTACAGTATGGGGCTGCGGCCCCAGGCACTATACGCGCCAGGTGCTCCCCCTTGCTAGCCTCACAGCAGCTCGGGTCCCGTCACTAACAGGGACCAGAAGTTACCTCAGAGCAACCTGATCTTCAACTGGGGCCGCTCTTTAATCAAGAGGGCTCCTGACATCAGCCAGGAGCCAGGGGGAGGCCGGCCAGCTGACAGGGAGCAGCATGTGATACCACGGGTTACACATTTCTGATGCCATATGTGAGACTCTTCCCTTTTGTGCAAGAGTACTTTATTGTGACAGAATGGAAGTTGTAAAAGCTCAGCAGACAGTCATCTGACTGGTCGAAGACGTTATTTTGTTGGTCACAAACGAGGCCGGCCTCGGGGGCGAAGCAGAGCATTCTGCCATACGTGTCCTGATCCTGATCTGAACCCATAGATTAGTGGATAAAAGTGGGATTTCTAGGTCCGCGAACTGACTTTTACAGCAATTACTTACTGACATGTGTATGATTAATGAAAAACAGAGAGTTTTGTCAGACAGGAACATTCTCAGCCATTTTGTGAGATTTTCCTGGCCGTGTAGCTTTCGCACCCCCACCCCTTTTGACAATTTTTTTTTTTAAGAGAGCTTGAGTCCTCTCCATAACATGGCCACATGCTGTGCTCCGCCAAATGCCTCAGGCTCGCAAGAGACAGACACTGTACGGCGTTCCCCCGCCCCTCCTCCTCCTCCACCTCCTCCACCTCCTCCACCCCCCCACACAACCTGTCATCCACTCTTCTGGCCCCACTGCAGGTCCCACTCCTCTCTTTTTTTTCATGCCTCCTCCCTCTCCCGGATTGCCCTGCCATCAGTCGGCTGTTATTGAGCAGGCATTTCACAGACACTCCCACTGAGACCAATGACCTCATCAGCGGGCAGGAAGTCAGAGGGTTCAAGTTCCTCCTGTGAGAGTAATCCCACACATCTCTGCGCATTTGATTCAGCAGAGGGGCCGTGGGGGTGTGGAGGCCCCACGCTCACTAGTTTCTCACTATCAGCCCATGCCACATCATCATCACTGTCATCACATGACCATAGACTTTGGCTTGAGCTATTTTGGAGGGGAGAAGATTTTTTTGTGGAAAACTAGCTGGATCCAGGTGTCCCTACTTCCCCGTCCCCGAGCAGTTGCAACGTGGCAGTGGAACAATGTGAAGGAAGGGATGGAATTAGAAAAGAAAGGAGAGAAAAAGGAAGGAGCTTTTGACAAATGACAAAAGAGGTGGTGTATATTTAACCATTAATGGACAAAGTTGTGGTGTTTCCCTGTCCGTTGTCCTACTGCATCAGGGAATAATCATTATTTTGAAACATCAGGGACATCCAAAGTGATCGGTGGCCCTTTTTCCCTGAAGTGGGTCAATGACCTTGACTGTTTGTCAGTCCCTTCCTGCCAAAGTTCTGTTGCCTCAACAAATGACATCAGTGGGAATATAAACCAACTCTGATTCAACTGCTAGCTGGACACACCCTCCTGGCCGTGTCATGGACAGCATATCATTTATCATTTCTTCGTGGTCATGGTGCAACGTTTAAATATGTTTTATTGAGGCGGACAAAGTCATCTCTCTCATCGAGCTGCTGGATATTTTATGTTGCTGTCATATTGATCCATTTCCACACAATCCATGAAAGCGTGGCATGTGAGCACATGTTTACAGCGGATCATTGGAGCACCA
Source organism: Scophthalmus maximus (assembly GCF_022379125.1). Classification (NCBI taxonomy): domain Eukaryota; kingdom Metazoa; phylum Chordata; class Actinopteri; order Pleuronectiformes; family Scophthalmidae; genus Scophthalmus; species Scophthalmus maximus. Next base: position 14,213,402 of record NC_061531.1, on the reverse strand, counting down.
AATGAATGCATCCCGGAGCGATATCAAATGGGCGCGCTACCAAACCCAAATGCAGATTATATGTGAATTAGTCCAAAATAACCAAGCACCCGGAGTGGTAAACAAATTATTTCTCTGACACGCCTCCCACACCTAACCTCGTTCAAGGAGCCAAAAAGTTGCAACACGTTTGTTGCCGGCAGGTCTTGCCTTGCGCTGACTGTGCAGGAAGGGCAGTTCAGTTCCAGAGGGTTGCGTCTGGGCTTGGCCACTCCCGGCTTGCACGGCACGAAGATAGAGAAAGAAATACAGACAAAGAAATACAGAGAGCCCTACAGGAGCTCACAAGACCGGGCAAAAAAAGAAAGATCTAATGGAGGGTGTGTGTGTGTGTGTGTGCGTGTGTGTGTGTGTGTGAGCTGGGCAGCAACTCAGCTCAGCTCAGCTCATCACGGATCTTTGCCAACGGGAACATTGACGGGTTTGTGCCCAGATGTGTGGGAGGGCGGCAGAGCCGAACAGTCATATCCAGTGTTTGTGAATGTGTTCCAACTCTTCAGTCACGGTCCATTCGCCTCCATAAATCTGCCGTACTTCCAGGCACTCGGCATCAGCGACGCGATCTCTGATCCTTTGCACGAATAAATAATGAGCCTCTCCGGGGCAGTGTTACGAGGTAAATGCACAAAGCTTTACAGTAAGGGGGGGGGGGGGGTTATGTAGGTTTAACTCAGACTTATCATTCAGGAGAAAGGAATGCAGTGATAACGTGATGCAATTTAAGCAGCACCGAATGTCTGTGAGGCCCCACTGTCACAAGCCATATCACAATCAGCCTTCTCTGCGTCGGACGTCCAAGTCAATGTGGAGGCCCAGTGTGTTTCTTCAGAGCCTTCCCTCCCCTCTGCCGGACTCCGAGCCAATATTCATACTTTAGTGAAACAGAACATTCAGATTCAGAGACGGCAGAGAGACTGGGAGGACATTCACTGATAAACTTTGAACCCTCACAATGAGAACATTCAGACTTCGTAGCGAGGGATGGGCTCCTCTCAGTCAACACCCAGCAGGTCCCCACGGTGCCTCCGGACTCAGACCACATATTAAGGATTCTTTCGTCATCCAGCAGGCGATTAATAATGCAGTTACTTGTTCAGATAATGTACCTCAGTGTCATGTGAAACCAGCACCACCGAAATTATAATTTGTAACGGAGCGTGTCGAAGAGTTAGAGGAATATGGATTCGATTGGAGAAGGAAATGGTCAATGGAGTGGAAAGGAAAGCTCTTTGTGTAGGCGTGTGATATGATGAAGGAAAACGGTGCGGGGAGAGACAAGGAGTGAGAGAGAAAGCACGTGATAGTGAGAGAAAGTGTGTCCGTGGAGATAAGAGCAGGTCACTGGAGTCTGGCAGCTCCAGGGTCAAGAGGGTCAGCCATGATGTAGAAACGTGGGACGTCATGAGCCAATGCTGTGTGGGAACATTGGGGAAAAGGAACGGGGAATATTTTCAGGTCTGTTTGGGATAATTGAAGTGCGTCCTTCAGCTGGAGTGTGTGTCAGCGGAGCGTTGGTCCAATAGAGGGGGGGGGGAGACGAGGATGGAAGGAGGGAGAAGGGATTTGGTCCTTGAGCAGGTCTGGTTCCCATTAGACCAGAGGCCTGGGGTCGGTTTGTTTGTACAGGCAGAATGTCCCGAAGGAGAGCTGAGGCAGTCTGATGTTGCTCCTCCCAACTGGGTCGCCATGGAGAGAATATCAGCTGCAGTGCTTCCCGCTCTCACCCCTCCTTGTCCCCGTCCCCTGTATTTTTTTGCATCCCTCCTTCCCACCCACCCACCCACCCTTCTGGAACAAAGTCCAAACGGCTCTTCTAAACTGTTTACGGATGTTCTCTGTTTATGTGTTACTCATGAGAGCTGTGTCGAGAGTTCCTGTCAGTGCCCTCGGACCCGCTTGTCCCAGAAAACCGAGTCATGTGATGGATATGTCAATCATATGTGAACCTAACCCAGTGTATTAATCTGCTCGCCTGAGTCTAACGGGCATGCAGGGACAGGTCTATCGCTCACATGGGTTGGGCTACAGCGCTGCAGTCGCACGCTCATTTTAGGCCTAAACACAGGCCAATCAATAAAAAGCTTTTCCACTCATACTGTATTACAATGCTTGTGTAACCTTTTTTTTTTCCATTAGACTGTGTTGTGTCATGGAACATTTTCATGCTATAAATTTTGCAGCTCTGTCCTTGTCAGATTTTGTGTATGTGTTTGTGTGTGTGTGTGTGTGTGTGTGTGTGTGTGTGTGTGTGTGTGTAAGTTTTGCAACACGAGCCGTCCAGCAATCCCCCCTGCATGAGTGATCGTCAGGGTTTTTTAGTTGTTTGCCGCTGAGCTCACTATAAAAAAACACAGCTCGGAGATAGTAGTCAGTCAGACTTGACTGGCACCGCTGTTGAGAATTGCGGGTAATAAAGACCTAACAACACCAGGACCGCAGGCAGAAACACTAACAGGTCAAAAAAAAAGAAGGTAGACTGATTGAAGCAGCATGACTTTGACGCCACTGTGGTGCGACAGACAAGATCGTAAAGATCTTAGCACCCAGCGAGTGACTCGTTGAGGTTGTGGTAAAACGGTGAGGAAGTTGTCATTTGCTGCATTAAGAAAAAAAGAGAGAACGGGGGGTTGAAGCTAGAGGGGCTCAGGGAAAGGGAAGAGGATGATGTTTCTCCCTCAGTACTCTGCAGGGAGCGGCTCCAGAGTCGAACTGTGATTTATGGAAGGCAGAACTTTGCTGCAACTTTTCCCGGACGTCCTGGTTGTTCTGAGGGAGCAGTGGGATGGGGAGGGGGGCGACCGGCTGAGGAAGAGGTCAAGGGGCAAGAGTGGTCGGGATAAGAGCAATATTTCACCGGGGCCCCCGTTAAATCAATTCACCTCCAGAAGGAGCCGAGCGAGAAGAGCTCTGAACATTCTGTCTTTGTCCAGGTCCCCGGAGGCTACAGGCCTGTTTCTCTTGGGTGGAAACCCACAATTTAGCCCTGTTATTGGAACTGGCTCAGGTCAGCGGCGCAAATCTTTAGGTGACACGCACTCACCTGAGGTACAAAGTTAAAGAAGAAAGCTGAAACTGTTTGGAGTGTGTCAAAACAGTAATAAAAAGTCCCACAGCTAGTACAGGGGTCCCCCTGCTCTTTTTACACTGGGAGCAGTGTGAATGTATTCGAGCAGAGTCAGTGAAAAACGAGATAATCGTAATTTTAAAATGTGGCACCTCGACTGGCTGAATATAAAGTACCACAAAATGAAAACGGAGCATTTTTTAAAGGTTTATAAATAACTGACAGTCTTGGTTTATCGTACGCGCAATTTTAGTATGAAAGAATACACGGTGGTCCTGTTGCTGCTTCACCAATAAGGGAGAATCTCCAATTCAGTCTGTTTTGGGTTAGCGCGATCACTGCCAGTCACAGAAGAATTTTCGCGTGAGCTGTTAATTAAAGCCACATTTCTTTTTCGTTATCCAGCAGTGATTTTCACCCGTTTTATGGAGCGTTCTCTGTGGCAGCTGCGCTGTTGCCAAATATCTGTATTTCAGGGGTTGAATGCTTGAACACCCAGCTACACACATACTCACATATACAGTGCATGGCCACCTCTGACTTTGCATTTCCAATCACCGACCCCAACTCCCCGTGGGGCTGAACGTTTATGGGTTTGTCGCGGCGGATGATGCCGCTATCAAACCTGCAGTCTGATGAGATGATTATGCCGCATTCTTCATTCAACCGTGCAGACTTGTTTTTTTTCTAACGACGTGACTCACAAATCTCTGGGCAGAACCAGCCCAGCTGGCAAGCAGCAGCATGAGCAAACAGTCATTGTTGTGTGAAAAACCTCGCTCACAGATGTGCGTATCCAGGGCCGACGGATCCAATGACGCGAGGGCTCCTCGGTGAGGAGTCCAGCAGAGGCCGCCGCGCTTTAGTCATTATGGCTCAGTGTGGACTCTGGCGGGGAAAAAGTGACAGCCGCATGTCATTGGCACAAGTGTAGTGATTATTCAGCGATGGGATATTGTACACGGCGGAGGGGGTTGCCAGTTCTTGAGCAAGTCTGCGAACTCTGGTGCTGTTGTTAATTATCTTTTAGAGTATTGTTTATATTGTGTTTCCACAAGTGGTGCTTTTAATGTGTATGAAGGGATTAACTTGCAATTCGGGTTCTCTCCCTCTGCGGTATCTGCTAAGTTTCCTTTCATTGCCGAGGTCATTAAAGTTTTTGGCTGTGGGCGATGAAATATTTTGAACTTGATTGGATGTGGCCAGTGAGGTCATCGTGCAATCGGAGCGAGGCCGTATCAATATCACCAATCTCTTTGCCCGGAAATGTAATTTTCGTGTCTCCACCTTCTCCGCCTGATCCTGCCTGCTCAAAGCGTTTCAAAAACTAATTAACGCCCCAGCAACACAGTTTAAACAACTCCTTTTCAGAAACAATGTCACATATCAACAAAAAAAAAACATGGATAAAATAAACCTCTATTTGGACACTTGGCAGCTTTATAGCACCTTTCAAACCTTGATTATATGCAGGGCTTTTAATCTGACAATGCAGTGCTAGTCATGTTTATGATTAAGCACATGAGTGTATATCCATTGTCCATTTCCTTCTTTCTTTTTGAAACGCTTGAAAGGCGAAAAACCTGTATGCCATGGATGTTTACGAACCAAAGTTACGTAATATGTTTGATTAATCGGCCTAGCAGAGAGGTGACGCTGCTCACTTTCACACTGGAGCCTTATCGCCGTTCTCTTCCACACACAGGGGTCGGAGGTCAGGTAAAAACGGAAAAGAGTGGCGGCACGACAGCTGCTCAAAAAACAGAACAGCTGGACAAAGAGTTATTTAACAGAAGGGGGGGGGGGTTGGAAAGGTGAAGAAATAACCTCCCAGAGATGATCACTCAGACATAGACAACGACCAACGCGGGGACATGATGACACGTTTGATCTGAACCTGAACAGAAACTTTCCCTTCACCCCTCAGTTGAGTATATAAAGTCAAACAGAGGTGGGCTGTTCCGAACTGCGTGGAGTGGAAGTCTGTCAGCGCGACCTTGGTGGAGTGAGGCCTGAGCGGCTGGAGGTGTTCCAGCTGCGGCCAATAATAAACAGTGGGGGGGGGGGGGGGAGGATGATGAGAAGAATGTGTGCAGAGTGCTGATCAAAGCGCCACTTCCTGGGTGGCGTGTGGAGCTTGACCAAGGGGAAGGCAACAATGTGCAGTCAATAAACCTGGGAGGGTTTCTATCCGGTTCAGAGGGGTGACTCAGAATGACACAATGAAATATTATTGCGAATGACTTTTCTTTGTTCTTATTAATGACTTACAGAAATAACCTTCTTTATCAACCTGTCAGATGGAAAATAGTTTCATATAGCATCACTGTAGAAGTAAGTTTTGGTTGTTTTTCTTGTCTTTTGTCTGTTGGAAAATTACCCAGCTGCTTCATCGCGGCAGGGTCTGGTGTGGTTCGTGCACAGTGTGTGTGTGTGTGTGTGTGTGTGTGTGTGTGTGTGTGTGTGTGTGCGTTTGTGCGTGTGATCAGCTTTGAAGAAGTGCTTCAGGCTGTATCAGGAGTGTGTGACATTTAGACGCCTGCTTCCCTCCGGCCATCTCCTCCCACTCTTTGTCTCCCTTTTTTTATTTTTTATTATATATTTTACTACTTCGACTACATGCCGATTCTTCACGTCACGTCACCACCTAACTGAGGGCACGGAGAGCGGTTCGGGGTCATGCAGCTGGATTAGAGTAATGGCCTGACCCTGATCCTTCTTATCTGATGACCCCCAACATTGACCCCTGGGCAGCCAAGTGCCGAACTTCCTTTGGGGAAAAAAAGGAGAGACGTTCTGCTCGAGGAGAGAGACGTTCCTCTTTTGACGCATGTGTTAGCACAGACAGTCTTTTGTCAACACACATCTACAAACAAACACTGGCGCTGGTTGCCTCGAGCAAAAAATACTCACAGATCAACTCAGTGAGTACTGATCTGCTCTGTCTCAGCCGCCGCGACATACAAGCTTCTCCGGGCAAGATTCCAATAGGTGCACGCTTGACCTGGTTACAGAAAGCTTATTTTACCCTCTATTGACCAACTTCATTTCACTTCCTTCCCTCCTCCGCTTACAAACACATGTCCCGTTTTCTATTTCCTTTGTCAACTCCTTTACTTTGCCGCTCCGTCGGCTCCTTCTCCCTCTCGTTCTCCATGTAAAATCTTCAGAAACTTTCTACGCGAGCGGACAAACCAAGAACAGGTCTGTTTTTCTTGTTGTGATTCCCGTGCAACATCTGCGCGCGATTTTTTTTTTCTCCCTTGGCAAGCACGTAGCCGCCTGAAACTCTGCGCCGTCGACAGCTGGTCAAAGAGTAAAGAGCAGTGCGGTATATAGTTATTACAGATGTGACAGAATAGCACACAGCTTCTCATGACTATTTCTTATACAAACTATAAGAATATAGAACTGCGACGGCCGCTCTCTGTGTTAGTGTAGGTAACGGAAAGTAAGCAGTTAATGTAAACTTTAAAAAAAACCAACTGACTGATTCTTAGATATAAGTTTTGGTTGCTCTGCAATGTCACTTACTCACTCACACATACACACACAAGCGCGCGCGTGCACACACACACACACGCTCTTGCAAACCTCTGACTAACCTTTTGAACTTACTTTCTGGTCAATGAATTAGCAAGGAAATGTCCGGGTTGGGTTTCTTTGCCAGCGCAGGAGGAATCACTGATGGCTGCCATATGGTTTCCAGTCAACAAGCAACAGATTTTTGCCGGTGCACTTTGTGATGCCGCTGCAGATTAAGTGACAGGCGTCCTCTCTGTGGCTCTGTACGGTGCTTTCATACATGCGCTGAAGTCCAGAAAATTTTCCCGAACTTTCCAGTGAAATCGCGAATGTCCGCGAATGTTGCTCCAGACATTTTTTTTGTCCTGCCTGCCTCCAAGAAAAAATCGCAGTCTGAGTGAGCCCACGTGCAACATACAGCGGGAAAATCTCTGAAGGTTTCACAGCGAGCGGGTAGGCGCTCTACCCAGGCACCACGCCTCGCCTGAACGTCCCGGAACTTGTGGTGAACGTGCTTGACCCGGACAACCTCCTGCTGCTTGCTTCATATGTAGACAGCGAACTGTGTGATTATGAGAAATATCCGGGAAAAAATTGGGTCCGAACCCGTCTGAAAACACCTTTTTTTTCTCAGACAAGACATCTCAAATGACAATTCGACCACAGACCTGATCAGAGTTGCGTCACCTCTCTGATGACTGCTCCTGCCAGAGTGTAACAAAAACACACACTTTGAGTTATAATGTGGAAAACACTATAATAATGGACACGTGGATTTGAACGTGTTTTGCTAAGGGTACTTCAGCAAGGCTCAATAAACACGGTCTAATCTGCAGGAAGCCACAAGAGTCATGACTCCCCCCCCCCTCCCCACAACCTGCGGGCCCCCTCACTTTACTATCCACCAACACTCCTCAGAGGACTAGAGGACAGTGAACAGCAGAGAGACACCCAATACTAAAACTCGAGCATGGCAACCAACACAGACCAGTGCAGAAGTGGACCATGGGAACAGCCTTTTCAGGCCTGACTGTAAAAATAAGGTAACTCTATCCTCCTGTGAGAGTACAGGGGTGGAGCGATGGATTATTGTGAAAGCACCATAAAGAAAATTCTGTGAGGGAAAACATATAAATATGTTTCTTTCTTGCAAACTGCCTCACAGGAAGACGCAAGCAATGGAAGTTAAATCACAAATGGCCAATGTTTTTTGATCACACACACACACACACACACACACGCATTAGCTATCATCAGTGGCGCTTGGCGCCCATATTTCCTTTGTGTGTGAAGTAGATAATATGACCCTGAAAAAAAACAGACAGTGACTCCGACTTTATTCCTGCACAGTGAGCAGATCAAATGTAAAAAGAATGTGCGTTCTTTTGTGCCGGAGGGGGAAAAAAGAAGAAGAAGAAGAAGAAGAAGAAAAGGAGGGCTGCTAGATTGGTCTAGAGATAAGCAGTAAGATAACACTGCAGGTCTCAGGGGAGTGAGTTAAGGATGGACGGATTTCTTCTAAACCTGTGAACAGCGGACACATGTGGCACAGCCATGCAGCACTTAAGCCTACTGTTTTGAGTGCAGGGAGAGATAAGCCAGTCTGTCTCCGAGCAGACCCCTTGTGCTGTTAGGCGTCGAGACGAAACCAAAGTCTCTTCCGCCACAAGCTCTTACAGATCATGATTACACCAAAAAGTGATTTTTACAGAGCAGTATAGAAACATTTTTTTGTGTCAGCATTACATCAGGTCCCGCTGGTCAACAAGTTAAGCCTTTTCCAATGTGTGTCATCCTCCGATTTTGCAAACGCAAGAGCTGATTTCAGTCGCAGCTGCGGCAAAGTCATCCACACCTGGTGCCAAAAAACTGTGTGTGGTTTAAACCAGGCGAGGCGTAGAAAGGACTGTCGCATGCACACATCTGGTCATGCGGCCCAGGAGAGTGGTGACAACCGTTTCCTCAGTATATAGTGCACATTTCCTATATAGATCACATTCACAGTGCTGTACATACACACCGAACTTTAGTCAGAGCATCCGTGTGCAAAAGAGAAGAGTTTTCACAGACACTTCTGTTTGACATGGGGGCTTCTTTTTTCTTTGGAGGAAGTGATGGGACACAACCCCCCCCCCCCCCCCCCCAAAGAACACACCAATGGTTGATTACATGAAAGCATTAGTTAAACGTCGGGGTCCACGGTGGTTTCCTTTATGTCCTGCATGCTACACGTTGATGGGTGCATCTGTGGCTTAGTAGCATTTGTGAAAAAAAAAAAAAACAACGGCAATGGGAAGTCCCCGCATCTCACAGAACGCAGAACACAGCAGAGCCTGAGAACAGTTAGAGTTTACTGTTAATGACTTCCCCAGTGTAATCCTGTGTCTAAAAGTAGGATCGAAGAATATTCAGCCGGTCTTATAGCCTTTTTTGGATCTTGGGATCTTTGAGCAAAAGATCTTCAGAGACGATTAATATGAAAGGATGAATGAATGATCCCCTTTGTGGGTCTGAAGCGCTATACCTACAGTACTTTCTGTTGTTGCTCTCTTCTCAATCTCTGACTTCAAAACCTTCTTCTTTTTTTTTCCGTCACAGTTCTGGTAAGTTCAAGTCAAGGTCAGGACACCGCAGCACCCCTGAATGCATTTTGTAAGTGTGTCAGTTTCTGCCTGGTATATTTAAATGTGCCAAACAAAGTGAGATGTAAGGAGCTCATGAGTTCGCTTTCGAGGAGCTGGTATGCATGAGCCAGACTGTCTGTTTCCCCCTGTGTTCAGTCTCTATGCTTAGCTGACTGGTTGTGGTGTCACACAGTGTACTTTGCAAAGGTTTTAGGCCTTGGACGTAAAGTGAGAACGCATTTGAAAAATAAATCCATGAACTTCCGGAGGGTTTATCAAGGTCCTTGGCAGATAGGTTGCGTCATTAGCTATTTTCGGACATAAGGACAAAATGTCCAGAAAATTGGGTCCGCAAATTTTTCTGGGTTTTGCTTTTCACATACGACAAGGTAAGAAGATGATTCGTCCCGCAACGGGGACAAACGCAGCAGGAGATTGTCCAAGTCAAACGAGGGTCACAGTTTTCGGGGACATCGTGGCGAGGGGCACGTGGTGCCTGGGCGGGAGCGCCAAATCTCGTTTTTTCGTGAGATTTTCCAGCTGTATGCTCACGCGGGCTCACTTTGACCTTTTGCTGGACATTTTTACTGGGGGCTGGCACGAAAAGTTCTGGAAAATGTCAGGAGCAATATTTGTGAACATTTGCACTCTTACATATATATACAGCCTCTCCGGAAATGTTCAGGAAAATGTCCAGACTTCGGAGAACATTTTGTCTTCTATCTCTTCCGGTAAAACACCACAATGTTGAGATCAGGGTTCTGTGTGTGGGGGCCAGAAAATCTGCTGCAGGACTCCTCGCTCCTCTTGTCACTGAAGACAGTTCCTCATGAGTCAGAGTGTCCGTATATCTTGAAGTGGCTGTCAGATGCTGCAGAATGAATAGTGTTGATCAGACACCTCCGTGAGGGACAGTGCCAAGGATAAGAATCTAAACAACGTTTAGTGTGTTAAAAATATGTCCAATTCTTGCTTATTCCTAAAAACACAACCGTCGGGTAAAAAAAAATACAAGCAACATTCATTCTATGCAAGTTGTGGCAACACAACAATGGCTCATGAAAATGTACCATCCCAGAGTTTATTTTGAGGTACGTTCTCGGGAGCACATCCACCATCACATAATGTGGTGGTGGTGGTGGTGGTGGTGGGGAGGTTTGCGCAGGAGGTTGCTAATAACAGCTGCCAGATGTGCAGAGTCCCCCGGGTCCATGCACATTCTCACAGACAATGGAATGCTTGTGAGGAGCCCCAACAGGAAGTGAGGTCAGGGCTCTTGACCCCTCCCCTAAAAGCTCAGTGAGGGACACAGCGGTGGGGTAGCTTTTTTGTGGAGCAGCTCCTCAAAGTGTCCCATCATAAACCCGCTGACAGTGAGCGGTGAGTCCATAAAGCTCGTCTGCCCCGCAACCATTACACACACACACACACACACACACACACCGCCCACTCAACCTGCCGGCACTTTAGCCGAGAGGACAGACAGTGGAAAAACAGAAGCTTTGAAGATGAACAGTTGAACCGTTAAAAGTTGCCTCCATCTCCTGATATTGCAGGTCCAAAGATTTTGGCAACCTCAACAGAAGTAGGCTTTTTTTCCCTACGAGTTGTTCTTCTTTTTCTTGACGGTGAGTAATTTCCACACAGCAGCGGCTGCGGGGGCAGCAGGGATGAGTGCAGCGAGGGTGTGTGTTGCACAACCCCCCCCCCCCCCCCCCCCCCCCCCACACACACACACACACACACACACTGTAAACCATCAGCAGACGTGACATGAGTCAAAAAGTCATTAAATCTGTTTGGTGGAGACCAGACACAACACGACTCGTTTGATTCCACCTTCGTGGCAGCGAGGTGCTCTCCCTGGTGCGAATGCTCTGATGTCATTCAGGCTTGTTCGCCTGTAGATTGTGGTCTTCTTTTTGAGTGGAAAAAGTTCCCCACTGAATCGTCACACGGAGGAGTTTCCAAATTCACTCTTAAACCACTTCCATTTTCTTTTTGTGACATTTAAGAAATGTTACTGCCGCGGCCACCATTTATCATGAAGCTCCACGTTTCTGAAAAGACGGATAGATACCGCCATTTTACGCACGCCCCTTCATCCCATCACAGACACATGACATCATACAGCCACTTTGGGATGACTTTGGCTTTCAGCGTAATGGCTGTGAAGAGATTATTACCTCCTCTGGGGGTTTGGACAGAGGCTCTTTCACTGGATCCAGCACCTGCCCCGCTGTAATGTCTACGCACAGCCCTGGTGACTAACAAGCCCTGACTTACCTTCAGCTCATCTGTACACACACGCACACATGGAAATCACAGCGATGACTCATCGGAAACAACCAATACCAGACATCATTTATTGTTGATAACCTGAAAAAAAGAAGAAAGAGAATATGTCACAGAAAGCATCGAGCAGGTCGAGACTAAGTAACTCCATGTTAATTCCATGACATTGTCACGGGGCCATTTGCATCTGCAGATGGCCACTGCTCTGGGGGGGGGGGGCTGAGCCAGGATGAGTTGAGAAGTGTGGACTCTGCTTCATGCTGGGATCTGCTCGGAAAGAGGAAGTGGGGAGGTGGAACATCTGGACTTCATTTCGTGAGCTTGCAGGGCGAGGAGAACGTCCAGAAATAGGCTCGCAGGGGCTGTCTCTTCCATATTAATTGCAATACGCGTCGACACCGAAGCTCGCCGCTCTCTTTATGGGCATATGACGTTTTCATATGCTCCTCGTCTCTCCTCTGTGTGCTTGTGTGTGTGTGCGTCCGCGTATTGGGTGCGCGCGCGCGCGCGCCTCCCCGACGCTGCTCCAGCCCCGTGGAGCTGTTGTTCCCAGAGCGCAGAAGGGACAATCAGACGAGCTGCTGGATGAGCGCGACAAAAGAGAAAGCGCGATCTCTACTTCCATTCATCGCACCTCACGGTTTTCTTTTTGTTTTGGAGGGGGGGGTGGGGGGGTGGTGGTGGTGGGGGGGGGGGGGGGGGGGGGGGGGAGAGAGAGAGAAGATCCGTGGCGCTTTCGACTGATATACTCGTAGTGCCTTCCGCGGTCGGCGCACGGACCGATATGGATTTACCACCGTCCAGACGAGACGCGCCGCCGTGCCCTCCGCGAAACTTCTGATTGTTGACCCCCGGAGCACCGAGAGAGAGAGGGAGAGGGAGAGGGAGCTGAAGTTTGACCCTGCTTGTTGAGTGGACACCGGTGGTCACATGCGAGGAGACATTTCGCTGCACTCTACTAGATCTCTCATGGGGTGAGTAGCTCGTCTCGGGTGTTTTTTTTTAAATTTTATTTATCTCTGTCTGCACAACAAAAGGATCTCTTAACTGTATCTGAGGCCAAGTCAGTTTAAGAGCAAACGACCTCATTTAGTGGGACCGACTCATCTCCACTGGTAAACTCCATGCGTGGTTCCCCCCTCGTGACATCAACGACCCGTGAAGCGCGCTGGCCGTGGAGATGGGGGTTGACAGCGCGGCCCCTCCGCGCACTGCTGCTGCACTTTTACTTCCAGCGAGCGGGATCAACACTCCGGTGCTGCAGCCTGCAGCCACGGCCAGTGTTGGGATTCCTGTGTGACAGCTGCGTTAGTTAAACTTTGTGCGCGCGTGCGCGCGCGCGCGCGCGTGTGTGTGTGTGTGTTTAAAAGAATATCATTGTGTGGCGTTAAATATTAACACGCGGGCCTACAGCTGTCGATCATACATGCAGGGGATCAATGCAGTCTGCGGCATCATATGTAGGACACACACGCACACACACGCAGATCCTTGGAGCCGTTGCGCAGCCTGCTGTGCGCCCCCTCCCCTCCCCTCCCCTCCCCACCCCTCTCTGACCCCTCCGATGTTGTTGGGGCTTGTTCATCCGTCACCCTAAAGAAGGCATTGTATTGAAAGGATGTATTAATAAGACAAAAGCCCCCATTATCCCCATGTACGGGAGTTAATCTGGTGGGGCTGGAGATGTGCTGCCCGCAGCACAGAGCTTTAACTCGCAATTTGTCAGAGATTCGACAGAATACACTAGGCCATATTGTTTTTCAGAGATGTCAAGTGAGATAAAGATCGTAAGAATTTGAAACCAGGGTGTGACAAAAGCACAGATATGTATCGCGGACGAGCTGATTTTTAGTTGGAATGGTATTCAAAGTTGCTCGAATCATCCGTCTGTGCCGTCTTTTGTAAAGCCTGGTAGCTGCGTGTCCTTATCACCGTTCTCAGGCAACAGTAACCAAACCGTCTGCAGATCGTGTCCGAGGGAGTCAAACATGCAGAGAGGGATACATAGGTGTCAGCACTCCACTCCTGAGGCATCCTGTTGTGGCAGAAACCTGAAATCTCAGTGAGATAAGGTGATAAGGTGGAGGAACTAATGTTTATTGCCCAGATAAAAGCCCCCATCCATCACCCTCTATCCTGTGGTTGGTCTGGTTCAGTCGGCACAGTGTGGCTCCCATTAGCAGGCCTTGCCTGAAACTGAGGGAGGCTTGCGCCGACGCTATCTCAAGCCCCAGTCGGAGTAACAGGGCGAGAAAACAAACTCTCGAATGCACACAGATGCTACAAAGTCTGTTGAATTAAGCCTAGCAAACATCTCACTGTGATAACATCAGGAGAGGAGGGTGAAGAGGAAGCGCGGTCAGCAGTGCCCGGAGAGGACTATCAAGTGTCGACGGTCCTGTCAGCAGGTTCGTTGATGCTGGTTTTGTGTGCGAGCCCCTCGCTTTGTTTGTGGCATGCAAGGCCACTTACGAACTCAGGTGCCTCTCCCAGCATGCCTTGGAACGGCAGGAGACGGGGCATGATGAGGCCTGCTTCGTCGTATGCTCATTGCACCAGAACAACACCCACATCCCCACCGGGCCTGACATCAGCGCCAGGCTTCTTCACGCAAGCATTCACACATCCACCATCCTTGGCCTTGACCAGAGCGTCAACTGATTGGCCAGAAACTCCAATGCTACAGGCGCAAGACAGCCTTTCACATGGGAACACACATGGTATTAGTCTTACCAGTCTATAAAGAGGGAACTCTAAAATCTCTTATGTGAGAGCGAAGGACGACTGCAGCAGCGCATGACATCATGGGTTGAGGATGTGTATGTTGCTGACCCAGCTCGCTCTGCACACTGGCCGCTTTTCACTCCTCAAGAAGACTTGCGAAATCTGACCCTCCTCAACAAGGACAGCCCGGGATAGCGTGAGAAGTGAGGACAAATAAATACATGTATAGATAAATAAATTAATGGTAATTCATCGGTGGGAACTGGATTTGCAGGGTTGTTCTTTTTAATGGAATGGGTCACTAGGGGGTGGAAGGCGGGGATGGGTGTCGGGTGGGTGGTGTCCATCCCTAAAGGATGCTCGGGTTTCACTTCAACCCTGGGAGCGATCCGCTAATGGGAAGCAGCGAGATGGGCTTTTCTTTCGGGAGACTGTCTTCTCTTTTGTTGTCTTTACTCACCACTTTATTCCGTCACAGTGGAAGAGTAACAACACAACAAGATCAGAGGAGCAACATGCCAGGGGCACCCTGGTCCCTTTACCTGGTTAAATGAAACCAGCCAAAAGTCTCTGTGTAACTTTCACCACTTTTGGGCTTTTCGCTGCGATATTAATAGTGTTCTGCGGACAGCCATCTGGGTTCTGCAGGCTCGGAGTTGGACCCTTTTGCCTGAAAAACACTTTCTCTGGGTGTGGCAGCTGGAGAAAAAATAAACGCCTTCTGTTCACAAGCTGCCGGAGCGCAAGTCACAACACACACAGCTGACAGCATGTAGTTTGCTGATTCACGGCCAAGAGCTGGGAGTGTCTCAGATCAGAGAAATTAATACGGCACCCTCTTGCTTTTTAGCCATTTTGCAAACACGTTTGAAAAAAGGGGGATGTCACTAAAGACATTTTTTTGGGCAGGTAAAGAAATGCGCGTGCAAACTTACTTGCCCGCGTGTCTCCTTTTCAAAACAAGCCTCCCGGGGTTGCAAGGAGATGCAGCCAGTGCTGTTCTGATTATTATACAAACATTTACATAAGCTGACAAAAAAAATGGATCTGACTATTTTAGGAGAGTGTTTAGCCCAATGAAAGAGTCCATTAGCTTTAAAGTCTCCTGTTACATTCCTTTTCCACTCGAGGGACAAAATGAAAGACCCCCCATGAACAGGCACTGATGCTTGTAGCAGCATGCCAGGATTTCCTGATGAGTTCAAGAGAGGGGGTACGGCTGTTCCAAAATGCGGTCAGTTGCAAGTAATGCAGAAAATGGTTTTCGGGGGCTCCGACTGGCATTTTTCTTTGTGCAATTTTGCTCCACAGACAGGAACATTATACATCTTTCGGAGATAATGACATGTAGATTTTGAGTACAAGGTTTCTTGTTACTGCCGTGGCTTTGGACGCGATCGGCACCACTTTGCAACCTCTCTTTAGGTTATACAGTGTGATTTATGAACTGGATGGGAGCAACCTCATGCTGTCTGTTCTTGTGGCAGCCGTAATCAGTGTGGTCATGTTGTGGTTTCCTGATTTCTGGTCATTCTCAGCGCTCGCTCTCCGGAGCCATCTTGGAGCAGGTACACACGAAGATGCCGTGGTTTTTCGGAGACCTCCTGCCTCTTTCTCCTTCCCTCTTGGAAGCCTTTGTTATCCAGTCAGCTTTGTTTGTGCAGCTGGAAATCTCAGCAGGATTACTTCCAACACCCATCCTCCCTAGATCCAGAAGACAGTTTTCCTGGATTTTGAATTGCCCCATGCAGCCAGAGAGAGCCCGTTGAAGCCATTCATTTTGTTTGTCCTCTCCCCCTGACGGACTCTCTCAGATTTTCTATTGACTGACGGACTTAAAAAACTGTGAGGGCCTGTTTTGTCAGAAGGAGCTGTTTATCCTATAAAGGCCTGAGCTTCAGTCTTCCCAGTCTTAAAGACACGATGGAATTAACCTTCAGCCAAACACAAGCCGGGTCATGATAGAGGTCAGACTGCTCCACTGCAATAGACAGATTGAGTGGAAGTGGACGCTGTTTACTTTAAACTAATATGACGGCAATTCCAACATGTCCGTTTTATATTAGCCTCGTCTATGTCAAAGTGAAGTAGCTGTTGTCTCGTACTCTCCGATGACATACACCACAGCAACACTCGCTTTTTGACCTGTTTGATATTTTTTGCTAAATATTCCTTGGCAATCCACTCCACCCAAACCTTGCGTGAGGCCGAGTTACGCTGCACAAAAAGCCAAGTTATTCACTGTGGTGCCTTGTCTTTTTAAAATGCACTCGTGCAATGTTGCCAGGAAATAAAGCAGACATAGTATCCCTCCGAAATTGTGTAACTCTAAATACCCGCTAGTCTCTTTCCAGGCCCACAGTCACATAGTCTTTAAATGCAGGTTGTAACTTTGGCTCTACACAATATCTTTATATAAACATATACACATGTATGTATGTAAGATACAATAATGCAAGTGAGAGTAAGGAAAGTTGACATTATCACTAGATTTTTCAAGAAAAGAAATACTTTATAAAATTGTAGAAAGTACAGAGATTTTTCATGAAAATAAATACTTTTTAAAATTGTATAAAGTACAGAGGAACACTGTGGACTGTGTGGACACAACACTGTTCCCTCTCCAGGCAACAGTGTTTTTCTCTGACTTCTCTGCTGTGTTTAATGGATTTGTGTTTGCCAGAGGAGTCTGAAGTTGTTTTCCTATGCTGGACCATGAAGGGAGATGGAGGGCCTCCATCAGGTCGTCATCTTATCAGCTGGCCACTAGGCAGAAGCAATCAGGGTGGCTTTGTGCCCTGTGTGCTAGCCTCGGCAGATGGTATCATTGTCCCCTTGTGCACTGCTTTGCTTTCTCGCCAGCACACTCTCCATCGCTGTGTCTTCCCCGACTGTCTCTGGCGATGTTCACTGCACTGAAAAATCACGTCGGTGGAACAAACACATCTGTCACAGTCACAGCAACCCTCCACGCCACTAACACACACACACACACACACACACGTAGAATGGATATAGTGTATGCTGTCGCTTCTCGTGTTCACTGGCACGCCAAACAACAAGTAATCACAAACCCCGTCACGGCAACCGCACTGTTTCCCAACGAGGCAAGAGAACATGAGAAGGGGTGGAGTTCATGGTCTAGCAACAGGGCAGAATAGAAGCAGGGATCCAGGACAAAAGAGATCTCAAAGCCAGGGTTCAAAGCCATTCATTAGGGCCAGACCTCATTGTAAAGACAAGGACATTGGAAGGTGTTGGAAGGTGTGAGAGGGGCCCAGAGTGGCTGAAACTTGAATCAAGCACACCTCTCCCCTCAGACCTGAGGTTTCTGACAGATCAGCCAGACCTGACCTAACCGCTTCACCCTCTCCACCAGCATAGCGTGTGTGTGTGTGTGTGGGGGGGGGGGGGGTAACAGCATGCCTGCCTGCTGAGAACTGTCTGCTTGGTTGGTGAAAGTTGTATCCACAGAGAATTTGCTGAATCCTGCCTACCTGCCGAGGACGGCAACATAAAAACTCTAAGGATGTTTTATAGAGCCCCGACTGATATTACTGGCCAACAGATATGCGCCTTTAAATGTGCATTTGTGTTTACATTTTAGGTCACGTAAATGTTTATTTTTCTCAACTCAACTTCTATTTATTTGGTTGTATGTGTAATTTTTTTTCTTCAATTTAAACTTATCTAAGATAAAGTTTATGGTTCAACTAAAATATCAAGCCTCAATTACATTTCTTTGTCATATAGGTTTGATAACGACATCTAAGGAATCATTGAAAGATTAAAAAAAAAAAGAGAGAGACAGAGAGAGAGCTGGGAACCAGAGCTGCACACCTCTACAATTGTGCAACTGTCACCCTAACTGTGCAAAAGTCATGCATGTGTACCAAAGGCGCCATGTGGTTAACACTATTTTACCTTTGTACACGCAAATCAGACAAATTCATGGCTGAGAATGTGTACACGTGGTTTACCACTGTTCCATTTCAAACTTTAGCTCAGAGAATGTTTTTCTATCTTTTTTTTTTTGCTTTTTTTGATCAAATCTTGGGACAGCACGACATCAGTTACACATCCGATGTGCTGTAGTGTGCACAAATGTGTGGGAAGCAGCGAGATGGGCACACTTTTGTCTCTCTCTTTAAGTGCAGAGCTCCGTTTTCCTGAATCGAGAGCTGATTGCGCCGCGTGTGACGCAATGACATCTTTAATAGGGGCGCTATAAGAGCATGTCTGCTCCAGATGTGTGCTAAATAAATCCCTCTTGATGTGCATTTAATCACCTCTTTGTGGCCTTGTCTTTTGATCTCTGTGGTGAAGTTTAGAACACACGCGGAGGGGAGGGGGGTGTCAGAGTGAGGATGATGTGGCCTCTGTAAATCAGGGAGCTGCGTGATAACAGGCGATATGCAGAAGCAGAGCGATGTAAAGACGTGAATAATTTGGGAGCCAGTGGCTTAGGTTGACAGGAACGGTACAAGGGTGAAGGTATTACACTAATTGCCTCTCAGGCGCCACCCTTGGAGATCCCCCACCCCCCAATGGGGCAGACTGAGGGGGGGGGGGGGGGGGGGGGGGGGGTCTCTGCCGGTCATGTGGGTTATGGCTCCTGAGGCTGTATGATGTCCTTCTTTAGGCAGCCCTTTGTCTCCAGCTCAGCTCACTGCCACTCGGAGAGCCCCACAGCACACGAACAGCTGCCATGAATAAAGCATTGAAAAGTTGCAGCGACAAGCTGACCAAGGAGAGGGACAGAAAACAAGACAGGCCACTCTGAAACATACACATATATATATATATATATATATATATATATAATATAATATATATGTAAATGTTGTTCTTGACTGAGCGGTGTTGACAGACTGAACCCCTCACAAGACCCCAAACTGTCAAACTGTCTGACGAGCGAAAGGGTAATCCCTAATTATGTGATGTATTGGGGACAACCACGTCACTAATGTCTCGCAGCTTATACATGTTTTTTTAATGAAGCACGAGTGTGTTAGCATAATAATGGACAAAGAGACAGGAAGGTTTTCTCTCGGAGCTAAAATTAAACCTCCAACGCAGTGAAAACACAAGAAGGAACCGTGTCATCTGCCTGTAAAGAGGAACAGTTTGGTTCTTGTTCTGTTTGTCTGCTCATATGACGCCGGTTTGTCGGGGCACTGATGCAAACTTGAAATAAACACTTCTGTATTTTTTCTTTCTATAGTCACATGTGCTCTGTGTATGCCTGCGGCATAGTTTGACAGGCTACAGACGTCCCTTTGCGAAATTCTTTTTCTCTGCTCAATTTGTTCCCCACGTTGAGTTCCTCTCCAAGTTTGAAACTGTGAGATGTTGCAGGCCCCCGGTCTCATATCTCTCCGGCTGCTCTGCCTCTCGACTGTGCAAGTCACGGCGCGCCACCGAAAAAGGCTCTTTTTCTCTCTCGTTTGCATTTCCTCTGTAAGAAACAGCTCTATTTTTCATTTGTCTGGTGATGCATTGAGTCGTCGGTGTTTCAAAAACAACAGACACAGCAGACGTATTTGCTCCAGCCCACGCTGTCGTTACTGGAGCAGCCTACAGTGTGTGAAATAACTGTCAGAATGTGCGAGCCTCTCTGGTTTTGATTTCCGGTGTTTAGGAAATATCAGTAAAAAAATCTGAAGATATCAGAAGATGCGTAAGAACTAAGGAACTTAGGAAACCGTGCAAATGCATTTAATCTTGTCGCAGTCCTGATGACTCCAAGTTAATACATTTTGTCTTTTACTTTACATATTATAAAGTTTTTGCTGCTGATGCTTCGGCACATGTGTTTTTTTTTTAAATGTTGTCTTCCAGTCAGCTGTGCTTCTTTATCGCCACTGTTTTCGGCATCAGTTTTTACCAGTGAACCTTGTCGGCAGCGGGACATTGAACAGAGATAAGAGCAGCTGCTCGAGATAAGCTCAGAGAGTCATAACTAAGGATGCAACAATTGTTCTTGTTTGCCTTTTCACATCACAGAAGCGACGCTGCCAAATAATGCGAGCGTAAATTGCGCGTGACTGTTTAGTCTAGCCTGTGACTAAGGTCATCTGAAGGACCAGGGCACGGATTTCAGTCACAGCAGGAGCACGAATCCTCCCCATCCCTGTTACAGTGCTACAGGAAACATGGATGCTTTTTTTTCCTTTTTTTTTCTTCCTCCCCCTGGAAATTGAGGGCGATCAATAGTGTCGCTGTGCAAGGGTGAAAAGGATTCACATGCACAGAGCCCCGGGGCTCTTTGATGGGTAGAGCGGCAGGCCGGCACTGCAGCCACCTGCCAGCGGACACAGTCCACCCCTGTGTTTTCTGTGGTTTCGCAGTAGTGCGACTGCATGGAGCAACTCGGTGCAGAATAGAAGGCCGGCCTTAACGGAGCCCATGTGTGGAGGACAGCTTAGAGGAGCACTGAGCTATCGGCGTAAAGACAAGGATCGCACAGCATGTGATCGCTGATAATGTTGAAGAAAACGGAAGAAGAGTAGAGAACGACTGTGTGGGATGTCATGCAGATCCACATCTTTCACGCTAGTCATTTCCTCAGTGCTGAAGCTCCTGTGGTAGCAGTGGTGAAACCTTGTGGTGGTAATAGTTGTGTTTTCTCCCCATTGTGTCTGACATGTCAACACTTGACTGGGGGAACTTTCTGACTACAATGCTGCACTTTTCGCGCCGTATGTTCCTCGTCAGGGATTTTTTTCCCTTGAAATGCTCGTATTTCTTTCTAAAATGAGTAGCGATCGTAGTAATACTAACAATATTTATGAATGCCTTTCAAGACACCCCAAGGACACTTTCCAAATCCGTCAAAAAGAAGACAACCAAGGAAATAATAACGTAGCCTTCGTGTAGCCCCGGTAAATCTAAATGGGTGAGTTTTAAACTGTGTCTGAGCGATATGGTTGCAGCACACACAGACTATGCTGGAGAACAGTAGAGAGGCATAGACCGATCTCGCCTACATTTTCAGTGAAGCACTCTCACAGACAAGTTATTCATTGATACCACCCGTTAATGGCTGTGAAACAGGAACGAAAAAATAACAGCAGCAGATGCTCTTTGCGTATCTTTGTGATGGATTACCTTGTGACTGTTCTCAAATCGGAGGAGAGATTAAGTCTGTGTGAGAAGAAAAAGGCCCAGTGTCTTTTAGACGGAGCAGGAAGTCATTAAACTTAAAATGGAAAATGTTACATGATTGATGCATTAAGATTTTTGTCCTCAAAAAGAAGACCTTCCTCCTACAGTCTCCGTCTCCTGCCTTCATGGAGTACACTCCGTGAATGCACACACCGCCGTGAAATGACGAAAGACGCAGAATTTGGTGCTGTGTTGCCATTACAGCGACTTATGTGCAGGCAGTGGCGATGGGCAGATGGAGGAAGATGTGTCAGAGGATGATTCAGACCACAAACAGCTCAACAGAGAGACAAATAGTCAACACGTTTCCATGCAGACAAGATAAGCTACATATGTAAACACAAGGTCCGCCGCTGCTCTTATCTGGACCATAATGTTTGTGGGACGGATGAAAAAGGGGCCTGTGGACTTTGTTAAGGTTTAGGAGCTGTGTTTTTCAGAAACAGAGTGTGACAGGTAGCAGGTGGCGTAATGGGGGCGGCGTAGCCTCTTTTTTTTTTGCTGAGCAGACGGACAGTCTGCTAATTGGGGCTTATCAGGTGTTTCTGGGAAAAACTGAGGCTTTTGTGCTCTTGTCAGTCCCACGATGGAGAGGGAAACTCAGGCTTGTTAGGATTAGGAGAAAACAAGGGTCACCTTACAGCGGTTCATTTTGAATCATCCATTGGATGTTTAGAAAAGAAGAAAAAAAACATGCTGTATATGCAGCTATTTGCAACAGCGGTTTAGTGGTTGACATGCACACATATAGCACCAACAAACCCAATGTATTTATTGAGCATTTTAAATACATCAGGTTTTTAGTAGGATTAGTACTTTAAGTATAAAAAGCACTTTTACTTACAGCTTTTATTAGTTTCCTTATGTTAAAACTGTTATTTAAAACATATTATTTAAATACATAATTCTTAAATATTAGACAGATTTCTTTTTTTAAGTGGTGTGGTTGCAAAAAGTAGGTGTGCAAATGTTAAAATCTTAAATACAATTTGGCAGCATGTCTGTTCTCTACATGAACGTGCACCCCAAGAGCATCTCTGCATGATTTTTTTAATGGATTAAATAAACGTTCTTGCAGGATTTCCTGTCTTTTGTTAGGCTTCTTTTGTGCCTTCGACCCTCCTTGTCTGTTCTTTCATCACCTTGTCGAGCCGCTTCTGAAATCCAGACAGGATATTGTGTTATTTCTGTAACCGTTGCACCTTCACCTGCATCTTAGTACTTTGACATTTATTTATAAAGATTTCACATCATCTCTGTTCTCAAGACATTTGTCTTATTGAACAGTTAAAATATATATTAACTCTTATATAACATCTACATGCTAATGTATGTGCCCAACTCTTAGTTGCAAATTTAGTTGTATTCGTCATAATGGTCATAATGGAGTAACTTGTGAACAAGCTACATAAGTAGCCCTCACATGTCCCAAACTAATGTACCGCTAAAGGTCTATATTTACAAATTAGCAATGCAATCTAAATATGGAACAAATTATAGTTGAGCTGCATGCAAATATATCTATAATGTACACGTGTCAAATGCAAAATATAGTTGCATTGGTACAAGATACATGTGTATATTGTCTTTGTTTGTATTATATATAATACTGAAGTATTGTTGATATACTGAAGTATTGTTCTTTTTGCTGATCCTTTGCCATCGCAAAATTTTAACAGTATCTCATGTATTGTGTTGGCTGTGTACACAATGCACTACATAGTGCATTGTGTACATAGCCTGTGACAGTGATGTCTCCACTCCCGTCAACCAATCCCGGTGGAAACGT
Source organism: Scophthalmus maximus (assembly GCF_022379125.1). NCBI lineage: Eukaryota > Metazoa > Chordata > Actinopteri > Pleuronectiformes > Scophthalmidae > Scophthalmus > Scophthalmus maximus. Next base: position 14,190,175 of record NC_061531.1, on the reverse strand, counting down.
CTGAATGGCGCGCGACAGCCAGAGGGGCAGGGCTGTGGCGAGACAGTGCTGTAGGCAAACCAGCCCGTCAGGTTTCCCCACACACAGTGAAATCCCCTGATGACAGACGACGGAGGACTCCGTGTTGTCAGGCGGACCTCGCGTTGTCTACACAACAGACGGAAAGAGAACCGTGCTGAGAAAACCCGGCAGAGCTGAGTGAAAGAGACGAGACGAAACTAGAGGGCGCCTTTGGGATGGGATCAGCGACCTTGACGTCCGTCAACATGTTCCGACCCATGAGTAGTACGGGCCGGACCACACCCATCTTTGAACTCCACATCCATAATTTGATCATAGCTACACACCTGTTGCCTTTCTTGAATGCATTTTGCACAGCTCTGACACTATTGTGTTGGCAAAATCTTTGCACAGACGTACAAACACCCAAACCACCTCTGTGGAAGTTCCTGCTGCAGTAGGTGTAGGGCTGGGCGATATGACTGAAAACTGTATCAGTGTTTCATATCGGTCGATATCGATAATTATTGATCATTTCATGACTTAAGAAACACAAACACCAACCAACAAGATGGCGGAACCAAATACTACTGTAACATGATTGGCTACTAGGCCTGTCACTCCATACGCTAGCGGCCGGCAGCGTAGCTAGACTCTTTGCTCCGGTTATTTCCAACGAGGAAAAAAACATTATCGAAACGTTCTATCGAACGCATTTTCTACTGATACTGATTACGTGTCTATCGCGATACATATCGTTATCGTTTTATCGCCCAGCCCTAAGTAGGTGTCTCCCGGACCACATTTTGTCTCGATGACACACACGCAGCCGCTCTCGTGGCTGGTAACAAAGGGAAGCCAGTGCCAGTTTTCTCCAAGCAGACGTGAGGCCGCGGAGACACAGAGCTGGTCTATATCAACTGACTTTTCCATTAAATAAAATAGGCTGCTATAATATAACCTAATGTAATTACGCCGGCGCAGCTGGCACATGTGCTCTACCTCAAGTTTCCTATTTGTGTGTATTAGTGGAGCTAAAAAGGAAGGGGAGGGGGGCTGGGGGGCAAGCAGTCCTGCTATAGCTGCTCTGACAAGGGAGTGCTCAACTGTAAATACATTTCTGCTATGATACGGTCGCCGCAGCCAAATGGAAGTGTGCCGTCTCATTATTGAGGCTGAAGGGCAATGCTCTTCACATTGAAGGAGACTATTGTTCTTTGTTCATGCCTGAGGAAACAGTGCACTGGGTAAAACTGGAAACCAATAACAGCTGTGTGCTGAAAATGCTTGTTTTCGCTGCACTATTCGGCGCCTGGGTTCCGTGGCTGCAACGCATCACATCGACGAGTTTGTGTGTCTATGTGCTCATCACAGTGACGTCTCAGATTCCTGCCTTTGTGTCCAGATGCCGTTCCACATGCATGCTCTCTGTCGGGTCTTTGTCTCCATCTTTCTGTCGCTCAGGTTTTGAGTTATAAAGCCTGGCAGAACAGAAAGGAGGCTCAGCCCATGCATTTTCCACTGAAGGTTTCCAGTTATGAGCTGCTGCTGCTGCCGTCCAGGCCAGTTGTGAAGACAAGCGTCAGTGTTGAATTACCTCTGGCATTGGCCCTGCAGAGGGATCCTGTTACTTTTGACAGGTTTAAGACACCAGCTCCACCTCTAATTAGATTTCCAGAGCCTCTAACTATTGTTTTTAGCCCTGTAAGCTGCATCCCCCTTTAATTTTGGTTTGGTTTGTCTATAGGTTTTTTCCTTGAAAATTACTAATTTCATACACAACCATGCGACATCTTAAGAGCATAGAATAATTAAAATGGCAACAATGGCATTAGGGAGGCTTTAAAGGCCCACCCTCACTTCTCGGGTATCTGTTTGATTTGTCTGTTAGCTTTTCTGAACTGGTCGGAAGGGGTCGGCCAGGATGAAGAGGTCTGGCTGATCCGCAAGCTATGCTGAAGTTTCAAGAGGTAGCTCACTGAGGTGGAATGGTTCGCTCCCCAAAACAATGCCGTGTGTTGACAGCCGAGTGCTCGGACAGGGTTAGTGGAATGTCCCCTTCAGACTGTGAGCGTGGCCCTTTGTCTAAGTGCCAGCACTCACAGATCCCCACAGAGAATGTATTCTTCTACCTGAAGATGATCACTGCTCGCTCAGGTTCACCATCCCCAACAAAGGATCTTTGATTGTTGATTTTACCTCAGAGTAAATTTCCCCACAGAGTACAATTCACTTGTGTGCCACTGGATTATTACTTTACATTTGTTTTGGATTGCGACAGGCTGCAACGGTTGGAGATGTAACACATGGATGCAGTATGTTCACTGAGTGGACATAGATTTGTGTGATTTGAGTGTTGGTTTTTACACTAAATCTGAATTCTAACTCTCATGATAATAATAATAGTTTTGTTTTTCTTATTTTAAAGCTCTGGCCTATTGCTGTGTCTTCCTACTTTGATGTTTGGTTACTAGAATTGAGTCTACCTGAAGCGGAAATGATCTGTTCCACTCTGGAGGCACAGGTTGTTGCCTAGATACTTTGTTTTGCTAGAGGAGTTTGAGTTTGGCGAGTGCATTGCGTGGGGGAAATGTATGTTTCCTTTTTTTCAATTTCATTGATGCAACAAAACTTTCCGCTGTGAGTAACGCAGGCCTTCTCTTTCTTCCTGTGTCTGCAGGTGACCCACATAGAGCTCCTGATACGTGACTGTGGGACAGGCGGTCTCCCTCCCAGCCTGGGCCCGCTTCCTGTCCTTAGAAGGCGATGATAATCAGCGCAGACGCTCTGCACAACTCCACTGTGTGAATGAATCTTTGCCGTAAAGCCACCGTGCTCTGCCAGCCCGTCACCATGAGGAGCAAGTATTCCCAGTACTACAACCAGAGCCTGATCCACGCCTACTATGCCGTTGCTAAGAACATGACCACCCAGGAGCTGGATAAGCTCATTGAGAATAAAAAACATCTCACCACCCTCAACCTTGTCATTGTGGTCCTCTGCACCATCATCATCCTGGAGAATCTGCTGGTCCTCATCGCTGTCTGCCGGAACAAGAAGTTCCACTCTGCCATGTTTTTCTTCATCGGCAACCTGGCATTCTCTGACCTGCTGGCAGGCTCGGCCTACATAGCCAACATTTTTCTATCGGGGTCAAGGACTTTTGAGCTGGTGCCGGTGCAGTGGTTTATCCGAGAGGGCACCGCGTTTATCGCCCTGGCAGCCTCAGTTTTCAGTTTGCTGGCGATAGCTATAGAGCGATACACAGCTATTACCAAGGTTAAGGTGTACGGCTCCACCAAAACGTGCCGCATGTTCCTCCTGATCGGAGCATGTTGGGTCACCTCCATCCTGCTCGGAGGCCTTCCCATCATCGGCTGGAACTGCATCAACAACCTCCCGGAGTGCTCCGCCGTATTGCCACTCTACTCCAAGAAATACATTGTCTTTGTGGTCACCATTTTCAGCCTCATATTACTCTCTATTGTCATCCTTTATGTGAGGATCTACTTGATTGTACGCTCCAGCCACCAGGAAGCCACCAACTCACCAGCCTATGCCCTTTTGAAAACAGTCACCATAGTGCTGGGTGTCTTCATCATGTGCTGGCTGCCTGCTTTTATCATCCTCCTCCTAGACTCATCCTGTGGCATACAATTCTGCCACATCCTCTCCAAAGCAGACATCTTTTTTGGCTTTGCCACGTTGAACTCAGCTCTTAACCCAGTGATCTACACGCTGCGCAGCAAGGACATGAGAAAGGAGTTCCTGCGCGTGTTGTGCTGCTGGGGGGTGCTGCAAAGCGGGCGGCCCTCTGACCGTTGTCTGGTCCCTCTAAAGAGCTCCAGCTCTCTGGAACACTGCACGATCAAACACGAACACCAGACCACACCCATCATGCAAGACTGTACCACCTGTGTCTAATATGGTGCAAAACACATCAGCGTGCTTGTGTGTGCCTATGTGCGTGTATGAATGTGAGCGAGAGCGAGAGAGTATGTCTGTATATGACATCAAGTGGAGAGGCAGTGTTGGGACAGAAAGCTGTAAAGAAGCAAGCAGACCGTGGTCTGAGATGCCAAGGCGAGGCTGAGACACAACAGTCTGTGGTGACACATTCTACAATGCAGACTTTCTTATTACAATCAAACTTGTGTGAATTCACAATCAACATTCAATCAATTCACCCGTGCAGTGGGTGTAGAAAACACACAAATGTTTCAAGAGGGACTTAATTTAAAAGGTGAGAACTTTCTGAAATGTGAAAAAAGCTTTTTTCTAATGGGTACTCCCATTAGTTAATATGGAGTTGCATACCATGTAAATGTATACGCCTGTCATCTTGTTTCTTGTTTTTCTTTCTGAACATTTAAACCCCTATTAAAAGCCAAAAATGGAACAATAGCGTGCATAATATCGCCAATACGGTGAGTTGTTTTTTGGGCCTTTCAGGAACTGCATCAATGCAAAGGTTGCAAAATTGCACTTTGTAGATTGCTTAAGTGATTGTTATCCTGTGTAAGGTTTAACCACATTACTCTCCTTCTCTGATATATGTAAACATTAGGGCCTAGAGATTTCATCACTCATTTACAGAAGTGAAGGCAGTGCTCAGCTCCGCTCAGCACTGCGCTCCACGGAGCCAAACCACCACGACCGTTCCCTCAACAAAACCAGGGCTATATATCGCCTATATAACCTTGCATCGGATAAATCTGCTTACATTTAATGCATGAAATCCTAACTCATTTTGTAAGCACTAACGTGTATGATATATTCCAGCTCCGGCTTCCATCACTAACACCCCTTCCCTCATTTGTCTTCATAATCTGTCCCCTCTTGCTTTTACTGTTGTCTTTTGTATCTTAACAGTTTCCGTGCAGGAAGGCCTAATCAGAAAGCACATTTCCTGAAGTGAGTTGGCACTGATGAATTTTACTCATTGACAGCTGTCCAGCAGCTTTGACTCACTGGACCAATTATGTCCTGACAGTGTTGTAGCAACGTAGCAGCAATGTGCCGCCTCTGTTTGTGCCTTCCTCTCGGGGAATTCGGCTGAATGTATGTATGAAGTGTTTGGGGCCGGTGCTCCACTGTTGACAGTATTATGTATGATCATCTTTTTTTTGGATAACCAAGTCACTGACGATCGGGGAGTGGGATGAATAGAGTAGGTCACTCTCACTGTGAATTCTTAAACGGCACCATGAACAAAAACAAAAAAAAATGTTGTGAACATCCTGGTTTAATTTGCTAGCCATATGCCACGTGTAACTTAACATATGAACACGTTCATCGTCTTTCCGAAGACCCCTCGTCTCCCATACGAAATAAGAAGTGCTTGTCTTGAATGCACAGGGGGGTGTGTGTGTCTTGGGGGGGGGGGGGTCATCCTTAATTTCTGACATCCTATAACACGCAACTTCCTTCAGCCATAGGAAGTCCTGTTTTTCATTGTCCGGTTCCTGTTGTTCAGGGTTACACTAACCTTCTTCCTGTAGACACACATTTCACAGTTCTTCTCTCCCTCAGTTTTTGTTTATATTGACTTTTACATTTAGATGGCCAAGTAGAAATGGTGAAAAGCACTTTGGCAGCTTCAGTGATGTTTGCGTTCCCCCAGTTTTTTTTCTTCTTTCAGATGGAGAGTTGTTTTATCTTTGTACCTATCACTTCATTGTGTTGCCTGATTCTGTTTGTTTTTTTACGATAAATATATGAAAAACTATGTATGTTTGTAAGTATGTATCTTTGTACAGTATGTATGATTCGTGTTGTATGAAATGTCTCTTGTGCAATAGCCTTGTGTGTCCAGTAGCACGCTGCCTGTGTTAAACCGGTACAATCTGAAACACTAATATTGGTACATAAACATTTTGTAATTGCATTCCCTTTTTATAAAATAAATGAAAAATAATCAATTTTTGTTGTCGAGTTTCATTCTCAGCTGTAAACAAATTTGATTGCGGCTGCGGCTTTTCTTCACGTCCTGAGATGTCTCCCTACTGTGCCCACAAAACAGCAGCATTTAATCCAAACATGCTCTAACAAAGTCGGAACATCCCTTGCATCGTCATGAAAGTACAAATTTGTACATGCAAATGCTGCTCGGCCATTAATCATTGCTCTCTTACCTAAAACAATGTTTTTTTCAATTGCTTTAAGGCTAAAGCAAGACAGTGCTACGATGGGAAGCTGGGCAGAGGGCAGGGAGCGTGAAAATGGGGTTTGATAAAGAAGAATGTCTATTTGTAAAATTGTTTGTCTGAGAGAAGCATAAGGAACGGCCCTGGGAGAGGTTTTTCTGGTGAGGGGGAGACATGGGGTGAGGGGAGAGGCTGACTTATTGTGGCCTTGAGAGAGTTGGGGCTGTTTCCTGTCAGACGTCCAGGATTCCTGGGTGGGAACTCTGGCTGAATCAGCCCCAGGAGGGTGCGCTGCTGGGAAGTCAGCCAAGGCTTTCCAGTGCCCTGGAGGATATGACATCAAACTCAGAAACCTAAAGGTGAAGTTGTATACACAAAAGTATCTAAGTCCGCACACAAGACTGATGTGCGTTTATCCCTACAAAGTAGTTTGAAATAATACTTCACGAATCATCTGTTTTAGATTATGTATATAAACACATGTTGACACAGGTCACTTTTTGGAACATTACATAGACTTGCATTCTTTTCCTGGAGACACTAACCATAACCACTATTTGGATAACCTTAACTTAACCCTAACTTTAACCTTTGACCCCCAAATCAGCTTTACTCTACATACGGAGAGTGGTCTATTGTTGAAATATTGTCAATAAGATGATTCACAGCCAAACTCAACAAGCCTCAGAAGCATGCTCAGAAGCCCATTTTCAGACTACCTATGACATAGCGCCACCTTGTGGTAAAGTAGGCGCATAGCGAGCCATAAATGAAAGACGTTCCTCCATATAAAATACTTTTAATTTATTTAACTTCACAGTCGCTCAAATGTATACCTGATTAATCGTTTTGTCTCTAAAATGACAAAAAATTGTGAGAAATGCTTATTATGCCTCTCAGAGTCGAAGGGGACAGTCCAAACTCCCGACAATATTAAATTCACTGTGGATTTATTCAGAGAAATTCAGAAAAATTTCGCACAGATTAAGCTTTAAAAATTACTAAAACATTCAATATAGTTCTGATAGATGCTCGATATTTTCTGTCGATCGGCTAATCAATTAATTGAGGAACTTTTGGAGCTATAATCAACATTTAACTCTGATAGGCTAATTCTGCGTTCCATTATACCTCGGAACTCAGACCCCGGAAGTTGGGTTGGTGATAAACCGGACTTCTGAGGTATAATGGAACGCAGCATAAAGATTATGAATTGTAAGAAGAAACCACCTATTATTTTCTCGAGATAACGTTATCACGAGAAAACAAGAGCTTTGTTATCTCGAAGATAACGAAAATAATAACTCGCTATCTCAAGATAGCGGCATTTAAACAAAATTGGAAGCATTGAATCATCATCAACAAACAGTCACCATGCACTAAAACGACTACTTTGTTGTTACCTGCAACTAAGTCTAGTTAATTATTCTTAATTTAAAAGTGCAGATACACGGGCACCATCTCTTCTTCATCTTTTTTCTTTTTTTTTCAAGGTGCATTACCGCCACCTACTATGTTGGAGTGTGAGTTATTTACCCAATTCATGGACCAAAGTAAACAAAACAAAAAAAATAAATAAAAATAAAATCAATTATTTAATGAATAAATAAACAAATTGTTATTTGTACGAGTTTCCTTCAAATAATGGAATAGACCTACTATCCCAATTGAAAATATATATTTTTAAAGTAATTATCTCTTTGACTCCAAGTTTCCTGATTCGCCTCCTTAAAGTTTCTCGCTCTTGTGTATATTTATGGCAGTGTAAATGTTTATGCTCCCCTGATTCCTCTGTTTGACAGTTATCACATGAAGGATGTTTGCCAATTAAGTGCAGGGTTTTGTTTTGCTTGGTGTGTCCCACCCCGGCCTTGTTAGTATGTTCTTCTACTTTGGTGCTCCCCCTTTTTACTAAACTCTCTGTGGCCACTTCTCGCTGCACTGCACAGAGCAGAGGTGTCGTCCTGTGGTCCCTTTATCCCTCTTTGATGATATATTTCTCTTCCTCTTCCTCTTCTCTTCCCTTTTCTTCTTCTTCTGCTTCTTCTTTTCACTTTTTATGGCGGTTGGCAAACAACTTTTAAGTGTGCTTTACCGCCACCTTCTGATGTAGAGTGTGGATCAGAATGGCCTAATCTAGTGGATGAGAAAAAAACAACAACAGAAAAAGGGGGGAAAAGATTTTTTTTAAATTAAACAAATTAAAATAACTAGTCATATATGCATCTAATAAGGCCAGATCTTTTCCAAAAAGACAAATACTGCTCTATACTCCACATGCCCTGAGTTAATTTGTATTTTCCAATTATATTAAACGCACTTTTTAATCCAGGATGCCCACATCTCATTCTCGAAATGATGTCCTCTTCCCTTTTTATTTCTACTTATTTCTCTCATTACTCCGACCTCCTTTTTTAGATACTGTACAACCATCTTCCTTTATGTGTTTTCTATTATTGCTCATTAGTCAATAAATACACATCGCTTCCGCTTGGTCCGTTGTCAACAACATCTGGCAGACAGCGCGGGGGGGGGGGGGGTCGAGTTAGTTGTCCATTCAGAGGGAATTATACATTTTGAAATACAACAACGAGGCGACCGTGGTTTTGTTCTGTGAAGGAAAATGTCAGATGAAAAAATGTGTTTCGCGACACAGACGCTGCCCTCGGCGGGGCCACGTGACGTCGCGCGGCGGGAGTGTTTCCCCCGCGGACCACCGCAGTGGTACAGTCCACGACACCCGGGTTTCCGCGCGAAAAGACGGGCCCGCGCGCCCGAAAGTGCTTATAGCGTCCATTGCAAGCTCCTGCACGCGCCACGGACGGTCACACGGTGGAGCCGCGCTGTCGTCGACACTGGCGGGTTTTAAACACGCTTTTAAACTGGGTTTTTAAAAAAACAAAAAAAACAACGCGGATTCATTTTGTGATCTTTCCCTGTCCTAAGCGCTTTAGCTAGCTCGTTTCGCCATGCCTGCCAGGACCTCCCCGTCTCTGCCGGAGGATGTCAGGAAGAGGTTAGTAACCCGAACGATAATAAATCACAGTTATGTAGCATGTTGTCATCGTGCAGCCGCCGCAGCAGCATCAACAGCAGCGGCAGCAGTGGAACCGGAATAACGACGTTAGCTCGCTCCGGTTGTCACGAGCGGCGCCGCCGCTTCACCTTTGTGTGTGATACAAGCCGCAGCCGCAGCTAGCGTTAGCTCGACGCCACCGACAGAGTGGACAGTGATGGGCTGATGCGGCACACAACACAGTTAGCATCCCCCTCCTCCATAACGTTAGCTAGCCAGCCAGCTAGCATCTTAGCCTGTCAATGGATGGAGCAGCGTGTGAGATTTGGCGCCACTCGGGAAGTTTTGCTACCTGTGTGTCTTTTCCCACTGCTAGCTCGCTGTCACGTCGGGGTTTAATCGCGACATCCTTGTCATGGACCGTTTTGCTCCCCGGTGGATTATTTGTCCCGTCTGACTGTTGCACGTTCGTCCACTAACCGTGACGTTGTTTTTTTTGTGTTTTTTTTGTCGTGTTTTTCTTTGTTCACAGGCTGCAGGTGCTGGATGAGGACGGTTCCTCAGGCGAGGTGGGTTCCGTGTTTCACTCACTGCACCTGAACGCATCCGTGCCTCCCAGCTGCTCACTAATTTGTTTGTGGCTCAAGGAGACGATCGTACAGGGGCTGCAGATCCTCCTCAGTAAAGAGCAAATGGATTTGACTTATCTGAAATCTGTGCCGTTGCTTTGTCCAATTATAACGCGTGTAATTGAACGAGTCTCTCTATAAACGTAGTTGCAAATAGATAATGAGGTGCTCAGGTGAGGCCTTGTTGCAACAAGTCTGTTGCAGCATCATGGACTCCCTGCTCATCTTTAAAAAACACATTTGGGTTTAATGAACCCAAGTCAGTTTGCGATGCTATGCTGTCCTGTTGAAATGACTACCTCTGATTTCAAACTTTAATTTGTCACGAATATAGATGAAAAAACACGTCACCAAGGATTTATTTGATGAACAATCAGCCAATAATAATTATAATATATAATTTTTATACAGTATAACAAAAAAGTGCTTTACAGAATAAAATTGGTTAAACACAATATTTCCCATTTGCACACGAGTAAATATTAACAGCAACTGAGGAAACTACTTTGAAAAAAACAATTTTGTGGCCTCTGATGCGTTTGAGGATAATAGCCAGCACAACACTCAAAATTCCAGCCATATATTGTACATTAGTATATTTAAATCTATATCATGATTTTACTGTACTTATTGTTTAAAAAATTAAAGTTAAACTCACTTTAAAAATGTTTAGAGTTTAACCCTTTCTTAAAATGCCTTTTCAGGACCATGTGAAAGAGAAGCTCAAGTTGGTGCAGGACTTCCTGCATGTTGATGCTCAGGATCAGCTGAGCAGCCTGGAGGAGAAGATGAAAAGTTCTGAGATCTCAAAGGTTGGTGACTCTCTGATATCTGAATCATTACCAAATCCCAGAACTTAAAATGCGAATTTCCCCTATAACGTGATGCCATGTGATGTGCTTTCCTCAGGAGGTTTACATCTCCAAAGTAAAGGCCTTGCTGGGAAAAGAGCTCAATGTTGAAAATGGTTCACACGGCGCTGACGGTGCGGAGCAGAACGGAAAGACAAATGGTTTCACAAACGGTTCCCACAAAGAGGAGGACGGAGAGGACGCAACCATGGACGTGCAGGAGGAAGAGGAGGCCGTCAAGTCACCAACTGCTCCCAAGGGGAAGGGTGGACGCAGAAGCAAGGCGAATTCTGACTCCAAAAGTGAGTTTGAGAATATCATCTAAAGGCTGCATTCAAAGAGATGACAGTTATAAATGTTTCAAAATAACTAAAGGAGAATTTAATCTTTCTTTGTAGAGTCTCCGGCCAGCACCAGGGTTACAAGAAATGCTGGGAAACAGCCAACCATCATGTCAATGTTCTCTAAAGTGTGCGTATATCCTTTATCTTCTGCTACATTCGTAGTCTTTTTACAATTAAAAAAAATTCTAACTTTTAATATGAAAAGTGTTTGCATTTTGTTTAATAGTAAATCTGTCTTGCAGTCAAAAGCGCAAGTCTGAAGACTTGAATGGAGAATCTACTAATGGGCCCAATGAACCGAAGAAGGAGGAGGAGGAAGATGATGCCGAAGAGGTGAAGCACTTTTATGTACGAGTTTGGTTTAATCGTCAACAGTTTGTGTCTCGTGTGTAACACTGCACATCCTTTCAAATCTATCCTAGTCTCGGGAGGAGAAACGTCTCAAAGTGGAATCCAATGAAACGTAAGTATTTTGTCCTCTGAAACATAAATGATGGCGATGGAGCTCTAACAAACTAAGGTACTAACACTTTTTTCTTCATGCAGTGCTGCTCCAGAGGAAACAAAGAGTGAAAATATTAAGACGGTTTCTGCAAAGGTAATGACTTATGTCAGTCAGTTAATGTCGCATCTCCAAACATTTTTGTACTTTTCTAATTTATTTAATTTAATCATTTTTTAGACACCACCACCAAAATGTCCAGACTGCAGACAATACCTGGATGATTCAGATCTGAAATTTTTTCAAGGGGATCCTGATAATGCGGTGAGAATTGTCACAATGGTTTTTTAAAATATCATTACCTGTATTGAATAGATGAACGTTAAACCTGAAACTACTCTTCCGCCTTCAGCTGGATGAACCTGAGATGTTAACAGACGAGCGCCTCTCCTTGTTCGACTCGAACGAGGATGGATTTGAGAGTTATGAGGATCTGCCACAGCACAAGATTACGAACTTCAGGTCAGTGATCGTTGGCCTTCTTCAGGCGACCAAACGTGATCTGCAATGCTAAGATTCAATGCTTTTGTAAAGCAGAACCTGGGGGGTTTGTCATTTATTGTATTGACTGTTTTGTCTCGCAGTGTGTATGACAAGCGTGGCCACCTTTGTCCATTTGACGCTGGACTGATTGAGAAAAACGTAGAGCTCTACTTCAGCTGTGTTGTCAAACCCATCTATGATGACAACCCTTGCTTGGATGGTATGAAAACATTTCAACAAATCAAATCTTATTGTTTTTGCTCGTACATTATTGTCTCCTAGCCCCTACAACCGTGTACGTTTGTTTTTCCTTCCTTCCCAGGTGGTGTTCCTGCAAAGAAGCTCGGCCCCATCAATGCCTGGTGGATCACTGGTTTTGATGGAGGAGAAAAGGCTTTAATTGGATTCACTACAGGTAGCGATGTTTTTAGTTTTCTACTCTGGATTTCAATTTTCTCTTTCCACGACCCACTAATGGTTGATATCGATCTCTATGTCCAGCTTTTGCCGATTACATCCTAATGCACTCGAGTGAGGAGTACGCGCCCATCTTTGCACTGATGCAAGAGAAGATCTACATGAGCAAGATAGTGGTGGAATACCTCCAGAAGAATCCCGACGCGAGCTATGAGGACCTTCTCAACAAGATCGAGGTGATGATGGAACACATAATTTTGGAGACATGGGGTTGGGCCACTTAACTTTTTTTTTATATATATATATTTTTTGTTGAGATAAACATACTGAAACCTACAATAATTTTCAGATTCCAATTAGTCAATCAATTCAGTGAATAAGATTATTAAATTTTGTTGAACTCTGACCTTGATTTGTTTCTGTTTCCCCTCAGACAACCGTGCCTCCCGCGGGGCTGAACTTCAACTGCTTCACGGAGGACACACTCCTGCGCCACGCCCAGTTTGTGGTGGAGCAGGTGGAGAGCTACGACGAGGCTGGCGACTCTGACGAGCAGCCCATCATTGTCACACCGTGTATGAGAGACCTGATCAAGCTCGCCGGAGTCACACTAGGGAAGAGGTATGGCGAAGCGATGATGTAGAAAACTTGGGTTGGATTTTCCTCCACAGAGTTTTTAAACTGACTTTGAGTGATGAAGCTTTTAAAGGAGCGGGACACAGTTTATACCTTTTTTTTGAGGGTCAATTTCCTTGTTTGGAAAAAGAATGTTACCTTTGAGAAAATATTGTGCTGTAAACTTTTATTTTTTAAACAAACTTAAGCACTGTCCATGCTGTTTATTTAATTTAAGTAAACTCTTCATTCTCACCTTCACACCGATTTTTTTTAAAGCAGTTCCTTTCGCTCACAAATTCCTGAGTTTGAACTTTATCTATTTTATTTTTGCTTATATTTCCTGTTTTTCTGCACCTCGCTCCTTGTTCTCCCTGATGTCTAACACACCTTTGACATTTCCTAATGCAGCATGCTGCTGTACTGGTAGGTAGGCCTTGTTGCGACTGCATCCTTTAGCTTGTATGTTGGTGTGTTTGTTAGTGTTAAGCATTTAGAAGCTATATGGGCATAACAAAAGGGCATTCTACCAGAGTTCACGCTAGAACTGTATTTCCAGTTTTTAATATTTTTGTGGTTTAATTGAGCCTTTGTGTGGCCTATTAAATTCTGGTCATTTAACACTTGGGTGAGTGGACCAGCATCCCTTGATTTATCTGTTTGTTATACAAATTTCATAACATTCTGGTAGGATTTTAGAATCTAGAATCTTAAAAAACTTTTAAGTAAAGTGTCTCTATATTTTGTCTTTTAACAGACTAACACCAAAGTAACTGATAAAAATTACAAAACTACTTTTCCCTTTTGAGTTTAATGTACTGTGAAGATATTAATGCTAACTGACAATCTCATTTGTACATTCTTTGATCTTACTGTATTAAGTTGTAAGTTAATAAGGTAAATACAAAATATATAACAAGGTTAAATTACTTTGTGTCTTATCCTGTCCTCATGGTGGCATTAAGTGAGGCGAACACTCAACAGTAACATATGTCAAAGTCAAGCTCTCATTGATATAATTGATAATTCAAAAGGGAGGCTGTCAGATGAGCTCACAGCACAATCACTCAATTGCCAGCCGTGTCTAGCGGGAACTCTGCCTTGTACATCTTGTCTGTTTGGTTTGGTTTGCTCGTTTCATGTGTTGCATGGCCTGATGCTGTGGTGTGTCGAAGGCCAGGGGGCTTCGTGATGCCATCGCTCCACATCCCATCAGGTATTTGTGGCAAACCAAGTGGACGTCTCCTCTGAACGCAAACTCTTTATTCTGACAGGAGAGCTGCCAGACGACAGGCCATTCGTCACCCAACAAAGATAGAGAAGGACAGCAAGGGGCCGACGAAGGCGACCACGACCAAGCTGGTCTACCAGATCTTTGATACCTTCTTCTCCGATCAGATAGAGATGACCGACAAAGAGGCCGGGGCCAAAAGACAGCGCTGTGGTGTCTGTGAGGTGAGTGACTCAAGAGGGAAGCCCCGCTGTTGAAATGGGGCTCAATTAAGACCATCTTTAATTCGTTAAATAATAATTTCTTTCTACATCGTTAGGTGTGCCAGTCTCCTGATTGTGGCAAGTGTCCAGCCTGCAAGGACATGATCAAATTCGGAGGTGGCGGCAAAAGCAAGCAAGCTTGCAAGCAGAGGAGGTGAGCATGTCTCAGCAGTCGGCTGTTCTTTTATCTGTGGCCTATAAATGCCTCTGAATCTGTTCTCAAAGGAATTATGGTCGAAAATCCAACGTTTCGATCCGCATGATCTTCCTTAGTTCCTCTTCTTCTTAATTCCTGGTTTGCCGATATACATCCCTCTGTTTAGATGCCCAAACCTTGCAGTGAAGGAGGCTGAAGATGATGAGATTGTTGAAGAGGATGTTCCAGTGGAGAAGCCAAAAAAGGTTTCTCAAGCCAAGAGGAAGAGGCAGAACCAGTGCAAACTGTCCTGGATTGGAGAGCCGGTGCAGGTATTTCTTTCCCCCTAAATTAATTTTTTTTTGTTTTCCAAAATGAATGTTATCCTGTTGAGCATTGTAATCCAGCAGTGTGTATATAAAGCGCACCTGTGTCCTACCCCCTTTAGACTGAAGGAAAGAAGCGGTACTACAAGAAGGTGACTGTGAATGATGAAGTGCTGGAGGTGGGAGACTGCGTCTCGGTTTCATCAGAAGATCCATCAACTCCTCTGTATCTGGCAAGGTGTGACATTTTTATGAGGCAGTCCTCTGCGACGTTCGAGTGAGTGGCTTTGTATGAACCCGATGGTGTTCTCCTCCTCAGGATCACATCGCTGTGGGAGGACTCCAATGCAAAGATGTTCCACGCCCATTGGTTCCTTCGCGGGGCTCACACGGTGCTGGGAGAGTCGTCCGATCCGCTGGAGCTGTTCATTGTGGACGAGTGCGAAGACATGCAGCTCAATTATGTCCAAGGCAAAGTGGACGTCATGTATAAGGCCCCGTCTGACAACTGGTTTATGGAGGTACGTTGTCTTGACAGCGGATTAATTTGCGTGTTTGTTTCAGTGTTAATGTTTCTTGATGCCATTGTGTGCGTTTGTGTTTTAGGGTGGCATGGACAGTGAAATCAAGGTTATCGAAGATGATGGGAAGAGCTTTTTCTATCAGTTCTGTTACGACACAGATTTCGCCCGCTTCGAGACGCCTCCCAAGACCACGCCATCTGAAGACTGCAAGTTCAAGTAAGCACTATTCACATGTATTTTTTACTACATACTTGATCTTTTCTTTGTGTCTTTTCCGTTGTCCTGACCTTGTGGATATGTTCTCTTTTTTACTTTCAGGTTCTGTGCCAGCTGTGAGAGGATTAAAGAGCGTGAGGAGCGGGAAACTCCTCGTCCATTCGAGCCCCTGGAGAGGGAAGACAACGACTCCAAGGCTCTCTACGCTCTGGCCTGCTTTAAGGGGGAGCAGTTCAAAGTCGGAGACGGCGTCTACTTGCCTCCTGAGGCTTTTAATTTCAGGTGTGTAAAGTGATTTTTTTTAAAAAGTGGAATTTACCTCAAATTGTACAGTGCTGAAAATGTATATCAGACTCTCTTCCCATGTTACCGGCCCTCAGTGTGAAGCCAGCTAGTCCAGTGAAGCGCTCCCATAGGAAGGAGGACGTGGATGAGGATTTGTATCCAGAGTACTACAGGAAGTCCTCAGACTACATCAAGGGCTCAAACCAGGATGCTCCGTCACCCTTCCGCATCGGGCGCATCAAGGAGATCTTCTGTCACCGGCGTAGCAATGGGAAACCCGATTCGGCCGAGGTCAAACTGCGACTCTACAAGTTCTACAGGTATGAGGAATTACAATGAAATGGGGTTCTCTTTCAGAGTTTACTCTGTGACTCATGTCTGTTGGTTATTAACTGGCTTTTACCTCGTCTCTCCCAGGCCTGAGAACACGCACAAAGGCGTCAAATCCAGTTACCACACGGATATTAATCAGCTGTACTGGAGCGATGAGGAAGTGACCGTCAGCATGACCGAGGTGCTCGGCCGCTGTCAAGTAGAATATGCAGAAGACCTGAATGAGTCCGTCCAGGACTTTTCCAGTGGTGCACCCGACCGCTTCTATTTCCTCGAGGTACTGTTTGTTAATAATGGAAGAATCTGTTATTGGTTT
This sequence comes from Scophthalmus maximus, assembly GCF_022379125.1. Lineage (NCBI taxonomy): Eukaryota > Metazoa > Chordata > Actinopteri > Pleuronectiformes > Scophthalmidae > Scophthalmus > Scophthalmus maximus. Next base: position 14,173,542 of record NC_061531.1, on the reverse strand, counting down.
AAAATGTTGGAATTGTGTAAAACATCTACAGGTCACTGAACAGACATCAGAACAACACCCTGCTAATTGTCTAACATGAAAATCTATAGTTATAATGTGGAGATCAAATGTTTTAAAATGAAAGGGGTGCTTTGAATTTTGAAAGGATATGCTATGTCCATATCTGAACATATCTTCAGTGCAGTGTACACCTTTGATCTCATACATCCTCGTGTCTCTCAGGCCTACAATGCAAAATCAAAAAGCTTTGAAGACCCTCCAAACCATGCTCGCTCAGCTGTGCATAAAGGCAAGGGAAAGGGAAAAGGAAAAGGTAAGAGAAAAAAATTCCGACACAAACACTTATTTTTTTTACTTTGCTTATTTGAAATCCAAAACCAATGATCCTTATTATTCTCTACAAGGTAAAGGCAAAGGAAAGTCATCCACTGCACAGGAGCCGCAGGACTCTCAGAATGAGCCACAAGCTCCTAAAGTGCCTAAATATCGCACACTGGACGTGTTCTCTGGCTGCGGTGGACTTTCCGAAGGCTTCCACCAGGCTGGTAAATGCTTTGTTCTGTGCATTTCATTACCGTCACGAGGAACAGTTAGCCGTTATGTTATTTTTTCAGTGCATTGCTGAAAGTGTGATTGTTGGTTCCCTTGTAGACATCTCCGAGACTCTGTGGGCCATCGAGATGTGGGAGCCCGCGGCGCAGGCTTTTAGGCTCAACAACCCCGGCACCACGGTTTTCACAGAGGACTGCAACGTCCTGCTGAAGCTGGTCATGTCCGGAGAGAAGACGAACTCCCTCGGCCAGAAGCTGCCTCAGAAGGGGGACGTGGAGATGCTGTGTGGAGGACCTCCCTGCCAAGGGTTCAGCGGGATGAACCGCTTCAACTCTCGCACTTATTCCAAATTCAAGAACTCACTTGTGGTCTCCTATCTCAGGTCAGTTATCATGCCTCTTAAAATACATATTACACCATACAATCCTTAGGTGCACATTTTGAAATGAGTTTTCCCCTTTCGTTGCAGTTACTGTGATTACTACAGACCCAAGTTTTTCCTGCTTGAGAATGTGAGGAACTTCGTGTCATTCAAAAGTTCCATGGTCCTGAAGCTGACTCTGCGCTGTCTTGTGCGCATGGGCTACCAGTGTACCTTCGGTGTCCTTCAGGTGAGTCTGACTAACTGGAAATGTTTACTCCAAATTGGCATCAACCTCTTCCTGTGTGAAGCCCTCCTGGTGAAGACAGATCCATTGAGACACTTAGCTATAAAGTGTGTGTGACACGTCCCAGATCCACCAGTAGCGGTTGGCAATGGGATGGATCACAGAATTGAATTGGATATTTTGAAAATGGGGGAAACTGGGGAAATGCAAAAAAGAATAAAATGTATTCATGACAATTTTAAATACTTTAAGAAAGAGCTTTACAAGATAGAAATGAATTAAAGCCAAACAATTGAAAATGATTAACATGACAGAAATTTAAGAGGTTAAAAGGTCACAAATGAGAAGTGTAAAAAATAATAACATTCAAAAGTTATACTCTGATCAGAACCTGGATTCAAAAACCTGAAAGTTGAAAGTGAATTCAGACCCCTTAGAAAGTGCACTTGTCTTTGAGTAGGATTTAATAGAGTATAATTAGCCATACATGCCAATATGTTTATGACCAATTCAACTTAGCTACACAACCAACATGCTCAATGCTCCCGTCCTCAACAGGCTGGTCAGTACGGCGTCGCCCAGACCCGTCGCAGGGCGATCATCCTGGCTGCAGCTCCCGGAGAGAAGCTTCCTCGCTATCCTGAGCCTCTGCACGTGTTTGCTCCCAGAGCTTGCTCTCTGAACGTGGTGGTGGACGAGAAGAAATACGTCAGCAATGTCACACGGTAATCTAAACTTCTTCCTCTTTTCTTTTTATGGATTTGTACGATGGATAATGATTCCCCTGTGTGAGTGCCAACAGACTAAATTTCTCTGTCCCACAACAGAGGCAATGGAGGAATCTACAGAACCATCACTGTCCGAGACACCATGTCCGACCTGCCAGAGATCCGCAACGGTGCAGCTTCGCTGGAGATCTCCTACAACGGGGAGCCTCAGTCCTGGTTCCAGAGGCAGATCAGGGGGACGCAGTATCAGCCGATCCTCAGAGATCATATCTGCAAGGTGAGCTGTCTCTCACTTGTGTACTTTTTTTGTCTTTGTAGTTACATTCACACGATGTAGCTGTGCTGTAGTAAGCAAATCTAGCTCGATAACAAAACCTGGGTGTGATCGTTGTGTTCTTAGGACATGAGTGCTCTGGTTGAGGCTCGGATGCGTCACATTCCATTGGCTCCAGGCTCCGATTGGAGGGATCTGCCCAACATGGAGGTTCGGCTGAAAGACGGCACCATGACCAAGAAGCTGCGTTACTCACACCCCGACAAAAAGAACGGGCGCAGCAGCACCGGTGCACTCAGAGGCGTTTGCACTTGTGCTGGAGGTATGAAAAGTCTAGTTTCCTACTTGGATTAATTGACATTACAGAGCTTTATATTTCTAGAGTGGACGCATCTCTCTAATCTGTATGTTCATGTGTTGTTTAGGGACGCCATGCGACCCTGCAGACCGGCAGTTTAACACTCTGATTCCCTGGTGTCTGCCCCACACTGGTAACCGTCACAACCACTGGGCCGGACTATACGGCAGACTGGAGTGGGACGGCTTCTTCAGCACAACCGTCACCAACCCTGAACCCATGGGCAAGCAGGTACGTCGACTGATCGTGAAGAGTTTAAATACAACCATTTTCAGCCTCTTGTTTAGAGACCATTCTTGCGACTATACTGTGAAATGTCCCTTATCTAATTGAAAAACTTTATAATAGGGAGAAATATCTCACATGGGGTTTTAAAAAAAAATCATGAGTGAAAAAAATTGTTTTCCAATAGGAATGCAATAGAGTTGAGGCCTCTAACAGATTTTAACTTCTTTAATTCCAGGGCCGTGTTCTGCATGCTGAGCAGCACAGAGTGGTCAGTGTGAGGGAGTGTGCTCGCTCTCAGGGATTCCCCGACACCTACCGCTTCTTTGGAAACATCCTGGACAAACACAGACAGGTAACACCATGACTTCTTACAAAGCTGATTTGAAACGCAGGCAAAGCAAAGGGGGATTTTTTTTCTTTTTTCTTTTATCCTTTGAATCCAGATTACATGGAATCATGTGTCCAAACCCTGTAATCACAGTGTCACTATTTTGTTGGTTGGTTAAAGGCAGCTGTGTTTTTTAGAAAAGCCACTGTCATTACCTACCCCACATGAAATGGGAAATGTATTAACTAGCTTGTACATAAAGTGGAGCATATAGCAGTTCAAGATGTTTCCCAAAGGTATAAAAAAGACCCAAAAAAGACTTTATAAATTGTGAATGTTGGACTGGGATTCATCAAGTGGCCTAAAAATTTTCTGTCAAGTTTCTGTCAGATGTATAAAGAGGCAGCTTTTTGTCATCTCAAAGTGTAAATATTGCAAGGTTAAAAAGTTTATACTGAAAATACAAGCAATTCAAAAGTAGTTTCCCTATAAAATTCCGAAGGACATTAAAATTGAGATGACATTTGTAAACTCCATCAGCTGTGTGTTGTCACAAGTCATATAATGTCTCATTTCTGTTGCTGTGTCCCAGGTTGGCAATGCAGTGCCACCTCCACTCTCCAGGGCCATCGGCCTAGAGATCAAGAAGTGTGTCCTGGAGAGAATTAAGGAAGAACAAGCATCAGGTAAAACACTTGCCTCAATTGTATATTCCTGATGGGACTTCTGATTTTTTAAATTTGCTGAAATCTTTGTATTTATTTCCCTGCACAGAGAACATCAAACAGGAGAAGATGGAAGATTAGCCCCCTCGTCACCTTCCCAGCAAGAATCTGTTCCACAAACCCTGACGCTGTGACGCGTCCGGCTGTCATTTCCTTTTAAATAAGCTTTCAACTGTGTCACCAAGTGGCCACCATGGACATTATGTGCAGTGCCGTTCCATGTTTTAAATGTGCTTTTAATCATTGTTGGGAAATGTTCACCTAATACAGGATAAATTGTATGTAGTTTTTATATGTAATATTTCAAATAAAGCTCTTAAATCGACCACTTGTTAATTTTGATCCAGTATTAACGAGGTTGGTAACATTGTTCTTCTCGGACATGTTCAGACCAGCGGAAAGAAAATGGTTTTCTGAATTATGTGGCATAAGATTTGTTGATTTGAAGTTTGGACAAATGATGACCTTAACATAATAATATGCAAATTATATTTGGTGTCTTTTACACTGCTGATGGGCAAATACAATAAGTGAATATTTTGGATTAATAATTCTTTTGGCAGCAGTAATCAGAAGTAAGAAACTTCGGTAGCTGCAGATCAGACCTGCACGACTCTTTCTTGATAAAATTAATAATGTCTTGTCACCATGATGAAGTCAAGCTGTCCAGGCCCCAATTCATGATGTTCCACTGCTGTGATGTTTTCATGTTGCTATTCAGCGCCTATTTTGTTTCACACGTGTAATTGTTTGGGATTCCCAAACAATTCAAACCGTTTCATCAGTGTATCCTGACTCCAGTAAGCATTTCATGTCATCGGCCTCATGGTTTTCACTTTTTTTTTTTCCAACAAACTGTTCCGAATGAACAATTTGTTCAGACGGGTAAGTAAGCTTGGGATCTTACCATTTTATTTAAATTTACAATATTTATTTCAATTACATTTTCACCTGTTTGTTGATAACGTAGATTTTTATACCAAGACGAAATAGTTCCAGAATAAATTAACTGATTTATATCCATATGCAGTTAAGTGATCACTTGAGACAGCATTTCAGTAATCTTGTTTGATTTTGTGGGAAAAAAACTGCACCTTATGGTGACACAAATTAGACTGTGTACTGAGACCAAGGAGATCTGTCAGCCACAATATTTACCAAGGGCTGCTATCATGGCTATTGTATTGGGCCAATTAAGGCAAATCAATGAGCAGGATTGCTTAATATCAATACTGGATTGTATTTTAAGAATTTGCATCAGTGGAACAACTACCTTAATTTGTTGACTTTCCAGGCATTCATCCAATAGATTCTCAATATCTAAGTTAATAAAAATGTACTGATGTTCATTTATGCTCAAAAATACATGTGAAGACTAGTACATAAAGTGGTTTCAGTGATGAAAATTAAACGCTGCTCTTGCATCTGTACACAAATTTCTGATCTGACCTTAAGAGGACTTTGTCTAGCTTTGATGTCATGACTGTATTACTTACATAAAATATAAGAACTGAAGGTTTAAAACCTGAATAAAAGCTGGACATTTGAAATCTCTGCCAACTATGAGGAAAATAATAACAAGGAAATTGTGACAAGTATTTATTCGTACTGGGTTACAGCCATATTTTACTGCAACAATAAAATCTGGCATCATCTCGGAATATTATTCTGATGGACTCCTCAGTTGTTTGAAGGTCTGTAAAGAGAGGTCAGTAAGGTTAGCAGGGAGAATAACAAGCAAGATTTTTACATTTATTCAACAAAACTGAAACTTTACTTACTTGGCCCATTCGACATTGAGAATAAGATGATCATATCCAAATCCTGACACTCCTGCAATGGCTCTGGCTGCATCCTCCCGACGATGGAAACTGATAAAGGCAAAGCCCTGTAGGAAACAAAGGGGTTCAGGGATGAGACAGCTGGACCATGTTTCTTTTTATTGTAACAATTACAATGAAAAACAAACAACAAACAAACACTATCGTCAATATATCATCTACATCAAGTTCCACTTTTTAGAATTATAAATGATGCAGAATATCTGCTTCAATAATTCCTCTCCTCTTTGTTTTTCCTTAGAACATTAAATGGGCACATCTTTGTATTGTTGAGATGAGCACTGACCTTCGATTGTCCAGTGTTCTTGTCCTTGGCAAGATAGATCCTGGAGATGGAGCCGAACGGTCTGAAGAGCTCCTGCAAGTCCGTCTCGCGGGTGTCCTCCGACAGGTTGGTCACACGGATGGTGGCGTTGTCATCGGCTGTGGGGTGATGACACAGTTGTCTATACCGGGAACTACTCTTGTTGATGTATTATAATTAAATGGGTGGCTGCAAAAATATAGAAGGGCGCACGAACGTACACTCACCTCTGCGGTTCGGCTGCATGGACTCCCCTCTCCGTGTCCCCCCATCCCGCAGACTGGGGGGTACATACTTCCCGGTTTTGCTCTGCGCCGGCTGTGCAGGTTCTGGTTCTGCTGGTTGAAGAGAGGAGAAGCAGGCCACATTTGGCATGTCAACTTTAACAACAACCAGCTGCCGAGTCTTAAACAGCAGGCCATTAAAAACAAATCAAAACTTTATGATTGTGGATGGTAAAGTGATCGTACCAGAGCCAGCGGGCTTGTCCTTGTCTGCAGTGGAAAGTCCAAGCTGCTCAGCCAGCTCCTTCTGCATGGGGCCCAGGGTGTCCTTGTACGGACAGCGGGTGGTCCAATGGTCTCCTTTACAAATACGGCAAGACACGATCTTCTGTCCCTTCAGTTTGTTCATAGGATCCTCGTCCTGGTCTTGGGCGTTCAGGTCCTGCAAGAGGCGAAACACTGTGCTCAGACACAGGCAACAGCAAGTTGTGTGGAAGGCACCAGATCTAACAGCATCCTCACCTCTTTGCTGGAAATGAATGTCATGAAGACATCGTCACTGACTGTTGTGGTGGCGACGTTGGGACCAGGCGCATCAAACTCAGAGTTACCAAATTTCTTCCAGTTCTGAAAAGAGAGAACGATATTATGACATGGCACCAGACTTTTGCCCGATGTCATGTTCATTTTCAAGCGGAACTCCGCTTCAGCTACATTCAACTTGAAGGCAGACCTTTCTCCTGGCCACGGCTTTTGAGGCTTTTCTTGTCTCGATCTTGAAGGTCCGCACGATCTACAGAGGCAAAAACACATGTTGCTTTCTGTTGTCAAAACATTTATTACACTTAAAAACACATTCAACACATAGAAATACCATGACGCACACGTCTATTCAAACCCCTAGCGGCGGGAAAGTGCTATGATCATTAAAAAATATGTTTGGTAGTTTAAATATAAACACCAAACTTAACTTCAAAAGTGGGAGAGAACCTGTGGTGTACAAACCGATGAATGATTAAATCTGCTGCTTGCGCAGGTCAATTCATAAAGATCGGTCGTTTCTTAGATTATAAAAATGTTAATCAATGCAAAAAAATGCATTAAGGATTAAGACTAGAGTATTGGTTTTAGGAAGATAAGCAAATAATAACTTGTGTTGTTCTGTTAGTCTAGTAGTACGGGCACAGCAACAAACACTGTGATGATCTGCATTAACAGATGCAGCATAGACCTCAATAAGTCACATTTGGCTGTGCAACCAACAATTATTTTCTCGATTCATCGATTAGTCGTTTGGTCAATAAAATGGTGAAAAGTGACGATTGTCTTTCCCAAACCCCAAGATGATGTTTTGTTTTGTCCACACACCAAAGATATTTAGTTTACTGTCATAGAGGAGCAAAGAAACCAGAAAATATTCACATTCATGAAGCTGAAATCATAGAAGTTTGACTTTTTCCCCTGATGAAAACTACTTGAACCGATAAATCGATTATCAAAATGATTTTGGCGATTCATTTAGTAGTCGATTACAAATCGATTAACCATTGCCTTTCTATATATATTACCTTGTACTTCTTTCCATCATCCTCATCTATTTTATAGTCCGTAATAGTTTTTATATTTCCTTTGATGGTTTCCTTGGCGGCTGGTAGTGTGCCTGTGGAAAAGAAGCATCCAGTTCAGTCAGATGTTACAAGGCAAATCAAACTAGAATATAAAAGGAACAGACATCCACAGTTAATGTCCCACCAACGTAAACAACGGTGACAACAAGGGACACGTTAAGGTCCAATAGGTTTAACAGAAATTAGCTAATTTGGCCAACAAACTAGTCTATGCTGGCCAGGCTGCTTCTCTCCTCTCAAAATACATCTACAGATCTGAAATGGATTGGGACTCACAACGTGCACGCGTGTGAACAGAAAAACATTTGAACCCCAAGCCAGACTGTGAACGTAGCCGCACACTGCTCTAGTGAAAGGGCAGGGACAGTGCTGAACTGGCTAACGCCAGGCGCGCTAACTCCTAGCTGTCACACTGACGCGTCACTGTCCACCGCGACAATCGCGCCACACAATCGAAAGATCGTCAGTCGCGGTCCAGTCACGCTAACGTTCATAAAAAGGAGTTGGAACGCGAAACACACGACGGTAGGTCAGTTTTCGCTGGAGTTTTAATGTCCGGCAACCACGTGGAAGTCGAAGCCGCCTAGCCGGACGGCCTCCTCATCCGGGCTCCAGGCTACAAGAAGATGCGCTAGCACCGGCTAACTAAGCTAATGAGCTAACTAAGCTAACTTAGCTCTTTACCTTCATCGCCCTCCTCCTCGACTTGGTCTGCCCAGCTGGGCTTGGAGCTGTGGGAAAGATGTTGATATGAAACTTTAGATCGACTTGTTTTAAAACTTTGTGCAGATATTATTAAAATATGTCTGATAACACTCACTCGTCGTATTCCATCGACGGCATCCTCTCCGCTAGCTTAGCTTCAGGACCGGAAAGAGCAGTAGGAGCCGAGCCGAGCCGCCAACTACACGCTTCCGGGACTTTTAATTTCGCAATAAATGTACAAATTCTGTTTAACTACCCGTTACTTCACAATAAGAGTCCTGAGTCCAAAACACCCAAAGACTCATAATAATAAAAGTCAAATAGCATTTCATTGGTGGGGCTGATAGTATGATGTCAATGTGTGTATTGTGTACTTTTAAATGTCCTCTATGGATTAATTTCATTTGATTTTGATTTTGATATGTTAAGTTTAAGTAAGTGCAGTTTATATCTTGTTGAGTACTTTTTTTAGTAGCTTTATATATAAAATATCATCATCATCATCATCCTCATCAGAGAGTTTCAGTGATGGATACAGGATTACGGTTGGATTACCAACCACCCAAAGAAGCCCCCAGAAACTCAGGGCCCCCAAGTCCCCCCCCCATCATTTGGTTCTACGTGATTTGATTAATTGCACGTTTGTAAGAAATTTGTACCAATAAACAACAAAATCATCCAGGTGACATCGAGTGATAATAGGTCCTCCATCTAATATTCAAGGAGAAAAAGAAAACGTACCTTCCCTGCACAAAATTAATCATCTTTACAGAACTTTCTCTATTTTTGCATTTTGTTGTTTATGACTGAATACTTTCACACCTTTAGGCTTCCTAAAACTCACTAGAAAAAACTGTTTGTTTATTCTTATTTAATAAGGATATAAATATATACGGGTCAGACAGAGTTTACACAGATGATGATAATCAAAGGTGGGGTTTTTTTTATTACAAAAGGTTATGTTTCAAAGTGGATAATACAGGGAAATGGTAATAAGAAAAATGTTGTCAAGCATTAAGCGCAAGATCTTCTGTGGAAATAATTTCTTTGCAGAATACAAAATTTCTCAAAAATGAAACAAGGATGTGCATCACAGAAAAGCTGGCGGGCAGCAGCTCTTACTTTCTCATCACCACACCGCCGTTGTCCTCTGAGCTCTTCCCACAACACGCCACTCTTATACTGTCAAACAAAGCCATGTACAGGATTGGGTGGATGCACATGTTGAGGATTGCCAGGCCCTTGGACACTTGGTACATGGTGTAGACCCAACAGACAAAGCTGTCTGGATAGCGGACCCTCAGGTACAAGTGGTAGGTCTGAAAGACGTGGTACGGCACAAAGGAAACGGCGTACAGCACGAGCACCGATGTGACCAACAGAGCCACCTTGCGCTTCTCCAGCGAGGTAATACTGACATTTTTCCACACCACCCAAATCACCACGCAATAGGAAGCGAAAGTAACCACGAAGGGAACCAGACAGCCAAACACTGCCAGAAACACTTTGTAAGTGAAGTGAGGGATCTCATCCGCAGGATTCTGGTCACAGAAGGACACGCACAGAGTCTTATCAGTATGCACATTGTGGCAAACAGTTGCAAATTTCAACACGGGGCCGGAAATGCCTCCCACGACGACCCAGATGATGACGCTGGCGGCTTTGGCGTGGGCAGGCCGCACATGGGAGCGGGTGAAGAAGGGACACGCGAGGGCCACGCACCGGTTCATGCTTATCGCCATGATGAAGAAAATGCTCACGTAGAGGTTGCAGGTGAAGAGAAACCTCTCGATTATACACGCGGCGTCGCCGAACACCCAGTGTTTCCCCAGCGAATAGTAGACGATCAGCAGAGGCAGGGTGAGGATGTAGAGCAGGTCGCTGATGGCCAGGTTACAGGACAAGACGACGCCGGTGTGCCAGTTCCTTCTCTCTCTGACCACCAGCAGCCACAGGGCAAACAGGTTTCCTGTCAGGGCCACGATGAACTCAACCCCGTACACCGAGGGCAGCAGGGCAATTTGGAACCGCTCACAGTCGGAGAAATTGTGCACCATCGTGCTCTCGGTTGAGGGTTATTTAGTGATCAATCTGCTTGCAAAAATCCGGAAATGGAAGTATGTAACATTAATCTTGACATGTTCAAGAACAGATTATATTTGATTTCTATGTTTATTTAGTTAGAAAAAACGTTTTAAACATTGCCTGTTCAGTGCTGGTATAATGTTAACTGTTAGAGACATTTTACATTTAGAAAAAAAAAATCACAAATTCAAATGTAAACCTGTACTCACAGAAAGGCAGATTTTTGCAGTTCACCGTGCCGTGATATCTGAAAAAAGAAAACGTGAAGAAAACTCTCTCATCTCAACAATTACACTTGCCTCAGCCGAGGAATGTGAGTGAGACGTGCATGAACCCAGGGTTCCTCTTATCCCTTTACCAGCATTTCGCAATTTGAAGAAGTAAAACTGTCACGACACCAGTGCATTGGTGAAAAACAGATCAAGCTATAAACAGCGCACCATTTTGGTGCTGCTAGTCATAGGGCAGATGCATGATTCATTATAGCGTGTGTTCACGTGTTAGTGGTCTTATCAGCATTGTGTTGCTACAGCAGCTCAGACAGCACTGACAGGTCAGAGGAAGCGAAGAGGAGAAGCGTCTTAACCTCAATCAATATGCGATACAGTAAAAATGCACAGGCTTTTATCCTACTTCTGCACTTATGAACATGTATTATCTTTGATTCTATACAGTTTGGAAGGAAATTCTTTTTTCAGCGATGCTCCTCATAATTAGGAGTTAAGCAAAAGAGAAAACAAATGTTGACCTAGGTTCATGTGTTTATTCTTCAGTCAAAACCATGCAGCTTCCGGCTTTCACCTCCCTTTCTGCTTTGACTAATCATTCTAATGTATTGAATATACAATAGAATATATTTTCTCGTGGTGAAAATGTATAAAGACAGGCCTAACTTATGGATGTGATAGTTCAGTTCATATCAGACCATAGTAAGTTGTTATGAAATTCTGTGAGAAGTTATGTTCAGGACTGCTGCATTGTCAAAACCAACAGAGAAAAGACATGGGCGGAGAACAGAGTAGGGGAACGAGTGAAAATAGAACACTGAGTGGGGTTAAAGTTTCTGTCTCTCTGAAGACTCTTGTTGATCCAAAATGCTACAGACAAGAACCAGCAAAATAAGACAGTGGCGGTTTTAGTGATTTGGAGGCCCAGGGCAAAGAACAAATTGAGGCCCACCCCCATGCCCCAAAAAAGAAAAAATATGTCGATATGAAAATGGCAAATTAAAAAAAAAAACACTTGTTGCTGGGAAGTGATCTATGTGACAGTTATGAATGAAAAAATTACGTAACAATACCAGCGACTGTTGGATCAGTCTACCTTCCTTCATTGCAATATTATACAATATGCAGCATGTTTACAATTATTATTACTATTACTAAAATTGAGGTGTGGAGCAGTTTCCCCCTCAAGGCTCATCCACCTGCCCATGACGTCACCAACTGTGCGCTTTAACGCGGTACCAGTGCGCATATGACGCATGTCGCGCGGTCAATCATCGCACAGTGAAAGATATTGACAGATTCGGACTTTTCGGTTCAATAACTTACGAACGAAACATTCTATGAACACAAGCGTAGCCTCTTCCCAATCAGACTTGTGTACTCAATGAGCTACAGCGACATTTTATATAATAATAACGTCTCCATGTGCAGCGGCAGCGAGTGCCCAGGGATGACAGACACAGACAAACACACACTTCGCCGTCCACTCACTCTGGATTTGCCGGTTTTCTGCGTCGACTTTTCGTTTTGTTAAAGTAGAAAGGGGCATTGTGTCGATGACTGGCTGCGCGCGGCGTGTGAACTGGACTGGCGCTGCCCTGCTGCTGACACTCGTCATGCAAACGAGCGACCTGCGACCTGCGCTCGGCGACGGAAGATGAGGAAGAAGAAGTGAGAGGTCTCACTCCTGCCCCGTTCCCCGATTAACTCGTAGGCTGCTAGGCTGAAGTGCTTTTAAAAAAAATAAATCACTAGGCCCCTGTCAACTGCTCCACTGGTAAAAACCCCATTGAAAATAAAAAATATTCCTCATGAGATTCTCTGCATTGGCTCCTGCTAAAACCAGGAATATAATTTAACCTCCCCCCATCCTCACCTACAACCCCCTGAAAGGTCAGACACCATCATATCCTGGGGGTTTATCACCCATCATCTGCTCACTTGAGCCTACAGAAGTAGAAAGAGGACGATGAACCTTCCGCTGTCAGGCCCTGAGGAGCCGTGAGGCCAACACCATGTACATTTCAGAGTTGGCTGGAAACGTTGATTTCTGGTAAAGTGCATTATGACGTGGCTCAGGTTGGCCCCTGAGGAATTCTTCCTCATTAGTTTTATTATTAGTCACATTACTAGTTTTATTTGTCTCATCAAACAACTTCACGTGGAACCAGTATTTTGCCCTATTTTTTTTTTACACCAGCTCACTCATCCACCAAGTTGGCAAGAACTTTTTTTTTTTTTTTTTTTTTTAAACACAATTTATTGAACAAGTACATTTTCAATATTAATTCAGACAGTGTGGAAAATATATCACTTTCTTTATCACTACTGTGCCTCTGCTGATTTTCAGCAATAAACAGTCCCACCAACCATCACTCATGGCCAAGGCCCTTCACAGGCAGTGATGGCGAGTGGATTTCTTGCTGCCACCTGGTGCTTCAGCGTGATAACGCATTCAATGTCCGAGTCCAGGAAGAAGGGAGGGTTCAACCTTTCCCCTTCCTCTGTTTGAATCCTTGCTTCGCTCCTGCACCCTTCTTCTTGAAGCCGGGCTTGCCTTTAGGTTTGAATTGGTTGTCCTTATTTTTCTTCCCACCAAATGTTTTTTTGTTTCCATCAAATTTTTTCTTCCCACCAAATTTATCTTCTCTATCACCGTATTTCTTGGACCCAAACGCCTTTCCTCCAGGCTTCATTTTCTTTCCAAATGCTTTCTCCCTGTCCCCAAACTTCTTCAGTCCTTTTCCCGTTCTGTCTCTGTTCTGTCCTCCAGGACCATTTCTCTTTGGAGATTTGACATCTCCGTCTCTTCTCTGTGATTTACCAAAGGGCGGCTTCCTCCTATTAGCAGGTCCATGTGACCTTTCTGGGTCCCGCCTCTTCTTGGCAGGGAACATGTCTACCAAAAAAAGTCCAGTATCAATAAAAATACATTAAAAACAACACCGAGTGGCAAATGTATTTAAAGTACACCATAATTCACCTTCATCTGGCTCCTCTCCTACAGCCTGTCTGTAGTACTCCACCTCGTCATCAGATTCGACAGCAGCTGGCCGATCATCCTGCCTCCCAGGATCCTCCACCTCACCGTCTTCTTCGGTTTCAGCGTGTTTCCTTTTGATGCCCGCCAGGCTCTTTTTCCTGTTGAAAGAGGAGAAAAACGATTAAACACCCAGGGCAAGTGGGAAATTAATAAATGGCAAGAGTTTTAATTTTCTTCAAGACCAGCTCACTTGTTCTCTTCTTGTTTCTCCTTTTTCTGAGCAACATTCTGCGACTGCTTTTTCCTCCGACCCTCCTTCTCCTTTAGCTGGGCTTCCTTCCTGTCCAGGATCTCCTGTATTTCCTCCTCTGTCTTGGAGACTGCAGAGGTAGTAGTATAAAGCAAAATCTTCACTGAAGACCCGTTTGTGCCAGGTGTAGATTAATCTAAGTACGCTCCCAAGTGTATCAGTAAGCGTTTACTTTTGGAGAGGAATCATAAAATTCATATTTATTTTGTCATCATGTACACCAGAACAGCAAGTAAAAATGACGACTTAATGCTAAATGACTCACTTATGGAGTGATACATCACATTCCCCTCTCCCATCCCTTCTTGGATCTTCGTCAGCTGCAGAGTCATGCGAGGACCGATCTGAGGAGAACAAAATGCAGCTTCCATTCCAGCAGCATTATAATATTGTTTTTAAAAACTTCACTCCCTCTCGCATTTACCTCAGTCAAACGCACAGCACTCTGTTGGGATGCCATGTTGCCTCTTCCAGAGTAGACCTGTGGCAGTTCAGTAATGTTGTGCTCCCCGTCTTGTTCGGCTTCACTTTCTGAAAGGTTCGCTCCCCTGAGTGGTCAGAAAAGTACAAAATGGTTAGAATACAAGACCACGTCAACAAATCCACAGATGTGATGTAGTTCCCCGTGACCTCAGTAATAATAATCTTACTTCATCAGCAGCTCACTAATGTCCTCAAACTTGCCCATGTTGGGGAACCTCTCCTGCATCAGCTTCTTGACTCCTCGGCTCATGCCGACGGGGACGACCTTCAGGCTGCTGCAGGTTGGGAACAACACCATTTGGGTCACTTTGACATCTCATCAATAAATGCCAGGAATATGGGCCAAGTCTGTGGAGGCTCATCAGTGCGTTTACTTTGAACATACATCACTGAACAGTCAAGTCATGATTGTCATCATCTGAGCCGTCGACACGAGATTGTTTCTGAGATATTATAAATCTAATAATCATTTCTTCAATTTCATGGATCACTTAGCTTTGTTTTTCCTTTAGAAATTACTTAATACCGTGACACAATGCTAACATTTTCAGGCATTCTTTTTTGAATTTATCAGTATCATTTGGTTTAACTGCGAGCATTACAACACAGAGCTGACAAAACCCAAAATGCAACTTGTGAAGCTCTCTGCATTTCCCTCTCAGACACCAGCAAATACTGAGAAAACAGCGACCATCTTAATATTTATGACAAAAAATTGTTACTTACTAGTGTCGAAATTCTATTTGCTGAGACTCTGGGTTGTAATTCACCATCACACATCTCTTGATGTTGTTGAGGCTGACCTGAAAACATAAAATACACATTTATCACCAGAATCAAGACTAGACTTTGACAGCAAACAAATTGTTTTAGCCTTACAAATGTCAGAAAGCGTTTACTTTTGAAAATTCTTCAGGTGAAATCAGAAGACTATACATTCATCATGCTAGCAAGGCTGTTAACCTGTGGTTTCTTTAATGCAACAGTCAGGTTGGGCGAAACAAACCTTGTGCACGTTAATGGAAGGAAACATGTTCTGGAACATGGTGGCCATGAGTTTGATGTGCATGCCGTCTGTTCCAAAGTTATTGAGGATGAGTAGAGGATGGTGTGTGAACTGCTGATCGTGCATCCTGTGCTTCTTCAGAGATGAAACCACATCTTTGATAAGAGAGTACTGGAGAAAAAAAAGAAAAAAGCTAAGAGTCTTTATCAAGGAAAAACGGCAACAGTTTAAAATGACATACAGTTTTGGGCAAATCAGTGCGTTTACTTTGAAAAACATCATTCAACAGTCAAATCTTAAATTGTCATCATATAGGCCCAATTATGTATTTATATTTCATATCCTTTTTATGGGTTAATTCACAGTATTTACCTTGAGCACTCTGAAATGAAGCGTGGGACCTTTGGGAAGTCGTGCAAGTCTCTGAAAGAACAAGAAATGCTTAGTTACATAAGTGAAAGCTTAACAAGGAAACTATACTTTTTTTTTTTTTTAATCCTCCAAGAACCATTTGTTTGTGGTGTGAAGTGATCTCACCATGTTGACGCTGCTGGGGGTCTTGCTGAAGATCATGAAGTGCGTCACCCCGAGTGGTCCTGCGATGGACACAAAGTCTTTCAGCACGTTCTTTTTCTTAACCTGGCAGAAAGAAAAAACACAAGTGAGCGTGCAGCAATGTGAAAAGACCTATTTGATATTACAACTAAACGGACAGCAGGCTTAAAATTAAACCTGCCCTATAAAAAGCTCTAGTTTTTCAGCATCATTAAGAGGAACCACATACATTCTCCAATCAAACTTTCTACTTAAATCGCAGCACCGTGGCCTTTTACAGCAGCTACACGGGGCGGTGAACTCAGTCATAAACTGGGTGCAGCTGTAACAGGCGGACCGACCTTCAGCGACTCGGCGGTGTAGGGCTCCATGACCCTCCGCACGTCCAGGATGAGCTGACCCACGTTCTTCCCCACCTGGCCCCGGTGAAACACGAAGGAGTGGGGGACGGCTCCGTAGGTGTGCTCGGCCACATGGTTGGCGGTTGCTCGGGATTTCTTCTGGTTCTTGGTCTGAAATAACAACATCCACATATTAAATGGAATATCAAAATTTGAGAGAAATACAAATGTCTGCGTGAATCAAAAAAAAAAAATGGTGAGAGAAAAAACCCACGACATATACCCAAGAGCTAACTTGGCTAACAACATGTGGCTAATGTTAAGGGAACGTAATCACTTTCATACCGTTATCAAACAGCCACCACCAAGTACAGCCAGATAAACAATAGATTCCTTAATATCGTAAACTATTTTTTCCAACTAAGAACAATAATTAAACAGCCTCTTGAGTGTTATCAGCTAATGCTAACCTGTTAGCACAGGCCGTGACGTACCTTCGCTTTCCCCATAGTTCAGCCGCGCGTCGAGCAGCCAGGTGAACAAAGTCACGTTAAATGTGGTTTAAAGTGTTTTTCTGCTGCAGAAACAAACTACATTCATTCTGACAGCAAACACTTTCCGACGACTACTTCACTGAAGACTCCGCACGACGTCCTGCACATGGCTCTGCTCGCGTGTGTCACACTTAATACGTCCGTACTTCCGGCGTGCCTGGTTAAAAAAAAAAAAAAAAGAAGAGTTCCTACCTTAACCGGATATGGGCTATGGCAACATTATAATGCACAAAAAAGGAAAGAAAAAAACATTCAATGGAATATCAGTAATAAAACAAAACTCTTTATTCATTTTGGTGATAATACTGTTGTACTCATAATTCATTTTAGATTTTGAATGCAGTATCTTTACCTGAAACAGGGTTTTTGCGGAGTGACACTGCAACTTTTACTTAAGTAAAAACTTTGAATACATCTCCACTGCTTTAGTCAGACAAAAGACTGAGCTCTTGCGTGTTGTCCAAAGGTGCCTGCAGAATATTAGTTCCAATATATGTAAGGATGATGTAATATTGCTTGTAATCTGTCCATTTTCCCTGTCTATTTTTCTAAAATTGAGTGAAATGACAGTCCACATGACCATGGACAATACTTTAACTGCAAACAAAGAAAAGCTATGAATCAAACTAAAGATTTTTCAATAATAACGTTAAAGTGGAAACCACTGTGTTAGTATCCCACATACATTTGAGGTCTTCATGTGATAGTTTGTGTCAGAGTAGCAGGTTGATGGCAGAGGGAGGAGACTTCTGCACTGAACACACAGCTAAAGAAGAACTGGGGGCGGCACCATTTGGACAGTTAGTAATTAGTTGTCTCCTTCTTCAGAGATCCTGGGACAGAATCCCCAGGGAAGGAATGTAGCTACCGAAAAAACTTGGGTATTATTCTGTTTTCGGTTGTTTTTTTCCCCTTAATATTAATTGCAAAATTTTTCAGCATTCTGCTTCGCTCAAACATTAACAGAACACTTCAGACGACTTTTGATTTGGAAGAAGCGGCTCATTTATGTGACTCTTAACGATTCTTTGAACATGTGATTTTTAAAATGTGTCGGCCTTGATTTTACATCAGTGTGTGCTGGAAGCTATTGCCACTCTCTGGAACAGAGCAAACTAGTCCAACACTTTCCAGCTGCCACGGTAAGTGATGAATGGTCTTTTTCTAATATCATCTCTTTTAGGTAGACTGAAATATACTTGCACTGGTTATGACATTCAGGTTAAATCATTATACTACATATTGTTATTTATGTACCAGAAAAAAGCTGTCCTTTTCCTGGTTTGTTTTACAAAAGAATATTGTTTGACAAGCGGATTACTACCATTGGTACTCGTGAGGTTTTTTCGATGAGAAAGTTGCATTGTATTGAAGATGTTTGTGTAAGATGTAAATATTGGCTTGATTTGATTCATGTGTTTATGGGGTTGACCGTGGTGGTTGTGGTTGGATGTAGAGCTGACCTGTCTGTTGACTGTGAGATGGAGGTGTGTTGATTCTGGCTGGATTGTGTTGACTGTTCAGTGTTGACCTGCTAATAAATTCCAGGCAGGGGGAAATGTGTGTACTTTGACTTTGCAAGGAAACATCTGGTCAACAGTCAAGACCCACACAACGCTGTTTTCCTTGAAGACAATGTTTATGTTGTGTGTCAAAGTGTCAGAAATGTATCTGACTGATTAATGTTCAGTCAAATATTACAAGGTGATATTGATGTGTTCTCACTGCCTTGATTATTCTCATTATGTCTTCTCCTGCACGACCAGGGTGTCCTCAGAAGCTGGGCAGATCCATGGAGAAGACACTGACAATAGGTCTGACTCTTTTTCTAACCCTCTGTGTGGACATACCTGAAGTTGGAGGACTGAAGGAGGGTGCCAATGGAGAAAACAATCAGAAACGTTCATCACGATCTTCAGATACAAATGGAAGTCGCTGCTCCTACACCTTCATTGTGCCACAGCAAAAACTGACAGGGGCTCTGTGTTTGAACACACAATCTGCCACCAACAACCACTCTGAGGTGGCATTGCTACGGGCGGAGCTCAAACAACAGCTGGAACAGCTGGAGAAACTCCGGGGCCAACTGGACCAGGAGGGGGCCCTTGCCATGGAGGTAAGAGCCCTGCGCAAAGAGAGTAGCAGCATGAATTCCCGCATTGCCCAGCTCTATGCCCAGCTGCTACATGAAGTCATAAACAAAAAAGACCAGGCTTTGGAGCAGCGAAGGGTGGAGAACCTGCTGCTAAATGCTACAACACAGGTGAGCAGAGAACTGCAGTCCCTGTTGGTGTTTGATTCATCTCACTGCAAAGCTACATCTTGTCATAATCATCATCAAACTCATCCTATATCTGTTGTGGCTGCTGGAACATCTCAGGCACTGCAGGTGTCCAGTAATTACAGGGAGCTGGAGAAGAAATATGGAGCCCTCACCTCCATGATGAGCTCCCAGAACCAGCTTATTGCTCGTCTGGAGAAGCAGTGCCAGTGCAGGGACTCCACCCACCAGCCTTCTGTGGTAGGGAACGAGAATGCACGTGTTGGAAATTCATACTGGATTTGTTCACAGGAACTGAGAATGGTGTGTGGTTTTTGTGTTGGTCTTGACAGGCGATGACTGAGCCACCAAAAAGCCAGTCAAACGTGCATCCTAATTACAGCTCCGAAGCCAAAGAAATGACCAATGATGTTCAAAGGGACCAAAGTGCTCCTCCACCACAGCAGGAAAAATCAGAGGGAGTCCAGTCCCTCCCCAGCACTACAGCTAACACTCCTACAGACCCCCCTTTCATTAGTTTCCCTGTCACAAAGACTCCAGGTACATATATGTCAAAATGTTATCTCGCAAAAGTGCTTGATTTGAATTAAACCTGTGTGTATAATAGTGCCAATCTTCTGTCAGAGTTATTTAACTGCTCAGATAAGCAGCAGAAGCTGATGGAGTCAGTGACCTGCTGGTAAGAGCCCTATCTCACTGGGAATGCCTAAACAATGTCAAAAACAGCTCAGCGCTCTTATCAGGGCCTTATAATAAGAACACACACATGGAGGACACCATTTGTTGGAGCTTTTAAGTGACACTTACTGTAAACTTGCACAACAGGAATGTTTGAAATGACAAAGTAAAGGATTAGAACAGTCCTTCCATCAAGTCAGCAGAGCCATGGTGTGTGACTCAACGCCACCTAAAAGGTCTGATGAAACGGGATGTGGCGTTGCCACATCCCGTACATGTGAATATAACTGAGTGTCGAGTACTGACACTTTTCAGGTCAGACTAATTAGACATTATCACTTGAGATTTTCCTCTATGTATACATTCTTTCTCTCTGTTCAGATTCCTATGTTCATTTTATCACGGTGACACGAGACACTGAACATGTGTCTGGAATTCCTCAGCTTTAAACAGATAAGCTGAAGCCACATTGAGATGATGAGATCTTTCTGACACTTAAACAAAATTCCATAACTCTCTGCAATTGGCACTGGTTTGTGTCCAAATTGCCAGTTCTTGGTTAAAGTCTGTATAAATGCAATGTCTGGCACAACATGAGGTGACTTCATGTCAAAGGTTTTACTGTCTTGGATCAACTACTAATGACATTGTTTACATGACTATTCAAAACTAAAACGCAATATTACTTAACAATAAAATAAGATAATCATATATATTTTAATATAACATATCTGCAAGTTAATTTTTTTAAATTATTTCTCTTACACCCTGACTGGGTGGCATATTTTTTTCTCGACTCAGGGCCATGGCGGGACTGCCAGCATGTGTTGGAATCAGGTGAGACCACCAGCGGGATATACCTGCTCCGCCCGCAGAGCGCTAACCGCCTGATGCAGGCTTGGTGTGAGCAGAGTCGGGCTCAGGGAGGGTGGACGGTCATCCAGAGGAGACAGGACGGGTCGGTCAACTTCTTCAGGACTTGGGAGCAGTATAAGGTGATTTGATACATCCCGGGGCTCGTTATCTGTAGAAACAACAGTCTGCTCACATTTGCTAATTAGCACTAAATAATAGCTTAGGATAAGGGCAATGTCATTTGTTGTGAACGTATGGCCATAAATCAAAGAATTGAACATGTTTAAATCTGTATCTAAAGATGCTGCCAAATGAAAAGCTGAAGGATCATCAACGTTTATCCCGAGACCGACATGAATGTTGACTCCAACATTCTTGGCAATCTGTCTGATAGTTGTCGATTCAGGATCACTAAAGTCAGGAGGATTCATCCACTGGGGAACAAAAAATGTCCACAAAATACTGTACCTATCCATCCAATTGATGTTGAAGTGTTTCACAGGATAACTGTGAAACACTTCATCAAATAAATAAACCGCTGATTGTGCAAGAGTGAAACATGAATCACCAAATGTTGAGGTATTTCAGACTGGACCAAAGTGGTGGACCGACCGACCAACCGGCGGACCATAACAACCTCAGAGCCATACTGCTTTGCTTGCATGGCTAAAATTGAGGAATTAATACAAATGAGCAACACAAAGGACTGAAAAAAAATGCCCTCAGATTAATCTGGGCTGTTGGTGCATTACAGCAAGGCTTTGGGAACCTAGATGGAGAGTATTGGCTCGGCCTGGAACACCTCTACTGGCTGACTAAACAGGCTCATTATAAGCTACGGGTGGCTCTGGAGGACTGGCAGGGCCGGCAGGTGTTTGCAGAGTACGACAGTTTCCTCCTGGAGCCGGAGAGTGACTGGTACCGACTGCGGTTGGGGCAATACCAGGGCAATGCAGGGGACTCACTCTCGTGGCACAACAACAAGGCCTTCACCACTCTGGATCGAGACAAGGACGGCTATACAGGTCTGCTCTCCACCTGCTCCTGTTTGTGAATCTCTCTGTTGGCATTGTGATTTTCTCTTCTCATAACTTTTTCGGCTCTTCTCTTGTGTTATCAGGTAATTGTGCTCATTTCCAGAAAGGAGGCTGGTGGTACCACATGTGTGCCCACTCCAATCTGAACGGTGTGTGGTATCGGGGTGGACACTATCGCAGCCGCTACCAGGACGGGGTCTACTGGGCAGAGTTCCACGGAGGGTCCTACTCCCTGAAACGAGTTACCATGATGATCAAACCCACGTAGCATGGAAATATGATAAACCAGTGTGAAAGATTCTCTGACGTGTGTAAAGGGAATTCAACAATGTCTAAGAGGCTGTTGAATAAAATCTGTCTTCACAGGTTTATTAGAAGCCATTCAGTGAAAGATGTTTAGACCGTGAATCATTGGGTGATGACTAACATGTTTTTAGTCCTATCTCTGTGTTGCAATTTCCTGACAAGGTTTGATGTTATCCAATTTGCTATGTACTTTTCAATAAAATTGCGCCAAATCAGCTTTTGTGTGGAAGTTTTTAAAACACAGTTTTTGGAAATATACACAATTTGATTGTCACAAAATGTGGGAGGAGGGGACTATGGCTTCAACGGTTGCTGCTCCAAAAGTTGTGGTCGTGACGATATATTTCCGTTTTACAGGCGGTTTCCTGTTCACTGGGGCGTAGACTTCCGCTTGTATTCCTTCATTCAGGTCGGTTAACTGTCAGCAGAAAGTTATCATCATCATCATTACCATCCTCCGAGCCACAATTAAACTAGTTCCACTCCTGAAGCTGGAAATCGTCTGGACCATCCTGAGGCGCACTTCTCCTCTTCCATCCACCTCCTTCCTCCCGCATGCTGATCTAACATGCTGCCTCTCAGGATGTCGCATATCCTCATGCTCATGTTTTCACTTTGCGGTGAGTGATAACAATGCTCTACACACATGATGTACGTCTGCAGGAGCCTCTTAGAATACTGGGGTGCTTTCTTACTTGCTCATAGTTTTGGTAGCTGCACGTGTGCCCGGTGATGCAACTACTGAAGTAAGTTATAGAAATATCATAGGATAATTTGGAGGGAACCAGAGAAATGAAAACTGTCGTGTGTGTAGTCTTTGGCTTTTTAACAGAATAAAGAGAAATTAAAAACTCTTTCTTAAAATAAAACTTTTTTTTGTGGGAGTGGTAGGTGTGATAATGTTTGTGGTGCAAATATCCGCTGCACTCTCTTTGACATTTGACTCTATGGCTTTACAAAATGTAGCCGGTCAACTCCAGTCTTAGTACAAAGTGGTTTACAGTACAGTTTATACAAAAGCTGAAATGAAACTGAATTTCTACACATGAAAGGCGCTGCCGATATTTAATTATTCAGGCTCATTGAACAGTGGTAATGTTCAGATGACTATAGGTCCCAGCATGCTGCGAGCTAATACTCAGCCTCGCAGTTAACTTTGACATGCGTTGGTGACATGAGCCACCAGAGTGCAGCAAAGTCAACCTTTAAAGTCCAAAAAGAACATTACTGTTTTGTCTACCAACAGATGCGGATGTTACCTGCCCAGCTGACCAATTCATCCTGAATCCCCCTGAGGTTATAGCAGAATATGGACAGGAGGTCGTGGTAAACTGCACCAGCACAGACGATGATTTTGACGAGATATACTGGAGGGATGGAACCAGACAGTCTGAAAAGAACACTGACGGTTCTTCTATTTCCTGGACCCTGCACCTGTCAGACTGGAACATAAAGCCCAAGTGCATAATAAAGCTGAATGAGTCATTTGAATGCAGTAAAGACCTTGGAATGACCATATTCAGTAAGTGTAACTTCAAATAAATATTATGTAGTGAAGGAAAAAACGATCAGAAGCACTACAGTTACTCAACTATCTCATTTTGTGTTTTGGTTTTTTTGGACAGAGAATCCAGACACGGTTGTCCTGTATCCTATAAAGCATGTAAAAACTACGGTGGAAGGGACACAGTATGAGCTGCAGTGTGATGTCATCGATGTGGCTCCTGTTCAGAACCTCACTTTGACGTGGTACAGAGACAATCAAGCGATCAAGACAGAGTCTTTCACCAACACAAGCACAACACCAGTGAGCGAGTCGTCTATTTTGACAGTCAGCGTCAACAGAGAAGACAACAAAGCTCAGTTTAGATGTGAGGCTAAGTTGGACTTTACACCACGTGGACCAAAACTTCTCGCCTTTTTCGACACACACAGTCTTTTTGTGCATTGTGAGTAAACAGAACTCATTTTCCTTTTCCTTTCCTAAACGTTTCAAAGTTTAAAAAGACTAAATTTGCTTCTTTAGATGCTCCTGAGCTCAACAGCAACACCAGTAATGTTTTCTACGTGGGAGTGGGTGACAGTGTCGCCCTGAGCTGTGGCGCTGAGGGTAACCCTGCTCCTCAGTTTCACTGGACCCGTGATGGGGTGAACATGACGGAGCTCACGGGCAATCTCAACGTCACGCACGTAAACACCACCGCAACCTACACCTGCACAGCTACCAATGACCTGGGAAGAATAACTAGGCACATCAGTGTTCATGTGATAAAAGATGTCATGGCAGCGCCTGCTGTGGCCACGCCCACGCCCAGGCCCACGCCCGAGGCACGAAAGGGTATGCTCCTCTCGTTTACATTAGCTTCGATAAAGAATGTGTATCACTGGTGTCTTTGTTCATCTAATTCTACTTAAACTACTGATGAATATGTTTTTACTTCTGAATGGCAGTTTGCCCCCCAACACTGACGCCTGCTGAAGTCGTGGTGAGATTTGGAGATCCGGCCTCCGTTAATTGCAGCACATCAGCTACAGATGTTTTAGGGATGGGCTGGGAGGCTCCGATTGGAGGCACTGGGTTTGTAGACCCACCAACTGTCACCTGGACCGTGGAAAGACTACAAGACTGGAGCATAAATCCCAAATGCTACATTACTCTGAAAAATAATCATCAGTGTGATGCAATGCCAGCCATCACGCTTTATAGTGAGTATAAGTCTACAAACTGTTCTGTACATTATCTTATCTTTATCTCAAGGTCATTACCACACATAATGTTTGACATATGTAAATTAATGACCTATTGCTTACAGAAACTCTATGTGCCATGTAACTTCAAAAGAAAAGGAAATATGGAGGATACGTTCAATAGCCTGGAATAGCACTGATTAAAATGTGGTTTTTAAAATTGTGGTTACAATGTTAGGAATGTCATTATGTTCCTTTTTTTCCTAATCAGTTATCTCCCTGTGCTTTATTCACAGAGACGCCAGACATTGTGTCGGTCTCTGCGTTGGCTCGTGGGCCGATGGTTGAGGGCATCGAGCACCTGCTCCAATGTGACATCATCAACGTGGCTCCCGTGCAGAAGCTCACAGTGACGTGGTACCGAGGCCACGAAAACGTGAGCACACAAAGGTTCAATGACACCCTTGTGACCCCAGGCAATGTGTCGTCCACCTTGAGAGTGACTCCTGAGAGAGAGCACAACGGTGCACTGTACAGATGCAAAACTGAGCTTCACCTCGGACCCAAAGGACCAGAACCCATGCCGACGAAATCCTCAGAGCCTTACACCGCTGTTGTGCACTGTGAGTTCTCCATACATTGGATAAATAGATATTTATCCTCCTGCTAATCTCAATTTTAATCTATATTCATGTTCATTCATAGATAAGCCAATGATGCAAGATTGTCCAACTCATTACACTGGCGAGGAGCACAAATTCAGGATGGACATGTTGCCCTGTAAAGCTGATGGGAACCCTCCACCCACTGTTCACTGGTACTATGAGGGCAAACTGATCAATGCATCTGAGCCTCTCACCAAGGGTCAATCGGGCAAATACACAGCAGAAGTCTTTAATAGCCTCTCCATGAGCAACAACTCCATTGATATCACCATCGAATGTGAGTACATCAAACCTGCTTGAGTGCAGATATTGATTCATTCAAAAATTCCTGTGAGCACCGTACCAAAGTTTACATATTCTTTTGGCAATATTTATTCTGAAAACTATGTTGACACTATGTTCACAGACAGCCCTTCATTTGCCTGTGATGATCACTATGAAGTTGAAGAGAAAGGTAAGGTGGGAGTCGAATGTGAACCAGAGGGAAAGCCTCCTCCCGTCATCGCCTGGTTTAAAGATGGAATAGAGATTTCTCCACGACACTGGAGACAGCAAGATAGTGGAAAATACGTACTAAAAGCGACCAACAAACACGGAACAGCAAACCACACACTACATCTGGAAGTTCTCTGTGAGTTTTAATGTTTGGCAGCACGAAAATAACGTGATTTGGGATTCAGAGATGAATGTCCTCTTCTCCGATCTGACCTTGTTTTTCTCCACAGTTGCACCTGAGTTCAAGGAGGGAAATAACAGCAAGGAGGTGACCCCGGGCGAAAATGTGACCATGGACTGCAGTGCTGACGGAAACCCTGAGCCTGAGGTCCTGTGGAGCTACAACGGTGCCGTGAATGTGAGGGAGACCGCCGGGAGGCGCCAGAGGAGCATCATTGTCACAGGAGCCACGTCGACCAATGCTGGTGTTTACGTCTGTGTTGCCACGAATAAAGTTGGGAGGGTGTCAAGATCTGTGACACTGACGATGACAGGTCGCTATTATTGATTCTGTGGACGACACGTATAGAAAATGCATACAAAGAAGTGATGTTGCAGAAAAAGAAAAAAATTCTTATGGCATCAGAAGTGAGACGCACACGTTCAATTCATGTTATTTTATCTTGTTTTGTCTTGCAGAGTTGAGAGGACGAGGCCTGCTGTCAGTCATTTGGTGGTTGCTGATTCTGATTTTCATCATCATCTTCCTTGTCCTTGTGGTCATTCTTTCCAGATGTTGGAGAAAACATGGACAATACAGCTTTATCCCTAACAATGCCATGGAAGGTTCAGATATTCCCTTGACTACAAAGTCTGATGGGACCAAAATTTAAGGATGTTTACTTCTTGCTGAATAGGTAAGATTAAACCAGCCCGGGGGCAAGAATGGCATGTAAATACTGTTGTGTTTTTTTGTACTTGGTACCTGGTACTGTCCTGGGCTGTAGATTAATACAGATCCTCTTGGCAGAGGTATTAAATTAGACCACTTGTTTTCCAAGCAATGCTGCAGACACTGCAGGTGCATTATACGATTGTTTTTTTTAACCTGTAAGGTTTGTATCTTGGTTTGTTCCCAGTAAAGTTATGCCTGTGTCAAAGTGGTTTGGAAACTCATTTTTTCTTCTTCTTACTGCACGTCCACATTTCAATGAGAGCAAAAACCTTTGGGCATCCTACGGGGCTTCGCATTCTTTGCTTTCCAGCCTCGATTTATTTTCACTGAACAACAGAACAGAAACATTTGGATGAAGTAGGTTTCCCTAATTGTGCTATTTCTGGATTCCTGATGTCATTTAACGTGGATTGTTGTGGGGGGGCGACTCCAAGTCTTAATTATGAGTCATTCATGACACGAATAGCTCAATGTGAACTGGTAAATCTGGCAGCACCAGTCAGCTCCGTGCTGGGGGACTTTGAGATGCTCTGTCGGAGGGGGGTGGGGGCTTGATCAAGGGCACCATGTTTTAACAAAAAAACCCAACAACAACACTGTTATTGCAAAAAGAGGAGAAAAATAAATGATTAGAAGCAACACAGAGCCTGGCGTGGCACAGACCCCCGGCCAGTGTCGTGGTGCGGTTCGGTGCGCTGGCCCTTTAAGACTTAGGATTTGGGAGTGACGCGGATATGAAAGCTACTTTATCCCTCTTTGCTTCGCTATGAAAAAATATTTGGACCAGCGACTGCCAGCGCCTAATTAATTAGCTAATCATGACGCCGGTTGACACGATCTAGCCCGAATGAGCCACACGCACGGGAATGCGCAGGGGTTACGAGTGATTTACCACCTCGGGACCGTTGGAGCCGCGGGCCGTCCTCCGAGCTGCGGGGAGAACTTTGGAGAACTTCTTTGTATTCTCGGGGTCGTCGGACCGCTTCGGCCCGCAAGCTGAACATGGACTGGGGCACCGAGCTTTGGGTGAGTCGCTCGCTTCGACGTTCCCATCGTCCCGGAGGGTAATGACGACGATGCCCGCGTTCGGAAGTAGGTGACCGCCAAAGTTTTGCGTGTTGGTGGAATGCATTTAAAGAAAGAGCGGCGAAACGGTCGCGGTCGCTCCGCTGGAAGCTCGCTGGTGTTTGCACAGCGGTGCATTCAGGAACACGGTTCCATTTTCGGACAGTTTCTTCCGTCGGCCGAAACAAAAGAGTGTGTTGACACACTAGTGTGTTCGTCCGCGTGTTGCACTTGGAAGGAATGTGCAGCGCATTCACGGTTCATGTGGGATCCACGTTTGTTTGTTTGTTTGTTTGTTGTTGTTTTTAACTATATTTGACAGGAAATGGGTAACGTTGTGTTGCGGGATTTCTGCAGTGCCCGAGGCAAAGTTGGAAATAAGATTCAAAATTGTGTGATTGCATTGTGAAAGAAGAAAAAACTTGTGAATATGTAATGTCCGACTGAAAATGGTGTCAGAATATAATAATAATAATAATAATAATAATAATAATAATAATAATAATGATGATGATAATAATAATAGTCTTTATTTACACCGTTAACAAACATGGTTTACAAAGTGCTTTGGCAGACACAGTATACTCAAAAATGCATTCACACTAATAAAACGAATAAGAATTAAAGGCATACACAGTGAACACAAATAAAAAAAGAAGACTAGTATATAGACTTGTGTATAGACTAGAAAATATAGCTTAGTCTGTATAGAAATACACATATAATCAAAGACAGTTCAAGTGCACTGAGGTGTGTTGAGGAGCGAGTGGGATGTTTCATTGTTTACACTGTGGCACACCTTGTTCCCATGGAGATGAAATCAGACGCTGTCATGATGAAGAGCCAGTGACAAGATTATTCATTCAACTGACTTTGATTTTCCAATAAGGTGTGAAGGAGTCAAGTGTAGGAAATGTAATTGCCAGGACATTATGTTTTTATTAGGCTCAGGTGACCTATATATTAATTATATCATATCATTTTTGAAGAGGGGGCCTTTTAAAACAAGTCAAGGTGCTACAGTTTGATAAGTAGTAAACCGTTGGATGCAACGGCGACAGATAGTGACATCTAAACTAATCCTTTTGAAAAAAATCCCACCTTGTAAACACGCTGCCCTTGTTGACTGCCACGGTTTATGCGCCAGCTCACTGTAGCTGCGCTGACCGGAGCCACACATTTGCAAACACGTGCACATTTCCAGGGAAACCTGAATATGTAAAAAAAAATGGAGCGCTGCGAGGGTGAGGACAGGGAGGTTGTGACCTAATTACAGACGCTCCCCCTGGGCCTCTCCCCCCTGTCCCTTTTCCATCGTACGTGCTGGTGCAACTGCGTAATTAGTTTTGCCCTACTTCGATTGAGCCAGAGGAACCTCCGTACACCTCGGTATGAATCACAAGCTCTGTCTGTGTGAAGAAGCCTCTCCTGAAACCAAACAAAAGACAATATTATATAGACAAAGCCATCGCGGGCATTGTTGGTTCTGTTAGTTTTTGGTCAAAGAGTCATCCCCTGGGCCAAGTCAGCCCGATGGCATCTGTCCACTGATTGTTGTTAATCCATAGGCTATTTTAAGGCACAAGTTTGCAGGGTGCAAGATCAGTGTCTAGGCATTAGCTGTGATAGTGAGCGCGACCAGGCCACTCCTGAAAACCATTGTGGCAAGTCTGGCCGGGCCCAGGCTACTACTTTTCTAGAAGACAGGATAACTCAGGGCTCAAATATCCACCCCACCCTTGTAGGCCGGTGACTTTCTGGGTGACTCCTGTCGAAGTTATGTTAAGCCAGTTTTGTCTCTTGTAGTTCTGGAAGGATTGGGCCACATTTGCATCCGTGCTAGGTTTAGATCAGACCCGTGAAACCCCAATTTTGAAGCGTGCTGTAGCCTATTAGTCTTTTATTGCGCCCCCTTGCCTAAATCTGTGCCGTAAAAAGTAAGTTATGACTCTCCTTGTTGGAAGGTCTGTCGTTTTTCAGGACAGAGGTACAGCATTAGGTGTGCCCATCAAGACGGAGGGAATGAATGGAAGAAAGGAAAGCTGCTACTGATGCCACCGCAGTTTCTACGTAATGACTCAAACGGTCTAAACTCTACGTGAGGACACGGTGGGAGCGCTGAGCTTATAATCAAATAGTCCGAATGCAAGCCACAAAAGTAGCAAAAACAACAGGGCAGCTGCTGTTCAAACGAAAGCTTGACCCCTTTACAGCTTTCAGGAGCAGTTTCATTTACAACCGTTTTATGATTAATGAAAATCAGTTCAGCGCCAGCCCTGTCTACGACCTATGACAGTTATTTCAACTGTGGCTTGGGGTGGTGATGAATTGAGAGCCGCTGGTGTTTGACGAGACTCCGACTGTGTCCTGTAAAAGCTATTTTTACATATTTGAAGAGAGTTTTAATGAGGCTGGCTTTTCTAATTGGGGCACTCTCGCTTTGAACGAAGCAGTTAATTTATAGATGATTGGATTCTGCTTTTTGCGACTTTTACAATCCAGCAATTCTGCCTCCAACCTGAAAAAAACAACTGATGTGTTTTTGTATGTGAAAGGAGAAAAAAACACTGGACATACAATAAGGCCCAGAATTTTTAGACCACACCGTACGAGCAGACAACATCAGAATGAGATTCAACCCATGATATTTTGGAATTTGAAAGTTAAATTTGAATTCACGTCATGAGCTGGAATTGAATAATTTGTGTCAGTATATTGTGGTCACCAGTGGTTGATCTTTTGCAAGTTGCAACCATTTCCCTTCTTTAGCAGTGTTGTCCGCTGCTGCTCAGATCACTTACTCTTCATATACTCTTCTTATCAAACTGCTGCTTCCTGGGTAAAATGAACGGTCCCCCGTTTGCACAGATGATGTGTGTAATAGATACAATGACGTGTTGCCTTAACATCTTACAAGGTCTAATAAAATAAGATCACATATCAATGTTATGTTGTTTTTCTCAAGGTAAGCTGTTTTTACACAGCCGCAGTAGTTAACCTGGCAGTTCAGAAACTGAATATGCAAATAATAGACTCGTATGCAAAAAAGGTCTGAAGCGAGAGCTGCGAAAATATAACATTTTTCCATTTATGTTGTCATAGCTCTGTGATATGATGGATAAACTTCTCTTAGTCCTGCAATTGACAAAAATCCAGATATGTCAGCCCTGCTCATTACCTTGATGCACGATAACGCTCATACTCTCTTACACTTCCACATGTCATGCCGTGACTCTCCAGTTGTGCTGTGGGCCGGTATTTTAATGCGTCTAAAGTTTCCTCTTTCATATTCCTCATCTATCATCGCTCGCCGTGTCACAGTGGGTTGTGTAAAAGTCTCCTGTGATTTTTTTTTTTGTGAATACAATCACCTTTTTACGCTTCGGTCAAAAGGTGATGTGTGTTTCCAGCCGTGCTTCTGTACGCTCACACAGTCAGTCACTCTTACTCACTCCTCACTGGCCCAATTGTGTTTTGACCCCTGCTGTCTTCGACGCTTCAGTGCTGAGTTATTACGTACTTCAGGTTGCGGAGTTAGTTTTCGGTCGAAGTGGCAGCCCATCAAATTTTTTCCCCCGGTAACGAATCCAGTGTGTTTTATGGTCGGCATAAATAACTGCGGCCTCAGGGTTCGGCTCTGTTGATTGTGGTGAGATCGTATTGGATTCAGCCGGTCACTCTTCCTCGGGTCTAAATCGTTCATCAGTAGACAATTTGTCACGAAGAAGTGAACAAGAAGAAAATCTGCTGTTAACACAAGCACTGTTGGACATGGGGAAAATCCATAGTTGTAATTTGGCCGTAGTGACTATCGTTACTTCTGTTCTGTAGTTAATGACACCGACTGAATTAAACCCCCAGTGCTTCCTATCGGTTAGATGTTATTGTGTAGATGGATTGCAGGCCTGTTTTAACCTTTTTAACTGTGTCCTGTAATTAGTCCAGACACCGTCCCATTCATTTGGGTCTTGTCTCCTTTGTCTTACCTGCAGGGCTGGAGGGGTACAGAACAACATGGCCCAGCTTGTTAGGAATCCCCCTTTGTAATTGCCCCCCCCCTCCTCCTCAATACTTAAGTCAGCAGCAAAGAAAACTTGGGGGAATAGCTCTGAGAGTAGAGTGAGAGAAGATCGACTTAAATATCATCTCTCACACTATTAGCCGACCTGTCTCAGCTTGTAGGTGTCATGAAGTGCTCCGCCAAGTAAGAGGAAGTGAATCACGATATACCTCCTTCATACTGAAAAATGTTACAGGAAAAAGTCAGTAAAGTTAGCTGTACATGAAACGGACATAAGAAATGGGTCAAAGATCTACATTAATGAAGATGATATCAGACGAGCACCACCTTTTTCCTGCCTGAGAGTCGTGACCCCTGTTGTTGACCCCGTGTCCTTGGACTGTACTCTCTCTCTCTCTCTCTCTCTCTCTCTCTCTCTAACGACGTGAGTGCCCCATGATTTAAAGCTGAGCGGAAGTGTAGAGACCGTTGCCAGGCTTTTGAGCACATGTGGAGAGCATTCGTGGAATCCGACGTGCAGCAACAAACCTTGATGTGTTCACTTTATTGCCCTGCATTCACCGGTCTTCTCGCTGACCTCCGACTCAACCGGAGGAACATCCCAGCTATTTCACCCCAGAAGTCAAGACGTGTTCCAAAATCCAATGTGCCTTTCGCTAACTTGTGTCTCACGCGCCTCTCCCCAGGACCAGTGTGACATCATTGAGAAGCACACACAGTCCGGCCTGGAGCTGGTGGAGAAGTATGTGAAATTTGTGAAGGAGCGGACGGAGGTTGAGCAAAACTACGCCAAACAACTGAGGTATGCGTCGCGTGATGTCTCAGTGTGTTGCGCCAAGTAGCTCATGCGGTGTGTGTGTGTGTGTGTGTGTGTGTATGTCTACTTTTGTGTTTTTGCATGGGTGCATGGTAAAAGGCTGCTTACAAAATGTTTGTGGGGTCTTATGACTACTCTGGGACAGAATCCAACTTGTCTCTGAAACACTGGACTCATTCTCCAGCTGCAGCGTGGTCTCCCTCTCCCTCCCTCTCCCTCTCTTCATCCATGGTTCCCAGTTGTCTCCCAGTGTGCAGGCCCACATCTGGTGTAGTGCTGAGCTTTGCTGGAGAGGAGAGGAAGTGGGAGCAGACTGGCACATGATAGACAGGATGTGGTCAGAGGGAGAGTGAAAGAAGGAAGAACAGCTATTGTAATATGTTTATAAGTGGATTGTTTTTCTTTCATTCTTTTGTATAAGAACCAGCCAGTGGGTGTATTAAGAACATTTGAATTTCCGCCATCTTTTCAGCCACTAGAGAATTTGTAGTATTAAGGAGTTGTCGACCGATTGTTTGACTCACTTTCACTTTTCACAGGAACCTTTCAAAGAAATATAACCTAAAACGAAGCAGCAAAGATGAGCCAGAGTGCAGGTGAGCCATTGTTCTCATAAAGAAAAACTTGGAGACACATGACCGAAACAGTTTGAGGTTAAATTTGTGTGACTAGCAAATTGCATGAATAAGCAGTTGTACAGTTGTTCCTCTGTAAGTATACACTGAGCTGCAAGGGGAAATTGGGCAAGATTCAATTTGGATTACAACCTCTCCAGTTTCCTAACAAATGAAAACAAAACTCAAATAGTATTGGGTTTCAAGCTGTAAGGCCTTGTTGTGTCATCAGAGTTAGCCACGCTGTTGTGTGGTTCTGCTGTTGGAGCCATTTAAATGCCCCCAGAAGGAAGCAGGAATCAGGGTGTCAGGGGTTTCTTATCAGGACTTGGCCCAACGTTGACCTCTCTCCGAGTCCTCTCTCATATCTGTGCTCTCCATCACTGTCCTGATTTCCTCCACCCTTTCCTCCCTCCTCTCATTGGCAGATTATCCAGCTACCAGTCTTTTTTGGACATCCTGAACGAGACGAACGACTACGCCGGGCAGAGAGAGCTGATCGCGGAGAACATGATGATGAACATTTGCATCGATCTCACCAAGTACCTGCAGGAGCTGAAGCAGGAGCGGAAGACGGTGAGTTTCATATGGAGAGGCCCGGGAGTGTACTGGTGTGGGCAGGTAAAGTTCCATCACTGCAGCAACCGGTATACATGGAATTTGTGTTTTTACAGGTACATTTATGTGTTTCAAAGTAAATATGTTGCTTCCAACATTCCTTAAAGTAACTTATCGACTATGTTGTGGGTTTTTGGGCCATTGTCACTTTGCTTACTGATACTAAAACTAATATAGTTTCATTGTTTCCTTCTTGATTTGAGCCTTATCCCATTGCAAACTCCTTTATCTGATGTGTACAACATGAACAGAAAAACACCTAGATTTGTACATAAAGCGGAGTATAAAGCGTACACCGCTGAGGTGGAGTGTGAAGAGTGAGAGGAGTTGTGGCGGGGGGGAAGCCTTGTTTAGTGTTTCTGGAGGGGAGGCATGGTTCGGGCGGTAGTGTGCCATTACTGCATGAGGAATGCTTTGTCTTTGTGTCTTGCTGAATTGCAGAAACACTGCAACATCCATGGAAAGACTCCAGTTGAAGACGTTATGTCTCAAACAGACACACTGGTATTTGTCTTCTTGTCCGTTAGGTTGTGCGACTTTAAGAGGTCATTGTTTATTCTGTGTCTGTCCCTACACATGATCGTTCTCTCTCGCTGTCTGTCATCTGACCCCTTCTCACACCCTGTCTATTTTTATGAATGTCTGCAGTATCTGATGGAGGCTAAGAAGGCCCAGCAGAGTTTGGAGAGCACCTTCAAGCAACTTGACAATGTAAGTCTAGTTGTGTAATTCCCGAAAAGGCATCCACCATGCTTGAAAACAACATATTATATTGCAAGAAGAAAGGGAATTATGATATATTACTTTTACGTAATTTTCCTCTTTGTTTATTTATTAGGAAAGATATTAAAAGCATGGTTGGCTTCAGATTGGTCAGTCAGATAGCGATAGCTTTGGTAAGTTGGACAGCAGTTCCCAATTTTAGACTAGTATCATCAATCCAAGTGATGATTGGAAATCTCACGGTGCCACAGCCTGAAACCTCCCAATCCATCTCTAAGAAAGACAGTAAAAAAGATTATTTACTCAAAAAACCCCTCGTCATTCTTCATTGAGGCAATGGCTTCACTCTGCTGGATGAACTGACAACGGTCTTTCTCTTTTTTGTCTCTTTCATTTCTTTCCGCACACCAGAGTAAGAAGCGCTTCGAGAGGGAGTGGAGGGAAGCAGAGCGTGCAGCACAGTATGCAGAGAAGACCGATCAAGACATCAATGCCACAAAAGCCGACGTTGAAAAAGTAACAAGGGGGGAATTTTAAATCAACATAACGGGGACAATTTCACACAATTAATGTAGAATCTAATGCTGCTGTTTAACGTGTGTGTGTGTGTGTGTGTGTGTGTGTGTGTGTGTGTGTGTGTGTGTGTGTGTGTGTGTGTGTGTGTGTGTGTGTGTGTGTGTGTGTGTGTGTGTGTGTGTGTGTGTGTGTGTGTGTGTGTGTGTGTGTGTGTGTGTGTGTGTGTGTGTGTGTGTGTGTGTGTGTTGTAGGCCAAACAGCAGGCTCACATGAGAGCACACGTCGCGGAGGAGTGTAAGAACGACTACGCTGCTCAGCTTCAGAAGTACAACAAGGAGCAGAGCCAGTTTTATTTTAATGATATGCCACTTATTTTCAATGTAAGTGAACATGACAACATTCCTCCCCTCAACATTTTTTGGAGTTGTTATCGTATGGTACAATAATGGTTAACAAGAAAATTGTTAAAGAGAGTTTTTGTGGTATAAAAACAACGTATAATACTAACGTTCTGAATTTTCCAATAAAAACAGTTGAACCCACTGAAATAAAGCCATTTAAGTTAAACTCTTCAGTTAAATAAGTCAATTTTGTTTCACCTTTTCACATGCTTGAGTTTTGTCTTTGAATATTTCATCAGCGTCTCAGATCCCATTTGCATTAGCAAATATACTGTATTATTTAATCAGAAATTACCAAACTTGTTCAGTTACTAACTGTATATTGAATGTTATCTCAAAGGAGGCCCTGCACCATAGAAACATCATATCATGAACTTGATGTATGTTTTGTCTAAAACAAAATAATGGCAGCGTCTGAGCAACTGTTGTTGTGTTTTCCTTAGAAATTGCAGGATCTGGATGAGAGGCGAGTACGGAAGTTGGCCCAGGGCTACATTTTGTTCTCGGACACAGAAAAGCATGTGATGCCCATCATTGGCAAGTGCCTGGAAGGCATTACTAAAGCCGGCACTAATGTTAATGAGAAGAATGTGAGTTGGTCTCAAAAAAATGCTAAATGGATTTTAACGTGTAGCATTGCTTTAACGCTGCCCGTCTGTATGAAAATAACCATTTGATTGTTCTTATCCATAATTGCATCTGATTCAGGACTCCATGGTTGTAATAGAGCAGAACAAGTCGGGCTTTGAGCGTCCTGGGGATGTGGAGTTCGAGGACTACAGTCAGGGCATCAACCGAACCTCATCCGACAGTAGCCTGGGCACACCCAAAGGCCCCATGGACCTTCTGGGGAAGAACAGGAACAAAAACTTTTGGCTTTTCAGCAAAAAGAGCAAGGTAGGACACTATTCACGCTAGCAGAGCACAATAGGCATATTTATCCTAATGACGTGGCCTCACACTTTGTGGAAATTGCGCAATGAAATGAGTTTGCATCAATGATCAACGACAGCAGTTTTTAGAAAATCTGCTTGGCGGCAGCCGCAATCAGATCAGTGGGTGACTCCTTGCGTGGCAAAGTTTGAGTCAAAGAGCCAGCAGGCAGAGTCAGGAAATCCCCCTCCACAGAGAGCACTCATGATGGACCTGTGGTTGTAGCTAAACACACATGCAGCACACACACACAAACACACACACACACACACACACACACACACACACACACACACACACACACACAACCCTCTCATCTCTAAAATTCAGCATAATAACGCATGAACCTCTTTCATTATGTTATACACAAACTCACACGTTGCCCCGACACTTCTAGAAAAGGTCCTTTGCATGACTCTGGCTGTGAGTGAATAAAACTTGCCCCCCCCCACAACCCCCCAACATCCTCCCTCTCTCTGCAATGTGGTTTTCAATAGGTCAACTGGCAGTCAGCATTCTGCTGTGCTTGTGCTTTCACCAGCACAGGGCCCGAACAACACTGAATTTTCCGGGATCCACAAACAGACTGCTGCCATTATATTGCCGCAGACCCTCGAATCATGACTTTTTATCACAGTATAATCGTTGTACCAACGCCGAGATGACACAACGTTGCCAGCTCAGAAAATCTGGATCAAACCAACGTTAAATATCGACATTTTTCTATTTACTCTTGAGTATCTACTTCCGTAAGGAGGGTTTTTCAATACATTGTAAATCATTGAGTGCTCTTGCTGAGCTCCCAATTTATAGTGGTGATATGAGTGGCTGACCACTAACCAGCTGATGGTCCCCCCTCCTTCAGTCCCAGCACTTAACGCTCCCCTCTTCCCTTGAATTTGTTTGCCTGTTCAGCGCCTCTCTTCTACTCTGCATGTCTCACTGGCTGTGCTGCTCTGCTATGCACTCGTCCTGCGCTTGTGTATGCGTGTGGCACACTGCTCCGTGTCATCAGTCATGCTCTCCCAATTAGGCCTGCAGCAGTGCGAATAGGAGGCTGACTGTATCGGCTCGGCCGAGCTTTTTGGTTTACGTCTGGACCCCTATACATTTCCATTCTCAGCTGCCCTACCGTATTTAGATCCCCATAACTCTGGAGAAAACTAGCACCTACCCAGTAGATGTTCACATAATAATAGTGCTACACTTACAACTCTCCGTATTTACACAAGGGGCCTTGTCGCAGGGCTGTTGCAGACCTTCACTATAGACGAGGAGGTATCAGCTTCCTATGTAATTTCACTAATAGAGCCCACCACCACCTTCCCACTCAGACCTACAGCTGAAACGGATTTTACTGTAGTTCACTCCAGGCATGTTTTCAAGTAAACCTCTTTTCTAAGAGGTCATACAGAAAAAAAAATCTATAAGCACTATTCCACTATGTTTATTGAGCAGGCTAATTATAACAACTGCACTCATATATGAAATAAGATTTCCTCTTGATAGGTCAGACTGGGAGAATAAACTTTGAGAACATTATTTTTCACATTGAATTCTAGTGATTGTGCTGGCAAATTTGCAAATCTTACCTTTGATACAAGTCATTTTTACCTGAACCAAGAAGTAAAAGTAAAGTTCATGTTTACAGGAGACAGTTTGTATACTGTAATAAGACCAAGTTCAAATCCTGTGTAGTCCATCTGGCCTACAGTGAGTGAGTTGAACTACAGGCTGCTGTGGCTCGGGTTGGGAGTTGTTGTCGGTTGCTTTCAGTGTGTTTTTTGTGAATTAAAAGAAAAAAAAAGTGTGTCAATGAGAGCCAAAGAGACAGATGTGTGTTCGGGCTGGTGTGCTGGGTTTGCTCCAGTGTTGTCTTCCTGGCTTTGTGGTGTGCTTTAAGGTGTTGACTGTGTCTTTTTCTTTCCCTTGTCACCCTTGTTTGTTTTTTGTCTTCCCCATCCTCCCTCTTCTTTTTTTTTCTTTTTTTCTATCCTTCCATCCCCCTCTCCCCCATCCGGTACACAACCCTATGCCTGCATATCTCATGCTCGGGTGCTGGTACTTTTGGTCTCGCCCCAACCCCCAGCTCTCTCCCTCCACGCTCCCACCTTTCTCTACACCCCCCGCCCCCTCGCCTGCTAACGGACCCTCTTCCCCCAAGTTTGGCCGGGACCCCCTGTCGTACTGTTTGAAGGAGATCAATAAGACAGTCAAACCCAGAATCTCTTCCTTCCGGACACTCAGGAGATCGGTGAGTCCCCAGAGGAGAAGGCTCGGGTGCCGTGAGACCTCCACCCTTCTGGGCTTGCACACCATCAGCCTGTGTTTCTGCCTCTGCGATAGTGACTGATTTCCCTTAGCTGAATCAGACTATTAACACACTTGCAAATGTGGCAAATCTCATTCTCCTCGCAATGGCTTTACCACTA
The DNA here is from genome assembly GCF_022379125.1 of Scophthalmus maximus. Taxonomy (NCBI): domain Eukaryota; kingdom Metazoa; phylum Chordata; class Actinopteri; order Pleuronectiformes; family Scophthalmidae; genus Scophthalmus; species Scophthalmus maximus. The sequence goes on along the minus strand of NC_061531.1, from coordinate 14,134,455 downwards.
TTTTTTTTAACATTAATTACATCATGAAATTAACACAATTTTTTGGGGTGGAAAACAAGAATCAATTTTTAGGATATTTTGAGATTTTTCTATACACATACTGTTTCTTTTTTCCTCAGAGGTTTACTCCAGACAGGATCACGGTAATATGGACAACAAAGCTGGTGTGGAGGTCTCTCAGCTGTGTGACACATAAAAATGACCACCTTTTCATTACAACAACCCTTTATGGCTCATTGTAATGATATTTTCCTTCCACAAAGCTCTGCTGGAGTGTCTGAGTTCAGATGACTCGACATTTAGTAAAAAAAAAAAAGAGGCTTGTTTGTATTGAAGAGGTGGCCACCTGGTGGTGGAGCGAGGGAGGAATGCTTGGTAGCACAAGAGGAAACTGAGCAATTAAAAACACATTTTTGAAAAAGCCTTAATTGCTTCTGTACATTCGTCTTTTCCACCCAGTACTTAATTTCTTGGAAAAAGAAAATGCAAAGTAATTGGAGTCTAATACTCTAAAAAGTATTTGTTGGTCCATGGGTGATGGTTTTGGGTCCAGCTCACTGGTTTTACATTAATTTGAAACATAACATGTGTAACTAAGAGATTTGATACTAATGTTTTGTCAACATAACAACTTGAGCTGAACTCAAACTGCAGGCTGCGGTGTTCCTCCTGTGATGTTTGTTTCTGTTACCATGGTTACAGTATCATGGTGTTAATCCACACTTCCTGTTCTCTCTTGTAGCCCACGGTGACGGAGGACTTCTCACATCTTCCTCCAGAGCAACGCAGGAAGAGGTTACAACAGAAACTAGAGGAGATTTGCAAGGAATTGCAAAAGGAAGTAGATCAGAGGTGTGTGTGTGTGTGTGTGTGTGTGTGTGTGTGTTTCTGTGTAAATGTGGGTATCCTTCTGCATATTAATAACTATCTCTATTAGAACCACTCTGCCGGGGTTGAGAATATGATATTCATGCGGTGCACATCAGTGTGTATAACTTCCGTGGTGCCTGCGTGAGCGTTTGAATCGCTTACCCAGCCCCACAGCACTGCCGGGAAGCCGACTTCTACTCAAAGTCACCCCGCCTCCATTGCTCCTCTCTCACTCTGTCCCCTCTCTTCAGTGAGGCCCTGGGGAAGATGAAAGATGTGTATGAGAAAAATCCTCAAATGGGAGACCCAGCTAGTCTGGCATCCCAAATCAGCCAGACGTCCCAGAATATAGAGCGACTGAGGGGAGAGCTCAACAAGTATGAGGTAATCATGAACTAGGTTGTTTAGTCATAATATGGGGGCACAGTGTCAGTGGCATGACTTGTTATATCTAGCAGCAGATGCTTTATCTCACACTAAACATAATTAATGATAGTTACTGTCCTGTCTTCTCCCGTGTAGACCTGGCTGGCTGAAGCAGGAGGTCGAGGGGAGACATTGCGCTATAAACCTCAGACATTCAATAATAATGGAGCTCACGACGTACAAAGGTAACTTAACACTAAACCCTACTAATAAACATTATGTTTGACACAATGAGGTGTTGTCTCTGCTGTACAGGAAACCTGTGTTGTGTTTTCTCCCAAGCCCTGACGGAGCTCAGTCTGATGAAAGCACTCCCGATTCCTCCCAAGCCATCTACGCAGAGTTCGACGACGACTTTGAGGATGACGAACTAACTGCTCCTATTGGGAAATGCACAGCCATGTACAACTTCCCCGGTATGTAACCTACATAGGGAGCGAGCTTACAACAGTTCGGTCTCGCCTCTAACATGGTTTGCGTGGTGCTGTATCTTTAAACAAGCCCAGGGATATTTTCCACCATCGCGTCTGTCCTCTCCTTCTCAGGTGCCAGTGAAGGGACCATCGCTATGCAGGAGGGGGAGGTGCTGGCTGTGATAGAGGAGGACAAGGGGGATGGCTGGACCCGTGTGCGTAGGAACAACGGGGACGAAGGCTACATACCTTCGTCTTATGTCTCTATCAGCCTAAACAAATGACAGACACACCGGATGGAACAACAAAAGTAGAAATGAACACTTCAAAAAAACTGTTTATGCAGTTTTTATCCCATGGGACCAGTCATAAAGAAGCAACAGCACTCTGGACGAGACCAGGAAAGGATCGACACAAGGTGTTGTGATTTCTTGCAAGAGGTGCCCCATATGAGCAGACGGACGGTGCTAACATTATGTTCCTCATGGCTCACTTTACATTATTGTAATCGCAGTTAGCCAAAACCACCTGAATCACAAAGTTATTTTAATTTTGATTGCATGTCTCAAATTTTTTTTTCTGGTTTTGGTTAAAAATTGTGCATGGATATTAGGCACCATCATGGCACAAGTGCTTGCCTCGTACCGCGGCCTAATAAGGCACACGCTTCCTGAATATGACAGGAAGAGGAAGGCTTGTGCTGCTGCCATCTTGACACTGAGTGTTGATATCAGTAATACATAGGGGGAAGTTACCTCACCTGTTTACCTATTTCAGAACTGACCTGCTCTGACCATGACAGTCGGCTGCTGAATGGAGAATATAATCTGTTGCAATTTTTTGGTGTAAAGCGTGCCACTGTCTAGTTTTAGTAGCACTTTGCGAATATGCATGGCACCGCCACTTTGCTCACGTTTGGAGATCTGCAGTGTCCCGAGGGGATGAGTGAGGTTTCGGGGAGCGTGACTCACATTTTGGTCGCGTCCAAAGGTGTGGGCAGCTCTCCTGTCGTGGTGAATCGCATGTACACAACAGTACAAACACTTTTTTTTAACGTTCTGACAATCACAGCCATATCATAATGTAAGTTGAGTCAATAGCAGTAACAAGGATATACAGTAGCTGTTATAGTTACAACCTGAAAATTGTACTAAAATAATTTATTACAAATGTTCTATGAATAATATTTTCAAGTTTGACAGAAGTTGTACTTTTGTATCAAGGATGTTCTCACATGGTTCTCTTCCCCTTGCACACATAGTGGACAGTCTGTAGCCACAAAAGGGAGTAAAATGCACACATAGAATGTGCTACATTAAGACTATTGTATTTATGTAATAAATAATATATATTTTAGTTATCACAACACCACTATTGTCTTATTAGTTTTTTTAACCATTCAATTAAAAAGATAGTTACATTGCGAGAAAGCAAAAAAAGTCTCTCATTATGTTGCTAGTAATGTTTTTGTTTGGATTTACTTCACACTTTTTCAAGCTGATCCACGTCATGTTTTTACGTCGTTATTGAGCCAGCAGGAAGCAGTAACTGCTCACGTGTCTTTGGTGCCTTTCTGGTTAAAAGCATTGTGTATAAACCGTTTTTTCTTTTGCATATTTCTTCTTCTTTTTTCAAGACACTTTTTTGAAGACATTTCAAAGTTAGAAATGGTCATGTCATTTCTGGACTAAACATAAATAAATATTTGGAACAAACAGACGTGTCTGTTGGTCCAGTGAATTTGTGAATGATTTTGTGAATGTGAGGTCTCTGAAGTCATTCAAAAGTTTCTGTCCCCCTGAATAACTCGGTCAATAAATCTCTACCCCGGGACAGTTTAGTCAGTACTTGATAACATGCATCCCTGAAAACTGGAGAACTTGAATTTGTAGCCTCACTGCAATGATAATATAAAGTGAATGAGTTAGTGGGTGCATGCAACATCTTAGGTCACCTAAAAATTAATTAATTAATTAATTAATTAAAAAGAGGATCAGAGCAGATTTCTTTCAGTTTACCAACAATTCATTGCTCTGAATCAGAGCGCATGCAGCTCATGCACAGTAGGTGGCACTGTTGCATCATTTGTTAGGGAAGTGGCATAGCGTTTCCATCTACTTTCCCCCTCAGCATAATTATGTTTTCAATATAGGCCATGCTGTTGCATACCTGATTAAATTGCATTGGCTTTAAGACACCACTGTTTATAATGACTAATTAATAAACCCCCAAATTGGCATGTGGACTCGCTTTTGTGTTCTCCTTGTTCTCAGACGCTGAAGAGTGAGGACGAAGACAACGAGCGTGAACTCAAAACGTCAGAAAACTATGTTCAGATTTACTCACTCTTTCATATTTGTGGGAATATTTCAAATCGCTGACGAGAAATGTTGGAGCTCTGTTCAGCCAATGGTGGATCCAGCTGTGGCATTGACCGGTCAGATGGCCGAGGAATCGCAACCACCATTTGTATGCAAAGCCTCTCGTCTCGAGATGCGTTAAAGGTCAGCTTTTCTACAAGGCTACTGGATCCAACCGACGTCCAGCACCTGTCTGCAGCCGCAGGGGACGGCAGCACTGCATCCCGGCACCGCAGCCCAGCCTGGTGAGGACATTTACAGGGCAATCCACGCTAAATAGCATTTGCTGCTGTAACATCTTCGGTTGTAGAGAGAGGCGCAACACGCTTGGAGGCTCGAAACCAACACAGAGAGGTTGCGCCGGGCGTTTTGTGTCCTCCGTGAATCATTAAAGATTTACCCTTTCTGAACAGTCTACAGAGACGGTGTAATGTCACCTCGGCAGTCACTGTCTACCATAACTGTTAACAACATCTACTATCTCTCACCCAGTGACGGGGATTAGACTGGAGCTGCTCCAGTGGTTCGGAACGAACGTACGTCCCGGAGAAATATCAGGGAAGGCGCTTTGGCAAGAAGACATGTTTACCATGGCTGTGCAAGACGGCATTAATAAGATAGCATATCTCTTACTGTATCTCATGTAATTTGCATCACCTCTTACATGGGACAAAGACATTAAACATGACCAGGGTATTAATCTGGGTTTCACTTATCCATTAGACAGGGCCATTCAAAGAAAGTAGTTAGCATGAACATTCAAAATGAGAACAGAAACAAGATGAAACAAGCAACGCAAAATTCTATTTGGTGACAACATTTCTACACATATATATATGCTATAAGGTTTTCATCACTATCAGAAGGTTGAGTCAGAGGTTGACTGTGATTTCACTATAGAAATGTGAGGCAGAGCTTATTGGTTCTTCCGCGAGAGCATGTGGTGACGGTAAATGTGTTTGACATGCTTCCAGTACCAAAGATTAACCTGGCCGTTGGACCCACGGCTGTGTGTGGTGCCATGATTCCAGGATACGTCTTCGTTTAGTCTGTTTTGGTTTCGTAGAAAAGTAAGCGCCCTCCTACTTCACTGATCTAATTTCAAGACTGCTCAAAACTCTCACTAATGCTGATCGACTAAAGCAACAGCCGGATGATCATTTGGAATACCTTTGGCACAATTGTGATACGCTGCACCGTAAACAGCCGTCCTCTGCTAAAAATTCAGTGTATGTATTCTGTGTCAGCCCCCATGAGAGTCTAAGTGATGTATCATATCCTTTTTATTACAGTGGATGCCGTTACAAAATAAGCAATTATTTCTCTGCCTGCTCCACCGCAGGTGATTAAAGATTTAAGAACTCGATCTTCCAGCAGTTGCTGCAGGGAAACAGACAGAGATGGGGGGGGAACCTTTAAGGTTTCCAGCAGCGGCTTGCGGTCTAAAAGTGTGTGTCTCACTATGCCATTGAACCTTTTGAAAAGACAAGATTGGCACGACAATAACTGAATAATTAGGTTCAGGTTTGGAGTTTGCGTCGCAAGAACTCCGCTGCTTTGTGATATGTCCAATGAAATTCCTGAATAAACAAGAAAATATTGGACATGCTTTGTAAAGGCCTTTACTGTAGATGTTCCACTACAAGGCCCTCAGATGAATCACTGCCTGACATTCACTCCTGCGGCACAGCTCAAGGCCAGTGTTCTCGCTGTCTAATACTTCTGTCTTCTCACAGCCATTCTGTCGGAGCTTGCTCTCACCACAATAGTGGCATTCTGCATATATGAATCCACGGGGCCTGTAATAAGCTCCACCAATCAGAAGTGTTTGGATGCCACCATCAAGCTTATTTCAGCGCCAGTCGCGCCAGGAGTAATGCAACACTCAGTGGTCATCTTCATCAGTTACACATTAATCATTGACTTAAGATCAGTGGGATAATAAGATATCTAAGTCTTGGCTACATAAAACCCCAATTTGAATTTTCAGATTATATTCAAACTTAAAAAAAAAGAAGTGATTTCCTTTTTTCTTAATCGTTAAAGTTTCATCTTTACTACAGAAATCCCCTTCTTTGTTGGTATTTGGCTTTGCAGGCAAATAAAAAAAATCAGTTTAGGACTCGACAAGAGAGAATGAGGAATAAAAATGAGAAATGAACAGAAGCACTGGTTTTAGGAAGATATTTAAAAGGGGGTTTGTTTTTAATTTCCTTTCTCTGTCTGTAAAAACAAAGGAGTCAACCATGTTTGTCATGTTTACAATAGACAACTTTACAGTAATTTACAAGAACAAAAATATGTTGGTTCAGCTACTATCTGTATGGCAGACTTCAGTAACTAACCTGAAAGTTTGATAGAGGTGTACCACAAGGAACACAATTAGGTGCCCTGCAGTTAACTCGAGGGTTACTGAATCTGACTTTATGATGACCTGCACCTTAAAAAATTCTAAGTATTTTTCTTATACAGAAAAAAGTGGGGAAAGCCCAAAGTCTATATGCTGCTGCAATGATACCCAGGAGCTTTTTATTCATCACTAACTTTGACAGTCACCATCGGGAGTTACATGAAAAGGTTGGATGATCATCGCAGTCTAAGATGGCAGCAGCATATCCGAATAATGCCATAGTATATTTCCATTATATCTAACATCCTTCTTTGAATTCAGTGGCACCTGATCACAGCATTTGCTTTAAAAACTCCCTGCACCAACAAAAAGCAATGTTTTTTCCACAAGTTTATTTTAGCAAGCATTGCTGAATAAATACAGATTAACAAATGTTGTCAAAATATGATGTTCCAGACACATGGGAGGTGGTTTGATGTCAATTCATTCATAAATGAGTGAGCTAATGAAAATGCAAACCTTGAAATAAGCACATTAAAGCAAAATGCTCACTGATAAGGATGCTAATGGATTTGCCGAGGCCCTTTTTCACAAACTGACAGCTGTGAAAGCCGCGAGAGGATGTCCCGGACACATGAGAGGTGGTTTGATGTCAATACATTCATTAATGAGTGAGCTATTGAAAATGCAAAACTTTCATTTTTAAAATTTCAAATTAAACACTTTTTCCAACTCTCAGGTGTGGAATACTAAATGGCTGCCATTCTGTATAATGACAGTGGTTTGACATTCCCATGTCTGAAATGGGTCGTCCCTGACAACGCCTACAGTGACATGCGCAGTGGGCGGAGACACTCTCCGCTGCATCGTCGTCTTCGGTGATTGTGATTTGATCCAAATCTGTGAGACATCTTCCTGAATGAGCTCTGACTCCAACATATCCCAAAAACTGGGACAGATCGAGGTTTAGACGCGGAAACTGACGAATGTCAAATGTGACCCCCCCCCATCCCTCCGGTTGCATGCCTGTCAGGTGACGGTCCGGGGGGAAAAACACACCTGTGAAGCTGACATCATGGCCGACAAGCATCGTGGCGGCGACGAAGACAAATCCAGTCGTGTGTAGTTTGTAGTCTTCATTCTCAAGCACCATCACACCTGGATAACATATTGGAATGAACCGGATGAGCTGCAGTGACCGGCGCGTAAAGTCTGCGCTCCTCAGTGGAGTTGGTTGCCCCAACTGGCGCGCGCAGCTTCCCTGGAGACACCAGGCCGACAGAGGCAAATGTTACACAGACACGTGTGTGTGTGTGTGTGTGTGTGTGTGTGTGTGTGTGTGTGTGTGTGTGTGTGGTAGAAGCTGTCACTTCATTCAGAACAGCAGGACTGGTGAAGGAGCCTTGTTGTTGCTGCTGCTGCTGTGGTGGAGCTGCTGCTGGACCCAGACGAGGTCGATCCAAAGAGGTTCAGTTTGTCTGGTAAAGAACCGACACAGAGCGGATTACTACTCGTGGCCTACCGAACAAAAATACTGATAAAACACATTTCCAGTGTTTCCTCTCTGGCCTGAGACGAAACAACAGACAGGATGTTCCCGTCTGTTCATGGGATCACTGCAGAGTTTGGTTTTCCGGCGCCATGCATGGAATTCAACCAAAGTTGTGGATTTGTATGAACAAGTTGTTTTGGCTGAAACCAGCTGTGAGCACCACCACCACCACCACAACCATCATCATCATCATCATCATCGCCAAAGAGAAGCAGTTCCCAGTCATCACATCAGAGAGGTTAGTAGTGTAATATATATCTTCAATAATTTAGTATATTAGTCCCCGAGGATGTTATAAAAATTGAAATGGCCTCTTGATGTGAAAAAAGGTTCCCCTGCTCTATTCGTACTCATGATATCATCATCAGATTACAATTCGGGGTTTGTTTGTCAATGGTTGTAAGAAGAAAGCGAGGGGATGTTAAACCTTTTTACTCTTCTGCCACAAAGTCAGCTTCCTAATTAAAGGGTTCAGAGTAGATGGTTGAAATCGTCCATGTGGGAAAGGCTCAGATTCAAATGTGTCCTAACGTGTTCAAGCAGCCACTGTTGGTGTTCATGTTGTGTTAAGAGGATGTTATTCTCTTAAGTCCTCACATAGGGGGCACTGAATCATGCAGAATGGTAGTAATGGCTGGCAGCACACTTATTTTCTTCTAGATGATTTGTTCCAACGGGAAGACGGCATTAATGTTTGTATCTTTATATATATCGTTCTCCTCAAGCACTTATGACTGTAGTGCTGGACATTTTGCTCTTAAGCCATTGCTGTTGTGATTTCTCTCAGATGGAGATGAGCGTCTGTTTCCAGAAGAGTAAACTACCTCAACTTGATTTGCTGGTCTCAATGTAGTGACGGTACAAACGGAATGTGTCACCTGATTTTCACATGGAGGTGATGCAAGTTTAATAATTCAGCTCCGTCACAAAGCCAGGTACTGAAGTTCAAATTTGATATGCAAATAGGAGTGATTCACTGAGAGAGAGGCAATTCGGCTGCTGCCAGAGACACACATTGTTGTGTTTAAAAAAAACCAACTGCTTTATAGTTGGAATTTCGTGTCTGTATTTTCTGCTTGTTGATATGCCGCCTGCGTGGTTTGCAAACGAGAGCAGCAGTCCTAACCCAAACATTATGGAGACCTCACTCTCACTAGTATTCACTGTCCAATGTGTCCCTCTACGAACCAGCGTCATTTGGTGCACAGTTTTTTGGACGGTTTTGGTGTAAACATGGCCCAACACTCTCAGTGCAATGGGACTTGTGACTGTTTCTCTGGCCGAGCGCGCATCTTGTGGTTTGGAAAGCAGACGACCACACCAACAATCTGCAGCAGCAGCAGTTTCTGAGGGATGTTGCACAAACTGTGGGAGAGCGTTTTGGTCGTCACCGGCTTTGTGGCCCTGAGTTTAAAGGGAGTGAAAAAAAACATTTTCATTTAGAGCAGACTTCTTCGCTGAATTGTTCCCCCGAGGTACTAGGATTGTCTCCAGGCCGTGCACTTATTTGATTTAGGTTGGAGATGGTTTGGTTGTTGGGATTTGCATTCAACTTGAGAGGAGAGTCTGCGAGGCTCAATCGAGTGCGAGAGAAACTAATGAGCTCTTTTACAGGGAGAAAATACAGGCTGCCAAAAACTGCTCCCTCCCTCTAAGTTTGGACTATTATGAAACACTTTTGCGGGTTTCGGGATTCTGACAGAGATACAATATTTTGCATGACACCATCCACGTATGTACATGTACAACCTGACATTTAGATAAATAAAAATGTCTTTAACATCAGCTGATGATAACGGTGATGACTAAATAATATTTTGAGTAGAAATTGCTTCTTGAGAATCTCTGTTAAAATCACACACTATTATTTTTACTATTTTTTTATTGTTTGATCGTTAATGTGAAGCGTAGTTTGGCCATTTACAGACATACAACTTTTTCTATTCCACATTGATTTGTGTCAAACCTCGGTCCGTCCCATTAAATATGAATAGATGACAGAAAATACTGTGTATGTGCGCAAAAAAGAGAATGGATGTTCTTTACCAGTCACATGCAGTTATCCCTCATGTTGTAACCGTGTGAAGATTGTGACACAGCTGTGCAACGTGAGCGGCGGTGCCGAGGGGCAGCGCCGAGAAAAAAGTAGGTAAAGCAAAGAGGAGCAGTTCATCTTTTCTCTCGTTGGCGCTCTTCCTCGCCATCGGCGATGAATGGGCTTCTTTAAATAGCTCTGATTAATTCGACGTTTTAATTGGAACGGGGGGGGGGGGCAGCCGCCATCTCTCTCTCCTCTCAACCAGTCGTTCAGGGGAGGGGTGCCCGTGTCAAACGGACACCAGGCACCTGGGCGACTCGGCGCCGCCCGCCGCTTAGCGCAGCCCCTGCTACATCGATGTGACAAAAGCCTTGACCGCGACTTCATCCTCTCGGTGCAGGTGTCCGTGACATGCAGCACTGCTTGCTGTAGGTGCCTGCATCCCGCCTCTCAAACACTAACTCCGCTTTTATTCCCTTTTTCTCCCTTTTTTAAAATTTATTTTGCTCTTTCTTCTCCGTTGCATCACTGCCCCTCTCTACAGAGTGAGTTATTAACGCCCCACGCAATTTTCCCATCTCCCTTGGGTCCGTCTCATTGTTTCTTGCATTGTTTTGCGTCACCGTGGTTCCCCCCCCTCACAATGCCTCTGTTCCAGATTCATGTATTTATTTCTTAAATGAAACGCAAACAGATTTCACTGAGTGGGTTAACGTAGACAAATTTTTCATTGTTCTGGAAGTACATACTTGGCCTGGTGCGTGACATTGCTTGGCCTTTCCCACTATCGGTGGGCCTGCTTAGGTATTCACAGTAGCCCCTGGTGATTGATGAGTGGGCAAGGGGAGAGGAAATCTATCCCCAGGTTACGGCGTGGCCCCGGTGATGGATGGTCCTTTAGAGGTCTTAGCAGAACGGATGGGTCATGGGCCTCGGAGTGCCCAGGGCTGGGAGTAAAAAAGACGGAGCAGGGAGGGAAGGAATTAGGGAAGGGGGGAAAGTGCAATGTGTAACACAACCTGTGTATTTCTGTCTGCAAATACATCGCGATAAACAATTTTTTGAGTTGTATGGTAATCACTGTGAACTTCACAGGTTTACGGCTCGCTCCACATACAGTAGAGACACAAAACAAAAATAGCTGTAGCTTACGCTCCGGTAACTAAAATCCTTCAAGTTGAGTCTTCCAGGCAAAACTTTCTCTCAAGCGGCAGAAAAATATTCGTCGTCTACAAGGGTTTGTTGAACATAAACCCAAACCAAGGTCTAACTCTACCACTGAAAACCTTCATTGGTGGAGATTAGAAGCCTGATCGATGTTGGCCGATAAGAGCCTTTCACAGACATATTAGTATTGGTGTTTATAATATAATTAGGTTTGTGGTTAAACTGTAAGATGTCAAGACCCGATTACATTTCTATGTCAGGTTGAGGAGTCATCATTATTGATGACTGGTCGATATATATATATTGATCGATAAATTTTTTTCTCCCTAATATTGTTGTTGGCATCAGCCCCCAAAGATCCATATTGATCAGGGTCTAGTGGAGCTGCAGTACACAGATTGAGGGATTCTTGGGAGGCTCAACTGGGGGGGGGGGGATATTACAGTCAAACATGAATGACGTTCTCTTCCGTGTGGAAGAGAACCAAGTTACATGTCACCACGTGATGGTGGCACACTGAAGTTGAATGCGGACAGACAGGTCGGCTTCCACTTTTGTTCCTCTCCGCTGTTTTCGCATTCGTCCCAGTTAGCAGTCACATCATTGAAGATAAAGTCAATGTGCTTTATTTTCCGGTGCGTGACAGCTTGAATGTCAACATCACCCTGATAAAAGGTATTGTATGGGAAACAGACTGGCGCTCTTATGATCTGTTGGTGTGCCACCTTCCTGGGACACATATTTGATCATCCTCCTGCAGCGAATTAACTGAAAATCAATCAACATGATGCACAGGGAGCGCGGGGGGAACTGACAGAAAATAATATAATCTGTGTTTTTATTATCTCGGGAGACGCTCCTGAGGGCCAGTGATGATTGGGAGAAAATATCATGTCTGACAGGTTTTGCCCTGTGAACATGGACGGCTCATATTAGGCCCGGCTCCCCGGCTTGCGCACATTTCATAAACGAATAATGAATACTTCGACATTGGCCTTATGCACTTAACGCGAAAAAGGTGATCATCAATTATTCTCTCAGTGTAGCAAATATGGTAATGAATTGCTCACGAAATTTTGTGGATGCTCTTTTGCTCCCTGGGCTATTGAAGAGATTCATTACTGTATCACTGCACAACAGCAAACTTGGCCACCTTCCATGCAAACATTAAAGTGGCAAACAATGGCTGTCTTTGACAATTTTTTATTTAAATATGAACAAGGCCATCTCTGAACCCGATGCAACACATCTGGCCTTCCCTCCAGACGCACACACACGCGCACACACACACACACACACACACACACACACACACACACACACACACACACACACACACACGTGCACACACACACACACACACACACACAAGAACACCTGTCATTTACTCTGTGCCAGAAGTCCACTCTGAAGCAATGTGCCACCCAGTAGTATCCACCGTGGTGGGATGCAGTAGTGATGAATTGGCATGGATTAAATGTCCACCCTGGAGCAGATTCACCATCACTTGAGCTATATGAGAACAAGTCAGATAACTCATCTTAATATATGTGAATACAACTGCCCGGACGGACGGACGGACAGCCAGAGGCACAACTCACACAGATGGACTTGTTACGTAAGCCTGGCTTGATGCACTTGGTCTATCAGTTAAGAGCAGTTTTAAACCATTGTGTGTGTTTCAGTATTGACTACCAAATACGCTCCCAGTTGGGAATTCATTTCACCGCTGAGAGACGTGAAGTTCCAGGCAGTGTAGCGGCAGTCCACGTCCGAGCTCAACAGTTCGGTGAATTGCGGAGGTGTGGACCTCTGCTGTCAGCCTCTTGTTGTCTCCTAATCCGAGCGCCCGCTCTCGGACTTGTCTCTGGCTTGATGCACGTTTCACAACATTTCCCCATGTAGACATCTTCCTCCGCTCTCCGCAACATCTCAATCGTGTCCTCGGACTGGCAGGGAGCGCAGTGCAGGGATGGCGTTAAAAAAATACGGACCAATTTGACAATTAAGGCCTCTTTGGATCACGGGGAATGCCGTTCCTCCTGGGCTATGATTCAACCAAATCAGAAAGCTCAGTGAGAGCTGGATAGCTCCCCAGCACGAGGGTGTGAATACGTGTGTTCTTGTGTGTGTGTGTCTGCAGGATCTTGAGAGCACTGTTCCCCGTTCATTGGCCCGAGGGCTGAGCGATCTCCCATGTGAACAGCAATTAAACGAGTCTCTCGTGAAGAAATCTGACGAAGCCCCGGCGACGCGAGAACCTAAATCATGCCGTTGCATCCTCGGGCCAGGGCTGTACAGTAGGTGTCTCTTGAGGAGGACTCGGCCTTCCCCTCGCTTTTTCGGAAAGAAACCTTTTTGAAACGCGTCTCTGTGCCTTTTTTCTTCCGTCTCATTTGCCCAAAGTGGCTGTGATATGATTTGCGAACGCTCCGGCCCCCCTTTCGGCGAGGTTTAATTTAACAGGGACCTCTGCACCGTGCCGGTTCGGCAAGCAACTGCTGAAATAGCTAATTGGCTGCTCTGTTAGTATATACCATGTTCTCCCAGCTCGGGCCAGACCCCCGGACATGCCGCTCTTCCATCATCGTGCTCGTGCGTGGCCACGCGGGGACGCAGCACACATACGGAGAGCACAAGACCCATTACTGCGCGGCTCAAAAGAACATTAAAACCAACTTAGCATGAATATGTGAGAGGTGAGGCCATCAATCATTTACCTCCCTGCACGGTTCCAACTGTCTCATACGTCACGGATTTTTTTAATATCTTCATTGGACCTCTCTTTTGGACTCCATCGAAGGGTCGTTGCAGTGGCAAAATGTCCTAAGGCTGATGCAGGTTTGCGGCTGTGATGAAACAGAAAACGGGTGGTGCAGACCAAAAAAATAAAAAATAAAATGGAATCGCTGAAGAGGATAGAGCAGCGCCAAGTGTCGTGGGATAGCTGGTTTGCCTGGCAGGCAACCAGGCAAGAGATGGAGGCTGGGGATGTGGCAAGCTGGACAAAATGGGCTGTACTCTCTCTCTCTCTCTCTCTCTCCCTCTCTGTCTCTGTCTCTGTCTCTGTCTCTGTCTCTCTCTCTCTCTGTCTCTCTCTCTCTCTCTCTCTCTCTCTCTCTCTCTCTCTCTCTCTCTCTGTCTCTCTCTCTCTCTCTCTCTCTCTCTCTCTCTCCCTCTCTGTCTCTGTCTCTGTCTCTGTCTCTCTCTCTCTCTCTCTCTGTCTCTCTCTCTCTCTTTCTCTCTCTCTCTCTCTCTCTCTCTGTCTCTCTCTCTCTCTCTCTCTGTCTCTGTCTCTGTCTCTGTCTCTGTCTCTCTCTCTCTCTCTCTCTCTCTGTCTCTGTCTCTCTCTCTCTCTCTCTCTCTCTGTCTCTCTCTCTCTCTCTCTCTCTCTCTCTCTCTCTCTCTCTCTCTGTCTCTCTCTCTCTCTCTCTCTCTCTCTCTCTCTCTCTCTGTCTCTGTCTCTGTCTCTGTGCCTGGATGTTGATGGACGACTGCCCAGGACTGAGTTGTTTCTAGGAATGGGAGTAAGAGCGCGACACTTGTCGAGGGTGGCCTTTTTTTTCTTCTAATGAACACGGAGAGCAATCATAAAAACACACCCTTCTTGGCAAGCGGGGCCCCGAAATGCCTCAAAACCTAATCGTTACTTTTTTTTTAAGAAAAGGCAGAATGTGAAATCAGCGCGCTGCGTCACACTCTGGTTCCGCAGACCTTTCTTGTGTCAGCTTTCTCTCTCTCTCTCTCTCTCGCCACTTGAGATGCCACCGGCACCTGTCGGCAGCTACTTAGTTCCTTTGGGTGGGCAGCACATTTATATTACACCTGCCTCCTCGGTGTTTTGCCCGCCTGACTTGTGCGATGAGGACTATGCGCAGCAGTCATTTGGCACCAAACCAGGAAAAAAGGTACCGCAGTGGCAGAGATGTTCCGTAGAGCTGGTCGGGTAATTGATGTATGGCTTCAGCCATGTTAGGGCTGTGTAGTGGAGAAGAGGGAAGCAATTTGTGACTCGGCTAGGGGCCCTCTCAGCAGCTTCAGTAAGCACTCCAATTTCCCTTTCAATCTGCCCGGGCTTTTGTCTGAGGATAAACGACAAGCTGTGAATTTCCACTGATCACATGGGCTCTCGGTTACTCACACACACTCGCGGATGGATTGGGCGTCTTGGATGGGTTGGTGTCTTAAAAAGAATGTTCTCAAGGCAGAGTGCATTTGAGCGGATTCCTTACTCTGTGTGTGTGCGTGTGTGTGTTTGTGTGTGTGAGACGGACACACAATGTACAGTACACACAGCGGAGGAAGAAAAGGGTATGTTTGGGTTTTTAGCAGAAAATTGATTGAGGGGCTGTTCGGGCCGACAGAGGAAGGGGGAGGAGAGAGAGATGGTTACTTTTCCGTGTGAAGTGTTCCCATGTGTGCCTCTATATAAATATTCAAAAGCTGATACACTTTGATCTATCTACAGTTGCAGTAGACCACTCTTGGGCTGTGAGCGTTGTAATAGTTTTAGCGGGATTGTGTTTGTTTTGGATCAACTCTGAAACGCTTATTATTCATAGAGGAGTCAAGACACATGCCACTGTTTATTGAAAGCAAATCCAGGGAGGGGTACAGGATGGATGACGGGATTAACTGCATTTTATAGAGGTGTCGTTCGACAAAATGCCATGTTTGTGTACATAGCGTCAGGCAGCATTCAAAAGAGGATTGGAATTCAAGCGGCCTAAGTTTTTATCTTCATTAAATACATTTTTAAAATGCAGCCTAAATAAAAATTGAAATGTCTGCCTGTGCTTTTAGCTGTTTATTTTGCCGCCAAGGGGACTCTGTCGGAGGTTAATGCAACAGGACCCGTTTGCCTTGAGGTGACAAATTAGTATAATGGTTCGGTGGGGATGGTAGAGGAATACTTAAAAGTCTCCCCGCAGGAAGTGCAGCACTCCGACATATTGGTACACATGTGGTAAGCGACTGACTGAACACTGAATGCCAGAAAAAAAGGGAACGGATCAAGATAAATATGTACAACTGAAAACAAATATTACATAATCATATGATGATTAAAAAAAAAAGTTGATGAAGTTTATCATACATACAGTGCAAACACAAATGTATTTTCAAATGTGGATTAAAAAAAATATGATAATGAATTTGATTAATGAGTAATTTCTACATCCATGCATTTTGCATTGTTCTGGTGAAATATACTCTACACATTTCAGTATGTATATAAGCGAGTATTTTCTTTGTACGCGACATGAAATGTAGGCTAATGTTTTTTACTGCATCTGATGTGTCATCATGAGCACGTACTATTGATGAAAATCTGCATACTGTATGTGTTTATCTACTACATTAAATTTTCAGTTATTGCAAGGAAATTAAACACGCCTGTCAGATTCTGTTTCCAATGACGTCCGTCATGTTCCAACAAACAGTGTTGGGGCATTTTTCTCTTCCATGCTCTGTATTTATCTCACAAAAACACACAAACGGCCACAGTCCTACCCTCACACACACGCGCACACACACACACACACACACACACACACACACACACACACACACACACACACACACACACACACACACACACATACTAGCAGTACATTCCTGTTTCTTTTCTTCATGCAATTATTAATTTTCTTCCTCACTACATACATCAATTCCCCCAGACTATTCCTTGTTCCTCGTGAATTTCAAAAAGGAACAACAATCATCATCATAATAATAATAATAGTAAATTGAATGACTGAAATACAAAAAAACCAAAAAAAAAACATGCCTAGAACTCGGGTCTTACCAAATCTATCAAATCTTCTTGCAATTTCCTGTTTATGTCGTCTGCTGTGTGATTATTTAGTTTTTGCTCCTGTGCTAAATTGTGGTTTCCGCCGTGATGCTGCTCTTACACCAGCTCATGTTGAGTTCAGTAAGAAAGGGGGCCCTGAAGCCCCCGGGGGAGTGGGACTGCTGTCTAAATAGTCCAACTGAAATTACGTGAATTACTGTACCACAACTTAAAATCCTCTTGACATTAATTAAACAGCCCTCTGCTGAAAGTAACTCCTGATTATCCCATAACTTTATCCATAAACCCAAATTAATCTGCCCATGCCTTCAATTTGAAAAAAAAACCTGTTACTGCTTTTGCAGTCGCCCTCCTCTGCATCGTTCTTTATGCATGAGCTAGATCATATCGGTCGGTGATCAAAATTGCTATTTTTTCACGCTCTCTTCCTTCAAGCTCCATATTTTCTTCTGTTATTTTCATTTATTCTCCAAAGGGACACACGCACAGGCCTTTTTCCTTGGAACAGATCAAATACAGCATATGTTTTTGAGTTTTTTACCAGGAGGTTTTTACAAAACTCTGTGTTTGTGACAATCTTCTTTTGAATTGGACATAATGACAGGATTCAAGAAGGGCTTCAGAGAGCATCATTTTCATTGTTCAGATAACAAAACAATATACCATGCGCTCCATTTTCTTTTATGGATTAATGGTTGTTATTAAGATGAATAGCTTATATATGTATTAAAGATGAATAGTTATAGTAGTGAGTTGTACAATTAAGAGTGATTGTTGATTTCTGAGTAGGCAAACCTGCACATGCATTAAATGAATGTATGTTACTGTTATTTATGTTATTTATTCAGTCAAATCGAATGTAATGTCACATAGGCAACTGATGAGTCAAGATAAACTCTGTACTGCAGGATTTAGTGTGCAGGCATCAAATCAGGCTGTGCCTTTTTTGAAATTGAATTGTCACGAAAAGATAATGTACCTTTTTGGAGAAAAATAAATGGATACAAGCCGGTGGTGAAATGGATAACTTCTCTCCAGCGAGGTTGGCGTCTCTGCAGCTAAATGATTGGAAACCAATGCCTGTGTGGAAGGAAAATAAAACACACGAGAAAAATATGATAAATAGTGACGTGCCTCAGGGAAACGACCCGCAGCCATGTGGAGTACATCTCATAGTTGTGTGCTATATAAATACAATCTGATTGATTGCTTGATCTGTATCACATTGGACAAACATGTAAAAACACTGGTCGTTTTATTTCTACTTTTTTTTTCATGGTTTGACTCGGTTAACAGAGATTCTGAGCAACAGCGTACTTCAACTCGCAGCATGCCTTCAACTCTAAGATTTGCCCACCCACTGTGTGGTTGCTCGTGCCCCTCCTTTGTTATGGGTCTTCTGAATATGCATATAGGCTGTTAAGAAGACATATACCTATTGTAACCACACCGCCCGAGAGCTGCTCAGGGAGCCATAAAGGGAGCCGTGTGTGTGTGTGTGTGTGTGTGTGTGTGTGTGTGTGTGTGTGTGTGTGTGTGTGTGTGTGTGTGTGTGTGTGTGTGTGTGTGTGTGTGTGTGTGTGTGTGTGTGTGTGTGTGTGTGTGTGTGTGTGTGTGTGTGTGTGTGTGTGTGTGTGTGTGTGTGTGTGTGTGTGTGTGTGTGTGTGTACTATTGTGATGTGAATAATAACTCTTTCTGCTCACCACTGGCCCTGGGTGCCTGAGAAGTCATCGCAAATCCTCATTTTTGCAGACAGCGCACAATGCCAACGGGGAAGAAAATGAGTTTTATTTTAAAGCTTTGTCTCATTCAACAGATTACACTCCCCTCCATCTTCCAGCAGGTGACTGCACATGGCTCGGTTATCTCGCCACATTGACAATATGTGTGGAGACTCGTCTCCCAGTTTCACAGGCTGACTGATGATGCAGCGTTGTTACAGTGGCAGTTAACTCAGGGTTATTGTGTAAATATGTTCCTGGACCAAAGTGGCTCTGTATTCTTTTCTATACTTTTATAAACTTTGGAATAGACATTCTATGTACCTTAAATACAAATATATTATTCCGATAACACTAAATCCCACTCTTTTTTTTACTTCATGTTCTCTTCCACAAGACCCTTGTGTGTTGCTTAGAGTCGGTGCTAAGTGAGATTTATTTTTAGGTTGCAATTCATAGAGTTATTTATATGCATGCACAGACTTGTTTACCCTGCAGTTTTAGTGAAACGATGGAAGGACAAATGAAATGCATGCGCTTCTTCCGATCAGTGATTTCTCCCAATGTTCAAATTTCCCCTGTAGAGAATAGCTCAGTCCTTTCTTTCTTGCCGTAAATTAATTCATTTCACTGGTCCTTGAGAGGAGGAAATGAGGTCTACAGGACACTTGTGAATTGGTGGAAAACATTGAGGGGCAAAACAACGAGTAAGCATGAACTTGGTTACTACTTTGTTTGAAATTGGATAACTGAGAGTTTGCGGGGCAGGTTATTGCTCCCTCTGCACCTGCGTTAGTTGCTTTAGGAACATTAAAAATCCTCAAAATGACAAATTTGCGTGAGAAGCCTCAACAGCAGCTCAATCACGAGGGGGTTGCCAGGCTTTCCTGGGGTGCGACTGGGAGCCGACGCGAGTCAGCAAGTTGACTGGCTCTCATAGCTCACAATTTACAGCAGCTCCTCTCTGCTGGCCCTCGGTTTCTCCTCGTCCACGCATGTACGCCCTAACCAACGCCGAACAAATGAGACGCACATATGCAGTGTGCATAATTCATTCTGGCTCACCTAGGAGAGACTCACAACGCCCATTAGGAAAATGCATGTTTCTGTTTTTGCTGCTGTGGCCGGCCTCCATAATGGCACGACTCACTTCCGCAGAGAAAATAAATAAATAAATCAATCCTCCCTTTTCCCCTCCTCATCCTTTAAGACAAAACCTTGGAGGGGCAGAGCTTTGCCGGCTCCAGGGAGACGGAATTCTCCCTGTTGCCTCTCCATCCCGTGTTTACCTGAAATGTGTTCACATTGTGCTCGGGTACAGACTGAAATGACAGGGGGAAGCGGAGATTTCAGGCTTTGAGTAACTTTGACAGCTCTTGTGTGCGATCCAAAGTGGCTCGGTTGGCGCCTTTCTGACGTGACCGCTTGTCACGAGCTGTCATTTCGCCGTGACACGGTCAGAGATGCAATCCTGGGCTCGCGCGACACACTTGAACAGTTCTGGGGTCTGTGATAAAATCCCCGCAGTGTCTCTCGCTTGGTCGCTCGCTTTTCTATCACACCAATGTAAATGAGAAGGGGAACACTTGCTCGGGCTTTCAGCACGAGAATTTAGCAGTGGAGAGCGAGTGCATATGCCACGGTAGACCATTAGTCTTTTAGTCTAGTATGATAAGGATTGGTACCTTTCTTGCTGAGGCTTTTTGGGAGAACAGTTTATTCATTGTCTGCTCCCTCGATGTGGTGTGAAGCGAAAATGAATCGATGCTTGCTCTGCTTCTAAGCGAATAGTTAAAGAATAATTGAATGAGTGCCCCTCAGACTGAGACAAATGACTCTCATCTATGAGTGATTGGACTTGTTGCTGCCTCGCCCTCCGATTGCCTCACATGTCTCCCGCCCGTCTTCTCGTTGCCCCGCTCCACGCCAAATTGAAGGTCAAATGAGCCTAAGGTGGCTCGACAAAAACAAAGCAATATTTGTTTCTGCCAAATCCTTTTCGTGGACACTCCTGCACCCAACATGATAATAGTTAAGATGAGATAAGATGAAGGTTTAACGTCACATATCCACGTTGGTCCGGCCGGAGGTTCTCGTTCTGGTGCGTTTCTGCTTCATTAGAAGTCTTATTCCCTGTTGACATCACAGCTGACGCTGGCACAAGGAGAGTCTGGCAGTCCGGTGTTTTTTTACCACTGGGAGAGAGAAATGGATACACAGCCCAATTATAGATATAGATGTCTGTTCTTTTTTTACAATATACCTTGAAAACTGGATGGTTTATAGTGGTTATATGCTCTTCTTCATTTGCCAAGAAAAGTATGGTATTCCATTATTAATTCATATTTTATCCATGTATGTTCTGGTTTTATGGCCAATGTGAGAAACAATCACGTTATAGGAGGTAGAGCTTGTTCTTTGTTGACGGGTATGAAGAGTCTTATTGCACCGTTATTTGCATCCATTTCAGTTACATCATGTATCAAACACAAAAGAAGCTTTTCAAAGTTCTGTTTCATTTTATTATTCATAACTACATTTAATTAAAGAGTGTTTGTTTTGGGGGTATGACAAAGAAAAACATTTTAATTGAAAAAAAAAAGGTTTTACGAAATGTTAAAGTGATATTGTCATACCAAAGTCATGCAATTTCTCTTGGGGCGAAGTGTTTTATTGGCATGCATCCATGTTAAATGTTTTGGACCAGCCGGATGTGCAGGAGGGAGACGGGGGCATCTGGGATGGTAATTAAAAGCTATGGATCGCCGCGAGGCACAGATGCACGGATCACGTTTACAGTGGCACCTGCTTCTTTTTCTGCCACTGGACCGATGCCTCATCTGGACGTGTGCGTGTTTGCATACTAAGAAACAGTATATGTTCAGTAAAGTGGGACAAAAACCTATTTAAAGAAGGCCGTGTTAATCAAAAGCGCCGTCTATAATTAGACATCTGTGGTGCGCTCGTGTAGCTTCTGTCGGATGGTGTGGTGAGTTGTTATGTGAGTGCTGGGGTGCAGCTCTCAGCACGGGAAACTTAAATGAAATGGATTGTGGCAGAAATTGGGGAAAGCTTTCGTATTAACTTGAAACCTTTTTGCCGTCCTACTGGCACAAAATGTGTTTGTGACTCTGAAAGTCAGGAACAAGTAAGTCACGGCCACGATCGCGACCGGGTCCATATGCTGTCCAGTTGTCCGAGTTATGGAAATGGGATTAAAATATTTTTTCCCCCACCTCCATTGTGCTTTATGGTACAGTATTATTCAAGTACATCTGTTTTTTCCATGATGTCTGTCCCCCCCCTGTTTAAATATGTGTGTGGGCGAGAGAGAGAGTGGTGATTAAAGAGCAAGCTTCACTTTATCATGTGGCAGCCTTTGGAAAGACCTGCTCCATCACTGGCAAAGATCAGGCTGCAGCAATGACCTAAATCTCTCACTCAACGTGAGAGCTTCCCATTCACATTTCACTTTTCACACACGCGTGTGTGTGTGTGTGTGTGTGTGTGTGCTCGCGTCCCACATGGACGTGATGCATCCTGCCAGATGCGTAAAGGGCCCATTTTAAAACTTTGATACCTGTCCCGCCGCTCGTGATTTTCTTAACATGCACAAGCTGAACCGTCTTAATGACGGCGGCATTTTAATTATACATCGCGCGCGCAAACTGCTTTTGTCCACGTCGGCGGCTGTAAACACTATTTCATGCACGGGAATGCAGCTGGAAGACGTGTGTGTGTGTGTGTGTGTGTGTGTGTGTGTGTGTGTGTGTGTGTGTGTGTGTGTGTGTGTGTGTGTGTGTGTGTGTGTGTGTGTGTGTGTGTGTGTGTGTGTGTGTGTGTGTGTGTGTGTGTGTGTGTGTGTGTGTGTGTGTGTGTGTGTGTGTGTGTGTGTGTGTGTGTGTGTGTGTGCAGGAGACATGTGCGGCGCGCGTGTGCTCCTCCGCACAGCCGCCTGCTGTAGAAGCTGTCAGCTGCTGTCAGGTACTTGCGTTTATGTGCGACAGAAGATTGCCGAAGAAGAGTGTGTGTGTGTGGGGGGGGACGGGGACCTGCCGTGGCTCGTGTATGACTGTTCTCCTACTGGCTGTCTCTCTCTTCTCTTTGTGAAGACCTCAGAATGGTTTTCTGTGAGACTGGAGGCCCCCATGTTCCCCGTGTCTCTCCATCGTTCCCTCCTGTTGGGCATGAAAGAGCCTTGTTTTCCTTCTCCTCATCCAGTTTTTCGGCTTTCTGTCTCCTGCTCTCAGGCAGCGAAGTTCCGCCTCAGAGCAGTGACCCACTGAAGGGTGCTGCTGTCTGGATAACACTGCAGAGCCAATAGGGCAGGCGCTCGGAGCGAGGGGGAAGTAGGGCGTCGTGAGTCCTTTATCGGCGAGGGAAGACGATGGCGATGAAGGAGGGCAGGGGGGCTGGGGGCCAAAGGGAGGCAGACGAGAGAAACCGGGTACAACATGTCTGCTTCCACACGGTTGAGTCGCTGCTGTTGAAAGTCTGGTAATGACGCTCCAGAGAGCCTCCTCTGTTAGAGTCTGTGGCTGCCTCGCATCCTCCTCGTCTGTGGAAGCACACTGCTCTGCACAATCGCTATCGCCCGGCGTCCCACTTTCCTCAGAGGAGTGATGGCGAGCAGGACGAATGGGAAATGTGACAAAAAAAAACCAAACTTTGACCCTTGCGCGCCTGCGTCTTTGCCGCACTATGTCTGCGCAGCGGCTGCGTTGTGACTGCCGGCACTTGATCGCCCCTCGGCTCTCTCTCCCCGACACCGGTGTAAGATGCTGCAGACACATTTGAGCACAAAGAAGCGACGGAATGCGAAAAAACCAAGTATAAAAGGGGACATTTTCCGATTTCTGCCACGAGACGCGGAGTTGTTGAATCGTCGTAAAAAATAAGCATACATGCTGAGTGATTGCATTCGATTCCATAGCCTTTGATTATGAGCGCATATCTCGCCTTCCTCCGCTAATCATTTCATCAGCCGCTCTTCTTTTGCTCAGCTGCTCCTCACAACCTTTTTTTTCTTCTTTTTTTTATCCGCCCTCATCTCTGACTCTGCATTTCAAGTGCTGGTGAATTTTTTGCTACTGCGACAAAGAGCTTGTTTACACTTGTCTGAGCATCTGGTTCCTTTACAGCAACTTCCAATTCAAGCCGCCCCCGTGTGTGTGTGGACTTCTTGTCTGCGCGCCGTCTGAGAAAGTCCCACAAAATATTGATTTTTTTTTTTTTAGCAACTGCAGAATTAGCAATGGCTGCATGATTTATGGAATAACAAATAAGCAGTAGAACATCAGGGAGACCAGTTTAGTTGTGTTTTCAACAATATTTATTTTTGTGTTGGCAATAACTGTCATTGTGACATTGAAGAGGTAGATTGACCAAATTTGACTTAATCATTTACTTACACTTCCATACATTTACTTAATTTATTGTAAAATTAGTCTATTTTGAATGCATTAAAATGAAAATGTCACCTACAGCAGTCTCTGAAATCTGGATCTGAGTATCCCTTGGTTACGAATGCACGCACACGCACACACGCACACACACACACACATGCAGATGAACTGAAAGTGAGGCGGTGGAAATAAATCTCCACACTTGTCTCTTTTCCTTTTGGTCCAGAATAATGATAATTCATTCAATTATCCATATCGCCAAATAGTAACTCTGTTGCCATCTTTTCTATGTCATCCGAAAAAAAAAAAGGGTTAGGGTTAGTTGGCCCTGGCACTTTCTTTGTTCACGCTAAATCTACACCCTCCTCACACGTGGTAAATTACAGTTTTCCCACAGAGCAGCGGTTGGTCTGTTCAGCAACACCTGGGCCTCCGTTGTTTGTTCAGCCCGCCGTCCGTGTAAAAACCACAGCCTGAACAACTGTAATCATGTTACGCTCGCTCTGCCCTGCTGCTGCCGCCGCCGCCGCCGCTCGCGCTTTGGTTCAATTGAGTCACAACAGAAGCCCCCATACCGATCTGTCATCTGACTGAAAATTAAGAGGGATCGAATCAAAGTGTCGGGACCTCGTGTGACCTTGTGCCCGCATTGCGATTTCAAGTGAGGTCGGTCTGAAAGTCTGAGTCGCAAAGAAATAAGACCACATCTGGAGCAAGCAGAGGACAGTAACTTTAAATCTTTTATTTTGTTCCAGGTCCGTGTGTGTGTGTGTGTGTGTGTGTGTGTGTGTGTGTGTGTGTGTGTGTGTGTGTGTGTGTGTGTGTGTGTGTGTGTGTGTGTGTGTGTGTGTGTGTGTGTGTGTGTGTGTGTGTGTGTGTGTGTGTGTGTGTGTGTGTGTGTGTGTGTGTGTGTGTGTGTGTGTGTGTGTGTGTGTGTGTCCACAGGCGGCCTCAAGTCCCCAGTCAATTTTTAGACTGCTGCCATAATTTGTCCTTCCTCTCGGCTCCCGCGATTCATCCTCCGACTCTTTCTCTTCTCTGCATCAGGGGCTGGCTCGCTGTCTTTTGTCGCTGTACCCTCTGTTGCAGCTGGCGTGGTGTTTAATCCACTGGGTGGCCTGTGTGTGTACTGCGGCCCTCTCCTCTGAAAGTCAAGCACCCACTGATATGAATAATTAAAGCGCTGGGGAGATGCGGATTCTTCTCTTTCCCAGAGCCCGACCTCCGACAGCGTTGGCCCGTTTGTCTGAGCGCCGGAGCGTCGCTGAATCTGTTTGTGAACGCCCCCTCTGATGTTCCTCCCCCTCGTTTCCTCTCGAGATCAGTCGGAGCTTAATCACTGGTTACATCGACACTGTGAGGAAATGAAGACTTTTTCCGGGGCCGTCGCAGTGACCTTCCACAGGGCCCGCCCCTCTTTCGCATTCCTTCACACATTCCCCTACCTTGCTCCCCCTCCCTTCCCCCATGAGACTGGGGAAAAAGGGCAAGAGGAGCTCTGGCTGTGATATGAAATGTTCTGATTGCGCTCCAGACTCCTGTGTCCTTAAGGAAATTGAATTGACCGGCGGTCATGTCTCAACACAGTGGGCTCGGTGACCTCCTCCACCCGGCTCTTATCGGCTGAGCCCCAGACGCCGCCTGACCGTGTCGCGTGGCCAGCGCGTCGCCGCTCCTATCTGGGGGGCAGCCACGCAGTGGGGACACGGAGCCATTCGGAATTCGTGCCTCAGAGGACCGAGATGCTGAATTAGAGATACAAGTTATCACTGTGGCAGGAGAAAGGCACGCTCCGCAGACTCGAGGAGAGCTGCTGGCCATTTTGCTCTCCCACTTTTCCTCACTAGTGTTCACTCAATAACACTTTGGGATCCACTTCTCTGCCATTGAAACTTCTCTCCGTTCCTGTTCTCCTCGTATCCCCCCCACAGAAGCTGCCTTTCGACACCTCCGTGTGCTGAGATTCTAACCTGCTCCTTCTTCGTCTGCTCTCCACTTTCTCCTACTCTTGATGTTGGCTCTTCTTCGCCCTCTTTCACCCATCTCCCTTCTATGCAGGATTGTTAACGCCAAGCACATAATAGCTCCCCGTGGCCCCACGGTTTCTTTGATGCTTGCTATGGTTTGCTAATGCCCCCCCCCCCCCCCCCCCCCCCCCGCGCGCTTCAGTCATCGGCGAAGGTCACCACAGATACAAATAAAAGACACTGAGTGAAACAAACGGTCTAAATGTTCCCACACAGCAACCCGAGAGGAAGCCTTCCTTTTGCTGCTCTCTTCTACTCTGTTGATTTGACTGCTGGAAGTCCATCGTTTTGTTTTCATCGAGGAGAGTTAACGTGACGTTGTGGTGGTGTGCACTTGTCCGAAGAAGCAGCAAATATATAACAGCAGCCTGCCCTTTTCATTTTCCCCTGCAAAGTGTCACTGTCAGTGGGAATCTTGCTTGTGTGTGTGTGTGTGTGTGTGTGTGTGTGTGTGTGTGTGTGTGTGTGTGTGTGTGTGTGTGTGTGTGTGTGTGTGTGTGTGTGTGTGTGTGTGTGTGTGTGTGTGTGTGTGTGTGTGTGTGTGTGTGTGTGTGTGTGTGTGTGTGTGTGTGTGTGTGTGTGTGTGTGAGAATTGCAGTCTGCTACTCGCCAGCCAGCTCAGTGGTTTGACAGTGCCGCTCCTCTGAGACTGCAGCATTTCGGCTGCTGTGTGTGTGTGTGTGTGTGTGTGAGAGAGAGAGAGTGACATCACCTGTTGCTGTCACTGCAACAACTTGATCATGCCAGACCCCAGCGTGTGGAGATGTGCATGCGGCACCAGAGCGGTGACACCGGGCGAGGATGACATGGAGATCCCGCTCCCTCTTGTGTCCCCGGGTTCCTCTGGTGATGGACGACCCCGTGAGTGAATGGGACTGCAGAGCGAGGCGGCCTGCCACAGAGGCGCTCGGTGCCAGCATCCGCTGTCCCCTCCGTCTCCCCGCAGTGATGAATGCAAAATTGATAAAGGCTCATTAATATGCCCCGATAGAAGGGGGGGGGGGGCATTGACTACCTCAGCAGCTCCTGCTGTTTGCTTTGTGGAAATTAATTTAATAACTGGATCAGTAAAGCGCCGTGATCACAGCGCTGGCTCCAATTTGCATACTAATGTAGCACGGTGCGCGTAGTCTGCAATGTTTATGGACGGTTGGGGCCGAAGCCACGGTTTGTAATTACCTTTACTTTGTGTTACTCCGGAGGTGACAGGGGTGGGGCCCGCTCGCAAAGGCAAGGAAAGCAAAGAAAAGGCAGCATTTTCCCTGGCGGAAAGCTCCTAATGCTTCTGCATATTTATTAAAAAGGTGCTTGGGTGTCCCCGCTCACCCAAAAGACTGGTGGTGGGATTTGTCTTCCTAATGCAAGTTGAAGAAACATAATCACACCAATATGAATCCACGCCCTCTTGGATTTCTTTCTTTAGTGATTTCTCTTTCCAGGCTTTTGTGCTTAAAGCACGTCAACTTATTTTTTTGTGTGAGTTATTGGGAAATCATTTTACGGACGTGTGGGCATGATGAAGATTTGTGTGTCGTTTAAATCGGAACATATATCCTATAGGCATGAATTATACAACAGCTCTCTGGGTGCAATGTGAACTCGCGTGTCTCAAGATGGAGCAAAATTCAGCACACACTGTAGGCGGAAAGAGAGAGAGAGAGCGAGTAAGAGGCAAAAACGGTAAGAAAAAAAGTGGTACTGTACTTTTAGATTCCTCCAAAGATACGAGAGCCCCCATTACATTAACATGGTGATTCATTTACCGTGCAGTTTACCAACAGTAACATTACTGCAACTCAACTGATGAAATCAATTTAACAGATAATCAATCTCCTATTCACATCTATATTTTTTCCCCCACCACCCAGTGGGTGCAGATGCATGAACAGCTGCTAAGACAGATTCATTCAGCGATGCCGAATAGACGGTTGTTAGTTTTGGTTTCAAAAAAGACGAAGAAAAAAAAGATCAGAGTGTCAAAATGCCAAAGAAAGAACTCTGTAACTCTGTTTTTTAAGCAGCAGCTTTTCATTTAAAAAAAGATGACTTTATCAAACCCTTATGTCAAAGTAATATATCTAGAAATGGAAGCTAATATATAGAACTTGAATTTTGAAATAAACTATTTTTTTTACATAAAATACGTGAGCATAAAAGCACCTCTTTTCTGCATACCATTTCTTTTGCAAACATAAACGGCGATACCGGCGATAAGTCGGGCGGCAGTCGTGCACCTCTGTGCGTGGCGGTCCCCGCGAGCCTTCTGCTGAGCCGCGACAGTTTTGATGCCAGAAATGGCCACACGGTACGAAACCCGTGCAGTACAGTGAGCCCGCGATCCGAACACCGTGATGGTGATGTGTCCTCGGAGATTCGGTCCATCGATCGCGGTGCATTTAGTTCGGCCTTTTGGCCACAGAGCACTCGAGCTCTTTGCGAAATGGGCTCCCTCCTGTTGCCACTCCCACGGTCACCGCCCCCGGGGGAATTCTGACGGGGGCACTTTTTTTTCATTTGTCGCAGGGTGGAGAGAGGACAGGGGAAGGGGAAAGCTCCTCGAGCCCTCTCCCTCTTCACAGAGGCTCCCTCATCTCTTTTGATCTTTTTTTGGGGGGGGGTGGCGAGCAGCACAGAGTCTCTCTGAAATACAGTGGAGAAGGTCTGTGATCTGACAGTCTTCTTCTAACCTGGATTTCACGTTGTCTCTCACTCTACCTGGCTCCGTCTCACAACTCATCAATTCTCTCGTCGCAACTCGCGTATGAAGTTTTTATTCCATCGCTGCTCATGGGCCGCCACCGAATTTTTATAAAATTTTTATATACCTACACCCTGTCGGAGAGAAAAAAATATGAGCATAAACATGTCCATCATATTCTATTTAAAATGAATATAAGCCTGAAAGTCTATTTCACCAATACTGCCTGGTTCAAAAGCTGCTCCACAATCAGCATGTATTCAAAGCCTTGATATGTGTGTTACTTTGAAGTCCTTGTCCCATTCAGGGAGGCTTCTCAATTTCAGCAGGTTAAGCAGTGCTTAACCTCTGTAAAGAAAAAAAACAAAAAGGAAGAGAATTTAAAAAATATGTAAGCGATTCATCTGTTCCTAATAGTCCATTATAACAGCTTAAGGTCTGCGCTGGTGCCTTAATACACTATTTCTTTCATTCATTTGTGCTCTTTTTGGAGCCAGTTTTCTCCACACTATTCAAAATGATAACAATTTGTTACACCCGACGAAAAGTGTCTTCGCTCGTTTCAGACTGTCACAGTTGTCATTTTCCTGCCCAGCGTCCAAGATTATGTACATACCTTGTACTTGTATAGTTTAGCGGTTCTTATACTTTAACATTTTTATCCCTTATATTTCTAATATTTTCTAAGGTGTGATTGATACCTGCTGCTGTAACACCGGGATTTCCATAAAGTACATCCGTCCATCCATCCATCCATCCAATGTGCAACGTGTCAACCAATGCGATCGTCCAGTGATGAATTAGGTTTTTGTCGCGCTTCACATTGTCGTCACATCTAGAGGGAGCAGAGAGGGCGTGCGCCTGGTCTGAAGTCAGCGATGGAGTGTTTCACTGTTATTTTTATAAACAAAAATACAGAGAGCCGTCTGGGGAGTTAATTATAATCACTCCCCAGCCTCTCCAGGTGCTAAGTGCGTTGTACACTAAGGGAGTGATAAAGTCAGAGCCTAGATGCCAAATATCAACTATGCATATGCTAATAATAAGCCATATTAATAACCCATTCCATGCTCAATTGCCTGACTAAACTGTTTAAGGTGGGTGTTATGATATAAAACAAAGATTTCTCAAATGCAATTTTCACAAAGCATCCTGACAAGAAACCAATTTGGTTGCCAGTGTGTCGCCGTCCGCACTGGCAACCATACTTTACAGAGTAAAGTCCAGAAGAATAGACATAGCGAGTTGCATTGCCCAAAGAATTGGGATTGTCATACTTCTGTTGCATTCACTGACATTGTGTTAAGTGAGTTTATACATTAAAGAGGCAACAGTCCTAGTGGTTCCAGGTGGTACTGTTGTTTGGTCACTGTTTCAAAGATGCTGCGGGATCAAGACGCCAGTAGGGACGCAGGTGCACTTTTCCCCGGGGCTCCTGAGGAAGTTGTCATCATCACTCTGAAGATAACAGTGCCAGCAGCGTGACTTCTGTACAAAGCAGAAAACAACCATAAAAAGCCCAATTTGAATTAATAACCTTGATTTAAACATTCGGTAGTATTAATAAGTAGGCTGGTTGTGTTACTTAGTGAAAGTCATGGCGCTCATGTTCTATTTCCGTTTCTATCAGTCTCCCTTGATTATATTGAGTCAACTTGATCATTTTTCTCTGGCGAGGTTGAGTTTTTTCATCAATTGGGCCGCTTCCCACCGTCTGCCATATTTCCATCACTGGGATCAGATAGCAGGAGAACGCTATTCTCTTCCTTGTTTTGTTTTTTTACGCAACGGGCGACCGGTTCCTTTGTGCCGTGAATCGAGGCGTCACTTTTCGCCAAAAAGTCTCTCCGCCGCCATTACAGTGTGCAATCAGATTTAATATCATAATGACAAGTTTAGGCCCCAGAATTGTCTTTATCCACTTTCAGGTCATGTGCAGTTGAGGCGAGTGAAACTTTGTGGGAGGAGCAGCAGCCTCGATGCACTGTGCTCCACACGGTACATTGGCGATGATGCACAGAACACAGACGCTGAGCCCTCAGGCCACAGACGGGAAGTCTGGGTGTGAAGCTCGTCTCTGTTTCCACTCCTGACCTCCACCCCAGTCACCTCCGTATGACTCCAGTGCAGTTTATAGATGTAGCGCTTAATTCACTCAAGATAAATAAAAATAAATAAAAAAAACTTGCCTGGAGCTCAACTGCTCTTTTAGAAGTCAGCAGAAGGTTGTGCTGTCGGCTGGCACTGTGAAGTACATAAAACCCATCAAAGTTGAACTCAACACAGCAGATTTACTCCCTGCTTTGAGCAAATTTGCTGTATGCGACGATTCTATTGAAATAGTCTGAACTTTGGGGGGGAGAGAGTGTGAACTGTCATAACAACCTCAAGTGCAGTGCTGATTCTCTACAGTCTTGTCTTCTTGCCACGACTAAGAGCTGGATCGTCATCATCATCGTATCCGGCTTGTAATATCGGCTGAAGGGGAACGATAATGGCTCATGTCTCACACCATCTGTTTCACATTTTTCCTATTTTCGCCTTGAAATACGGGCGTTCAAGGGGAATGGCAGGGGCGGGCGGCTACATTTACGAAGAATGTCACACAGTGCAATTTGTCCATCACAAGCCCATTCTTTTGCTAAGCCAAGCAGCTGCTGCGCTACACTTTCCTCAGGTTAGTCGGCCCGTACAGTACGAGTGAAACGATTCTGAAACCGAGACTCAAACGGCCATAGTCTCGTATCGTCATTAACCACAACTGAGCCATGAAACCCCGTCCTGCTGAGCGCTCATACCGTTAGGAACATAACCTCATCTTTCATTTAACAAATGATATTTGAAATATGACATATTGCACATGTTTTATTGTCTTCTAATTGCGTGTGTCATGTGATTATCTTGGCTTGACACATACATAAATATTTAGGCTAATTCAACTATCTAAGAATTCTAAGAGTCAGCAATGTGGAAACATTTTGGTTATTTTCACACGCGCACAAAAAAAGTTTGAACCAAACCATGGCTCAAAAATCGAGGCGTAAACCAATGCCTGGTTTTGGGTCCATAAACGTTTCTCATCTCTGGAGATTTTTTTGCTCACGAAAAAAACTTTGTTGTCTATCACATAGTGTCAGAAAATTGCCTTCAGTTTGTGGCTCAAACAGCATAAAAAGAACATAAGACGTCAAATCTCACAACAGTTAAATGAAACCCTGAAAACGTGTGCAAAGCTTCATCAAAAAGTAGTGTTCCGCATGTTTTCACTTCTTGCTTGCACTTGCATGGATGGACACAGAGCTTCGGAAACCTTGAAACTCATTTCATACATAGCTGGGGTATTGTGTATGCAAATGGTATAATTAACTCTGAGGAAAGTGGTCCTACGGCCGAAATGCAATAAGAACCATGACAAAGGACAAATCATTAAGCAGCAGGGATGGAGGAAATGTGACCGTCAACTTAAATCCTCTCGCCTTTTTTTTTTTCCCCGTCTCTTTGCAAATGAATGCATTTACTCTGCAAAAAGCTGTGAGTCATTACAACAGGAAAGGCTGAAAGACGTGTGAGTTGAAAGTCAAGTATGATGTGGAGCACATTTCCTATGACAAGCATAGTTAGAATGTGCTTCAAGATAAAACAGCAAAGATGCACAAAAAAATGACTAAGTAAAGTAATCTTTAATATAAGAGGGCATTACTAATATAAAAACGTAAAACAGAAAGGTCACGTATCTATGCATTTTCCTCCAACCATTTCCAGACTCGTTTTTTCGTAACCTGATTTTTTCTTGGGGTCCAGTAAAATCTTGGACACTGCTAAATGTTTGGGTTGAAATATTAAAACTTTTTTTTTTTTTATCAGAGGTTTGTGGATATAGGAGAACTGCCATATTTACTGCCAGAAACACAATAAATGATTTCCAGGTCAATGTCAACTACTCTCCCTTGGGGGGGGGGGGGGGGGGGGTGTCACCATCACTAATGTATTTCTTGAGATTTGTATCCAAAAATAGATTTTTCTTTTGCTGTTTCTACCATGAAACATCACCCGCTTAATTACTCAACACGTGGAGATGACTAAACAAGTAATTCTTGTTTTATATTTAATACTTATTGATTGGAAAATATGAAATACAGCTCGTCCTCCTCAACCTATTGTGGGTTTTATAAACCTGGTGCATATGACATGTGATCCTGCTTTTGGTTTTGGTTGCATTTAGCTGAAAAAAACAATAATATGAATGTTTGTATATATACTTTTTAATAAATACAGACAAGCCTTCATTCTATAAAAGTTATCGTCAGTAAAGCCATAACTTCTTTCGGGGCGTTTACTGCTACAATATGCGATTTTATTTCCCTCAATATTGTTTTTCTCAAAAGTCATTTTCAGCGATATAGAATTATTGGACTCTTATTTCATATATCTGCCTGTGGCTCTATGGTGATGTTTATATTGACGTTCCTGACCCCTTCAGCACACCATGGCTAAAGCATCATATCTTATTCTCCAGCTGCATGATACTGTAATTACAGAAAGAGAACAGGGATCCAGGAGAAGCTGCAGTTCAATCGTTCATGGTACATTTTTACTGCCTCAGTGAGGTGTGCGATGTTGGGACATTAAGGTTATAAAACGGAATCACCCGTGGTTTCAGGCCAGGGTGGCTCTACTTTACTATCCGTCACGTCGGGGATGTGAGTGCTGAATCAATGAAAGCTCAAAACACAATTAAAGAGACAATTAATGAGAGAGGTTCTCCGAGGAGCTAAGTGGAGTAAAATTACCTCCCGTCTCGCTTTTCCATCTCCACGTCCGGGCCTCTCCGCACAATGTTTTCAGCTCAAACATGAATATGAATCGTTCGTGGGGGGAAATAAGGAAACCAAGCGCACGTTATGTTTAATCATGAGGAAACAAACGTTCAAAGCGCCTCTGTGTCACCGCGAGCGGCGGTGGGGAGTTTGTTTCATCGTGAATATGGAGGAGAGGGGAGGCGTTGTTCCCGAGTGTGGCTGAGGGTACGATCAATGAGGATGCTGGAGAGGAATGGCAGTGTGAAAGAAACTGCGAAATTAGCAGACATATGAAACAACAGTGGGACTATTTGTGAGGCCTTCTGGAAAGGGATAGTTGCAACCAATATCGACTATGTGAGCTGCGGGGACGGAAAACAAATGTGGTCTGCTTCTACTATTTAATCAAAGGAGTATCTCAGGAGCAGCGGCACACACACACACACACACACACACACGCACACACACACACACGATTGTGTTTCCAGTGGAATAAAAAAACAGACTTTCCAAGGATGGCTGCGTGATTAAAGTGGGAACTGGGTTTTCTTCCTCAGTTCTTGAATTGAGTTCCGTGCTCCTGCCTATGAAGCTCACCCCTGTGCACTCTATCAAACCGGCTCCATCGCAGCCATATACCTGCACTCAATCAGTTCAAGTGCATGTGAGAACGCATGCTTGTAGCCACTTTGAGTAAATCAAAAATCCGCCGGTGCCGGGCTCTGTGTTCCTCTCGTTCGTGTTGGATTTTCTGCAACGCATTAATGCAGGCTACTCGCATGAAATAATGTTTTTTAAAGCTTGAATAAATTCTGTATTGGTTATTTATTATTTTGGCTAACTTTTAGCAAAGTTACTTCTTTTGTTTCCTGTGTAACTGGCTAAGTCACTACAAATTATCCACCCACCTGCCTTTAAAACATTTTTTAAAGTTTCTTTTTGGCAGATCCACATGCAAGTTTGCATCCGTTACTTTCTTGCAGTTCTCACGAGGGTTCACGTTGCTCCTCAATTTCACTGATTGAAGGGAAGTTTGTTCAGTTGTTGTTCAAGGGCGGTGAACACATCATCATGTAAAACTCAAAGCCCCACATTTAGGTCCAGACTCTCCCACTTTACTTTCTCCACTTCTCTATTGAGCATAAATCAGGCGCTAGGTGACACAAAGCCAATAACCAATCTTTGCTATCTCATTTTAGAAGCTTTTTTTTTGTGTTTCATCGTATTGAGTTTCACGCCGATTTTAATTCATCCCCTCAGTTGACACTGCTGACTCATACTAAATGGCTCCTTTGTAGTTGTTTAATGGTTGATACCCACATTTGCCATTCATCTTGTGAAAAGGCTTGTGTGGATTCAGACAAAATGCAATGGGATATTTCCCAGTTATTTAAGAATTTACACTTGTAAGGGTCAATGGGTCTGTGAGACTTCAGGCCTATAGGAAGCAGTCTATTGAAAAGGGTTTCATCTATATCAGATAGAATAACAGCTGCTGTGTGTTCTGGGAGAACTCTCCAGCGAGAGCCGAGATGTCTGTTGTGCTGCACACTTTCCACAGATAAAGAGATTTACACGCTGAATCACAAGCTTCGCCGTTTCAGCTTTTGCCATGGAGATGATCCTGGGTTAAAGGAGTGTGTTGTGCACTGACGAGTACATCGGCACCGGAGATGATCCGTCCCGACTCGGATACAATGAAAACAACACTGACACGGGGCCGTCACCGGGCCCCTGATCTTTAGGGTTATCATCAGTACACTCGCCGGCCCTCGGCCCTCGGCCCTCGGAGCTTTCGTTTGCACAACATCACACTCACTCGTGCTCATGGAGCTAACGTTTGCCTCTCAAGCGCTTGGGGCCCCAGTTCTACTGCTTAGCAGCAAACACTCACAGTAATTGATTTTCTGATGAAAAAAAGTTGTCCAGCAACTTCAGAGTGTTTTTTCTCTCTTCTCCCTCCCTGCACTACTTGTTAATGGCATTTTCTTCTCCATTTCCCTCGCAGCAACATTTTAATGTTTTAGAAAGAAATAATTAAAAGTCAAGTGATAGCATAGCTTAAGAGAGATGACTGAGTGGGAGAGCGGCAATAACTTCTATTTCTCAGTGTAGCTAAATGCATTTGATTTTTTTTTTTTTACTGCAACAAGTTCAAATAAACTCATTTTTTTTGTGTTCCATTCGTTTCTACCGTGGAGCCCGCTTAAGTTGCAGATCTTTCACGAGCTGAGACGTGAATTCATCACTGCTCCTCTCGCATTCCTCGAAACGACTGCATCTCTCCAGTCTGCTGACTTTATTTTTCAGTTTGCTTGACCGTAGAGATTGGATTATTGGCGTGGGGGTCATAATTTCCTCCCCTTCTCCCTCTGAAGGGGGAAAAGTTTGTTGGCCGGAAAGTGCAGGCCTATTTCAACCGGTCATGCCGAACATCAATTGGTGAAAACGGTCAGTTCCGCACTCTCCTAAAAAGATGATCTGTGAGACACGTCTCCGCACAATGAGTAACCTTCTGCCCTTTTTTCTTCTTTTTTTTTTTTACAATTGTCTGCACACTGGGGATGGGCTGCAACTGTTTCCTTAGCGGCCCACTGGGCAGTGGAGTCGGCTTTTTATTCATTATTCAGAAAGTGGCAGAGCAGAGGGGGAAGGTGAAGCTGATCTCAGGACAGCAAACTTAACCATTCAAAGATCTCTTTTATTAACCAGTTACATCGATACCCACATTTTCGTAGAGCTAACGCCATAACATTCTCTTTTCCTCACAGCGTGGAGTCCGTCCTCCACTATTTTTAGCTGAGGCTGTAGGAGGCTCTCTATTGTTGTGTATTGCAGTTGTGCTTCAAAATGTCAGCCTCCCCTGTGTATAGAACTCATCAGGGCGCTTTTTTTTCTTCAGCACAGCACTTTATTGACAGAAAGGTCGCCCGGGATGAATAGGATCACCGTGGCTCCACAGGAAAAGGAAATGAAAAGTGGAACCTTCTATTTTTAATTTCCCAATCCTCTCCAAAGAGCGGATGCGCCCTCACGTTTGTTACAAATGAAAGGAAAAGAATGACAACACGGTGGAGCGTTGAGTTTTTACCAAAGTGCCCCCTAGACATTCTGTCCCGCTTCAGGATTATTTTCAATAGCAAATATATTTTAAAAAACAAAACCCCCAGAACAGTTTGAGATTGTCCCACTGCGCGCCCTGTGTTTGAACGTTTCTCTGCAGACAGCACCTGAGAAGAGACGCGTGACCAACAGGATTAAAGCAGATTGGAGCTTGACAAGCGACAATAAGTGTGAAGGCTCATTTCTCTGCTCAGATGTTAATGCCCTTCGATTTTCCATATACATCTAATCCCCTTTCCTGTCTGTGCCTCTCGCCACCTTCGCACCACCACCTGCTTCTTTTATAAGATGTTTTGCTTTGACTTGCAGTTCACCTTGGGAGTACAAAAAAACCAACACATTTATGTATATGTACAGTATGGAGCCGTCCTGTTTGAATTCACAGAGTTCTCTGCCCTGGCTTTTTATATGAAAAAAATAAATATATAATATGAACTGCTTTCAGAAATATGGTTAAATGCTGCCCTAGAGATTGCCTTGTCAGTATTCACATGCTGTCACCTCAGTGTTTTATGTTTTGTTTGCGCCAGTAATAGCCACTTAGTATCAGCAAGTTTATTATTCCAGGTATGTCAATATTTTGAAACTGCGCCATTCTGCAAATGTTAAGAATTGTATCTTTCATCCTGAAAAAACAACTTCAATCTTATTCCGAGCAAATTCCTGTATTTGCACATACCTCAATTAGGTTTCAGTTCACAACAAGAAATACATATTTGTGTCCTCTACATTCAAGACCAAATAAATGAAACATGAATCAAAAAGAAATGTTACACCTTCATGTCACACTTATATAAGTCTGAAGCCATATTTTCAAATGGCTGCAGTCTCTCCTCTTTGTTCATAATTGTACCATCAAAACACAGTCAAGGTCTATTTGAAATGAAAGTGACAACCGAATACAAAGTCATAAATGGTAAAGATTGATATTTATTTCTCAGCACGAATAAAAAGAACCATGCTTACTCACCACAGAAAGGAAATGGAGAAAAAAAAGAGAGAAGCGCTCAGTCTTTGTATGGTTACGGACCTTGCTGTCGGGAGTGTTGTATGAGAATGTGAATAATAGCACTCTATGAAGATTGAATTTCTTTTATAAAATCAAATTCTATGCCCATACACTGAAGTCCCCCCCCCCCCTCTCCCCCCCATTGTACCCACCTCCACCCAGCACCCGTGTCCCCTCCCCAAACAATGATCACAGCTTTAATTGAGTGGGTCAGTCTGAGGGCTCTCAGTCGCCAGAAGTCTTAATAACCTGGAACAGTGTGACATTGTAGAGCACCTGGTGTCCGTTGTTCCAGGTGTACAGGACCCTCTCCCGGGGGTTGTAGTCCATCATGGAGATGT
This sequence comes from Scophthalmus maximus, assembly GCF_022379125.1. NCBI lineage: Eukaryota > Metazoa > Chordata > Actinopteri > Pleuronectiformes > Scophthalmidae > Scophthalmus > Scophthalmus maximus. Next base: position 14,096,340 of record NC_061531.1, on the reverse strand, counting down.
GGGAGTATTGATTGTGGAAGGGGATGTCTGTGTACTCGTAGGTCGACGTGTTGGTGTAGTAGGCAAAGTAGATCTTGGCGCCAGCCAGGTGGGAGTTGGTGACGTAAAGTGTGCCGCAGATCATGAAAGACTCTCCGGCGCTGCGCTTGGGGAAACCCGTGTCCCACGTCTGCTGCACTTCCAGACTCTGGGGCTCCAGGCGGCTGATGACAATGTTCCCGGCGTTCGGGATGGTGGTGTAAACGGCCCACAGGCCATTTTCATCCGCCATCAGGTCGATGTCAGAGGAGCCACCCCAGGAGTAGGGGAAGGTGTTGTTGTAGCCGGCCCCGCTCAGGCTGCGCTGCACCAGCACACTTCGAGAACGGAAGTGGTACTTGATGATGATGTTGCTCTGGTACTTGTTGTAGTACAGCGAGCCGTTGTAAACCACGTGGCCAGTGCCTGCCCAGGGGTGGGGCAGCAATTGCTGCAAAAAGTTCTGGCCCTTCATGAAATCATTCATAGTGCGGTATTCCAGGACACGGCGTCCCTTGAAGTAACCATCCATGGACCACACCTGTGAAAAGAAGAAAGATAAATCAGACTGGGCTAAAAAGATGCGGACTAAAGTAGTTAACGAGAAGGTCAAAAGGTCGACGGAGAATGTTGTCGTGCTATGCTCGACACAACTCTCCGCAAGAGACGCCGAGCTGGTGGCAGGGCCCTGGGCAATGTGGCGAATCTGTGTTTGCCTTCATGCATTTGTGCACATTTGAATGTGTGTGCACTGAACTATTGATCCCTCCCTGTCTGTGTGCGCATGTGAGTGAGGACGTTTCCTGAGCTTTGCAGTCAACCGTTGCTTGTGCTCCCTGCCCTTTCCAGTCCACACTGGACAAGAAAATCAATCCATTTAGCAGCTCCATCTTTTTCCTGGAGCTCTCTCGGCGGATCTCTCCACCGACACGGCCCCTCGCCGGCTGCACCTCCCGTCTCTTTCCCTCAGCGGTTCTGTCGAAGAGCAGTTTGGCATTTAATTGATTCAATTAAACTGCAGTTGGCTAAGATATTTATCTTGTCCCTCCATATATCAAGGAGAATGTTGCTGTGATTTGGCTATCATTCTTCTGAAGTGCCCCCCCCCCCTCACGTTGTTCTCTTTCCCTGCCCTTCCGTCTCTCGCAGGCTTTTCTGCAACGACTGGAGGGAGAAGGAAGGGTATGGGAGGAGTAGGGGGTGGTGAGGTAAACAGCAGCTGAATTATGAAGAAGAGCAGATTATGGTGCATCAAGCTTTGTTTCTCCTCTGCCTGCTAAATGAGTCCCTGGAGCCGGGCAGGAGGCGGGAGCGGAGCCAGACCAAAGCTCTACAGCACATTTGCTCCTCCTCCTCCTCCTCTCATCTGTTTGGCTCCTCAGCGACAATGACGTTTCCCCAAATTTTGATTATCATGATTGGTGCGGGTGTCGATGTGAGGTCGTCGATGCATCTGACTATTCGTGCGATTAGTGGTTGATCTGAAGAGACTAATGTGGTGTGAGCAAGTCAAGTGATTAAAGACAAAGATCGGGGGCATGCAATCTCAGAAAATTGACCTTTTCTAACAGCAATATCTATTAGGCCTGCGATGATTCAGGGTGGAGATGAAAAAGGCCACCCTCATCCCTCCTCTTGAACTTCATCAGTTTCCATTCTCCCCTTACAGATGGCTAACAATCCTCTCTCCACTGCTCCTCCACCACCACCATTCACCGAGCACCCAACCCTGTGTCTTTGTCCCCGTGTGCCTGCCCCATACAAAAGCACATGTCATCTCTAAACAGCTGAAGCCATTACTAAATCATCTGGGTCCAGAGCATCGCAAGCGCACTCCTGGTGATTACCTGTAGTGATTTAGAAAACTTTAGCCCACACAACTCATTCATCTCTGCACTGATGATGGAGTGATTAATCAGCCGGAGTTTGCGGTGACAGAGGGAAGACGGGGAGGAGGGGAAAGGGATGCTATCCATCAGTGACTCAGCTTTGCATCCACCATTTCTCTCTCTGTCTCGCCTCCTCCTGAGCTCACGAGAAGTCCTACTCAGGAAAAACAGTCAATCAGCCACTTAAGTATCATGGCTGTGCGGTGTATATATATATTTATTTATTTGCATTGAGCAACTGACAGAGTTCGGCCTGTTTTTGGCAGTGACTTTGGTGTTTGTGAAACTATATGAAGTGGATAGTAGGGAATAAAAGGTTAGAGTTGAGGGATGTGTATAGAATCAGAGAGACTTACTCTGTTGTCTGAGCTGGGGATCATGGTGTCCGTCATCCAAGAGCCAAACCTTGACCCTGAGGCACGTACCGTGATGGGATTACTGACCCCAGTGAGCTTCCCGCAGCCTGGAGGCCAAAGACAGGATAGAGGTCAAATGTAGGGCTGCAACTAACGATTATTTTCTGGAATTGATTAATGGATTAGTTGATTGGGCCATAAAATGTCATAAAATGGTTTCCAAAACTCCAAGATGATTTTTTTTTTCCGCACACCAAAAATATTTAGTTTATTGTCATAGAGGAGCAACGAAACCAGAAAATATTCACATTTAAAAAGCTGAAATCAGTAGATTTTGACTCATTTTTCATAAAATCTACTTGAACCGAATAATCGATTATCAAAATAGTTGCCGATTAATTTAGTAGTTGATTACTAATCGATTAATCGTTGCAGCTCCCAATGAAATGGCATACAAATGAATGTATATTAATGTACGTATATGTATATTTTTTTTCTATTTCCAATTGAATCTTCAATTGGATCTTCACGAGGCACATTGCATTGCATTTTGATATGCGATATACAAAAATGTTTTGATTTGAAATCTAATTTTACTAATGGAAGATTTAATATATATATATTTATTTAAGATCTATGACTTAAATAAATAAGTCATAGATCTTAGTCATAGTCACGTGTCCGTTATTGTCTTTGTTTCCTTTTCTCTGCATTTGTTTACCAGTTGTGCAGAGCACTTCAAAATAATGCTCTTTTAAATTATAATTGCGCTGCGTGAAGAATTTTCCTTTATGCAAAAGCCTTCAGTAAAGCCTAATGAAAGACAATAACAAGCATTAGTGACCCGAAGGCTAAGCTCCTACTTGAGTCGTCGGTTTGTATATGTAGGATTTTGTAAAATCATCTGTTTAAGCCAACACATTACACGAGAACACGATCAATTATTCATTCACTGTTTCAAGGCAAATTTTTCTAATTCAAGCAGATCATTCGAAATCTCATTGGGGAAATTTTGACAACGTGCAATCGAGTTTTGACCACTGATGATCTTAATTTAATCATGAATTCCTTTCTGCGCGGGTGTTGTCAGACATCTAATTGTATAAGTGCTGTAATGATAATGAATTTCAAATTAAGCCTTCATTGCCCATACGAACACACACACACACACACACACACACACACACACACACACACACACCAACCTGCACTCATTTGCATATAATTTATACCTAGTTTTTGCATGCAGGAGTGGAGCCTGGTCTCCAGCAGTAGGACTCTCTGGCGCAGCTCCTCGTAGTCGTAGGCCCCCATCTCTTCTTGGATGGCCATCAGCACCAGGGACAGGTTCCTCACCTCCTCCCTGAGACGCAGGATCATCTTGGCGTCGGCCTTGTACTGCTCCAGCACTGGCAGCAGGGGCAGGAGCTGGGTGACCTTGTCTTTTAACTCCTGACATAGTCGTCGCAGAGATGCAGACATGGAAAAGCAAAGAGGGTGGAGAAGATTAAACCCAGAGAGAATAAAGAGCAGAGGGGGGAGGAGGTCGATCACGTGACTCGGTACACGGGGATTGCGCGCCGAGGAGCTGCCCTTTCAATCTTCAATTGTTGCTCCTGGTTCACAGCTCATCTCTCACTCGGGAACTGGTACTGTAGCTGGGTGTTGGTTCAACTGTTCCAGTATGGATTTATCACGAGACTAGTTGAACTGCACCAAGGTATAATTAGCTGTGATTACATATATACTCCTGATATTTTGGGAAAACCCACTGAATCACTCCGTCTCGCATCTTCTTCTCACATATGCAGAGATTTAGACCTTTATTGTGATTGTTTAAGGAAACACTGAATTACAGCACCCTCCTATTGCACCACACTTAACAAATTGCTGAAGCAATAAGAGGACAGATTCATTGATTGATTAAAAATATGTTACTTTTGTAACTGGGGGTACATGTGGTGCATGTAGTAAAATGCTCCAGTTATTGCACATTGGGGTTGAGGGGTTGAATAAAATCACAATTGTGTAATAGAACAATCGCCCTCGGATATTAATATTGTGTAATATTTATGCCCTTTACAATTGAACAGTGTGATCGCTACTTGCCGCGTTACTGTACCGATCAGACGTCCACCCACTTGTGTACTCTCGTACAGATTTACTTCCATTCACTGTGTGTGGATTAAAAAACCCACTGGATTTACACTGGTTAGGGCGATTTGATTGTTACCCACTGTGAGGAAAACAATGCTGCTGGGTACAAACTTAGTCTGTGACTCATCGTGTGTTCAGAAGTGAAATGAGCAATGTGTTCTTCGGTTGGTGTGCACGAAGCAGCGGGAGAGCCGGGCTGCCCGCACGGAAGTTGGAGGGCTCAGAAGAGAAGAAGGTGTATCAATAAAGTGTGGCCGCCACAGGAGGGGCTGTTTCCTCCTTGTTAAGGTTTATCGTAAATCTGGTGATGGAGCAGCTCTCAGCCCCGTGGCGCCACATCATAAATCTCATTTTCCCCTTTTCAAGCCGTGAAAATTCGCTCTCGTTAATCTCCCACGCTCCGCCATTGGCAACTTTGAGCTGCACGCATTCATCAGCCAACCTGCTCTGGTCAAATGCCGCTTCTTTTTTTTCCTTTTTTTATTGGATTGCGGATTTGCATTCAGACAAGTCCTGGAGTATAATGCTTACCGTTCTGCATATTTTAGTCATCTCGGGCTTTGCTGATGAATTGGCTAATTTCATAAACATTTTCATTGCCTCCATTGGAATTGTGTTCATAAAACACGCTGAGAGCAAAACATAGAAAACCTGTCCCCGTGCTGGAGCAGTGTCTCATTGGTTGAGCCCACTTTGCATTTATCAAGGCATCTTTTAATCAAACTATTTTATGGTCCATCTAATATCTGTAAGAGTGTGAGAAATATGGAGAAAGTCTGGGCAAGGCGACCTGCTGACAGGAAGACAAAAAGGCCCACTGATAATGACAGCTGAGTCTTTGCTTGTAGAGAGATAAGGTAGAGATAAATGTGAATATATGTGCCTGCAGAGAAGACACCGGAATGTTAAGTATATCGAAAAACGGAGAGGCAGGAAAGGATGTACAGAGAGGAGTACAGAAAAAAAAGACTCCTGGTCCAGGGGTTTAATAATTCAGGAGCATGTGAATTTGCTCAAATTTTCCTCTGCGCAATGACTCAACGGCTCTGAGATAGTTTTGGAATTGAATTTGTGTAGCGACGCTTATGCGACAGTCTATCAAGATACAACATTTTATTGTCTGTGAAGATCGAAAAGAGATTGCGAGAGTGCATCTGGCAGGAGTTTGTTTGCACACGGAGAGCAGTGGCACATCTATTAGTAGATGCATTTATTCTTGGTAATAACACACACACACACTCTCATGCAGGAGGAGGTGACAGTCAATTACCTGAAAACCCTTTGGATTGAGACTGCGGGGATTTTCCGACGCCACCTTCAACTTTCCGTCCACCAATTTCATTAGATTCTCGGTGTTCCTCACATACTGTAGATCTCTGTACGTCCGCAGGTCCAGCACCTCCATTGACTGGCTTATGTTCTGAACCTGTCACAGTCACACACACACACACACACACACACACACACACACACAATTAGGCTGTCTTGTTAATTCAAGCTGTAGAGCTTTCAAGTAATGCAATGTTTAAAAAAAAAAGAAAGAATTGGGGTCCCATGTTTGAGGTCTTCTTCGACAGTCAACTGAATATCATGGGGATTGGGATTATCAGTTGGATTAAAACAAATCAGGATGGACAAATTTGCTATTTGCTGACCGAGAAAACAATTTGTACATTAAGTGATAATGGAAATAGGTTTTTTTGCAGCGGTATACTTGCCATCTACAGTTCTGTGCTACAATCAGGGACAACTCTTGAAAACTTGGAACAACATTTCTTGGATCGACCAGAGATAACTTTTTCTTTCGTCTATCATCGCTCGACTCCAGCCTCCCAGCCACAACAGTATTGACGTGGGTCTTCAACAACGTGCAGGTCAGATGAACTGGTGCGAACGTCTTGGTCAGTCAGTACCTTTGCCCTTCAGCAATGACTTCACCCATGACTTTCACCCAGTGCATGCTGGGAAGGCTTGCTGCTCTCCGGGGATAAACTGATACAGAAAATGTAATTTCCCTGAAGGCATCCATCTTTTTTGCAGTTCCTTATTCGTTTATTTAAATTCATATGTATTTTTTAAAATATCCATTTAACTATGCTAAATTTGACTAAATTTAACATAATCTTCCCAATTTGCATTGAATTGTCGAGTAAAAGCTTTAGCCCCACGCCCAGTGGAAGAAAAAAAGATGGATGACCGTGGGAATAAAACTAACTGCAGTATGACAGTACTATGGTATGCATAGTACATGAGCAAAGAGATGGCCTTTAAAAAAAAAAGTCTTAAGTATTACTGTAGAGTATGGGCAAGCATGAAAATGTTCAGACTCATTTAAAGTACATTTGAGAAAATACATAATATATGCAAAAAAAACGTATAAACGAGCAATAAACAAATCCAAAAAGAAGAAAAAAAAAACAAAAAGCGAGAATAACCCGGTTGAAAAGTGAGGAGGGTTGGGGAAAGCAGCACAGCTGCCAGAATCTATCAGGACAATGCATAAAAAAAAGAACAACACATTTATATATTATGCAATAAAAGTCAGCAGGTTCCACTTTGGCCGTTAGTCGGGATATAAATATCGGATTGAGGCTGGTAGGCCTACAGTGTCATAATGTCTGTGCCCACAAGTTAATGGACAGATATAAAACGTGATGCTCACGGAAAAAAAATCTGGTGGGAGAGCAATCGTGCCGTCAAGTAGCAGTTTACTGAATCTCAGTTTTCCTCTGCGTTACCGAGTACTCGGCTTGCTCACTCTTTTGACATCCCACTCTGTTGCTGCATAACCGGCCTACTGTTTCACACTCCCCCTCATCTCCTGCGTGTTGCACTGAACTGAACTGAACTGAACTGGCCACAACTGATCTGATAATTGACAAATGTAACAGGGCGGTGGCGCATATATACCATGTAGGAGGCTCCCTCGCACTGTATGGCCAACAGCCCACACACACACACACACACACACACACACACCCCAAAAAAAGCCGCCCACCCACACGAACACGTGCGGCTGAAACTCAAAGCACTCACAAGCGTTTATTCAAATAGCTCCGTAACAACAACAACAACAACACACAGTCCCAACTCACAAAGTTCACAGTTTGGCATAAAGGCTGTTTGTGCTCTCTGACAGCCCACTCATTGACTTTGCGTCCTGCTCTCTGTTCCAAACTCATCTCCCACACGCCTCGCGAACGACCCTGCGATCATTCCGCTGGTGAGTATCTTTTCTCCACCGCTCGGAACTCGTCCGACAGCCATTCAGACGGGGCGGTCGGAGGAAGGTGCAAGAGTTCCACCAGCCGTTCTTCTCCTACTCTCCGCCGCTGGTCACGTGAGAGGCCCTCTCAACGCCTCGTGTCCAGTGAGATGACGCACCAGGTAACAAACCGCCTGGCGTTGCCCTCCGCTCTCTCACCGTATCTCAGACGGGAGGGGGTCAGCGGGGAGCGGGGTTTGCGGAAAGGCCTGCGCCGCGAGCCTCCTCACACCGCCGTCCTTCAGGGTCAACTCTGCTTTCGGATGGCATTTTGTCCGGCTCTGCAGAAAGCCGAGCAGGGGCTTGTGCGCACTACTTTGCATTCTTCCAACACAGGGGCGGTTTTGACTTTGTTAGCGTATCCTTGGCTTTCTGTGTCGGGGAGAGCCTCTGTGGTGCTGGTCAAAATAATCCCCACTCTGGGGATCATACGAGGATATCTCAGTGAGCACGGCGCTATTCTGTGCACACACACACTCACAGACCCGAGCGCATTCATTTAACTCGTGGCTTTTCTCCGTGTGCAGCCCAAACCGGGCTGACCCCAGGTGCCCTCATTAGACTGGGCTGTGGACTGTGTTAGACAGCCCAGCCTTTGGCTCGGATAACCGTTTTCTAACAAGCAGTGTGCATGTGCAGAGGGCAAATACCGTGACATAAACACCCAGCCTGTTCAGTGCAATTCAACAATTAATTGTATGTTTGCGCAGCTCTATGAAATACAGTGTTTGCTGAGACTGTGTCAGAGAGGGGAGGGTTTTACCTTATGGCGATTTCTGAAGCCTTTGTTTCGTGTGTTGTGTTACATTGTAGGGTTGGCATCAAAAATTCAAATATGTCGATCTCCTTGACATAAACTTAACAAACAAATAACATTACATAATCTTCAGACAGGTGGCATTTATGGCATGGTTTCTCTTTCCCCTTAAAAAGGAGTTTTAACCTGATATTCACCTGCATGTTTAAGTCTTCACTCAGCCAAAGGTTGAAAAACGTTGCAAACCACTTCCCCCTAAAATAAGTGTTTTGTGCTGCAGATGGTATTCTTTCAAATCTCCAAAAAAGATCTGTTCTCTTAACAAAAATGCAAACGTGTTAACGTTACTGCATGTGTTTACCTGAAAATAATGGGTAGACATAAACATGCACAAGGACAAATACGGACTATGAGCACATGCTGTTCAGTCCAATTCTCTGCAGACTTGTACTTGTAATTCAACCTGCATTTAATCTAAAAAACTCATTTGCTATGACCTAAATGAGCAGCACCAACAAACACACACACATTCTCATTGGGCACATACACATGCTGTACGTCCCATATATTTTTTTCTTAAAACACGCGGAAACAGAAATATTCTTTAGTATACAACAGTTTCTATATGGACGTACAGTGCATACTGTCTGTATGTCACTGTATGTGACGTTCATGCACATATCCAGGTGAACACAATCACTTTCTCTGAATAGCCTCGCCAAGTTTGTCTGTTTCCCAGAATATCCCTCGTCTGTTATGATATGCTTTGTATATATATGAAGGGCGAATGAGTGTGGATTTTGTCTGTACGAACATTGCACCTTGAACAGCAGCAGACTGAGGCCGTCGGGGGAAAAAGGCAAACTTCGCTGAGAATGAATGCAATATGTGAATTCAGGTATTTCATTGATCCATCGGGGCCTCAGAGACTATTCAGCGTCTCAATTTTACCACCGCCTCTCCTCACAAGACCACATCAACGTCAGCTCCTCCTATATTACCCACTTTCTTCTCCCTTTATGCTCCTGGCCTTTCGCTCTGTGGATCCACATTTTCATTCTCCCATTTTCTGGCTTTGAGTGTACACAAAAAAAAACAAAAAAACAAAAAAAACAATCCTCTGTAAATGACCTGGGAATGGAAGGCTGGCGGCCCAGTGTCCACTGTGTATCTCAGGGTGTTATTATTATATAATTTGGGAAAGACGCGAGATGTCATGCCTGCAGACGACCCGTCTTTGCAGTTTCAGATCAGGAGAGTCGACAAGAAGCCGTGGTTCGATCCTCTCCTGCCTGCTGTCTCACCTCTGATCCCTGTGTTTGTGCCCTAGACGCTGGCCGCAGGGAATTACATTTGCATACGATGCGCTGCACCATATGACAGCAAATCTCTACTAGTAGAAGTACATACATTTATGTAATGCTTGAGGTGTTTTGTGCATGCTCATGTTGTTGTATGACGTTAAATGCCTTTGTCTGCTATACGTAATACAAGTATGCACAAAAAAGGGTGTTTGCTAATATTTTTCACTGACGGAAAGAATGAGCACAAGCCCGAGTATGCATTGTATTATGTTCAAGTGTGTGCGCTGCATTTACCGTGTGACAATGCAAACAGGGCATTTGCCATCTTCACTGAATTGTGAAGGGGTTCATTTTTATTAATTTTTATCTCATGCATTTATATCTATAAAAGAAACATCAGGCCAAGGCTCACTGAATCCAATTTCATGGGTGGGTTTAGGAGACTTCTCTTATGAAGGCAACTCACGCTTCAGTCGCTCTAAGCAACTCTGTTGTCGCTGGAAAAAAGACTAGTTGAACCAATAATGGCAACAGATTGCTGCTCGACCGATCAACTGTTGGATTATGCAAGTGAGTATGTTCACTTCGGCAGTCTGAAAGTGACAGACTGTGCGATCTCAGTGCAGTGGGGCAGTTTGTGTGTGTGTGTGTGTGTGTGTGAGAGTCTGCGCCGGTCACAGTCGTGTCTCAAAGTGAGTGTTTCATTGGCAGCTGTCACCTTCTCCATGAGCTGGCGGAGCTGTCTGCTGCGTGGGTCGCGGTTACACATGTTCTGGGCCGGCGCGACCACGGTGCAGATACACTTCCCATCTGCGTCCTGTGCCGAGCTGTAGATCTGCCAGCCCTCCTCTGGGCTTGGGTACAGAGCCTGCACAAACACAGAGACGTATACATCTTAGATCACGTGGGGAAAACGGGTTGTGTCCGCGCGCTGTTGTTTATCATGTGTTGCTTCTTAGCAGGCTTTCCAAGAATGCTTGAGGGCAGAATGTATCAACAGTAATCTGAAAAGTGTTCCACCCATATAAAACATTTCTAAACTAATAAATTCATCCCATACTTGAAAGTGTTGTAGAAAGTGTTTGGAGATAAAGAAGACTCTTTAATGCATTCCATATCGTGATTGGATGTGCCCATTCTGTCACCGTAAGTGGGCAGCCGAGTCATAATTTCTCCGCGGCATTTCCTTTCTCTCTTGCAACCCAGCCAAAAATGACTCTTCCCCAAAGGCAATTAATGGCTATCGATCCCTCAAACTGGTAAAAATCACTTGCTGTCTTAGTATTAAATGGAGCGCGACAAATACAGAGTAAGAGGAAGTCGGAGATTGACAGAGGTTGCATGTGCTCCTAGCACTAAAAACCCTGGATGACGTAGGTGAAGGACAGAAGAGTCAGATAGAAGGAGAGTATAAGCAGAGGCGGGCGCAGATTAAGATCAGACAAGAATATTTATGGAAATAGGCATAAGAAAAAAAAATCCCCACAACAGCAAGAAAGCAAGAGAAATGGCAGATGAATGGGGATTTCAAAGAAAAGAGGAAGACGGGAGGGATCAGGCCAGGTTGAGGGAAGGCAGAGCATCTAACAAGTTTGGACATAGAGAGGAAATGGAGCTGTTCGAGATCGATAATGCCGCCCGTTACCAGTGGAGGAGGGGCGAGGTTGAAAGGATGGATGTCTCTCTCTGGCTAATCCAATCAAAAGTAGTGCTGTGCACATGCAAACACGCACGCACGCACGCACGCGAGCACACACACACACACACACACACACACACACACACACACACACACACACACACACACTGTGCAAAGGCCGAGCCCGGATGATCCGATCATTCACACTGCATCTACACAGGCTCAGCACATAAAGCAAAATGTAATGAAAGACAGAGCAGCCATTTTGGTGATGAAATTAAACGCCCATCCACGTAAGTGGATGAAAAAGGCTGGAAATAAAATCTCGCGGCCCGGCTCAGTGCCGCTCTCATGCCTTTCCTCCGAGCGACGTTGCGCTGTGCTCTCTCGTCTCCTTGGGTCGGGGGATCAGATTAAAATGTCTTGGGGGACAGGGGGACTGTGTGATTGGAGTGTAAAGTAGCAACCCACCCTGCGAGCCAATGTGCTCACTGTCACATCTTTCCACTCCTGCCAATCCCTTGGCACGCCACCCCCTCTCCCCGATTTCTCTCCCTCTTCTGCCCCCCCCCCCCACAGTTTCTCCCTCCCACTCTCAGAATCAGTGAATTTTAAATCTGGATCCGTCCAGATGAATTGTGGCACATTATAGCGACACAGGCAACTTAACTATGCTGTAATATCAACCCTGGCCTCGCACGCGTCACTCTCTTTTCATTTTATATGTTTAATTATAGTCGGGGTCTATCAAGACCTCATACAATTTTAAAATCAATACATGCAAATTTGATTAAAGTAAGTTAGGGGTCATATTCCATTCATATTTTCTATTCACACAGTATTACACACACACACACACATATAGATTGATGATATTTCAGTATGACTGAGTGCGTACTATGCAAATGAGTGACTCACAGTGGACCTCTGGCTGAATTATCATTCCATTATTCTTAATATTTGTGAGCCAGTGTGCTACAAGTCCTGTAGTGACTTCAACAGCACCTCTCTTTGCATTAGTCTTCCTTCTCTGATCAAATCCAGCGTCAGAGGGCTGTTAGTTGGAGTGATGACAGGGGGCTACAGAGGCCAGAGTTGGAGTGACGATGAGACAAAAGATAAAGCCTCCACAGCAGAGCCTCCTCAGATTTCTTTCAACCGCATCTGACTGCGTGTATTTCATCCTGCCATTGCCGGGGGGTGGGTGAGAGCCTTTTTCCTCCGTCTGCTTCCCTGCCCGCATCTCACTCACTGTCTGGACTTATTTAATGTAGCACGCGTGTGAGTGCTTATAAGTCTTTCTGTGGCCGTGTACAAATCTGCTGATGTACACGCTTAAAAAACAGCACATATGTGTACTCCACCGTGTACATACAGTATTTTCGTGGATTCTCGGGGAGTTTATTAATGCATGGATTCCGACGTGCGTTTAGAACTGCAGCTGAACCACCACGTCCCCCACCCAGAGGGTTTGTTCGGAAGTCCTCCAGGCTGAAACGCGTGATTACCAGACGATCTGGCGCAAACTGCTGCTACAAAACTGTGGACGTGAGTAAGTCCGTGGCCCCTCATTACAGCTGATGTCCTGCAGTGTAAACAGCACAATGTTTTGCACAATCCCCATAGGTTGCTCAGCCTGAGGAGTATGCGCATGCAGCCTGCTGCCTTCAATAAAATTACCTCATATCCATACATGTGGGGGTTGTTAGACCTACGCACCAGATATTCACTTTTGTGTAAGAAAGATTTTTGCGAATGCACGCCGAAGAAAAGCATCAATTTTTCATGCTGCTATCAGCTTGAAAGGGAGCCGAGGTTGCGGTGTCACACTGACTCTTTTTTTTTTTTTTTTTTTCAAGATGTATTACAAAGTGGGCAGTAATAATCTCCAAGTAACATCTGATGCATGTCAGCTTCATTATCATAACACTCCCCCCCCCTCACGTGTTTAAACCCTTGCTGTGCTCCTCGTCTGCTTTTCCCAAGCCGGGGAGTTTTTTTCCCGCAGCAACACGTTCCTGTCATTCATTCATTAATGTTTCATAAATGCTCGGGCTGAAATTAAGAGCGCCTTTGAATCAGTTCCAATTTCATTACCACCCACCTATCCATTCTGCACTAACCTCCCCATTCTCATCACAGGGGCCGTTTAGAGAGCAGGAGGGACGAGAGGTAATTCTTAAATGCAAATGTGTTTTGTCCCTTTATATGCTTTGTGCCTGAGCCGATCGCAGGGAGATCTACATAACAGCGCTCATAAGCCTAAGATCTCTACGGGGTGCGGATGTGATAAAGTTGAATGTGTTTTGGACTTCTGTTTTGTTTATGTCAATATGATTAAGTCCTGTCTCTGCAGTCATTGACATTGGTTCATTTAACACGGTGTTCAAACCGTGCAGCATCACATATCTCATTAGTGTGGGGGAAAACAACTTCCGCAATATTTAATGTTAGCATGAATTACTGTATATTCAACGTATGCAGAGTGAGACTTTAAGACTGCTTTTAGCAATTAAAAATGCTCTATAAAATACATTATTATTACTATTATTATCAGGGAGAGGCTAGCCGGGTGCATTTCAGGTCTTGGGGATAATCCTTTCCTCCCAGAAACAAACAGTTTTATTTTTTTTTAAGGTTTCAGAAGAGAGGCTTTGTTCAGTTAGCCCTAGTCCTAGAAATCCACCCATTAGAAGTGAGGGACGCAATGGAATATGTAAGTGCCAGATTTGAAGCTGTCATGGCTGCCGTGCAAAAAGAAATTAAGGAAGAAGACGACAGCGATGGAAACAACAGCGAACCGCAGTGGGCAACAGAGAGGAAAAATCAATTGGGACTTGCTCGCTAAAGTGAAAATTACTCGTAAAGATTTCTGGCTTGCCCCCTTTGCGGCGACCTCTGGGTCCCGTCTGTTCCCATGGCTTCACACCTGACAGCCGGGGGCCGGTGAAGCCCCACCATCATCTGCTGGCGTGTGTGTGTGTGTGTCCCCCCCCCCAATAGGAACCAGATTAAAGTGGGAGTCACCGATGCACTGATAGGCAGCAAAGGAAGAGTTGTGGTTTGACAATGGCTGACTGTGAGTAGAGAGTTGGCTCTAATTTCCTCTAGCTGAGTTGAAATGCTGCCCAGTGACAATGCTGAATGACAGCTTCGGTTAGATCCCTGCTGAGAGAGGGGAAGAAGAGACGAGATGAGAGGGGTGTGGTCATTACTAAGCTATAAAAGAGGAGCCAATTCCCAAAGTGTAAAGTGTAGACAAAACAGGATCTGACCCCCCCCCCCCCCCAAAAAAATATCCTCAGCATCAGTCACTCGTGTTGATGTCGTTTAGGGACAATCTCTATTGAAACTAGACTAGGTTTTACCTGAGTGATTCTCTGTCGTGCAAAGAAGCTCTGATTCCTTTTTGTGTTGTCGATGATTAACAAAGTTCTGGGGGATTATCCAATTGTGAGCCGGTGGTGTCAGTGTCGAGAGTGGCAGGATGGACTTCCTCTGGCGTTTCATCAGCCCGACCTCGGAGCAGGCTGCTGTGAAGCCGGAGCTAAATGAGATCGTAAATCTACGACTCCTCACTTTACGAGCATGACGAGAAGTATATTATAACTCTCATAAGCGGCAGGCGGAGGGGGGCAGAACCGGCGGAGTCCTGAGATGTGGGAGATCTGACCGCTGCTCCGGGAACCGAGTGCGCCGTCACGTCTGAGGAACTGCAGCACTGCAGACGACGGACAGCGCAGCTTGTACATAGAAACAGAAAGGGAACGTGTTGACAAAGGCGGCGAGATGAGAGTCACGATAGCAAAGTAAGAGGTGGAACAAATGCAATCTATCTCTTTCTTCCAGTGCCCACGCTGCGTTTATCCAGGTTCCACGGCTCCAACCTTCTCCTACTCTCGTTCTGCACAATGAGCTTTTCTTCTTTTTTTTTCCCGCGCCGGGAACTTCTCCGAATGTTTGTCCCCAGCAAGGCAGAAACATCTGTCCCCTGCTACCGCGGCCAAGAAAGAATTCACATCTCATTTTTCACATTTGTTGGGTTAATGCTGTTGCTGTTAATGACCACACACACACACACACACACACACACACACACACCGAGATGAGCATGCAAATACACCCCCCGCCCGCCCCCAGCTCTTGAAAAAGAGTCAACCCTCAATGCACAGGCCAGCTGCTGGCCTTTAAAACAAAACTCAATGAGGACTCCAAGCGAGGTCCCTGGTCTCCCCTGCTCGCAAGGAAAACCGATTACCACAGCGAGCACAGCATGGTCGCCAGTCAATAATATGACTCATAAACTCATCATGCCCCTCTCCCTGCTGCCTCCTTTCCCCTTCCCTGCTGCCTCGCACTCTCTCCAGCTCCATCACTCCCAGGACTGCCAACCCTCTCGCGCGGGCGTCCCGCTCACTCTCAATCTGCAGCTCTCTCTCGTTCCAATGCGGCCCGCACTTGAATGACAGCGAGGGTGGGCAGATGTGTCGAGTGCTTTTCTGGAAGTGGGGGGGGGGGGGGATTTCAGTCGGACAATTCTCGGGAGGAGTGAGCGAAAGTGAGACGCTCATCGCTGCCAAGAACTCCCGAGCGAGCGGCTGCAGCTTTGTGCGTGTGAGGAGCAGGCCGCTAGTGCCGTGCCAGGTGCCTTGTTGAAAAGCATCTGCTGTTGTAGACGGGTACAGCATATCTCTATCACGGCTGGCGCTAAACAGAGGAGGGGGGTGGGGGGTGGGGGGGGCGAGAGTGGCAGTGCGAGAAAAACACTGTATAAACTGTTAGAACACAGTCGGTGCTTCGCCGGAGGAAAATATGGATTGCAAAAGTGTGTGAATTGTGATGTCATCAAACTGGCAAATGAACCATGTCAAAAACCCTGAGTACATAGCGTCTAAGATCAATACTGCTTGGTACACAGCCTTCCCCCATAATCAGTTAACGCATCGAAACAATTTCAAATTAGAATTGGCTTTCTCTCCGATTCTGGCTTCTCGCTGTCCGGGCGGTAGAGGACACCGGCCGGGGGCCTGAGCTCAAATGAGTTGTGATTTTACGGCAGCATGATGAACATTAAAGCATTGAAGTGCTCAAATGAAAATCAGCAGCAGCGTTTAATCTCTCAATCCATAGCCACGGATAAGGTTTACGGTCCCACAGACGTCCTGACAGACACCGACTGGGCCGTCCCCAATCAGGTTCTAGAGTCCCGGCCCTTTCTCCGCTGCCATTCGTTGTTTCCATGCGCCCCTGTGATGGTGAGAATATTTTCCTCGCTCTTCTGCCGCAAAGCTTTCTTATTTTAAATATCAAAGGGGGAAGAGTCAACATACACACACAACAACACACACATACGCGCGCAGCACGCACGCACTTACAGTAAACAGACAGTCTTGTGTCCATGACCTCAGAGGACGTTACCTTGACTTACATTAATTCCCTAGAGACAATAACCTCTGCTTGCCTTACCCCTAATTCTTATTGTAACCTTAAAACATGTCTTCACCTCAAAATGTAATAGTAATAATTGAGGGGAGCGTGTAAACAGATTTTGGCAGGGTGTCTACGGGTCAGCTGAAATATATTCGACGGCCTGTGTGCAACATGCAAAACAGAGAAACGATCAAAGGAAAATGTCTCTACTCCAGACCAGAAGAATCTCTCGTTCCAATAAATGCTGCGTCGTTAATCCCTTAATGTCTTTCAAGCCAGCCTGCTAGCTAGTTTATGAACATGGGGAGATGCGAGTGTAACGATAAGTGGCTTGAGAATGACAAGCATATTTTTATCAAGTTAAATTTGATTTCAAGTGGTATGAAAAAGTCTTAAATTTAAATCATTTATTGTTTATATATTGTTTGGTCCCCACCACGCCATGACTAATACCTAGACACTGCGCGCGCACACACACACACACACACACACACACACACACACACACACACACACACACACACACACACACACACATCTGTATGATTCATGCTTATCCCACTGTGTCCAGACTGAGAGAATCTGACACTGGGCAGAGACTGTGATTAAATAGTCTATGTTGTATTATGACTTTAAAGACATTCTCTACCTCAGCAGATTTTCTCCTTTCGACTTCTTTCCCAGCCATTCTTGTATTAGATATCTTACCACGGGGAGAACATGTTTGGAAGTTTGTCGAGCATTCATCTTCTATGCTTTTGGAAATAGCTCAGTTAGTTTTTTTCTCTCAATGTTGTTGATGTCCATGCTGACCAATACTGCCCCAAATATACTTTATGAGAAACACTTCTTCCAGCCACAGTACATCATGTCACTGCAAGGTTGCTTCTAGTGCTTCAGAAGATCACTGAGAGCCCATCCGTGGCCCTGCCACGCTAAGATAAGTATTCCCTCTGTTCCAATGCCCCTGCTCCGACTTTCTTACCTGCGTGAAACTCAGTGGAGTGTGTTCAACTGAAACTTTGTATTATTATTTTAGAACTCAGTGTGATCATTACGGAGATATATAGGTACAAATAAACTCTCATTTCCCCCCCTGACAGTCTTACATTAGCAGCTCATTACCTTCACGAGGAAGTTATGGATTCATTGCCATTTGCCATCTGTCTGTCAGCAGGATTACTCAAAAACTACTGAACTGACTTCCATTACATTCCTTGGAGGGTTGGGGCATAACCCAAGGAAGAACCCATTAGATTTTGGAGCAGATCCAGGATTTCCTTTTCCCTCTCTCTTTAACATGGCTAGATAGGTTATTATTGGCGGAGGTGTGAGCTCCCTTGTAGTTCTACGATTGATTTTAAAGTGTATTTCGAAACTTTTAAAACTTTATGCTACTTCACATCTAAGGTCATTTGAATGCAGCATCTCTAGACTTAAGACTGCAGGGGACAATGTTGCACTTGAAGCCAGGTGGGGGCAGAAAGAAGAGAGTATCTCTCGTAGAAGAGAGACTCAGGTATGCAGTTTCAACGGGACCTTAAATCTCAGTTCAAGTCCCGGATCAGACCGTACTCGGTTCGCTCGCGCTTTTTACACTGTGCCCTCGTTCTGCCTGCGTGTCCCAAGACACTCAGCCTTCAGTCTTACGCAGGTTGTCACGATCTGATAAACATCTGGTATCCATCGTCCTCTTGAGATTTGGTAATGTCGACAAAGTCTGGCCAGGAGACACTGCCAGCAGCATTTCACAATAGATCATACAACAAGCAAAGTTCTGCTGAATGTGTCGGTGTATTGACCATGACTACAACTTGTCAAATGTATGTGTCATTTATTTCCTCCTGTTTCATTTTTGCTCAGAGCACTTTGTAAACACTGTAATGTGTCATAACAATAGTGTTTGCATGCGTGTGTACATGCAGCCTGCCAGGTCCACATCTTGGTTTGATCTTACTGTAAAAGCCGCACCAGCCTCTTCTGCTCATTAAGGAACATGGTTTTGCACTATCCAGATGTGCACAGGCACCCGGGCGGTGTTGTGCTCAGTGCCGTGGCAGTAGGCGCCCCATAAGAACTCAGTCAGCTGTGTTCATGGATCAGCTGGTACAGAAAGACGGGCACAGAAAGCAATTGAAGCAGACTGTGGAAATAGCTCCGAGCTGGGAGAATATGGGACGCGGCATGCGCGGTTGCCAGGGTGGGGGGCAGCCATGCGATGGCCACTGGCACACTAGACCACGGCGAGGTTGTCTTTGATTGGAGCTCTAAACATTGTGTGAGTCACGGCTGCTTCTGAGATCATCACAGGCGAATGTCTCATTAATAGTGATGGGACTTTGAGGCGAGGTTTTACATTAAAGTTTTATCCGCTGCCATTGTTTATGAGGGGAGATAATTCCCGTCTCAACGCGGAGGCATTTCCCATCACAACAGAGTGTTTTACTGTAATCAGTCCTGGCACCTTCAAACTGGCTCATCAGTTTTGATGAAACTTTGATGAAAGGAACTTCAATCGCAGCGTCGTGTCCCCCCCCCCCCCCCCCCCCCCCCCCCCCCCCCCCCCGCTCGTGAACAAAGGTTGCCTCAACAAAAATATCCACTCATAACTATGTATAATATTTTATTGCATGCGATCTTTTGAAATGCAAATGGTAAAGCCTCCACTTATGAGTTTTGATGAAAAGGGGAAGAATGAAAAGACCCCGAAGAGGATTAGCAGGTATAGAACTTAAATGGATGGCTTATCCAGGCCAGGCCCTCCAGAGGAAGGTGGGTGTTGAGTAGGATTATGGAGTTTAGTGGTGTAGATTATTCAAATATGCTGTGCACTCTGACACTGTTGCAGAGATTACATTATGATTTCACTTTGAAATTGTACTCTAAAATTACCTGCTGGCACATGTGCAGGTTGTAAGAAAGATTTAAAAAAAAGAAAACGAACGAGATTTTTTAAACAAAATGCTTTTAGCCAGGTGCATGACATTTTCACAAATGTAACTCAGCGCTAAAATGCCTTTTTCTCCAAAGGAAACATTTCAAACCCGACATCGCGCTGCAACATTAAGGAGACATAAAGTGGCGGATTGATGTTTTAACGAACCACTATAAATAATACAAGGCTCCTTCAAACAGATGGACCTTCACCCCTGAGACAAGAATTCATACTTAAACCCACAAACATACACGTGCACATGCATGCGCGCACGGACACACACACACACGCACACGCACACACACACGCACGCACACACACACACACACGCACCAACACATATCCAGATGGTTGCAGATCTCCTGGGACTTTCAATTTCACTCAATCATTTCAGCAGACCAGGACATTTGCTTAATGGCTGAGGTGCCATAAAAAAACACTCTCAGGGTAGAAGCAAAGAATCATTAACCACCGATGAACCCGAAAATGTCAAATTCATTTGACATCTGATATTTCTCAGTGTCTGTCTTTCCTCTCGTTAGCTCAGGGAAAAAAACAGACGGGCCGATGCCACCACAGAACTTTCACATTCACCGCAGACGGGACTTATCACAGTTCGTAATTATCATTATATATTATAATATAAAAACTAAAAAATGCCAGTGTCCTTTATAGCTGCGTGACTGCCCCCTTCAGTATGACACCAGGGTGTTGTATCTGTCAAGAGGAAGACTGCGAGGATTTAGAGACAAACGGCGGAAGGTAGAAACAAGACACATACTCTAAACTCCAACACTGTCTCAGCCTCCCCGTCTCCACCATCACCTCTGAATTCCGAGCGCCATCCTTCCCACCCCTTGAGGTGACTGACAGATGGGATCAGGCTGAACATCACTCAGAACGGCTCTCTGCCTTCCGTCGGCCGGGCAAAAAACATATGATTTAGCACGGCCGTCCACACTGCAACCCTCCGCCTCTCGCCATCACTCACGGTCCAAAAGCCCACACTTCACCATCATTAGCCCTAATGTGACTCTCACACCAACATGTGCGCGTCTTTCATGCGTGGCTGAACCATTGCTCTCACATGCATGTCCACCTCCGTCATCTCTCTCTTATTAATACAACATATCTCTTGAGACAGAACCCCCCCCCCCCAATCTCTACGGGCATCCCTGAAATCCCTCTGTCAAAAACCATGTAAACACGCAAACTCACATGTCAGTATCTTTGCATTGCTTCACTTTCCCCCATCCGTCTTCTACTGTGTCACTCACTGTTATCCGTCACATCCTTTCATACATTCACATTGAAAGCATGCACAAACAAATACACTTGGAAAAAACAAGCGGAGGAAGTCATACGCACGCTGACAATCCTCTCCGAAGTGCCCCCTCTGGAGATGCTGGTCCCGTTGAGTCCCACCAGGGAGGGCAGAGTCTGAGACATCCAGTTGGTCACCATGGCCATGGTGCTGAGCACCGCCCCAATCTTTAGCATAGGAACGGTCATGTTTGCTTCCCGTGGGGCCCGATGACCACGGCCCTGCAGCCAGCCTTACCCTGCCCTGCCCTGCCCTGGACCTCGGCTCCACTCAACCCCACTCTGCTCCAGACAGCTCTGGCGGCGAACCGGCCAATCAGCCTTCCGCCTCGGTCCGAGTAGAAGCCGAGCCCCCCTGAGCTGGTGAAGCACAGTTTCCAGACTCGCGCGCGCCACTGGCTCAGTCAAAGGGACAGCCAGAGACCGGTTAGAGGAGAGCAGCTCACATCCAACAGCATCACGCTGGAATCTTCCCTCTCAGAGTGACTGCCTCTGCCTCACCCCCTCCCTCTCTCTCACTCTTTTCCATCTCGCTCACTTCCTCACTCTCCCCGTATCTCTCCCTTTCTCTCTCTCTCTCTCCCTCTCCCCTCTCTCTTCCTCAAGATGCAGAGCTGCGCATTGGCTGCCTCTGCGTCTCATCCCCTCCCAATCAGCCTCTGCTCTGTTCTCGCCAGCCCCTGTTTTGCATGTATCTGTTCTTTTCCATTCTTTACCCCTCTTTTTCTCTGACATTTGTCTGTTCCTTTATGACTCACATATATGTGTGTGTGTGTGTGTGTGTGTGTGTGTGTGTGTGTGTGTGTGTGTGTGTGTGTGTGTGTGTGTGTGTGTGTGTGTGTGTGTGTGTGTGCGCGCCCACATATTTTTAAGGTGTGGAGATCGGTGAGACTGACTTTAAATGGCGTGTGTGTGCTACGTGACGTGTGTGTGCCCAGAGCATCCTAGACCCAGCAGTCTGTCGTGCAGCCTCATCACATTGTCTGTTCTGGATGAAGGGCTGAGGATATGGAGGTGTGTGTGTGTGTGTGTGTGTGTGTGTATGGGGGGGTGGGTAGGTAGATTAAAGGTTGGCTCATGGCAAAAGTCATGGGCTGGTGGTGGGCTGCTTCTGACAGCTCATCCGACACTCTGCTTCCTTAACTCAGCCTGTTGCATGCACTTACACAGTACTTTACCAACTCCACTCTGCCTGAGGCAGAACCACATCTTCTTCTTGCCGTCTTGACTTGACACTCGCCATGTCAAAGTATGCTGATGCTCTGGTGTATTACCAGGTCGACGTCTGAACCTGCGAGGCATTTCTGCTTGTCGTACCTCTGCCGGTGACTCCGCCTAGTTCACGAGCACAGAGCTGGATAAAGATTGACGTGATGTCAGTGGCTGAATTGATGTTTATAGATTTGTAAAAAACGAAAAAGTTAAGCGTTGGATTCGCCTCAGGGACCATATATGCCTGAAGCCAGACTTCAGGTGTGTTGTGAAGTTCAGATCGACCCGTTGGATCTGGCCGGGATTTTTTTTGTCCGCAAACCATAGCAGTGTGAATTTGCTACTCACCTCTATAGCAGTGGGTCAGACTGAATGACAGGGTATTGGAACATGGGGGTGACTCAAATTTCTCCTTGACGCTTGAAGCGTCTCTAAGCAGAAAAATTTCCAGCAAGATACTGAGCCACTGGCAGTGTCATATTATGCCATAAACAACCACCATAATGGTGATAGAATGGCCCCCTCAGACAAAAGCGGCCAGACCATCTCCCCATCTCGCTCGCCTCCTGGTCTGCTGACTTATTCATTTTGTCAGCCACGGATGAGCTACCCTCCCCACCCAGTCACATTGGTGAGTGATATGGGTTCCTCTGTGCGGGACATGCTGTGAACTGATATGGGAAGAGACAGCTTCTTGAGCCACATCCAAAAAGCGTCAGCCCTCCGCAGTTCACCTTCTGGCTCTCACGTCAGTCTCGCCTGTACTGGGCGCCTCTATTTTTGCGGCAACACTGCCCCCGTGTGGTTACCAGTGGGACGGCAGCAAATAATCTGTGCCCGTCACTGCTGTTGTGCAAGAACCCGGTGACAGGTAGTTGTCACTTAATTGGAACGTGTCAAGGAGATGTAAGACACGTAGGGGCGCTGCTCAGGGGCCCGACTTTTCAATGTTAAATAGAGGTTTTATTGAGGGGGAAAAAGGTTCTTTGCAAAGTTGTATTTGTTCCCACACGCATCCACTGCCACTGTTTTAAGTAGGATTATGCCAGTGTCGAAGGACATGCCAGAAATAAACTGGTGCCAAGTCAATATATTATATTTATCACCTAATTACATTGTGATCTTGTATTTATCTAAATAGCTGCCCTGTGATCAGTCCATTAGATGTCCATTAGTTTTCCTCTGAGAGTCGCCTCGGGGCTGTAGCCAAACCCAGCTGACACTGGGTGATATTTATCTCATCAATATATATAAAATGATTACATTAATATTTTTAATATGCTGTGTTGATGTATTAGGTGATCTTTGCTGGGCGAAGAAAGCCATATTTTGTAATGTGGCATCCTACACATATTTCCTTTAAAACGGCAGGATGCAGTTGTCGTCATATTCACAGGGTGGCAGCAGAGCTTCACACATGGATATGGACGTCCATTACCCTCGAATCGATTTGAATTCTAACGCGCATTTCAGGTCTCTCATAAAGTGTGGGTAATCATCGCCATCTTAAAAAGCATAGCAAGAATTAGCGGATACGTGTCTGAACAAAATCTAGAAAAACTGATTCACGCCTTCATTTCTAGTAGGTGAAACCACGGGGACGGTCTTCTCTCCGTGCTTCCCAGAACAACACTGAGGCAGCTGCAGCTCATTCGGGATGCTGCTGCTAGAGATCTCACAGAGACAAAGAGAGCTGAACATATTTCACCAGTTTTCAGATCTCTGCGGCGCCGACCAGTGGCTCAATGATTTAACTTCAGAATGTTCTTACTTGTCCATAAATGTAGGGCCTCAGCACATCTCTGACCTTCCTGCTCACTCTGACCCCTCTGGACCTCTTAGGTCATCAGGGCACAGTCTGCTCAGTGAGTAAAACAAGACATACACTTATTATGCTACACATAGTTAGACATGAACTCTACTGACTCTTAAAAACACTGGAGACTTTTGTGACTCTGCTTTTAATTGCTGCTAATCTGCACTCTGACTTTTTATTTGTTTCTTTAGCTGTTTTTGCAGGAACAAAATTACACCTCAGCTAATTACACAGACCTTCATAGACCTCTGTCTCTTAGACCCATGCTGTTTTTTAAACTATTTTTTGTGAAGCTCAATGAATTGCCTCTGTGTATGAAATGTGCTATATGAATGAGCTCGCCTCGCCTTGTATCATAAGCAAACGCATGTACTTAATGATGCAAATGCATTGCGTTAAACACATTTTAACTATCCTCGCTCAAAACTAAGTTTGTCCTAGAAATTGCTCATTTTCCCCCCAGTTATATTTTGCTTCTTCTAATGATCACAGAATTGTGATCTTGAAAAAAAAAAGTGTTTGTGTTCTTGTAATTACATAAAACACTGTTTTCGCAGCCCACTGCAACTGTCTAGATTCCCTGGAAATTTCCAATGAAATCTATTTGACTAAATTAGATACAAAATTATTTAATTTCCCTCTAATTCTGTATGTCTAAAGGCACTCCAAATATAGCTCTTTCAGATTATTGATTATTACACCAAAACAAAACCTCAAGGACAAGCCTCACATACTTTTCCTGTAGCTGGCAAAATGATTTTGCGAAAGCAGTGAACACAGTGTTATTTATTTCTATAAATCTTGATAATGTATTGTTTTCTTCCATTGAGCACTGACATGATTTAATTCATTTGGGCAAATAACAAAACACTGGGTGCATGCTGTACCTGCTGTATATTCAATAACTGAAACCACAGAGGCCCGTCCAGGAACTTTGACATCGTATCTTCTGTCTCTTAGACCCATATTTCTGTCATTAATAATAATGTGTGTTTTTGCTCTAGATGGGTGCTCCTTAACTAATTCAAACTCAAAATTCTTTCCACGCAGTCCAGGTCAGACGGCATCTTTTGAAAAAGTGATGGAGCAAACAGAGAACGGGAATAATGAGTGTGATGAGGACAATCTGCCGTTCCTCAAAGAATTCCAGGCCCTGCCAATCAACTGTCTAATCACAGAGTCTGTTGGCAGAACAAGCTTTCATTAAATATTAGCGAGAGAGGAAGTCAGCCGTTTAACCTGTATTAATTTAATCCCTTTTGATTCATTTTCAAAGCCATTCCTCATAATTTCCACTCTAATAATTGGCTCGCCTCATTTGCTCTGCTGCTCTGCTGTGTCATTATCACCCGTTTCTCTGTCGCCGTCGTTGGTTCTCCTTCTCTGAGGATTCCCGTTCGCTCTCTCCCTCTCCCTGTTGTCCGTCTTATAGATCAAAATCTCAGCTCATAGCTTTTTCACTGGTGATTTGAGTTGTCCTCAGTTGCATGCTTGGACTTATATCTTGCATGGACTTGAATGGGCTCTTCAAAGGGCATTTTTAATCAGCTGAAATGGTGCAAATGGCCACCGACTGCAGTCAAATAGCAGCATTCATGCACGCCCATGGATGGCAGTAGAGTGCTACCAAGCCCCAAGGCCACAGGGACGAGCTCTGAGTGAGACAACCGTATAGAGGGGAGCAGAAAGGCACCGAGCACAAACTCGCAGCCGGCTACAAATTCACAGCTGAGATGCAGGAACAAAATTACACCTCAGCTAATTACACAGACCTTCATAATGACGCAGAGCTGTTATGACTGAGGCAGCGAGGCCGCACACCAAGTGAGCCCCCGCCCGGGCGCTGAAAGACGCCGGAGTCATCTGGCTCTAAGAATACTGGCTATTTTTTCTGAGTCATACTTCATTAATTAGATGATGGACATGGAGGCCCACTGCCTTCTAAATATATCAAGATCAAAATCAGCTTAAACAAAGCGTGACCTCATTACCATGGCAACTATTTAAATGGCACAAATAGGCTGTACCCCGGGGTTCAGGCGGGCAGACACAGTGGTGTGCTTTCGACATGGAGTGTTTAATCTATTAACGGCTCCTGTGGGCCCTTTGATTAAGGAAACTCATCTGGGCTTTTGCATTTTATAGTAGTGACTGAGACCACAGGAGGACTACACACACACACACACACACACACACACACACACACACACACACACACACGAGACATTGACCCCTGCACGCGTACAATACAGCGAATGCATCTGAGTTGATCGATTTGAATTTGTTCAATAATTCAAGCAGTGAGCATTCAGCACAAATGAAGTGGCACCTCAGTCCCGCTCCGACCGAAGAGGCGATTGACAGTATATGAATCAGAGCCTGATCAGATTTTTTTTCAGTATGTGGCTTGCATGAAGACCACACATGGGAGTCAATACCCTCGCGTGCTCAACTCACATCAGCACAGTTGTACATGATTACGCTTTAGAATCTCCTGAAGACAATGAAAGAACTTCAGATGTGTCCGACTATTAGACCCAATGTGTGTTTTGATGTGCAGCCCCTATGAAGCTCATCATCCGTTAAGCGTCTCCGTCTCTGGGTGTATGCATTTACATATACGTGTATGGATTTGTTTGTGTGTGTGTTAGTGCTTCCCCCATATTTGTGTCCACTTGCATGAGCAGCGCTTTCTCTCCACTGGGCTGTGAAATGTCTACAATTCCCTCTAATGGTGGCTGCCACGGCGTTGTGTGAGAGGCCCCGGTTGAGCTGTGACATGCACGTAATACGCAGTGCCCTGGTCACTACTGTACGAAGCAAAAAGGGGGGGGCGGAACAGTCGCCCATGAGGCTCATTAAGCTGCCTGACTACAATAATGGTGGTTAACAGGTGATAATCTGTCCGTCCAGTCAGAATGCAGAAGGAAAATCAATACAGTAAGTGTGCCTGCCTGGTTGTATCGACCGTCGCACACCTCCAGCACCCTGCGGTGAGTCCATCCATTGTACAGCCCGTGGAGTCCATCTAATCAGCCCACACTGAAGACAAGCATTCATAATATATCACGAGGCAAGATTGCAAGACTGATACCAGGCCTCCTCACCGTCGGTGCTCTCAATTAATCTCAGAAAAAATGCTCTACAGGTACAGTGTAGGTGATATATTGTTTCATCTTGTACAGATATTCTTCATTTGCTTTGATAAAATGAAATATTTAAACCCCAGACAGGATCTTTTCATCATGGCACTACTACGGGAGATGAATTCTAGCAGCTACGCCAGAGGCACAGGTGCAGAGAAAGAGGGTGAACTCGAACAAAATTTACATCATCGCCATGTTTTCCTGGACCAAGCTCACATGGCGCTGGAGACATCCTAGTTCAGTGGGTTTTTCTTGAATTTAAATTTTATTCTAGGAAGGATGTATTGCTCCGGATTTCTCCCTTGATTACAAATCTCAACAGTCCATGTGAGCTTATACATTTGTAGGGCATTGAATGAATGAATGAATGAATGAATGAACGTTATTTAGTTGAATATCAGAGGGCTCAATCAGGAAAATGCAGGGCGTTCAATTATGCTTGAGGCTTTGCGAAAGAAAAAAGCCCTGATCAATGCAATAGACGAGAACTACACGCGGCAATCAGCTGCCGTGCGTTCTGAAGCTCAGCGTGGCTCCGTCCCCTGATCTGCACCTCCTCCTGCCAACAGTGCCAGCTGAATACCATTTAGCGCAGCGCTTCCTGTCAAATGTGCCCAGCTGAATTGCCTGCACAGCTAACATGCACTCACTCACACACACTCACACACACGCATACAGTTACATGTGCACATCACTGTGATCATTTTCCTGGCTCCACGGCCTGTTTCCCACAAATGTCCCACAAATCCCACTCTTTTTTTCTGAATCCAGCAGCAGAAAGCCACCGACACGTCCTGACCTTTTCTTCCACCCGGCTAATCAAACATTCTCTCTGTTGTGAAGGAAAAGCTATTCCTGTAAATGGAGTAATTACTGGCAGCAAATTGGGAGCCTTCCGCCCAGCAGAAAGGTAGCTGTGTCTCACAGAAAGCCTGCTAATTGAGACTGCCCCCCATGGCCACTTGCCTCTTCAATCCGCCCTTCACTGAACTAGTGGCGCTGCCCTCGTCATCAGGATCACTGAGGTTTTTTTTTCTTTTTTCTTTGGTTAATCCAGAGTGCTGGCAATTCTAATTTTCTCCTCAACTGGCGAGTCCATTTAAGACTGTTCAACTGATAAAGCACATCTATTTGGTTGCCATGCTAACATTTCCAATTTAGTTTCACGCCTTCATGTAAAAATGAGGTGCTGCTGTATGTATTTTTTTAAAAATTTGCTTCTGCACCGCTGGAGTTGAGTGCCATTCCATTGCAGTATTACTGCACCGGCAACACGCTTTGTTTCATTAATGATGTATTCATTTATGCCAGCAGAAGAGCTGAGAGCTGATGTGAGGTGTCAGATAGTTAAAGAGACACAGAGTGTTTTGCATTTTGGTCTCCATCCTCTCCACATATGTCACCCAGTCACACGGAGTGAAGGTATCCCTCGCTGTGATGAAGTATAACGAGCCGGGAATTAAGAGATAGACACAGAGGTTTTAGAAGAGACTGTGGTGTGTGAGGAGAGGCGAGGGAGAGAAGGTGGGACAAGCCAAAAGAAAAGAGAGAAAAGATTGGTCGATGCATTTGAAACTCCCCGAGGTGATGAATTTACATCTTGTCCGTTTTATGCCACGTCTGCAACAGCGAAACTAACAGGACCAGGGAGGAGCGGTGAGATGCTTCCAATTACAGTCTGGTTGACTGAGAGTCTGCAGCAGCCCATTGTGAAAAATAACTACTTACTGCTCTGTTCTCGACATGGTCATGAGCAAACAACGACCGGAACCCATCAGCTATGCCCTGTGCACTAATAACGAAGGGCCAGAGCCAGCCTGCGGACCTGTGTCCAGCTCCTTTGTCAGAGCTCACACGGACGCCTTCATTTGTATCCTCTGTCTTCAGGTCATTAATGTTCACAGAAGCTGTAACATTTAATTAGGGAGACATTATTAGTACGACACAGGCACAGTGTGCAGTGGAGAGAAATCCCCAAACAGCCCCCAACTGAAGATTACATTTAGAGCCACATGGAGTCATGAGCAAAAAATGGTTGGGAGAAACTTGCAGATAAATAAATGAGCGTGTCACTGTGTGCTTTTATGGCGATTTGCCTTGCTGGCGGAACGAGTATAAAGAATTGTTAGTACAAATAAGCAGTTGTTGTGTTGGCCTGTGTTCTTTGTACCTTCCTCCCCAGCGACTCTGCTCGTGAGTCCGGCCATTTATTCTGCAGAGTCTCTGCCGCGTTGTCAGAATGAGAAGCCACTGATCCGTTCAGTGATTACACAAACAAACGGACGGGAAAATATCTACAAACCGGAGAAAATGAGTATACAGAGCAGCAATGAGAGGGCTGTGCGTTGAATATTAGAAAGCGGGTAATATTCTGTGGAGTTAGCCAAGTGTGAGATGAGAAGTACTCGTGAGGGGGCTGAAGGTGGAGAGGCCCTGATGGTAAAGAGAGGCCATAGAGTCTGGTGCTTCACCACAGGCGCCTGCATTGGCCCATCAGGCCGGATCTCTTAGCAATGAAATGGATACATTGGCATGTCCTCCTGCATTGGTCACTCAACTTAGCCCTCATCCCAAAGCGTGAATTTCACTTTTTACGCGGGATGTGCGCGCGCCGGGGAGTATGTGAGTTATCGTGTGTTTCCAGTCGATGCAGGATGCTCTGCAGCGTGTTCTCTAGTCTGAGCACGACGCGGAGCGGCGCTTGATGATGACATTTGTGAGAGCAGCCTGGGAGATATGATATCAGAAAGGCCATCCCTTGCATTAATATTCCACGCAGCACATGCGGGGAATGCAAGAGGATTTTTCCCTTAAGGAGGCGCTTCCTTTGCTAATCGTTTTCCGCAAATATTTTCATTTGCGCTCTTTAAGCCACGGCAGTCCACAACTCCAGTGCTCGTTCCTCCCGGGGACGTCTCACTGTTGACTGATTGCCTCAGGTAAAATGGACGAGGATGCGTTTCAAAAATAAGATCCAACCTCCCCGGATGGAAGATTACAAACGACAGAAACACCCTTTAATAATGAGGAATGGGAGGTAAACATATTCTGTGTATATTTCTTCCACCCACAGATTAAATCACTAATTTAAATTTTAATGACACTCGTACACCCACCCACCTCCGCTCAACAATTAAAGCACAGGCTTATGCACAAGGAGGACTCTACAGCACGCTCCTGTCTCTTGCAGTCAATAATAATCTGACAATTTTCTTATTTCATCTTTCGTGTCCTCCATTTAGTGCCACTTCCCCGAATCAACAGATTATCCCTGCACACTTGTTTCACTCGTGTAACTCCCTCCTCAAAGTCTCTGATAATATGCACAGGTACAAATCTCTTTCAGTTTGAGTTCAGTCTCACATTTATTAGTCTTGTTCAAGGGTGTTTGGATTAGACCGACACGCACTCAAGCATGCCAGCCGCAGATATGGATCCAGAACATACCAAGTCCAAAAATGTGCCTGACAAGTGAGGAGCACAATTCGCTGAAGATCCCCGCATGGGCTCGCCGCATGCCGCTCCCCTCTCCGAGAGGAGTACAAGATGAGAGAGGGCCTGAGAGGGCCAGTAGCCGGAGGCAGCGAGGCTTAAAGAGAGAGAGAGAGAGACCTCTCCTGAATACCTATTCATCACATCACCATTAGTGTGGCTGAGGCACTCAACTCTGCTGCTCAGAAATATAACGAGGATTACTGAATTAGATTGCACGGCACAGTCTGACATGATAGGACTATCACCGCCGCCTGATGTAAAGCCGAGCCGAGACATCAAATTCTCACCTGGTGATGCAGACATGTGTATATATATGTATATATATTTTTTTTCTTCTTCTACGAATCGACACGCAAACAAACAGAATG
This sequence comes from Scophthalmus maximus, assembly GCF_022379125.1. Classification (NCBI taxonomy): domain Eukaryota; kingdom Metazoa; phylum Chordata; class Actinopteri; order Pleuronectiformes; family Scophthalmidae; genus Scophthalmus; species Scophthalmus maximus. Next base: position 14,065,230 of record NC_061531.1, on the reverse strand, counting down.
GTGGATAAACAAGTGCAGACTCCAATCATCATGAGAGCAGTTTTCATTTTTTTTGTATTTTACCAGAGCGTGACGTCTCTTTTCCCCTCCTCCCATAGAGATGCCACTCTACATCATTTTGTCTCTCATCTCGTCTGTCAACACTTCATCCGCTGCCTCCCCGTGTCTCCGGCGCGCCCGAGCGACAGTGCGCGCGTGCCATTGGTTTTTCTCGGCCGCGGCCGTATCGATTAAGCGACGTGGAGCTAATTAAAGACAATCTGCAAGGAGTTTGCACCAGTGAGGGGGAATAAAATCATGGTGACGGAGCGATGGACCTCTAATTATTATTCTCCTTTTGGTCGGGATGGGAGAGATAATAACCCTGCAGGCACAGTCAGAAGGCTCTCTCTCTCTCTCTCTCTCTCTCTCTCTCTCTCTCGCTCTCTCTCTGTCTATTTTTTCCATCTATTCCTGCTCGCAATTTCCACTTTTCATTTCCAGCAACTCAACTGCCTCTTCCTCTCTCTGTCTTTCTCTCTCTCTCTCTCACTCACTTCCCAGCCATGCCGCCTGGCTCGGCTACTCCACTGGGCCCTGATTCAAACTCAGTCCACATCCTCTCACTTTTGTGCCCTGACACTGCCCACCTACCCTGATCACCACAGCATCCTAAGTTTGCATCTGTCTACAGCGCGTGTGTGTGTGTGTGTGTGTGTGTGTGTGTGTGTGTGTGTGTGTGTGTGTGTGTGTGTGTGTGTGTGTGTGTGTGTGTGTGTGTGTGTGTGTGTGTGTGTGTGTGTGTGTGTGTGTGTGTGTGTGTGTGTGTGTGTGTGTGTGTGTGTGTGTGTTAATTAATGGATGTAATATATTCACAGTATATGCTGGTATTTATGTGTAATGGTTTATATTTGTAATGCAACACTTGTCCTAGTTGTATTTTATGCTACGCAGTGGTTTTAACACGATTCAGATGCTTTTTGGAAGAGCATTACTAGGGGCTAGAGAGGCAAAATAATGTTTTCTTTACAGCTCATGAGAAAATCCATATCGTTTTTTGTACAGACTGTCCTTGTTTGTCTGAGGCTGTAGATTATTGAAACAAGCAGATGAGAAATTTGGTAAACTGAGAAGTCAGGTTCAAGTTTACTTCGTGACTTGATGAATGATCAAAGGGAATAATGGGCAGTGGATTAATGGTGCTGTATACACAGGACTCACTTTAAGAAAAGTTCCTTTCGACTAATATACTTGTCTGAAGCAGAGCCTTCAGATCTATGAAAAATTAATGCGGGAGTCGGCCTGTTACATCATTTCTCCCCAATTTTGCCTAATCCATCAAAGCTGGACCCAATTTCTTTCAGGAAGTGTCATCAATGATACAGATGTCATTCGATTTCACGTCTCCTATAATATGGTACACACACGAGTTGCCAGTTAGCTGTGACTCCTACTTCAGGAAGTGGTGCTCACATCCAGTATCGCACACTGACGTGTCTGTGTGTGCTTTGTAGACTTGGGAGAAATCCCAGGGGTTTAGAATTAGGCTGCATAATGTAATGTAAGCTGGTGTTCCTTCCACGGGAGCATCTTGTTATCTCCCCTCCCCTATACGCAGTTTCTCTATCAAAGGACCTCTCTACCTTGCTTACCGTGGGGCCGCAGCGAGCAGCTCTCCCCGCCTGCTTGATATGCAGCAGTGTCTGGTGGCTGCTGGGCTCCCACGCCTCCCTGACTGAAGCCTTTAAGCTTTGGCGCAGTCAGAGAGAGCCTCCCTCATCAATGGACCCTACTGAGTGGCTGCGACAGTGCCACGCGCAAAACACATCGATTAAATGGTCCGTCCTGCTACCCGCCTCTGCCGCGCCGCACAGCTCTCATCCCTCATCCCCCAAAATGAAAAGCCCCGCGATTGAGTTAGCGTTCAACACGGGGAGGCAATGCTGCCCACACACACACCGCACACGGCGGTGACGAGTGGAGCCTTTCGGAAACCAAGGTAGCACGCATCATGGGAAATGGAAGTCGCTACAAACAAAAAAGTTAGAACAAGATCAAGAGGCACAATACAGAACGAGGAGCTCAACCAAAATGTACTTAGTCCCTTTTTTTGATCAGCTCTTATTCAATGTCAATCGCTGCTATCAAATCCTCGACACCAATGTGAGCACGGTGTAATCAACCAGAGCGTCTGAAGAGAAAACTGTGCCGTGAAAGAATTAGAAAAAAGAAAAAAAAATCAAACAAAATCATTCTTTTTAAATCAAACAGGTTTTCCCCACAGTGGTGTGTGTGTGTGTGTGTGTGTGTGTGTGTGTGTGTGTGTGTGTGTGTGTGTGTGTGTGTGTGTGTGTGTGTGTGTGTGTGTGTGTGTGTGTGGTGTGTGTGGTGTGTGTGTGTGTGTGTGTGTTGTGTGTTGTCCTGCCATGCGAACGGGCAGACGGACGGAGAAATCAATGTTCGTGTTTGAGAATGCATGACGCCCTTCTCATACGGGACGCCCTTCGATAAAAGCGAAGAGATGCGGAGAGCGCCGTTCGAATAGCGGCTCGCCCAATCTGCCCCGTCTTCTGAGAGCTTTTGTATCAGAGCGGGAAGACGAGCTCCGGGGCGCAACAGCCATATTTATATTCCAATCTTCTACACAGAAACCCACATTGCCAGGCTCATAAAAGATTCATCGAGCAGGGGAAAGCAAGGTCGTACGGAAAACTGGTCAGGAGGTGCCTACTGCAATGCAAAAAAAAAAACAACCCATGGCGTGAGACCACCGGTGGCAGTTACTAAGGTAACGTGTGTTGTTAATGGCGCCAGTGTGTCCAGCACTGACCCGATGGACAGGCATGTCTGTGCTCTAATTGGCATTTGTCACTCATGCCATACGACGCGGCAGGCCTTACAGCCTCAGCCATGTCTGTTGGTATCGATTCCATGTGTTGCTTTTGCTCTTTGTCTGCTTGTGGATCCCATCACTGACATTTACTTTCATGTTTTTGAACCAGAGAGGAAAGGGGAGCGCGAGAAGGGAGACAAAGGCAATAGTGTGTGTGTGTGTGTGTGTGTGTTTGTGTGTGTGTGTGTGTGTGTGTGTGTGTGTGTGTGTGTGTGTGTGTGTGTGTGTGTGTGTGTGTGTGTGTGTGTGTGTGTGTGTGTGTGTGTGTGTGTGTGTGTGTGTGTGTGTGTGTGTGTGTGAGTGTGTGAGTGTGTGTGTGTGTGTGAGTGAAAGACAGCCCGCGTGTGGGTGCCTGTTCTGGGTGTTGTCAGAGAAATGTCACTCTTGCTTAGAGTCACAGACATAAACCTCTGGGAGTCCTGCACCCTCCAGCACTGTCACACAGAAGGAAAGGGAGAGAATGCGATACAGGGATGATGTTCATCCTACCAGTCAAGCTGATCCTTCCATACTCTGTTGACAGCAAGCATACAAATACCATCCTATAGATTATAAGGGTGATATTTCCAGAAATATCATCTCTGCCTCACTCGGCCATTGTGAAATTGTCTCCTAAGTGGATACATGAAAATCTCGATTTCTTTGATCTGGTGTGGACTGCTGGCTGCCGGTTAGTTGCCAGGTTAACCGTGTGTGTATGAACGAACCAAAAGCCCTAACAACTGTATTTAGTAGCAAGTCCCATAAGACCTATAAGACCTTTGATTACAAGCTGCCCGGGAGTCGGCCTGCTCAGTCCCTGGGATTGCTAATGGTCATTTTAGGAGGGCAGGCCGCTGGGTTTTCAACGCGAACGAAAAACGGCAACAGAGGTCATTCATAGTGCACACAACCCTGAAGCATAGTGGCCAGTCTGTGGTTCTGCATGAGTAAGTGGTCATTTAAAACATGAACTAAATACCAAGGTTACCAGACCTAATCTGACTTTGACAACCCCAGAGTGTCTCCCGTCCTCAAATATGTGGAAAAAAACCAACATGAAAAAACCCCAACCTTAAATTCCCAGATTTTCAACAACGAATTGCTCATGACGGTTAATTAGGGTTCAACAATTCTATGATTACAGAGCTTAGGAAGAGATCAGAATACAAACAACATGCCAGGGATCTGGTTTCTTCGTCTGTGTCAGTCAGCCGGGAGTGGGAAGCGTTTGGCATTTAGTCAATGCTAGAAACAGCTGCTGTGAAAATGCGACTGTTGCCGAGATTATGAATAATATGTCATATATTGCAGTGAGTGGTTTGTAGGGACCACAGTTTTGTACTTGTGTTTGATTCAGGTGAAAAGGTCATGTTTGTTTGCGTATGGACACGTTTGGAAAAGGGCATTCCGGCCGGGGAGGTAAGGCCACGCTAACACACCCTCTCTACCTCAGGGGGCCAATCTTGAAAAGGACACAGTGTTAGTCCGTGAGTCAGGCCACTGACCTCACACGTTTCTCCACCCGCCATTCCATCTGTTGACCAATTGCCACGCAGACCGACGTCCGCCTTTGTGCCTCATCCGAGGCACTGCAGCGGTAAAAATCGGTCACCCACTTCACCCCCGGGCCGCGGCGTGAAGAAGCTCGCCTCCATCATCGTGCGCTAATGTCGCCCCTGTGCGAGTCATGAGCAGAAAGTGACCCAGAAACAGGTACATCGTCATCAAAAAACCAGACCGCTCGCACAGGGGCACCACCGCACACACACACACACACACGCACGCACGCACATTGGCACATGGCTCGTAACCATAAAAACGGCTCTTGCTTAACATTTATCTTGACTTAAAAACGAGTCAACCTTATCCCTAAAACCAGGTCTTCGGCGAAGGACAGCATCCTGTGGACTACGGAATACACTGTGCTGTTCCAACGTGGGAGGAGAGTCCGCACAATGTCACTGTGTGTAGAGATTATTTGTGTACACACACACACACACACACACACACCTCTGATGATGAAACGGCAGGCTACATAAAGGCACATCAAACATTAAGATGAGGGAGTGGACAGCGGACGGCACAAAGGCTCAGAAGCTCTCCGGGCCTCAGCCCTCTCCCCTTAAGCGGCGTCTCTTTCACGAAACAAATCTCTGTACAGTGGTAAGATTCTGACTCACACAATGTGGTATCATCGTCGTGCACTGATTCGAGCTCTGCCCTTATCAGTCATGACACAAGCACACACCATTCAGTCTCTTCAGGCAGCGCTGAATCAAACATAATGCAACCTCATTATCTGTGGCTGATTGTGAAGCAGCACCTTTGTACATTAATGGGGAGTGCATGAAGGTGGATGCAGGCGCAGCGGCTAATATAACGTTGGCTGCTCACTTACTCACCCACATAGTGCTTGAGTTGAATGACAGGCAACACAGAAATTAGGTTATGCAAGTAATCTTATTCAACAGCAAAAGAGATATATACAGAGCAAGGTAATGACACAATGCGTTCGTGTTTATTGGGGAAATGGGGCTCATATTATGTGTGGACATGAGAAAATGAATGCGTGTCGCAACTTGTCATCGCACGAGCTCGTGGGATATGCGATGCTGGGGAGTCAGACCAGCACCGGACCTGTCACAGCGTGGCAAGGTGATTTTAACAGTAAAGTGTGCGCCTTTGCCTCTCGCTGGCAGGTTTACACCCCCTGTTCCTGCAGCTTTCCATTTGTTTAATCCTCCAGGTGGAGGTGAGGCTGCTGCTTGGCAGAGCACACGCTGTCCAGACCGCTACCTAGTGTCCTTTCTCCAGGGGGAACGGAGACTCGCATCCAACTGCACAGTCTCATTCCTCCGTATTTATACAAGCTTTTTTGCGGGTTGGCTCACTGATATTAATGGCAGGGAGAGAATTTCATCTCTATATATATATTTTTCATATATTATCTTACCTTTCACAAGGTTCGACGAGCTTAAATGTGTTGGTATGGTCGCAGTGTGCAAGGCTTTTGGCAGAGAGACAGCGACGGACATTCACCACAAGTGGCTCAATCGCGCTCATGTCTGGGGGAGGGCTTTTATTGTGATCATGCTGCCTTCGCTGTCGTTTGACTGGCACCGGGAAGATAGATTTTTTGCTCTTTTTTTTGTCCAAAGGGTCACGGCCAGGGCAGTGGACTGTTCAAAGCTGTCTCAATTGGACATGAGCCAATCCATCTGTTTGTCCTCCCTGACTGATTGAGCTGAGGTCTGTCCTTGTTGGAGTCACACATGGAGACATTGAACACAGCTTTAGCATTAGCTCAGTTTAATTCTTTGCATTCCCTTTCTTACGTGGCATCAAACCTAATATACAGTATGTCCAGCGTGTTAATAATACTGACCTATAGCAAAGAGTCTTCTCAATATAGTATTATCACAGCTTGGGTTCATTCCTCAACTCAGACACTTATATTACAGCATGAAGGTAATGTGTAATTAGCTCAACGTAATGAACTAAATGTTTTGTGCCAAATTATATTTCAAACGGTGTTTTGCAAGTACAGTAATTGCACTTTTGTCTATAATTTGACCCCGGCTGTGTCAGTTTCTGGTGCAATGATCACACCAATCGAGAGTGAGGCAACACAACTCAACAAGGTCCTAAATGCGAGTCCGCTAAAACTGATTGTTTCTCCCTGGTCCCTGGTGAGCGATGGGATCAAGTTAAATTACTAAAACAAATCTAGCCGACTGCTAACACAGGGTTCCGTCTCCCTCTTTCAGAATGACAAGCAATTAGGTTTTTCTCTCGCATAGCACTTGGGGTGTTTGAGCAGAATAGCACCAAAACGTTCATGCCCATCAGTCTCAACCGTCCGAGTGTTGAGAGTCTTCGTCTTACAGCAATAACAGTCTCTTCTTGACGCCTCTTGCTCCAGTGGGACCACAACATATTTTTTTTTCTCCTTCAAACATTAGTGTTCGTATTTCAAGTATACCTGAAACAATCTTCATACCCAGCATCCAAACCATTAATGACTAATGACTAAAAACTAATGACAAACTAATACAAAATCTAATTCAACATGCATTTGATATGCCAAATTAGGGGTTCTTCATTTGAACCTTTATTTAACAAAGGATTTTAATAAGAATGTGTGTTGAAGCCTTTGACTGACCTGAACACTTTCAATGGATTTGTACTTAGCTGGCACTTTAAGTGCTATAAAGTAAATTGTAGAATTCCACTGTGGACATTGAGCAGCTACAGAAAAATTAAACTTGGAATATATCACGTCAACTCTCAGTCGAGCTGTCTATAGCAGTTTGATGGTTGGACAGGGATATCAGTGGAGCACGCATCTTTGTGATCTGCAACTGTTCTTCTCTAAATACATTGAGAACGTGACTGAAGTCTTTGTTTTGAACAAAGATGATTTTCTGTCAACCAATTTCAGATTTACCTTATTTGTCTTAAAGGGGGTATTTCAGTCACACCATATTTTATTATAGTCTTTATTTGTCTGTGTTTAATAACTCAGAATATCTGATCAGCTCATGCTGTCCTCCACATGAATTCCATCCATCACTTATCCTGCTCTGCACACGGTAAATGGAAAGTCTGAGATGAATTAGGTTTTTGCGCCATTAATTTTTCCGCCGTTGCACTAAATTCACATTCCGAACAATCGGTACTGAGCTAATAATATTAATCAGACTAATGAAAAGTTGCAGAGTCTCACAGAAAATTTATTACAATCCATATCATGCCGACAAAATATGATTTCTATAACTCCTGACTGATGCTAAACTTGAAAGCGTTGTTGAAAAAGATGAAGTGCATAACCTTTATAGTTTTGATATATTGAAGACATGTTCAAAATCACTAATTTTTTTTAATCGCAGTACTTAATATTGATAACTAAAATTGTCTTTTTAGCACACAAGGTGGGCACAAGGTATAATAACTGCATTACTTACAAATGCACACAGAGCGTTATGCACTTGTGTGAATGCATCCTGTCACGCACGGTTTGAAGTGCAAATCATAGCAAGACATCTGTGTCAAGGTCAAACAGGTGCCCATATGTATCAGGAGCACTACGGACCCCTGGGCTTTATTGGTACTTAACAAACACATGCAGCGAGCGCACAAGTGCATCTGTCTCATTAAAGCCCTTTAAATATTTCATACTGGCCTGTGCTGAGACTGTGACTAAAAATATGGGGATGTCTCGACTCCGCTGATGGGGAGCGCTACCCTCGTCGCAGTAGATACCTAAGGAGTCATAAATTCTTTATGTTTGCAGTGCAATCTGAGGGTGATGGGGTGGCGTCATATTTTCTTTCAGCCACGTAAATATTTAATGTGAACACTTGCAACAAATTGTCCCTCAAGGCCAATTACAGCATGAACCCATTGAAGAAAAAAAAAGGCTTTAGATATGATAGTAGAAGTTGCCGTCTAGGCTACGTTTGCATTGACACATTGGCAATTATTGTATAGCGGGGATGACAGAAGGGGGTTAAAGAGGCACATGGGCACATCTTTATGGTTTCTTTTGTGCATAGTCATAGGGATGTGTTCATTGTGACAGCTGGAAACTCCTGCCACCGTGTTACACTTTGAACCCGACACGCAGGTGCACAGTACAGCCCGTTCTCCACCGCACCATTCCCTTTAAGGTCAAGCGCAGCGTCCACTGGACAGGATATATATATAAAACACGGATGTCATACTGCAACGTATGACAAAACAAATGATTCCTCAGTCTGGTACATTTTGAGGAATGGGCCCACAATTTAACTGCATGAAGACAGGTGTTGGACAATGGCCAATCCACTAACTCCAGAACAAATATAAGCTAAAACAAACTGCACGGTTATATTAACCACCTATAGGGGCATATAGGGCCTGATCCATCATCACTCTAGAATGGAATATTACAAGGTATGGGTATGATTCTTTCATGAATTTTTGATCTCTTAGTTTAGGGCCCTCACAGGTTTAATTTCAGTGCTGTGATTTTTGTGAGTGCCCCTGCTCTGTCTGGAGCCCTCCTCCCAAACAGTGCTACACTTGGCACCACAGTACGAGCACGCGCTTAAAGCACTCATCAGACAGGCTGCTTTTATCCGACGGTGCGATACGTCTCTGTCCCTGGTCCTGAAAAAATACTGCTGCATGAAGGTGAAGGTGCGAGGAGGGCGCTGTCCGTCAAACACACTCCACTGGCTATTTCATACCATCCTCAACAACAGGCATTTCATCGGCCGACCTTATACTTTCAAAATATGTCAGGGGGGTCGTGCTCAACTGACCACGCCGAACCACCCCTGCGAGTTCAATTGCCCCCTGCCTGCCTTGACTGAAACGCCTTTCTGGGTCAAATAATTTACCGTCCATCACTTCAATTTACAGCTGTCACATCAACTCTCATCATTTTTTCTTCTTCTTCTTCTTCTTCGAGTGTCGTGCGCTGCATATACAGCCCACATCCACATCCATCTCCGGGATCTATTTGTTGCCGCTGGTCTGGTAGATACCACTAACATTGCGCCTGGTTTGAATTCACAGCCCACAAATCACACGCGGATGCTGTCAAAGCAGATGTCCGTGTCTCCGTCCTCTCAGCTTCATCAGCTCCATCCGTACAGAGGCTGGTGTTTCTCGGGGACCGATCTGTCAGTGATGCAGAGGTGCAGGCAGGAGGAAGGTAAATGTAAACAATGACCTCCAGTGTATCAAAGGCATCAGGGTCCCCCAGAAATCAATCACACTGTCAAGGTAACACCTTACTTCATTCATTCTTGTTTTTTTTTTTACCCCCATCCAAAAACCATATAGCCATGCATTTATTCCACTCGTTGTCTCTCCGTCTTTTTAAACCTCAGTAAAAAACGCCGATGAGCCGTCATCTGCAGCTCTGCTCGTTGAACTTTCCGTCTATGTGCTGCTTGTCATCAGGTCACCTAATATGATATTCCTTGGGAACAATAGCAATTTTGCCTATTCAAATGCTGCACCACGAACACAGTCTCTGCGCATGGACTTCGTGTCAAAAACGTGCCCCATCTCGTACAAAACTGTTTCAGACGTTTGGCTCTAACTTGAAATGTCCGAATCGCGTCCGAACGCCGGACGCAGGCGACCAGCCGCCGCTTTTGCAGAACTTTTAAAACTGCGCTTTTCGTCCGTCGCGTTGCCGCACGCGTCTGCGCCGGAGTCCTTACCTCACCGGGCACGACGGCCAACATCACGAGCAGGAACATGGCACTGAGCAGATGCATCCCAGTCGAAATGATAGCGTCCCGGCCGGCACCAGTCTCACCGCCTCCTCCTCCTCCCCCCCACCACCACCACGACGATCTTGTCCCTTCACTGGGGCGGTTTCTTCCCGTTGGCGCTCTGTCGGCCGTGCGCCACCAACCTCATCACCGGGACGCGCGGCGGCGGCGGCGGCGGCAGCAGCAGCGCGCGTCTTCTCTGGAGCATAGACTCTCTCGCGGGTTGGGGGGTTGGGGGGTGGGGGGGGTCGCGAATAAGAAGCAATCGCTCCGGTCCAACAACACAGTGTGCGTAAAGTCCACAGAGGCTGTGGAGCGGGCCGCGTCGGCGGTGCGTGCCCTCCTCCCCTCCGTCCCTGCGTCGTCCTGCGAGAAGAAGAATAACAACTGCGACTGAGCGGAGGAGAGAGTCGCAGAGGTTGGAAGGTGACGGCTGTGCTTCCAGGGTGCCGACGCTAGGAGCAGCGCGTCTGTGTGGAGAGGAGCGCCACCGCCGAAGGAGGGCCACTCTCCGATGCAGCCAGTGCTCGGGCGTGCGTGTGCACGTGAGTTTGAGCGAGAGAGACGCGGCGGGGGGTGGTGGGGGGGGGGGACTGGGATGGGGCTTGGGCTGATGGGGATGGGGGGGCTGATGGGGCTGGGATGCTGGGGTACAGCTCTGACGATGTTCCTGACAGACAGACAGACAGACCGTCGCTTGCAGTGCTTTTTGTTCCACCAAACATTTCCTCTCTATAATGGCAGACACCCCAAGAAAGAGTTGACATTTAGCACTCATAATAATGTCCCCGTGCTCATCTGCCCGTACTGCACTGTGAATTACTGTGCCACTGTCAAAAAGACAGAAAGAACAGGACACATTAATACCATCAACTTCGGCGCTTATATCCATTTTAGAAGATGCCCAAAATCGAGGGATTCTCCGGGGGTTCAGGGAGACGACGAAGATTATTCTTGCCCCTGATGGCATTGGAGATAATGAACGTCATTTGCTAACGGAGATAATTAAATGTTGGCATTCTAAAAAAAAAGAAAGAATTATTTTCAAGGCCATGGTGAAATTGTGTGAACGGGGTGTGCGACCAGCCTCTGTGTGTTTATTTACAGTGTGTGTCCCATGTGAGCCGGTGCCACAGTGGCTGGATGCTGCAGGCCTGCCATTCCTTTGCTCGTTGACAGGCTGTGTTTGTGGCTTCTGGCGATCCTGAATCGGTTATGAAAAATATAACAGCCTCTGCTGCCCACTTTCAAAGGCAAATGCACAACACTCAACCTGTGGGGAATCCCTTTAATGGGTCCAAAAAAAGATGTGCTCAACCCATAAAGACGGAACATGACAAAAAAACAACAACAAAAAAAAACAGGGAAGTGTGTGTTCAGCCCTCCTACGCCACAAACCCTTAGACATAAAGCACCAGCCATACATAGTCAACGGACACACATTTTGATCAACCCTGAACTTAGCGGTTCCGACAGCGGGTATAGGCGATGCAGTTTTTTTGTAATTGTTTGGAAAAAAGCTGAATTATGGCACAGCATATAACTCAAACACTTTATTTGTAAAAATCTAAATTCGCGTCGGGGCTAATCTACACCGTGAATTCCTATATTTTAACATGTATGCCACGGAACACCTTATCATAAAGCAGTTGTAGGGTGAAAGTTTATCTTCGCAGGATGACGGTAAAGAGAGCAGCATGCTGGACAGTGACAAATTGCTTATACACACAGGGACACACTGAACGGTGGGGCTGCGCTTGCTTCTACACAAGGTTCATTATTGTTGGAACTGCTCATGCTTGATTGCCACCATTTTATTTCTCGTTTCCATTTGGGTTGGTATTTTTCCAGCCCATCGTCCATTTTTTGTAAAGGTAATTTATTAAAAAAAATCATAAAATAAAATACAATACAGCAAAATGTTAGGTTTTTTTGGGAATCAAACCCTGCATTTTTTTTTTTACCATCACACAAGAGAGGGATTAGTTTATAATGCATTCCGAAATGATTTCAGATCAGACAGTTTGATCGGGCTTGAGTCTTCCAGCCCCTGTGTGGTTGAGCAGAGGGATGACATTCTCCTCCCTGCTGCTGCCCTCGGTGGCATGGTGCACACCCCTCTATTTCCCCAGCAGGATAAAACAGGAGGAGGTGAGATTAGTTGCTGGATGGGGAGGGCTGGTGTGCAAGGAAGGATGAAGGGAAGGAGAATGCTGAAATTGTCCCTGCCTCCCTGTGCTGTTGTTTTCACCACAGTTTGTATTTCACTGTACAAGCCTGCATTGTGCCTCTGCTCAGATTCGTACAGTAGAGCATGAGGCTGAGGGAAACAGAGAAGCCCAAGGCTGCCAGGGTGAGTAAAAATGATGTTGAGTCATCGCATGGGGTCAGAATGCCACTGTGTTTAATGGTCATGCTGAGGAGATACACTCTACCAACAGACTCCTCCCTTCCCGTGGTTGCTCTCCTCCATCCCCGTCTCTTGTTTTCTGGGGTGGATGCAAACAAAGCATGACCCATTTGTCAAAGATGCTGCATTTCCCCTTTTTATCCCCAAGTCAGCCGAGGGAGGCCAAGATAATGGAGGAAATAGACCTTCAGGGCTTCTGTGTCCGCTTAGGGTGGCGGGTATTATCTCTCTCTCTCTCTCTCTTCCTATCACCTCACATGTGACTGCGTTGTGGCAGAGGTGGCATTGAAATCCTCCGTTTCTACATTTTTGTTGTTTAGGCAATTTTTTTGCTTCTCTGAAGTCATCACTCTGTCTCTGTCACTCCTCATCTTCTCGTGGTTACCCCCGGTGTTAATATTAGTTATTGACTTACGTTGCCAATGTTCGACTGCTTAATCTTGGATTTCTCTCTCCCTGTCTTTCTCTGTGGTATCGAGTGTGTGTGTGTGTGTTGCTACAATATTTGAGGTGATGCAACATTTGAAGTGGCCTGAGGACTAAATTTAACAACCACCAGCGCTGTGCTTCTTTGTGTGTGTCTGTGTGTGTGTGTGTGTGTGTGTGTGTGTGTGTGTGTGTGTGTGTGTGTGTGTGTGTGTGTGTGTGTGTGCGTGCGTGCGTGCATGTGTGAGTGTTTTTTCTCTGAATGCCTCAGGCACTCAGCTCGTCAAAAATAAGGTTCCTAAGTGTTGAAACACAGTTTAAACGGGCCAACGTTGCCAAGCCTGTCATTAAATAGATTTTCAGGCGTTGATTTGATTAAGGGGTTTTGCTGCATTACCTTTCACTTAGAAATACTCCAAAGGTGTTCCATATGATTCAAGAACAGTTTCTGTTCAGTTTTAATTATATAGCACCAAATCACAACATACAAACAAAGGCTTCATAGATAAATACAGCTGGGTGTCGTCTGCATAGCATTGGAAATAGGTCCCAGCACTGACCCCTGTGGAACTCCGTGTTTACCTTTCGTATGTATGGAAGAGTCATTGTTAACAAGAACAAACTGTAATTTATCTGATAAGTATGAACAGCCTAGTGCAGTTCCACTAATCCTCTTCGCATGTTCTGAATTGAAATCATGTGATGGATGGTAACAAATCCAGCACTAACATCTTGCAGGAAAAGTATTTAGACAAGTCCACTGTCTAAATTCATGAGAATAAGTTAGAAACTGGCGCTGTTTTTGTGATGTACTCTGAATTGTGATTGAAAATCTTCAAACATAGTGTCCCTATGCAAATACTGACATCATATGTTTGCGACAGCTTTTTGATTTTTGAAATGAAGGGCAGGTTTTATGTAAGTCTATAACTGGCTAAAACATCAGGGTCAAGGGTTGGCTTTTGAGTAGATGTTTAATTACTGCAACCTTAGAAGACTGTGGCGTGTAAGCCTGTTAATAAGATAAATTGATTAGATCTTTTATGAAAGTGTTGGTTGTGGTTTAGTGTTTTGGATGAAGAAACTGCTGCAATAAGCTCAGCGAGATCCATAGGAGCGATGCAGTCTAAATATAAATTGGGTGCTGCAGTTGATTCACAGGTTACTAGCCAATAATTATGTGCCAATTGGCGGGAAGGAGGTGGTGACTTATTTAGTCTCTGATGGGTACAATTCTATTTCTAAAGAAGCTAATGAAGTTTTTACAGAGAGTAGTTGCTACAGTGCTGTAAAGAAACCGGGCATTACATAGGGCCTTGCATATGTTACAAGACTATCTTTCAGGCTAGTTGAAATCCTTCTAAATTGGTGATGTCTGCTTTAAAGCACAGAGTTTGTAAACGGTATACCATGGAGCTCGCCTCCTCTGATTCACCTCTTCTTTAGAGGGGCAACAGTGTCAAGTGTTGTACGCAGTGAGGCTACAGCACTTTCAACAAGATCATCAACTTGTGTGGGAGTAAAGGTGAGACAGCTGTCCTCCACTGTGGAGTAAATAACAACGGGATTCTTGTCTTGAATCTGGTTACAGTCGTATCAGTGAGACACGGACTGTGATGGAATTCTTTCTGTGTAGTCCAATATTGTGAACTCGGATATTATTTAAAAATGGTCGGACAGACGAGGGTTTGGGGGAAATATTATTCTATTTTCAATTTCTATGCCATATGTCAGAACAAGATTGAGGTTGTGATTAAAACAGTGAGTGGGTTCATTTACATATTGAGAGAAGGCAATTGGTAGGTGGTCCGGGGCAGGCAGAGTTTCTGTGGGATTTTTGGTCGGTTGACTGCTCTAATAGAAGTGCACAGAGTAAGACTGCAACTCTGGCCGTCTAATAAATCGACCCATATTTTTACTTAAAGGACATACTTGGTTAGATCATGGTTTTCCCCCTTTTTTCTTCTTCAAAAACGCTTGTGTACTTCGATTTCTGCCAAGCTTCTTGAGACTGGGAGTCGTATTTTCATCCAGTATTTGGGTGAACAGACTTGAATTTAACACGGTGTCATCTATAAATTTGCCTCCACACCTTTTGTAGTCATGCAGGACACGCCCGCCTCCACGTCTCATGGTCGGCACTATGCAGTCACTGTAATGCTCCTGGCTGCGTCCACGCCAAATATGCCGGACCCCATCTGATTGAAACCAATTTATTTTGTCCAATGTCGGTCACACTGTTTGAGCTGTCATCTTGAATCCTTTTGCCAAATCATAAACACAAAGCACATAAACATAACGCAAGTTTGCTTGAATTGTGCATGGCATAATTTTGCCACAATGAAGGGTACTGCACTTTCAGTTATTTATGGCTCCTCCCGTCCTTTACTGGTTCCTTACCATGCGGAGCCACAGTGCATTAGACCCAACCAGGCCAAAACTGAAGCTGTGGTGGTCAGGTTATTTTATAACTTTGTTCATTCACTTACCCTTAATTTGAAGGGTAAACTTACTTTTTTTTTGCAGCAATAACAGTAAACCGACTTTTAAATCAGTGAACATGTGAACTAACCTTTGTTGCATTGGGGCCTGAACTCCTTGCCAAGATGAAATAATAACATTTTTGTTACAGTCATTAAACAGGGATATTGCAACGGTTGTACCCAGTTTTGCTTCATGCTGTTATCGGAATATGTTGCAAATTCGAAACACACTCACTGAGAATAGAACAGAGCTGGAGACAGAGGAGGCCTAGTGTTTTGTTCATGGCTATAGTGAATATTAAGCAGGTGCATAGTGAGTGAGAGACTAGATCATAGATCATCACAGACAGACCACAGGCAGTCTAATTGGATTTTGTGAAGTTGGAGCACATGAGTTGCTCAATCCATCTTATCCATCTAGCAAACATTGGAGTCTGTCCCATAACAGAGCTTGTGATTATTATTGATCTTCATAATGTTCCTCCTCCTGTCGGTGCCGGACTGAAAGACCATATGCTTCCTGAAATTATCCAGAATGCTGAATCTACATTAGACCAGTGGGCATGCGGGATCATGTTAATACTGGTGGAGCTCTCTGTCTGTGGATTCAATTTAATACTCACTGATTAATAGTCTCTCCCACACAAACGCACTTTCCTACAACACCAACATATCAACAAGCACACAGATGGAGAGGTGTCAGCCCTGACACTGCTGCAAGCAAAGCACAGAAATCGAAGCCAACGCAGAAGTCCTGTTATGCAAACATTACACCAACATGCAGCTCATGTTTGACAGCCATACTTCCTAATGAATGTCTAATCAATGTGTGCCTAATTAAACAGACAACTAATTCAGCAGTCCCAAAAGTGCAATCTTTGTGCAGCCTAATGGACTCACCCTCAGCTCACCCTCAGCCGCCTGATGAGTTGAGTTTCACTCATGGATAGTGATGGCGATGCATTTAAAAATGTCAGAGTCTGTGTAGAACTCCATTCATGGCAGGATTTCTCAACATATATTATACTTGCAATTAAAATGTCGTTCTTTAAAGCTTCTCCTGTCGGATCAATGTTAAGACAAAGAGAGCTCGTTAAATCTCCCCTTTCGTCTCATACGGATGAAGCAAAGGCTTATGTATATCTAAACGTATAAGGAATCATACAAAACAAGATAGTGGTGATGTTCAACCGACCATTGGGTCAGAAGGTTAAGAGCACTCAGTTGCCATGGCGATGCTTCCCCGAGTCCCCCGGAGGGAAATGTGTGAAACCCTCAATTGCCGCCTGAAGATGGAATTAAACGTGGCTTTTCACACCCTCTCTCTCGCCGTCTCACTTTACTACCTGCATGTAACCAAGGCAACCGGGGCAAGGACAACTCCGGTTCAGTCGGGGTTTCAGAGAAGAGGCCCTGCCACGCTCTATCTCTGCGCCCCGCCATAATTCAGCAAACATCATCAATCATCATCTAGATGAACTGGATGGCAGTCTGCTCGTGTTGCTGAATCAAAACCACACGCCGGCGAACCGCTGCCCTCCACGGACTCACGGGAACATGAAGGGCTGAGCGGAGACGTAGATTGGCAGATACATGGAGACGGTCTGCCAAGTGGTCCATCTTTAAAGTGAAGCCACCTAGAACACACACACACACACACACACACACAATCGCCCTTTCTCCACTTCTTCTTTCCCTCCATTGCCGTCCTCTCTCTGCTTCTCCCAGTACGAGCAGTGCTCAGATGCACCCCGAGTTCTACTCTGTCGCCTGTTTGGAGCTAATTGGATAAAAAGATGATGCATAATGTGGGAGGAAAGAAACATGAGGGAACTAAAGTCCATGTCGCCTTTGGCAATGGAAACCAGCAGCTATTTGTTGTTGACATTTTTCCCTACTTTCTTTTTTTTTCTTTTGTGCTCCATTGAAACGGCGACGGCTTCATGTTTCTTCGTGCATTCAGGGCTTGTTTCTTCCATTGCATCCTGTCTATGGGGTAAAGTTCTTGAGCATCACAAGATTTCACTCCCCGCTGCCTCATTCTCAAGTGTACGTGTGAGTGAGTGCACGTGTTTGTGTGTGTGTGTGTGCGGCATGTCGCAGTGTAGCATAGTCTCTGAAGTGCTAGGGGAGCTTTGATGTTTGTCTCAAAAGAGCAGAGCCGGGTCGTCTCCATTAGGGACATAGGGCGCTAGATAGTGTTTACTTCTATTGTAAATAACCTGCAGCCCAGCCAGCGTGCATCTTCACTTCCGATATGCGAGAGCGGGACCTATAATGATAGTAAAATTGCTATCACTGTAGAAAATATATGCAAAAGTGAAGAAGAAAAACGCCTCATACAGTACCTCCATCTGAGCTCTTCTGTCCCTCTGACCAACCCCCAAGGAGGGCATCGAGAAAGGTGATAATATTCCTCTCGTAGTGGAGAGAACCCTGCGCACATTCTTTAAACAGCTGCTCCCAACACAACCCTTCTATTATAACCCGCACATAGCGCCCTTTGTTAACCCTCGGTTCTGGCAGCCATTTGGACCGACAATTCACAGCTTTCTCGGGGTTGATGTCTCCCCGCACGTGTGCTCGTTCCTGCCGCGCCCTTATGCTCTCATGGTACCAGTTATTTTATGAAAGATGAGTCTGTGACAGAGACCGAGCGCGGGACAGGGGGAGAGAGGAAGAGATAAAGAGCGAGACACTAGTCGGATAAAAAAAAGAATGCTTTTACATAATTAAGCAGATAGAAGTGATTACAGCAGCTTATCCACAGAGCACGAACTGCTCACATTCAGCCTCATTATGAAGTTAAAGACTCCAAACTGTCGCTGATGGCTTAATTACTGTTCCACAGTGGAACAAATGCTTCGGCAGCATTGCCGCAATTCACAAGCCTTTTCCTGGAAACGCAAGTAGTCATCAGAGCAGGTGCTTCCTTTTCCTCATGTCCATGCCCTTTTCTCCTCGGACGTGGATGCTCAAAACGACGGCTTCTCATTTACCTCTCGTAAGAGAGCGGCGAGGGAAAGACTCACGGCTTGTCGTTCTGCAGACTCTCTGAATCCTCACTAGGCCTCTGCCAGCCCGCTGTGCTCTCAGCTATGTGTGGTGGTTGGAGGCTGGAGTCATCCCCCCAGCTTCCACGGTGCTCTGCCAAGCTCCACAGAGGCAGGCCAGCAGGCAGCACAGTGTACACTCAGCATTTCTCAGGAGTTAGTGTCCCAGGCCGAGCACAGGAGCTTTCATTTTTCCGGTCTGCTTCTGCATTATTGAATCAGGGGACTGCCTTCAACCTGGAACTGGACACGGCCGAAAAAGGCAACATGCAGATTTGGTAAATCAATGTGTTGCAGTGGAAAGGGGGGCGCAAATTGAAGCGGCAAAGGGACGCTGGCAGGATCGGATGACATGGAGACAGAGCGACAAATATCTTCTTTGGCCGCCGCTTTCCTTTCCCACAGTTCATAGATATGTCAATACACACATACAGAAAACCCGAGACACATGCGTTTCATATCGCTCCTATAGGCACAACACACAGACACAAAACACACACAGGCACACACATGCTCCTTCCCCCGAAGGCCTTCATTAGATAAAAGGAAAACAGCTCTTTCCAGAGCTACAGTGCAATTATTCAGAGTAGTCAAGCATGTCCCTGTGTGACAAAGCAAATTGCTTTTTTCGGTTTGCTGTTCCTGATACAGATAGGGCTTTCAGAATCGGAGGGGAAGCCTCGCGCCACTGCTCCCAATGCTGCGAGAGATACCGGCAGTTATTTACCCCACTGTGTGAGCCCGTGTTTACAGATGACTCTACGCATGCCTGTGTGCTGTGTATTTGGCTGCAGATAGCAGGGTTTTTTGCCGTCCATGGCGGCGTGTGACAATCGGTCATTTCCCCGTTCCTTATTGCGTTTCGGTAAAAATCGGGCTCGATTGATAGAGGTCTGCTGTGATGTGGTGTGTTATGGTGCACGTGGAAGAACTTGATGCCCTGTGCACTATTTAGATAATCACCCAGTGCTGAGCGGAAATAGACCGGGCGTCTGTCAAGTACCTGTCGTCTTTGCAGCTGTGCAAATGTGATGATGATTGGATGTTTTACAGTTGGATTCATATAAGAATTATGCTCAAAACACTGAAACATTACGAATGTTAAGATCTTAAGAGGTTTCTAGGGTTGAAACAACTGGGGACCCTCGAATCGCTGAGGTCATTTGTATAAAAATGGCCACTTTCCCCGGGTCTGGCAGACGAGTTTCCTTTCCCTTCATGTGAGGGTGAGTGAGGGAGCCGTTCATGGCCACTGACTCCTTATCTATCTTTTCCCTGCTCCCTCCAGTAGGGGCCCAATCAATATCCAGGCACTTGGAGCGAGAAAGGGAGACAGAGGACAAGTCATCCGGAGAGAGGCACGGGGGGGGGGGGGGGAGTGCAAGGACGGAGCAGAGCGGAGAGATTTATTTGCGCCGCTTGTCAGTTTGTGGCCACACACAGGGAGACAAATGCTTATGGGAAGCCTCTGGAGTCTCCGCCGTGATTTTGGGGCACTTCAATTGATTTTGTAATGATTTTCATCTCTGTACAATATTGACCAGCTGTATATTAGTCAGAGGTTATCTTAGTTTATGATGGACACTTACAGCTTATTGGAATTGGCAAACAGCAATAACTGGCTGGCAGTTATTGGTAAGCCTAATTTCTTATTTTGTTTTTGAAATGATGACGTTGTACAGGAAATAACTTGGAGCATATATAATGCCTGGTACTCTGGATAGATGGTGGATTATGTACGGGGGTGGGGGGGGGGGCAGTTTTTAACCCCATACTGTCTCAGAACGAAATATTGATTGTCATCTGCTTTTCCACTACCAAGGGACCCATGGAAAGCTGGAAGCACCGGTGCATGTCCAAACACCCAGGAATTTAGCTGCTTGTTATTCCGTTGCCATGGAGTTATGTTGTTGTCATGCCGACAAGCTAGCCAATATGTAATGGGAAAAAAACAAGGGATAAGACGAGAGGTTCAGACCACAGAGAGGCTCATAACTTTGCCGTGCAGGGACGGGTTGGCAGGTCCTTTGAAAACCCGTCACCTCTCAGGCTGCGAGTGCACAGTGCTCAGACATGGAGGAGTTGGAAGATGCAGTAGTATTAACACAGTTGGCTCGGGTTGAAAGGCACAGAGAAAAAAAGAGTGGGAAACGCTTTAAAGGAAGAGGTTGACACTTTATAAGGAGAAGTAAGAGAAAGAGATTCCACATGAAACTGGAGGCATAGGAGGGAGGGATTTTGTGCCCTGGTTCTGCTCTGGGGAACCCTGGAGCACTTCAAAATACTTGTGATTTGTGCCCATCAGTGCTGTCCATATGTTTCTGGAATAACTGATCAGCGCCACTGATGTAGCCCTGCACCTGCTCGGGAAATGAACGCGGGATGGAGGACGGCCAGGAAAGAGGGAGTGAGAGGGGACGGCAAAAAAAACAAGTGTGCAAATAGAAGTGCAATGGATGGGGATTAAAGAAAGAATAAAAAGAGGAGACGGCGATAAAACAGGGGCATCACAGTTTATGAACGCAGACGGACAATTGACTGAGAGATGCTGAAAGAAGAGGTTATTTAAATGAGAGCGAGTGAATGAAGGACAGATAAAGGAAGAGTGAGGCGGAGCTGTGTTGGGCCCGGTGGACGCCACTGACCACTCTAATTATCCTCCATTTTCTTCAAACATGGCAGAGGCATTGTGAGTCGGTCCCCTGGGACACAGCCCGCTCCTCATTTTCTCTCCCAGATTCAATTCCGCTCCGTCCTCCTCTGTCTTTTACATATAAAACACTTTCTTCAATTATTTCTCCGACATTCATATCTGTATTATTTGACGCCTGTGCCCATTCAGAGTGACTGCTCATTTCGCCCCACTCTGGTGTGACCAGAATCAATCCCAGGATGTGTGTGTGTGTGTGTGTGTGTGTGTGTGTGTGTGTGTGTGTGTGTGTGTGTGTGTGTGTGTGTGTGTGTGTGTGTGTGTGTGTGTGCGCGTGCGCGTGTGTGTGCGTGTGTGTGAATGCAGTAAGCAAGGAAGTAAGTGCTGGACCGTGTGTTTTGTGTAATGAAGGTGTTTCCAGCTCATCCTTGCCCTTCTCTCTCCCTTGTGTAGGACAGCATGGTTTATTTGAGATCAAATGAGGCTACAATTACACGGTGGATGCCTTTTCTCTCTTGATCGATTACAAACAAAAGGAGCATTCCATCAGAGGCTTTTAACTGGAGGTGCTGCTGCATGCGTTGACACCTACAGTTTACCCGTTCATTGTTCCTGTGCTCTGAAATGCGCGTGGAATTATTGTCGGCTTCAAGAATAGCGACAGAGGGATCTTCGAATGACGTTTAGCGTTAAAGTGAATTCAGAGTTATCAGTCTTTGTGCATTTCCATTTCTCTTTCACGCGAGGTATAGTTACTGGCTGCTCAGAAAAGTCTAAAGTAGTCTTCAGATGATATCGCATGCCAATTTGCATATGAAATATTTTAGGTGAAGTGGAGACAATACTGTGTTATGTATAACAAGCATGATCATTAGGCGTCTGCAGATTAGGCGAGCGGGTACAGTAACCCACCGACATTCTTCCAAATGACTAAAACCTCATTTATCTGGAAACGTTATCATAAAAAAAAGGATTCTCTTTGAATCATGCATGTTTGTTATTGGGCAGCAACAGAAGTCAAATCTCTTGTGATATTCCAACTTGATAAATCTTCTTTTGATCACAGTCATGTAAGCCGGAAAATATCGATTAATATGACAAGAGAACCTATATCAGGATAGATGGATAGATAATTAAAATCTGTAAGCTTTCAGAATGAAATTCTGTATCAGAATGAAAGGGTCAAATGAAAGCATTCTGTCCAAGCTCACAAGTTTACCTGCTGAAACTCTCTGTCAGCATGTGTCTGACCTGCAGCTTATCTGTTATGGCCTGCTTTCCCTTCCAGCCAGTCTGCTCCACCTAACTGCCTGCTGACTTGAAGATTTAGATCTTTTAGAGATTATAAAAACTAATATTAATAGCAGATGAAAAAATAAACTGCCTATTAGACCGAACCTCTGATTCCATCAACAGTTTGATGCCAGTGCATGCGCCTCTTTCTCTCGCTAACTGCCAGTGTTCACTTGTCGTCATGTGTTTACGTTGTACATTTAAATTAAATAGTGCTGCTTTTACCAATGAGGTGTTTGTCGGAGGTCTCAGCAGCATCACTGGCCCTTTCACATCACTGGCAGTCTTTTGATTTAGTGTGAGTATAATAAGTATTGCCTCGTGCAAATTTAAGCACATTCATATCATGTACCTGGTATAGGCAGGCTGTCGTGTAAAACTGTGAGCTCTAATGCTGATTCATTAACAACTGTCGGTACTGTAGACTTGTAAAAGCCGACGGATTGACTGTGGCCGAGGTGTGGAGATTCTCTCTCCGCCTTGCTACTCAGACAGGCTTCCTGTGTCACAACGGTCTTGGTCGGCAGTGCGAATAAAGTAAGTTTAAAATGGAACCCGCTCACTGAATCAACACATTTCACGCCATATTCGTATTTTCACGCATCCAGCATCAGCTTTGTCAGGCTTCAAACATAAGCCCCCATGTTCCACAAAGTTGTGCAATGGATAAGTTGAGTAAACAACAGACTTCAATACGAGCAGAAACTCCTTTGAGTCTCTCTGTGGACCCCTCACAGCAGAGGGCGATAACAGGGGGAAGCATTACATTTGATTAATAACTGGGTGTGTGTGTGGGAGGCAGGAATTATTTCTTTATTCTTGCGAAGGAGGTCTCGGGGATGCTTTTGCTGCCTTTGATTGTTGGCGTGCATTTTAAGTGTTTGAAAAAAGGAGGGACAATGTAGCAGTGTGTACACGTTGTCACGCTTTTCCCCATTTGTCATTCAGCAACCAAGATTTTGTCACTTCCGCTGATAGATTGTAGCTGAAATGGCAGCGCCACCGCTCCCATTCTGGCCCTGCGCAACAGTGATTCTCCCTTTGTTTTTGTTTTTTTGGGGGTTTTTTATGTGTGGACGGCTTTTGATTTGGCAACAGAAAAATAGGTTTTAAATCAACACAGCAAATACTGTCTTTCTCAGTTGGTGTCAAGGTTATTGGCTTTTCGGTCTGTCACGTCGGGCTCGCACTGTTGTCTAAGAGAAGCCTCCAGTACTGTCCACAGTGTGGCCACGCCAACTCTATTCCTAGCCTGATTTCAAGGAACACACTTCTTGTAAGGCTTATACGCAACCACGACTGGGATGCTGACTTTTCATTACTAACTCTGTATGTAATTCGTTTTGAAGGACAACATGAGGAGTAATGAAATACACACACACACACACACACACACACACACACACACACACATGTAGAGTTTATAGGTCACCTTGTGTTAGAGTTTTTTTTTCAAACTTGTCAAAATGAAAGAGAGGCGGACGGTATAAGTGGCAGAAATGGATCTTTACACAACAGTTTGAAAGCACTTAAAAGAGTGAATTTCACTTCCACTGAGCGTATTGCCTTAGACTTAGTCTTTTGTACCTTTTGCTCTTTGGGCCTCATTCAGAATTTACATCCGGCAGGTGTTTCCATATTCACCGAGGGTCTCGCCCCAGTCGGAGCAGTGTGAGCACATTGGTAATAGGCACAGTCACACTGTGCCCATGCTGTCAGGGGGAAAGGCAGGATTGGCCTCCACTCCACAGCAGGCGCAGGGGACCCAGATGAAGGGGATATGAATTCTGTGTGTGCGCGTGTGCGTGCGTTCATGTGGTTGTAAGCACATCTGCATGGGCTCGTGCAGTCGTGCACACATTTCACTGCTTGTGTGCGTGTGTGTTTATGTGCAAGTGCGTGAACGCATAGGAGAAGGGCTGCTGTTTCCCGTCTGCTGGCTCCTGGACTATCTCTTGGTTAATGAGCAGCTGTCGGCCATCACTATTCATGAGCCCTGTCACTCACCTTCTTTCTCAAAGCACCAGCACCTGAAACCCCTAGTCCCTCATTAGTTCTGCAGCAGCGTAGGCACACACACACACACACACACACACACACACACACACACACACACACACACACCATCACCCGAGTCTCTCTAACATGACCGTAATACAGATACACATATGTAAAGATGTAACAAAACATAGAGCGCACTGAGCATCAGTGGAGCCTGCGTCTTCAATAGAATTCACATTGAAGCGCTGCGGTTTAAACAGAGCAGGGTTGGGTTTATTCAGGCAGCGAAGCCGTCAGTCAGAACGTCGCTGCACTTTCATCCGATGCTGAAACAGAGCATGCATATGCGACTCGACTTGAAATGACTGTTTGATGTATCCTGGAGGAAATGGAGAGAGAACTGGGGGAGATTAACTAAAGACCTCTGTTTGCGCTGCACAGTGAGGGACAATCAAAGAAATTCATACAACAACACAGACTTTTCTTAATGATTGTGGTGTTCAGGTTTACATCAGCCTGCCTTTTCTGCCTTTCTACTAAACTAGTATAACCCAGAAAACAGGTCAGGGGCTTATCGGCAGCAAAGACTGGCGCTTCAATCTTTTCACGGTAGAAGAAACTGTTTAAGAAGCTGCTATATTTATCTGAGGTATTGAGATTTAGAGAAGGCCTTGGTAGAGAGTTACCATCCTTCTTCAACTCAAGGTATTCTGCTGATTGGGAAATTAGCCTCCTTACATCTACTCCTTCCATCTAAAAATATATACATGTATATCCTTCTTTTATGCAAGAGCATAAGTGATTATTATTATGTGTTTCATTTTTGTCACCCAAAAATACACCGTTGTGTGACCAAACTGTCAGAGTGTACCGCCGCATGTGTACGTGTGAGTGAGATAAAGCGAGGGCATGAGTCTTTTCAGCTCCAGTGTGTGATCATATAACAATATGAAGAGGAAAAATTGTTACTAGGTTAAAAGAGCAAAGCAGTTAGGGAGAGAGACAGACACAGGAAAACGAGTGACTGCTAAAAAGGATTCACGAGCAGAATATTGCTTCTCTTCTCAGGTTGGCTCTGAATTATTGAAGAGCCGCCGAGTCAGACCTGATTGTCCTCATTACAGTGAAACATACGAAAGCATAATTCAAACGTTGATAAGTGGAGAGAAAGGAATGCACTTTACCCCCTCAGCAAATTGTAGTTATTGCTAGGCCTTATCTATTTTGCTGGTGTTCGTACAAAGAGATTTCACCGCATCCGCAATTATGTACGAGTGACATAAAACACATTGCTGTCTCGAGCCACCAAACGAGTTTCTGCACCCTTAAAACAGGTATTTTTTCTATATCTCTCCTTAGACTGAATGAGCCTTTGTGCCAAATCTTCCCTGGTCTGTCACACGGCACAGCTCTGCTTCCTCTGCAGTTCACCGCCGCCTTGCAAGATTTATGAAGAGTGTCCAGGTGCCCATGAAATGCTTCCACGTCGGAGTCTCTGTGATATAGAATAACAACCGTGTCAGCGGCGCCACAGGAACTGATACAGGACAAGGTGCACTGATCATTCAGGGAGGGAGAAAGGAGGACATGGAGAAAAAAAGTTGTGGGGGGCTGAAAGGAGGACTGGTGGCAGAGAGTCAGAGTCAGAGAGAGAGAGAGAGAGCTGTGGAAACCAGATGAGGATTTCTTTGCATTCAGGACACAGATGAGAGCAGCCAGACTCATCGAGGTGAGTGGAAACGATTAGTTTCCCTTGCTCTTCAACTGAGGTCTGAGCCAGTGTACTCCCTCAGCTGAATCACTCCCTCTCTGTCTCTCACACGCTCTTTGCCTCGCTGCCTTGTCTGATTCATGGGAAAAAAATCATCTCTATTGAGCGATGGGGTCATGCAGTTCCCACTATCTCTCTCTCTCTCTCTCTCTCACTCCCTCCCTCACTTACTCTCACTCACGAGCACACACACACACATACACACACACACAGACAGGTCTCCTGTGACTCTTTCTCCTGTCTTCCCGATCAGGACTAAGTTTCTTCATTACGGCGGTTCTGCCTTGGATTTATGAACAGCTGCGCCATGTTTAAATTGGCCTGAGTGGTTCATACAGTACAGGCGTGTCTCTCATGAATCTTTCTGCCCACTCATCCCTCTGCCGCTGATTACTATGGCTGTCTCGGGGAGCTCGCAGACAAACCCAGGCCTCCTCGTGCCGAGCGCACCAAGTCAAGTGAGGATGGCACGGCTGCAGCAGCGATGGCGGACGGCGAGAGCTGCAGCGGATGACAAATTGGGACTGGGATGTGTGTGTGTGTGTGTGTGTGTGTGTGTGTGTGTGTGTGTGTGTGTGTGTGTGTGTGTGTGTGTGTGTGTGTGTGTGTGTGTGTGTGTGTGTGTGTGTGTGTGTGTGTATGTGTGTGTGTGTGTGTTGGAGGCGGCAGGGGTGTTCTCGAGCTGTGTGTTTGAATCTGGACTCTCTGTCTGCTAGATAATCATCTGACACGCTCTCAGACAGACGGGGCCGTGGGCTTCCAAACCATCAACAAGTTTGCCTGTCCACTCTCCCAGGGACTTCTATTGCCCTCGCTCGCCTTCAGGTCATCTTTTCAAACCGCTTTACTAATGTTAGCTTTGCTGATAAGCACTTTTGATAGAGGAGGCATCTGCGGAAATGATTCCCTCAACCCCTCGTGAGATAAAGGAGCTGTGGATGGGACTTGGCAGGAGAGGCGCTCGCATGCACGCTAATGTGAGCACCGCCGCTCAGCCGCAAATGCTCTTGATTCCACATACCCACGTAGACACATATATATATATATACAGGCCTTTGCATCAAGGAGCATTTCGGCACAAGCCAGAGATCATCTAAATTATTCCCCACCACTTGTACAGTTCAAGATGCCAAACTGAGAGCAACATGTACACTCGTGCACACACCAGTGGTGGGGAAAATCATTCCTGCTCTTATCTACTGTGACACAACATCCGGATTTGGGTGGATGTGCCGAGACCAAGGGAAATGTCCCTGCTCACTCGGAAAGGTTGATACTCCGGCTGAATCTCTCTCATTAATCTGAACGTCTGTTTAATTTTGTTCCATTTCTCCCTTTGACTTTGTGACGTGTTCAACTCCGTTTCGAAACTCTGTGTCACGGCAGAGGAACTGAGGGCAGGGAAGAGCGAGTGGAAGAGGCGGGCGCAGATAGTCCAACAGACAACAGAGGAAAGACTCTCCCGTTTTCAATTCCAGAGTAATGAGACAGAAATGTGAGAAGAGCATGAGAGAGGAAG
The DNA here is from genome assembly GCF_022379125.1 of Scophthalmus maximus. Taxonomy (NCBI): domain Eukaryota; kingdom Metazoa; phylum Chordata; class Actinopteri; order Pleuronectiformes; family Scophthalmidae; genus Scophthalmus; species Scophthalmus maximus. The sequence continues at coordinate 14,037,499 of NC_061531.1, read as the reverse complement.
AGGACAAGGTGGAACAAGGGAGACTATCTTGTTCCCCTCAATCCAGCTAAGCTTCTCGCTGCCTCTGGGTTATGTAGCTCATTGGTGCTAAACAATAGATCCACAGCTCCGCTCAATTCCTTGATGGAATTGCAGCGAATAGAAGTGTGAGTCGGCCAAGGGGCTTAGTTCAGGAGTACACCAAACATTTTCAGATCCGCGAGGTGAAACTTTCCAAGTTGACAGATAATATTTGCATCAGGTTAAGTGTGTCACCTTCCAGATACAGCGGGAGAAATACTACAAAGATGTTAAACAAATGCAGTTCAGATTGTATTAAACGTCAAGGCACTCCTCGGGGCTTGTCTTGAACAATTTTTGTTCTGATACAAAGATTCAAAAGTCAAAACCATTTCTTCAAATAACAGTTCATTTTTTTAAACACTGCTATAATTCCGGAAGCATTACTTTTTCCCCAGTTAATGTTAGGCTTTCATTGTCACTCCTCTTAACACACCCTTGAAGATCTTCCATATCCATTCATAGGTTTTATAACCATCATAAAATTATAATCTTTTTTTTTTTTTGCAAAGACCAGTTCATCTAAGCACTTTTGAGTGTCATTTGCAATTTTATAATAATTCAAAAGGACAACTGACATTATGTTTTCTATTGTTATCTTCACATGCATAGAGCAGAAGATGGTATATTTTAGTTTTTGTAATTTTCTTAACAATTAAAATGACACGAAAAATATAAAAGGGAAAACCTTTTTTTTCCCTATAAGCTTTTTTTTTTTTTTGCATCCACAGTGTTCAGTTTTGTTTCATGTTTGTACTTGTGCCATGAAATACACATTTCCTCTCGGGACAGTGCCATTTCCCGGCATTTTCCAGAGCTGAGCTCCAGGATCAGCTGGATGAAGAGCTCTTCTCATCGCGTTCCTCAGGCTGGTTAATCTTTGTACAGTGGAGAGAGACATCTCACTGGTTTCCAAATGATGGTCATGTGTGACAACTCAATTCTGAGGCCCGTGAAAGAGGAGTGCCGTTTTATGATGTGTGAGAAATGTGTTCTCTTTGTGTTGCACTTGGTCCAGAGGAAGTGTGTCTGCGTGCCAAACTGCCTTGACAGTCTATTCCCTCTCACTCAAAATGAGATATTATTTGTTGGCCAGTGCAGTTGGTGGTGTACGTACAGTATATCACTCTGGCATTAAGGTTTTCGGCTCTCAACATAAATAAAACGTGCACGTGCAGCTCTCAGCAGAAGGGAAACACGACTTTGGAGATACAATGTCACAGGAATGATGGGGACAAAGGGATGGAATGCATGCAAAGAAAAAGGCCATAGTGTGGAAATACCATGTTGACAATCGCACTGCTCTTCTGCTTTATCATTATTCTGAGGTAGTGGCAACAGATGACCTTTCCTGGTCAAGAGCTTAGTGTGGTTAAAATTCAATTGAGTGGAAGGGAGCCCAAAGGAGAAGAGAAAAAAAATAGCATGGTAACCTTTATTCTTTTATTGATGCTAACCTTGAACAGTGGGCCCCAAAGGGGATGAGTGCAGCGTGCGCGAGAAAATAGGCTTTAGAGAGTGTGTGTGTGTGTGTGTGTGTGTGTGTGTGTGTGTGTGTGTTGTGCGTGCGCATGGCCGCGAAGATAGCAAATGAAATTGTTTAAACACAAAGGTCTGACTTTGTGCTGGTTAAAAATAGTCTTAGTGCAGTTTGCCATTTCACTGTGTCTGTCACATACGAATGTACAGTCAACCGGCACAGCCTGTGCTGCTGCCGCCAAACAGCGCAAGTCTCCCCAGCGGCATCTTCCTCTCGCTGCCTCTCTTGTTCTCGCCATCCGCCATCCATCCTTCCTTTTTCCTCTGTCTCCTCCCCCACCTTCCCTCTCGAGGACTGAAACAGGGCTAATTGAAATAAATGAACTGCGGCGCAAATCATTGTTGATAACATCAGCGGCATGGGGATGCTGATTGCAAGCTTGTTGAGTGAATGTTGCAGAACTAGTTGGTAATGAAGGACCTTGTTTGCCTATTACACTCTGGACATTGCGGACACCCACACGCCCTCGTGAATATTGTTCTAACCCACCTGTGGGGTCTGGAGAGGAAAAGGAAAACTGGATGATTCCTCGTTTTGTTTTTATTCGCACATCAATTTTTGACACTTACACTCGTTTTTCATTCAGGCAACTGGCTATTGCTCATAAAGTCCTCAGAATAACTGTACAGTATATAAAATTAGTACAACAAACACTATACACAGGAGGGGCAGCGCCTGGGCCTGGAGGACAGGAGGTAATTACTGGAATGTGTAAATGCAATGAAACAAACAGAACAGCGGGAGTGAATTGAAAAAATATAACACATGCTGGATACAGTCTACTGTTTGAGTCAGAGGAGGTAAGCAGCGCATTATGAAATGTCATTTGTTTGAGGGAAAATCTACTGTAAAATATAATTTACATACAGTACATATATATAATTCCTGTAATATTTCATACTCTCTATTTGTTAATTTGAAGACGATTTGATTTTAGCTAAACTGCAGAGACTGACTGTAGTAACTATGTCATATGAATCAATTCATGAAGCTGCTCAACATTCATGATTTGGTAATTTCTAGTTTAGGGAAATAGTTGTCGGTGTGTGTAGATACTGAATTTTAATTTCAAAAACCACTGGTGCAGCACAGTGTAAACTCGGTTCATGAGTGGATTTTCCCTTTAAGGCAATCAACCACATCGCTCTGATTTGGCCCTATCCTCATTTCACTGGCCCCGTGAAATTGCCACAATCAGCCAGAAGATGTGCAAAAAAAAAAAAGAAGAAAAAAATCACAGTAGACTTGTACCCAGCTTCTGTCGGTGTTTCATGCTTCTGAAAGAGCAACAACCCATTCCCTCTCTAGTCCTATAATCCTGGCCACAGAGACACACAAACACAGACACACAAAAATAACAGAATCTTCTTTAGCACCATTGAAGAGCAAATCGTGTCAAATGAACAGCAACATATTCTGTTCAAATGTCAACATGTGAACAGACCAGAGAAAAACAAAAACCGCTGAGCAGGGCAGAAAAGTGAAAACGGGTTATGTCAGCCATTATAAAATGCTTTCAAGACATGCGAGAAATGTCTCCTGGTATAAAGGACCCGCAGTCCTTAGGACGTGAGAGCTGTATGATCAGCGTGCTCTTAATGCTTGTCCTGAAATATCCCCAACCTAGCTGCTAAGGTATGTCATAGTAAGTACATACCACAGTAGAAGGGGTGTTAATGTGACATATACAGTACTGTAGTCTGTGGAAACATTGAGCTTACTATCAAGCCCACGAAGGGAAGCAGTCCAATGAAGCAAACAACCTTATCCATTCAAGTAAGTGTCGGGTCCAGTAACTAGCTACACCTATTGAATACTAATCAAGGTAATTCACTGAGAAAACTGCAGTTGAAGGGTAAAAAGGACAATTTATCATTCCTGCACACAGGAAATTAATTATGGTGCTGGTGTGGAATTAATATGCTAGGCTAGTGCACAACTGCTCTGCGATTGTCATTAAGGTGAAAATCTGCGATTGCAAATGAGTACGACAACGTCTCTGATTTATTCAGTCCGCGTCTTTTGTAAAACATTAGGTGGCAACTAGTTCATCCATGATCTGAGGAGTGCCACTTAACGGACTCGTACCACAGGATGACAGAAAGTTCCTTTCCGTGATCGGACAGATCCGCCCCGTTTGTGATTGGTCATCGTCAAGTGGTGCGGTCCTCACAATTCTTGAGGATCAATCAGAGGACACTCAACCAGTGAAAAGAAAACAAAAAACACAGAATTAAATAGTTTTAACTGGAAGATTTCCCTTTGGTGAATGTGCTTTGTGCCCACTGATGCATGTCCTCTTTCTTGTCATTCTTCTTATTGTTGTAAAGCCATAGAGCCTATTTCATTGGCTGTTGAAGAATCTTAAATAATATACCACAAAACCCACCACATACATGAACATAATGTAATAAATATTGCTCAGGGTAGTGGTAAAAGTCCATTTTCTTTCCTTGAAAACTTGCTGTGCAGGTCTTTTTCTTTGTCACTGGCAGAGGTGTTAACCATTGAAGCAAACTCGTCCAACCTGGAATCCAAACTTCTGGTTGCTCTTGCCAAAGTCGACAGGAGCCACATCTACGATAGGGAGCAGCTCTGCCGAGGGGGATTCGATCTCCAGAACAGTCCTTTCCTGACCTTTGCGGAACTGAAAGAGAAAAAAAAAGTCTTCTTAGGATTCAGTCTTTATTCAACATGCTAGCCATCTCCACTCTAGTGTTCATTTCATTCACGAGAATCTACAATCTTTTTTTCCTATGACTAAGATAGGATGACAGAGATACCATTAAAAAACTAACTATGACTATAGCAACATGCATTATTGTTAAGAAAAAGAGGTTGGGGCGAAATTGTAGATCAAAACACAAAAACTACACAAAATCTTTTTATAATTTCATTGATGAAAAAAGGAGATAAACTTACAAACATTGCTTTTTTCAAACTTTGAATGGCCTGCCTGAAGCCCCTTTGAAGTCAGTGATTTGATAACTAGACACTTATTAACTCAAGTACCAGTTGACAAGAGCATGTCCCAGCACTGACCTGGCATCCATCATGCACTGCAGTGATGAAGGGGCTTTTGGCCTGTGTCAGCTCCTCATCATTGCTGCCCCTGAAGCGGAGGGCATGCTGGTGGGAGCGGGAGGTGCCGTCGAACCAGCCTGCCGAGTTCTGGCAGGTGTAGGTGAAGCTCTGCTTGGCCGTGGCACTCAGTAGTTTCAGGAAGGTCAGCTGAACGACATGTACAGGGTTCGCGTCCCTGTCGTTGTACGAGAACTGGATGGCGCAAACACGCGGACGTTAGATTCCGTCATAGGTAGAGCATGTTAGTATGGACCCAACTTTAGAACAGCATCAGCAGAGTCACGCCCAAGCTCTCTATCATATAATTGTATTTCCTTTACAATTATTAGTACAAATGTTCCCCTTTCATGGAAATTTTTGTAAGCAAGATTGCAACTTCTCTTGAAAATCATGACAGACAGAGGAAGTAAAGTAGAACGTGAGGATATTAAGGGAAGAAGGGAAAAAAAAGCAAATTCAAGCACTCTGGGTTAGAAAGTAAGTGAATTGCAATTGTGCAGGCAGCTCAGTGATTGTCTCAGAGGGTTATGAGATGTCCGATCGGGTGCACGTGAAAAGCCAGTGCTCTTAGCGTGTTGCCCTGAATACTAATCAATGAGATGGAGCTGCCAATGACTTTGTGCGAGTCACTCTGACTCCTGAAACCAACTGCTCACAATATCAAATCAACTCTGTCATTTCAAATGGACTAATAAATTAAAGTTCGCAAATAAACAAAAACATTGCATCATTCACATCTGTCATGTGCACCTGGGTAGATACAAACACACACACCTCTACTTGTCAGTCATGCGTATGAATATCACTCAAACACTCAAATAGGACGAGTGGTAGTAGCTGAAAAAGGATTGCCTGGCATTTGGAGCCAGGTGGAAATAATAGCAGGAGGAAAGTTTTGATGTTTTTTTTTTTCGTACCTGCTTTCCTTTCCTGTATTGGCTGTACCAGCTTCCTGGCTTCTCTTTGTTCCACGCTGCTAATTTCACCTAGATTCACAGAGGGGGAGCAGGAGGATGTTGAGTAAAAAGTTTAGGCTCAAGGGATTCAGGGAGGTATTTGCGCTCCGATGTAATACGATGAGGTCGACTTTGTAAAGGCTGACACTGAGACATTGGAGGCTTACCATCTCTGTCCTCTTGTCAGGGTACAGACAGGTCTCTCCATCAGCTGTGAAGTTGCAGTAGACCTTGATTGAGTCGCGGTGACAGCCCTGGTTAGGATCTATCCAGTAGTCTCCTACAAAGTGCACAAAAAGCATGTCAGTCAAACAAGCACCAGATGTTACGACATACACGATGATAACATGCAGCTGGTAAAATGACACACAGATTTGACTTGAAATGGTTGTGTGTTTGAGTGTGTGCATTTCCAACATGCCCAGTGTTTCCTAGACTAGATGCAACTTTTAAGGTGATGAGAAGCGGTCTGTGAAATGGGCATCAAGCAATGTCTTTGCTAACCATCTTTGTAGTGAGGCTGAACCATCATGAGCTCTTTGCAGGTGCGGGCAGGGCTCTCGAAGGTTCCCAGAGGCCTCCTCATCAACTCCACTTCGGTTTTCATAGAAGACAGGGTAGCAAAGACTTCTTCCATTCCCTCTGCGTCCTCTAGAGGCTGATCTCCCTGGAGGAACTCCTCCATGTCCAGATCCACATCCTCCTCCCTTGATGGGGATATTCCTCCCGTCCGATCGGAGTGCCTTCGTCTCTTCCGCTTGCCCCCCCTGATCGGCAGGGGCTGAATCATTGTTGCAGGGGGTCCCTGGAGGTAGCACAGAGAGGTGAGCAAGAGGTGAAAGAGAAAGGAAGGGGATAAAGTTGACACTGAGAAGGTCGTGATGTGGATCATTGGATGTACTCACCGGGGGTCCTGGTGGGCCAGCAGTGCCTGTATCACCTCTGGGACCAACAATTCCCTGGAGAATAAAAGAAGACAAAACTTTGTGTCAATCATGTCTCACCTGGAGCCTCTGACACACCACTTGGCTAAACCCCGGCTTTATCCATGCAGATATGTCTGCTGCTTTATAGGATTATCCCGCTTTGTGCATCAGCACTCTGTGGTCAAAGCCTTGGCTCTCAAGACACACTATAGTGGTTTTCGTAACATCACACACACCAGAACAAAATCCTATTAAAAGAGCCCAATGGAAAAATCACACACTAGGCAAGAGTGGCTGTACAGCAGGTTTTTAGTTTCAAAGACATGCGGTAAACATAGCTGAGCATTATGATTATGGCGCATGGTATATTTAAGCCAACAGACATTTTTTCTCTCTTCACCCACATATGCTCCCAGCAGCTGCTAACCAAGTTGAGTACAGGAATGGCAATGAATCAATAAGACAGATTACTGGACTCACCGTGTCTCCCTTGGATCCTTTCTCACCAGATGCACCCTGAGAGTGAAGAGGAAAAGTAAGCAAACAGTCAAAAAATAAATTAAAGTTATTGTAATAAGCTGTTAACTGGGGAATCAGGCACCTGCTGAAAATTTGAACTCTACTGACAATGAAATAATAACAGCACTGTACTCGTGATCCTTTTCTAACACAATCAATCTTAGAAAAGGATCATCAAAAAAACCTTGTAACACCCAGGTCACTTACTGACAGTCCTGGTGGTCCTGGTGGGCCTGTGGGACCAGGTGGGCCGGCGACACCCTGCATACAAGGACAAACAAATCTTGTTACTGAACTAAGATTTCTTTGAACATAACTGTCTCAAATACATTATGTTGCTGCTCCATGTACCCCATCTCCTTTCGATCCATGTGTACCCTGTATCCCGGGCAGGCCTCTGTCTCCCTTCTCACCAGATTCTCCTGGCGGTCCAATTAGACCGATCAACCCACCATGACCCTGCAGAGAGATATGGTTCATTAGCATAGTTTCCAAGGATTTAGAGTGGCACAAAGTGTTCTCTATACTAAGGGCTAAACACTCACTTTATCTCCCTTCGTTCCAGGGTCTCCTTTTAGTCCTAGAAGTCCAGGTGGCCCCTGTTAATAATACCATATGCATTAGTTGGTCACAGCAATGCTGTAAACTGAAATGTGGTTAGTTTGTGTTGGGTTTGAATCCTGATTTATTAATCGAAATGTCCCGGAAGCCCCTTCTTATTTTCTGGGCTCCATAATCAGGCAAATATAAGAATCTTACTATTGGTCCTGGTGGTCCAGTTTGCCCGGGTGGCCCATTTAACCCTTGTTCGCCCTGGAAAATAAACACAGGGATTGATTATTACAGCATGTCAAAACATTAATTACACATAAACAGAAAGGACCTCATGTGGTTTCAGCATGTACTAACCGAGGGACCTGGGATGCCTCGGAGTCCTTCTGGGCCAGACCTTCCGGGATGTCCTTGGGGTCCAACAGGGCCTGTCTTACCCACTGGACCCTGGGTTCCCATTGTCCCCTACAGAGAAACGGGAGAGTGAGCAAATTACATCAAAAAGGTTTTGTTGATGGGCAAGATATACAACTGCTGAGTACCATTCCTCATCCTTACCTTTGCTCCCTTCATGCCTTGCTTCCCTTCTTTTCCTGCAGCACCTACATGACCCTGAGTGAGAGAAAGACAATGTTGCTCAGATGATGATGAGTACTATTAACCATAAGAAAGCTATAAGGAAACACACATATTACTACATTCATATATACAAAATACAATACACTAAGCTCACCCTCCGTCCAGGAGGTCCTAAAGGACCAGGCTCTCCAGAGGCTCCAGGGGGTCCCTACAGATTAAAAAACAGAAATACCATCCAATCATGAAAACAGTAAACACTGAGGAGAAAGCCCAGCTACAGTAATTAAGACTTAAAGTTTCACAATGTGAGAGGATAAAGACTTTAGCTAAGCAACAAAATATGGTAGTGTTATAAATATATACAGTAAGCATATAAAAAAAACCTTACTGCTTTGCCAGGTTCTCCATTGTCTCCCTTAGGTCCCGGTCCACCATCTACCCCCTGATGAAGAAATGTAATGAGGGGGAAGTTATCAAAAAAATAAATCAAAGATAATTACTAATGAAATAACCATAACAATAATGCTCACATTAACGCCAGATTCTCCACGGGGTCCTGAATCTCCGGGGAATCCGATAGGACCCTATGGGCAAAAAAATTGTTATTAGCCATCGTACGTGTGACATTAACAGACTGACTGATCTAACAATCAGAGCAAGAAAATGTCAATGAACCAGAGAGACAGACTCACGAGGTTGCCTTTGGATCCGTCCTCGCCTGGTACCCCTCTGGGTCCTGGAGGCCCAGCTGCACCGGGAGGGCCAGAGTCACCCTTCTCCCCCACATCGCCTTTAGCACCCTAGGACAACAACAGATGAGTTTACAATCACTGAAAGGGCAAAGAGAGAAAGCAAATAGGGGATGATGTTGAGCAAACCAGGAAGGAGGGAAGGAGGGAGAGAGGGAGGGAGGGAGGGAGGTTATGTGACTCACAGCAATGCCAGGCTCTCCCACTGATCCTGGGTCCCCAGCCTCACCGTCCTCACCCTGGTAGAGAGGGGGACTGTTAGCAACATATAACACCACAAACGCACTGGCGCATGAACACATGTACACAAACCACCACCATTCCACTTTATGTGCACAGGCACAGGCAGTGTAGTCGCTAATGGTAATGCTGACCTTCTCTCCAACAAGTCCAGGCTGGCCGACCCCACCAGACAATCCATGTGGACCCTGGGGCAGGAGGAGAGAAAGAACAGCTTGAATCAGAATCCTATGAAACAAGAGCGAGTGTGAAATATTCATTTGATTCACGAAAAATCAAGTTCTAGGCGAGGTACAGTATTCATCTATTTGGTTTGTCAGCAGTTCTGCTAACCGAATGCTGAAACTGGAACAAAATAATCACAACACGGGGAAAAATACTGCGTGTCAGGTTTGCAAGGTGGATAGTATCTGAGTTGCATGGATGCTGTTTCCCCATCTCTCTCCATCAGTAGGTTTGTTTGTTTGTGCATGTTAGCCTGCACACATGTATTTCAGTATATTCTGCCTGCAACCTGTAAAAGCTTGTCTTGTAGAATAGGAGAGCTGAGTACAGTCATGCACTGCTACTGAGCTCCTGCTGTCAGCTTCTTTCCTCACACGCCAGCCCGCTCCATCTTTTGCTCTTTTCCACTGTTCCTTTATCAGGATCCCACCATCTCTGCACCGCTGTATTACCATGCTTCCTATGATGAAGCACTTCCACGGCACACACGGCTTTCTGCAACACTGCTGAATAATTGACCACTCTGAGGGACTGTAGAGAGATGGCCATTACTAGAGGTAAATATAACTGCATCTCAGGGATGATCGTATAATACATCTTAATGATTCATAGAGTAGTAAATATAACTCCCTCCCAGGGATTTTATCCTAATACTGTTTAATAATTGAAGTTTCAAATGTGGCGGCGGGTCTTTGGCAGGAAGTGTTCAAACAAAGAGACAGTATCTGTGGAAATGAGGGACTGGAAAATATAAGCATACGATGCAGTTCAGTTTGATCTTCATATAAGACTGTGTCTTGAATTGGATTCTTCTTTATTCCATAGATGATTCACTGTCATGTTTTCTTCATGATAAGTTGCTGGAAAATATCAGAATTCCAATATTCACACAATGTGTAATTTCAATAGTTCCCTTTATGAGTAAGATTAATTTGAAAAAACTTTGGAGTACACAAAGCAATAAATAGAATTATAATGACTATTTTTTTTATTTACAAGAACAAATATAAAACAAAGAATAATAACCTATATGAATGCAAGGACATCCGCCTAAATTCTGATAGACAGAAATTATTAAAAATTATGCACATTTATTCATTATGAGACTGCCGTTATAATATTTGGTAATTCTGATAAGCAATGGACCATTCTGCTGCATTTATTGTCTTAAATAATGTAGACGTAATGCAGTCTACCTCTCCGCCAATGGACCCCTGAGGGCCTCGTGGTCCGTGCTGTCCTGGGGGTCCCTGTGGAGAGAGAAATTATTTTTTTTTAGTAGGATCTCAGTGCAGATAATAAGGATACACTGTATTAATAAAATACACACAGAGATAGAAACTGGAAGTGAACTAGGGGTTGGCTGGTCCTTTCTAAATTGAATGAGAGTTAGGAGTCAGTCAATGGTTGATTGCTCATGCAGTGGCCCCAGATCTATGATCATTATCGTTGTGACATGATGAAGACGTCCAGACAGGTCATTACCCTCAATATGACACAAGCTCAGATTCTTTCTAATTTTCCCCACCTACTCCCTCTCCCTTATTCCCGCTTATTAATAAGAAACCTCTATCCTGTGATGTGCAAGACCATACTCTCTCATGCACAGTGACTGCATGTGATTTGACTATTCTGTGCAGCTCAAGCGAGCGCCAAGCAATTAATCCTAACTGTGCTCGGCTTCAATTTCAGTGGAGTAGATGTTGAGCTGTGCGCCGAATCCCTCTGAAGTCGTGGTGGGAGCCCCGTGCTGTAAAAACACAGACAGAAAACCAGACAATCTGCCCAGAGAGAGAGAGAGAGAGACTGAGTGGGACTAGAGGAAAAACATATCCTTTGGGCAGAGAAATACTTGAGCATTAGAGGGGAGAAATTTGTGATCCGCAACGCGCACACTTGTACGAAACTTCCCCATTGATTCCTCAGCCTCTCTCCTCCCTCTCTCCCTTTCCCTCCTTCCTCTGTTTTGGTTCCATTTTGATGCACCCCCCCCCCCCCTAATCTTGCTGTGGAGAAGAAGGGCCATAGAGGCTCTTGTTGAGCGTGTGTTCATGGTTGACGGCGTGGTGAGATGACTGTCACAAAGGAGGATGCTCATTAGACAGCCAAGGCTGAGGCTAATCTGATTAGCAGCTGTCACACCGTCTTCCTGCTCACAATCAGTGCCCTGCCTCTTCCTTCCACTCCGCTGCTCCACTGCCTCCCTTCTGTCACTCTCTCTCTCTCTCTCTTTTTAAAATCTATTTCCTACTTTTATTTACCTCTTCATTCTCTGGCATTGTCTTTCTCGCGCATGAAACCATGGTCTATTTTGTCATTGACATTGAAAAGATGAGTTCAGATTGTTATAGGTTGAAAGGTTCAAGAGGCTTTTTTTTCCTGTTCACCAAATAGACTGCATATCAAAATGGATGAAGTCACCAGTACAATGAAGCTAATGTGGAAGTCAGTTTCTATAAAAGCCTATGAGCAAATGACTCTTCTTCTCACTTGTTAATACCGTCGGTAAACATTTTCCTCAGGAGTTAGCGGTCTCCATCTCTCGTTTCAAGTCTTCTTCAAAGCAGCACGATGTTCATCTTGTTCATTTTGAGTAAAATAGACGATAAAGCACTGTATGCATTGGCGCATGGATACAGCGTGATTGACATCTAGTTCTGTCCAATTGGTGCATGGTTGCAGGTGTAGGTGGGCGTGCTCTCAGTCAGAGAGCATGCCCCCCACTCCTACGTCTTGAAAAAAACAACAAGATGATGTTGGTCACAGTACTAAACTCGACGCTTCAAAACGACAGTTCCCAAACCAATGGGCGACGTCATGGTGGGTTAGTCTGGAAGTAGAAGAATAGCCAAATGTCTTGATCTAAATGAGTCATTTTTGTGTGTGCATTAGATAATGTGTATCCGGGCTGAGTTCAAAACCATGGCAGGCTTTCATCTAAAGATCAGTGAGACTAATCGAGGACCAGAGCAAAGTGAGTTCCACTCAAGACCCACAGCCCGGAGTCTCGGGGTGGTAAACGCTAATGATTATCGGCACAGGAAAAAGGTTGGTTCCACGAGTTTGACACAAAGCCGCAGAATCAGCACAGCTGGTGCTAACAAACTAAATAGGTGGCACTAATTCAAGTTTAATGAGCTGTGCTGGGCTGTCTGCGCACCAGCTCTGGTTCATAGGCTGCTGATGCCTTGAACCTGTGCAATACTGTAATTACGAGAGCTGCGATTTGGGCAACCTTGGAAACACCAGGTCAGATAGAATCTCAAAAACAACATCATATTTTATCTTCTCCACTTTTAATTACAGCCTTTTGCTCCTGTAATAGTCTATTCGAAAAATTGCAATTCCCTGGTATTAGGAAATCATAATTAAGCATGGAATGAGTTTATTGCAGTATGTGTCTCTAATATGAAGGCAGAATGAGATTTATTCTATAACACAATGGTATCCAGTAATTATGTGCTGTAATTGCAGAATTATATGATTATGTGTAATGCGTTAACATATTTGATCATTCTTTAAATGGGATATCAACAATGAATAACATTTAATACACACCAAAAATCTGTAAAGCCTCGCCCAAAATTACTATGTAAGATGTCACCAGTATAATATACGTCATCAAGTTATCTTTGACTATTTGGTGACCTTACCCTAGAAGCCCGTGTGTTCACAAACACAGAACAGTGCCTAGGAGTTTCCTTACAATAAAAAAGGAACCTTTCTCGCATCATATCCCCAATCTATCTAAAAATAATTTTTTTGTGTACAAACCAATGCATATGTTTGATCCTGATCAAGATCTTTGAAATTGGTTGAAGACAAAGTGGAAACACACTTTCAAAGTAAAGACAATATCAGACAAGACCAAGACAGTGTTCTAATCACAAAATCATACAAGATGTATGAGAAGTGTTGTTGAGAACGGACTTGTGACTGACACTGGATCACAGCAGTGGATACGTGTTGAGTGTTGAATGTTGTGAGATTGCTGAGCTGTTCTTACCATTGAGCCAACATGCCCGCTCTCTCCTTTCTCGCCTGGTGGTCCTGGCATTCCCTACAAATGCAGATATGGTGAGCAAGCGGCCTCAGGCATGGCATAGAAATAAAAATAAACATGAAAGAAATAGAGATTATCCAAGGAGATGAAGAGTTAGAGTTTATAGCAATCCTTACCTGTAGTCCAGAAGGACCAGATGCCCCCTTAAAGCCTCTGTGACCTTCATCTCCTTTTGCCCCGTTCATTCCCTGCTGCCCACGAGGGCCTGGCTCGCCATCTGCACCCTGAAAGATTCACGGACAGGTCAGCACGGTCAACGGCGCACCAACCAAACCAACCAACCTTTCTCTTATGATGAAATACTTTCACGTGATGCATTCTGAGTTATCACAACATACTGTCAGTCCAGGCTGGCCCACAGGCCCTTGAATTCCAACAGGTCCTGGGGGTCCCTGGAAAAGCAGCGGGGACAGTTCAATACACGTTCACTGCAGGGAAGACATCATTTTAACCATCTGCTATTTCCACCAGAGGATGCACTGTCCAGACCAAATTAATTACAAGTTATCCCGAACTGATTATAAGCCTCCTGATGATGTGAGAACACAATATTCATACTCACAGATTCGCCTTTGTCTCCTTTGCTGCCTTTCTGGCCTGGTCCTCCTGTTTCTCCCTATGGAGACAAATGCACAGACACAAACAAAATGAGTCCAAAAATCTGCAAGCACTTTAAAGCAGTTCTGCGGTCCATGCTAGTTGACCAATGTCCAACTACCTTGTCTCCATCCTCTCCTGGAGGTCCAGAAGGTCCTGCAGCCCCTGGCAGCCCTACAGGTCCCAGTTCCCCATCATGCCCAGCTGGCCCCACTGGCCCCTTTTCTCCCTGGGGAACAGATGGGAAAACATAATACATTTAGTAAATGCTAAAATATTTATTATTCACATGTAACAGCATGACACATTGATTCATGTACGTACCAGGGAGGAAAATCACACCCAAGAAAAGCAGGCCTAATCTCCCTCCCTTTCTCCTTCTGTGTCTCTTTTACCTACTGCTCCCTGTCTCATAATGAAACATTCCCGAAGCGAGAGCACATGTTGTTGTTTTGCTTATTACCGAATGGTGGGAGGTGATGGTACAGTATGTGTTGCCTGAGAAATAAAATTAGCAATGTTCCCAATCTTACTGGCTCGCCTTTCTCTCCCATCGGCCCAGCAGGACCCACGCCACCGGGTCGTCCTGGCTGCCCAATAGCGCCAGCCGGCCCAGCAGGGCCCCTCTCTCCGGTAGCACCCTGGAAATAAGAGGAGACAGAGAGGCAGCGAGGTTAGGTGAGAATGCGACATGATTCACTCTTTGATTAAATGTTGTGGGCACGATCACTTTTCACCATGGAAACAGCCTCCTGCCACGTATGTCCTAGAATTCTACATTACATAGAAGCCGAACAGAGACCAAGGGATGTGATGGGAAGCAATTTAATGAAATCAGACTTACAGTAGATCCTGCAACACCAGGTAGGCCCTCGCCTCCTTTCAGACCTGCAGGTCCCTGGAGAGACAGAGCCACAAACAGCATTCACAACCAAGTGACAACCACATTCATTGCAAGATAAATGATCAGTGACTTGAAGTAGTTTCTAATTGCTTTGGTTAGATTTTCAAATCCGAATTTCAGTTTGCAAAACTCCTGCATAGTTAGCATGCTGTTATCATTTTAAGTTGAAAGATTGATTTCGGATTTATTCACAAACTGCACATTTCAGGATGAATCTGACAGTGAATGAAGGTGAAGAAATGAGATATGTGGAATCCTGTGTTACCATGGCACCAGGGTTCCCCCTGCTCCCTCTGAAGCCTTGGAGCCCAGCAGGGCCACTTTTCCCAGAGGCTCCTGTTGGACCTGGGTCTCCCTGGAAACCACACACACACTCATTTGATTTGATATAAGGCAAGTAGCCAGCAGACAGCAGCATCAGGCCCTGATGCAGTCATTAATCACTTAAACCAGCAAGCCACACCAAAAAAGGAACATTTATCTTTTATGAGCCGTAATACACTCAACACCGCAAGGTTTCCTCTGTTATTTATTAGCAAATTAGAGGATAGGATGAGACCCAGGAGATAAGATATTCATACAGTGCTGAGAGAGTCCTTGGGCTTTATCTGGTACAACAGTAATAAGTTGGTGCTGATAAGTGATTATGATCCTGACATTATGATGAAAACCACTCACCTTGGAACCCTCCTTCCCGGCAGCTCCCGGTAAACCATGCTCACCGGGTGGTCCTGGTGAGCCTGGATGGCCTCTATCTCCAGTTGGCCCCGTCTCACCAGATTTGCCCTGAACACAACCAAAGTGCACAACGAACCTCACATTACAGTTCTTCAAAAACATGCCTCCCGAGAAAAACAGCTGTTTGCTTCAGAATAAATAAATCAACTAATATCCCATGAGCGGATCCTCTTACCTGTGGTCCAACGACACCTGGGGGACCAGGAGGTCCGTTCTTGCCTTGGAACCCCTGAAGAACAAGACAAGGACAGGTTAATCAGGTGTCTCTCTATCAGACAGGGAGGGTGTGTTCCTTGATTTAGTATAGGCCCCTCAACTTGCTCTCTTAGTGGAACGGCTGTAATTCAATGAGTCATAACTGTTGACTTGTTTACTGTGTCGATCACGTTGACTTTAGGTTAAGGGAAAAAATGTATATTAAATATGTAGATTTGTTGAGAGTAAAGGTGACTCACTGGTTCCCCTCTCTGGCCTGGGTGACCTGGTAATCCATCCTTTCCTGGTGGACCCTGTGAAGGAGGCATTTTCTTACATCACTGTAATAACGTGAACATGACCATGGGTGAGCATGAAATGTGGAATGAGGTAAAAATGAGTAACATTAAATCAACCGGGCGAACACTATTCAGTGCACGTCTAGCCCACTCACATTAGGGCCTTTAGGTCCTGGTTCGCCGTTTCTTCCCTGTGGTCCTTGGGGACCCTAGAGAATAATAACACAGATGATCGAAACTCTGATCCGAACCACAGATCATATTTTCTGGTGATTGTCCTATACTGATTTATGAGACTATCTCTTGATGGCAAGATTGTTTTTCAGGCTGTAAATCTATGGTGTTATGAAGTCTGTATGTACAGTATCATCTGAGGGTCCAAAGATTACCTGTTCTCCAGGGGATCCTGGAGGACCATCTTGCCCAGAAGAACCCTACCAGGTGGACAAGACATAAGACAAATAAGAACAGTTATTTTACGCGAGTCACTCTAACATTTTTAGCTTTCTGCCCGACAACAAATCTTCAGCTCTCCCAAGATGGTCGTTGAGGGTGAGCGTGTAAACCGAAGCCTCCCCTGCCAAACAGAAGCTTCTCACTGCACCAGATGGCTTGTCATCTCGAAGTGAACAGCAACAACCAGTTCCTACTCGGCCTGTTCATTCGTTAATACTTCATGAGAAAGTCAGGTGTGGGTTTATGTTTGCGTAACTGTACGTGAACATGTCTTTGTTTATCCGGGGGTGTGTGCGCTCACCTTTTCTCCAGACTTTCCAGTGGGCCCCTTTGCTCCTCTCCCCCCTCGGACTCCCTATTAGAGAACAAACAACAATCTGATTTGCACATGCATGAATGTCTGGTGATGTAAAAAAAACATTACAGTGATGTAACAGTGTGCCTCACTCTCATAAGTCAAGGTAAATGGACGGTGTCTAATTAGAGCAAACAGCTTTATGCATTGAGAGAAATATGGCATATCTGTAGCTGTACTCACATTAGGACCTCTTTGGCCCCCAGGCCCTGGCTGACCAGCTGGACCCTGCATTATATAAAGGTTAACAGTTATTTATCACTCACTTATTTTACAATACGTAGAAAAGTTTACACATACAATTCAGAATGTGATGGGGCTTAAAATGTCTGTACAGTCCTCACCCTTCGTCCTTTCTCCCCTGGGACCCCCGCCATACCAGGGAAGCCAAGTGATCCCTGAAGACACACGTAGAGGTTAACCAGCCTCAGCCCCTCCATTCATCACACATCACCCCCAATGTCTCATTAACGTATAATTAACCACTGTATCAAATTAAAGCAAATCTAATCCATGGGCCCAACACAGCCTTAAATACAACATTCATCAGCATGTAATGAATTGATGTCACTAAAGAACTATTAATAAAATAGCCTTTTTTTAATAAGCCATTCATCATCCTTTATTTTTAATCAGACAGGAAACAGTCCAGTCAAAGACATACATCTTTCTGGTTAAAGCTCTGATGAAGGAAGCAGAGGACACATTAACTGATCATAATAGCTCATCAATGCTTAATCACCTTAGGACCTTGTCTTCCCGGGTATCCTGGCAATCCAGGCACGCCAAGTTTACCCTGCAGAGAGATAAGGCAGAATAAGAGGGGAGGAAGAAATCTGCCAGAAAAATATATTTAACAAAAACGCCATGAAATGGCATTAACCATTGAATTAGGATATTTATGACATGCTGCTGACTATGCATGCACCAATACAGCGGGATGTCTTTAAATGAATGCACATAGTGATGACAGAACGATTCAGTGCTCTGGTTCAGTGGTAGTTTTCCTTCAGGTGTAGGCTGTAACCACATGATATATATGTGGTTGCATTGAAATCCACATGTACATTGATTTTCATTTTATACAACACTCTATTCACAGCTGAAAACTGAGCTCAGGGAATTAACCTGAACTATTTAAACATTATAATGGCTGTAACGGGATAATACTGGTATAGATAAGATTTTTCCTATAATTTGAAGCATATTTCATCCCCCATCCTCCTCTTTTGTGCCCCAATGTTGTCTTGTAATGTAAATTTTGTGTAAACATTTTTCTTTTAAATTACCTTTTCGCCCGCTATGCCGGGACCTCCAGAATCTCCCAAGGGTCCTTCTTGGCCCTTTAGCCCCTCTGTTCCATCCTCTCCTCGAGCACCTGGCACTCCATTGTCACCCTAAAGTCAAGAATGGAAGTCATAGCTCTATTACCAATCTGATGGAGAATTACTCAAATTAAATTATACTGGGGTGATTTGAGGTCGCACTCACCCGGTCTCCCTTGAGTCCCATGTCACCTTTGAACCCCGGGAAGCCATCTTCTCCCTGTAACGGATTGAGGAGACTTGATGTATAATTAAAGTTCTTTAAGGATAAATGGCGTCACTACTTTTTATTTAGTGTTCTCCCCCCTACGACCCACAGTTTCATAAGCTGCAGGAACAAAAGCTCACTATCTTTTACTCACCTTCTCTCCTTTGCCCCCCTTTAGACCTCTAACTCCATCTGCTCCCTGTGGGGGAAAAATATATAATTTAGCAACGATCCAATATCCCGGACAAGCCAACCTACGAAAAAAAACTCTGGACATCACATAGAAAAATCACTGGTTGCCTGTATTTCCAAAAATATCCCGTCCTAAAACAATGAAATGATTTATAAGTGAGTATTGATTTTTTTCTTGACCTAACATTGCTCTGTTATTGAGCGGTTATTGACCTTACATTCATGTCATACTAATGACTGCCAACAAGGTCAGGCTTCCCCTGAAGGATGTCGGGGGCAGACTACGTGACAGAGTCAAACACTGAGTAGAATGCCATTTAACAGCCCCAGTTTATTCCTCGATTTTAAACGCACGCTCAGTCAGAGTGGACTGCTCCACTCCTGTGCACACAGCTCTGCTCTGTATGACCGCCAGTTGTTCCCCACTCTGTTGATAGCGTTCCCCTTGAGAACCGTGGTGCGTTCCCTCCATCTGTCAACTGTCAGTCATACACCCAAGCACCTTGTCCGTCACAGGTAGACACATATGCAGAAGGAAACGGGCGGCGGAATAAATATCTCATTGGGCGTTACACCTGGGATCATGATGCGTTCATGTCTCACCTTGACGCCGCGGGTCCCTGGGTACCCAAGAGGCCCCTGAGCGCCTAGTGAACCCTACATGAAAATATAAAGAACAGTGTTTTTCAAGCAAATTGCATTTCTCTGTCCACATATGAATGACCAATCAGCCGCAGTGTCATATCATTTATTACCAGGAAACAAAAACAGACACAGAAAAAGCAGGTGACGCTGATGAGTGGGAACCGCACGCCGCTGACTTTAACGGGCTACTGCTGTGGTACAATAAAGATGATGACATCGTAGGAACACAATGATTATTATGATGAGAGTAAGCATTATTGTAACCTAATGTCAGTGAGTGCAATAAATTATCAGAAAACGGCATGATACTTTTAATAACCTGCTACTGCAAACAAGCCTCAGTTGTTTAGATACCCACTTGAATTCCTTTCTCTCCCGCGGGGCCCTCTCTTCCTGGGTGACCCTGAAGAAGGAAAAACATGAAAGAAATCTACTTGGTGCTGCTGCAAATAAATCATTATAGTGTCAATCCTTGACTGAAATGTCTGAATGGGCCAAAACAATGAAAAAGGAGGCAACCCCCTTTGGCACTTGAATAAAAATAAAGTAAGGAAAAAAAATACTACAATTACATTAATATGACTGTTGATTAACGTAAAGTGTTCGTTTTTTTAAATAAGGAAATGCGGAAATACACACTCTTACTTTTATATAAATGTACATAGGTTTGACCCATTTGTCAGACTACACTTGATGGACAACGATGTGCCTATGCCGAAATGCATTGCATTGCATCAATAGTGTGCAGACTCCTCTAGTAAATCAATTGATGTTGTGCAGTTGTCATTTGCACTCTCTTTGCATGTGCATGTAGAAAAATTAATGTGCAAAGGTATTGATACATGCATGGTTCTGTATTTTCCTGTTGTTGTATGCATTTATGTAATGTTTGTGTTTCTGTGTTTACTTACAGTGGGGCCATCAATGCCTGGCAGTCCCAGCATGCCTTGTTTCCCCTGGGGACCCTGTAGAGGACAGAGAGAAGTATGAACACTGTGGTAGAGCTTCAGAGACGATGGAACACCCCAGCTCCCCCTAAGAGACCACATTTCCCACTTTGCTGCTTCGATACCAAACATTGTATTTCATGAGTAAGTCCAATTTTTATTTCTTTGATCAGTCTAGCCTCGTGAAGTGCACCAGTCAACGGCGTCCCCGGTGTCTGTTTTGCCTGAGTGTGTTTCTTGCCTATTGATTTCCTGTCTAGCCTGGTCTTGTCTGAATGGAAGCCAGACGTGGCCGGTTTGTACACTTCTGCTCAGCCAGCCTCCCCGGGGTTTGTGATGACAGAGGTCACAAGGTCACAGCTTTATTTCTGAAATTAGACATGCTACCTACCTTCTCTCCTGGCAACCCAATGGGACCCTGAGGACCAGACAAGCCCTGGACCAGAACAAAGCATCAATCAGGTTAAGTGTCACAAGACTAAGAGGCGCTGAGAGTTGAGGTTATGCTTGAGATGGGTTGTGTGTATGTCAGAGCCATGGGCAGCATGTGTGGATGTCCTCGTGTGGGCCGACAGTCTGCATTAGATTAGAAGCCAGGAAACTGAAAATATGATTGACTCAAACTTATTTGACTGTAATGTCTCCAGCAACATTTTTAAATTACAATTTGTTGCTTTGGGAGAATTTTTGAAACATATGGAATAGCATGTAAACCATCAGTCCTCAGAAACAGGAAGTTGTTATGCAACAAAAAATTTAAAAAGGTTTGTGTGAGAGAGTAAATGTTTTCTGCAACTGGATGCTTGCAAGTGGTTGTGTATAATGTATAATGTATATTGAATCATCAATACATTCATATGTAATGGATTAACTGTCATAGCAACAATGCAGTGGGTTTTGTAGTTGTTGCTGTTTTGGTACAGTACCTGTACTCCTGGATTCCCCTGTTGACCTGGGGGCCCTATCTCTCCAGATGGACCCTGGGAAGAAGAAACACAGTCAGTCACACACTTCACGTGATTTTTCTTATATATAAATTCATCATCACATGTCTGGTTATCAGGTTTTTTAGATGGCCAGACAAAGCTGGAGTTTCTTAAAAAACATACAAATTTCCAAGGACAATTATCTTAATATATATATTTATTAAAGAAAGTAACAGGACTGACCAGGTTGCCCTTTGAGCCTTGTACTCCGTCAGTTCCACGAATACCCTGACAAAGGGGAGCACACATGTCAGAAAATCCTGGAGGAATTGTCACAGTCGGATCGAAAAGCGAGACAGTTCAGCAGCGTGCTTGTTTTTCCGTCAGCGGTATATCGATGATTCCATGCACTAGAGGCCCCCTTTGATGGAGTTGAAGGGACTGAATAGCTCTGATCTTGTAATCAAGACAATGTGGACTTACTGGCTGTCCAGGTGGGCCAGGTGGCCCCCTTGGCCCAACAAGACCCCGAGCACCCTGGAGACAAAACACAGCAAATAGTCAGTAGCCAACCTGCATTCATGATGAGCTGGAGTGAGTGTGGAATACTAAACCAGAAATCACAACTAAAGAGACAGAGAGAGAGTGAAAAACAGAAAGGGACGGAGTATATTTGTGTGTGTGTGTGTGTGTGTGTGTGCATCTGGTTTTGTATGTGCTAGCTGTGCTGGTCTGTGCTTGTTCGAGTGCGTTGTGTGCCCTGTTTTTGTCAGCCTCCCTCTCTGTAGGCTGGCCAAGCCACCTGTTCCAAAGCCACATCTGTGATCTCCTGGGAAGTGATTGATATGGAAATATAATCATTCAGGCCAGGATTTTTATCTCTCCCCCCTCCGAATCCATCTCTTTCCTCTCTCCATGACTCCCTTATCTCAGTCTCCAAACCAAGCAAATTTCTCTTGTCTCTCACCGTCTCACTTTTTCCCATCGCTCCCTTCCTCTCCTAAACACTGCCAACCCTCCTGCTTTCCTGTGTCTGTTTTGTTTAACCCAGCTTGCACAACAAGTCTTATGGTCCTCTGTTTCTTCCTACAATGATTTCTCCCTGCTGAACCCCCAGCCTCGCCTGCTGGGAGAAAGAGAGACTGTGAATCAACCAGTGTCCACCACAAAGATACAGTGGACAAAAAAACCTGCAGCTTCTTCAATGATGCTCTTAAGATCTATGAGCTCCGTCTGTCTGACAGAATGTACATAGACATGCAGTCGGACGCTACTGTATATTTTCGTGTTCAAGCTGCGCGCCTTTTCCCGGTGGCATTTTCTCTCTCAATTATAGGGTGAACAGCAGAAGTGTTGCATTAATAATGTCTGACTGTCCATATTTTTCATAGTGGCTTTATATTGTAAACGAAATTCAGTTTTTTTTATTGTACATTTGCAGTATGAGCAGTGGGTTTTGTATCTTTGTGTAAGATGTTGCATAAGACTTCAGCTGGAGCCTAAATCCAGTGATCTCCTACAATCCCCCCAGGGTCTTTTGCAGGAACCCGTTGTTCTAGGCGTGTTTCTCACAACCCACGGCAAAAACTCGATCAATGATTGTTTACGTTAAAAAATTACAAATCTAGAGAAAACAATGAATGTGACATGTTTCAATGTAGAGGTGTGCTGTGATGTGGGTGTCTACAGTATACGGTATACTCGTCTGGATGTGGTCACTCACAGGTTCGCCCGGTTGCCCCCTCGGCCCCACAGGTCCATCAGATCCCTGAAAATATCAAAGAAGGAAACGGATTCAACACATAAATCTCATGCACCTCTCTGAATAAACCCCAGGGTGGATACATTTATATCCTTACAGACATAATCTGTGAAAGTGGCTCATTAAAGAAATTCACTGCCTGACGGATAAGGCTCAACTGTCTCGGAGCAAAGACTAATAGGCCGCGCTCTCAAACTTCACCCGCCCGCCTGTGTAGTAGATAATATCTTGACAGAGCTGCTATCCTTCATATTTTCAATTCTACGTCAGGGATGCACTGCCTAGCGTTCATGTCTTTGCAAATGCAAAGCGTGATACTGAACGAACTCGGGCCAGCATGGCGGAATTAAAACTTCATGAGTTTGTGACTTAATTTCAGCAAAACCTGCTTTGATCTGCGATGCTTTACCGTCTAAATGGTTTGCTGAATTCCCACAATTTGTTGGCTCTGTTGAACTGGAAAGGATTCCCCCCCCCCCCTAACCATGCATAATGGAAAACTGAGGAAAAACAAAGCACCGTCGTGGGGTGTTTCTTTTAGACTTTGTTTATTGCGAGCGAATTTCAGAAGCTGCTGTGCACTCACCTTCTCTCCTGGATCTCCAACGTGCCCGTAAGGGCCAGGCTTTCCTCTGTCCCCCTACAAGATAAAAGCATTAGCCACAAGCCTCAAGATCTTTAGGACTTTTCTGTTCATAGCAGAGCAACATCAAGCAGATGCTTTTTAGTGTGCACTGTCATCCCGGATATCACAACGATCATCATGATCATAATATGCAAATAGACATCTGCTATATGATGTGTAAGGTATTCATGCATGCTGTGTTGGCGTGTTAGTGTCTGAATGACTATATGAAATAGAGTGACATGTCAAATTACCAAAATCTAACTTACTCTGTGTCCCTTGTTTCCTGGGAGACCTGGCAGGCCGTCAAAACCCCTGTCACCCTGAGAAGTAATAGAGGCATTAAACCCTGAAACACACACGCACGTTCGCACGCACGCACGCACGCACGCAGGCAGACAGACAGACAGACAGACAGACAGACAGGGTAATGTGTAAACATTAGCAGAATTGTACTGAAAGTCTCCCCTGGCAGAGCCTCCCATCTGCTCTGAGTGTGTGTCGGGGAGAAGGAGCTTTCAGATTAGCTGTAGGTCTGCTAAAATACTGCTTTGACTGATAAAGACTCTGCTGTTCTGTCAAACGGGCATCAGGGGAGCCTGATTTATTTACTAAGCTCTTCCTGCAGCTGTTAGCTATTGAGTTGCCTCATTGTCAATACATATAATAAGCTGAGGGCTGCTGGATACCTAAAGGCTTACACTTGCAAGTTGAGCACAAGACCTTGCTGTCTAAACATGTCATATCGATGTGTTCATGGAAACACGAAACAGGGTTCAACACAAAAACGAATATGCAGTAAGGATGTGAAAACTTTGCTGAATCCCCAAAAAACTTGTGGGTTCTTGGTGCAGCTCATCTAGATGAGATCATCACTCCTGCAGCGCAGTGCAGGGAGAGGTCCAAAGGCCTACCTTAGAGCCTGTTTCACCCGGAGCGCCACGACCTCCATCCACTCCTGCATGCCCCTACGTGATGCCAAAAATCCAGTTAACAACAGGTCCTGCTTTTCAGTACAGTCAGGCACAGTCTGCGTTTAGCGCGAGATGCAGATACAGAGGTTTTCGGCATTGGACACCTGCATTGCTCAAGATATCCCTCACCCTTTTTCCTAGCTTTCCGTTAATTCCAGGTGAGCCAGGAAACCCACGCGGTCCCTGTATAAGGAAGGAAGAGAGAGGGACAAGTCGGAAAAAAGGTGTCAAAATGAAAAGCAAGAGGACAAAAGGAAATCAATAATGGAACAAGGAAAGAGAGTGGTATGACGGAAGCGAGTAGCGAGGTGGAAATAATGTCTGGTCTTACAGAATGGCCACTTTCTCCACTGTCTCCTTTGAACCCAGTGGGACCTGGAACACCCTGCAAAAAGAAAATAGTAGGTCATTAAAGCAAGACACGATGCACAAGGAGAGATTTGACTCTTTACTCAAATTAGCACCAAAAAAGAAAAGTAAAGATGAGCTAAGAAATCTTAAATGTCTGTTCATTTCTGCAGTCTTTTTTTTCTTCTTTTTTTTAAAATCAAGGCTGATTCCATAGGAGATTTTTATTCACTGGACATGCATAATGATGAGGCAGGAGTTGGGAGAAAGTAGAGCTTGTGCCTGGTCAGCCAGGAAAGTGAAGCTGAGGTTAAAGGTTGCAGGAGCCCTTGAGTCACTATGCAAACTTGGTCAAGGGCGGAGGAGTGCCTTACCAGTGGACCCGGTCGCCCTGTGAGACCCAGCGGACCCGGAGGTCCCTTCAGTGACAGCTGGAAGAAAAGCACAAATTTTGTGGGTGGGTTTTCATACTGCACAAGGTCTGTTTCGGCTTTTAATATGCAATGAATTGGCCTTCAGATGGCGCACAGCCACAAATGTTGTCAAATGTCACGATGGCAACACAGAAAAGATTTCTGTCAAAATGTACCTTGGCCTGTTGCAGGATAGCTTGTGCCTGTGCCTCCTGAGGAGACACCACTGGTCCCTTCTGGGAGTCACCTCCATACTGGAACTGGATGCGATGAAAAGAAAAGCAGGTGTCAGTTCCCACTGCAGGATCTCCCAGTTGCAATGAAGTTCAATCACACAGCCCCCCCTTGTGGTCGTGCCACCACACCGCACTGGGAAAAGGTGAGCATGCATGAGTGTGCGTTAAGATCTTACTGGTAGCATCAGCAGCGTTCCTGGGGGACCTGGAATCCCGTCAACCCCAGCAAGACCAGGACGCCCTGGGGGACCCTGCAAAGAGAGGACAGGGAAAGAAATAAGTAATAAGACTCTTCTTAACACTCAATTTCTGCCAATAACTATCTCATATATGCTGTGTACCTATACAGTATGTATGTGTATGTATAAAGAGACACACACACGTACACTGCTGGTCAGAAGTTTTAGAACAACCCATTTTCTAGTTTTGAAATGTAAGCAGTAGAAGTCCAGTGAATAACCTTAAATAGAACATAGGTTAGTGGCAAACTGCCCGAGGGAAAAAATAAAATAATAATAATGTGTTTGGAGACTCTTTCATTGTGAGCCGACAATTAGGTTCTTGGAATCTTGAAAAGTAATTCTAAATCAAATGGGCCTTTTACGTGGAGAAATATTTCAATTCACCACTTTCACACAGCAACGGGAGTAAATGAACAATTGAAAGTTAATGCAAACAATTCCCTCGGGTCTGCACAAAGGCAGCGTTGGATGTGTGTGGCTATTATAGTTATGAGAAAAATATAGCAAGATAATGACCAAAAAGAAAAGAGAAGTATGTAAACAAAGGATCAAACCAACCTGCATGTGTAATGCTTGCAACTCCATGATTTAATGAAACACTGAACTGTGTAAAATTGATTATATATTATTTATTTTAGTAATTATTTATAAATTTGTTGCATTTGTTCATCTGATTATCCCTAATTGATTTCAGCTATATGCATCGTTGTTGCATCTTTTTTCAATTCATCTTTGGAAGGAAAAAACATTTGTTGATTTGTTATGTGGACTGAAAGTGTGTAAAGAAAGAAAATGACGAGCTAGAGAGGCATGAGGATGTGTAATCATCATCTTCAGACTGTCTTCACAGTGTGTTCCATTGTGATGAATCACTTAGTCGAGCAATCACACACACACACACACACACACACACACAAAATAAGAAAAATCAGGCCAAACATGTGTGACTCAACATTCGTCCCTGAAGTCCAGCAGGTTCAGTCCAGTGAACCAGGACATTGTGATCCCATGAACATGTTTCAAATGGAGGTCACGGTCCACTAACGCTCTGTGACTAAGCCCCACTCACCAATTCACCCGGATCTCCCCTGGGTCCTGGAGGTCCAGTTGGTCCAGCTGGGCCTGCAAGTCCCTGTGAAGGACACAATCAAAGCGCTCAAACAAACATTAGCTTAGTTTTCAAATAAATTATTATTTTCTTCTATGCCGCGTTCTAACCCTGCAGATACTTGACAATAATCCTCCTTTTATTTATCTCTCTAGTTTTGGATCTAAATCTTTTTACTTATTTGTAATGGTGTACCACTTTGTGGTGTGTTAATAGTATACAAATATATGAAAACCACCAACCAAAAAATACCATCAAACATTGTCATCACTGTGTCAAAGTGTAATCTTGTGTTGCAACATACTGTAGTAGTCTATTTCCAGCTGTAAAAATCTGTTAACCTTTAATGAAAACACCTCAGCATCCACTCAACGTGTTGCAGCACATCTGGGCAGTTACATTACACCACATCCTGTACAACTACAGAAACAACCGTCACAGTTTCTCTTTTTCGCCCTGTTCTCAGGCAGAATCATCTCACCTCTGGCCCTGGTAGACCCGGTGGTCCCTCCACTAACATACCCTAGAAAAAAAGCACACACAGAAGAGAATGCACATTAGTATCAGCTTTTTCTTCTCGTGCTCATGAGTAAAGCTACTAGACTATTCATTAGATGCCGCCAGCAGCTCACCGGTTCGATAACAGCTGGCTCCCCCTTCTGGCCTTTCTCTGCTCTGTGGCCAGCCTGAGTGGGAGAAACAGATGGATACACGTGGATTGTTTGAAATCAATGGACGACGTGACCACTTGATATGCGAGAGCACTGTGAGATTTACCTCTCCATCCCACGTGTCTGCCTTTTCCCGCTCTGCAAATTCAAAGCCGTCCTCGTATGTTTCATACTCCTCATACTCCGTGTCATTCTTGGAAGCTTCATAATCGAGAATCTGTAAAGGAACGACAAGCTGCATCAGTGACAGGCGTAGTGAACATCAAATTACCCCCCCCCCCCCCAGTGTTTCTATGCCAAGGTGAAGACATTTCTCTTATTTGCATTTAACCTACCTCATAATCTGTAACATTTGGGCCCACCGTTACCGTGGAAACTGAGAGATCGTCGTAGAGATCATCTCCATACTCTTCCAGCACTGGCTTGGTCTCCTGTAAACCGGCACAGGAGCTTTAATGAGTCATAGCAGAGAAGAAACGTGGGTACATGAAGCGTACAGTCATGTTTGTAATGTTCAATAAGAATGTTAGCAGAACGGGTGGATCTTATGGCAATGCCATTGTTATCCAGAACACGGGTTGACGGGTGTGCAGTTAATTGCCGGCGTGTAATTAGTCGATGGATTACATCCGATTCATGTGGCAACAAGTCAGAGACTGCAAAAGCTATACAGACAGTATGAGCATGGACAATTAACAGATAACGAACATATGGGAGACGTACAGAAACATTCCTTGTTTGTTGTTATGTAAGGTTAAAAATGGATCCTGTGTGTACAGGTGTGGCATAGTCATTATTATGTAGTTAATTTAAACGATTTAGAAGGTCTCTGACCTCAACTAAATCGCTCAACCAAATATTTACCCTGCAAGTACATGAAAACATACTGTATGTATACCATACCACGTCTTTTGGAAAAGTAGTATGCATGTACTGGTGCAGGTTCTACAAACACACAAAGCCAGAAGGTATAGAGTAAGATCATCATCATTTCTCATTTATGATGCTTTCTCCGTGTTTTCTGGGGGGTGTAGAAGAGGTGATGATTAGCATGGTGCTGGTTAGTCTTGGTGGTGTAAAAAAAACTGGAGGGGGAAGAGGTGCTCACTATTGTTAGGAGGTATTAGGGGAGTGATGATTAGAACTGTTTATGGCGGGAGGGGTGAGGTTGGAGGGCGTCTACAGGTAAACGTGTCTACCTCCTCAGCAACCACTGATTCGGGCAATGCTCTGGGTACCACAGTGGGCTCCTGGGTTGTGGAGTCAGGTTCGTGTGTGGGCATCTCCACGAGGGTCTCGTCGAAGACTTCAGTGGGAATGATAATGTCTTGGGTGCGCTCAATTTCTGGCACCTCTGTGGGCAGAAGAGGTTCCTGGGATAGATACTCGGGCAGAGTTGTGGACACTTGGAGGGAGCCGTCCTCGAGACCCTCCTCGTCTTTTTTCTTCCTGGATCCCTTCTTGCCCTTCCCTTTGCGTTTGCCTTTAGACCCCTTGTCTCTCTTCTTTTTGTTCTTTTTGCCCTTCCTGTCCTTTTTGGACTCCTCCTTTGGTTCATCTGGCTGGTCACTTTGCATCAAGGCCTCGGACCCCAGTGGGGACTTCTTTTATGAAAAAGGGGAACGCAAGAGGAGGGCACAGGTGGAGGATGGAGGAAAAGAATTAACACTGTTTTGAATGAAAATAAAATGCATACAGATCCTTTATCACCCGGATAGATTCAGACACCTACTGTGAATCCCACGGTAAAGGCCTAGAGCAAACATGAAATGAGAAGGAACAAGCAAATGTTCGGAGTAAAGCAGAAGACATATTGGTTGGTGTGGTCAGAGAGGTCACCCTGTCTATGATCCTACAGAGGCGCTAATTCTTTCAAATTCCTGTTCTGGCAAGTGGGCAAATAAGGGTTGTGTCAACCTCCAGAGTGATGTCTATAACATGTCAGTGATATGAATGGCCAGTGATTTAGATCCACTTGTGAACAAGGTTAGTGTGTAAGGGAGACTGATGGGAAGTAGGTCAGTGGGGTGACAGATGTTGACATGTTCCGGATTCAGAGCTCATAGCTCAGCAGTTGTTCCATAAAAGCCAGCTGGATGACTTTCGGAACAGCCTCACACTACCGTTAATGGACCACGCCTGGAGCATTATCAATGGTGCACACGAATGAGTGTACGCATGTGTGGCATACACTGACACACGTAGACAATCAGTTAAAACACACACACACACACACACACATTTACATCTAACTTCCTCTCTCTTCCTCTGACTGTCTTTTTATCGCTTGCATTTCACACACCACCAAAGAAAAGGAAAATAATAATTCATATGGGTGATTGATTTTTCCACACACCTTGAGGAGGGGAAGAGCCAGTGTATCATATTTGAGTTATAGGCTCCTGGCTGTGTGTGTGTGTGTGTGTGTGTGTGTGTGTGTGTGTGTGTGTGTGTGTGTGTGTGTGTGTGTGTGTGTGTGCGTGCGTGCGTGCGTGCGTGCGTGCGTGCGTGCGTGCGTGCGTGCGTGCGTGCGTGCGTGCGTGCGTGCGTGCGTGCGTGCGTGCGTGCGTGCGTGCGTGCGTGCGTGCGTGCGTGCGTGCGTGCGTGCGTGTGTGTGTGCGTGCACTCCCTTGCTTAAATGCTGGCTGCATATGAAAGAAGACATTCATACTTTGACTGTACTCAGACCTCTTCTTGGCTGTGGCTTGTAAATTACATTGATTGCGAGTCTCCGGACAACATAAATTTATTGGTATACATCATTTTGCTCCTTTTACTGGTTGGCTGTGAGGGAAGGGCTTCTGTAAGCCCGCTTTAGCAGCCAAAATGACCGGACGTGTGTATGAGAAATAAAAGTTCAACTTATGGCTTAAACTTATTATAGGAGAGTCTCTCTGTCAGGAATACGGAACATAATGAAAAAAATAATGAAGATATACAGGCCTTTGTTTAAATTATCAATAAAAGTGCAGTTAATAGAGATGACATAATTGTTTGTTTCACATTACCTGTCAAAAGAACAACACAAAACTTTTAGGTAGGCATTGCCTCCTGTTGGTGGCAGTACTAACCTCCTGCAGGTCGAGGGTTGGGCTGTCGTAAGGCAAAGCGGAGTCACAGTCTGGTATGTAGTTCACACAGTAGTCGGCAGCGGCCTGGGCGTCCTCCACGATCAGTAGTTGCTGAATATGTCCCTGAAATAATCCAGAATGCACAGACAGAAAGGCGGACAGGTGTCATGTTAAAAAGTCAGACACAGGGAAGAAGCAGAATGATCCCATTGGAGCAGCGACAGGAACCTTCAGCAGCTGCTACTGCATAGTGGAGACAAGGACAAGAAGACAATACACAACACCACAGACTCTTTGACAACAACAAGACTGGCTGTATACCTAGATATAGAAGCAAAGTTTAATGCAGTGGCATACAACTGCCACTGCCTTTTGTGTCTCTGTGTTCCGTAACCTAAGGAGGGGCCTGACTGAATACACAAAATAGTCAAATAGCTCCTTCTCACCTCCTTGTCAGGACCTGTCACCCCCCATCTTGCCCTGGAGGCGTAGCTAGTGTGTATATACAAACATACACAGAGACGGCACCGCTGGACCCTGCAGCGCCTGGCCGGCAGCCTCTTTTGGCTTCAGTGGCCTCAACATCTCTCAACACTCTTGTCTACTGTACACATTATATAATTACATAATTCTAGTGCTGAAAGGAATAGCGGATTAATTGACGGTGGATGTATTAAACTACAAATGTCTTCAAGGTAAAACCTTACCAATGTTTCATATATCTGTAAAATAAGAATTATCAGTACAACAAGAGTAAAACAACAATTGTGGGGTTTCCATTTGTCATTGTTTTTTTTGACATTTTATAGGTTGAATATTTAATTATATATATATATATATATGTCCAAAACATTAATTGATAGTGAAAAATGATTGTTAGCTGCAGTGCTAATTCTATCTGAGGCACAAGTCAGAAGGTAATTCAATTTGAACCAAATGCAGGCAGTCCCATGGCACAGTGTTCGACAAGGTTTACATTACAGACGAGTCGATGTTACCGACGGGCCACTGCAAACATATTGCAGGGTGAAATGTTATCCAGGGACAGCTGGGCAGCCGTTTGTGATGAATTAAGTCAGATTAACTCATTGATGTTGCGGTAATTATAGTCCCATTGTAATCTCTTTAATTAGGATTTTGCAGCCAGAGGTTTCATAAAGCGAAACATATCGCTTCTCCGTTACCCGCCACCAGATATATATCCTCTCATACAGCTCGGGCCATGTCTACCCAAAGTCTGGATCACCATACACAAAACTGTAAACCTGGGAACGACTGTTGAAATCCTCATTTAGGCTTGATTACATCAAACATGAAAGGAGTTGTTATCCACTTTTTTTTCTTCTTCCTGTCGTGGCAAAAAGCCAGTGTCAGGCAAAGGAAATCATTGCACTCCGAGGTGAGGGAGAGGGTGAGCGAGAAAGGCTACAGCGAGTTAATCCAATCTAATCCAATCTCAATTTGAGATCAAAGGCAACACTTGCATGGAGAAGTTTTCCTGTTTTTCTTGCCTGGCAGGGGCTCTCTGTTGAGTAAAGTGCTGCCCAGAATCGTGTGTTTGGCCATTCTCCATTCAAGATGGGGCAGAGACATCTGAAGCGGACGTGAGGATCCTGCGCGAGGTCACACACGGCTCTCCTGGCAAAGGGTTCACCAGTGTTTCAGCGTGACCTCTTTGCCGTGCCCTGCAGTCTGCAACAAGCTATTTTGGTGCCAGCGGGCCACAACATTACGGCACACACTGCTTTTACCAAATCCTAATTGACTAGATTTAATAGGAGGCACTGTCCACTCATTTGCAGGCGCCTAAATCAGATCTGAATCTGTAAAGAAATACCTCGCAGTCATGTGTGTGAGTCACACATTCATGTGGGCGAAGGAGCAAACGGAAGTTTACAACACAAGCTCACTGTAATGGAACAGCTCATTGATGCTCTTCATTTGCCTAAAGTGTAACAGATTCTCACAACCGAAAACCCGATGACCACCAGACATAAATTGTTACCGGGGCATTCTTACGGTTATGACTCAAACAGACCGTGACTGAAACACTTGTGTGGTAAATCGATGGGGTTGCTAGACGTTAAAATAAAGCGGCTCTTTAATGATATGCTTGACAAGTCATGGTTTCAACATGCCTATAACACTGCGCCAAAAAACATTTCTTACTTCCAGCACTTATCGAGACGAGAATTTCCTTCCAAATAAACGCTGGACGGGATCTTATCTGATCGGTCTGTGTGTTTGAGGCACATACAGAGGAACACGGCAGCCAAGTAGGAGCAGAATCAGACTTGTGGACAGTTTGATGTTTGCTTGACTGCAAATGCAAGCAGAGTGTTGAGTTTGAACCCCAAACTTCTGCACTCATTCGGAGGCAATCTGGAAGCAATAAAGACATTAGTGGCTTGATCACAGTCCCTGTGCTCCCACGCTGAGCTCCCACGCTGGGACAACTGGGCCGGAACACTGGCCTCCTCCCCTAGAACCAGGGCCTGGGAACAGAGGCCCGGGGGTCAGCCTGCTAATTCTCTCCTCCCCTGGTACCAGCCTCACCCCGATGCATACAAGACTGATACTGATACATACTTGCTGCTATAAATACATACATGCACATATTGTTATTCATATTTAACCATCACATGTATCAATGAAAAATCTGAAAACAGAATTACTTGTTTAAACTAATTTAATACAATGTATTAATACTGTAGATTAAATTGGGTGCAAACCTGATTTAAAATCATTTCCACGATTATCATGCGCAGACGGGACTAAGGGATGGATCTGATCAACGGATGGTCTCAAGGGCATTAGTCGTCACAACAAATACTGTATCATCATCATAACTCTTCACAGCGTATGGTATATAAGTGTTTTTGGACTTTGGCCAAATCATAAATGTTCACAATTGCCTCTGAAAGGGGAAATTTATAGATCCCACAAGGAGACACATTTCCTCATGTAACTGGGATATAAAGAAATTTGAAAACTGGAAAGCCTGTCGGTGTCTGAGAGGGGAGCAACATGGGAGTGGCAACTGAGGTTAAGTTGGGGCATATTGGGAAAGTAAAACTAAAGTGTGGACATGGTAGTGGGGGGGGTAGTTATTGACTATGCACAAAAACCCCCAAAAGTAGTAGGTGAACACCTGCAGGTTCAAGGACATCTGGTTTTCTTCTGGAGAAAGTGAAGAAGGCTGTGGTTTCTGTCTATTAGGCCAATAGGGCGTGATAACACCCCTCCCACTGCACTTTGTTGAAGTTTAACAACGGTATGTTCCCTTTTCCAGACTGTGGAACATTCCCCCGGACACTGAGGGGAAAGCGTGTAGGAAGATTTCATTTCTCTGAACTTGCCTTTACCTTATACCACAATCTACATTTCATTTTCCCTCTTGCTCCGTTGCTGATCGAGCACAGAGCCCCGAGCACATAGCGGTGGCAGGGGCTCGAGCTGATCTCTATTTCATGCTGTGGGCGAGAGATTTAGAGCGGAGCCTCATTGGGGATGACAGTGGAGCAGGGGTTGCATATTGTCATGGGAAGCACAGAGAATGACTTATGACAACAAAGGTTACTGCGCTGAAAAATTGGCATGGCTCCCAGAGTTAAGATGAAATCTTAGTCCCCCATGTTTTCCCTGCATATCGATAGGTGTTTCAACACATTCTGCAATGCTTTAAAAAGATCAAATAATAAAACTTTTTTAAATTTTTTTTTATAAATGTGCCACAAGAAGCAAGAGGACGAGTTCAGACCACCGAAAGACACGACCAAACAGTCTGGCACGTTTCGTAACCCCCAAATTGCGCAGATTGACATTCAGACTCTCATCAACACATCTATCGCCAGCAGATCTAACAGAAAAAAAAATCCCAAAAAGCACAGAGAATGTGTCATTTGTTGGCTTTGCAAAGGAAATGACCAGGCTGAGCGTGTCCGGTCATGAACAACAAGCCCCCTCCTCCCCGCTCCCTGACGAACACCTTTCTTTTCCTCCGCACATCTTTGTTCCTGCTGCACTTGATTGACAGAAGACCCCTGTCACCCCATGGCCTCCTGAACTGTGATTTAAATGTTTTGCTAAAAGCTTTAAAGGTAAGGGGGTGGGGGGGAAATTCCACAACTTCAAATAGAATTTATATTCTTTTCATCTCACCATTACGCTGACACAACTGTATACTCCAAACAGATCATATATGGTTGTATACTGTTCTACTATTCTACCGCATTTGTGTGCACATTTCTCAAAAATTTTTCCTCACACACTGTGTTTAGCGTGGGCACGGACCGTGCTTGGCAGTTGATGCAGCACGAAGAGGTAATCTGATCAACAGCTATGAAAAATACTTAACTGAACTGGCAACAGAAATGTTAAAGTCAGCAGCAGCACAGATTAAACAAATTGAAATTAAAAAAGGTCTGTAAAATGTCCCCCTACAGCGCCTTGTCAAATGGTTCCTCTAATTTGCATTACTCCGGTGAAAGTCTCCCACGTTTTTTGATACTGACTCTCTTTTATCTATTTCTGTCTCCCTTAATACAGAGATGCACACGCACAAAAAAAACTGTTGCTGTCAGCCATATTCTATGGCCGCAGAACACGATGCGCTCTAATGAATTGTTATTCTCTGTAACAACCCAGCTGGACCTGCTGAAAATGTAATGAAATACAATGGAAAACATTTTAACTGAGAGGGATAAGTGACGATTGAAAATAATGTCTCCTCGGGGGCTTCTACACTTTGATCATGACCCACCTCAAATACATCTTCGTCCAGCACACGTGTCCCAAATACGGTGACGCCCTCTGCACTGACCACAGCATTGTCCCCTCGCAGCAGATCCAGGGTCTCCACCTTCCGACAGTCCAAGTAGAGGGTCACAGACTTGCCCTGCACACTGTAGGCGATCCTGTGCCATCTGAAAGGACAGAGACAAAAGCAATAACGTGCAGTTAACAAAACGTTGCGCTGAAAGTATGAGTCGGTGGGACGACTGTGGCTCCTGAGGCCGAGCGGGTCATCCAATGACCTGAGGGTCAGTGGTTTGATCCCGGCCGCCTCCTGGCGACGCGGTGAAGTGTCCTTGAGCAAGATATTGAGTATACTGTGGGTGGGTGAAGGACATGCAGTGTAAGGCACTTTGAATGGTTGGTAAGACTAGAAAGGTGTAACGTATGTTACCATTTACCAGCAGAATCAGTGATGCGGAAAAGTTATTTAATGCTCCTCGTAAGTCCAACAAATCAGAACTATCTTTGAGCCCAGGCCTGGTGTCCTTAACTACTCTGATAAGGTCACTGAAGTTCAAGAGAGCTGTACGAGTATTACATATTTTAATGCTTTCTATCAAAGACATGCACCAGCTACATGGTGCTGTTGAAATCAGCAGAAGGTATAATGACGATACAGGCCCCTCGAACTACCCACTTTCCGTCAGCGAGGTTGACCTTCTTGAAGATGGGATACATTTCTGGTGGCGGCTGCCCATGTTGGTCCTCGTAAAGGAAGACGGGGGAACGGCCCACCTCGAGCCCCAGCTGCTGCGCCCCCTGGTCATCGTACACTGAGAGCAGGAAGAACTGGGAGCCCCTTTTAGCTCGCACAGTGGCCATCAAGGAGAAAGTCTCAGGAAATTTGGAATCTGGAAAGGAAGAGGAGAGAGGAGAGGTTGTTAAGTCCTACGTGAGAGAGCACAGCAGGGGGGGGGGGGGGGGGGGGGGCTGACATTTTTTATAACATGCACGAACCTCCCGCTGCCACTGAGACCTGAGTAAAGATGATGATGATGAAATATTTTGCCCATGAAAGCAGTGAGCGGCCACGAGGAAGAGCAAAGGGAGTTCAAAGTCAGATTTCTAAAGGTTTTACTGAAAGAAGAATCTGTCACGTGACACATTACTTTTTTTTTTGCCATTTTGAATATTCTATCTGCTGGATAGCACTGGAAGTTATGCTGCTGTTATATCATAACAGGGGGGGGGAAAGGTTCCCTACCAGGGAAGAGCTGTTTGGTGGGGGCACTGAGCTGGATCTTCTTGTCTATCTTATAGGCCAGGTCCGACTTCTCCGTGCCCCTCCTGCTGGTGCACAGACCGGACTCCGAGGACACCCCCTCCATGTTCTCTGACAGCTCCAGCACTCGTAGCACATCGATGGGATCAGCTGGGAATAGAAGAAAGAAGGAAAAAAAAAAAAGCAAAGACAATTCACCATCCGCACATGGACCGAGAGCGGATCGGAAAAAAAAGGAAAGATTTCATGTTCACGTTCATGTTTACATGATTCAAAAATAAGATGGTGTCTTGCTTCCCGCTGCCTGTTCATTTTTCATGCACTGTATGATAGACTATTTAAAAAAACAAACAATTTATGGCAGGGTGGAGATGGTGGCAGATGGCGGCAGCATACTTTTAGTCATGTCAGACTCAGTTAAATTCGGCCAGTGTGACAGCACTTTGTTGTCTGGCTCAGTTAAGTGTCGGTTGTTACTGAGCTGAAGAGCAGGGTTTAGTGCGGCTCAGAGCTGGTCTTAAAGTGAAGGAGGCTTCCTGCTTCCTCGGAGTTGGAAGAGACGAGCTCCTCTGAGATGTGGCGGCAGGTGGCCAGGCTTCGTGTGGGTGTTATTACAGGACATGGGGGTAGTGCAGGGCCCAACCCATAATTCTGCAGCAGCGCACCTGACAGCTGACACCTGCACACTGCTCACCCAACAATGTGTCTGCGCTGCGTTCATCACAATTCAATCACCTCGCAGGCATCAAAAAAATGAATTCTCTTATGCGAAAACATCTATCCTAACAGGTTTTGTACTAAACCTTGATAAACGTATTTGAAGTTATGACAGGGGGTAGGATGATCGTATTGGTTCCCCGTGCAATTTCCTTGGTTTCAGCTATTTTTTATACATCTGGGAACAAGACAAAATAAGGCAATTCGCTGCAGCGCTGTCAAGGTAATTGACGGTATTCTCATTAAAACTCTTAGAACTGGTTGATTTTATTATGAACAGGAAAGTCAATCCCATCCACTGTTTAGCCAGAGATTTTTGTTTAAGTTTAGATTTTGATTTGTGCAAATATATACAATGTCAAATTATGCTTATTTGCAATGGGCACAGCGAGTGTTGCCCCTGTAGATATGTCTATTCCTTCAGTGGGGTTTGTCTCTCATTACACTGTGCTCGTACTTTATTTGCAGTCTGCTGGTCATGTTATTAGATGTTCTGTTGATAAAGCACTGCCATGAGCATTTGGGCAAGATCAGAGCTTTGTGCGCAGCCGGTCCCCCACCAGCTGCTAAAGAGAGCCGGGTCGGCGCAACTCGGCACTTAGCATTCCGGGCATCTGAAGTGAGGATCCTAAACCCAAATTGCTGTAGCTCTTGCCACTCATACAGAGCTCGCCTTTTATTCTCCTCGTTAATTAAACATGCGGAGAGAGTTTACCGTTGCCCTTGTGTTAATTGCAGAAAAAAACACCAAGTTACATTTTATGGCATTATTCATTTGCATAGCAGAGGCCGTTTATACCGAGAAGCTTTGAGCGCGCGCCCTCCCGGTCCCATAGCATGGCAATGGGGCTGTAAATGGGTTAATCTTTGAATTTCAGCCAGGCTCCAACAATGGAAAACATTAGGGCACAGATCTGAAGGTATTTAAGACCTCGGGGCTTCAATTTTGAATTTAAAGAGTCATAAACAAACCGTGTAAGTTAAAATATTGCAGAAGTTGCTGACTTCTAACAACAAAAACCTCAGGCGGTTTATGGACAAGTGGCACCAATTAATGTTCAACCACACATTTATTTGGAAATAGATTTCACATTGACAAATCTGCTCTATAGCCACCGTGACAGTAAACTAAGAGATATCAAGGAATAAGGAATCTTTATTGACATTCTATATTGCCACCCACACTCTGACATTGTTTTTGATCACACGTTTTATAACACAGTTTGTAAATATGGCTGTGCCATATAAAGATATGTATTTTTTTGCTCTATTGTTTATTTCATTGGGCCGCAAATCACCGTTTTTGGTCATTTGAAAGGCGCTTTACCTTCCTACTCGCGGCCCGGATGTAGGCAGGAAATTTGCACGAGGGAGACCAGACAACTGTTCTTCGCACATTTTACAGCAGTAAAACCAACCAACAAGAGACTCAAACACCAATAACCTCTTTTACCACACCTACGCAAGATGATGTGAAACAGTACGGAGAGAGAGAGTCTTTGCATTAGAACCACAGAAGTACAGCCGGGTCCTTAAAACAAAACTCTTTTGGGACAAAATACAAGGGAAAAAAATTACGGAGCGTGAAGAGGGGTAACATCTGCTATTGCAACTTACATCTTCAAAAACATGGCCCCAATCTACACAGTTGAGAATGAAATGGATATGAAATGACCTCTATCTGATATGAGATTTTAGTTAGATGGCACTGCCCCATTTTACAAAAGTATTTTGTATCTGCCAGAAATATCAAGAAGGGTTAGTGGTTCAGTGTAACATGGTTTAATGAGCTTGTTTCTCAAGCATTTTATTAAGTGTCTTATTTGGTGGTGGGTTGCGACAAACACCTTCATGACATTTACCATAGCAAGTAGACCATTCTAACTGCATCCTTGAATACACTGATCAAGCTGCCACGTCCAAAGCACAAAACAAAGACATGGAGTGGCAGTGGTAATTTTCATCAAGAGTTTACTTTGCATTTTACATCATGTCTGGGTCTTAATCCTTACGTGGGTGGATTTAATTGAATTTGTCGGAGCGTCTCTGTCTTTTACTGATCCCAAGTGATCTCTTTGTAGCTTTGTTGCGGCTTTGTTTTTAATACGGACTGAAATCACTCAAATCAAATTTCCTTTGGAATAGCAAAGTTGAAAGTTTGTGTTCTAGTCAAAGATCAGAATCCGCTGAACCCTCTTCATCTTTCTCTTCCCATCTTTCCTTCTAGCTTGTTCTTTCTCTATGTCTCACTCATACTCATGCACAATGGGAAAGGCAGGTCATGAGGCATTTCTGTTTGGAACGGTCTGAATAATGTTCTTAACTGAAGAAACATGGGTCTAATTATACAGCGTTCTTGGGTTTCTGTCAACCCATCCAGAACAGCACCTGAAAAAAAGCCCCCACAAACTAACACAATTAACTTTTCAGCTGAATTGTCTCAATTCAAGTAATCCAATTCTGCATAAACAAAGAGATTTAAAGATAATTGCAAACATATTCCAGCTATGGCCTTGGAGGAGTCTATTGACCTCTAACACTCTCAAGACAACAGAAATCAATGGTCCACAATAGCGCGGGGAGAAATCTGAGAGGAGCAACAGAATTGTATCCAAAAAGAGAACTGCTCTCACAATTTTCCAACAGTTAAATTGTGCAGGGAATAACAGGCATCCCACACCTGAGAGTGCACAACAATCTGTTGAGGGATAGGTTTGGCAAGCCGCTTAAAAAAAACGTGGGAAAAACCTGTGTTGGACTTATAAAAGGGTGCTACAACTGCTGCACCAAGAACCGAGTTGGAAACGAGGAGGACCCATATTAAAATGTAAACAAGGTGGAATATCCCCTTCAGTCCAAAACACCCCCATTTCTGGCATCCAGAGGAAAACCTCCAGGCTAGTGGCAGGCTGCCATGTGAAGTCTGGATCAATGCAGCATTCAATTAAAAACAAGTTATCCATTCCCTGCTTTGGATTTATTTATCGCACCTTGAGCTGTGCCAGTGCTTGCTCTCTCTTCACCTATCCTGCAGCACTGACTGTTTGAGCAGGCTTTGCTTGCATTTCATTAAGGCTTTGTGTCAACCTTGTCCTTACCTCACCTGTCAAATGATGTTACTGCCGAAGAAACACAAGGAGTGGACGAGCGCGGGTCCTGATAGAACAGACTTACGACCAAGTGCACCACGATGCTACTTCGAACGTGTTGAGAAATATCCTTATATTTCTCAACATGTTCGAAGTAGCATCGTTGAATCTCTAAGGACTGATGACTCAGAAAGTTTTCCAATCACGCCAAAAGGTCAGAGTACAGCAATTTCACAGACATCCGGCAATTCCGGGAGAACAGTTGGAGCCGACCCACACTGTAAAGCATGTGATTACTGTGAGGGTACATAACAATGCACATCAACACATTCGCATTCTCCATAGAACACACATCTCGAGAATTCCTTTTTCTTCTTCTTGCGATCTCCCCTATGAGACGACCATGTCTGCCCAGCAACGATGCTGTCCACAGTTTTTCTGACCGAAGCGAGCTGGGCTCCCCACCTCACAGATCATGCTCTGTACCCTGGAAATGCCACCGAACAGTCTGCATCTGTGCAATTCCTCTGGCTGGGTGACACTTGACACAGTCTCCCCATGCCCTGCGGTCACGCAGCTCACTACCACTTCAGTCATACATGGACATAATGTGTTCTTTCCAGACCAAATGTCCATGGAGACACTGTTTATGACTCACACCACCTACACTCCCAGCTCAGCCTGAAAATACCACACACACACACACAATACTACACTGTCAAAAACTATTGCGCCTGGGAACGGGGGAATTTGAACAGAAAATGAAGCCAAAATGAATCTGGGCAATGAGATTTTTCGCGTGATATCTTGGACCTCGCCCTGAGACGAGTGGAACAAAAGGACTGATATTTAAAACTTTGTGCATTTATCTTATATTCAATCCGAAACATATGGACAACTGGATAGTTTCTTTTGTTTGAATGATCTATTCTTCCTTTTAAAATCATTTCTATTGACATGACACACTCCATAAAAACCACCATTAAGGGATCGTTTCTTCAGATTTTTTTTTTAAATCAGACAGGCTGTAAAACAGATGGTGATTAATAATGAATATTGAAAATGAAAATTGAAATTTGCTGACTGATCCAGCGGAGGTGATCGAATGACTCTCGACACTTTTTCTCGCAGGCTCCTTGAAGAATAGCCTTAATCTAATTAGCAGTGGGTGTGACCTTTTGTCTGGGTCACTGCTGTGTGGACAAGAGCACTATGAGGCGAGGAACAATACACACTCTGAATAGATGGACATTTAAAAAAACAAAACAGTATTTATGTAGCTCAATTATAAAGCCCACGCGGGGGGGTTGTGATCGTTTGTTCTGTGTCCTTGCCATGATTTTTTATCTGAATCAGTTTGTCAAAAACTTGACTCTTTTACTTGTAAACAGACGTGATGAAGACAAACAAATCTATTGTAACAATGAGACAGGCATTTGCTGGGCTGGAAATATGCAAACTAAGAGGCAGCGCTGTTTATCGCTCTGAATGTGCTCTGTGGTGATGTCTGCTTTCAGTTATCACCCAGAGTTTAGGAGCAAGGCAAGTCAGCAGTTGTGCCGATGACGGCTGGGAATCTTTTCCTTAGAAATTCTGTGGTGGTTAGGGTTATGAAGTCATTGACATTATGAAGAGACAGAGTAGTGATGGAACCAACCAATACTGCCTCATATTAGTATCTTAACCATTAACCATGTAATACCAAATTATTTGTAAGAGCACATGATTAATATTCATAGGATGGTGCGCTCTTGCCTGTGTAGGCTTGAGCAGATACAAGACAACCAAGGACATGCAAAGAGGCTAGAGACGAAATTCAGTGGCAACATTTCAGCTGACAAGGACCAGATAGTTTTAATGCTTCAAGGCACGGAACGGGTGGAGGACGGTTTGGACCTGACTTGACCCCAACAGGAAATATTCTAGTTCTACATGCAAACAACACAGCAGAGAGCATCCTGTCATTCACTTACTGGTAGATGTGAACAAGAGACATGGTCAACTTTGAAAAACAAAGCACAGGAGCACATATGTTTTTTTTCCACGCACAGCGCCAAATCACGACATACATTATCTCAAGGCGCTGAACATAGAAAGGTCGAGACCTGACGGCATTACAGAGAGAAACCCAACAGTTCCCACGACGAGCAAGCACTTGGCGATGGTGGAAAGAGAGAGGGGGGGGAAAAAAATCCCTGATTCTCCCTGATTCTAGTGGAATGTGGTTACACATTTCCTTCCAGTTCACATCAGCACCACATTCTTCAATCTCTGCAGTTTGTTCTGCTCATGTTTGTTCACAGCATGTTGGGCCAACAGGCCAAAAAGCGGCTTGGCCCATAGAGAAAACACCTGCCCACCAAGGCCTCCAACTGGGCAGGCACTACACACAAACACACACAATAACACACATTTATACTTCTATACTTATGAGGACGACCAGCAATACTGTTTCTTAACCATAATCTCCAGTGCATGCCTAACGCCGGCCATTAACCTAGACTGACCCAATTTTATAATCACTAAACTCTCTTTTAGAAGGGTTTCAAATGTCCCTGATGTTGGAAGAATTTGTCTCACC
Organism: Scophthalmus maximus; assembly: GCF_022379125.1. Classification (NCBI taxonomy): domain Eukaryota; kingdom Metazoa; phylum Chordata; class Actinopteri; order Pleuronectiformes; family Scophthalmidae; genus Scophthalmus; species Scophthalmus maximus. Next base: position 13,994,363 of record NC_061531.1, on the reverse strand, counting down.
TCATTATCTTTCTGAGGATACCAGGTCCACATATACGATACAAACACAAAATGCAATCGCTTAAGCACACGTGTACATACGGCATTTGCACCTCAGGCACGCAGGGATTTCACGAATAGAAACATGCGAGCATACACATGACCAACCCCCTTCACGTTTCAACCCCAATCCATCACTTAGTCTTTCAGATACTAAAACATTAAGGCAGCTATTGTGGGATGTTAACACGTGAGCTGCACACGATCGAACACTACATGCTACACATGCAAACACCGGCTGTGATATAGATATGTAGACATGTGTATTGGGACCCCGAGACCAAGATGGCTCCTCTAGCGCTTGGCAGGTTCAGCAGAAAGAAGTAAAATGAGTGGGGGCAAGATGTCACTAAGGGTAGCATTGATATCAGAGAGTTTGCTCTAGTAAAGCCTTCTACTGTGACCTCTACTGAGGTGTGTATGAGATGGATGAGCAGGATAAAACTTATGTGAGGCTCATAAACCGGGATAAAGAGGCAGATGACATATTGGAGGACACTGCGAAAAGAAGTCAGCGCCTCTGATGTGTGCTCATTGCAATTCCACAGGACGCATCCCCAACCAGTGCCGCAGAAAGCTCCTTGAAGCATCCAGTGATCAGGAGCGCAGAGCCACAGAAGCCTGAGGGGAAGGGAGTGACTGAGTTTCTGGATGCCAGATGTGTGCTGAACACTATAGATTGCCGTTGAGGCGCCACGAAGTGTTTAAGCAGAATTTCTACGTATTAGAGACTTTAGGGAATGCTAAACAGTTTGCCTCATCACAAAAGTCTGAGGAGCAGTTTGATGTGACACTGGCAGCATCAGCAACGAGGGACAGACACCGGCCTCTTTGGCTTGTCTGATTTTAATGTTTAATGTTTCCATCAGAGAAACACCAACTCACGTAACAGAAGAAGTCACTGGAGCTATAACGGGCCCAAAATCATTCTTTTCCTCGTCTATCTCCCCTGCTAGATTCAGCTGCCTTTTTCATTTGCCACTAATTTGTTGCTGGATGAAAGGCGAACAAGGCTGGATGTCCTCCTTAGGGAGTCTGGTGCAGGATTGGCAAGGAAGTTGGATCAAACGGGACACAGTCGGGGGGCTACATGCACGATTTCTCCTCTGTCACAGAACCAGTGAAGGACTGAAGGCATGAGCAGGAGGAGGGAGATGATCTCAATGAAGATATAAGTCATATCATTTAAGAAGCAAACAAACACTCCTCTCCACAAAGAGAAAAGAAGGAAAAAGAAAACAGAACCAAAATGTGTTGAGGCAAAAGAACAGAGGATTCTAAATGAATGATGACTGTGGACATGTGCAAGAATGTCTCACTTCCTGTCAGCAAACATGACTACAAAGTTCTCTCTCATCTCGGCCGAACACACACAGACAGCATATGGGAAAACATTCTTCCACTTACAATACACACACACACACACACACACACACACAGACACACATGCACGTGCACGAAAACAGTCACAGAGTCGGAGGCACAAACGCATTAACAGCCACATGCACATATCGAAGACTGCCATATCACCACCGCCACATGTCCCGGCCTCTCGTTGTAGAGCAGTGGACCCTACAGCTGCATAGCTGCGCCACTTCAAGATACGGGTGTCGGTTGGCTCCCTTCCTCCCGCCATCGTTTTATTTCGGCCAATGAATTTCAACTACTACTACCAGACTCAAAGTGGCTGCATGTGGGAAGTCACGGGTGAAAATGCGGACACCTTTAGCACTTTTGGTGGCCGCAGGGTTAACCCCCCCCCCTGCAGCACCTGCAAGGAAGCAGTCTGCTGCCAGGTGACGATACTAATGACATGGATGCGTGCGGGTGACAGATTGCAGTGTGTCAAATGATATGCACTATGTGCACAGCCTGCTCGCTACACGCTGTCGCGGCAGCAGGGAAGTCTTGAAGTCGCTGCACAACTCTCTGAATAAACATCGGCGTGCAGCAAATGTGGACAGTGCACACAGGGTTCTATGAAAGACGGAGATGAGACCAGGCCCTCTTCTTGCAGGTGGATACTCGAGAGATTTGTCACTCCTGTCCAAAATAGGGCATAAGATCTTGTACAACAGTCCAAAATATGGCCCGTGGTAACAGCCATGCAACAAAGCATGTGAAATATTTAAGTGTGCCAGAATAGTCCTAACCAAAGCCGTGCAGAGAGCTGCTGCTAAGCACCTTCACTTGAGACCTATATGTGAGAGCAGAGGGCACATTAAACGGATCCATGACAGGAATTTTAATCTACTCAGCTCGTTTCAGTGTGCGGCCATTCAACCTCCTTCTCAAGCCAACGCTAAACCCCTTCACAGCAAACCGACGCCGGGTCACAAGCAAACTCAAGCATGACGTCATCCTTCTCCCCTGCAAGTCTCCCGGCTCACACCTGACACGTTCACGTCGACACATGAAAGGGCTCGTGGTGCGACGATGCGGGCAATTAATATGCATGCAAATTTTTAAAAAAAAAAAAAGAAGAAAAGAAGAACTGATTGGCTGCATGAGTGCAAATCACTTGCCGAGTTCTGAAACTTTTCGGGCAACTTCTAAAAAGTCCTTTGAGCAGATTTTAGTCTCAGCCTGAAGCGACTCTCGACAGCATCACCTACATCCACACTGATTCATATAGCAAATAATAATAATAATAATAATAACAATAATAATATTGAATTTATAAAGCGCTTTTCCGGAACCCAAAGCGCTCAATATATATATATATATATATATATGTATATATATACATATATATATATATATATATGTATCAGTTTTTCCCACACCAGGATCCAAAGTGAACCAAGGAAGACAGAGATTTTTATTCCAACAACTCGGGGGCCAAGTGACGAATAAAGTCGCCCAATACAGAACTAGGGGAAGTGCATCATGTAGGAGAGTTCACAAATCAGATTCAGTTATTCTGGCATGCGTAAAGCAAGTGGACATCTCAGGTCATTTCACGACCGGATACTTTACCAGCTTGTGTCGTTGTCACGCGGAGCAGGGCGAAAAGAAACAGCGATATTCTCCAGCGGGACCTGGTCCTTATTAAACGGCCCATCCTCCGACGTCCTCCTCCTCTAGCCTCAAGTTCACGCTGCACACGCTGCGTCCTGCGGGCGACCCGGCGGCCCTGCGGCGCGGGACAGGGGCGAGCGCCGGTCTGTAAGTTCCACTTGCTCGGTTGTTGGGCAAGTTTTTTTTGTTTGTTGTCGTGATGGCTCGCCTCGGCTTCGCTCTGTCCCTCTCATTCAATCTCCCCCTCTCCCCATCGCTCCCTCCCTCCCCTCCGTTCTCCGCCTCCCCCGCCTCTCCCCTCCCACAGGACGGTGTCCCGGGACGCATTGGATGAGCGGTGCACGCCCGCAGGACGCTCCGTCGTAAATCACCTTTGTGACTCGCGTTGATCACCGAGGGTCTCCCCCCTTGGGTGTTGGTCATTACCCTCCAGAAGTGGTGTACGCGGAGCACACGCTCACCTGTCAGTTGCCTGGGTTGTTGTTTTTTTGTTGCAGTTCTTGTAGATGCAACTTTATTATCCACAGGGACGATAACAAGTGACATGACACCTTTTGGACATGGTGCGTCAGTGATTGAATACAATGATGGCCATCGTGATGATGGAGCAAACGTTTCAGAGATAAGGAGACTCCATGTTAACTTTAACCTGACAGTTTCCTGATTTTTTGCACATCTTGTAGATGCAACTTTATTACCCACAGAGACGTGACACGACACCTGTGGGCCATAGGATTTGACCGGGTTTGGACGAGGTGCGTCAGTGATTGAATACAATGATGGCCATCGTGATGATGGAGCAAACGTTTCACATATGGGTATAAACTCCACGTTAACTTTAACCTGACAGTGAAGATCAGAGGTTCGACCAAATCATTCAAAGCTGGATGATGAATCCGATGCTTTGAACTTCCCAGCAGTACATAGCCCGCACTTTTCCACATGACCTCTGACCGGTTCGAGGACCGAGGCCATTGCAGACCAGGACAGGTCACGGGTCCTAATGTCAGCCCATCATTTCAGCAGTGTTTCTTGTTCAGGCTGGTGGAGCTGGTGCTCGGGGGCTGGAGGCTGAATCTTCTCAGGTTAGAGGTCCCTGACTGCTGGAAGTGCAGGGCTGCTCCGCCTGCGGTTCAGAGGACAGCCACACCTGGTTGAGAACCATTATTTTAAAACAACAAGAATTATTGAAATTTGAGTGTTCATCCCATCTTGTTACGCTCCGTGTTGTAGGCAAAACCACCAGGCCATAAGAAGTTCCCTTTTTCCCCCCAAACAGAAATACATATTTAGAATTTTTGTTTAACTCATCACAATATTGAATAGACATATTTGAGTGTTTCTTCATTTTGAATGTTTTATTTCAGGGCACAGGTTTGGTTTTATCTTTGTTAACAGACACCTTTTGTGAGACGGCCAAAATAATGTGCACCGTTGTTTCTCGAGCTCTCATTCTCACGCACAAGTGTGCAACAACTACTTGAAATTGAATGTGTGTTTGTTGATATAACGTGTCTGAATCAGGACTTGAAGCAAAATATTACAAGAGAATAAAATCGATAGAACCCCTCCAGGCTGTGTGCTGCCCTGAACCAACTGTCTTCTCTGAACCATTTCTCAAACCTCGCCTGAGATTCGGTAGATGTCCTTCATTTTGATCGTTGGGGCGACGCGACTCGAGAGTGTCACGACGGAGCCACAGTGACGCTCCGAGTGATGTTGGGTGTCAAAAACTTTTTACTGGATCGATTTTCATTCAGCTCCTGGTCTTGTGCCAAACAATTCTGTTGGACAAGCTGTGGTTAATTTTTCTCTGATATGCCGTTCATGTCTTAATGAACCACGTGCAGCACAGACTCTGCTCTTGACCCGCTCATGAGGTGGGGGAGGGAGGATTTAAAGAGTAAGTATTTCTCCAGCTCCGGTCACAGAAGATACATGTTTGGATTGATCACAGAATGTTCTTATTAGCTGTGCTCAGACGTGAATTGCACTTCAGTTATTTATTTTGTTCATAAGGATCGGATGTCTTAATTCACATCAGGAGGCATTTGTGCCTCACAAATTAGCAAATTTAAATATTTAAATATGATATCAACTGATGTTCATTTTGTTCAGTGAGGGCCTTTTTTTCATTGCGTGACATTTGAAATCTTTGAACTGTAAATATTCACCCTTCGCGACCGCCCAGTTGCTTGTGGAGGCTCAAAGTCCTGCCAGTAGCCCGACTTATTCTAAGAAGACGTTGGTAGTCAGTTCAAACACGCTCTGAGACAGAACTTGTGAAGACCTCGTCTAATTGGAAAATTACCAAAGATAAGGTTTGTTACAACAGGCCTTTGTGAGTGGGAGCTGGAACCAAGCTGGAAAAGTGAGAAGAAGTTCAAACCACAGGAAGAAGGAGAAAAACATCCATTCATAAAAAAGAAAATCGAGATCTGCTGTATTTGTAGCCAGACCCGACTCTGAACCACAAAATATTACACATTAAACACCACTGACCCACAGGGAGTTATGATGAGAATCTCAAACATGGTAATGCTTCTTCTTAGTGTCAAAAGGTTGGGTTCGGCAACATGAAACAAAAAAAAAAAAAACTCCCCTTACAAATTCTTCAAAATAAAGAAACTTCAAGGAATAAAAAAGATAAAAGACACATTAGCTGAGCCTCGAAGACCGGGGGGGGGGGGGGATAGAAGGAGGGTTCGGCAGAAACATCGGGATAACTGGACCGATTGAGGTGGATGTGGTAGGTGAACAATGGACCTCCTGACCTCCCACCTTCTCCCCTCTCAGTACCAGCTTAGCCAGCCTGAGTCAGGGCCACATTCCGGGCAGCTTTTAGCAGATAGTTGCTAAGAGTCCAGTGGCTAGTCTGAGCTCGGGGTGAGACATTTTTCCGGAGCTTGTGTTATGTATACCTTTGTCCAACTCCTGGACCTGTTCAACGTACAGAAAGTTATTCTTTAAACCACACAGCAAACAATTAAAAAAAAGACAAACTCATTATGAACAGAACTGACTTTGGGCTGCGACCCAACACATACATTTCATACTTTATCACACATGACGTGAGTGTGATGTGCAGACAAATTCCAATTCAAATGAAGGTCGATCCGTTTGTCTCGTGCCAGTCAAATCAGTCAACTTCCGTTATCCAAGGGGGATTCATAAATAAGGCTGATAATTATTAATGTAAGATAAATAGATTTTTCAGCTGGGCGTGAACACTTTAATACTGCCAAAAAGCGCTACGCGTGCAGAGTGAAGGCCGTGCAGGTTTTTTCTGAACACCTGTACATTATACTCCATACGTGTTTTGACATGTACTTATGGATTAGTGGTTAGAGACAAAGTGAAAGGTGAAGTTTGGCAGGAGATGAACATAGTACAGACTTTACTCATGATCGCATTATTGGAGTTGGACATCCCTTGCTCACACAAATTGGAAGCATCTCTTTCTCCCTCTACAGGTCATTCTGTGCTGATAGACGATGGTGGGACTTTTCTTATCATTTCATCACTGAGCGTGTGCAAGTGAAGAAATAATGTCATCACCTTATTTCAGGCGCTTTGAGTTGTAGAGAAACCGTATTACTCTGATGAGCGTTAAGGATTAGAGAACCCTACAATGGGCTTTGAATTGAGTCAGCCTCAGGTCTGCTCCTTGTGTTTAAATCATGCCAGGACAGGATAACAGGCCAACTGTGGGGAGAATATGCATTAAAAGTTTCTTAAGGAAGAGACAACTGACTCTTTCAGCTTGCCAAAAAAAGTGATTGATGTATGTTTAAAAGAAAAACTTTTCTTTGCAGTCATTGAGAAATAACCACCGCACAAATCATGTCAGATCTTACAGCGCTGCTTCCTAATGGGCTTGTGATGTAATTTAGTTGGGTATTATGTGATAAACTCTGTTTTTATTTCTGTCATTGTGCTATAATGAGGATTTAAAAGAATGATTGATGATTGTGTATCTGGGTTTGGGGTCTGTGTGTGGTGGAGCCTGACAGCAAATCTGTTGTCACTTCATTTCATTTTATTGCAGAGTTATGACTGCGATCAGCGACAAAAAAGTACTGATCATTGCTGTGTGGGAAGATTCTAACCAACATCTGTCTGCAATGTCAGTGCCATCGGGGGGATTTTGTATTTTTGCAGGATGGTGAAAGACGTGGGTTTCATTACACACATCTGACATCCGTAACTCCTCAAGAGCACAAGCGAAACAAAAGGCAAGAAAACGGAACAATTGCACATTTTGCTTGTGGGGGGAAAACGTAGGTTAAACCTTCTAACAGATTCTGGTACAACCCCAGATCTGTGAAATGACCCGAGGAGAAATGTGACTGTGCCACCCACTGACTGCTGATATTATCTTAATACATCAGACAGCATGAGTTCTTACATAAGAGCTTTCGCAAAACCTCAACTGCAGACACGAAACCTCCCAACAGGAATTCATGGGTTTACCTGCCTGTACTACAAGGGTGCAGAGTGTGCACATTAGACGGGACAAGGTTGCTTGCTTGGTATTTCATCATCACACTGCACATATGTTATTTAAATCCAGTGGTTATCAAACTTTTTTTTGGCATGACGCCAAAAAAAATTCATGCACCGCCACCCCACAATTTTGTATAAATTAGTAACAATGATAAAAGAGGCAACTGATATAAAACGGATCTGGGCAGGATTTTTGTGAAGTAAAGGTCAGCAACATTTCATTTCATTTTCTTTCTTCTAGTCATCCACAACCCCACCTTCCAGTTTCATAGCCATTGCTGTCAACCAGTTGTGGTATTTAGTGGGGGGGGGGAGCTTTGCTGAAAGGAGCAAGATCCTTATCAGAACTAAATCCGTGCAGGGATTGGATGCACAGCGGTGCCATCGGACATATTCCTCCACACAGTCAGCTGCAAAACCCTGTTGTAATTAAGTTGCCAAGCCAGAAATGGGACCACAGGAAAGTATACAGAAACGCTCCCTTTTCCGCCGGGCCAGCGAGGGGAACTGCCAGTCTGGTGATAATTATAATCATTAGAGATGACGGGAGACTAAGCTAATTAACATCTAAGGACCATGTCTGTTAAGTGAACTGCTCAAACAAATAGACTAAATAAACTCAGCCAAGCGACCCCACTCAAGCTTACCCCACAGTGGAGCCTCTTTCTCTGTTAGTTTACTGCACAGAACAACCAAGATTGTGATTTGAGCTCCAAATGGCAAGGCAATTAAGCCGAAAAGTGGTATTTGCAGGGGGCACTTATAGTGAACCAGGTAAACCGAAAGGCTCGCTCCAAATGTTGTTCAAAAGCAGCATTTCTTTGAACCTCCAAACACATGTGGAAGACATCTCAGATGTGGATCAACCATTCCATAAGAGCGAACTCAACGTAAGTATGCGACAACATTCTTTACAATTAATGAAGTTCATTTTATTGACACAGAAATATATATATATTTTTTTTTTACTGTTAGAGTTGTAGAGTACATGACAACTTTGAGAATGAGCTGATTTGGTCAGAAGAGTTGTGCAACACGGTGCCAGAGATCCTGAGTGGACAGTCCCACGGGAAATCTATTTGTCTACTTTGTTTGCCTAAGATCTGATGTAACTGGCACGATGCTGCTGATTATCTTTGCGTTCTGTTTTCACTGCCCTTTTAATAACCTGTGGCAGTGTTCTTTACATTTAAGCTTGTTTCCATGTAGAAAGGTATGGTGCCAGAAAATAACCCAAAAAACACCTTGCCTCCATATACAAGTTAACTACATTAAAAAACTACAATCTAACTTTCTCCGTTTTTTCAGCATGCTTGTGCCTGAGGAGGAACAAATGACTTATAATGACGAGCCGTCACTTTGTGCATGTTTCTAAAAATGCTCAGCGTGCCACTGCTCTCAAAGCACTCTCTGTGGAGTGTTCATTATGTGTGGTCTGCAGCTGCAGCAATCATTTTTACTCTCCTCCTTTGGTGCAGCTCGTGGGCACTTTTCTCAATTAACAGTGTTCTCTCGCTGCCACAGAACCACTAAAACCCTTTCCCCAGCTCACTACTTTCTCAGTCCGTGCGCCTATTCTTTCTCTGCTTTTAAGTCCCCCCACCCCCCCCGCCCACCGACCCCCAGCTTCCCTATCCCTCTGTCCCTTTCTCCGCCTCCATTCTCATGAAGTTTGCATTCCACACCTCCTCTGCAGACAACACACACAAGAGCAGAAAGCGCCACTTCTGACCTGTGGCAAACATTCCAGTCCTCGAGGCACTTTCCCTCAGCCAGAGTCCCTTGTCCTTGCAGTAACATCCGTCTGTCTCTGTGGCTGCATGGAGATGCCTCGAGCAGGACAGCAAAAATCACGTGATTATCTATCAATGCTATACGCAGTGGAGGGTCATTCTAGACACAAAATTTGAAAAAAATTTGCACATGTAAATTTCAATTTCTAAAGTAATTAAAAATATGGTGTCTACATTCATTTGTAATAACAAATATTTTAAGGTGCGGTGCATATTTACAATAGCGTCTCTTTCTAATCACACAATCCATCTTTATTATGATGACTCAAATCGGTTCATGCATCCTTCAAGTCAGGACACAGGAAATTGACTATAAAGCTATAAAAGTGAGATTGGGGGGGGGGGGGGGGGGGGGGCACAGGGCACAGCTGAAGTATTCTCAGAGATGTCAGGGGGAACAGGTAACGTGTTTTGGGAGGATTGATGAAAAACTGACAGGGAGGACTGATATATAGGTATATAGGTGGGGAGTGGACGGGAGAACGTTTTAGGTGAATAAGAGAGGAGTGTTTACAACAAGGTTTTAAAAGCAGAGAAAGCACGTGGCATGGGGGGGGGGACACATGTATGGGCTTGTACTTTCCCCACCTCTCTGTCTCTTTCCTCACTCCTTCTGTGTCTCAGTTCCCCAAACTTCTGAAATTCCACAGAAGCAGCCTGGTGGCTGGTCGTCATTTCTGGTAATACCCAGCACACCTCCACATCTCCATCCACACCTATCCACTTTTCTCTGGAGGCACAAGGGAAAGCATGCCGGCAGGAACGCCCCCTTACCTTATGCCCCTGACTTACTTTAGCCCATTCAGCTCCATATCCATCGGCACTTTTCCTGCCGATACTCCAAGTCATGTTAGTTTGCTCTCTCCTGTATTGTGTCACAATATATAATTAGGGGCCTAATAAGTTAAATGATAACTGACTTCAAACACAAATTGGCCAAAGGTTTTATTTTCTTGCTGTCTCAGTGTTGGTGGGCTGGTCTGGGTCAAAGGTTCAGGGACATTTTTTTCTGTTTTCGTTCTCTGTCCCTGACCATGACATTTGCTCAGAAAAACACCATCTGATCTCCCAATAAAATGCATAAGGTAACATACATGTACATTAGGGGGGCAAACTATGGACACGATTCAATGTGACAAATTCCTTTTTGCAGCCACATGAATTGTGTACATTTTAATACGAGACTATTTTTGGTTGCTTGTGATTGTGGTTATCTATTCTGCCCGTAAACTCGAATGTCAGCCACTCAGAAGACTGTCAGCGAAACATAAACACACAAGATGAATGTCACTGCAGTGCAGGTTTTTTTGCATACTGTTGGCTGATTAAATAAATCACACCTTTTTTATCTCATTGTTAACTTCTGCTCTCCGGTGAGAGTAATGGATCGCGGTTCGGGGATGTTCTAAAGAAGCAGACATCAGCTTTGTGAGACAGCACGAGGAAACGGGGACTGAACTCTGTGTTTATTCTGTTGTCAGCATAATACACAGTTCGTCACAGGCAGAAGTAATTCGAAGTCTGTGAATTAGATTCTTCATTGTGTATCCGTATGTATTGAGTTATATATATATGCATCATGTTCTTGAAGAGGATTTTCTACAGCAAAGGCTAAACCTGTATTCACGCCATGTGCCTGCTGGTGACTGACTGACCACTGATGGATCTGCTCAGGGCCCTAGTCATTGTTAAGATATGTGAGAAGGGAGAATGTGAGAATGACAAACAGCTCTGTCCATATGTAACCTCAGTTCACCACAAAGGTACTCTCTCTCACCCCGTCCCTCTGCTGATCTGTATTATGTGTATTGTCACTCCGGGCTGCTCTTTGGGCCACCAACTCACCCGTGGTTACGAGGATTAGCATTAGAGCCAAATGGTAAACTTTAACTTGAAGTGCTCTCCTGTACTTTTCGGTTTACACGGGGTTGCGTCACATTGGGCAACAGGTCCGAACAGAACAGACTCTGACTCTTGCACTGTGGCCCTTCATGAAAGAAAAAGAAAGAAGTCTGGTTTCAGATCTTATCTGAGGCACTTTGACCTCTTACAACATCCATCAAGAACAGGGTCCACTATTCGTCATCACGGCAGACAAACGGAATCGCAGCTGATGAGCTCAGACTCAGACCATTGATTTTACATTCTTATAATTGGATTACAGTAATGCAATTAGTATTATTCATTCGATTAAAGATAATCCATTCAGGAAGACGGCAGTGTTTTTAAAAAACGTGTTGCACTTCTTCTTACCACCAGATGGCGGTACAATGCAGCGCATTAAGCAACTATAAATATTACCTCCCAAAATTAAGAGGACTTAAGAATTAAGGGACTTATAAATAAATCACCTGGAGACAGACAGCAAACAACTGAGTACGGTTTTCAGTCTGTGCAGCATAGAACAATAAAGACCGTATTGTTATAATGGCGGATAATAATAATAATAACAATAATAACAATACCAATAATAATAATAATAATAATAGGTTCAGGCCAAATATTGAGAGTTCATTTAAAATCCTGTGACATAATAATTCTAAAAAGGGTTAATGATCAGGAATAAAAGTTAGACTATAGACTATGAATAATTCATCATGGTGGAACTCTACGTTATATTGTGGTCAGATCATGAACTGTAATACCATGAGACAGATCGGTGAGTGGTGAATGCTGGTTGGAGGTCGACGGGTCACCGGCTCAGAAATCAAGTAAGCACTGCCCCCCACAACAACGCGCACGTGCGCGCACGCACGGCCGCGCGCTACAAAAGAGTTGACTTGGTTTCCAGGGGCAGGCGACTCCAATCAAGTGTACACGTCGTTGTCTGCGGATGGGGGGTTTTGCGGTGCCACGTCTGTGCTCGTCTGCTGATTCCATCGGAACATGTGACTGAATAAGGCGCTCACATGGCCGCATGATCCGCTTTACGCTTTTTCAAAGGTCCGGCGATCGGTGGCTCCCTCTCTCCCTCCCCGACGGCGACCATACGGAGCAGAGGACCGCTGGAGCACGCAGCGCCCACTCGGACACATCATGGCGAACAGCGGGCAGAGAGTTGTGCTGATCACCGGCTGCTCCTCTGGCATCGGGTTGCGAATCGCCGTCACGCTGGCCAATGATGAGAAGAAGCGGTACCATGGTAAATGCGCTTTTCCTTGTACAGTATTTCTCTGATAGAACCTCTCCGTAACAAGTCTGCGTATCAGTGTGCTCCGCCTGACAAAACAACAACATGCCGCCTGTGCACCAGGTCTCCTTTACGCACAAAGTTCGCCTGGGCTGCATGCGCAACGACGCAAAGAAGTAGTTTGGTGTCGTGGAGCTAACCCTGCTGATGTCGGATCCGTGGGATTCCGCCGCTCCGTTGGGTCAACAGTTATCATTTGAAGGCGCAGTTTCCAGTGGAGGGCTCTCTGCGAGGGATGCCGCTTGCCAGGCGGAATCATAAAAGGAGTCTTGTCAGTTCTCTTTCAAGTGACTTCTGCGGCACAAAGCCCCCTTTTATCGCAGTGAATTGCAGACCGCCTGCTCCGGTTTAGTGCCGTGTCTAATGGGCCCATAGTCCCCTCACTGGGGCGAGTGTTGGAAGGGGGACAAAGTTTGAGACCTGTACAAGCAGGGTTCACTCTGAAGCAGGGGCCTTGTGTGAAGTCTCCATTGATGCCCAGTGGACTTAGTCCGGGGTGTCCCACTTTAACACTGTGGATCAGCGCGTCTCCTGTCCTGCTTCCCAGGCATCATCAGTGTCACTCTAGGAACTGGGGGTCCGGAGCCCCTTTTCACGTCATGGAGCTCAATACAGAATAACATTAGACCCCCTCCCCCCCACACCCCCTGATGGTAGGAGTTTGCTTTCATGACCCCCCTAAGATTTTGTTGTCAGACGTGACTTCATGCAGAATTACATAATTGGCCGCTGGCCTACAGTCAGTGAGTTCTAGAGTGTCAACTTTTTTCCCCCATAGTCTTCATAAACATTCCCCTATCAAACAAGTTGTTGCAACACTAAGTCATTATCCTTTTGCCACTCTAGCAACAACTGTGCAAGAGTTGGTTATCTTTCCTCTAGGGCCTGTGGCATCTGATAGTGTTTATCACGATGAAATGGATAAGCAAAACAAAAGCGATTAACTGCTCCGTCAACTTGAGAAAATACTTTTTTTCCACATTGTGACCTGCTTTAAATAAGGTCACTTCTGAGCAGTGCAGCTGATTCAGTCCTTTGTCTGGGTTTTAGGAAATCCAACAGAGATTAAACATTGTATTGTGCATACAGTAACAATTAGTTGCAGTAACATGCTCCAAATTCGGAGAACCCCCCCCCCCCCCTCCAAAAGACCTCTATGTGTGTAGTGCAGTGTGGTTCATTCAAGAATGTTTTAAGCTGCCCAAGAGTAATTCCTGTAGGAGCCAGAGGAACAATGGATCTCTTGTTCACTTCTCGACCAATACTTAAATCTCTTTGTTGCTTCATGGACTCCCAGTTCTCAAATCATACGATTAGACCTAAATAGGCTTCACGAAACACTATTTATGTGTGTAATGGACATTGAAGTTGCTTGACATTTACAAAACAGTATTATTTTTTGAATCAGTGTCGTCATGAAATGTATACATCAGCAATGCAAAACGTCAACAGCATAGAAATCCCTCTTTTGCTCTTACTCATCCAGTCCTGTCTTTGTCTTTGAAGTGAGGGTTTGCCTTTATCTGTCGAGCACAACCAGTAGATGTAGATGAATGTGTGAGTAAGAGCTTGTTTACTCCTGCTGATTGCCCTTGAGCAACACCACTGTCTCTCCTTCTCCCGGCTAGATAACGACAGTCAGCAATGTGTGAGCGGAACACACAACGTGAAAGAGACCGTGGAAGCCAAGTAAACACAGTGCTGATAGCCCCTGTCACTGGTCATGATAGATTAACGGGCCCAGTGTAGGTTAATGTTGCCCAGCGTGTAAAGTTCAGAGGAAATCAATTCTGCGTCCTGTAAACTGACAGGCGTGGTCCTGGCGAGGAACTCTGACCCGTACATTGGATTCTGTCTCAACTGTGTGTGTGTGTGTGTGTGTGTGTGTCAGTCAAGGAAGTAGTTGGCCTTACAGATCATATATTTAAGGGTTACTTCATCAATGATTATTATTATTTTTTCTTCAATAAAAAAAGGTACAAAAATTGTGTCAAATAAACAGTCATCTTAATACTGAGGATTTGAAGTGCTCAACATATTCCTGAGCACGTCTTTGCAGTTCCAGGTTGTGTAATTCTACGGGCCTAAAGAACCTCTTTCTTCTTCTCGTAAAAAGCCTCGTCATGCAAGTCTGAAAAATACTTTCCTTCTCCTCTGTCTCGCCCTGTCAGTTATTGCCACCATGCGGGACCTGAAGAAGAAGGACAAGCTGGTGGAGGCCGCAGGAGATGCATATGGCAAGACCTTGATGCTGCTTCCGCTAGACGTGTGCAGTGACGAGTCGGTCAAGCAGTGCATCAACAATGTTAAGGACCGCCATATTGATATCCTTAGTGAGTGGGACACGCCTGAAATTGACATGAATCCGGTTAGAGGAGATCATGTTTACCAGTCACTCACGGAATAATGCATGGAATGAAAACTAATCACGCATATTTAGGGGACTGATATCTATGATATCTCCTGGTGCGGACTGTTGGGACTTGGCGGAGGTATGCGCTCTACTGAGTGCCAATCTTGTGTTTCTTATATTTTAGACCTAAACATTTTATAACTTAAAATCATTTTGTAAGGACTAAGTCAGTTTCTCAACTGTGTGTAGGAATGGTGACCAAATGCATAGAACACCAAACCTCAAGCCTCCTCAGAAGTCTGTCTCAATGGTAAAAGTAATATCGTGCTTTTCATACAACATACTTGTCAAGTGAAAAAGCTAAATATCATAGTACAGTGCATTTACTGTAATGATACAACTAGCAACAACGAAGGTTTGTAACTGAGCAGTGGCAACTCGATCGTAGCGCTGTCCTCCGTGGTTTTGCAGTTGACACTGTGAGTCGGACGGGGGAGAAGATTGGGACGGTCTTGAAATTCCAGTGGGCAAATAGATTCTGCACCAAAAACATGCTTTTGTCCCAAGTATGAGAAATATAGCTGAAACCCGTTTTGTGGCTTCCTATTTTTTTTTAACACATTTTGTTTTCATCACGGCCAGAAATCTCATCCGATCATCATCAATTTATTGGGTCCTTGGTACTTATCACTCTATAAAAACTATAAAAAGTCATTTTATGGTCATTTTGTGCTAAATCATGCGTTGTGAAATTAATAACGTCGCGAATAAGGGACTCTTCCAGGTCTTGAGTCTGGATAAAGTTTCTATTCATGAAACAGTTTCCATCTCACTCTAAATCCAACATTGCATCCCCCCTTCACCCAATAACTTAAGACCCAGGGGCCCTTCAGCATGGAGTGGTGTTACATCACACCTCTCTGTTGTTGTCACACACTGACATCTGGTGGCAGGATCGAGTAACAACTCTCTAATACACCTCTTATCTCGTGTAGAAAGTCAACCGTAAACAGTGCAAACTGAACAGGTATCAGTTCACATTGAATTGACAATATCTTTACAGTGTAAACGTTTTGATAGCTGCAGTGTTAGAGATACAAGCAGGGTGTAACCTGCGCGCCTGCGTGTTTTCTGTCAGTCAACAATGCAGGCGTGGGCTTGCTCGGACCTGTGGAAAGCATCAGCATCGACGAGATGAAGAGAGTGTTCGAGACCAACTTCTTCGGCGTGGTCCGCATGATCAAAGAAGTGATGCCAGACATGAAGAAGAGGCGTTCAGGGCACATCGTAGTCATGAGCAGTGTCATGGGTCTGCAAGGTATGATATGTGGGTAATTACCAATACAAGAAATGGGGTTATTACAAGTCCAACCAATTGTGAAAAGACATGTTTAACGACAGGAGTAATGCACTCAGGTATTGGCAACCAGTTTTGTAAACTATAGCATCACAATTTGACCAGTTGCAGTCATAAAATTACTTGCGATAGTAAGTTTGTTTAAGGCTCAGTTGAAAGGCAGGAGAATTTATTTCTAAAT
Source organism: Scophthalmus maximus (assembly GCF_022379125.1). Classification (NCBI taxonomy): domain Eukaryota; kingdom Metazoa; phylum Chordata; class Actinopteri; order Pleuronectiformes; family Scophthalmidae; genus Scophthalmus; species Scophthalmus maximus. The sequence goes on along the minus strand of NC_061531.1, from coordinate 13,977,924 downwards.
TTCTGCACACAGAGAAAACACCTGCAAATCATTTTTCTCGACCTGCGAAGCCTGAAATCTCTCAAAATAATAAGCTGCAAGTCATAAAGTTTGTTCTATGCTGAAGGGTGGAATGGAATTAATAATGTCAGAAGCCCGATGCTGTTTTTCTTTTTTTAGCTTTATGTAATCTTCTATGTGTTTCCTAGCAGAACTGTGGAGAATGTTTGCAAGCTGCTTTAGGTTAAGGCTCTTCAGGATAAAATATTGTGGTGCTTACAAGCTAAATGTTTGTTTTACATTTTCAATCTGCTAATGTTACTTTGGTCAAATAGTGTTAGTTTAACTTGTTTGAAGATAGAAAGAGTATCTGGTAAGTTGTCAGTCACAGTCATATTCTGTGGGAAACTTGTATTATCCTTTCTGACTTGGTAGTTATGCATGAATAATGCTTCATTGATGCCTGCTGATTATTGAAATTTGATAATACAGTGCAGTGATCTTGTCCTTGAGCTCCCTGTTTTTTGCTTTTGGTTCAGGAGTGGTGTTCAATGATGTTTACACTGCCTCTAAGTTTGCCATGGAAGGATTCTGCGAGAGTATGGCCGTGCAACTCATGAAGTTCAATATCCGGTAGATTACACTCTTTCCCCTTTTCTTCCTTCACATCTGTCTTTACTTTGTATTGTACATGCTCCCTAACAGGTCTTTGTGTTTCTCACTCCCCTCAGGTTGTCCATGATCGAGCCTGGCCCAGTGCACACTGAGTTTGAGACAAAGATGATGGAGGATGTGGCTAAGATGGAGTATCCAGGAGTAGATGCAGACACAGTTCGTTATTTTAAAGATGTTTACCTGCCCTCATCCATAGATATTTTTGAAGCCATGGGCCAGACACCAGAGGACATAGCCAAAGTAAGGAAACGCTTTTCTAACTCACATTTGACTAAATCTCTCGGGATTCAACAATCAGTGTTATGTTTCTCTGATCGCTAAACTTCTAACCCGCCTACACATCACTGGAATCAACCAAAAACTCTTCTGTTTCTCGTCTCTCCAGTGCACTAAGAAGGTTATTGAGTCGAGCAGCCCTCGCTTTAGGAATCTGACCAACAACCTCTACACACCCATTGTGGCCTTAAAGTATGCAGATGAGACTGGCGGCCTGTCTGTCAACACCTTCTACAACCTACTCTTCAATTTCGGCCCTCTGATGCACATAACCATGAGCATCCTCAAGTGCCTGACGTGCAGCTGCCTGCGTAGACGCACTATCTCACCTAACTGAGGAGGGTGTCCCGTCTTGCCCTTAACCCTCCCAGTTTGTTGACCCCAACCACTTCCTCTGTGCCTTTTCCTGAGGTTTTGGGCTAAGCAGGTAGACTAGAACCAGTAACCTGGAGAGAAGAGGTGCCTTCTAGTTCAAAGACACCACCATGATAAGCTTTGCAAGATGTCATGCACTATAGCACAAGTTTTTTTCAGAGAGATGTGCAGAATGAACTCATGTACTCTCACAGAAACATGCATACACAGAAACATCACATACTTTAGATTATTGTACATGCATTTCACAAAGAGAGAGAGACGGCTATAGATAGATGGATATAGATGTCTATTTCGTTTGAAAGAGAACACTCATACAGAACATGACGTACAAGTCCAATGGACAGACAACAAAGGACAAAAAAATGAACTTGGTTGCTGAGAGAAACAATAAAAATGATAGAGAAACGATAATGCTATAACTGGTAGCCTAGATAACTTCACACTCAGGCTCACTCGAGTTATAACATGTATGACAGAGTCAGAGAGATTATACCTGCTTTTATTGTGTTTGTGCCCTTAATTTCATGTTTGTATTGAATAGTGTTCTCATGGTCATAACTGCTGTTGAATCATATTTTTAAACTTGTTTTGATAAACTGTATGATTTTTTGTTTTTGTGTCAGATATTTTTAATCTTGTAATTTGATTTAGAAATAAACAGAATTCTGATTTACACTCGACTTTAAAAAAATATATTTTTATTTTTATATATATATCAATAACAAAATGGTACCAATATGTCCAAAAGTACCCTGCAAAGTTGTTGTTTTTAAATCTCTGTCTGCAAGTCCCCTTGGGTACCAATAGGGGGTGGTATTTCATTGTTCTTTCCCTGGTATCCAACCTGTGGATTTCGCAGGATCAGCAGCGAACAGAGATGGAGCAGCAGTAGTGTAAAGGAATTTGTCCTCAGTGGCCTGAATTAGATGAGTGCTATAGAACATATTAGTCAAATCTTAAGATTGTTATACAGTGTTGCAGGTGCAGACTTTATAAGAATTATTGTTTAAATTCATAGATTTTTTAATAGAATATGTGTCAATAGTACAACAATTCATACTGATAATTATTCAAGGTCAATTTGGAAGCATATATATTCCTTACTGGGAATCTCTGTAAAAAATAGTCTCAACTAATAGAGACTTGCTGCTTGGTCCATAAGCAGGTAAAGACACACACACGGACTGCTGCACAACAAGTCATTGTTTTCAAATATACATTTTGCGAGTGAGTCTGTACACATCACACACATTAGCATGTGTTTGCATGCATGCGTGTGTGCGTGTGTGTGTGTGTGTGTGTGTGTGTGTGTGTGTGTGTGTGAACGTGTTGTATGAGCATGTCTATGGGCCAAGTTAGTGATCTGTTGATGGATATAAAGAGGTCATGGCCTGCTCCCCATCAGAACCCCTCCCTTGGACCCCCACCCCTCTCACACACACACCCTGCTTTGTGCCGTGTGAGAGAATGTGACCTGGTTCCCATCCCTGAGGAGGGGTGAACCCTAATGACGGCCTTCTCAGACACATTGCGCAGGCCTGAGCCTCCCTCTCCAGCTGGCCCCCACATCGGCCCGAGACCCCCTGGTCCACACTAGGAGAGGCCTGAGGTCTGGCTTGGATAGCCTAGCCTAGCCAGAGTTTGGTGTGCGCACACTGTCCCATCCCATCCTACGGTGCCCTGCTGTGTCCGGGCTAGTTACATTCACCTGCCCCCAGTGCATTGAGCTCCTCATCAGAGGACATGCAACTGGTCGTGGACCTGTTGTTTCTGTGCAATGTACAATGAGCACAGCGCCTCAGCTCCGTGTATGTGTCTTCATCAGAGGCGACAGCTCCACACAATGGAACAAAGACACTGTCAATCACAATCAAATGGGTGTGTGCGCAGGGGGTGGAGGGGAAGGGGGTGAGGGGGATCTGAGGAGGTCGGGGGAGGAGTCTGTGTGTCCTGAATGTTCTGGGGATGCCAAGACCCAATGTGGGACGCTGAAGGCTAAGGGCAGCAACTGGGTGGGGGGTTTTCTGGCAGCAAGGGGTGGGGGTGTGTCGCATTTGGGAAAATGAGAATTGGGGTGCCCAGGCCTGAATGGAAGACCTGTTTACTAATTGAATGAAAACAGGAGTTACAGCAAAGTCTCATTAAACAAGAGGTATTATGAAACCATTGTGGTGTACCTTTGTTTCACAATCAAGAACATAATTGCAATATAATGAGGGCAGTGTGACGTGGTTATATCTTCCCTTAATTGTAACCCTGGCATATTTACTGAGCCACTAAACATACATTAGCTCCTCCTGCATGCAGCCTCGCTGTGTGCTGACTAACATGCAGAACTGGGTCAGATTACTTTCAAATGTTATCAGTTGTTAAATAGAAATTACAGTATTTACAATTTGTCTTGTTTGTAAGGTAAAAGAAGGTTCTGGACACGTTTGAATAACATTGGACAGCCTAAAATCTTTTTGCTTGACATTACATTTTGCATATTCAGGAAGGAAACCCTCAATAGTTATCTTGTGAGCAGGATATATGCCTTGCAATCTGTATGCCTTCTCGGTTGTTGGGTGATTATCGTGCACCAGAAAATCACACAGAAGCTTGACTCGGAGAGCGAAGAGATAGACGGGCGAGGCAGACACCAAAAACAAAAGGGAGCTGCAGAGGTTAGGAAAATTGTGAGACAGACAAGTAGAGAGGGAAAGCGTGAAAGAAACTTATTAAGCAAAAGAAAGAAAGAAAGCAGTTGTGTGGGATGCTGACATTAAGTGGAGCTGATGTCTAGACAGGGTGCTTCATCCTGATCCCAGGTCAGGATGGATCTAAATCAGGCTCCACTCAGCTGCTCCTGTCATTACCTCTCATGATATCAAGGATCCATTCTGGACAAACTGTCACAGAATGGTGAGCAGAATCACCATAAGACTTGGTCTGCGGATCAGAAATGTGTCCGAGGCATAACAGGGCAGATAGACGAAGGCTGTAAAACACGGTTGGAGGTCAGACGCCATTTAACACGGCTGCATGTGACTGGAGATGTAGCCACATGGGACATATTACTATCCGAAGAGCTAATCCTGGATCTGAGGGGAGCTATCAATCTTTATATAGTCAAAACAGGAGAAGCCCAAGTTGCCCCTGTGGCTGGCCTGTGGCGTCCGGGTCCAATAGGGCAGCAGAGGCCACAGGGGAGAAACAAATACACAACCTCTATCTCTCCTTCTCCCGGCCTCTCTGTCTATTCCCTTTCTCCTACTCTCTCTCTCCATGTCTTGCTGAGGCCCACTGTCTGTCTGCCCTCTCCTCCGTCCATCTCCATAACTCCGCTGTGCAGTGACCTCTCACAGACCCAACGTGGGTCACTTGTTTATTCACACACTGAGAGGGGGGGAGGTCATCATCTTTGGTTCTGAGTAGAGCTGCTTGTTTGCAAGGCCATTCCTGGATTGTTCGGGGGTCGGAACATAAATCAAAAGAATCTTGGCTCTCGCTTGCCAGTCATACACATTGTTTTACAGACACAGAACCACTATTGTTACCATCGTTACAACATTACCGCTGTCCCCTTTCCCTAATGCTCTTCCAGCTCACAAACAATCCAGCGGGAATTTCCAGACTGGGTCTCGGTTTGCCCGCTGCCGTATTGTTATGTTCCGCTTTGTTCACTCTCTCAAAACTACCAGTTTCAGTGACTGTGAAACTGTGTGATTAGAGGATTCGGTCTGTGTACAAGGATTATAATTCTCCAACGAGGGGTTGGTGGGTGATTGTGCTGGGCTTAGAGATGATGTAATCGTAGCTGGGGTAACATGATCCTCTAGTTTTTAAGGTGAACAAAGAGGTACGATTGTGTCACAGTCCACAAGTTGAGTCTGATAGCAAAGGCGCTGATATCAATGCACAGATTTTTGTCAAAACCTGAAAATCCTGTTTCAGGGCGAGACCAACCAAGCTCCACTTGGGGAAAAAAACAACTTGAACAGACAAGGAAAAAACAGCACAGCCATTGGTGCATGCACTTGTGCTCACAATGCATGTTGAGTGGGCATGCCCACAGACAAGTCGCACTTTTCTCACCATTCTGTGCACTCACATTTCGTCCTCTAACCTATCATCTTCCCTTTGGTTTCTAACCTCTTCCACCATGGATCAGTTGTTTCTGTCCATGTTGTAATTAGACGTCTGGGAATCCAGTGCGGAGAAGCATTCATATTTTTAATTTACAGAAAATTAAGGATACACTTTGCTCTCTGGTCTGACCAACACCAAGGAAGGAATTTCATCCTTTTAATTTGTTTCCCAAGGATGGCAGGGTTTTTCACTTGTGCCTGTCAGCGTGTGAGTGAGTGTTATTGTGCATGAGTAAGAGGACTATAGATAGATAGACAGTTGATAGATAGATAGATGGATATAATTCAAAGTGGCAATGACCGTTAGGATTTGTGTGAATACAGAGACCTCATCAGAGAGTCTATCATTATTGAAGTTTATCCTCTCCCTGGCAACCCTGGCTGCATCCCAGCCCTAATACCCTGCCAGAGGGGAGAAACCTCACCGTGCGCCCCATCAGCACCGCCATGGATCTGATCCATTCACTGTCGCCAACCATAAAGATGAGAAACCAAAGAGGTTGTGGGCACACCCATGCCAGGATGTCTGTCTTAGCCCAAAGAGACCACATCATTGTTTGTTCAGCTTGAATGCATCACATCTTGGCAGCTCGGGTGAGAGCGAATAGATGTTCAAGATGTGCAATCATAACGTGGATTCAAGTGGTGGCTCAGTTAAGGCATAAGGGAAAATGAGAATGGATCCTGTTCACACTTTCATGCCCATAGAGTCTAATACCAGTTTCGCATTTTGGTCATCTGCTTCATTCAAGAGCAGAAGAACGGTAAACTTTGTGGTGCATTCATGGATCCACCCAGGCTGGACCCCCCCCCCATCCCACCCCCCACCCCATCAAAACAAAAGAATGTCTCTGTGCCTCTATTGACCGTGAAAAGATGTTCGTAGATTTGTCCCCAGTGAAGAGATGTCTTTGTTGGTTATCGCCATTGGTGAGCCGCCTCCATTTGGCTCGGCCTAATCAGAACACAAACACGCCTCTGTCATTTGGCTGCTCTCCCTCTCACCCTTCAGCTCTCCTTCTCTGTCACTCTGTCTCTTGTTAACTAACTTTATGAATTAGATTGTATTTTTATCTCTCCCCGCAATTAAGTTTCACTTCTACTCTTTATGCCCAATGTCATTCTCACACTTGTTCATGGGCATTCGTGTGTACGTATGTGCAATAGAAATACTGTTATTCTCTCTGACCCTCTTCCTCCCGCCTCAGCCTCAGATTTATTTTCTTTCTTTCATCTTCCTGCTATCTAATCTGATCATCTGGATGGTGTGTGTCTCTCCCCGAGGCACAGACACTGGGGCCTGGCATACATTAACTCTGCTTGTCTGTGCACAGCCTGGTTTTGGTTGCTGGAGGGGAAGTGCTGCGATGTGAAGAGAGTCCCTCGGGGAGAGGTCTTGCGCTGGATCCCTGTTGAATATGAGGTGGTCACATCCTGAATGTGTTCAAGGTTACCGTTCCTCACTCCAAACAACTGAATATACACTGTAATTTAGGAGTTAAATGTGTTCTTCACATTTGAACGTTTTTAATGTTGCTAATGTTTGAGACGAAATTGCAGACACATGAAACCTGTCTTCCAATTGAATTAATGTTTGTAAAACTACCATCATTTTAATTATTTTTTTTTTTTCTTTTTCTCAAATTTTAATTCTAAATACCACTTACAAAAAAATACACTCCATACAGTTTTCTACTTTGAATTGAACATTGAAAAGTATACTCTTGTTGATTTGGAAAGCACAGTCCTTCAAAATACCACACCGCAAAGTGCTTTATGTGCCAATGGCCTGGCACCTCTTTATGCTATCGAAGTGTTCTTTTCAGCGTTGGAGGGTGTATGACTGCCAGCCCATTGCACACAATGGTTTGTGGTCATTTGGATTTGAGCACTATACCCGGAGCCGTATTTCTCACCCCCACACTCCGCATGCTGTCACTAGACCTCATATGAGGAAAGATTGTGTTTTCCACACTGTATACAAAACCACTGAACATCTTTCCTTTTGTTTCACAGCTTTGTGTTTGTGTGTTTAGACTGCATGTATTATGTTTAGGTTCCAACTGGAGCCTGTCTCTGTTGATCACCCATGTTCCTCAGCACTCCAGTTTCCAACCACCATAAAAACTTGCACATCTGGTGATGTCTACACTCCTGCCATTGCCCTGATCTGCCACCGATCGTCGAGCATGGAATTGGTCCCGAGGCCCTTCGCTGGTGGCTGCCAACTGCTCCTGAAATAGGTTGGGCCCAATGCAGAGGACAAGTATGGTCGCAGAGGTTAATAAAGAATAACTTAAGATATACATTTTTAGAATTTAGAGTCTTTTAATTACTGAAGAATAATTCAGAATGTTTTAATAACTCTATACAACTGCTTTAAACGGATCAACTGCTGTGTCAAAAGTGTATGACTGTACATAACAAATAACAAATAGCAATCACCCCTTAGCAATTCATAAATGAGATGATTGTGTGCAGGAACATTGTCCTGTCTTCAGTTAATCCAAAGGCTCTGCTTCTTGAAGTTAAGTCATGAGTACAGTTGAATGTAAAAATATTTTTGATGTAATGAAACCCAGAGGTTTCCATGCTATATTAGAGAGACCAGACCTTTCTCCCAGTCCAGGCCCTCTTCATATTTCCCCTGACCTGTGGAGAATGGCCTGCCTGTGGCATTTGCTGGAGGTCAGGTCTGCCATGAGTACTGGGCAGGACCCCACTCATGTGTTCGCCCACTTACTTGGATTTATGCCAGGAAAGAACAGAGTGATGTGTTTGGTCCACGGTGGGAAAAGCATCCCTTGGAATGTGACTTTGAGAGGACTGTGTGGGACCGGCAACGGGGTCTTCCCTTTCCCAGTGAAAAGGCTTCTCCTCCTGAGGCTGTGGGAAGGTCAGGGGGTCAGATGTACCCAGTGCCCACTCTCTGGAGCGCACAAAACCCACAGCTGATGTAGCAGCTCCATCCAAAAAGCCCTCGGGCAGTGGTGGAAAAAGCAGGCTCCACAGTGAGCACCGGAACAATTCTTCTCATACCGAAACAGAGTGCGCCTCGGACTGTCACAGGGAAAGTTATTCAAAACGTATGGCATGGGGTTTTACACATTCACGTCTGACATTGTGATACCTCACATCAGATGACAAATGTTCTCCTAGTCTTGTGAAACTAGGCGTTTAAAACCGCAGCCAGAATGTGCTTGCGTCCAAGGAGGACATGATGTAAGCTTGGATATTCTTGCATGTCCATTATGCACAAGTGTGTATGTGCTCCTTTTTTTTTCAACACTCTTCTTTTGTAGCTTTGTTTTCTGCGTCTTGTTGCCTGAGGTTAGTGTCCTCCTGTGTTCTCCTCTTGACATTAAGCAAACCGACCAGTGAAGCAGTACAGGCACATTGCAAAACCGCTTGCCTCAAATTCCAAACCTAGTAACGTAACACACAAACAGGGTTTTAACCAGTATCTGCCCCAGAGAACGCATGTTTCCCATTTTTATTCATGACTTGTTTCATATTAAACTCATCATTCCAGTCTCTGGAGGCATTGTCAATGAAACATGGGAGAATATTCCTTTCATTTTGACCTCTACCCCCCCTCCTTTCCCCTCTTACAACACAAGCCCTCACAGGAAAATAATAAACAGATGAGTAGGATGGGAACCGCTCTCAGCAAGAGCAGCCAGGCACTAAGGCAAGCAGGCACCGCAGCTCTGGTTCCCAGGCTGGAGGGAAGAGGGCAGGCCTCAGCTTGAATGTCCCAGTGCCCGAGTAGAACCAGAAAAACCTGTCAGAAATCAGTTACCTGTCACCGTCATCCCCCGATTTACCAGCTGCACACACCTCCTTGCACAAGTCTGGACACACAAACCGAGAGCAAAACGACAATTTCTACATCATCAGTGAGGAGCAGTTGTCCCGTCTTGTGCACTGTGTGTGGTTTTGTGAGACGAAACTCGCCATGAATGGGTGCTATCGTGACGGATTGGACTGGAGTGGAGTCACCCAGCCCCGTGGCGGAGTAATCTAGAGACAAATAGAAACTATTAACTATTCAGTTTTCACAGTTATCTCCTTCATCTCCCTCTTTATGCAGCCTCACACACACACACACACACACACAGTGAAAAATACACAACTTTTTCCACAGCAGACACACAGAACCACTCAAAATGGTTGTATCTTGTCACACACATATCTCATTTACGCCTCCGCCTTATCATCCGCAACAGAGATCAGAAACACAGGTCTGCTTGGCACTCAAACAAAGACAAAAGTACTGGCTTCATTTCCTCCAGCGCCTCTGTCTCCTTCACAGTCTCTCTCTGTATTCTGGCAAGTATTCGCTTTTTTGCAAATTAAACACAGATCTCCCGTAGATGCTCGGCTGACAGCTCCAGCTACGTGCCAACACTGCTAAAATGACTGCAGGTCGGTGGGCCTAGAAACACAGGATTATCCCGACTGACTCCCGACTGACTCTCTCGAGCCAGGCGAGAATGTCACTTGGCAATAACTGAATATGCTTTTTGTCACTTGGATTCATCTGTTGGCCAGTGACAAATGGAAAAGGAGGCTTGTGATGTTTGTAGCAGAATTGACATCATGGAAATATTGAATGACTGACTGACGTTCAACGCCGTAAAGATACAAACAAAAACACACTTACTGTATGCAAACATACATAAAAAAAAAGTAGTGTATGCAGGCCTGATAAGTGAACACAGACTCATAATTTAACATGGTATGGCGACATCACAGCAAGATTGAAGTGACGTAAAATCAAGCGTGTCTGGACTTGATCAGTGTGCACTTATTTGTTTGCATCTGTGAGTCATTCTTTTGTCTAAATGTCGTGCGTGTAGGAGTTTCCGTCTTAAAGGCGTACTCCCATTACCAAGGAATTGAGGCCATGCCTTACTTTCTGTGTTTTGTGTGTGTTTCTTGTTTTGTGTGTGTGTGTGTGTGTGTGTGTGTGTGTGTGTGTGTGTGTGTGTGTGTGTGCGTGCGCGCGCGCGCGTGTGTGTGTGTGTTTTGGTGTTGCGCAGTGAGTGACATGCTTCATCCTAACCAGTCTATCTAGAGACACTTCATCCGGTGGAAGCCAGGAACATACAGTGTATTAAATGCAGATACACACTTTGAGAAAGCAGAAGGAGAAAAGAAGTGGATGTCCCATCTCAAATGTGGCTGCGCGTGCAATCATTGTTTGCATACAACAAGAGAGATTGCCACAGAACACGAGCACATGGAAGTGCCACCGGAGTCTGGTCCACACGACAGCACACTGGTCACTGTGGCGAGTGTGGTGGAGGGTTTACGGCAGGGAATTGGGTACAGAGAACAGGACCTTGTATGGTGAAAAGATGCAGACCTTCATTCCTATGGCCTCATGAAATACTATTTTGGGGCATTTTGAACTCTCCCACGCAAGCACAACAATTTTGGGGTTAGTTCATTTATTTATCTTTTATGTTTTTCCATCTAATGAAGCCCAAGAGAGGGACATGTCGAGTTGTTTTTGGCCTTTTAGTCGGGGAGTTAGGGAGGAGGGGTGTGAGTGTGTCTGCGTGCCTGAGTGTGTGACTGTAGCCTGAACAAATATTGCGTTCGGCGCTTTTGCGCCTTACGCCAAAGCGCCGCTGCTGCTGTGACTCAGCTTTCATACATGTGGCCTATTGCAAAAGGTGTATCTGGTCTGCAACGCCGCTGAGCCAAACACTGTAACTGTAACAGAGTGAGTTTCTAGCTCTTTACGGGCTAAAGATGAATGTGGCTGTGATTTATGGTCATTCTAGTACACAGGGGAGGGGAAGGGGGAGATGGCGTGGGACCCTGGGGAAAGAAACTCCTCTCACAACCCCACTGCAGAGGGCCAAGAGTGGGGTTAAAACACACACACACACACACACACACACACACAAAGACACATACACACACACACATGTGTGATGAATACAACATGAAGTGATTAAGCAAAAGAAGTACTGGCAGAAGCTCTACTATTTTGGATTTTTTAGCTTTTTAATTGGTCCACTGATATAAACTGGTTTCAAGAACAGGGAAATGCTATGTGGCCTCACATTTTAGAGATGATAACTCTACCACTATTGGTGTGACAGCTATAAAGAGTGGTCTATTATTGTTTTATACAGTGTCACAATTAGAGTACAGCCAATAACTGTACTCAAATTGTTTGGAAATAATTGGCAGTTTCACAACGGCACCGCTGCGTTGACGCTCTGCTACTAAGCTGCACAGTGATCAAATAAAATATAAAACATGAAGAATGAAAAAAGGAAATGTGGGAGTTGGCTTTATATCTCATCCTTTATGTTCCTCTGATGTCATTGTGGTGTAGTGTGTGTCAGTGTAGCAGTGCAGTCTTCAGGTGCGAAGATGAAAGGGTCACTATGAGGGCCATTTGAATTGTGAGTTATGGACCATGACTGACTTTATCAAATATATCTGTTAGACCAAGACCCTCATAGAGTTGTGTGTTTTTCAAACAGCCAGCCACGTGAGACGAGGGTCTTTCAGCAGCAGCAGTGTGTGACAAGCCGTGATCGGGGCTGGTGAGAGTTCTGCTGCCGCTTCAAGCTCTGACGGAGTATCTCCAGTTGGACTAGTGGACAGAAAGGTGGTCACTTTCTCATCCTGCCATTATAAATCATAGACTGTTCATTTTAGGCTTTTTTTTTTTAATGCCCATTTTAAGTTCATGCTGTGTGAAACACCTAAATATAGCATTTTAAACTGTATATTACATACTTATACTTGAATTTTGACTTTGTTACATTCCATCACTGCATATTATTTTTACTAATTGTTAATGGGAAACTATTAGACTACCAGGACTTATCCATCTTAACACTGATCTTACTGTTCACCATGAAATCCTCATCTTCCATACTCTCCTGTACTATGGTGACTATTCGGGGATATTCTGCTCCCCGGCCTGATTCTGGTTCTTCTCCTCGAACACACTTCCATGAACCCTGATGTGGGCCGGCTACACGGTACGAGAGATAAGACTGCGGTCGCAGTGCGATAGTGTAGTCTTTCTGATGTCAACTTTATCAGAGAGGCCCCGTGAACGGGGCAGCATAGTTTCGCTGAAAGTGCAACAATAACACACCTATCACACTCCATTCCCTCCCTCTCTCTCTCGGCTGGATGAGTGTGAAGGATAAACTGTCAGGCTATCTCACAGAGATCAGGTTCCATTCCACACCATCGAGCCTAAAAACCTCTGCGAGCAAGATAAAGCTTGCACTGCATATACATTTACAAAGGGCAAGAAAACCAGTGCTCGATATGTGCACAGAGTGAATGTTCCCAGTGGGACTAATTGCTTGTGCAATGACAGACTAACTGCTCAAAATGTTTATTCAAGCCTGATATCACAAGCCACGTACACAAGGATCAGTTTCTTCTCTCCTGCTGTGCCATGCTCTTACCAAAGTTCTTGCCACCCTGTAAACACTGACAGGAAGTGATTACACTAAGTGGATCCATTTCATTCTGTGGAGGAGTCAAACTCAATATCCTCAGGGAACAGACCTCTGACCCCTCTGTGCACTCAGCCAGGAGCCGGCTTCTTCCATGCTCGCCGTTTCTTTCGCTTTTCTCTCTGCAGTCCACTTGTTTTCCCCCCTGGTCGATCCAACTCAGTATGCGGCCCGCAGAACAACATTTCTGGCCTTCCTCAGGGTGTTACTGCGTCGTTAATGGGGAGAACGACAGGTAGAATCGGGGATACGACTTTTTCTTTCCCTCCCGAGAATTGACTTTCCCCAGTGTTTAGGACCCCTCTCAGGACTGTAAGAGCGTGTGTGTGGGAGGAGAAACAGAGAGACAACTTATGGTTGCAATTTGAAAAGATGCTTTTTTTAGTCACTCTTAAATGTGGGAAATTCAATGTCAAAGTCATTGAGCCTGGGGCGTCTGTGGGAAGGCAAGCTTGAGATCTGGGAAAGAGGGAAGTTTAGATCTCCTGGTGGAATTCTCTCACTTTCAACTAAGGGGGGCTTTTGGTTTTTCAGGGGCCATAGGTTTGTTGAAAGTTGGGAATGCTTATTTACATTAGATTGATTCCGTCTGTCACAGTAAAGAGGGAGCCATTCAAAGTTAATCTGCAGGAAACGGAACATGCAGCCCACACCACATGCAGTTCTCTGTAATGTGGGAATCCTGAACCACATGACGCTGCAAATGCTGGAAGAAGGCCTGGAACAGAACCACAGATTATAGTTTAACCAGGGGGTAGAAGTCAAAAACTTGGTGCAATTTGGTGTGATCTTGCTGTGTTTTTGTTCATGTGAAAGAGAAAGACAGAAGAATGGGCTAGGAAGAAAATAAGAGAGTCGGACAGAGACCATGTGTGTGTGAAAGAGAGTGAGATGGGACCGAGCGAGAAAGAAAATAAGAGAGAGAGACACACACACACACACACACACACACAGAGAGACAGAGACCATGCATAGGCTTGTAATGGAGAAAAGTGCGTCTTAGCCGTTCTCCCTGGTTCCCAGAGTCTGAGCCAGCTGGATGGTAACTGTTGAGTCTTTGCTGCACAGCTGCCCTCCAAACTGATTAGAGAGAGCTGGCCTACTTCACCAGCAGCCATTGTGCCCTTCTGTCCAATCTGAAGTTGAAGAAGAATGTGAAAATACAAGAAGGATTGCATTAGTGCTGTTTTTCCACTGTCTTTTGTACCTTGAGTACATCAGATGGGGCCAGGCAACCTGTCTTTGACATACTCGTGAGCGATCGCCATCTGTGAAATTAGAAGCATGAAAAAAAAAAAAATGATGCAGGGAGATTAAGATTGTAAAAGCGCATATTCAAAAAAATCCAACTTCAAAAGAATATAGTCGACAGATGTGACAGTTGACCAATGACATTGCTGAAAAACATCTGTTGTGTGCATGGCTTTTTAAAAAAGTGGCTGAAACGCAATCTGCCCGTCTGTACAGGGGCCGGGGCAGCACGATGAAGAACAGCATCCAAATTGGCGTGCTAATTCACAGTAAATCCTCTTAAAAGACTCCGTTCCTTCCTGTCACTCACACACATACGAGGGTCACAACCTCCAGAGTGTATGGCTACAGAGGTTTTGAAAAACCAGAACAAAAATGTCACAGTCCAGCCATAGGCACCAAGCTTCAGCATAAGAAATAAGATACCCACAAAATGAACCTGCTGTAGAAAAAAAAAAGAAAAAAAGCACAAAGGGGGTTCAAAGAGACAGGCACACAGATGAGGAGCAAACCTGGGCACAACTGGTTGGTAGCAGGTGGTGAGCAGATCTGGTTACCTGGAGCAGAACATGGTCAAGATTTCAAAGTGCAGTTGGCGGAAATTGTCATGAAACAATGCAAGGGACTTGATGTTAAACCTTCAACATTCCTCCACACAAATAGTTATGTTCACAGTTCTTGCATTCTATAAAGCTTTCAAGTTTTTTTGACTGACTGTTAAACTATTAACCCCAAACCTCTAATCTTAGTGTGAGGACAAAGAGTAACATACACATGAAAAACAAATTGAAAATGCAAGTCCCATTCACATCAGAGAAAAAGCACAATAAACACATATATTGGAAAATAAAATGAAGGATCTATATCTTAATCTTCACACTGTCCTAAACTCCTTCATTGTGTGGCCACATGAGTACATACGATTACTTGCAGGGTAGGAACCCTAATTTTCAGGCTGATGCGTTTGAGTCCTTCCATGACTCTGTCCAGCACTGCCACTATCAGTGTGCATGGTCGGTTTCAACTTGGGTAATCAGATTCAGTGTTGGTCAAGTTGTGTTATCTGGGCGGCCACGGTCCACCAGTTCGCCCATTCTGTGAGCTCTTAGTGGGAGTGCAGTTTCCATGCAGTCATGAGCTATAAAGGGGAAGTCGCGTTGGCCTCCTGTAGAACTGTGGGAAAGTGCAGCTCTCGCTTCCTCTTGCTTATTTGGACCAATCTGGTTATAAATGGACATTCACAAAAGGGCAGCCCGGGGCCCTCGAGTCACATTAGCCTCTTTAATATTGCCTATCTCAGGGGACCAGTGTTCTGATGGGGAGGTGCTGCGGACCATGCATTTATTTTTCCATTCAACACAGAAGAAAAGATTGTATCTGTGGATGTAAAAAGCTGAGATGTTTACAATATGTAACTGAGACTTATTGTCTGAAGCGTTAGGTCCCCATGGATCGAGTCAGAGTAATCATTTATTGTTTGTTACCTCTGCCAAGGAGGTTATGTGATTGGTTCAGTTTGTTTGTCAGCAGGATTATTCCAAAAGACAGATTTCCATGAAATTTTTTAGCAAAGTGAGGTCTCGGCCATGCATGTGATTGAATTTTGGGAGGGAACCAGATCCGGATCTGGATTCAGGAATTTTTGGAAAAAATTCTTCACCATCGCCAGATGAAACTTGACATTTTGAGTCATATCCTCACATATAAATAAAAAAAATTAAAATCTATAGGTCAGAAGGAAATGCAAATTTTGGGTAAAACAGCATATATGTGGGGGTTTGCTCATCTTTGATGGTGGTCTGCTTTGCTTTGTTTTGTTTTTTGCAATTCTCTCTCTCTGGCTCTCTCTTCTTTATGTCCAGCATATAGAAAATAGTAGTAAAGGAGGGTAAAGGAAAGAGACACAACAATCAGATACAGCTTACAACTTTTTTTTTGACAAATGCTGTCGCCTGTTGCTCACATGCAGTCTTAAAGTGCAACTCCATAAGACTGATTTGAAACCTCACATTCTTGTGCAAATTCCTGGAGCTATTCACCAGAGACATTATTCCATATTATTAGATTACAGGCCTGCTGAGGTCAGGGCACCAACAGAGGAACTGCATTGTTATGTGTGGTGTCAGATCAGAAGCCAGTGGAAGGGGCTGGAGTGGGTTCTGGCCTGTGTTCCTGGCTGAGGTTCACATTGGACTCACAGCTGCACGGACAGGGTCGTGCAGAATCCTGGGCCTGAGTTGAGCCCTGACAGGTGCCGCATTAAAACTGCCATGAAACCGCGCTCTCTTTGGCTTATCGCTGATCCTCTCATGCAGACGTCCGCGCAGTGGCACTTTCCTTGGCATGCTGTTAAACCCAATGCTGATCTGTGACGAAATCACAGGCCAGCATAACATTAGACCCCAAGAAGGCCTCTGTTGGAAAGAGGAAGACGATGAAGTGAAGCAGAGAATGAAAGATTCAGAAGAAAAAGCTGATACTGGGGTGAAGAAATATCCCCAATGCCTTTTTCCCTGCCTCATCTTTTGGATGACTGACAGTGCATTCTTTTCTCACTGGGATTTATTTCATTCAGAAATTTCTATTGTCCCACTCAAAACACTCCCTTTTCTGTCTTCACTTACTCTACACTTACTGTCCAAAGTTCTAAAACTCTGTCATTAAACAACTGGGCAGAACTACAGCTTTGCAATGAGAAAAAAGAACAAAGTGTAATCCCTCCAGTCTTCTGCAGAGGTTTCGTCTCTGTTCCTAGAATCCCTCAGTTGGACGTAGTAGAGGCAGCTGTCACTGTCCCTCTCTCTCCATGCCGCCGCTGAACAGCATAATACTTTTTAATGGGTGATTAGTGTCAGATATCTGGCTGTTGCTGCCTGGGCCTCGACTGTGGGAAATAGTCGCGCCGGTTGCACCTGATCCAGGGCTCAGTTTAGAGTTTCCTCCTGTCTAAAGAGGAACACAGGGATCCGGCACACAAAACCCAACTTAAAAGATCGACTCTACAAAACGTTTTTTCATCAGGATAAGTGCGGCTCTGACACTCAGCTGGAGCTTCTCCAACCATCACTGGGCCGAGGGGTATAAAACACAAGTTTACCCAAGTATTTTTCAGCCCCCCAATTCCCTTTTTTTTTTTATCACAATATGAAAGTTTGGCTTGTGCACTCCGCGAAACTGAAGGATGCTGACAGTTGTTGCGTGCATGATTCAGGGTCATGTGAGGTGACTTCCTTGCCCTGGTTAGTCATAGCTGATGTTGATTTTGCTCTGTTAGTAATTAAGAAGGGGAAATAGAAAGACTCTTGGTCCTTTTGGCAACATTGGTTACAAATATTGTTAAAATGTGTTCTATGTTTCCAATGGGATCCCATTGTTTTTTTTTTAAGGTTTGGTATTTTCGAGGGGATCTCTGTGTAAAAGAACAATATCTTCGATATTCTGGTTCCACTTATCTACAGTATCACATTTACTGGATTTGGCTTCCTCCCTGTGTGTATTTCGCAAGGATTTGCACACTCAGACCCCCAGTGTCTCCCCTGCAGCAGTAGGCTGAATCAATCACAGCTCTGTAAAAGAATTGCCGCCTTATCACCTGCATGTTGCACAATGGCGTCTTGAAGCTGTTTAGAGAACACTGGGTGATAGAAACACACACAGGAACACTGATGTGCACATTTGGCTGCACAGTGAAGCAATGCACATGCAGATTTTTTTTAATTAGCTTCTTCATTTCTCTCTCCATTCACTTCTCTGCCTCTCTTTTTCTTCTGACTCTGCAGGCACAGCGGCATGTGAATGATGTCCCTCACCGCAGCTAAGAGCAGCGGGTAGACGGCAGTCTGTGTGACGACTGCGGTGTCCTCTCTAAGACAAAGGGAACTTGGCAGGCTGCTGCGCTGCGGCTGGATCAAACAGGCCTTGTTTATTGGACCTCTCCCTCTTTGCGCTGTGCTCATCAGTGGCTGTGTGTGCAACTGCAGTTTGAAGTGTGAGAGATCTGCTCACCCCTTGAAGACGGGAACCACTCAGACCACACACAGGGTCGCTTCAACCAGCACAAAGGAGGGCCAGAACGGAGGCCGACACTCTCACTGTTCATATGCTGTCTTTATGACTTCTGCAGGACTCCCAGTTTGTATCTGTATTGGTTTAAAACAGCCTTAAGAAATGATTTTTCTTTCTCTGACCTATTCTTTAGTTTTAGCCTGTGGTGTTATACAATCCATTTCTCTCTCTCTCTCTCTCTCTCTCTCTCAACTCCATATCCAACCCCCTGCCTTTCTTTCTTTCTGTCCTTACCCTCTGGTAATAATGTCCCGCTCCTAGTTTGTGTTTTCCCATGGTGCTAGCAGTGGAATGTGTGCCTGTTAAAGGTGATATATATTTGCTCTCGGGCATAGAGACGGCCTTCATTACTGTGTGATACAGATGGAAGACAAAAGCAGAGGTTGAACACAAGTTCCCAGAAGCATTATTCAGCAGCCTTCACTCCGGCGCAGAGGGATGATATCTGAGATTCGTACAGTTAAGTCTCCCACATAAATCTTATAACAACATGACAGCACCAGGCAGAGGGTGAAGTAAGTGTGTTGGTGTTTTTAAGAGAGTGACTGAGATAAGTCAGAGACAAGGATCAGCTTGACAAGTTTGAGTGGAATATTTGAATGGGGAATCACGTATGGACAGGTTGCTGTTTTATCCTTGCATCTACCGTTGCGTTCCCATAGACTCGTTGACCACATGCACGATACAAAAGATTTGAAATTAAAGTAATGACCTCAGGGAAGAGGAAGACGAAGAGGTGACTTCTGTGCCTTCCCTATCTGAGCCCCTCTCCTCTAAATGTTATGTGTTGGACTGACAAACAGTTCTTATTCTCCCACATCCTCCTATCTCTGGCCTTGATTCCCACACTTAGCACCATGACTGATGGGAAAGATCCAAACACACAGGAACACCACAATATTCCTGGATCCGTGTGGTGTGTTCAAACCTGTCAAGCAATCTTAAAGGGGGAGCGAAAGATGGAGAAAATGGCACACTGAAAAAATGCTGATTTTCAGTTGTAAAAGGTTTATTCACAGACAAAATTTAAATCAGTGGTGAGTCATTAATACGCAGGAATTCCTTTGTTTCAGCTTTGTCCAAACAATGAAGCCTTATGAATGTGTTTTGAGGAACACAGTCTGCTGTTCTGAAGCCAGGTGCAAAGTACTTTATCCTAGATTTGCTTACTTTTCCTATATTGTAGTGCAGCTACCTCTAACCACTTTCACAAACAGCAAAACAGAACTAGCATCAAACTGTCATCCAGTCGTAGTTCTTTTTCTGTAAAGCATCAGGTTACAACTCATCCCCTTGGGTGAAGGCGCTGACAAGAACTTTGAGACTCATCCGTCAGGGTGTTGTAACTTTTTACGAATGGGAATATCAAAATAATGGATATTGGACTTGTACTGCGCTTTTGGAACCACAGCACAATTGTTTGGTTTCACAAGACTCTGATTACACCATATACGCTGTTTGTAGTAGTTTTATGGCATTTTTGGCCTCTGCTGGCCACATCTGTTGTTTTGGAGAAGGATAGAATATAGCAGCTGCTAAATCACTGCATGTCACACTGACACACAACGTAACCAGTGCTTCAACTGTTGTGTGGGTTGTCAACAAAATTGAAGTTTTAAGCTGATCTGTTCCTATATCATATATGCTATTTCCTGTTTTTGTAGCAAAGGGAGCAATTCTCAGGGTGACATTGCTGCTGCTCATATCATGGAGACTTCACAAAGTAGGGAAGAAGTTCTCACACAAGAAACTGATTTTCATGCACGCACAACCAAGGCCACTGAGCACTCTTATCTCTCCCTCATCGATCCCGACCACGGGAAGCAGCTTTTCCCACGCAGAGTCCCCTCACCCTACAGCATAAACAAATACACACAGCCTGCCATCTGCATGTGAACCAGCAGAGCTGAGATG
Source organism: Scophthalmus maximus (assembly GCF_022379125.1). Lineage (NCBI taxonomy): Eukaryota > Metazoa > Chordata > Actinopteri > Pleuronectiformes > Scophthalmidae > Scophthalmus > Scophthalmus maximus. The sequence continues at coordinate 13,957,748 of NC_061531.1, read as the reverse complement.
AGACACGCCGAGACCCCAGAGCTACTGAAACCTACACATTGTGGCCCTGACTGTGACAAGCCTGTTAAGGAAAGGAGTATAAAGATGAGCGTCTCATGAGAGTTCTAGTCATGAGGGGGTGTGGCGAGCTGGACATGACTGAATGGTGGAAAACATTAGAATGTGCAGGGTGCCAGGCTGAGTCACTTAAGGCCATGAAGCCAGCCGTTGGCCCACACAGAGCATGTGTTTCTGTCATCAGGAGGATTGTATGGCCCGGACGCCTGTCACTTTAGGAGTTCTAGTTGCTTTGAACATGGCAGCGTTCAGGCCTCAGCCCCCATCAGGACAGGGAGATGAAACGCATTGAAGCCTTGTTAAAGCACTGGTACGGATCTTGTGCGATCCACACGTGTGCAGAGAAGACCAAACATCCAAATAACTTCGAAATCCAGAGCGTGTAACAATGAAACGGCCACCTGTTCAAAGGTTTTTCACCCAGCTAAGTCAAGGTCAAACCTCCAAATATCACATTACTTAAGAGTCTGAAAGCTGACGAAAGCTGATTTGGATTCTGAGTCATAAATTTCAATAATTTCTCCAAATATTTCTGTGTAAATATTTATATTTTTAGAACTGCAAAAACACAAGGCCTTGTGCATTTCATTCTGCATCCCTCACTAAATTCAGCTATCCACTCAGCGCTCCTTTTGTCCAAGACATGACATGATGGAAAATGTATTTTGCGAGGGCTGTGCTGAAAAGGAAATCCAGGCATTAGTCATCCGGGCCCCTCCAGTGTTGTCACAGGAGGGACTTTCTGACTTCAAGTAAACGAAAGGATTCCTAAGCACTCGCCGCATTTCGCTCTCCTTTGATGTCTCCTTGCTGACTCTTGGATGGGATCATTATTTAAACAGTACATTCGTTTAGCCTTGATTTCAGCAACCACAGCGTTGGTGTTGTTTAACTGGGATGTGAGAAATTTGTTCTGTGTTGTAAGGGAATTGTAATCAATGCAGACATTTTGTTTTCTTTATTGTCTGCTGTGTTTGAAAATCTTCTTTCACTTCCTTATCCACATCACTCCTACACACTGTCACTGGGACCTGTATTACACATGGAAACATTCAAGTTGAGGGTACAACCAGTATGCTCTGAGGAATGAGATCTTAACCGAGGACTTAGGTTTCAGAAGAACTTCAAACAGTCTGGGACTGAAGGCCAGTTTGCGTAAAACCACAAAAAAGCGGACCCCATGTGAAGGAGAAAAAATCCCCTTGTATATGAGGGCGTGGGCTACCCATTTCCGTTGTTTGCGACCCCCTCACTCCTGTGCCTCAAGCCCCACTGTGATTGCATTGACCCTCTTCCTCCTTGTGCCCCTGAGGCTGCTCTTATTGTAGCAATGTGGGGATTCGATGCTTCCTCCTCCCTGTTTGGCCTACAGGAGCTCGGAGAGACTGGGGAATTAGAACAAGCTGTCGAAACAGCACTTCCATGGGAGTGCAGGTCATGGAGACCCCCAAGATGGCCTTTCTCATATATGTGGGACCCGCTTCCCAAGCCCACTCCTAAGTAGGAGGGAGCCTGTGTGCCATATTTTCAAGATTCAAACAAAATATTTAGGTTACAACAGCCCAACATGGACAGAGGTGCAATTTTAACAAATCTGAAAAAAGCAACTGAAACAAATTCTATAAATGAGAATTAGATTGTGTGCTAAATAATTCACTGCATCAGTCACCTGTGAAAAGAATGACATTTTGTGTTGTGTTAGTGACACAATAGGAGTGCTTTAATGTATATGCAGTATGCCATTGTCGTTGCCTGTCAGAGAGCATGCATGTGCAATGTAGACAGGAGAAGGAAATAAATCAATTGGTATCTACCAGTTTGAAAAACAGTGCGATTCCCAGTAATTATGTCCCGTAACGGAGCCAATAGTGTAATTAGGGGTTAGTACAGAGCAGAGTGTGGACCACATCTGGGATCCCCCAGGGATTTCGAGTCTCAACATGTTTGCCAGAGTGTGAGAAACTCAGCTCCTAAGTATACCTAAACACACAGGGTTGCTCCAACTACACATCATGATCTAACGAGACGTTCCGTCAAGTATTATATCAAATGATGGAGTTGAATCTAAAAAAAAAGCTCAAATCCTTGATCCAGCTTCCTCACATCATTTCATGATTGCATTGCACTCGAGACACACAGTTGTTGTTTTTTTTTCCAAGGATGGCTCCCTCCCTGTGTCAGGAGGAAGCCATGGCCACTGTGAGAATTCTTCAAGACATGGGATCTCATGACACACAGTGCAATCATCACTCTTAGCTTTGACTTAAGAAATCAAACAAGCAACAGGTGATTCCAGGCCTGTTTTTCTCCTCAAAGCTGCCACAGTCCAAGCAGGCCAGCAGGGGCCTTTACTTTCCAGTGCGAGGCAAACCACAAAGAAGGTTGAAGTATATACATAAGAGTTGCACTGCCACCTGATGTTTCCAACACTCTCTGAACGTGTTCTGATAAAGGCTGGCCATGCCTGCGATGATGATGATAGATTTGAAAATACAGTTTTTTGGTCAAAAGGGTTCCACATACAAATACAAACTGCCTGAATCTTTATATACTGTTTGTTATTCCCACCATAAAGACTTGAGCTTTACTTTCATATAAAACGCATTAGTGTTTTGCTGATAATGCTAAAGGGTGTATTGCTGAAAGACCCTCAGTTATATGACTTCTGTTTTTACCGCTGGGGCCTGCTTTTCCCCCATCCTGTAATCTAGCCTCCATCCTATACCTGCCACAGGTGTTCTTCTGAGATTCCGTGCCACACCCTTGGAAAGTGACATAGGGGCATCAGTTGCCCCCAGACCGCCTCCACTTCCTTACCCTGCTTTGATAGTTGACGGTTTGCAGGGCCTGACAGCTGCTCTTAAATTAGAGAGTAGGAGGGAACACGACAGAACCCAGGAATGTCTGGTGTGTCTGGATTGCCTTTCTCTTCCGCATAATCCTGGGAAGATGGCTGCAGCTAAATTGAATTTTTGTAAGAACGGTGGGTAATCCAGTACACCGTATCTATGCATAATGCATTCCTGACCTCATATTCTAAACATTCCTGTGGAATTGCCAGCTGGCCAAGAAACATAGGGGGGAACATGTGCAGGCAAAGAATATTGGAAGAGTAATATAACTGAACAGCAGGGTCAGACGAATTGAATATGTTCACTATTTGTGTGATGGTGTCTGCCCACAGCCCAGTAGCCACACCATCCCGAGGTGAAGCCTCCTCTCCAAGCTTTATCACACTCCCTTCATTAGTTGCTAGGGAGACAGTGACCAGGTCACTGGGGTCAGTGCTGCCAGGGGCAGGGCTGTAAAATTGCCTAGAGAATAAAGTCAGCGTCAATAATGGTGTAGTGGCCATTCAGGAGAGATTAGCACTACACAGACCAGGATCCACCCAGGAACACAAACTTTAGCTAAAGCTGCAGGACACCAGGGAAAACACAAGACAAGACAAGCAGTAAGGGAGGAGCTTCCAGATGGGTCATGCAGTTGTGAGGGGCTCACATGAGGTGGATGAAAATACTGTAGATAGTAAGGCATGAGACAGGAAAAAGAGGAAGAAGAAATTGACAGAGCGGGGGCGAGAGGAGAGGATGGGCGGGATAGAACAAATGAAAACAGAGAGATTAAAAGAGTGGAACGAGAAGTGATGGCTGGACAGCTGTTTGAACATCAGTGGATGGAGGCGGAGAAGGGAGATGATGAGAAAGGAAGGAAGAAAATAGGGAGCACTGAGAGGAAAAGATGAAACATTCATGGAAGCTTAGAGGCACAAGCTTCCCGAAAGTGAGAAGGAGGTTGGATCCATCTGTCTTGGTCATGGTGATTTTTTTTCCCCCTCCTCCTGCCATAGACCAGCATGATGTTTTTCTTCAATATGTTTTAATAAAAGTGGAATTACTGCAAGCCCTCCTCTCTCCTCTGCCCCTGGGGGGTGTGGTGTGGAATGTCTGCTGCTGTCCGACTCCCCTTCCACCCACTCTACCCCACAATCAAGCGCTTCTGAGTTGCTTCAAACGTACACTTAACCCATGTGACCCATATCTAAAGAGCCAAATAATAGCAGAAACAGCATTACAGTCGCCTGGACTTAAATTGTCCGTGGCCCATGTTTCATCTCAGTTTATGAAAATAAAGCAATGAATTATCTGCATACAAAAAGCAATTCAATTATCTTTCTTGCCGAGTGAAGCTAAGAAGGCCCTGGGACAAAAGATAATCTATTAGGGTAGTGCATGCCTGACTATGCATGGATGGTTTGGAATAAACTGCAAAAAAAGAGAGTCAACAATCCTTTAAGAGTTTCCTTTTTAATGCATAATAGTCAGCCCTCAGGCACAGAGCACTTAAGCCATATCAACCCCAAACACTTCTCTCTAGACCCACCCTGCCTCATGCCATTGCTCCCTTCCTTATCACTAGAGTGTGCCTCTAGGTCAGCCATTGCCTGGGGAAGGAATGTGGCATGTACTTTTCAAGCTGTGTCTGGTAAACCTGCCATTTCCCAAATTCCCCCCTTTTTCTTGCATTGATCCTTTCACTCCCTCGGCTGACCACAGAGCATCACCAGCCTCCTTTTAATGTCCGACAGCTGCAGTGGAGAGTCTGTGATAGATAGCATCTTTAACTGAATCTATTTCTGCTCCTGCCTTCCACAATCCAACCAATCTCGAATGATGAAGAGGAAAAAAAGGGAAGATGGGGTAATAACCACACATGTAATCTCACACCGCTTCAGTGGGCTCGGACAAAAAGGCTGGCGGCTCGGCCAACAAAGTGAACAGGACTGTTGATTTTGGCAAGGAATCAGTGTAACGTTGGATGGCGTTGGCGGGATTCGTGCCAGACACAGACAGATAGTCTGTCCATCTACAAAGCCATAATACCATCGAAACATGAAAAACCAGATCGGTCAATTTAGCAAGAAACACATCGACAACCAATTTAATCCTTGCTTGGCTTCATACTTTTAGAAGAGTTGAACTCTGCGGCATGCTATCTCTCATGTAGATGTATATTTATGTGATTGTGGGAAAAAGCCGTTTGAAGATATGTGCATGCGTATATGGAGATAAAGCAGGAGATCGTTTTGGGGGGTATAGGCAGGTACAGACCAATTATCCCTTTCTCGGTTGCTTTAGTGGTAATTATACCTTCGTGATGCAGTAGAATATTTATTCACTGACTGTTGTTTTGATTGCGCACTAGCCAGGCTCAGTGTTTTCTCCCGTTTTTTTTTTCTGAAGGAGCATCTCAGGAGGGCTCTGCTGGGACATGTAGAGGCACAGGTGGGGCTGTGGGTGCAGCCCGTCTCACCTCCATGTGTAAGTGTGGGAACCTCTAAGCCGCAAGTAGTGCATGAGTAACAAGGTCCCTGAGGGAGTGTGGTGTAATCTCCTGTAACGCGCTCTTCTCTTTCTCTCACTCAGCAGAACACACACACATTCACTCAGAGGACGGAGTTAATTTATCTTAATCAGCACACATTAGCAAACAGCAATTTCCCGCAATCTGAAATCACATAGACACAGACGTATTTGTATTGTAAATACAGTCACAGCCAGGTAAGTAATAGCCTGCGCTGATTCTTTTGTTCGAGCAAAGTTACTGAACTCTGCTGAAGAAGCGTGAATGACAAATCACATCATACAAATTACTCATCTGCACAAGTATATGACGCAAGGTTTGGTTTTAGTGAAGCAATTATTATCTCCACTGGATATGAACCATTTTGAGCCTGAACTTGTTGATACCATGGAGACTTGCGCAATTACCACTTTTCAAAAGTAGTAGACAATACAAACAAAGTAAATATGCAAGTTTTCAGGTTTATAATGTAACCCTCCAATTTTTTGAATATTTAAGTTGATACATAATTACCATGAAAACAATGATCTAATGATCCTTGTTGTGACTCCCTCAACATGTTGTTCTGGATTTAGCAAGAATTTCTATATTTCCAGATGGGAGGAAATATGGCACCATTAAAGATTATTGTAATTTATACAAATCACCAGCTCATTAAGCCTTGTTTTCATCTGCACACTATCATCTTCAGCTCTGGGAAGAGTACAGGAACACAGCGTCAAAACAACTCAGCCACCCACTACGAAAAAAAAGAAGACATAATTGCTAGTCAAGTGCAAGCAAAAATGGATAACATTTCCCCCTAAATGAATAACATTAGCAAAACCACTTACCACAGAAAACTACTTACATGAATTTCTACACATATTCTCAAATGTATACTGATCTTGTTTGAAAAAACCTATAATGCGCCCATCTATGTGAGGGAATGCAAAGGAATGACAATAAATTGCTGTTCTAATACAGATTTTATAGAGCTGTGTTGGTGGGGCAGTTGGGGGCAGTGGGCTGGCAGCTGTTGCTGCTGTGCAGGGGCCCTAGGTCTCGGCCTACTTCTAATGGCCAGACCAGCTGTCGGAGTTCTGTCTGTAGGGGCGCGGGGCTTCAGGAGGCGGGGAGGGCATGAGAACTTCCACCCCCATGTCCTGGGGGGCGGGTCCCTGCCTTGTCTGCCCTCCTCTGAAAGGGGGTGATTGATGGCGCAGGGTTGACACCATGCCTCTCCAACAATTGACTCAGGAGGGACAGAGGATGAACAGAGAGCTCGGGACCCCTCCACGTCTTTCTCCTCTGAAAAACTGTGGGATCAGTCGCAGTTATAATTCAGTCATTTTTCTCAATATGTCTTTTATTTGACGTTTTTAGTGGCGCATATGCCATTCGAAACACTTTCCAAGGCTGCCCCTGCAATAATTTGGCAGAAAACCTCAAGATAGTTTCTGCTTTATTTGTCAGATTACATGGGTCTGAACACATTTTTGTCAGATTTCTTAAATGACCTTCTGCCTGTCGTTACGATAAGCCCTCTTGTTGCGGCAGGACTTTAGTGCCCTCCTCTTTACACCAGATCAATTAATCCTGGCAACAGTGTGAAGATACACAGTGCTCCCAGGGTGGACAGCGGCCCAACCTCAAAACTGAGTGTGTTGGGTCATCAGTGGGTACCAGCTCAGAGTCTCGGCACCAGGGCCTGCTAACACAGACCTGACCTTTTGCACTAAACCCCAGGATCTTCCCTGGACCCCTTTCAGCACGTCGCCAGCACCTCCGTTCTCCTTCAAGATTTACAGCCCTGGGGAGGTGGAGGAGGAAAGAGGTTGGGGGGGGGGGGGGTTGGCACTGTCCGGCAGCTGTTCACAGTGGTCTTAAGTAGCTATTTCACACGGAAACAGTGTCATAGCTTTCTGAATTCCTCCAGCTGGCCAGTCTCCAGCTCTGTCTGAAATACATTCCTGCACTGAGGAGTCTATTGCACCCTCTGCCCTCCGTTCTCACTGCTCTGACAATGAAAACGCTTCCAGACCTTCCTCTGAGTCTCAGTCCACCCCTCTGTAGATTTAAATAGTAGAGGAAAGAGACAAAAATGATTCCATCTTTATCAGTGACAGAGGATGCTGATCTTGGAAAGAAGAATATTATTTGTTCAAATTACATGAGGTCTGTGGCTGGCTGTCTTCAAAGACACACCGTTTGAGCATGAAACACAGGACAATGAGAGAAGGTACAGAAAAAAAAAAAGATTGCCATAGGTAAGAACTCTATTTCCTCTGTCCCTGTCCTCTGCAGGAACAAGACGTGTGTAAACATATAGGATCTAATGGCCATTTAGAGAGCTTGTGTGAAAGTCAAACACTTTTTCCCACAATCCAAAGAAAGATCCATCATTCACATGTGTTTACTTTAGGCAAAAAGCTCCAGTCTCTGAGTCACTTTGTGTGTGTGTGTGTGTGTGTGTGTGTGTGTCTGTGTGTTTGTGTGTGTGTGTGTGTGTGTGTGTGTGTGTGTGTGTGTGTGTGTGTCTGTGTGTTTGTGTGTGTGTGTGTGTGTGTGTGTGTGTGTGTGTGTGTGTGTGTGTGTGTGTGTGTGTCTGTGTGTTTGTGTGTGTGTGTGTGTGTGGGGTGTGGGGGGTGTGTGTGCATATGCGTGTGTGTGTGCATGTGTTTCAAAGTGGGTGGAAGAAAATGAGGAAAATATTCACACTGAAAGAGGACACAGATACTCTCTGTTTCCTCATATAATATATATATATATACAAACCTTTGGCAGAAAGCATTTTTTAGTGTGAATTATGTCATAATATTACATTTTATTGAGAGAGAGAGCTATTAAATTATTTTACAGAACATTTTGAGTCGACTTCTTGACAACACAGGACATATAATAAACCGAGAATGATATCAGATGAATGTTAATCCATAACTAGACTCTTTTGCTGTCTCTTTGCTTTGTACTCTGTTAAACAAACTGACACTGTTGAAATTGCGGAAAGGGGGCTGAGGGCTGAACAAACAAAAGGATCCTGGGAAGAGCGGAGGTGTTCCCTTCCTAATTAGAAATCCCAGCTCCCCAGAGAGCGGAGCAGAAACAAAGATCGGTTATCTGATGAAGTTATCTTATCATATTGGGATAAGAGTGTGTGTGTATGTGTGTGTGTGTGTGTGTGTGTGTGTGTCTGTCAAACACATAGACAACACCACAGCATCAGGGGTGTGTCTACGCGATCTCTTTCAAACCTCAGAAGCCCACTCCACTTGAGGCTGAAGTGCTGAAGCCCTGAATGATCCTGAAACACAAGGGATCATACAATTTTGAAGCAGCGGGATCATCAGCTTCAGCGCTACGCTGCGATTGGCCCTGATGTCTGTCCGTAGGGGGTCTCAGTTGCTGATTGGCCGTGACCAGTTTTGTAGAGGGGGCTCCTAATCCTCTCCACACTCTCTGTGGGTGCTCTCGGGGCTTTTCCCACATAAATCAGTCTGGCCTGGGTGGTAAAGTCATCACGTCCTCTGGGTCCACACACACTGCCTGTTAGCACCCGTATCACATGTAGCGTGCTAGCTCTGAAAGGCCACCAAGCATGAAAGGAGGGAGTTGGCTGACCATATACTACACCGTATCTTACTGTATCATACACCGTCTTGCTGTCATATCAGAGAAAACACTATATGCAAGATGTGACCAAAAAAAAGTTTTTTACAGTTTTTTAATTGGTAGACTTTCAGCTGAATTTGCAATCAGCTATGTTCCGAATCATTTTTATTTTATTGTAAATGTTCTATATATTTTCTATAATGTAATATGTTGTCTGCAGAAATGCATGAAAATTGCCATCATAACCGTTTTGAAAACAGTGTGTTAGCATTTGAAAAAATGTGCTGCGATATACAAAGCGTTTCGCAGTTGGTGGAGTATGAATGTTCATGGATTTTGGAAATGAATGCATTCTTGTGTGAAAGTCATGGAAAATGATTCACAGTTTGGTCCACATAGACTTCTGTTGCATTGACTGTGAGACGAGTTATGACAAAGGGACTTAGCAATCAGAAATAGAAGCCTACATTTGCACCTAGAAGTCTAACACAAGCTGCATCTCTCATGAGGATGGCATGTTAAAGAAATGTTGTGTTATATTGGCTGAAGTGACCCCTGCAGTGTACGGACCCCCCCCCCTGCTGTGTGAGTGCACAGAAAGCCCAGGTTACGTAGGATATGGGATGACATGAGTACCATTTTACCTCTCATCCATGGGTGGTCTTCTCTAAACAGGCTTTGGTTCGTTGTCACTCCTGACAATGCAGAGTCGTACAGTACCATTCACATGCAGTTCTGGATGAAAGCTCTGTTAGGAATGTGTGTCACAATAGTGCAACTTATCCCAAGGTATCGAATGCTCAATGGGAGGAATTACAGAGCAATTTGTCCTTTGTACAGCTTGGTAGAAAGGTGCTCGTACAAAAGCAAATTCGGCTTTAAATGTGTACGCAAAGATATCCTGATGTGGCCCTGCTGTTTTTTTTCATATCCGTTAGCTGTAAGCAATGCTAACAACTGTTCAAAGAGTTTGCAACCGAGGGCAGAGTCATAAATCCTGACCTGTCACATCTCTGTTTGTGTGATTGGAGATTCCCCCTGAGTCCTGTGCGAGAATTTTGTCGCCAGGGCTTCTACTCTCACACTTTCTCTCCAGTGCAAACAAAACCTTGATTTATTTGTCCTGTGTGTGTGTGTGTGTGTGTGTGTGTGTGTGTGTGTATGTGTGTGTGTGTGTAGAGGACGTGAGACATAAAAGATGACAGGACATGATTAAAAATTCTTTAAATTACACATTTAAGTCAAAAAAAAAGTCCCGTAATGAAACCAGAGGCTGTCCTGATCTCTTTCATTTCTGAAACAATCAACGTGAGGTCGAGTTTCCTGAGAGAAGTGATAGAGCTGCCACTTCCACTGATGAAATCACAGAGAACAGAAAGACGGCAGACCTTCATTTTATTATAGGGTCTTACAGATTGTAATCCTCTTGAAAACTATACATTTTTACTTGTGAGTGAAGAAAATCTGAAGTCTTGTGGCTCTGTCAGCAGCTCACATTCAAAGTCTGGTTATACAGTGGGTTTGAGAATTCATTGACAGGAAAATGCAGCTTTACTGGATTAGTTGAATTGTTAAAAGAATTAATCATTAGACAATAACATTTTTCTTTTAAATGATTTATTCCTTTTTGCTGCAGCTGCTTTTGTAAGACAGTTTAGTCGACTTGACGCATTCTTTTGTGAACAATTATGTTAGAATATTGATAACCTCTACACTTAATATTTGGTCATGAAAGAATTCTTAGACGATGAAGATGCCAGCAGCTGTCTTTCCATGGAATGACCAAGACCTTTTGGTTTTTCAGAGGGATGAGATACGTGAGGCATTTGTAGACTTCGAGTGCCTAGATAGCAACATGCTGTAAATACAACCGTCTGTCCCTGAGCACACTGAGAAATCTCTCCCTTGGACCTTCTCCAACTGGAAGTCGGTCAAAACACTGCCAACACCTGTCAGAGTGAGCCGCTAACGCATCTACTACCTCCCGGGGGGTGAAAGACATGTTCCACAGCCAGATGAAAACACAAAAATCAGCTTATTACACCCATTTGTGATACCGATTAACTGTGTTACAACTCACTCCTTGTCTCTGGTTTTTAGTTGCGGCCGAAGACACGGTCAGAAACACACACGCACAATGTATAATCTTGGATACAAGCCTGCATAAGATTTTAAAGAGGATTTTCATTAGGTTGCAGGAATATCGAAAGGCTCATAAAGAATACAGGAGTAGTCTAATCATGTCATTGTGCCCCCCAAACTTTGCACTGCGCAACTTTCATCACACGGTCCCGGTGCCAAATGAAGCAGGTGTCTGCGAGGCCTCAGCAGCTCTTTTCACTGACCCCTATAGATGACGTCACAAGCACTAACGAACTTCACTCCAAACCCGCCTGCTACATTCATGGCCCTACCCACGCCTGTAATTTATTCAAGGCTAGGACCAGGAATAGTGCGATAAAGACGGGGAGACGGTGGGGTACGGGCAGTGTGCTCGAACATTAGTGTGCTACCCTTCCCTGCGGAGAGAAACTGTGTCATAATGCCGGACTCCTTTTATGATTCAAATCAAGGCTATTGTCTCTGTAAGCAACCGGCTCCGCTCTGTGTTCCCCAGAACAACTGAGGCACTATGCACCGGCTGCAGCAAACGAGTCCGCTGCCATACAGGCAGAGGAGGCGCAGGCTGAGAGAGCAGGACTGCGGCTCAGTGCCTGGGCCATGGGATAATAGGAACGCTGTCTGCCTCTCTGCAGCCATGTAAACACAATTCACTCTCTTATCTGCAATTCATCAACTGTAAACACGCAAACAAACAAGTGAGCTCGCGCCGGGGATAGACATTTCCATTCTGCTGACGTGACGCAGACGGCTACTTCTTCATAGGCATGATGTGGGTTTGTGTTGATCATCATCATAGACTCGGGACAAATAGTTGCTCTCAAGTAATCGTTTCACTGCATTCGAATCACTTCACGTAGTACCACCCAACAATTTGATGTTTAGAACCTAATCCTTGTATTGTCTGTATATACACAACACACGTGGGTTTACACCAAAACTGGTCCTCTGTGGTTTCAGAATTATAATCACAGATTCAACTTTTTAATATGGAGTTTGGTTTTTTTTCTGAGGGGTTTGGGATGAATTCTTAAAAATTTCTGACTTTCAACTCTATATGTACTTGGTCCATCGACATCAGGTTATTTGGTTTGAACAGCAGTACTTCTTTCTTCTTTCCAAGTTCTCCCAAGAGTGTAAGTTGAAATCGACATGTTGAAATCAACTGTTGAATGTGGAACAGGTGTCAAATCTGCCATGGAAGTTTATCTGATTTTATTATAAGGCAGCAAAGGACCAATTTTTGGTTGCTGGATTTGTCCCAGATCAACTTGACAGCCGTATATGTGTCTCTGTATTTTCCTGTCTCAATTGTTTTAATGTTTTGGGAGTGTGGTACATCATACTGTTCACTTTTGTTGTGTGTGTGTGTGTGTGTGTGTGTGTGTTTGTGTGTGGAGGGGGGCCCTTGTTAGGAAGCTCTGCGCAGGGACCATCTAGTGCGGAGGAGAGAGAGGGAGACAGAGGGGCGGGGATAGCAGACGCTGGGACAGATCGGGAAGGAAAAGTTTCTCAGAAGTTTGAGGAGGCGAACCGAGACTCACAGCAGCCGTGGTCGAGCTGCCGAGGATAATACTGGACTGGGACCTAGCGCTTTGCTCGCCGGTGACTTTATGAGACATTTCCCATCGATTTGGGAGCCCCGTGTTTGGTGAACTCAACAAAGGATGTATTTCTACTGAAAGCCCAACTTGAAACGCTGGAAACTTTTCCACCGAAATGGAAGGAAATACCCCATGGATTATTTTGTCCTTTTTATTTTCTATGCACGTTTGTGCAGGTAAGTGTCTTCGTGCAGTCAACACTGGCCGGACATGTCCGGCACTATGCCCCCCCCCCCCACCACCGTGCAGGCGACCGAACATGAAGAATGTTGTATTCACTCTATGAGGTGGCCCAGTTTGAGTGACATGCAGGGTGTCAACAAATACTCAAACTACACAAATAATCTGCGACAGATATAGTGAAAGATACCGAAGACGTTTAGCATCACGTGTCAAAATACCAGGCACAGATACCCACACGTACAGTTTGAATCTCATTGTGCATATAAGGTACACATATATATATATATATATATGTACATACATATAAATATATAAATATATAAATATATAAATATATATATATATATATATATATATATATATATATATATATTATTTTATTTTATTTTTTTATTTTATCATTGCGCTGTAATTGTTTTTCCTCTGTGGGTGAAGTGTGAGGACCCAGTGCTGTGCTGCTCCACCAAGTGAACCAAAAGCCCAAAGAGGCTCCTGTAACACCAGCAGCACCGTGAACGTTTGGCTGAAAGGAGTGGACTTGTGCAAGTCCAGAAGTTTCACTTTCAACAAGTTTCCAGAACTAGACTGCGCTTACAGTTGGCCCCTGCGCGCACTGGAGATGACGCAGGGCGCGCGATGGGCCCCCGGGTCTCCCCGCTCCTCGTGAACAAAGGCCCTTTAAAGCAGCTGAATATTTGATTTCCCCTCGAAGCAATGACTGTCAGACAAATGAAGGGTCTCTGGAAAAAGAAAAAGAAAAAACTAAGGAAACACTACGGTTTATCTGCTTTCGACAACGTAAACAACAGACATGCGGGTGTGTCTGCGAGATGGCGCAAGTGGCCCAGGCCTGCAGCCTGGAGGGACGTGCCGGGCAACTGCACCAGGGAGTTGAACAGGAGCATTCCCAGGATATTTGACAGAAAGCAAAGATCTCCCACCCCCGCACCGATCCAATGGGACATTACTAATAGTTTTGCTCTGATTCATTCGCCCTGAAAGATGATATGTTCCATTTTACTGTTAAAGTGGATTCACGTGAAATCATTTGCCAATTGTGTGGTTCTCTAACCCCTTTCTCCGATTTCTGCAGGGTTCCGTTGCGTGGATAAATACAGACCTTGTGAAAATGGAGGGACATGCATAGATTCGCCGTCTCGATGCATGTAAGTGAAACATGTCAACATGGTAAAGCTGTCCCAGGATAAGACTTGTGGGCCAAAGTTTCCATTCAACAAATCCTCCTATCTGATTTTATTTCTCCTGCCTCGATACTTCATGATCTCACTTTGTGTTAGCCTCCTGTGCACATTTGTGTACATGGGATGGTGTTTGTCACTTGGTTCCTGAAAGTTCCAGGGTAAAGATTGATTGGATCCCGGTTTGATAGTCTGTCTTGTATCCGGTTGGCTGTTGAATTACAACGTTCACATTACAGCGGTGACAGACAGGTCCAAATTGATTAGGCCCAAACAGATGAGCGTCAGCACGCTTCAACACGTTTGGCTTTTACACTCATCTGTTGCACCTGTTTCGGAGCTTTGTCACACATAAATCACTGCATAACGCACATGAGTAAAGCTTTCCTTCTCAGTTGTTTTTCCCCCATTGGTGCTTTCAGTGTTTGATGTTTGTCTTTTTTTGAACAGTTTACATTTAACCAGCAACATAAGCAGAAGAATTTTGTTGAGCTGTGTTCGTTTCCCGCCTGCTTTGGGCATTTTTGAGCACTCACATCTTTTGGCATTGATAAGGCTTTTGTACTTCAATTTTGTAAGGGGGAGTTTGTGTGGGAAACTATTACAATAGTCGAGTTAAATAGCCTACAGTGTGTTGCCTGGGGGTCATTTGCCCTTTCTTAAAGAACCCCTTTTAGCTTAGGAAACAGCCCTAAGTGTTCCAGATGAGGCGGTACAGTCATTTCTAGAACAAAACACTCCAGCTGCTTCCCTCCCAAACAGCAGATTTATTATTTTATTGGAGTGGACTCGCAATTTACCCTACAGTATGGGTCAAAGTTGAGCCAATACCATGAATTCACTTTACACAAGCAAATAATAAGACATTTTAGGCATTTATATATGCACTGGCCAATGTGTAACTAGAGTCTGTGTGAAACAAGTAACTACTGCCCTCATTTTTTTCAATCATTAGCTGGAGCCAAGATGGGTGATTGGCATTTAGTGAGTAAATGTTTAATTTATGCAGCATATCTGGCATTATTTTTGAGAGGGTATATCATTTATTTTCAACACCACACAGAAATATCACTTTTCTTGTAGAAGTGAAAATGAACATAATCTCAATGTGTAGCGTATACATTAATCTCCAGATTGTGATGTCATCACATCATTGGGAATATTTTTTTGTTCATTCTTTCTGGCGTTTGTTCAGTGCCAAGAAAAAGAAGCACTTTAAGTGCAAAGGGAAAGGTTTTCTAAAAGAAGGGGACAAATGTCATACCACACACTGTAGAAAGAGTCCCATAGCAGGGCAGAGCAATGGAGCGGAGCATGGCCACATTAGAGTGGTCTGACCAGTCCTGCACTGAGGTGAGTGGTGGAGCCACCCCACCCCTTCCACTGGGAGCCCACAGAAACAGGAGATCCAACACAGCAGAAAAGATCCTTTCTTTCACTAGATACCTGGCTGTAACCTGGCACCGTTGGAACAGGGCGTAGAAGGCGAGCAAATAAAGGCCACAGAGAAAATGAGGCCGACGTGGAGTAGAAAAGACGGAAACAAACGCAGATACAGATACATGTTTTGTTGCTTTACAGGAATTTGGAGAGCCAAAAATCCACCGTGTAGGAAATCACCACAGAACTACACATGCTGTTCTGTGTAGCAAATGATCATCTGCTCCTGCTTCTTGCTCAGCCACCGTATTATTTCATTTCTCTTCGGCAAGTAGCTCCTGAAGTGAAAGTAATACTGTGTGTATGGGAGGCACCATTGTTACTGTCCCAGATACCAATGTATCCTCTGTCTTGTTGGCAAACACAACTATAACACCACACTATAGCTTTAAAATACAATAAATCTCAAAGCTTTCTCGTAGCTGTCTATCTTATTAGTTCCTCAGTCTGTTGGAGTGACGGCTTCCTCCGCGCTTTCTCCCCAAGTGACTCAGTAAAAGTTACAGTCTAGAGTTGCTAATAGGAGATTACAATAGTAATCCTCTGCAAATCGTTCAAATGGACAAACTTTCTGGTACAACTTCTAATGAGTGGCCCAGTAACACTTGGTTTATGCTCTTATAGTCTGAATGGAGTGAGTACTCTAACCAGGCTCCATGACCTCCTCCAAGCCTTGGTATTGACTTGTAGTAGATGTTCCCTGCGACTGGCAGTCAGCTATTAATTCCTTAATAAATGTTCGGAAAAGAATATGATTAGGAATTCCTAAATCACAATTCCTAAATTAAGGTTGCACAAAATCATCTCCATATCCATGTTCCGATTCGAAGCAGTTTTCAAAAACTGCAGTGACGATAAGGTTTGAAAGATAAATGGTGAGATTAAGGTGAAAGGGCTTTGATGAAGATGAATGTCGATTGATGGGAAAATGAATTTCCTAACCACGCAAATGCTCCTATGCACTGAAATATGCCTCTGTGTGTGAGTCCACACAAACATGTGCACTTGTGGGAGTATGGCTTTTACTAAACCGGGGGGGGGTTGAGGCCTGCTGATAAGAAGGTGAGATTTTGGTGTTCTGCATTTCTGCTCCAGAGATAAATTTGCTCAGAAACTCCAGCTCTGCAAATCAGCCTTTACTGGTTATTCTGATGATAAACAACTTCTACTTCTGAATATCACTACTCAACATCGAAATACGACAAATCATGTAATGTGGATTATATGTGGATGTATGACAATGGATATTGCAAATTATTGTTTCTATGATCTCACTGTGACCCAGAAGTTTGAACTTGACAGTGAAGGATTTTAATAGTGTCAAAGAGAGTGCGGCCTTCTAGGTGAGCAGTCAGGAAGTCCCGTTGAAGTGTCCCTGGCCCTTCAGCTCAGCCCTGTGAGCAGTGTAGAGGGCGACAGCGGCGTGGCCAGAGGAGAGATAATTAGGCAGATTGAGAGGGTGTCATTCAGAGAGGATCCAGCTGGAGGGATCCGACTGGGGGTAGGGAATGGGTAGTGGGAGGCTGGGTAGGAAGCAGGGGGGTGGGGGGGCTGCGTAGAGGACAGCTGGTGGATGTTGTGATGGTAATCCAGTGAAGTCAGATCTTCACAAAGGGGAAGCATAGGGCCAGGTGCTGCCATTGAGCAGTCAGCTGCCCCCATACTGTGAGAGACAAGCCCGTGGAGGAATGAAGCTGGTAGCTCTCAGCCCCTCTAGCACATGTTGCTTCTCTCACAGTGCAGCGGCTAACAGGTCCACTCTTTCTCCCTCGCTGCATGTTGTCCCAGCTCTGGCGGCTCATCCTCTGCCTCTCTCACACAGTGGCAGTTCGCAGATTATGAGCAACCCTTTTCCTCTCGGCTCCTCTAAAATGAATGGGAGTCAATGCAAGGCTTCGCCGCTGTGGGAGGCCCAAGGATGGATACAGTGGTCCTCTTTATAAATGCTTTGCCCTTGGCCTCAGTAGCAGAGTTACCATATAAATTGTGAGTGTTTTGTCATGACTCATAGAACATGATAAAAGAGGACGTCTTTGACTTTGATAGGGAGCAGAATGTCCAGACAGTGTAGAGAGCTGTTTTTCTAGTAAAGCGTTTGTGTCTACTTTTTGTCACTATGTGTATGTGTTTCAATAGAAAAGACATATAATCTTTCAAAATGGGAAATGTAACACCAATGGGTGACTTGACTCTTTTATCAAAATGAGATGAAAAAGGCATTTCTAAGAAACACAGCTCACTAAGATGTGGAAATGTACACACATGCCAAGGCACAATGAAACATCAGATTGTTAGCTTAGTGCAGAGAACCTCGGGGCTGGTGTTTTCTTTGGCATCTTTATGGTGGATTAGAAAGGAATGCTTACTAAGATTCCTCCTGCCCCACTGGTGCTTTCAGGTTATTGTCCATACCTCTCATCCATTCACCCTGGTAGCCCCTTCAGGAATGCCTTTAACAACACTGTCAGCCAAGTCTCATTGAAAATGTGATGTTTAGAGTGACTTGTTTGATTTGCAATTAGTTACTCTGCATTTCTGTGAGGCAACACAGCCCATATCATTCACACTGTCCTGACAGACAGATGGAGCCGTTGTCATGTCATTACTCACAAAAACTGATGCATCAGACCCAGTGGATTCAAATAAAATGAATAGGAAGACAGTGGTCATATCCATTTGGAGATGAGTACTATATGACCAAGAGGTTACGCCATCATTGGGAGGAAGATTTGGATTTGTTGTGCCTTCTTCTCTCTGGGTCACGACTGGGGAGTGGGAGCTGTGGTTCCCAGGCTCCATCACAGGAAGTGGTGCCTTCTGACCTCCCTGCTTCGCACATCCTGTCTTATCAAAGCTTATGCAGCTTAGTCTGTGCACCCCGGTCTTAATGCCACTCAACTTTCTCATCTATTGCTTCATTTTATATCACCCCACTTCTCACCACGTGGCCACGTTGTGCTTAAAATTACTTCATCCTTTATTACTTGGAACTTCTATCCAAGTATGTGGAAAGGAAAAGCTTTTGTGCTCCCTCGCATGTCACACCAGGAAACTCGTCCTGTGTGATAATTAATGTCAGGTTTTGCCATTATTGTGAGTTGGCACAGGAGCTGCCAGTTGGTATGTGTGCGTTATTATTCTTTTCTGGAATCAATGTATGTCTGAACCACATACTTATGTAGGGATAAGCCTGCCTCTGAAGTCTCATCCCCTGGCTGTTTGTTCTGATCCGGGAGACGGTGACTTCTGAAGAAACATTCAGGCAGGCCCGGTTGGAATAACTGAGGTCTATCCAGCAGAATTTCCCTAGTCTCTCCCTCTCTTCAGAAGAGGAAGGGATGGGTCCATCATTAAATGATTCAGGAAAAGGCATTCACTTTTCCACTAAGCACACTTTCCACAGACATCTTGATTTTAACCAGACAGCTTTTTGCCTACTGTTAACCTTTTCCCAATTAAAGATTTGTCTGACGCTGTGGGGCTAAATACTTGCTACTAAATTGCTACTTTATTGTAACAAGTTTTAGATTTATTAAATGTTTCATATGTATGACTGGCCCACACCCTTGTTTAACATCTCTAGTACTTCCTTGAGTGACAGCAGTTGAGATAATGGACATTCTCTGGCTCTTTTCCTGGCGTTCTCCTTAACTTATCACTAAGAACCTTTGCCAGTGCCCCATAAACAAATCTCATTCTTTTGACACTATAAGCATGTGAGAATCTGTACTGGTCTCAGTCCTCAGACAGTTTCTGTCAAAATTATTAGACTGGAGTGTGGTTTATCAGATTCATTGGGCAGCAAATGTTTGCCCCGACATGAATAGCAATACAGGCCAAGAGGATCTAAGATATTTTTGTTGCTTTGTGTTTTTCTGTTGAGGCAACTTGAGAGAAAACATTGGACAGGGAATTGTAATTGATCTTACATGCTAGGTTTGGGATAGGGTCTTTTAAATTTCAAAGTTTTACAGAAATCTGGTTCAGTTTAGGTTGTTGGGTGTGGTTTTCGTGGTTGAGTTCAGTGGAGAATGAATGCTTTGAAAGACCTCGACCCTGGGATTCATGCAATGTGGTTATGGGCAAATGCATTACTATTTGAAAAATGTCAGGGAGGAATCTTTCAAAAATGTGTTGACACTTGAGGCGGATTTGTTCAGATAGTATATGAACTAAAGTACAAGTGTAAAAATGGCAAGCCTTTGTCTAGCCCTTTTTTTTTTAGCAGTGTAACTCAGCACTTAGCAACAAGTTTTATTATCTTCCTGCAGCAGACCTGTGACGTTCACACTGCCAAGGAAATGCTCCACATTTCCATTCTTAATTTATGTCCTTGTACATGTAGATCTGAGCATTGAGCGGCTATCAGAGGTGAGAGGGATGCACTGACAGCCTTCCTTGCCTTTTAGTCAGATTCATTACTGCTTTTCCTGGAGAGAAAGTTAAATGTCCTTGCATTCACATGTTTAATATTCATGCTCAGGGGGTGCTCTGGAAACCTCCTTCTGGAGATTTCAATACCTCCATTGTGTGTCCTAGCACAATTGTTGAAACAAATTTTGCACTTTAAACTGTGAAACACACATCCTTTTAGACATGATCGTACTTAATTATCAGACTGAATTGGCCACGCACAGCGCTCACTGCTACCTGCATTTTTAGGGGATCCGTCCTCTAATGTGCGCCACCTGTCCTTACGAAACCCTGTCTCTCATCCCTCCTTTTCTCTCACCCTGGCTCGCTCTCTCACCATGGGTTACTGTTGCCAGGCTACAGCCCAGGCCTGTTGGTCCGTGTAAGCCCAAGCCTGAAAGACTGGCTGTTTGGGTCACTGCCCCCCCCACCCCCCACCCCCAAACACTTTTATACAAAGGAGTTCTGACTACTTTAGCTCTTTTATTTGGGCCACAAAACACTCCCCACCCCCCAACCTGGCTCTTTGCTGAGAGAGGGAGAGCCAAGCTGAGGAGAGCAGAGCAGAAGAGGCTGTTGGAGGGGGGTGGGGGTGGATGGGCTTCTGTTGGCAGTGTGCTGTCAGTATGGACTCTCATAAAGCAGTAGAGCTGATTCTTGCTTGCTTTTGGAAGGGGAGGAGGGTTAGGGAAATAGTGTTGTGTTGAGAGAAAGAGACACCGATGAAAGGATTTCCCTAAAGATTCCAATATTTCTGTCTCACAAACTTCAGGTTTAGCAAAATTTGTAAAAAGTTCAACTTGCTCTTATGCAAAACATAAGTTTAAATTGTGCAATGTTGGTAATTCTGTAGTTTCTCCTCCTCTCTATATGCCCTTCTGAGATAGGAAGACTCCTTTATACTTGTTGCTTTTTGGAGCATGACTGTGTGTATGAACCATGTCAGAGATTACAGCCTCTTTGTTCACAGGTGAGTCACCCTTTGACCTCTGGCAGGGTATTGGCTATTGTATGGGAGAGGATGAGCTCAGGTTTCCCTGCTTCGGTGACCCGGAAAGCAGGAAAACTGGCATTGGGTTACACAAGTACAGGTGACAGACCTCACTCACATAAATCAAATGGTTTTAGTCACAAGATCCCCATACTTGACAGAAACTGAGGAATCACAGCACGCTGCTGGGATGTCATATTTCAAAAAACAAAAATGTTTGGTCAAAATGATTTGCTCTTATACTCTGCTTCATTAAATGTCTGTCAAAATTGCCATCTCTTTTATCCTTTTATAATTTCCTCAATGGTTCTTCTCTTTCATGCGTTCACAGCGCTACCCTTCCTCAGATGCTGAGGCTGGTTGTAAGTTTCTTTTCTTTGTGTGTGGGTGTGTAGTGAGGTTGTGAAGTGATATTGTTGCATGTGTTTGCTTTGTTGCAGTGGTGCCTTTGCCTAACAGTCTTTAAAGTGTGTTAAGAGGAACTGTTATTGCATGTGTTTGTGAAGGATGACCGCATCTCTTGAATGGTGTGAAATGGCCCTTGGGTGAGAGTGTGGGTGTGCTGGTTGCTGGACTAGTCCCATGGGCAACACAGTACAGTTGTTTTGGCTTATAGTCTGGCAGGAGAGGTAAATGCTAGACATCCAGAGGTGTACTGACAGATGTGGACAGATGCTTGGTGCCGAGGCAGCAGCTGGCAAAAACCCTCATATGTGTTGACATGGAGAGATTACCCTCTCTCGCCATCCCTCCACTGCACCCAAAGACCTCCCCCTCATCTGCTGCACTCTCTTCCTCAAAGGTCAGAGGTCAACACTCACTAAATATGACTCAGGGGCCCATTGCACAACAGCAGACTGCACCTGCTTTGTACATCCGCCACAACTAAGGCTGGGCCCAGACGAAGGCACAGTTCCTGCCTTGCTGTTCCCAGAGGGAGCAGACTCCACAAGGTTGTAAAGAGTCTGATAAGGAGACTCATGTGCACCAGGACAAAGTTGCGCGTCTCTCACAGTCTCTGCACTGATAGCACTCTGATTTGTGTGTTATGGGAGTAGCATGTTGGCAATGAGTCAGGTCTAGACAATGGAATGAGTGTTTTGGCTTCTCAGTTCACTGTGAATTTGTAAGGGTGGACAAATAATTTATCGGACATTACTATCGTCATTCTTACACACACTCATACACTAACACACAGATATTTACCGACTCTATTAATTCTCATAGCTGAGCACACATTGACTCCAAATATCTAGTATTTTAGTTTCTGTAGTGCCACATCAACACGCACTTCGATGCACAGTGTTTTCTGGAATGAGTTGTAAGTTACTCTCTTTCCATTTGGAGTCACAACAGCCAGAGTGTAGAAAAACTGTTTGCTCTACGGCTTTCATCAGCTGTCAAATGCCCTCAGTACAGAGCAGCCTCAGAAGAATTTGACTGTCAGTCTATGTTGTATTTTCTCTGAAAGCAACTTTCCTCGATCCTTTCAAAGCCCTCTTTGTGCCACATTTGTGTTACATTTTTTAGTGATACCCTAGATTCCAGACATAGTTAATTTGCCTCTAAATAAACCCAGCCAAGCCATGACAAATAGCCATGGGGACAAGGGGTGGGTGGTGAGGGGTGGGGGTGATTGGTTGGGTGTCAGGCTTGCTTGTTCGTCTGTGAGGTTGCTAGGGCAACAGGGATCGTGCATTAGGAGTGAGTGCGGTGTTTTTAGAGCAAGGGACGAGGGATTACAGGAAATATGACATGACATTCTTGCTGGACCAGACCACTCTCTCCTCCTCTTTGTCGCCCTCTCCACCAATTCCACCCTCTAAAGAGATTCCCTCCAGCGGAGCAGCCCCACCCCACTCCCTGCAGCCATGACATTATCATCACAATCAGACGGGGGACCTCTGACATTTGACCCCTCAGCGCGTGAGAGGAGGGGGTTGTTGGGGGGAAAGGCAAGCTGGCGTTCAGGGGGGTTTTAGAAGATGGAGGAGTAGCTGAAGTAACTGTGCAAACTCTCTCCCAACATGCCAGCTGTAGTGTTGCTTTACTATAGCTTCCAAACCAAGTCTCAGCGCCTTAGTGCTGTCCTTGTGCTATAACCACTGTCATGGGAAAATCTTCTTTCCCTATGACAGTTATAGTTTTTATGCTTGATTAATTATTACATACCAACAAACCATTACTTTGGAGCCATTTTACTTTTTTTCTTCCCTTTTTGTGTGCATATGCACATTCTTGTGGATATGCCTGTGTGCCTGGCTCCTTCATGCTTAGCCTTGTGGCTCCTCCATTTCATTATTGTCTTTGCAAAGCTGGGAAAAAAAGCCAAATAAAACTGAGTAGCCTCCAGTTTTCCTGAGCCAGAGCAGACTAGTCAGAAAGAAAACAGACTATTTCTGTGAAAATCTAGATCTGGATGAGTTCATCCTCTTTAGCCGACCTGAAGTCGTTTCAGTGAGCTAGCCAGGGGCGACAGCCAGAAAACTATTTTAACCTTTTGTTTTAGTTTTTTTTTTTTTTTTTTTTGAAAGAGGAGGGCTAATCAAAAAAGTGAAAGATGAACTGACACCAGTGTAGTGGTACCGCTCCCGCAAAGGAGAACACATGAGAACCCATTGTTGATCCTGCCCAGGGGTTCCTCTCTAACAGAAAGAGAAGACGGAGCCCAAGGGCGGGCCAAAAACCCAGCCGTCACTGCCCTGTCATCAGCATCAAACAGTCTGTTTGAAGAAAGGGCTTGTCCCCAGCCAGGGGCTCCTCTGTGGGTGTAGAGTTACCAGCTCACACTGACCTCCTTAGTAAGTCCAAACCTTGAATGATCTCCCATAAGACCTCTGAAGAGAGCTATAGGAAGCCCTGTTTATATGTTTATTTCTACCTCTCATTGGAGCAGGTTTTGGGTCAGGCGTGCACAATGTCTCCGCAGCCCAAGTAGCAAAAGCAGCATGTTAGCTGAGCAGCATCAGCCCCAGGCCTCAACCTGTGTCTACACAGGATGTGTTCAGGCACAGTGTGTGAGTGCAAGTCACCTGGGTTTTGGCAGTGCTCAGACGTCATTCACTGCTATACGCACTCATCCGGTAGGTCACGTATGTATGGATTAAACTAGAAGCATATCTGGTCCGTTAATCAGAAACTGAAAAACACTAAACCACCTTGTGTGTGGACTTTCAAAATAATGCAGATAATCTGATGTTGAATTATAATATAGTCACTGGGAAGAGGAGTTGTTGTTTCATTCAGATACAATAGCTGCTTCCCCTGTTCACTTTACGAATGCTGTGTGTAGTCCTTGTTCTTGTCATGTACATATTTGTTGGCAATTATTAAGTTTCCAGACTGCTGTTTCTGGGTGTGTTCTTACAAGAGCAGAAAGAAGCGCTGAGATGCGGAAAAAACTGTAATAATGGAGGAATGTTAGGCATCATGGAGAAAACTGAAGCTTTACAGCTGGAAAGTGTTTCCTTTTTAAGACGACGAAAGATGTCCCCCTTCATCTTTGTATTTGAAAGTTTGTTTGTGAGTGTACCGTGTGTGTGTGTCTCATTCCATGAAAAAGCATTGCATGGTTAGCTATGTTAATACAAATTCATCCCAGGGCCCAGAAGCTTTATTCATGCCAAGGAATGAGTCAGGTCGCAGGCCTTGCCAAGGAGTTATTGGGCCTTGATTGAAAATGATGGCTGTAGTGGAGTTTGGGAGTGTTGCAGTTGTATAAATAGCTTAAACCTGTCATCTTGTGACCTGTGAGGACCAGCAGCCCAAAGACATTCTTATATTTGTGTGTGTGAATGTGTTTGTCTAGATGTCGTCCCGGCTTCATTGGTCCTCTCTGTCAGTTCCTGGATCCCTGTCATCGATCGCCGTGTCTGAATGGAGCAGCTTGCAAGAGCCAGGTGGTCAACGGTCTCCCACAGTACTCCTGTGTGTGCCAGAGAGGGTTCAGAGGTACAGTACATCTTTCAGAATTTGTTTTAATTATAAAGATTTTTATCATATCTGATAATAAAAATTACGAAAGTACCTACGTTAACTGAATATTTAATCTCCAGGCCAAGACTGCGGCAACATCGATGCCTGTGCCACGAGCCCCTGTGCCAACGGGGCCCGTTGTGCCAACTGGAATAACCACTACAACTGTTCCTGCCCACCTGGCTTCCAGGGAAAGAACTGCCGCAATGACATTGATGAGTGCCGCAAGCCTGGCGTGTGCCTCAACGGTGGCCTCTGCATCAATACCCAAGGGTCGTTCCGCTGTCAGTGCCAACCTGGATACAGTGGGCGCACGTGTGAGGTGTCCACCCTGCCCTGTGCCCCATCTCAGTGCCTTAACGGGGGCACCTGTCGACAAACCAGCGACCACTCTTATGAGTGTGCTTGCCTACCAGGTAGAATAGCTCTCTATCAGCATAATGGAACATGTTAAATACACACACACACACACACACACACGTACCAAAAAAAAAGTAAGTCTGCAGACCCCAGTGTTTTCCCAGGCCCTCAGCGTAAAAGGCATACAGATTTTCTCAGCCTGATGACGTAGATTTTGGTGCTGTTGCTGGGATTTACGCTTCTGTCACAGGTCAGCTTCCTGTCTGCTATTAATAGCTGCTGATGGGATGGTGGGAGAGTTGAAGAGGCAGCCCGCCTACACTCTTCCCTACTCTACTCTACTCTGCTCTGCTCTGTTCACAACTGAAGGAATTTACTTTATGGGCCTCCTGGTTTCCCACTGGGGAGCTGGCAGGAAATGTCTCTTGCCAGAGAGGAAGTCATTGAAACTGTGAGAGATTATAAAACAAGCAAACACTGCGGGGAGTGTACACCTCTGAAGCAGGCAGGAGTGCCGGCTGTTGCTGGCATCGTATGGGAACCATCATGTGAAGATGTAAACAATCAGACACCCCTGAACCTTTTACTGCCTTTTACATTGCCCCTCACTTCACGTACTGTGGGAACTATGACTCAAGGTTATCAGTAGAAATGTTTAGTGTCTGGACAAGGGCCAATGATGTTTACAAAAATGTCTCCTACTGTGTCTATCATAATTCTTTTTCTCTTTCCATCTCTCATCTCAGGGTTTGAGGGACACAACTGTGAGAATAATGTGGATGACTGTCCAGGTCACAAGTGTATGAATGGAGGGATATGTGTGGACGGAGTCAATACGTACAATTGCCAGTGCCCACCTGAATGGACAGGTAGAGATCTTTTTATAATATTTAGAAATTAACTACATATACTATATATACAGTGTATGTATGATAGTAAGTCTGTGTGACCCCATATTTGTGTCGTTACCACACCAGGGCAATACTGTGCTGAAGACGTCAACGAGTGTTTAATGCAACCAAACGCCTGTCATAATGGGGGTACTTGCTTCAACACCATTGGTGGTCACACTTGTGTCTGCGTTAATGGTTGGACCGGAGACGACTGCAGCGAGAACATTGATGACTGCGCCATCGCTGTTTGCTTCAATGGTGCCACCTGCCACGACCGTGTAGCATCCTTCTTCTGCGAGTGCCCAGTTGGAAAGACGGGTGAGTGGGTTTGTCAAAATGCCCCTCTTTAGTCCTGGCTATTAAATAGTTGATAACCGGCATGGGTTTTGTTTCTGTGCTTTCGCCACAGGTTTGCTGTGTCATCTTGATGATGCATGTGTGAGTAACCCATGCAATGAGGGGGCAGTGTGTGACACAAACCCCCTCAATGGCCGCGCCATTTGCACCTGTCCGGCTGGCTTCGTGGGAGGGGCCTGCAACCAGGACATGGATGAGTGTTCGATTGGTAAGGCATTTGTCAGTGTCATGGCCATATACTCTTGCTTTATCTTTTTTTTTTTTTTTTTTGAGTGTGTTCCATATACTGATCCCCAGCCTTCTACCCACAGGTGCCAACCCGTGTGAGCATTTTGGGAAATGTGTGAACACAGAGGGCTCCTTCCAGTGTCAGTGTGGTCGGGGATATGCTGGTCCACGTTGTGAGATCGACATCAACGAATGCCTGTCCATGCCCTGTCAGAATGATGCCACTTGCCTAGACCGCATCGGAGAGTTCACCTGTATCTGCATGCCAGGTAAACAGACAAAAAATAATAATACAGAACACCTAAACTCACCCTATAGCAGAGTAGAACAAATGATTGAAACCTGATCTTCTAAAGAAGCATTATCTACAGTGCTGCCAAACCGACTGCCAGTGTAGACTGTTAAGTAATACATTCTCATTACCATTTGGGGTATGGAGGCACTTCTCAACAGTCAATACACTGTACAGCCAGACAGGGTATTAGCTTGGGCTAAGTGATGGTTTGGACACTCGGTAACAAAAACACAGTGAAACTCTCACGCACAGTCCTACATGCATCCTGGGGTTTTGGGAACTATACAAATTAGAGCTGGGAGTTGGGTCTATAGGACTGGATGTGAGAGAGGGCGAGCAGTTAGGGGGAGGAGTGTGCTGTGAATACTAATGAGTGGTAGAGTGGTGGGAATGGAGTGGAACAATAGGGCCCCTCTGTGCTCCACTTTGCACCCCTCATACACCCAGAGAGGGAAAGAGGCCTTTTCCCAGAGCCTCTCCCCCTCCCCCTTCATTTCCAGAGACAAGCCCTTCCTCTTCACCCTCCTCTTCATCAACCAGCCTGGCAAAGCTCATGTGGAGCGGCTGATTATTTCTGATTCCACGCTAGCCTCTCCCCAGGGGCAGCACTCTGATCCACACTCTGCTTAACCTCAATGAAGGAGCCCTCCATAGTTTGCTGACAAAGAATGTATAACATGCATCTGGTGAATGGGACACTGACCCAGGGAGGGGTTATGCTCTATGGACAGTAGGGTGTGGTGACTTCAGGTCAAATGAGTGGGAACAGTGGGGATGCGATCTTTTCCACGTCGCAAAGTGTATACACAGTCGCACACACACCATCCTGGTTTTTATTGACATACTGTACAGAGCTGACCATAGTGAATCTGTTTCAGCTTTAAGCATGTTTGTGAATACAATTTGAACTTCTCTCTTCCAGGCTACATGGGAACTTACTGCGAGGTTGACGTAGATGACTGTGAGAGCAACCCGTGTGTGAATGATGGCATATGTCGGGACATGGTCAATGGCTTCACCTGCACCTGCCAACCAGGTGAGACTTTTTCTGACTTGTTTTCCTATTCCATGTGTTGATGTCTATCCCTGCGAACAACTCCAACTCAGTGTCAGCCATAGTTGTGAGAACCGCAAATTAAAGTTTAAATGTCCGCAGACACAGAGGAGGGAGGGTCAGCCTTGTTACTTTTGCCTTCTGGTGTTTAGAGCCACCACTCTTATAAAAAGGCAGACCCAAAAGGCTGCCTATCCTCTTGCCTGAACAAAGACACCATTGTGACCGCCGCTCCCCTCTTCTGTGGAATGTGGAAGGGACAGCAGTCTCCCTCATCCTACCCTGGTGGTGGAGGGGGAACAGCAGTCCTGCTAATGAGATTCTTTTCCAGGTCCGCAATTTACATCTGGGACAGACGTCCCCCCTCCACCCCCCATCTAGCTATTGAGCCAGTGGAGCTGATGCAGGAAGGAGGGGGGGTTCCCCAAAAGAGAAAACAATCCCACTGTCTCCTCTAACCCCCCCTTAGCACCCCAAGCACCAACACACAGACCATCCTGACACTGTTAATCAACTGAGCGGTGTGCTACCAATGCACCAATTCACCCATGTCTGGGCACCGTGCCCACGGATTTTAAAGCCTGCTCAGTTTCTCAAGCTTTTCAAGCTAGGAGATTTGACATATTAATAACAATAGCAATCATAATGTTTCTCCACACATTCCATATAATTTGATATACCACAGAGTTGTGCCAATCAAGTGCAAAGGAGGAATTGTGCAGACACAATATACCACAT
This sequence comes from Scophthalmus maximus, assembly GCF_022379125.1. NCBI lineage: Eukaryota > Metazoa > Chordata > Actinopteri > Pleuronectiformes > Scophthalmidae > Scophthalmus > Scophthalmus maximus. The sequence continues at coordinate 13,928,885 of NC_061531.1, read as the reverse complement.
AAGCTGATATCAGCTGAAGCTGCATGAGTTGCATTTTGCTGTCCAGTCATTTGTTACCACCTGACAGTTGACATTGACATTTTTTCATTTATTTCCAGATCTACATAACATGTACTTTATCAAGGTCACAGGTTTTCTATTGCATTTTGTAGTGGTCATCCACGCACTGGTCCAAGTGCACAGATGACATGTCCTTAACCAGTCGAGACGCTCAATCCCAACCTTAGCCAGACGTCACTAACCTTGCCAAAGACCCCTGCCCTCCTAAGAAGAGATAGAACTGCCCTCTGACCTGAGCATGGGCCCTTCCACTGGACCCTCTTTCTGACCCTTCACCTATGTGTTTGCATGTCCCAGGGTTTACTGGTACCATGTGTCAGATCGACATAGATGAGTGCGCCAGCACACCCTGCCAGAATGGAGCAAAATGCTACGACCGGCCCAATGGATTTGAGTGCCGCTGTGCTGAAGGTAAGGGCTTCTGTGCCTAATTGTTGTCACTCAAGATTTGTGAGACAGAACACAGCCCAAGACGTTTTCTCCAGCGGCAGATGGGCAGATGCGTCTTAACCACTTGTTGGGCTGTGTTTGGTCTTTGTTAAGTGTTCAGTGTTTTGGGGGGGTGGGGGGGAGCTATTTCTCTGGCTGTCTGCTGGCGAAGCAGACTGACTTGAGGCCCCTAATCCCCCACTTTCCCTCATCGGCTCTGAGGATCATGGGGTCACTGAGGACCAGCAGAAAGGAGCCTTGGTCATCACCGCGACATCTGCTCATCTGTTAAACCCCCACACACCACCTTATGCTGCATTTTAACTTTCATTCCTTTACATCTATTTATGTCCAAGTTTGACAACGAGCACAGAAAAAGTGAGCTATCGTAAAGTTTGTCAAACAGTCTCCATGTATGAGCTGCCTTTGTATAAGTATATTTATATGTGTATATATATATATATATATATATATATATATATATATATATATATATATATATATATATATATATATATATATATATACATACATATATTGATATTTTAAATGTTTGTTTGGGCCTGTGCCTACGGAGGAGCCTGCTTCATTGTTTCAGTGGCCAGCTGCTTGGTATTCCCTGTGTTTGTGGGCCCCTTGTGTTGAGTGAAGTGGCCCTGTTTGACGTGGCGCAGTCCATTGTTACCTCAACCACTGAGAACAAAAGCAGGACTGGGAGGCCCTTCTTTACAGCTCTGCCCAACTCAGCACTGGACTGCACACATACCACACAAACCCACACTTACTTTGCCTAACACATAGACACAGTCACCATGAAATCCACACTGATCAGACCCAGAAACTGTGGAAGGTTTTATTAACAAAAATAGGAAACCGAAAAGGGAAGTAAAAAAACAAAACAATTTTAGCTCCGGGCAAAGAGGAACATTTGGAATTCAAAGAAAAATGGTAAAATTATTGGGGATTAGACTGAAAATATCCTCTTTTTCCCTTTTCGGATACTGGTTTGATTTAATATGTAAGAAGCAAATGTTTATGCAACAAACTGCAAATAATACTAGAAGTATAGAGATTAATTGTAATCTGTATTTAGAATAGAAACCCAAAACTATACTTTCAGATATAGCTGCCAGATACTAATGCATATGCAAACTGACCCAGTGCAGGATCAACAAAATGACTGGGCTGAACGCTTGAACATTAGCTCACTTCAAAAGAAGTTATCGTTATCGTACAACTGGCAATCATCCATATTTCTGGCATTGTCTTTCACCACAGCAGTGTTGTGAAAGGGCCTGTCCAGCTCTCATTCTACTACAGACAGTTTAAGGAATTCTGCAACGTTCACACCCCTGTGCCATTCAAACAGAGGGCGAGCATGCAAGATGTAGCCAGCCATCTCCCAACTCCCTCTCATAATGAGCACTGTTAGTGGGATATACCACAGCTCTGAGTAGTCAGAGTACTGTACTTGGTACTGTATTTCAGCTCTAGTGCTAGTAGCAACTTTTCCTAAGCATTTTCTTTTGACGACAGAAAATGGCTGTAGAACCGTTGTAAATTACTTTAGTTATATCTTAATCTTGCTCACTGTTTTGTGGAAATGGATAGAAAATTATTTTCTATCTATAGAATACAGTTCTTTTCTTAAAGGCAATTGCGCCCTCTGCAGTACAAAGTATGGAATAGGCAGGAAATTGTATGGTAGACCCTGGCAGGCTATTACATTCTGTTCTGCCAAAAAAGTTTGCCAGGGTAACGAGACCAAAGTATACATATAACAAGATCAAGAAATCGATTTTGCGAGAGTAATCTTGGATTATATGTATTTTAGATACATTTTCTCACCCTTTATGCTTTTTTGCTCTTGCAGGTTATGAAGGAACCCTCTGTGAGAGTAATATCAATAACTGTCAGCCCGACCCATGCCACCATGGTACATGCATAGATGGCATTGCCAGCTACACCTGTAACTGTGATGCTGGCTACACGGGCTATCGCTGTGAGAACCAGCTCAATGAGTGCCACAGCAACCCTTGTCAGAATGGAGGCAAGTGTGTGGACCTTGTCAACAAGTACATCTGCCAGTGCCAACATGGAACCTCAGGTAACAAGGAGAACTCCATAAACACATAACTATATACACTTTTTAGAACTGAATCATATTTTCTGCCATTGTTAAATGTTTAGAAGATTTCTTCAAGTCTAAAGTTGTGACCCCCTCTTTGTCTACACAGGCACAAACTGTGAGATAAACTTTGACGACTGTGCCAGTAACCCATGTGACTATGGCATCTGCAAAGATGGCATCAACCGCTATGACTGTGTTTGCAAACCTGGCTTCACTGGTAAGGCCCTCTGAAAAAGAAAGAATAAAAACATCATTGGAAATGTCAACAAACACCTTTTAAATATGTCTAACATCTCTTCTTACAGGTTCCAAGTGTAATGTGGAGATAGACGAGTGTGCGTCTAGCCCCTGTAGGAATGGGGGGACATGTGTGGATGAAGAGAATGGATTTCACTGCCAGTGTCCTGCGGGCTTTAAGCCCCCATACTGTTACTCTCAGGTAGATGAATGTGGCAGCAGCCCATGTGTCCATGGCTCATGCAGGGATGACATCAATGGGTAAGCTCACAGCCTTTGTCACAGTCCCAAGTGGTTATGTGATTACAAGGAGAAACTTGAGCATGACTATCTTACAAACGTGTTGCTAATCCAATAGGTTTCAACTTGTGCATGAGTTCATTGTTATTTCTCTTTTACAACATGGCATCTCTTGGATTATTGACTGTTCCTGTATTTCCAGTTACCGTTGCGACTGTGAGCCAGGATGGGTCGGAAAGAACTGTGACCTGGACAGGAACGACTGTTTGCCAAGTCCCTGTCAGAATGCTGGCACATGCATCGATCAGCTCAATGGCTTTACGTGCAAGTGTCGTCAAGGCTTCAGGGGTAAGAGGGCGGCAAAGGAGCATAGCACACAGTAACTGCTGTAGCCATTCACATCAAAAAGTACAGCACAAAGAGAGGAATACATGATTTCGTAATGTGCCCCTAAGATAACTGTGAAATACTGTGCCACTGACTTCAGAGCAGCTTTTTTTTTCGTCAAAAGCGCATTCGCTTTGCACTGCCTCAAGATAGCAAGTGTGCAGAAATACTCACTTGTGTTAGGTGAAGTCAGTTCTTAAATATGTCTTCCTCCTGCTCCTCCAACAGGTAACCTGTGCCAGGTGAACATCAACGAGTGTGCCTCCAGTCCCTGTCTGAACAAGGGCACTTGTATGGACGGTGTGGCAAGTTTCACTTGTGTGTGTGAGCTTCCGTACAGTGGACCCACTTGTGCTGAGGTCCTCACCCCTTGTTCCCCTAACCCCTGTGCCAATCACGCTGTCTGCACCCACACAGCAGACTACATGGGATATCAATGTAACTGCCAGCCAGGGTGGCAAGGTTAGCAAATTTTGTACTTAGCATCTCAGTAACTGCTCATATATTGTGAGGTAATCTGTCAGGAAGCTTACAGACAATCTTAGAGCATATACGCTAATAATCTTGACCTTCCTGTCTTTACAGGTCAGCTGTGTAATTTAGATGTGAACGAATGCATCTCAAACCCCTGCAAGAACCGTGGGACTTGCACGAACACAGTCGGTGGCTTTTTGTGCTCCTGCAGAGGCGGATATACTGGGCTTACCTGTGAAACGGACATCAATGATTGCGCTCCTAGTGAGTGGCCACGTAATCTACACGTGCCTCATTACTGACATTGTCAGTTGTTGTCATATACCGTACCACGAACATGTAGATCTGCTGTTCTTAACCAAGGTCTTCCTCTCCTTGTCTTCCAACAGATCCATGCCTAAATGGAGGTTCCTGCACAGATGGTATGAACTCCTTCCACTGTAGCTGTCTACCAGGCTTCACTGGGCCCCGGTGTGCGTTAGAGATCAACGAGTGCCAGAGTTCCCCCTGCAAAAATGGAGCCACATGCACAGACTATGTTGACTCCTACACCTGCACCTGTAGGCCTGGCTTTACTGGCATTCACTGTGAAACCAACATCCCTGATTGTACTGAAAGGTGAGTGTGTCTCTCTGTTTCAGTCATGGATAATTATCATTATGTATTTTACCAACCTGCTTATAGACACGTGTATAACGACTGAATATGACATAAAAAAAATACAAGTTTTGAACACAATTTTTCTCATGTCCGCAGCTCTTGCTTCAATGGAGGGACATGCACAGATAAAATCAACGGCTATTCCTGTACCTGCCGCTCAGGTTTCACTGGCTCCCATTGTCAGTACGAGGTCAATGAGTGTGACTCCCAGCCATGCCTAAACGCAGGCGTCTGTCAAGATGCCCTTGAGTCCTTCCGTTGCTCCTGCCCCAAGGGCTATACTGGCAACCGCTGCCAGGTACACACACACACAAACACACTCGTGGACACTCTTGAAAGACCATGTTCAAACCTTAAGTCTATATATAGTTTACAGACCCATACATGTTAGTAATTTTTTCACCTTCCCTTGCCTACCCAGACACCTGTCGACTGGTGCAGACGCTCATCTCCCTGCCAAAATGGAGGACGCTGTCGCCAAAAGGATGCTTCCTTCGTCTGTGAATGTGCTAATGGCTGGTCTGGACGTTACTGTGACATCTCTAGGGTCTCCTGTGAGACAGCTGCTCGCCAGAGAGGTATTTTTACGTCCTGGGAATTTTGAACTTCAGTGCATGATGACATTTGACCGTTTGTGATGGGCCTGGGTAATGTTGTAATTGTTAAATTTTCCCTCAAATTTTTGTAATCAGGGCTCCAGACAGATGATCTATGTCACCATGGTGGTCACTGTGTCAACACTGGGAATGCCCACTATTGTAAATGTCCTGCTGACTACACTGGTAGCTATTGTGAAAGCCAAGTGGACCACTGTGAAGACAAACCCTGCCGCAATGGCGCCACCTGCAGAGGATATGTTGGAGGGTACCAGTGTGATGTGAGTTAATTGCTTTGTCAGTGTTGTTTGCTTCTTTGTCAGATTTTTAGCAAAGTCAGTATTCACGCAGTGCGTCGTCACAGTTGTGGAGATAATGCAATTGTCATCTGCATGTCATTACAGTGTATGCCAGGATATACTGGACAGAACTGCGAGATAGAGATCAATGAATGCCAGTCTCATCCTTGCCAGAATGGAGGCACTTGCATTGATCTGGTGGGGCATTACATATGCTCCTGCCCCCCCGGCACACTGGGTATGCAAGCATGCATTCAACAGAAACCTATGTTTATTACTGAAGAGATTATATGTGGCTAATTCATAATATATATGCAATCCTCTTTTTTAAAAAGGTGTTCTCTGTGAGATCAATGAAGATGACTGTGCTCCACCTATGAGGATGCGCAGTGCCCCACCTAAGTGCCTGAACAATGGCACCTGTGTGGACAGAGTGGGTGGATACCGCTGCAATTGTCCTCCTGGATTCACCGGGGAAAGATGTGAGGGAGACATAAATGAGTGTCTCTCTAACCCCTGCAGTCCCTCCAACAGTCTTGACTGCATCCAGTTGCCCAATGACTACCTGTGTATCTGCAACCCTGGCTTCACAGGTGAGACAATTTCCAGCAACTCCCCCTTGCCTCTCACTATGCATTGCTTTTGTGTACACCACTGTCTTCCAATGGTAGAGCATTACCATCAATGTGTTGTTTCTAGGTCGGAGGTGTCAGAGCAGGTTCAGTGCATGCGAGTCTCATCCTTGTCAGAATGGCGGAGCCTGTTCTTTATCCAGCAGCTCTTCACTGGGATATACCTGCACATGTCAGCTTGTAAGTGTACATTCATATTTTGTAGTTTGTGCATTACATTTCTTTAGTTTGTATATATTGAGAGATCACAATTTAAACACATAAATGATGTCCGCCCCCTTTAGGGTTATACTGGGCCCAATTGTGAAAGAAGCATGTCCTGCCGGGAGCTGTCCTGCTACAATGGAGGTAGCTGTGCACATACCACAAGGGGGGCACGTTGCGCCTGCCTTCCAGGTTTTGGCGGGACCCAGTGTCAGCATCGTAGTAAGGACGGTTGCTCCTCCCAACCCTGTCGTAATGGAGGGCTGTGCACTGAAGAGACCAGCTTCCCGTTCTTTCACTGCCAGTGTCCCAGTGGCTGGACAGGTAAACGGTGTGAGCAGAGTAGCAGATCCCCCGAGCTCCCAGCAGTCTCATGCCCTCGAGCAGACTGTCATGGCAAAGCCAATGATGGTGTTTGTGACAAGGAGTGCAACACATTCCCTTGTCACTGGGACGGAGGCGACTGCTCGCTAGCTGCAAAGCCCTGGACTAGTTGTGCAGACCCTCACTGCTGGCGCGTCTTCAACAACAGCCAGTGCGATGAATCCTGCAATAACGCGGAGTGTCTGTATGACAACTTTGACTGCAAAAAAAAGGAGAAAGTCTGCAAGTGAGTTGACTGGTAACAGGATTTTTTTTAGCACTGTTTAAAAAAAAGAAAACTTCAGCTGATCCTTGTATTTGTGTTGTTTCCAGTCCAATATACGAAACCTACTGTATCGACCACTATGCCGATGGACTGTGTGACCAGGGGTGCAACTCAGAGGAATGTGGCTGGGATGGCTTGGACTGCGCTGGTAGCGTTCCAGAAAACCTCGCTGATGGTGTCTTGGTTTTGGTAGTCCTGTTGCCTCCAGAGGAGCTCCTCCGCACCAGCAGAGCCTTTCTGCAGAAACTAAGCACTATCCTACACACTACACTGCGTTTCCGTTTGGACCACAATGGAGAAGCCATGATCCGCCCCTACACCCGCCAAGAGGCACGCCTCAAGAGGGAGCTGCAGTCTCAGCATGAAGTCATCGGGTCAGTCAGTCAGTCAGAAAACATAAAACCTGAAGTCTTTTCTCGAGATTGTACATTGCACTAAACATCTGCCTCTCTGGTATCCCTATAGCTCCAAAGTGTACTTGGAAATAGACAACCGTCTTTGCTCTCAGGACTCTGAGAACTGTTTCCCTACAGCTGACAGTGCTGCAGAGTACCTGGGAGCCCTGTCCGCTGTAGAAATGCTCCGCTTACCCTATCCCATCAAAGAAGCCCGCGGTGAGTTGGGATACTCAAAGAACACAAAAAAGCACTTAGACGACCAATGAGGCACAAATATGTTATTAAATATGCTACTGCTCTTCTCTACAGGTGAAATCCCAATTGAAGCTGACCCCATACCTCAATGGGCAAAGCTGATGCTGGTGGGAATAGCTTCTCTTTTCCTCTTAGTCATCCTTGTGATAGGAATGCTGATCAGTCGTAGGAAGAGAGAACACAGCACCCTTTGGTTCCCCGAGGGCTTCTTCCCCAAAAAAGAACCCAGCAGCAACAAGAACCGCAGGGAACCGGTTGGCCAGGATGCTCTGGGAATGAAGTAAGTTATTGGTCTTCAAATGTTCATTCTCCTGGTGTTGTTGGGGATTGTACTTCTTTAGCAAAATGCGATTTGGCTTAGTTTTTTCGAAATTGAATTTGTTTCCTTGGGCTAACATTGTATAACACATTCATCTGTAAACAGACACATGGCAAAAACTGTGGAGGAATCTCTCCTTGGAGATCACAGTGACCAGTGGATGGACTCAGACTGCCCAGAGGCCAAAAGGATCAAGGTCAGTCACACAACCTCTTCACATTTAGTGCTGATAGATTTACATACATGGGAGCAGAAGAATGTGTCTATAAAATGTACAATAACATGTCAGCCTGTGTGCAAAGTCAGGAATGAAACTGGGTTTTCTCTTCGTGCAATTCAGGTTGAGGAGCAAAGCATCCTCTCAGACAGTGAAGATGCAGTGGACAGCAGGCAGTGGACACAGCATCACCTCGCAGCCGCAGACATCCGTGTGCCTCCCACGATGGCCCTCACCCCACCTCAAGGAGAGTTTGAAAGCGACTGTATGGACGTCAATGTCAGAGGCCCAGGTTGGTATTGAGATAAAGTTTTTAAAAATGCAACTGTGATTACGCATTTATATTTTTGTTATACTTTCTTCTTATGATTTGTTATGTTGAGCAGACATAAGCTCACCAATGTCTGTTTTTCTTTTATCTCCTACCAGATGGTTTTACACCTCTGATGCTGGCATCATTCTGCGGAGGCGGCTTAGAGCCTGAAGTAGCAGAGGAGGAGGAGAACGAGGAGTGTTCAGCCAACATCATTTCTGACCTTATCTACCAGGGGGCATCCCTTGCTGCCCAAACAGACCGGACTGGTGAGACGGCGCTCCACCTGGCTGCACGTTACGCCCGTGCTGATGCTGCAAAGAGGTTGCTGGATGCCGGGGCAGATGCCAATGCTCAGGACAACACAGGACGTTCCCCACTACACGCTGCAGTGGCTGCAGACGCTCAGGGCGTCTTCCAGGTAAACAAACACATGCTCTTCATTTGCCACATCAGAGGTTCAGAATGCCTATAAATTGTGAAAATGCTAATTTCAAACCCAATCTTTACCATCCTCCTAGATTCTGATCCGAAACCGAGCTACAGATCTTGACTCCCGTATGTATGATGGCTCCACTGCACTGATCCTGGCTGCTCGGCTGGCAGTAGAGGGCATGGTAGAGGAACTCATCACATGTCATGCTGATGTCAATGCTGTTGATGAATTGGGTAAGTGTGTGGAATTTGTGTGGAAAGCAAATGTCCTGAGGCAGTTGTACTGTACCATAGATGTGTAATCTCATTGCTTGTCATCTCTTTTAGGTAAATCTGCTTTACACTGGGCTGCTGCAGTTAATAATGTGGAGGCCACTATTGCCCTGCTAAAAAATGGTGCAAACAAAGATATGCAAGATCTCAAGGTATGACATCTCCTTATGATGTGACCTCGCTTTCAGAATTACGTTAAATAGACATAGATGTGTCTAACATAGCCTCTGTTCTGTTTTTCTCTTCAGGAGGAGACACCTCTGTTCCTTGCAGCTCGTGAGGGCAGCTGTGAGGCTGTGAAAGTGCTGCTAGCTCACTTTGCAAACAGAGAGATCACAGACCATATGGACAGGTTGCCAAGGGACATTGCTCAGGAGCGTATGCACCACGACATTGTTCAACTTCTTGATGAGTACAACACAGTAAGAAGCCCCCAGAGCCATGGAGTGCCTGGACACCACCTCACTGGCGGACACACGCTGTCTCCACTCATGTGCCCTCCAAGTGCCTTCCTGCCAAGTCTGAAGAACACGCCACAGGGCAAGAAGAATCGTCGGCCTGGAGCCAAGGGTTCTAACCTGGGAGGCCAACATGCTGCCAGTCTGAAGGAGTCAGTCAAGGCCCGCAATAAGAAGCTGACCTTGGACATGCAGAGTGCCTTACTAGAGAGCTCAGTTACCCTGTCCCCAGTTGACTCACTGGACTCACCCCATGGGGGAACTAGCAATGCTGGCTACATCACCAACCCCACTTCCCCTGTGGCCATGCAGTCACCAGGGCTCTTCCACTCCTCCATGTCTGTTCCAAACACCCCGATGGTACATAGCAGCATGTTGGACGGAAGTAGCCCCTTTGCTGTGTCTCTAGCACAGCTCAATGACCTGGGAGCTGGAGGAATGTCCTTGCAGGGACGCGTCTCCATGGCTTCTGATGTCAATCATGGCTATGTGCTGAGTTCAGGCCAGATGGGGCTCAACATGGGCATTGTCAGTCCTGTCAGTGTGCCCTTTGACTGGCACAGCCGGATGCCCTCCTCCCAGTGTGGTCAGCAGGTGGTGAATCTTGTGCAGAGTAGCCAGGCAGGCATGCACCCCCAGAGCCCAGCCATGCAGCAGCAGAGCATGCTGATGCACCAACAGCAGATGTTCCGTAACTCAATGCTGCAGCCCACGCCTGTTTCCTCCACACCCACTATCAGCCCAGTCAAGCTGCCCTCCATCGCTGAGCAGCAGCAGCAACAACAACAGCAGCAGCAGCTCATCAACCACGCCATAACCAACCAGCAGAGCATGGCCCGCATGGGCACCTCCACCCCACCGACACCCCTGACCTCACAACCTCCACCATCTTTCTTTCAACAGCAGCAGATGCCTCAGCAATCTTCTCAGCCCCAGCCTCCTGCTCAGCCTCCACAGGCAGTCACGCCAGCAGCCCAGCCCACTCAGGCTCTGCCCCCTCAGCCTAGTAGCAGCACTGCAGGAACGGAGGATTACCCAACCCCTCCCTCTCAGCACAGCTATTCATCCACATTAGATGCCACGCCCAAGCATTACCTGCGTTTGCCAAGTGAGCATCCGTATCTGACCCCCTCCCCAGAGTCTCCCGAACCCTGGTCCAGCCCCTCTCCTCAATGCGTTTCCGATTGGTCAGATTCAACACCCAGCCCAGCCGTTGCTGGCCCTGCCCAGACCCAAATTACTCAAATCCCGGAGGCCAATGGCAAGATGCAGGTGTTCGCATGAAGGTCTTATGGCCTCTGCTTGTAAAGGGACCAGGGGTAAAAGAAATTGTCGACTGGCTCTAGGGCCCGTCTGTGTTTATATGTCAGCCTGTTTCCAAGATTTTCATTGGATTTGGATGACTGTGTTTATGATGAGGACCGTCTGCTAGTGATTTTTGCAGAGAAAAAAAAGTAAAGGGAAATGTGTGTTGTCTGAAAAAAACAGCAGACAATTTAATGAAGTAATTCTGTCACAGATGGACTTGTTTTTTATTATAAAAAAAGTATATGAAGAAAACCAAGTCTTTCATTTCAAAGACTTAGGGATGCGCTCCTGAAAACTAACAAACGTTTAAAAAGTAGATAAGAGGAAAAAAAAGTAAAATGTTGAAGGGAATTGATTTATTTTTATTTATTGTTTTTATCTCTTTGAACAGATTTTTCTTAGGTTTTTGTCGCCCTCTTTCTGTCCCAGCGTCTCAAATAATGTGCCACCCCTTCTTGTTCTATACAGACCAGCTACATTTCTATTTAGCCAGTGTGGCAGGTTCCTTATTTAGACCAGTTCACAGACAGAGAGAGGACTGTTCATCTCTTGACTTATATTTATTCAGACCAACAACAGCTGGTAAAAATTATAAACTGGTTCTAGCAAATAAATATATATATATTGATATATATATATATATGTATATTGAGAGTTGCTCAGCAGTAGTGATATGTTCCGATTTGATTGAATTGTGGTATTTGATTATTTTCCATATGAGTATTATGAATAAGAATGTAGATGAGTGTCTTTTGAAGCACTTCAAGTTGAACAGCTTCGTAGGGCAAGTGTGGGTGAAATTCAAGAATTAAGTACAATGGATATTTATAAAGAATTGGCAACTTTTAATCAATGTTGATTTTACTTATGGTCTTTCAAAAAAAAAAATGAGCAGAGTCAAATTTTATGTTTAATACTTCCCATTTCTCTCACTGACTTGATAGGACTCTTACCGTCAGGTCTCGTGCCATCCCTGATACCTTCAGTTTTTAAGCTTGTTTGTTGACTGTAAGAAGCTGTTTCAGACAAATTACTGTTTGCCTAAATATCAGCCTTTCACTGCCCTTTTTAGTTTGTGTATTATTTTTTGTTTTGTTTTTTTCCCCTAATTGTTTTATACTCTGTATATTTGTGGAAACCATGGATACCTTTTTTAGTGCATCACTTTGGATGTACTAAGTTATGCTTATCAGCTGCTATTATATATCACTCTTTCTTACAAACATTCCTACATATTGCCTGTCTTGTTGAGTGTGGACGCCGTGCATTGCAACAGAACCCATCACAGAACAGAACCAGATGACACGCGGATAGGAGTCAAATTAGTTGAGGTAACAAACGACATGCACTTCCAATGTTCCACGCAAACATTCCTGGACTGTCTGTGGCAGATGAGGTCTTGTCAACACTCTCACCATGTCTCTGGTGTTGTCTGTGGTGCAAACGTGGTCAGTGTGAGGGTGTGGCTGCTGGGCTGTGACTGCTGATGCCCTGTCACTCCCCAGGGAGATGTTTTATTGCATGCAGTGGGACAGTTCCCCTGCATCTCCAGTAGCTTCTGGTCCAGGGGCACGGAGTTGCATCTTAAGATGATTGTTAGAAGAGTCTTGAAGTTAAAAACACTACTATGTAGTGCTGCGCCCTTTAACCTTTTACAAAATTCTGAGATGGCACTCCCAGTCATCCAACCAACACCTTGTGTAATGTCTGACCAACTCTTTATCCTCACATAACTTTACATACTATGGACAGTTGAGAATAAAGTCATTTGATAATAGTAGAATTTTGAGATAGTAGCCATTCTTTTTTTCTTTTTTTTAATCTTGTAACACCATGAACAGAAATGACCAGACCACCACTCTTAGTTTCTACTTTTATGGTGATCTAATGCAGCTCTTGATTGTGTTAAATTGCATTCATTGTTTGATTCTGTTCACCATAGACTCTGCCTCTGTTCTGTCAGACCCGGGAAACTTGTTGTCATTCTGCCTCGTTCAATTTTTACTCACAAGAAAAAACTGATTGTTTTTTTTTTTATTTTTGTATCTATCTGGTCTTTTCGATTTCCCTGCCAGGTCGCACATAGTGTTTTGAACATTTCAAACTCCCAACTTCTGACTGTAAATATGTTTGTTCTGGGTAGATCTTTGCTTGAGAAGTCTTATGTTTCTAAAATGATTGTTATGTACTAAAAAGGACAAAAATAAAGTGTACTTCATTTAGCATTATTTGAAGCTGAGGCTGTGACTGATATTTTATTGGTCTTGTTTTGTTAGAACAGTCATAGATATTTTCCATCATTATTAATTTCAATACTTGTTTAAAAGTAGTTCAAAATCATTGTACATAAAACTTTTCCACAGTTTTTCTTTCTACAGTCAAAAGATGTAAAATAAGTTACTTATAATAAAAAAAACTGTAGGAAACTACATATTTGTGTCCTTGTGTACGGTGATTGTTTCGTATTTTAACAGAGGATGTTCAGGTCTTCAGATGGAGTGACGTTGCCTATTGTTACTGCCACAATACGACATCTCTCTGATCGGTCTGCATCAACATAATGAACATCATAAGCTTCACAATGTGAGTTTTAGGTTCAGGGTTATTATATATATAGGATCATGTTGAATATTTGATCGGGATACTGTGGCCATGTCCATTAAATGTACTTTTATATTATAGAATCAAAAGGGAGATACAAAGAGACCTAAGAATGACCTTCTCTTCATCACAACAACATCTCTACCGTCACAACTGAATATGATCTCTCATCGTATTTTTAGCTTGACCAGCTGCTGACGTTAGTCATTTCTCAATACCATGAAAACCAAAAAGGCTTCAGTGTCTATGGGCATTTGCACACAGTCTAGACTGACTTGATTATTAACCTGATGTTTACATTGCTCCATGGATTTATCAACGGGATTACGGTGTCTGCTAGGAGATTCCCCTAAGGATTACCACAGAATTTACTACATTAGAACAATAATGGTGCGTTTGGTGTGATGGATGCAATTACTGTATTTTTATCAAAATATTATGAGAGCAAAATACTGCATTTCTTGTGCTCAGAGCAGGTTTTTTGTTTCGATTACAGGGCTTCATTTTTTTACTTCTTCTTATCCCAGCGGCAGTCTGCTCGCCAGTGTTGATTCCAGTTGACTGTAATGACTTGTACGTCAGAGGTTTTGGTCACAGTGGGGTGTACAGCATCTACCCAGGAGGACCAGTCTCCCCTACCCAGGTCTACTGTGACATGGGCTGTGAGGATGAACCTGATGGTGCTAAATGGACAGTAAGTATAAGATATTTGGTTTCTAATGCTGAAAATGAAGTATTTTGTTGCTAAAATCTCTCATTTAATTGCAACAGTTTGATAGATCGCTATGATTTGAAGCAGATGCATTAACTTGTGGTGAATTTATATTTTTTTGAATTGGCTTTGGGGGGAGTATTTCTTTAAAGCAGGATGTTTGGAGGACCAGTTAAAAGCACAACAGGTGAGAGGTTATATTGACGCACTGGCCCTAACAACAGATTCCACTCCAGGTCCTCCAGAGAAGAAAGGATGGCACCATTAACTTTTATCGTGGATGGGACCAGTACAGAGCTGGATTTGGACAAGCATCTGGAGAATATTGGTTGGGTAAGAGTTGAGACTGATGTTTTTTATTTTGATTTTATCGCTTGAACTTACTACCTGGTAAATACAAATAATATTATAAACAGAAAATGATTGTTCAGCCACTGTGTTTGTTTTTGCTCCGTAGCACTGCTAAAAGAAAGGCGATTGATTCTGAAAAAAAAACTTTGATTCAAACAAGGGGAAAAAAAAGAAGCTTTTTAGTAGTGGTTTGTTTTTTCTCCAGAGTGCCTTTGTTTGCCTTTGTTCCTTCTTTCAGGTCTAGAGAACATTCATCTCCTCACTCTAAGGAAGAGCTATGAACTGAGGATAGATCTGGAAGACTTTGAGGGGGCAAAGGCTTACGTCCATTATTCCTCCTTCACAGTGGGTCCAGAGCACGAGGGCTACAGGCTTAGTTTAAGTGGCTTCAAAGACGGAGGAGCTGGTGAGTTTTAAGAGATTGTGAAATCTACAAGTAACTCAGAATTCCAGGGCTCAGTGCCAGAGACTGTGTGCAACATCCCTAAGACCATCAGTGAATTTTCTTTTTCTTTTTCTTTACTCCAGGAAATTCACTAGCGGGACATGATGGTCAGAAGTTTTCTACATTTGACAAAGATCAGGACACTTATTCTTCAAACTGTGCTCAGACCTACCTGGGCGGATGGTGGTATGGAGAATGTCATACTGTTAATATCAATGGTCTTTACTTGTGGGGCAGCTCAAAATATGGGATTGGAATGAACTGGGTGTCTTGGAAAGGATATGAATATTCTTTGAAAGCCATTGCAATGAAGATAAGACCCAAAGAGTGATTGTAATAATTAAATAATGACTCTTTTGTCATGTTTAATTATGGCTCATTTATTTTTCATCGGGTGTTGCGCATTGAACTTCCCTGTTTGCCAGCCGGTCTGCGAATAGAATAGATCAAATGCAGTACCGTACCATTATTACAATTGTTAAAATGATTCTTTAATCAACAAGTTTTTTTCAGTCCAACATATAATCTTGTTAGTAAATGAGAATAGAAAATCAAAGGGTGCTTATATTGCACATGTCTGTTATTACACATTATTTACTTACAATTATTTAGCAAAACCCTGATGCATGTTCACCTTACAGCTGGACATCAAAAAACAGTGAAACAGTCAAATCTTTATTTTTTCCCAACCCTTCTCTGCAGCATGCTACACAAAGCAAGCGTGGCATTGAACACTCTGTCATGTTTAAAGATCATCTTATAAAAGGTGTCCAGAGGCAGGCGACCTGTCGGATCTGCGTGTTTCAGTGCAGTCATGGGCATGTACAGGCGGTTGGTCTGGTGGCGGAGAGGAGGCTCCTTGGCTGTGATAACTTTAACTGTTTGCTGGATAATGAAAATAAAAATATTTCAACACAGTAGGGGGGTTTCTCGAAATGCATTTTCTAGATAGATAGATAGATACTTTATTCCGGTGTAGCAGCAGCACGTTTCACACAGCACAAATAAAAAATAAAAAATATATACAATATCTACAATAAATTTAAAATATACGAATTGCAAAAAATATAGTGAATAAGACTAATACAATTTAAAGTATTTACGTGAAGTATTAATAGTGCAGAAGTACAATCGAGCAAATGTGCCGGGATTTATGTTTACTGTTTAGCTTAAAAAAGTGTCTATCTGTCAGCCAGAGGTAAGGTGTTAAAGTCTTATGGCTTGTGGCAGGAAAGATTTCCTGTAACTGGCAAAACAAGTCATTTTCAGTGACCTTTCAAAATCAAGTTGAAACATCACCGCATTACTTGCCTCGGCCACTTCCTCTGGTGTCTGGCCTAATGAGGAAAAGATCTTTTTGGAGTATGGCAGGTAAAGTTCTTTGAAGATTTTGGCTGTCTCCTCGTCTGTCCCTGATAGATTCATCTTCTCAGCATCTTCGTACACTTTGCTTTCAAACTCTGTCACAACAGGGCCAGGTTCCAATAGAGTTGTTCTTGTAAAAGAGATGTAAAAAAAAAAAGAAGACATATTGGACCAGTGCTCCATTACTGATATTAGGTTGTTAGGGCTTTGTATTTTTGACAACATGTAATTACTTGATGTTAAACTTCATTGCTTGAATTGCCAGACTTTCACAAAATCCTTCCACAGCAAATTTGGAGGCAGAGTAGACATCATTGAACAGAAGCCCTGGGTAGAAAATATAAAGAAACATTTAAGCAACCTCTCTTTTAACTGTTTCCTGCTCCTGTAAATGTACTCGCACAAACAAACGCACCCTGTATTCCCATGACGCTGCTCATCACCACAATATGGCCGCTCTGCCGTCGCTTCATGTCAGGCAGCACCTCTTTCACCAGACGTGCTAGCCCAAAGAAGTTTGTGTCAAACAGCTCCTTCATGGCAGCTATACTTTGGCACTCCAGCGGCCCAATCATGCCAACGCCAGCATTATTTACTATAAAAGCAGGATATTCTTCATTATTACACGGTATGCTTGTGGAGACAGCTTAAATTCACTTCAAAAAGTATCTTTGAGAGTGAAAAGGGACAGACCAAGAACATCCACCCTTCTATCTGGGAGACTGTTGACACACTCTCTGATGGATTCTTCACAACAGGCGTTTAACTGTTGGATTTCCAAGGTTTTGTTTAAGGAATCACCCGCTGCTTTTTCCAAGGGCGCCCGTTTTCCAAGATCTCTCATTGTGGCAACCACTGCCAGAGATAAACAATGAACACACAGGCTGTCAGCAGTTGAGGCCATTTCAATTATCTACTGTATGACATTTATTTAGTTGAGGAGAAAGAATTTCTGACCTTTGAATCGTCTAAGCTCATCTTTGGCCAGCCGTGTAGCCACAGCCAAGCCAATGCCAGAGGAGCATCCAGTCACCAGCACCCTCCTGGTTCCCATGGCTCTTTGACCTCTGACCTCAAGGCTCAGCAGGATCCCGAATGCTCAGTCAATAAATGCTGTTAACGTGGAAATGTATACAAAGGAATATTTCCCCAACAATATTATGTCATCGTTAATCATTCTTTGCAAGAATTACATCATCTTGTGTTATGATTCACTTCAAAAACCCTTTCCCCCAAATGTGCCATGTGGACATTTGCTTTTGGTCAATGATATCTTACTCTGCCTTGATTGCTATCAGAAAAATCCCCATAAACCTTTGATGAAAATGTATGTCAGATAGTTATTTAAGAAAAATAGTGTTGTAAGTTGATTTTGATTACAAAAGGGGGGGATCTAAAATTGAGCACTTGAAGCTGTTTTTGCTTTACATTCATGGATTAATGTACCTATTGTACGTCACTTTGGACAAAAGCGTCAACCAAATGAATGCAATGTAATGAAATGAAAGAGTCAATCAATAAAGCAAAATGTAAATGTAAAAAGAGTCCTATAAACCAAGAGTACTGCAGACACTGTTGCCCAAATCTCCACAGGTCAAGTTGACCACATTACAGTCCATAGAGGCTATAGCTCTGGTGGTATAGGTGGTGCTGTAGTCTACCAACCTGCAGCGTGAGCGGGGCGTCCTCCACAGCAACTATCAGTGACTGGGAATCAGTGACTGTAAAACAACACCGAAAACAACCCGTTTACAAATAAACTGAGGTTACAGCAGCAGTCAGAGAAGGGGGAGACTACATTTACAGTGGCTCATGCGGCTACATAATCCAGCGATTATCTAAATAGGTCACACTGACTCAGTATGTGGGAGTTGTAGTTCTTTAAGCCAAAAGAAACTTCTAACCACAGCAAGTGCTCCTCCTGCTCCTGACATGCGAGTAGATAAGTCTCAGAACAGACCAAAAAAAGTATTATGAAAAAAATAAAAATAAAAATAAAAATAAAAATAATAAAAATAAAAATAAAAATAAAAATAAAAATAAAAATAAAAATAAAAATAAAAATAAAAATAAAAATAAAAATAAAAATAAAAATATTACTAATAAAATTATTATTACAATGTTGTTGTTGTTGTAAATAATTATTCGGGCTAAACCGATAACTGCATTAGCCAGGAATTTCATGTAGTGTTGGAGTTTCTCTCCTAGACCACTGGGAGGCAGTGAACAAAAAACTATCATTGTTGACAGTCAGCAACAGACTCATTTTATTCTGCTCATTTTCAGCAACTGCATACCCATGTTCTGCATAGTACATATATAAACAGTCTGTACTTTGTACATGTCTGCATACATTGCGCAAAGCTGTTTATGACTGAAATGTTTATATCTATTTCCAATAGTCCAGAGGGTCATTATTTGGATAAATACACATAAAATAAATGGACAAAATGTTCTGTGTTTTGTAACACCTGAGAAAGAGGTGGCCTGAGTCTTCACATTTCTTTCTGCATTGTCTCTTTCTATTTGTTGTCACCAATAACAGCTAACAAAAATGCTCTAATGCTCTTGTACTCAGGTTACATAAGCCTCCTTTCAGTGTTCATTCACAAAGGAGTGATAATGAAGTCCTTTAGGGAGCTAAGGCAGATTATTTTATTTGATTACTTTTAAACTCTGGGGTCTTATATCATGGCACTTGGTAAACTTGCTAGAATGAAGAAGAGGGGTTCTAGAGGTTTTCTGTTTTATATGCTCTTGTTTTAAATTTATGAAAAGTGAGATTTGTTTTTCACTACTAAATAAGCATTTTGTTAGCTTTTGTTCTCGTGGCTGAATGCACTTTCTTGAGATGGGAAAGGACGAAGACAAAAACAGAGTGTCATGTGGCCTGTGCCAACAAAAGGTACAATGTACTTCTCTTGTAACATGAAGCCGCTGTCTGAGCCCCTTGTTTGTATTCGTGTGACTGTGTATACGAGACCAAAGGTCACTTATAAGACTTCCCGTACAATGTGTGGTCATCAATATGGCATGGGAACTAGATGTTTCACTCACATTTCGAGAGTAAAAGAATATGCCCAACGTAACACAATGTTCTGTCACAATTTGTGCTACCTGATGTGGTTATAGTGTTGAATAATCTGGATTGTTTATTCATGAATTTCATGAATAAAACCTACTTTGTCGTTTAGTTTACAGAAAACAAAAGGTGCCGTTTGGAGTATTTTGTCTTTAATTCTATCTGACATCATCTGAAGTAGCCTTGTGTTGCATTTACAGGGGACATTAGTAACGGACTGAAACAGTGGGCAACACTATACATAGATATCAACAATAAAAATCAACATCAACAACAGCTGACATTTATCAAAGGAATTATTGCTTCATATTCTCTGATTTCAGAGATCAGCTTTCAAGCGCCCTTCATTCTTGCCAGTTTTTCTTGTTAACATTTTGGATTCCCATTGGTCTTTACAGTCCAAAGTGTGTTTTGTGTTAGGGGTTCGGGGAGTGGCCAGATGTCCTCTCATAACCACAGCTGGAATAAATAGTTGCTTTGGACCAGACAGCAAAGATCCAGTTCTCCACTGCACAGAACTCAACACAGCTGAAACAGGATGTAAGTAGAATTTTATTTTCCCAAATTGTCTTACAAAAAGATTAATGAATAAAAATGTCTTATCTTATGAACTAATCTTAAATGTTGTGTGAGGACCTCTTTGAACACAATTGGCTTGTTCAGTACCTCTGCTGAATAGAAACACTCTAAACGTACTGTGTGTTTCGCAGGATGTGTCTTTCAGGACTTGTTGGCCTTCTGTTGGTGCTGACGACTGAGGCCACAGTTGGGTAAGAAACCTGAATTGAATCCCCTTTCAGCAGATTGTTGCAGTCAACCAAAGTTACAGAGTTTTTAAAAAAGGTTGTTTTGAAAAGTGTAAGTTAAATTATTACACAATTGGAGGCACTGTTGCCTCAACTACTCAAACTTCTATATTACTGATTAGCAAATTAATTGATGGATGAATGAGGAGTTGAAGAAATTAATAAAATGTTTACTCTGAGTCTGACAGGTGATTGTTACTATCACCTATATATATTTATTTATTTATTTATTTATTTATTTATTTTTTTAATAATGTCCTCTATAATTTCACAGAAACTCCTCACTGGTAAATTTTTGTACTGTTATCATCTTATGAAGCTCTTAATGTCTGCATCAGTGCCATTTTTCTTTTTTTCAAAAATAATTTCCTCTTTAATTCACAGAAACTCCTCTTCCTGTATTGAGACAGAGGAATGTCTTCTGTTTGATGTGATTTGTACGACTGGGGACTTTGAGGTGAGTGTCTCTGAGCAAGAGGGAAACCTTTTCACATTTCAGGTGCCAGGAACTTTTAAAAATCCCACTCCCCCATATTTGCTCATGTCCCTCAGGTCCGTCACTATGACTCTGTGAAATGGGTTTCCACTAATGAGACTTCCCTCTTAATGGACATCGCAGCAATGAAAGCATTCTGGCGACTATTTGACTACATCAGCGGTAACAACGACAAAGGTTTGTATATCTGTGTCTAAGTGTGAGCATCCATTTATTTATTTATGTTTTATTGAATACTTTTGTTATACAGGTAGTCTTTTTGAGATCCACATCTCACAGGGGAGACCTGTGTACAAGAATAAACATGTACAGGACAAACACAGAAAATACAATGACATAATGTTTTCAATACCAAGTGGTTCCACATCTAAGAAAAATAATAACAGGTTGCATTCAAAAAGGCCCCCATAACTGTTTCCAATTGCAGGGAGGGCAGTATTAAATATGGAGAGTACAATATTTCACTTTTACTCGGTTTTCTGGTCAAATGTGTTGCTTTTAAAACCCTCTCTTTTTTGACACATCATTTTAATTGCTGTACTTAATTGTTGAGTTGAGTTTTGAATGGATATTCAAGGCAAAACATCTACACACATATATTTTCTCTTACTTTCTGTGTGCATTTCATATTTTTAATGTAAGTCCAATTTGTGACATTTCTTAACATGGGTTGTGTTGTCTATACGTCTCCCTTTAGGAAAGAAAATTGAAATGACATCTCCCGTTGTTATGAGAATACCTCAGACGGACTTTTTTGAATATGGCGTCTTCACATTGAGTTTCTTGCTGCCAGCTGAGTATCAGACAGATATTCCCCCAAATCCTACTAATAATCTGGTGAGTTTCAGAAAACTCAAAATGGCAGGACAAGCACATTCATTTGATTGTAGGCTCTAGTAGTTAATGAAAGTTGACTTGCAGGTGTACATCCATGACACGCCAGACATGAATGTATATGTGCGGAGCTACAGTGGATGGATGACATGCCTATCTGACAAATACACCAAGGGCAGACTGTCCACTGACCTTGACTCAATAGGTGCAAACTACAAAAAAGACTTCCACTATGGTGCTGGATACAACAGGTAAAAAAATATATATTTTCTCAGTGGCATTCAGAAAGAATAATGACAAGAAAAGGCCAAAAGAAAACTTGAAAATTAAGTGAAGTGATTTTATATTCTGCAATAACTTCTCTCTCTCTCTCTGTGTGTGTGTGTGTGTGTGTGTGTGTGTGTTTGTCATTTTGTTTTCTGCAGTCCAAAGACACTGTTTAACAGACACAATGAGGTGTGGTTGGTTGCTGAAGGTGAGCCAGTGTGTTCCACCAGTGATTGAACTCAGATGTTGAAGATGGACTTTTGCTTCACCATTCCTTTTTGCATGAAATTAACCTTCTGGTGACAGCCAGGATTTTTTTTTTTTTTTTAAATGTATCTGAACTAAATGATAGTTTTAACCAGCTTGCTTGATGCTTTTCTGTTAACCTTTCTGAGTTTCTTATGGTAGAGCCAAGTCTTTGAACTGATCCTAAAATATGTTTTGATCGGACAACTCACGCCTGGATTTTGCCAAGTGGCTGTTGACCTGAAACCAACAATTTGCCTATCAACATTTGTGATGTCATCACTGAAAGCAACACTCAACAAATGTAGGTCTCAGGACAACAGCCACTTGGCAAAATTAGGACGACAGACACTCCAGTTTAGACCAGTGCTATAAGACGATACCAACAGATGGCACTATTAAGCCATACACTTACTGCCCAGTACTTTTCAGTAATCTGTGTACATTTCATGAAGATTAACCATCTGAAAGAAGAGAATGGTGTCAAGTATTAGATGGTAATCACACTGGTGAAAACAATAGGGGGGTTATTGTGTTGATGTATGTCGTAATTCATTTCTGTTACATTTTTACATTAAAACAAATTTTAATGACTTGTCAATGTGAATGTCTTTATATGCCTCCTAATTTATTCAAACTTTTTCATCTGACTATAAGAAGTCTTTCCAAAAATTATAACAAATTCATCCGTTGTTTGTCTTCAATCAAAATTAAAAGTATGAACCTGAATATGGGCACAATATGTCACCTTTAGGATAGATTTAGTAATGATAAATTATGACTAATTGTGTAAATATTAAAGAGGCACACCAGAAAAGTAAAACAGACTAGTATCACATTATAATGTGATATGTTTTACACGTCATAACATGATGTTTTCACGTAATTACAACCTACAAACTTTGCTCATTCTAACATGAAACGTTTAATGTCATAACACTACAGTAGTTTATCATTTCATGCGTGCTGCTTTTTACACTATAACATGTTGTGTTTGACAAAGGCCATGCACAGACATTTTGGGGGACAGGTGCTGAAGTGAAAAAGGGAAGGTGCTTGAAAACCACCTAGGCTCTATCTGTGCATATGCCTGTGCTTCACATTGTAACATGAGAAGTTTGTATGTCGTAGTAAGATGAAAACATGATGTTATAATGTGAAAATATCATTGTTATTATGTGAAACATATCACGTTACAATATAAAATGAATCACGTTATGAAGCAATGCAAATTAAATAAATCAATGAATTAAAGTCTTTTATGTGACAAAGTGTTTCTGACAAAGTCCAATTTATTTTGATATTTACGGTAGCACTGACAACGGCTTGACAAATTTATTGTGTTGCAGTTTCTGACTATGAACAAGAGAGGGCAGTAAACACTTATTCTCTAGTACACCGATTTTTATCAGAAAGATAAAGTAATGTTTCCAATATTCTGTTCACCATCAAATGCATATCCAAAGGTGGAAAAACTTTCAGAGATCTGAGCTTGGTGGATTAACCATCCTTATATTATATCAATATTACAATGTGTAACTCAAATTTTCATTTAGTGTTGCAGTTCCTCGCTGTGATCATTGGTGAACGTTCATGTCAAATGTCATGTCCACCTAACGTCATCATACACACACACACACACACACACACACACACACACACACACACACAGACACACTACCATGCTTATGTAACCATTAAAACTGTCAAAACAACAACGATCACATTTTTTGTGAGTTCCTACAACCTCAATAACAAGCTACAATATGGTTTGGGGTTTGGAGCAACCCATTCTAGGATGTTTGAACATCATTAGCTCAAACGCTGTAGGCATGAGGAAAGTTAAGGAAAAACAACGCTCCAACACACTGTACTGTTGTACTGTGGAAAAAATTTTGGTTAACAAAACATTGATGATAAAGTCATTTATGGAACTGCTGGAGGGAGCAGAATGAACATCCCTCTAGGTATATCCTTTGACTTTTATGTTTGTAACGATTAAATGTTTGTTGTGTGCAGAACCCATATCATACACTTTCTTAAAATGTTAAATATTAAACGTTGAGGTGTGGCTCATATGAATTCATTGAAATTTTAATGTAAGATTTATTTGCTAATTAAGTTCATAGGGGTTTAACTTTAAAGAGGTACCCATAAATGTTCATACACATTATTGAAACGAATCTTCTCCCTCATCTCAAGAATTTACTCTGACCATCAACAAAAAAGCAGAAATATTCAAGGAAAACCATAATCCTATTAAAGTGACCTATATCAAAAGCAGTGTTTCAGATGTTCACCAAATGTGTATACAAAGGTGGAAAATTATTGAAAAATCTGAGCTATTTATTGGACTTTATTGTCTTCATTGTTTTATATATTATATGGAAAATCCAGCATGTAGCATTGGCTATGTTTATAGTTAGTATATAATACCAATATATAAATATATTGAACGATAAAGTGAACCCAGACAGCAATATGTTGTTTTTTTTATAATAAAATCAATATGGGGCTTAAAGGAGAGTTCAGGGTCGATCCAAAGACCAAGATATTGAAAAGAATCAACTTTCTCAAGATGAGATTTTGATGACCCATCATCAAAATCAATATGCAAATTATGAAGATATATCAATATCAATTATGATATATGAATTATCCGGTAAAACTCAAAATAAAGAAACTGGAAGAGGTTAGCACTGTTGAGAGACAAACAGAGAAGTTAAAATACAATTTGCATCAGCCTGAGCCTTGAGCGTCCCAGTCCAGGATGTTTAACCTCACTTACAGCTCAACTGCTGTAGGCATGTCGGACGTTCCCCAGCTGCATACACAGAATTTATCTCCTAAATATCTCCAGGCTATTTGACAGGAAATTATATGGTCGTTCTAAATTATTTGTATGAATTATTCATCAATAAAACAAGTTATCTTATAGGTTAAAATTTAAGAAGAGAAGAGAAAAACAATCACCACTGTCAAAATATCTTTTACACCGGACAAGCAGAAATACTTAAGTTATTTATCTCTCCAAATGTACTTGTCAAATTGATAAGAAAATGTTCCAAATACAAGTGTCTGCAGGAATACAAAACAACAGCATTTTGCTATCTTTGTCACTCGTTAGTAGTAGTTGTGATACTACTTACTACTACAACAATATTATAGTGAATGAAATTGTTTTCCAAGTTGCCTGATTCCCCATCAAAGCTTCCTCGTCTGGGTGTGAATAACACATGAAATGTGAAGAATATATTATACTTAATACCAAACCATAATACCGCCTTGAAAGTTGTCTGTTGACCCGTTAAGAAACAGGGTATTGAATGAGTGACTAACAGTGAACAAGTGTTGTATTTGGTATTGTGCTGTTGAACTGTGCGGTGTTTAACTGGACAGGTTCCCTGAAAATTGGCACAGAATTGTCCAAACTAGCTCTTCAAGCTCCCTAAGATCATTTGCATAACAGAGATATGATGAGTCACAAAAGTGAAAATATAACAACATGTACTCAAAGAGTAAAATTAGTCTCTATGTTTGTTTTCTCTCCAGCTATTCTCGTTTCGGCCTTGGCTTCCCATTGGTCTTTACAGTGTTTCTGCGGGGAGTGGCCAGATTTCCATACATTACCAGAAATGTAATAAATAGTTGCTTTGGACAAGACAGCACAGATCCAGTTTTTGGACTGCACAGAACTCAACACTGTCACGATGTAAGTACAGTTTTATTTTCCAGATTGTCTAGAAATCAATGAAAAGACATTTCTGTCTGTATGAATTAAGCTTAAATATTGTGTGAGGACTAAATCGGCTTGCTAAGTATTTGTGTTGAATGAAAACGCATGTGATTGTCACAGGATGTATCTCTCAGGACTTGTTGGCCTTCTGCTGGTGCTGACAGTTGACGCCAGAGTTGGGTAAGTAACCTGAAATTAATCCACTTTTAGCAGATTGCTTCAGTCATCTAAAGTTGAGTAAGTAAGTGTTGATTGTTAGAAAATTGGAGGCACTGTTGCCCCCACAACTTAAACTTGGAAATATTTGATCAGCGAATTAAGTAGATTGATGGATAAATGAGGAATTGAAGATTTGAATCACATTTTTACTCAGTATGGCACATGTGATAACTGTTATCATCTTATGAACCTCTTAATGTCTGCATCAGTGCCATTTTTCTTTTTTTCAAAAATAATTTCCTCTTTAATTTCACAGAAACTCCTCTTCCTGTATTGAGACAGAGCAATGTTTGCTGTTTGATGTGATTTGTAAGACTGAGGATTTTGAGGTGAGTGTCTCTGAGCAAGAGGGAAACCTTTTCACATTTCAGGTGCCAGAAACTTTTAAAACTCACTCCATGTTTGGTCATGTCCCTCAGGTCCGTCACTATGACTCTGTGAAATGGGTTTCAACCAACGAGACATCCTCTTCCTTCGACATTGCAGTAAATAATGGATTCAGTCGTTTATACGATTACATCAATGGTACCAATGACATTGGTGAGTATGTTTCTGAGTGTGTTCATCCATCCATTTATTTATGTTTTATCTGATACTTTTTTGAAACTGGTAGTTTTATTGAGATCAAAATGTCTTTTTCAAGAGAGATCTGTGCACAAGAACAAACATGCACAAGCTTCGAACAAAATATATTCTATAGAAAACATCCATTTATTCCCTAATAAATAAAATAATCAAAAGTAACAATCAAAATGCTGGAGTGTAATTTGAAAGAATTTACTTACAAAAGCTTTCCATTTACAGAGTTGCATTTAATAGTAGTATTTCCAACCTCTGTTTGACCTTGTCGTACTGTTAATATTCCAATTTGATTTGACATGACAATTACTGCACTTATTTGTGATGAGAGAGAAAACTTTCTTTGACATTTTTTAAAGTGAATATTCAAGTCATAACAACTACACATAATGTTATATATTTTCTAATGCTTTTTGTGTGCATTTGATATTTGTTAAGAAATTCCAGATTGTGACATTTAGGTTTTTTTTTTAAAAAACATACATGAAACAACATGTCATTAATGTCTTCCTATAGGAATCAAATTGGAAATGGTAACCCCAGTTATTATCAAGAGTTATGGAAAACAGGGTTTCTTCGTAATGAATTTCTTGCTGCCAGCTGAATATCAATCAAATCCCCCCAATCCCACTGATCCTATGGTAAGATTATATTGCACAAAAAACATAAATCTTGTGATGTGTACCATGAGCGCTGGTGGATAATGAAAGTTGACCTGCAGGTGTACATCTATACCACGGCAGCCATGACAGTTTATGTACAGAGCTTTGATGAAGAGCTGACAGGCTTGTTTGACAGACTCGCAACACGCAGTCTTTCCCGTGACCTTGACTCCATTCATGCAACCTACGTAAAGGACTTCCATCTTTTGGCTTTATATGTCGGGTAAACACATCAACTTCATAGACAGAAAGAATAATGATGAGATAAGCCCAAAGGAAAACTTGTTAATTTGGTGTGTGTGTGTGTGTGTGCGTGTGTGCGTGTGAAATTTGTTTCTTGCAGTCCAACTTCGACCTCCAGAGCGTACACTGAAGTGATGATTGTTGCTGTGGGTGAGCCCGTGTGTACCAGTGAAGAACTGAATCAGTGAGCCCTGTGCAATGACTGCATAACTCATAATCTGGCCCACATTGAAAAATGTATATGAAAAGAATGCACAATTATGATGACCTTTGTGGAACAGCTTGTTCTGTGGTTTTCTCTTAAATTGAATAAAGTTACCTGTTTGCATTGAGTTCTTGTTCTTGCTCTTGGTTTATCCAACTCTTTGGATCAATCCTAAAATGTGTCTGATGCAGCAAACTCAACAATGAATTATGTCCAACAAGACTATTACTTCCAAGATTACATAGCTATGCACAGATATTTGCCTGCATTCAAGGTCCTCAGACTACAGCAATGGAAGATTAACATTTGACACAAAAAATGACCAGTATATAAAACACACCACATTGTTCAAAATTAAAAGAGTGACTGTCAAACATTTTTGACCTTTGACCCTTCATTAAACACAAGCATGTTGTTGTTGGCCCCCTTATCTCATTTAAGTAAAAGAGTGACGATCCTCGAAACATTTCATATAGTTTTATCCAAATTATTGTTGAAGGTCCAAAACATTTTGGATTGGCCACTTTATCACCATGTTGCATGTATTGAGATCAGATCCCACATGAGTTAAACAAACATCTGTTGAAATTTAAAACACCCTATCTCCCTATGTTTAAGACATTGAAAAAAATTCATGGATTAGCCTATTTATCCGCATCAACTTTGAAATCTAAAGCGTTCTTCCTTGAGTCATGCCCTATCCCTCCACAAAAATAAATCAAAATCGGTTTGTAGGTTTTGAGTCATTCTGTTGACTGACAAACAAACAAAAGGCAATGGAAACATAATCTCCTTGGCAGAGGTAAAAAGCAAATCTTATTATAGAAAAGTAAAAAAAATGAAGCTTTTCACATTACCAATGAATAATCTGTCAAATGACAAAGTGTGCAAAATATTGGACCAGTTAAAATATTTTGCCAGAACTTTGCTTGAATAACAGGAAAATTGTCAATTTTAGACAATTTTTTAAATCTTTAAAAAACTTTGATTGATTTGGACACAATTTGCAAAAGCTTGGTTTTGAATCGCAGACAGAAATAAATGGATATTATACATATATGAATGTATATGAGGGGCTAACGAGACACCCGGATATTCTAGATATTGTTGTAGATGATATCAAAGAGTAAACGGGAAGAAAAGATGAGAAAACTATTTCTTGAAAAACTACAACTGGTTCATTTGGAAACAGAGTTGGATTGGGCTAAAAGGACTCAGGACTGTGACCCTATGTCATTATCTGAAAAGCTCCAGCCCAGCTCTGACTCGCATTTTAAAAAAATCTTGTGCGAACCTCTGCTTAAAATCTAGCTTAAAATCCTCGGGCAGAGGTCTTCTGCTATAGTGACAGTCTGTCCTAGCAGGTCCCGTTGCTGATTTCATCTTTCCTTGCATTTTTTTAGTATTTATTATTTAATTGTTATTCAAGCCCTTGGATGACTCATTTAACCCGCACTGTATATTTCTGTGTATGTTTTATAGTGTGTAAATATGAAAATAAAAATGTAGTCCAGTTGCTCTCAATTCAACTCTCAGTTGACATGATTGCTCTACTTAATTTTTCTGACAGTGTCAAATTCCTTTCCATATTCCCAGTAGAATGCTAGAGAACTGACATCGGCTTAAAGGACTTAAATGTGTTGCAGTTTCTCATTTGGGAACATGGGAGGACAGTAAAAACAAATTCTTCAAATTTTGCACAGGCAATTGATAAACCTGTAAAGATAAAGCAGTGTTTCAGATGTTCACCAAGTGTGTATACAAAGGCGGAAAATTATTGAAAAATCTGAGCTATTTATTGGACTTTATTACATCATTGTTTTATATATTACATGGAAAATCCAGCATGTAGCATCACCAATCCTGTTGTTGAGTTGTTGATTAGAAAACTAAATAGCAATTAAAATATAAAGAACTATAACAGACAAACATGCTTTTTTTTGTTATTTCTGATAGTGTCACTAATAATGGCTTGATATTGTTAAAGATATTGATTTGAATTTATTGTAAGCATAGCCCCTTGAGATTCACCATCATATTTTCGAGGGGGTCCCATAGACACACAACAAAATTATAAAACACATACATACAAACAAAAAACAATCATAAGACAGAGACAGCTTGCTCATCCTCTCCCACCCTTCCCACCCCCAGCCCTCAGCTGTGAAAATACACAGTGATGATGTCAGCATAATCATTAATGTGTAGTATCAACTGAGAAATTATTCTTTGCCTTACTTGAAATGTAAAAAATATATTGAACCATAAAGTGACAGCAATATGTTGTTTTTTTTTTATAATAAAATCAATATGGGGCTTAAAGGAGAGTTCAGGGTTGATCCAAAGACCAAGATATTGAAAAGAATCAACTTTCTCAAGATGAGATTTTGATGACCCATCATCAAAATCAATATGCAAATTATGAAGATATATCAATATCAATGATGATATATGAATTATCCGGTAAAACTCAAAATAAAGAAACTGGAAGAGGTTAGCACTGTTGAGAGAAAAACAGAGAAGTTAAAACACAATTTGCATCAGCCTGAGCCGTGAGCGTCCCAGTCCAGGATGTTTAACCTCACTTACAGCTCAACTGCTGTAGGCATGTCGGACGTTCCCCAGCTGCATGCACAGAATTTATCTCCTAAATATCTCCAGGCTATTTGACAGGAAATTATATGGTCGTTCTAAATTATTTGTATGAATTATTCATCAATAAAACAAGTTATCTTATAGGTTAAAATTTAAGAAGAGAAGAGAAAAACAATCACCACTGTCAAAATATCTTTTACACCGGAAAAGCAGAAATACTTAAGTTATTTATCTCTCCAAATGTACTTGTCAAATTGATAAGAAAATGTTCCAAATACAAGTGTCTGCAGGAATACAAAACAACAGCATTTTGCTATCTTTGTCACTCGTTAGTAGTAGTTGTGATACTACTTACTACTACAACAATATTATAGTGAATGAAATTGTTTTCCAAGTTGCCTGATTCCCCATCAAAGCTTCCTCGTCTGGGTGTGAATAACACATGAAATGTGAAGAATATATTATACTTAATACCAAACCATAATACCGCCTTGAAAGTTGTCTGTTGATTCTTTAAGTAACAGGGTATTGAATGAGTGACTAACAGTGAACAAGTGTTGTATTTGGTATTGTGCTGGTATTGTGCGGTGTTTAACTGGACAGGTTCCCTGAAAATTGGCACAGAATTGTCCAAACTAGCTCTTCAAGCTCCCTAAGATCATTTGCAGAACAGAGATGTGATGAGTCACAAAAGTGAAAATATAACATCATGTACTCAAACAGTCAAATTAGTCTCTATGTTTGTTTTCTTTCCAGCTATTCTCGTTTCGGCCTTGGCTTCCCATTGGTCTTTACAGTGTTTCTGCGGGGAGTGGCCAGATTTCCATACATTACCAGAAATGTAATAAATAGTTGCTTTGGACAAGACAGCACAGATCCAGTTTTCGGACTGCACAGAACTCAACACTGTCACGATGTAAGTACAGTTTTATTTTCCAGATTGTCTTACATAAAAGAATCAGTGAATAACAATTTTTCACTGTTTGAACTAAACTTAATTGTTGTGCGATGACTCTCCTCTTTCCACGGGATGAGTATATCTCTGCAAACACAAGGTCCATATGAAAAAACTTGGTATCTAAATGAAGGTAACACTTGTGTCAGCAGAGGTGTCAAATTGGGTATAGATGTTACTGGGTCACAGTATATGAAGATGGAGCACAACATATATGAAAGATTTACCTCGTACATTTATCCATAACACCAATCTCTTAGCTCATCTACATAACAGAAATAGTAATATTAAAGATTTTTAATTCCATGCAAATTACATGTCTTTCTGTTTGATTAAATAATCTTTTCCTTCTTCATCTTGGTAATGCGTTGGATCCCTGACTGGTCTTGAAAGTTCAGAGTGTGGTTTGTGTTATTGGTTCAGGGAGTGGCAAGTTTTCCATATCAGAATTGAAATAAATATAGTCGCTTTAGACCAGACGGCAAAGATCCTGTTTTCAAATGCACAGAATGCAACACTCAGTCACCCATGTGTTTGTCACAGGATGTATCTCTCAGGACTTGTTGGCCTTCTGCTGGTGCTGACAGTTGACGCCAGAGTTGGGTAAGTAACCTGAAATGAATCCACTTTTTTGCAGATTGCTTCAGTCATCTAAAGTTGAGTAAGTAAGTGTTGATTATTAGAATTGGAGGTACTGTTGCCCCCACAACTTAAACTTGGAAATTGTTGATCAGCAAATTAAGTAGATTGATGGATAAATGAGGAATTGAAGATTGGAATCACATTTTTACTCAGAGTCTGGCACGTGATAAATGATATCATCTTATGAACCTCTTAATGTCTGCATCAGTGCCATTTTTAATTTTTTCAAAATAATTTCCTCTATAATTTCACAGAAATTCCTCTTTCTGTACTGAGACAGAGCAATGTTTGCTGTTTGATTGCATTTGTACGACTGAGGATTATGAGGTGAGTGTCTCTGAGCAAGAGAGAAACCATTTTAACAGTTCAGGTGCTACAATTTTTTTTGAAGAAACTCACTCCATGTTTGGTGATGTGCCTCAGGTCCATGACTTTGGCTCTGTGAAATGGGTTACAACCAACGAGACATCATTGGACACCTTGAATATTGGATTTAAAAGATTATATGACTATTTCAGTGGTTCCAATGACAATGGTGCGTATGAGTGTTTGCGTGTGTGCATCCATCCACTTATCTATATGATTTTATATTTTAATATTCAACAAAACAGGTATGAACATGAACAAGGATGAACATATACAGTGGAAGCTTAGACAAACACGGAAAATTCATCAACAAAATGCTTTTACACAAAGCAAATATTGATTCCCCACTAATAATTACAAGTAACATTCAAAATACATAGATATAATTGTTTAAAATCTCCAAAAGGAAAAATAGTGTTTATATGCAAAACTTTGAGTAACATTTAGTAAGTTTTAGCTAAGATCACATATACTTTATATACTTTGGTTTAAATGGATATCTAACAGCTACAAATATTTTACATGTTTTCTTGTGGTTTTTTGTGTGTAGGAAGTTTGGGATGTAATTCCAATTCATGACAAAAATCAGTGGTGTTTTTCTTCCTTTAGGAACAATATTTCAAATGGCATTTCCTATTATTTTGAGAATCCCTTTCAACATATCTGCAATGGATGTCTTCACACTCAGTTTCTTGCTGCCTGATGAATATCAGATAGAGACCCCCAATCCCCTTGATATTATGGTAACCTTCATTTAGCCATCATTTTCTTGATCAAGTTTGAACTGATTCTGTGACATCTACCATGAGCTCTGGCAAATAATAAAAGTTGACTTGCAGGTGAACATCGATACCACACCAGACATGAGGGTGTTTGTACGGAGCTTTTTTGGACCGATGACTGGCATGGCTGACAGCAACCTAACAAACAGTCTGTCCAATGTCCTTGACCTAGTTGGTGCAAGATACTTAGGAGAATTCTACTATGCTGCTCTATATAACAGGTAAACAAATCCCCATTATTTTCTTATTCATTGTCAGAAGACAAAAATCTAAGAAAAGTATTTCATGTCTTTGTTTCCTGCAGTTCAATGGAGATGACTGACAGCTACAGTGAGATGTGGTTTGTTGCTGACTATGAGCCGTCAAGTTCCAGTGGTTCCAGTGGTTCCAGTGGTTCCAGTAGTTCCAGCAGCGAAGAAACTGTTAATTCTTCTGGCTGTTAAATTCTGTGAGCTGTGTCTATTAACAGCTTAAATACAGTACAGCGGTGTTGCATCTGAACTTTTGCTTCACTATTGCTGAAAGTCATACTCATATAAAGAAGCTTGTGGTGAAAGCCTAGATTTTTGTTTTATACGAAATGAAGGTTTCACACAAGCTGGTTTGATGATTAAACTTTCTGTCTTATACCTTGTGGTTGTTCCTGATTGATCCACCTCCTCCATTCAACTCATCCAATCCTAAACTACGTCTAGATCAGCTGGTTTAGTAAGAGATGAAGACAATACATCCTCACCCCAGTTTAGAACAGTACTATTTGACAATACCACTAGATGGCACTATTGATTTCATCACATCCAGGATAACACAGCTATGTTCATACTGCAGCATTTCAGGCTTCCATGTAATGTCCATCAGGGGCTGTTGAATATGTGTCATTTCATGACGAGTTTACTTTTGAAAGACTTTTCAAGCAACACAACTGGTGACAATAGTAGGAGGACTCCAAGGGAATGTGCCGGTGTCATAACTATCCACCCTTGAACTGCCCTCCCTATCCCTCTGACGTCATTGTGATCTTCATCATAGATGTCTGTTCCATTTGGGTTGTTGAATGGCTTCTTATCACCTCCAGCGCTGGCAATGTTGAACAGTATAATCATACTGTATAAGACTGACTGAAGCAAAGGTGGATAAATTGCCCTTCATGATTTCTGCTTACTTCATGCACGAATGTACAATGTTACTGTAATTGAGTAACGTTTTGAGATAATTGTCTGCAACTGCTTCACTATATAATTCTAGTTCTATGAATGTCAGAGGGAAATATTGTGCTTTTTACTCCACCACATCTGTCATACATAGTTATCAGTTAATTTCCCCTAACATTTTAAACACAAAAAAACACAATTAGTTTACAAAATACAATACATTGGGTGGGATTAAACCAGTGGCTCACAAATATTTTGGCCGGTGGCCGTTCATTAAAAAGACAAATGTGTTTGGGCCCCTTATCTCTGATCTCAATTCAGTTGTGAGCAGTTACACTAAAGGGGGATTTTATTACAGTAAGAATCCAGCAGGTGGCTATCTGACGGTGTCCCATGGAGGGGCTGGATGGTTAGCTGGCTTGCTGACTGACTGACAAATCTGTATAGGAGTGCCAGTCAGGAGAGGTTTTATGGCCCTCACTACGGATCGAAGTCCACCTGTGGGCCTCAAACAACCATCAGTCCACCAGGGCTGATTGGCCTGCCTGTTGGCCTTTCTCTGTCTTGCCAGCGGCGTCTGTCTGGTCTCCTGATCTCTGCGACAATGACGGTCAGGCTGGACTGACTGTGGAGTTCAAGACCCACCTGCCATAATGGACCTGGCAGATTATCACCCACAGCTGCCCCAGCCTCTCGTCCACCACCCTGGCAACTGTCCGGACAATCGGATAAATTCGGAGGGATCATCAACATGTGAGTGTGAGATGGAAGTTCACTGTGAGTAAATAGTGGCCTTTTAGGTGTAAGAGGCTAGTGTTTGAACTTGTCTGGGGTTATAAAGGTATCAATCATTTAAATGTCTTGTTTTGAAAGTTGGAGTGTAAGAGTGTCTGGACACGTATGTCATGCAGTGATACATAAAAGACATTTATCACCCCTAATGTGAAAATCTAAGAAAAAGAAAAGAAATTGAAGTTGTTTACCGTTGTGCTAGTTTTTCATTTTGAGGACAGGTTCCTATCAGGGATAGGGATATCTCGGAATTATGTAAGGGTCATATCTATGATTATAGCCAATGATATCAAGCAGAGTGATAAGGTACCGTCTGCAACAGACGGATGATCCTGTACTGTTCTTTGTGCTCTCAACATCTGAGCAATAAACAGCAGTAGATGACACATTCACATGTCAGTGGCATAGCAGACCTCTTTCTTGAAACAGCTGGCATTTTACAATGCATTGACAAAAATCTGTATCAGTTATCAATCTGTTTCATGGCTGACTTACTCAGGGTGTTATATCATATCTTGTGCCATGTTGGCCACCCTCAGTAGCAGGAGCTTGTGACATAATGCACATTTGATTTAATGAAAAACGTCATTCTTCAGCTCAGGAGATCAAGACAGAGCCGAACAGCAGGTCAGAGTCAGAGGGGAACTGTCCCATCTGTGGAGACAAAGTGTCAGGATACCACTATGGACTGCTCACTTGCGAAAGCTGCAAGGTAAGAGACCGGGTTTGGATAGTCCATGAAAACATTTTTTTTTCTCTATCAGCACCATAACACATCTGGTAGCCATAATCAACCACTGTAGAATTATGACGTATTAATCTGGTAACTATAATTATACATATTTTATATTGTCACCCGGGAATGACTCTTAACTTTCTCTCTCTGCAGGGATTCTTTAAACGCTCAGTGCAGAACAACAAGCATTACACCTGTGCAGAACAACAGAGCTGCCCTATGAACCTTTCCCAGAGGAAACGATGCCCTTTCTGCCGCTTCCAGAAGTGTTTGGCTGTGGGCATGAAAAGAGAAGGTAACCCCCCTTACACACACAAACACCCCCACACAGAAACATACACAAATATTCTTGTTCTGCTTCATTGCAACACGCCTTCTGTTCCACTGACATGCATGGTCCTTTCTCCCATATGACTTATCTAAGAAGTCATAAAAAAGTAGTGCCACTAATGACCCAGATTAAATATGATGACGTTGTGGAGCTACTCTAATCTCTCAAAGTAGATTGGACATATTTTAAGCTTTATAAATTAAATCTCTTTTGGCAGTGACTGATCATTTGTTGTAAAAAATCGTTTTTAACTTGTTTTAAATTGTTTTCCATTTGTTTCACGGATGTCCGGCCAACAGCTGTAAGAGCAGATCGTATGAGAGGTGGCCGGAATAAATTTGGCCCTCTGTATCGACGGGACAGGCAGATGAAACAGCAAAGGGGAGATTCCCAGGCTAACACTGCTCCCTACAGGATTAAAATGGAAACTACACAAATACACTGGCCCTCAGCTGCAAATGACCTTCACCCAATGAGCAGTCACACAAGCACTTTGTTGCCCTCTGATGCTTTTCATCAATCCCATGTGTATCCCTCTGGCATGGGGCAGTCGGGAGTGTCCATACCTCTTGAGTGCACAATGAAAACAGACAGGGTGCTCACGCCTCCATCCTTGCCCTGCTCTGGACTGTACTTCCACACACTCCCGGGATTTGTCCAGGAGAAAGGAGAAATCGCTTTTGGCTGCAGCGCGGGTCCTGCAAGTTATCCAATTCACCCAACTCCCAACAGTTCATTCACACTAACAGGCACGCCAGCATCATCCCCCTGCTCAACACCATGCTCAACCACACCTCTCTCCCAAGCACTTATCCAAACCCCAGACACTCCCCCACCAGCCACTCTTACAAGCAATTTCTTAAGCCAAATCCTGGAGGGTGAGCAGGATGAGAGTCAGTTGTGTGCCAAGGTCCTGGCCAGCCTGCAAAGAGAACAGGCCAATCGAGGCAAACACGACCGCCTGAATACATTCAGTATCATGTGTAAAATGGCTGACCAGACTCTGTTTGGTGTTGTGGAGTGGGCCAGGAACACTGCGCTCTTCAAGGAGCTCAAGGTGACAAATCATTTGGTCTTATGATGTAAACCTTTATGCAGTAGTAAAAAATATCAAATTAACTGTTTGAGCAGTCTTATGGCATTTAGGTCAAAGGTTGTAGCTTTCAATTTGAATCTACTTCAGATCAACTTGTTATACTTCACATAGGTGGAG
Organism: Scophthalmus maximus; assembly: GCF_022379125.1. Taxonomy (NCBI): domain Eukaryota; kingdom Metazoa; phylum Chordata; class Actinopteri; order Pleuronectiformes; family Scophthalmidae; genus Scophthalmus; species Scophthalmus maximus. Next base: position 13,891,499 of record NC_061531.1, on the reverse strand, counting down.
GACCAGATGGTGCTGCTGCAGAGCTGTTGGAGCGAGTTGCTGGTCCTGGACCACCTCTGTAGACAGGTGGCCTACGGCAAAGAGGGGTGCATATATCTGGTCACAGGACAACAGGTAAGTTTCAAGAAACTGCATGTTTATAATAATCAAACATATCTGGATTGTAGTTGTGTGAACAATTGATTGCAAACACACATAACCATGGCCCTTCTCAAATTCTCATACAGATTGAGGTGTCGACCATCGTCTCTCAAGCAGGATTGACACTGAGTAGCCTGGTAGCGAGGACCCAAGACCTTGTGTCCAAACTGAAGACACTCCAGCTAGACAGACATGATTTTGTCTGTCTCAAATACTTGGTGCTATTCAACCCTGGTGAGCTTTTCCTTTTAGAAGTCGAGTGAAGAGAACCTATATGAAAAATCTATAATACATATTTGATCAAATTTTAGACCTTTTAGTTGAGATTTTCTTTGCCATGCATGCAGCTTCTGTTAGCACTGACTGTGTAGGCATGAAGGTATTTTGTGTTTATGATGAATGTAAATGCATGTCATTTGTGCTCCAGATGTGAAAAATGTCCAGAGTCGCAGGCAGGTGGAGCAGACTCAAGAGGAGGTGAACAGGGCCCTGATGGAACACACCCAGCGAAGTCACCCAGGACACTCAGATAAGTTTGGCCAACTGCTGCTTCGCCTGCCTGAGGTACGCAGCATTAGCCTGCAGGTTGAGGAGTATTTGTACCAGCGCCATCTTCTGGGTGATTTGCCCTGCAACTCTCTACTCACTGAGATGCTTCACACCAAGCACAACTAAGGTGTTGCTGCAAAAAAAATGTGAAAATTTGATGAATGTTGCAACAGGAAACAGGGACGATCTCTTTAACAGCCCTTTTGGCTACAGTCAAAGAAGTGATATGTGATCCAGGATCAGCAATCGGGGGTAATATTTACTTTGCCTTGCTTTGTCCAAGTTCCAATTATCAACAGTATTAGCAGTCACGCCACACAGTCTAATAAAAAACATTTTTGGCCAGTATTGTTGTGAGATCGCAGATCAAAGGACAATCATGGTGTTTATAGTAAACCGGAAGAGTCAAGCTGTTCAATGAAGAAAGAAGAATGCATTTTTGAATAAAGGATTTTGGTTTTGGATGTGTGTTTCCTATGTGTTCAAACAATGATTATGCAAATCATGGGGGGATTAAAAACATGGGAATGAAAAAGCATAATGACGATGATTCAAAAAGGAGTTTAATTCTTTTCTGGTCCAGTTGCAAGGATAGTCAAGTTTATGAAATGAACACACAATGTGCTGGCACAAATTTGATAACAAAAGAGAGAGAGAGAAAAACGTTATGACAACCCCAATGCATTGAATGAGTGACTCAACAACTTAACCAAAAAAGACATGAAACTAAACATCAAATGCAACAACTAATGCAAACCAAATAAATACACCTCTGGGTGATGTGGGGACTTGTAGGGGAAAATTGCACAGAATCAAAATATAGTGTTAACTACGATGTACTACTCTTTACAAACACATAAATACAAGCATCCATTTATTTCATATGCACTCCTCCACACACACTTTAAATCAATCATCTACTTTAATTCTTTAAGTGCTGCTCGACACATTGTTCACTTCTCACTCAAACACAGAACTGTTAAGGGACAGTCAGAACAGCTGCACCACGGCAGATGCTGTCGCAGCTGCTGAAGACTGAAAAGGAAGAGAAGAAGGCAAATTTCCCACAGATCTTGTGTTGATTTTGACCCGATCACAAGCAAATGCAGAGCATGGACTGACAGAAAAACTGTTTGGCATTTACATTCCCCCAGTCATACATGAAGGAGTCTCTAAAGATCGTGGGGATGATGAGGGCTGTTACAGTCCAGAATAGTCCTTCATAAAGAAACCTACAGATTATATGCGTGACAGCGAATCATATAATAGGAAACAGACTCATAGTGACCTAAAGGATTTATTAATCCCTAGACAAAAGGTTTCAGGAATTTTCATGTTTGACAATTATGTTTGACAATTGCTATTCATTCTCATTCACTCATTCTCGTCTCAAACATACATCTCACTATTGCTCAAGCAGCAGGCTAGCTTATACATATCTTACAAAGGTCAACTTACTTTTTACAAATCATTGTCAAAAAAAATCAACGTAATCGGCATTTAGTATATATTAAATAAGAACTGATTATCATTTTCACACAGAGCTGTATCCAAGGAATGGTAAACATGATAAAGCCCTCCTTCATGTTTCCAGTATTAATTCTTTTTCAAGATAAACTCAGATAACATTTTAATTCATAATGTTCAAATGTTGAAAGTGAGAAAGCAATTTAAGAGGAAAAGGTCACGTGAATTTCATTCTTCTTTCAGCTCTCAAAGGCTGAAGCAATTTGTCCAGCAAAAACATGTCAAAATAGTATAAAAAAAACATCCAGATGTCTACAGCTGAAGGAGAGTCAAAGTGGAGTGCACAAACTGTGGGGGCACAGGCAGTTCCACTGACAACCACAGTAGCCACCACCAGTGCAACCCACAGAGGAACCACCCACAATGGTATTTTCTCGTCCTGACCAATCAGCAAAAGTACCCCTGAATGGAACAAGTGGTTAGTGTGTGCCCTACATTCATATGAGAGCAGCGTTGCCTGCTGTTCATTTTTCAGCTGAGATCAGAATTGAGAGAGACTGGAGAGTCAAGTAAAGGCAGCAAAAGGAAAAGCAAGCAGAATTGAAAGGGGGAAGAACTACTCTGGCCCAAAATACTGTTCTGTGGGCAAAGGCAGTATGGTCGTCTCCTCTTTTTCTTACCTAAGAGTCACAAAAAAGGACTCTGGGCAGGGCAAGGCATAGGGAGGCAGGGTGCAAGGAAACGTGAATTCTTCATCCCGAGCAGAATCAAACGCATTACATTTTACAATCTAGGGCCAATCAGAAGCTCTTGAAACTAATTTAAATTACAATGGCTGAATGAGTGCATGATTGGCCCTTTGTATTGGCATGGAGAGTTAGATGGATAGTTCCTGGGGTCCAGGTTGATATCTCAGTCATGCTGTCCACTGTTGGACTAACTGTAATAAGTGCCTCACTGGCCAAAATGCAGGACAATGGGAGTCAAGTTGGGAGTCGGTTCCCTGAATGATATCATCCCTACCCATCTTTTGTGTGTCCTTATTTAGGGGTGCCAAGCTTTTTGGGAGTTCCTGGGCGCTTTTGCCAAAAGTGACCAGGGATGGTGAAGGCGTCAACACTCATGGACATGGTTTTGGACGGGATGGCCGTGAACTGCTTGCGGTCAGAGCTGTACTTGTAAATGGACTCTACCATCTCAGGTGAGATTATGCGTGGGCCAATGCCAGTGAGCCGTACCATCTCCTCTGTTTCAGGGTTCATGGTGTAAACTGCTCTGAATTGACAGCTGGTATCTCTGAAGAGGATGAGGAAATGATTGGCAGCGCACTTCTCCATATCCTGAAGAAAGTCAGGGAAAGAAAAAAAAAACACAAGTTATCTGCATCTGAAAACAGAACTCAGTGACTCCCAGCCTAGTTGGGGACGACCTCTTTGTTGGCTTACCTCTACAATCTTGTTTTTCTGTGGTTCATTGACCTTGCCGGCCAGGCAGCAGCGAGTGATAGCATTATGGATGATGAACTTGTTGGACTTAAAGCTAGGCTCCTTGTACAGCTTAGGTCCTGCAAAATAACAGCATTTCCAAATGTCATATACCCAACAGATAGGGTTTGGATTTAAAACAAGAGTCTTGTGCTTTGGAACATATGACTGACCTGTGTATTCTGGGATTGAGGCAGGGGAGGAAATAGTGGAGCCGTTCTCCCAGTCTTTCTCTCCGTTCAGAGCAATCGTTCGTCCTGGTGACAGTAGCCGGGAGGGAGAGTGTGAACGGCTAGAGGAAGTCAAAATAATTAGAAGAGGAAAGTTATCAATTAAACAGTTTTTCATTCACTGTACACCACTGAATAATACTTTAGTCTCATATAATACTTTAGTCTCATAATATTATGATCACGTAGCCCTACTTTAATGTAATAATTTCGTGGAAAAGACATTTTTTACTTTGTTGAGATTTATAATAATTCTGACATTGTTTTCCCTGCATTACTTTATGTGCCTCTCATTTTCCAAGCCATTGTCAATGTGCAGGTTACCTGGGAGACTTCCTAATAGACAGGCCTCCAGAGTCATTAGCCATGGAGGACAGGTTCATGGTTGAGTGGGAGTACACTTTGTTCAGCTTGGTGCCTAGATGAAGGAAAAGAAAAAATTACATTGACAAACCAAATTTGTGTGAGTGTAGGAAGAGGGCATATAAAAACCCAGACAAATGTTTGTAAATATTAGAACTATTTACCCATGAAACCCCTGACAGGGCTATGCGAAAGTACAGAGTCATCTCTGAACACTGTCTTAGGTCTCTGCTTCTTGACACCGCGGACCGTGGTGGGTTTCTGCCTCAGCACCTTGCCCAAGTCTTCCATGATCTTCAGCTGATGTCTCCGTTCATACTCCTGCCGAGTGAAGTCTCCTCTCCGCTGGGGAGTCCCGTCTGGTGGTGGTGTTCGTGATGCTGGAGGGGTTCCTGGGGTCTGGGGTCTGTCCTCACTCTTGTTCGCCCAGCCCTCTATGATCATCCACTGTGGCTTGCTGTAAGTCAATAAAGACCATGTGTTAAATTTCCAATAATCTAAAGCACAAGAGGACTGAATTTGATCATTTGTTTAATTTACTAAGCATGAAATTTTTTTAAATGTAAATCAAATCATCATCAGTTATATACGGCAAAAACAATGACTACAGAAATGTTCCAACTTTACACAACTAACCAATAATTAAATTTAGCATTAGACAAAAAAAAGCTACAGTTGGTCATGGATGCAGAATAAAAATGATCTCACTTTGCTTCTTTTTCCTTTTCCTGCTCAAGTTTGCGCCTTTTCATCTCATCCGCTCTCTTCTGCTGTTTCTCCAGCAAAGCTGCTCTTCGCTGGGCCATCTCATCCTCTGCTCGCTCCATGTCATCCTAATAACAGACCAAAATAAAAAGGGATTAATGCTGTGACCTTACAAAAGCTGGATTGTTAGAATGACACACAGAAACAATCTTTAGTCACCTTGAAAAAGAAACCAACCCCTCCTTTAGTCTCTGGTTCTGTCCTGTCACTCATCGAGTCACAGAAAGCATCAGGTATGTGGTCATCTTCCTCCCCGTCTTGCAGAGCAGATAGCGAGATTTCAATCAGGCTACTGCGTTTGCCATTCAACATCCCTGCAGGGGCATCACTCTCGAAGGAGCACTCTGATGGGGCACCAGAGCTGCAGCCCCCATCTGCAAACCCCTCCTTCTTAGCTGCATGACCATGTGAAGACCCTGCATCCAGGTCCAAGCTAAATATGCTATGGTCGTCATTGGAGCCGACCTCTGACAGGGTGTCATCTGCGGCAGGACGGCGAGTAGGGGTAGGAGTTGGTATAGGAGTCAGTGCCGGTGAGGGAATAGGAGTTGGTCCAGATGAACGCAGGTCATCTAGGCTGCCAGAGTCACCGATAGAGAATGAGGACGAAGTTTGGACTTGAGACTGCAAGGGATTTACTCGACGAAGGTGGGGGATGCGGTCCACGTTCCGAGGTGTGTTGAGTACCCTAGACAGGGATGGGGCCTTAATGTCCAAGGGACGACTGTTTTGGTGGTGTCTAGGGCTTTTAGGGGGCACAGATTGGGCTCTACGATGGACATGAGGAGATTTAGGAGGAGTGGTGTAGTTTGCAATTTTGCGCGATGGAGAAGGAGAGGAGGAGGCTGAATTTAAATCCCGGTTGGATTCTCGAGACATGCGTGTAGGGGCAGGGGTGGAGGTTTTAGGACTGGCTGGAATAACCCAGGATTTGTTGGAAGCTGTAGGTTTTTTCTTGATAAGATGATTCTGCTGCTCAGTCAGCCGCTGCATGTCACTTTGCAAGGAGCTAAGAGCTGCAGTCAACTTTGATACGGCATTGTTATAGTCCCCTAGTGGAGCTACCATTTTTTCACCCGGGGTCCCAGAGCCCTTCTCTCCTGGTGTACCCACATTTTCTTTGGAGTGACTGAACTCTTTGTTCAACTGAAGCCCCCCTTCGACATTACCTTCATTCTTCACTAAGGGGCGCTGTTCATCTTGTTCCTGCTGGTCTTCATCCTCCATGCGAGCTAGCCTTTCTTCCAGTGTCAAGTGAGAGAGTTCTTCTTCTGTGGATGAGGTGCTGACCTTGCCATCCCCTCCTTTCCCTTCACCCTTATCCTCTCCTTGCTCCTTCTTTAACTGCAGAAAGGCACTCTTCCCCAGTCTTTGCCGGTGCTTTGCAAAAATGGCCTCAATGCGTTTCTTCTGGGCTTCGATAGCTTTGCGCTTCTCTTCAAGCCGAGTTCCCAGCTCAGACATCTCATTAGTGAGTTGAGGGCTCTTGTTGGGGCTTTCTTCAGACTTTTGTGCCCATGTGGTCATCTGAGAAGAAGAGGACTCCCTGGCTTTGGGAGAATCCATGAGCTGCTTCTTTTTGCGCTCTGCAAAGCTGGTCAACTTCACACCGCTGTCAGACTCCTCTTTGCTATGGCACCTTGCAGAGTGAGCTCCAGCAGCCGGTGTGGTTGGAGTAGACTGGGCCTTAGGCATGTCTTCTGATGCATCGGAGTCCACACTACCATCTCTCAAGACTGAGTCATCATCTCGTGAACACTCAGAAGTGTTCCTTGTGCGGGGGGTCTCCCTAGACTCTCCTGTCGGCCGATACATCATTCCTGAGCGTGTAGGGGCCGAGCAGCTCATGGCTGGTAAGTTGCTGCTATGTCTCGAACTAGCAGGGTCATCAGGAGAGTGGAGGTAGAACCCATCGGGAGCACCATCCGGGTGTAAACGAGGCTCCATCTTGCTCTCATTGTGGATAATTTGGAGAGCCTCTTCAATTGTAGGCAGCTCTCCAGTTTCACTCCCTACAATGTCATTCTGCTCTGCCAACCCCAGTATACTTGGAGTCTGGGTGGTCCAGGAGGCTCTCTGTGGGCCATTGGTGCCAGATGGTTTGTTAAGCAAATGGCTGAGGTCTTCAGGAGGGGTGTGGGGTACCCGAGTTATGTTTTGGGCTGCTTGGTTGAGTTGGTCTGAGCTTACAGAGCGGGTTATCACAGGGTTGCCCATCACTATGTCCACATCACTGTCCAGGCCAAAAGGAATGCTGAAGGACACTGCTGACAAGGGGCGGCTAAGAAAGAATAAAAAGGGAGTATAAGTACAGTAAGAAAAGTCCAAAGACAGCGTTGCTGAATACATTAATCTTACCTGAGGGGTTTCTTGCTCCATGTCTTTCCAACTCCTTCTATATGAGACATTGAGGTAGACTGAGTCAAAGATCCTGAGTACAATGGGGCACACACACACACAGACATGTGAAGGCATGCACAACACACAGGGATACATAGCACACAGGGATGCAAAAATATCAACCAAACAGCACAATAAAAGGAAAAAATATATATGTACAAAAAGTTTCAAATGTTGATACAACAAAAACACAAACAAGCATCAGGGGAAATAGGTGAATCAGACTGGAAAATTATAAACACGTGCAAAACACTGTAGCTTGATGTAAAGATGAAAAGGCATTTTTAATCTCACCTGATGCTGGGGAAGAGATGGGGAGGAAAGGCCTCTTGAAGATAGAAGGGGAAGTACTGTAAGCCAGAGAAAAACTGTTCAAACAAGTGTATCCAAAGAATATATCAGACTACTACAAAAGCAAAAAATATTGAGGGAGCTTCAGTACCTGTTGCCACTCAAGCTAATTGGCGTTACGGGTGTGGATCCATCTAACAAAAAGAAATCTTCCAATGAGATATATTCAATGTCATGACCTTACTTGTAGGATGTCAAAGTATTTGCTAAGCAACACAAAATTTGTGACACTTACCCAACGTGTTTATTGGCTGAACAAATTCTGGCCTTTGTACTTCAAACCAGCTGAGTAGTTCTGCTAGGAAACTCAGCAAGTTGCTCTAAAATAAATCACACAAAATAAATCAAGGGGAAAATACAGTACTTACTCAGTATTTTTTGTTAATGTGTCATTCAGTTGACTGATGTTGGGAAATAGAATGTAAGTACCTGAAGCTCCTGTGGTGTATATAGCATGTCCTCCAGTGCCAAGTGACAGCAGCCCTTCAGACAGTTGTCACAGAATTCACGGATGAACTGCAAGTTGTATAGGCTGTCTGCTACAGACAGGCAATCCTTCATACAAACATCTTAGAGAGAGAAGAAAAAAAAACATTATAAAAACTAAAGTGCTACGGTAAAGTACTAGTAAAGTGTTAAAATAATCAGAAAGTACAGTACATCTTCATTTTCACTCCACAGAGTTAATTGTAAGTGTGTTTGTTGGTACCTTCAAGTCTAAGCAAGCCAGGACAATAGTAATGTATAACAGCAGCAACAGCACAACCACTCGACAAGTCGCTGACTTCATTCACCACTGGAAAGATTGCCATTTGTTTGGAGAGAATTTTATCCTTCCTGTAGCGGGGCTAGAAAAACAAACAAAAAGAGGGCACAGCAAATCAACAACAATCAATCCATCAAATACTGCAGAAGTTACATTTAAAATGATTTTGTGAAATATTAGGCATGTTAGTTCATGTTGAAAACCACCATCAAAGTCAGTGATTTCCAAACAAAGGCCGTCACTAAGTCAAAATGCATTTTGAAAAAAACAAAACAACTGCTGAATGTGAGGAAGAAGAAAAATAAAGGTCATGCTGAATATGTACAAGAGACGGGTTGGATGAACAAATGAAAGAATTAAAGGGAGTGACGTTCAGAGCAGAAAGAGGGACCGCTTTGTCAGGATAAACTAGGACGGGTAAGGGTCTCAGGAGACGAGAGAAACAAAAAAGATGTCTCAGATACAACTAAAGTAAAAACAACACACTGTCAGCAGGGACCAGCTGACTGGAAGCCTGTCTCTGTTAACAACCCCCCCCCCCCCCCACGAACTTTTCACACACAAACACACACCTCGGGTCACAACCCTAACCCCACACATCCAACCAGAGGAACCAGTTAGACATTTTACACTTTCAAGGCCTTCTTGAGTACCATTTGTGATTCATGCTCCACTCATGTTTCGACAAACAACGCCGTTCACGCCCATGTCATGCCCCGCCCTATGACATTTATGCTGTGACGTGCAATTCAATTCATCGTAGAATGTGATGCACACCAGCATGCTCACACCAGCATACGGAGAGAAAAAAAACACACCTGACCATCAGGTATTTGCTGATAAATTTGATGAAGACACTGGAGGAATGGAGGGACAGGGGGAAGGAGCAGAGGAAAGGAGGGAACTTACAGGAACAAGCTTCCAGTACCAGCGAGTAGGACACTGTCAGAGGAGGAGGAATAGGAAATAAAGGAAGACGGGAAAGTGGAGAACAGGTACACAACAAGAGGTATTAAGCCTACAGTGGAACAACTAGACAAAGAGAAAGGGTTGAGATGATGGTAATTTCTACAAGACAAGACAACCTCGTTGACAAAGCAGTGACGCTGCCCTAAATTTATTGTGTCAACCATTCTTGTTATGCTAGAGAGCAGAGTAAGAGTGGGCGTGGGCCTGCAAGTGCGACAAAACCAACAATATGAGCTTAATAGACAGATGCTTTTTATAGCACTGAATACATAATCTCAGAGAGATGATCATGCGTGTTTGGATATAATGATGTGTGACAAGTGATAGAAATACACTGGGTGTGTAAAGTAAAACTCACAGAGGGTTGAAGAGGTTGGGGCTCTGTAGCCTCAGACGATTCATTCTGGGATCCTTCAGTAAGTACTCTCAGCTTCTGGTTTAACTGAGAGTATGGCAAAAAGACAATACAGTTAATACACATGTGTATACATATTGAATTATAGAATTACAGCATCCTAATGGCTGAGGCTAAAAACACACTGGGTAATCTACAAAAGACATGTTAGGAAGATGGAGACATTTCTGACAGGGCACAATAAAGATGTGTGCTTGTCTCTCTCTGGCTTGCACTTTACCCCGTTAACCCAATGAAGTAGAGCATCTTCCCAGCTGGGAGCTCCACCCAGCAGCTCGGCAGAACCACATGTCTTCACCGCAGTCACCGTCTCCATGGCTCCCACTGCCATCAGGGCATCGATGACTGATAGGTGAGCACCCTGCACCAATCACATGGAAGAAAGAAGAGGAAGTGTCAGTGGTGGGACCAGTCACAGTAGACGCCAGGGAGCCCAACAACATAAATCAATTACAGCTAACACAATAATGGTGGACAGTGACATTCCTACTGCTCTAGCAGAACAACACAGATCACCTCATCTGTTGCAGCGCTCCTAAGATTTACAAGCAGCATCCTCTAGAGGTCACCAGAAGCCAGCTGTGAGTCAGCAGAAACACTAACAAGAGCTTGCAACACACACACACACACACACACACACACACACACACACACACACACACACACACACACACACACACACACACACACACACACACACACACACACACACACACACACACACACACACACACACACACACACACACACACACACACACACACACACACACACACACACACACACACACACACGTAGATGTGGGTGAACTCTGGACCTATGTTTGTCCAATCATTAAATCATTAAAAGAGCCAATGGACCTGTAATACGATAACACGCATGTTCCCAGACTGACGTTCCTCAGCTGCTTTCCCTTAGTGAGCCATCTCAGCTCAGTGAACTATTGCTTTATGACTCATATGGATGAGACTGCAGGATAAAATGAGGTGGGGTAATTAGATCACCAGGAAGCACAACAAAGTACAGCATGTGTTCCACATCTTTTCTATGAGGGTGTTTCTTTACTGACATACTTGCACACACGTGCAACAATCAAACAAAACACTGTTTATATTTATATTTCCCATTAGCAAGCATTTGTATGGAGTAGACTTGTCCTCATACTTGAGACCTTTACTGTCTTCACTGCCAGAGCCTTATTAAAATGCACCACCAACATTATCAGCTCAGTCAAGAGAGAAGAGCTAAACTCTATAAACCTGTTAGCTCATTAGAGGTTGTGCGTTATTTGTGCCATGGAGCTGAAACCAACAGTTGTTTATATGTCTAACCTCCACAGTGTTCCAAAATGATTCAAATGTTTCAATCATTTGAATGTGCATTGTATTGACAGAGACAACTTGCAAATAACATTCATTCTTGGGTTTATTCATGATAGCTCTTCTGTTTTTTGACCTTTTTATCCTACTCCAGTCTATATTTTCAATCTTTCTCCTCTAACAGTCTAACTGTATAACTTTAAGTTGCCATCAAATAGCAGAACTGGGGCGCCACTCGCCTCACTACCAGCTAATTGCAACAAGCCCCTTGTTATAATAATTAATTCTGGCCAACAGAAGAGACGGGCAAGTCACAAACAACACATTCCTGTCAAGGGGCCACTCCTACAAACTCCAATCTTCAGTTTTGAGCCTAATCTGTGCAAATCAGTGCCTGTTCCCTTTTACTACTTAGAAATTCCACTTTAGAGGCCAGACATTCTTACCCTAACCTCTTAGGTTGCCCCTGATCAGGGCTGGTGGCAGTCCAGCTGCACGCACAAGCCATGTCTGCATGTCTGCCTTGTCAACCCTGATGTAAAGTGCTGAGCTGGACAGAGCCGGTGATGGGTCGAGCAGGGCAGGCTATATGCCAGCAAAGGCTTGTCAGATAGCATTGGGTGAAGCTCTCTGAATGTGCAGCAGCCAGTCACTGGGAGCTGTGTAGCTCTGGCTGGCCTGTCCTCCCGACTGTGCTGCCAGGACTGGAGCTGCTGCGTATACTGTACGTATCTATCTGATATAGGGTGTTCCCAGTCTGACCATTACATAGCAGTGATCTGAAACATGGTCAGGCTGGATGTAACTTAAATTGTATCATATATCAACTTCTACACAGTGAATATATATCGTAATATCACCTTGAAAAATTCTATCTTAGTCTCTTAAACAAAACAAAAAAGATCTTGACCTCAATGAGAGTTACTAATTAAATGAAGTCTCTACGACATCTGAGCCCCACAACATGGGACACTGATATTTAGCTAAATTCTGCCTGGTACATACTTGCATTTAGCCACTAAGTGTAATCATAGGTTGGACCTATTGTCAAAGTGTGAAATGAGACAGGATGGCTGAGAGAGAAAGAACGAGAGAATGACAGACAGATGGGTGAAAGTGGCTGACCCTGTTGTCATACTGTACAGTAATTAATCAGAGGAGACAAAAAAGAGCAGAATGAAAGGGGGAGAAGGGGGGGGCTGCTAGTGGATTTCCCCTTGCAGATCCAGGAGAGCTTGCTAAGCTAAATCACAAGTCTCCCTAATGAGAGGGGAGAGAGGAGCAACACACAGCACAGAGACTGCCAGATCACCATAACAACCAACTAGCTGACCCACAATGCATCTCAACACAAGCCTGACCGCAGCACTGCTCCGTGCTTCTGGCTTAGCACCGGCTCTCTGCTCGGAAACATCCAGCCGGCAAACATTTAGCAATCTGCAAACCAATGTGACAAAGAGGAAAAACGAATACCGAATCAATTAATCCTGTCAACATTAAATCGTTATGGCTCTATTTGGCAAATCTGCTTATATAATCGTGTCAACACATTTTGCCAAACAAAGACTACAGTTATTTTATGGATCAGTAAGTGAGATTACAGCAAGGGCAAAACCTGATTATGTCTGAAATATGACTTAACCCCATCCCCCTACCCTGCCTGGTGCCTACTGAGGGGGAGACAAACAGGGATCTGGCAGGTCTGGGGCCCAGCACAGGGATTTTGCACAGGAAGTTATATGATTGTATGAATGCTCATATGAACATGGACTGTAAGCATAAGCAAGTAAAACCAGTCAAGAACAGCTTTAAACCACATTTGTTAAACATAGGGAGTAAGTATTTAATTACTACTCCACATCAGCTCCCAAAGAAGAACAATTTGTGTAAAATGATGGTTCCTCACATTCTGATGTTGATTCAACTAAGCTCCTGATGCTCACATGAGCAGAAAGCTGCCAACACAGCAGTATGATTTAAATGTCAGTGCATATCCAAAGACAACAGAGGACACGAAGAGGGTTAGCTGCATTATGGCTACATAATTTACTTTGTCACTATGGGAACAAAAATGCTTAATTTATCCAGTGCGAACAAATTTCGGCATGTTTGAAATTTGGCATGAACTATCCGACTGTCTCAACCAACAGTAGATGTAGCAAATTAGTTTCAAGTGTGATGTTGTGAGAGATGTTCGGTGCATGGTGAGTCAGTGGTCATCTCTGGCGTGTCATCTAGTCGTGGATGATGACGTTCAGTCTGGATCGCAGATTATCTCTAATCTTCACAGATCTTTATCCTCAATCTCAGGAGTGATGGGGGCTGGGCTACAGGGGAATAGGGTGGAGGCAGCTGAAGGCTCCATTGCTGATGCCCACTCCAAAGAGGCCCAAGGATGGACCATTTACAGAGCTTTCTTTCCAGCATAACCCGAGCCTGTAAAGACTCTGGTGCTAGTTTGGGTTGAAAGAGCAGGTTCACTGATATTCTGTTTCAAGAATTTCATACCGTCTAGAAGTGTGTCAAACACATTTTCGTCAATAATTATTTAGTAGTTGGATTATCGAATTAAAGTACCTACATTCTTTTTTCTTTTTCATACAATTGCAAGATAACATCATGATTAATACATTATACATAGTTTTTAATATTACTGTCAGTACCATGTACACAAGCATGCCCAACATGGATGTTTCACAAGACACCACAAATGTATATAAACTAAATCCACAATTGCTAGAAATCCAACAAAATTCTTAATAATAAATATATTAAGGTGTCTTTAAAAATGTATTAAATTACAACAACAAAATACTAAGAACAAGATGAAATCCAAACACATCTTGTCTTTGCTTCAAAGCCTGTTTATTTATGATAAAAAATTGATTGTATTAAGACTTGACCTATCTCATTACATACAATTCAGAGGAAAAGGGGGCTCACTTTCCACTTGTCCTAGATTGTGCAGCTCACAACATTAGTTTCTTTCCCTGAATATTTTTGAATCTAACTATTAACCCAAGGAATTTCAAGGTCTAGAGCAAGGGACAAACAAGAAATGCTTCTTCCTCCTGTAGCAGCAGCTTAGAGACTGATATTATTGTGTCTGCTTTTGCCCTACTTTGATCATAGCACCAAACGTGTAGTTTTATAGAGAGCAGGTCACTGGCACGCTGTACAGACACTGGTGCTGCAACCCAAGCCATCAGGGACATCTTTATGGGTTAGGATAAGCCCACATCCCTGGATTTATACATGAGCCAAATTTCATAATTATTTGCAATAAACAACATTGGTTGCAAGTCGCATGATCGACCAATAACAAATCAAAAGTCAAAACAGCGCATGTTTGGACAGACTGACAGGCAGAAGTGTTTACCTGTCAGCAACAAACATGACTCGCTATACTTTTACGCAAATGTTATCCTGTCGTTTGACACAGATATGCGAGGCTGTATTATACAGCAGTGCTGCAGCAGATTGCTGCTGCTCCAAAGCCGTTTACTGGCGAAGACCCACATTGATGCTCCATCCTTTAATACTGCTGCAGCATGACCCACTTTCCTCGCTTGCCACACTGTAGGTACAGTGCCAGTCAGAGGCAGAACAACTCAAGACAGCAGCCCAGGGCCAAGCAACAACCGGAAGACTCATATACCAAGACAGCAAATGGCAAATGCAACAGTAACAGTAACCAAATTAAGATTTTCATGATGGTCCATAGTCTGCCCTGGAAGCAACATCTGCAGCTTAGGTGCACACTAGCAGACTAGCACACCCACACACGCACACAGAAACACACAGACATACAGTGTCATTGGGCTGTTTCTACAGACGCTGTAGCGATGATGATCATAATGAAATTGTGGTCTTTGTTACGTTGACTTTTACCTTTTATTCTTGTGCTTTTAAAAAAATTATGTTTTGTCATTGTTGGTGTTTGGGTGTGAAGTGGAACATCTGTCAGTGCAGGTGGTTAACTCTCAGAAATCCTACATGAGCAAGCAGGTTTGTGGTTTGGAAAAAAAACAGTTTGGACCAAAGGACAGTATCACTCCGCATTTAGTGCAAGAGGAGGGTGCATGTGACATCCTTACTTTACTTTAATAGTGTCACACCACAAAAACACCTTGTATACGCATGTTCAGAGATGGCTGGGGAAATGCAGTTGTTATGCCATTTTGTGATGAAGATAGAATTCCCCCTAATTTAGACTACTACGATTCCCTAGAAAACTAACTTGAGTGAGAGAGTGAGAGAGTGAGAGAGAGAGAGAGAGAGAGAGAGAGAGAGAGAGAGAGAGAGAGAGAGAGAGAGAGAGAGAGAGAGAGAGAGAGAGAGAGAGAGAGCGAGAGCGAGAGCGAGAGAGCGAGAGAGCGAGAGAGAGAGAGATCCTTTGTGAAGTGCTAAGAGGACAAACCGGTTTCTCTTGACTTTACTCACTAAGCCAGCTCACAGTATTCTCTCAAACCAGTATCTAATGTTCCGCCAGAACTGTTTAGCCATTGTTCTGGTCTGGACCATCTATTGTATCTAAATTCTCCCTCCCTTGTGTCACCATTACTGCCCTAGTACCAGCAGCTGGATCCACTCATCCTCTCAGATCAGCTGGGGCAGCAAAGGAGGATGGGGGTGGGGCTGAATGAGTGGGGGTCTTTTTGATGTTCTTTAATCCCTCGAATCAAAGCAAAGCAACCAAACCCACAGAACTAATTCTCAGGCAGGCTCCTGGATAGTAGAGCATCTGGTTTCACTGGGAGGTGACATTCACTTCCTAGCATGATAGACAAATTTGAAGCAGTTTCTGACATGGTCTTGAATCCATTCATGCAGGCCACGGGCCACAAAACTTCTTGCCAGGCCAGTGCAGCATCATCACCGTTGTGTTCACTGTTCACATTACCTATGAAAATTGGTTAGTCACTACATAGGCACCATGATATTACCATTTTGATGGGTTTATGACGGAGGTCTGCATCAGTCACTAGTGTGTCCTTGTCTTTGGAGACTATGCCTTTCTGAGTGAGGAGCTCCAGCAGGGCAATGTTGTCTTTGGGCTGCGCCTCAGCTCCGGTGCCCCCCAGTAATAGGCTGTAGGTGCGGCAGTAGAGTTCGGAGGACTGCAGAAGGCGGGTGACTGGCGGTTTAAGGTGCTCCTGCTCATACTGGTCACAGTAGAAGGGTTCACGCAGCTCTGCGGGGACATTCTCTACCAAGAGAAAAAAACAAAACATACACACAGTGTTTGAAATATTTCCAGAGCAGTGGTGCTACTAGAGAAACTGGTGCAGAATTTACCCATTTGTTGAGCGAGATGTATGAATAAGGTTAAGTTCAGAATGCCAGGTTCAATGCGGGATGAAGACAGATGGTATATAACCTCAGTGTATAATCATATGATTGAGAAGTAGCAGTAAGGTCAGTGGGTCATGTTATCAGATCAGATGCCAACACCTGCAGATTACAAGATTATCTGCCACTTACTTCTTCTCTCATTTTTGTACTTAAGCTTCAGTGAAAGTTTCAGATCTTGACAGAGATATGTAAACATCAGAATCAGACATCAGTAACCTGATTAAAATCTATAACCTCAAAACTTTCAAAAATCAAATAAGAAAACTAAGTCTGTTTCAACTCTGAGAAAGTGTAGTAAGGCTATGTCACACAATAAGTAGATAAAAGATTGCTAAATAATCTGTTAGAGAATGGCAGACAGAGCCTAAAAAATTATCCTAAAAACACACACTTGACACACCCTCCAGGAAACAGGTTTGTCTGCAAAAGAGATCAAACCAGAAGGAGCACAATAGCCTATGCCTCAGTGTAAACGTAATGGAATAAGCTTCTCACTATTTTAAAGGCCTTCAGGAAAAAGTAAATACCAGCAGTTTGCCTGAAAAGAGAAAGGACAAATGTAATGGTACTGTGTGTTTATGAGTGTCTAAAACTGTTCCAACAAAGAAACGGAGGGGTTACTACAAGGGAGGTGTCACTATGTTGTTGCATCATTATTAGAAACTGATGAAATAGATTTGCTGACATCAGACAGCAAAACATAGAGCTTCAGAGGTGAGACAATGCCTTGTTTCCGTCTCTCTAGATACTAAAAGAAATTGTCAGTCACGCTCCATGGTCCACTTTATCACTGTGTACCAAGACTACAAAAGCACACTATACTGATGCCACATGTCTTAGGTTCATAAAGCTACATGATACAAAACGAATCTTCCAGGTTCCAACGATTACGTTGTAGAACGAAAAAGGAAAAGGCAAAAAGGCAAAGGAGAATGCAAATGCTACAACTCAGTGAAATGAGAGAGATCGATATGAGCATGATTTCCCTAAGGGACAGTCGGGCCATGAATAGTGACTTAGTGTGTCATATACAGTATATCACATGGAAAAACCTACAAATTTGTAGCTGCAAATCTATACACAATTTTCCAAAAGTATACACCTGGACACCAAAAGATTAGATGGCACAACTAAGAAAAAAAGGAATAAATAAAAAAAGAACAAGAGGCAATAAAAAGAATGTCAAGATGGCCTTAAGTGGAACTAAGCCCAAGCAAAAAGTAGAGTGAGGCCTCCATAATTCTGTCATCACTACATCTCCAGGGGAATATTTAGATTGAAAACACAAGCTTTTGTGTTTGCATAAACTCTAGCAACACCCTCTCTGTCACCTCTGCGGTTCATGGGTCAGTGCTTATCTACTGGGCTGAGTAGAAAGGTAAAAGTCAAATGTGTGCAAAGATTATTAACGCTACCACATTATTATACTGGCTATGCAGGCTGATTCCTCTTCTAGTAAGTTAAAATAAGCATTTCCCGTCTACCAAGGAGATTGTGACCCAGAGATTTAATCCCAACCACCAGCGGGAGTGCCGCGCTGAAGCCGTCCCTGACCTCTTATCTTCTTGTGTGGTAAGAGGTCAGCAGTAAGCAAACAGACTTTTGTTTCTACAGCAGTGCCACATTATTGTTATGATGGACCATTATGCACAATATTCTATATAAATTAGCTTTGCTCTTGCCAATCGTGGCTGCAGTGAGTTCAGATGTGTTAGCTGCTGTCTGTACTGACCAGCATAGCTTGATAGCCTGCTGATAAATAGAAGCCATGTGTGTCCTTCTACGTCACTGACTGATTGAGCTAGCACGCTGGTTGGGTCACAGACATTACTACATGTGTGTGTGACAGTAATCAGAAGGAACAGAACAAACACATCCAAACAAAGATTGGCTGAATACAGCCACAGTTTAAACCAACCCGGCTCCTGTGAGAGCAAATCATTAGACCCCAGGATCCACCCCCTGAAACAGTAATCATTTGATGTCAAGAAGGTTTGTCACAATAACGCTGAGCATCAAGTAGCTCTCTATAATAACATGACGCAGCAGTTTGCAAATCTCTCAGTATTTGACAATCTTACCTGTCAGGCTGCTTACTGGGACCCTGGCTAATATCAAATATTTCACAAGGGCTCAAAGTATATATGAGCAGGAAGTTCAAATGACAGGATTTGAACTGGTTCCACCCCCATGTCGTGTTTAGGCATTGGTTCATACTTGCCCAATTAAAAATTTAGTCTTTTGACAATTTTTTAAAAGTCAATTAAAGGGAACATTTAGCAGAATAAATAACTCTGCTATTGCCTGTAACTTCAAAATCTCTCTCACAGGAAAACTGAGGTATAAACATTCTCAACATGCGGTGGAAGGGATCAAACACAGATGATTATCCGCTCCCTTTTTAAGAACAAAGCAGGCACTATATTGTTGCCCCAAAATCTAACATTGGTGAGAGGGTCTATGCTAACACCCTAGCTTTCATGTGACCAACAAGTTCAGAGAAAAATGCTGATGCGAACATAAATGCTAAACTACAGCTTTGGACAACATGGACAAGACCCGAAGAGATTGACATTGGATCTCTCTACATGTCAAGACTGTGCTGCTCCATTTCCCTATACATTAACAGGTCCACTTGCAGCGTCCCTAGCAGCCGTACGTATGTGCCCTGTAAATCATCACCACAGCCAGCACTCTAGTATGATTTAAGCACAGCAGACATAAATTGCATTACAGGGTCAGTGTACACACAACCACATCCTATGGACAGTATGACTATATTATAGGTGCTTTAATAGACTAACAGAACAACACTGGATAACAGAGTAACAACGTATGCATTCGTCTTGCGGAACTGTCCTAAATGTAGACACCAACTTCCAAGCATATCTGTTTATGTTCTGTAGCTTACCCTGAACTTTGACCTCCATGTGTGATGTGGAAAGTGACTTCTCACGGTGTCACTATCTTAAAAGACACTTTGCAACTCAGTTACTGTATAAAAGGGGTTAACCTTGGAGGAGCATACAGTACATCAATATGACTTCCTACCTCTTGAGTAAACACTAATTGCAAGAAAACATCCTCCTTGTGTCCTTGTCCCTTGTTGACTCACCATGGTTAAAATGATTGGGAGTGGATGACTAATCATTCCAATAGGATTTCAGTACAATCCAAGCAGCTTTCTAGCTAGATGGGGCTAACACGCTAAGGAAGCACAGTGTTTGGAACATGCAGGTTCAAGGTGGTTTGGTTTAATTGCGAGAAGAAGAAAAAAATCAGAAGACACCTATGACCAAAACGGACTTTTTAGATGGGCCATACGCTGTATTTGTAAGTGGTAATTAAGCTGTTTACAGATGGACACAGAGGCACGCAAACTGAATTGTGGACTAAAAGGGAAAACTGAAAAACTAAATTAGCAGTAATCCTATTTATGAGCATGTCATTTCATAAGAGTATGTTTCTTCCAAGCCTACAAACGGGTAAATCAGGAGTTTCTGGTCTCATTCCGGTGAAGAAGCACAAACTAGTTTGACCCACCCTCAAATGATGTGTCATCTGTCACAGCAACTACAAGGGCAGATCATCAATTACAACTTGCCTAACAACTTTTTCTTTGCGCTGAGTGGAAAAAACTATACTTCAATTATATGTCATGGCATTAGAAAAAGATCTTTAGATGGCGTTTTGATACTGAGCAGCCACATGTTCACAATGGAAGTCTTACAACACATGTAGCCAAAATCCAAAAAATGTAGGAGTGAGAGGGAGGGAAAACAGTAAAGCTAATTTCTAGTAAATGAGAATATTTAATTAGGACATTTTATACTGCTTCTTAACACTGTTATGATGAAGCTCCAAGCATACTGTCACTGGATGGATGGACGGATGAAACAGAGTCTATAGGGGACGCCTACTTTGTGTGCAGTGTAGTGCTAAAGCAAGCAGGTGTGTGGATGGTTCAAAAAGGATAGTTCAGAGTTTCCTTGGATAAACGCTGGAATGATTGTTGCAGGTCTTATACTTGAGCATTTAAAGAATCTGTCATGGTCAAAGCATTATGTTTGCAACTGTTATACTCGGGCAACAATTAAAGAAGGTTAAGTTAACATTATGGGTTTGGCTGTGTTGAAGATGATGGTAACAGCTTCTGTCTTTGTTCTCTGTTGTACAAGCTTTGCAATATTTTTAGATTAACAATAGTATATCAGGCCAAGTTTAAGTTAATTTGAGTGTAGCCTAGAGCCTTTTTTAATAATGTAATTTAGTCCCTTGCCTTTAACATTCCTCGACTAAAGAGCTGAGATGTATAAAGTATGTGAACCATTTGAAAGACCATTTTGTGTTGCAAAGACTGAGAGTAAAAACTGTGCCTCTTGTCATCCTTGGGTTAATTGACCTGGAAGAGCTGGGGACCAGATGACCTAGTCTGGCTCCTGTTGTCCATCTGAGTATCTGGGAAGGGACTTGATGATGTCATCTTGACTTTGCAGGAAACTATCAGTAAGGCCACTGAGTTGATTACGATAAAAACTGCACATCTACACAGCCTTGGTCTTCATATTGCTGGAGCTTGGCGTGGAGTGTGACTTTGCCCAGAGGGCGTGGTTGAGGTGCTTCACAGAGCACAGACAGCAGCCTGGGGCCTGAGGATTGTGTAACCTGTTTTTTTGTCATTTTGTTTAAGTCAAACAGGGGGAAGTCTGTGTTTACAACATTAACAAGACAGTGGACATTCATTTACATGCACAACTCCTTTGAAAGTCAAACATTTAAGGAAAAGGAGCATGTCATGGAGCCTAATTCGAACAGGACTGATCTGGTGTCTTCTTTGTGACATCTCATCTAGGGCTCTGAAGCAAAGAGACTTGTTATCACCTCAGGCTCCGAGCTGACGCTCTCCAACTCGCACTTCTCTCAACACACCAACCAGCTCCGTCTGTCCTGTGATAGGTGTGCCCAAGTCAACCAAATGACCCTGGTGGGGGGGGGGGGGGGGCTCGAATGGTTTCTCACACCCGCCTCTTGAGGTGTGCTGCCCGGGGACATTGGAGGAGAACCCCTGGTAAACTGCAACGGCACATAAAACAGTGCGCGCGTTTGAGCCACCCTGTGCACATTCGATCCCCATCGAGAATTTGCTGAGGACCGGTGCTTCACACCGGGGACTGTCAATTCCGCCACAAGAAAAGCATCTACGCCCCATGTTGCGTATCGGAAACAACAAGATGAACAACATCCCCAGCAGCCTGAAGCCCCCGGCGGACAGAACTACGACAAACTGGGTAATGCGTGATAAGGCCCGGGGAGGAGGCCTGTTCCTCTGCAACACACACACACACACACACACACACACCTATAAAATGTGACCACCCATTGAGTGAGAGAACAAATGACATGTCACAAAAACACAACGCACACAGCTCATGGGCATATGCTGCTCTTTGTGATGAAAATCGCTGAGCTATACACACACACACACACACACACACACACACACACACTGCAGTTCCCCCTACGTGCATGTGCTTTACCCTGCTGAACAGAATATAAACACAGACCGGGAGCACAGGGGAGGAGAAGGGGACGCCGGGCCTGTAGCCTCCACCTCGAACCTACCTGCAGAGCCGTACGACTTCGCCAGCAGCCAGCCGACACTTGCGCAGATTTTCGCTCTAGTACAATCGTACGAGTCCAAGGGCTTTATCTCCGGGACCGCAGAAGTCTTCCTCATGGTAGGAGAGTCCACCATGGCGAAAAATTGGGAAGCGGAGCTGGCAAAAAGAAGGGGGGGGGAACAAAACAGGCTACAAGACAGTATAAAAATATTCAAGCAATCATTCTCTCAGCGCTGTGCTCCACACGACCGGGGCTTGGATTACGGATGTGGAGACGGGGTTTTGTCGGGAAAATATCCGTCCCGGCAGCTGCTTTCAGGCCAGTTAAAGTCCTCCTCTGTGCGATTTTGGGGGGAAAATAAATCCCGGTTAAACTGTGCCGTACGACCAGGCAAAGCCCCGACCCGCCGGGTGAGCGCAGAAAGCCGGACTATTCCTCTTCTTTTTGCCCTTCTTCGTCCGCATTGCTGTGTGCGCCCAGCTCACTGTGCGGAGCTTCGCCGAGAGACCCGCCGGTGACTGACGACCAGGTGCTCCACACAGACATCACGCACTCCGTCCCGCCGTCCAATAGAAATTGAGATTAGGTCAACGAGGGCGGGACCATCGTGTGTGAACGCAGGCAGCAGTAGAGGTGTGGTAGGATTCCTGCTACAGGTGCACAGTTCCGCTGGCACACAGGTGAACGCCTGGAGGGGCGCTTTTTTAGACTGGGAAGGTCAACCAGCTAAAGGTGGCCAAGTGATAGAAATGTTACCGCAGAGCAAATATTAAAGTTGTGCTCCTTTGTGTGTAAACAATGACTAGTAGTGGAAGAAGTATTCAGATCCGTAACCACAACTTAAAAAAATACTACCCCAAATAGAGAATAAATTGAACATTGTTTTTGATATTTTAATTAATCAAAGTGTCCCACTTCCGAGAGCTGAATTACTATTATGGATCTGTACAAATCCAAACAGTATTTTAACATACTTAGCTTGAGAAATATCATGCCCTTTTATTTACTGTTGGGTAGTTCAAAGACCCTGTACTAATTTTTCACATTTCCAACACCCATGTTAGTGACAGCTATCATGATTAGCTTGAACTATAAAAATTAATTCCTGATTAAATATTCACTGAGTTACTTACGGTTTTAAACAGCAGTGAAATCAAACACCTGCAGATATGCAGTTGTTTATATAGACATTTTCTTTCCATTGTTTTTGGAGTTGTTTCAAGTAGCACCACCCACACTGGAAAACAGAAATCTCAGGAGTAATTCATCACATGATGTTGCACCAAGTTCCAAGAACTCCCCAGGCGCCTCACTGCAGTTACTTTGTAGGAGGATTACCTCTCAGCTATTTTAATCTAATTATGAAAAAAAACTGGTGCTTTTTCCACTTCCATAAAACGTATCTCTCATAATAGGGTGGCAAAAATGAAATGCAGAAGGCCTTTCTCATCAAACACTTAAGTAGATCTGCAGCTTCCAGGAAGCATGTTTTGTGCACAATTTGAATCTATAGCCATGTCTAAATAAAGTTTGCAAGACGTCCACAATGTGAGACTGGCACCTGTTTCCTTTAAATGTTTCAACACCTTCTGAAGCACACTTTCCTCTGGCATATACCAGTTACTGTATCTTACATACATAAATCCATTTTATTTGGAGCTGGATTTTCAAGACATTGTAAAGAAAGTTTTAGAGACTCAGAGAGACCGACTTGACACAACTATAATTGCTGCTGCATACTTCACAAACAATGGAAATTTTGAACACGTTCAAAAAAAGTTTATCAAAGGCCATGATGGTATCACTGTAATTACCCAAGTACACCTGAAACTTTATTTCCTGCATGTTTAGTGAATTATGAATAACTTTTTTATACAGCCCTCCTATAATTCAATTAGCAGTACAAACTGTTCGAGTGTACAATACTAAGTTTACAACAATGGCATGAAATCAATATTTGGATAGAGATATCGGTATACCAGTTAAGAAATCTTTTCAGAAATAGTGGGCATAGCAAGACACACCTACTAGAGATCCTCAAGCCAACAATGTGAAACTTGAATGCTCAGCTCCACTTTCAAATGAATGCTCCCTGTTGAAGAAACTATGCTCCTCCCCTGTTTTCTAGGGCAGAGCTTCCTGTCAGAGAAAGGTCTCGGCATTTATTATGAATACAAAAGTTTTCACTGTAAATTCTTTTACATATGTTGTTCTGTAACAAAGTCAAACAACATCAGCGTTCAATGACAGTTAACATGTAACTGCAAAAGTATTTCATGATAGAAAACTACTCAGTTGCACAATTATCTTGAGCCACTATACCCGACAAAGACTGACACCTTGTGGCCAAAACTAACAGTTTTTTTCTTCGATACTGATCTCTTTCACTCATCAGTCTGTCAAAATAAAGTGAATACAATTGAACATTTACAGTCAATTTAAAAATTGAGCCTATTCAATGACTACAAGAGAAATCAGAAGAGTGCATCATTGCAAAATTCAGTGAGCACAGGAATGTTTCAATCCTCTTTAAGTCCTCCAAACACAGCTGTGGGGACAGTCTTTTGTTCAAGCTGCACCTCTGTGAAGGACAAGAGGAGAGGCCATTAAGTACATGCATTTCATGTCCGCAATCAAACAAGCACCAGATTTTTTTAAGTTTGCTTATGAGATGCGTGCGTCACTCACCCTCTGGTCCTTGGTCTTCATCGTCGCCCTCATCCTCATCATCAATGTCGATCTCATCAGGATTGGCTTGTTTGGCAAGCTCAGCCAACTCACTCCGAGACGTGTCACTCCTGCACAAGCACAAGAGGAGAATATGACTGTGGTGTCTCTTTTTTCTTTGGAAGATCTTGTGAAAGGCACACACATTTTGAATAGCATTAAACAAAGGGAGTAACAAACCTGACAAAGAGAATCTTCTCTTTGGGCTTGGGTTTGTCCTGCTCCGCTTCTGCAGCAATCTGTTGTGCCTTCTGCTCCAACATCTTCATGTCATCAATTCCCATCTGGCCAGGAGCAAGATCTGACACTGGAAACATGAGCACAAAGTGGTTGGACAAACACAGAGACATGAGAAAAAATATTTACCAGTCCATAAATTCTTGATGTAGTTGGGGATCTGCCCCTACATGTCCAGCAAATACCAAATCACAAGGTGATTGAAAGGATTGCGACACCAGGACGTGTAGCAACTGTTTGGTAACAATTGCGTGTAAAGTGAGGACACGTCAAGCTTAACGAGGCACCTGGCGACATACGGGATACATTTGAAGCAGAGGGATGTATGCCGTTTAGTCTCAAAATTTGTGCACATAAAAAACCATGCAGGCGCATATGATACGAGTGTATGGAACACTATTCTTGAGAAGAAAGGCATACTAGGGAGGGAGCATTTCCACTCCGCGTGCCCAGCTGCAGTTCGGTGAGCACAGGGCTGAGACGGGCGCCAACTCGCCCTAACCCACGCGTTCGCTACTGCTCAACACTGCACCGGTATCAGAAACAAATCTAACGATACCCAACCCTAGGGGTGACCTAAGAATTTTGGAGGAAAAATGCAGCATGTGTGGCTACCCTTTTATCCCATCTAGCCCATTCCCATATCCCATCCCTTCCTCCTAGACAGCTTTAGGGTTGTAACAGTGCATTCATGGTACCAGCTCATAAACAGAAACTTGCAAGGTCACTCACCAGTGCCTGTGGCACTTGTTATGGCCTTCATCATCTGAGAGGACATAAAGTTGACCTGAGTGTTGTATGTTGCCTGGACACTGCGTTTGATCCTCAGCATTTCTCTTATGGTGTCCTCATTTCCATGGCGGATCTCAAATTCTTTCCAGGCCTGCCAGAAATTAGCGGTCACCTGAAAGATCAAGCTCAGAAGTAAGTAAAGAAGAATTATGAAATTTGTATCATCATTGATCAAAATGGGATATATAATTCAGAAGAAGTAGAAGTGGTTTAGCTCACCCTTGGGTCACAGATCTGGGAGCAGTAGGAATAGATTGCTCTGGCCCGATCAATCTCACCCAGTTTACTCTCCATGTCAGCAAATCGCTGACACATGTCCCTTGCATGCTCATCAGGAAGAACCTGGTTAAATATAAAAAGTACAATTAATTTTTGTTATTTCAGTAATGAATAGATTAATTTAACATAACATATGTTTGTCAATTTAGCAGAAAATTAAGATCTTTAAAGTAGACAATAGGTATTTAATTAAATCGTTAAGAACAAGGAAAATGTGTCCATACCTCAATAGCTTTCTGATAAATTGCTCTGGTATAGGTAACCCCGTAGATTTCAGCTGCTCTCTTGATGTAGATATTGAACATGTGATGTCTCTCCTGAGTATCTACTGCCTGTGTTGCTCTTTCATATACAGCCATAGCATGTCTTGCCAAGCCATACTCCTCCTCCAACTTCGCATACAACAGGTAAATGGCTAAAAAGCAAGGAATAGTAGTACAGTTTAATTTCTGAAAAAATGTTGTTTTTTTTTAAATGGTCAATGTCATTTTAACAAAGCTACTTACTCTTGGCAAACTTGGCGGGGCAGCCATCCAGGGCTTGTTCAAATAAATCTCTAGCTCTCTCCAGCTTCTTGCCCCCATAACGGTCGATGAACTTGGTAAGGTAAGTGTTCCAAATGTCATAAACATTTGGCCACCTAAAGAGAGCGATACCACGCTCATATGCCTAAAATGGGTGTGGAAAAAACAGAATTAAGAAATCTTAAAATGGGTTGCTAGGCACGAATACTGAACACTGAAAAACTGAAAATAAATGTGCATTTAGTTAATTAGTGGTATGTTATTACCTTGAAGCTTTCCTCGAAGTAGTTGTGCTCTTCAAGAAACATGGCATAATTAATGATGATCTGAGGCGTTGCAATGCGGAGGTCAATAATGCGGTCATACACTGCTTTCGTAGACTGAAGGGAATAAAAGGAAATTGAAAGAGTTAGATTTAACATCTGCAACTAACAAATATAAAGGTTTTAAGACCAACATTATATATCACAGAGTTTATCTGCCATACAATTAAAACCTAATGCATTTTCTTGGCTTGTATAATACACTGGAGACTCGATGAAATGTAGTAAACATACCTGGAACGTGCCAAGACTCTCCTCCAAGTCTGCCAGCATAGACCAGACCTTCAGGGACTTGTACACCCTGTTTTGGACTGGCTCAGACACATCAAAGTACTCTGCTTTCTTAGATGGAATGGCTGTAGCTTTCTGTATTCAAAATAATGAAGAAACAAATGTCTTACAATTATATCCCCAAAGCAGTTATACACAAACATATGAGTGCTAAAGGCCAAGCAGCCTTATTGGCAAACTTTTACACCAAAGAAAATAATGATATACAGGATCAAGTATTATCTATGGTCAACTCTAACAGTAACTTGGTATTAACTTTGCAGATATGTTTGCTTTCAAAAAACATTTAAAGACAATGGCTGATGTTGTTGTAGTTTCTCAGTCCTGCCACTAGATGTTACTAACCATCTAGGATAAATGCTGCTATCATTTTACTGACTGAACCTTTAATAATGCCTGCAGATGTGTCACAAATGTCTCACCCTTAGTATGCGCAGTGCCTGTTCATAGTTCTCGTGACGAAGCTCCATCTCTCCATATTCACACCACACTGCAGCAAGGTCATCCACCTGCTTGTAGTTCACCTTGGTAGCCTTCTCGAAGATTGTTCTGGCCTGAGTGAGAGTGAGTTCAATATGAAACTTATCAAGAGTACAGAAACACATCTAATCTTAACACCAGATGGTTTGAAAAATTGCCATGGAAAGACCTCCATGACTTACATCATCCAGCTGCTCATTTTCCTCATAGAATTTAGCAAAGGAAACCCAGAGAGAGTGAGGTTTCCCTGTGGCCTTCATCGGATCCACCGTCTGTACTGCCTCAGTATACGTGTTGATAATCTGCAAAGAACACAGTGGGCATGGATTCATCAGCAACGTACGACACAGAAACAGTGGTGTGTGTTACCAATATAAACTGTGTGAACCATCCCTGTCCAAACATTATGTAGCTAAGGACCCTAAACTCACCTGCCGTGGATTGCCCTCATACAATTTCACCCGCTTGTGCCACTCATGCACATTATGGGGGTTCTGCCTCAGTAGGACACTGTTCAAGAGGAGGGGTCGCCGGGCTATCAGTTGCTCAAAGCGGGCCAGTCTAAGCTCAAGGTCTACATCATCTAGGAGGAGAGGGACAAAGAGAACAGCATGCATGAGAAGAGAAGTGAAAGTGAGGAGTGTACACATACTGTACATATTAATAATAATGAATCCACACAAACCATCTTCATCCTGCCCAATCTCAGCAGTGGTCTCCATCTTGGCAGCAATCATGCTCTCCTCAAACTGGGCGTAGCTATCAAACACTTGTGTAAAATCTCTTACTGTTACGACTGTCAGGATGGCCTCCTCATACACATCACGGGCCTGACAAAGTAAAGTCACAGACAGTGAGTCATACCCGCACAAATTCAATGTATGTTAATGCAACTGAAAAAGTTGCATCAACATTAAGGCAATATCATATCATCAAATGCTTTATGATATGAATAGAAGTAGAAGTTGTTCAGGTGTAACATACTTTCTCAAAGTGGCCACTCCTGATGTAATAGTCAGCTAAAGAGCACCAAAGTTTTCCAAGTTGATCTGTGAAGCGAGTGAGGCCTCCTCGGATGATGGCTCCGACATTCAGGGAGGTCACCTTATTGGGGTTCTGGGAGATCAGGTCGCACAGCTCATGCCAAAGCTGTCCAAGTGGGAAAAAAATAATTATCAAGTTTCTTGTTTTGAATCAAAAGCAAAAAAAGGCATTTTGGGAGGTGCTTGGGAAGGAGAGTAAAATCTTACTTGATAGTTAGACTTGCCCTCTTTGGACACAAAACTTTCGTCATTAACAACAGCTGCTAGTCGCACAGCCGCTTCATCCAAGCGGTCAACAGACCGTAAGTAGTCGATGTATTCCTCTGTATTCTCTGGAGAAAGCTAAACAATAAATAGAGCAGACAACACCTTTTGAGAACATTGTAATTTAAGGAGAAAACCTTTATAAGCAGCTTTCCTTTTCAATAGTAATTTCCAAGGGGTGATGAATCCCAGGTATTTTTTTTTGGGGGGTGTGGGCCGAATTAAACAGGAAACCCAGTGGCCTTTCACTCAGCTGAGAATCTTCAGATATTTCCAGAAAGTATTTAAATCATACATTCTGGCCTATCATAGCATCCCCACGATATACCACAGCACATGAATTTCCATAATTTGTCATTATGTTTTGCCATGCTCTCACCTTGAGATACCTGCGATACACCCGGATAGCAGTCTCAGGCAGGGGCAGGTTGCGGACAAAGCGGAGATACAGAGGCCAGATGCGTGGATGCTGAGTAACAGGAAGAGCTCGGAGTGCACGGTCAAATGATCGCCGGCTTCTTGTGATCTTGCATTGAGATACAAGGAACTGGCAGTAATCTAGCCATATTCTAGGCATCTAGGTTAAGGAAAGACAGATGATTCAGTTTCAAACACAACTTCCACAGACCATACAACAATGCTGTTTTTACTATCAAGATATTAAGCATGGAATTTTGATAGGAAGTATTACCTTATGCATGAACACCAGTGCTCTTTCGTGGCAATTGTTGACCTCTTCGTAGGCCGGTTCAGTGATACATTTCCCCTTGACTTGTTTCCTTCTCTCTCTCAGATAACTGTACCACAGCTTATAGCTGTAAATAAGGGGACAATTGTTATCAAACGTGTTAGACCATAAGCAAATAGTTTTCGACACTATCACCTCATCATATGTCATTACTTATTTCCTTCCTTCAACAATGCAAATCTGCGAGAAAGCCCGACACATCACCAAAACAC
Source organism: Scophthalmus maximus (assembly GCF_022379125.1). Lineage (NCBI taxonomy): Eukaryota > Metazoa > Chordata > Actinopteri > Pleuronectiformes > Scophthalmidae > Scophthalmus > Scophthalmus maximus. The sequence goes on along the minus strand of NC_061531.1, from coordinate 13,861,383 downwards.
TTGCGTGTACTGATGTTGCTGTAGTAACCCGTGGATTTGCCGTGTGTGTGCGTTACATACCTGCCAGGCAGCTCTTTAAGAGCCCGCTCATATATCATGTTCAGGGTGGATTTATGTCCATTCTGTTTGAATTCGATGTAACGCATCCAGCACTTGACCGAGTACGGGTTCCTGATGATCTCCTCTTCGTAGGGCAGGTCATCGTCCTCCTAACACAACCAGAAGTCACAGCACAAGACGCATGAAGAGTTAACATGGCGTGTGCTAAAGCTAATATTAGCGCGAGGACGTAACGTTGCTATAACGTTTACACATTTCATTAAGAACGAACGTTAGTTATTTTCTGTACACATAACACAATGCAAGTCTAACCACAAATCTCTTTGGTTCCTAGCTGACGAACTACAACAACTTCCAACAGCTAAACGAGCAGCCAGTAGACGTTAGCTAGCTAACGCTCGTTCTCGGCAACCGCTAACAGATGCAATGCAATGTATATTTATGCTAAAACTTACAAACACAACATCCGAATTTCCGTTTAACGAAGGCATGTCTTCGTTCCGATGGAGTGAAGAGAAGAGTAAAACGCCCGTTCCAGAAATGAAAGTAATGCAAACTTTAGCTAACACTCGGTGGCGGACCTTTCAAAGCGTGTATTTCACACGACTACTTCCGGTGTCGTCATAGGGTGTGCGACTTCGTAATACCAGTCAAAAACTACAAATCCTAGAACGTTTGTAGTCCGAAAGTGAAGCTCTGTATGAATAGCCTGAAATTTTGTAATACGGTGCCGTGTGCACACAAAATATGGATCTTGTATCGAATGTTTAGCTTGTGCTTTGTCTGACAATGTCTCATTCAAATCAAGGTTTGTCACTTTGCAATAGGCAAGATTAACCTGTCACTCAGGGAGAGTAGGTTGGCTGAAATGTTGCACATTGTAAAACTAAGATGCAAGTAATAATTATGGCTCAAATGACAGCCACTGTATTTGAGCCACAATAACACTTCATGAACTTGAAAGGACAACAAAATACACTTTGTAATTACCACTTGGAAACAATAATTTTGACCGTACATTTTCCAAAGCCTGCATGAACACAAAACCAGAGAACAACATGCATTGAATATTGGAGGCCCATTTTTTCTAATAAATTATCTCACAATATTTTAAACAAAACTTTTAATTTAGCACAACAACCTAGTCCCTCGTGTTTGACACACCAGTTTTCACTTTATTATTTTTTTTTCCATAAAACTGAATATATCAACTCAATCGTCATTAACAATGACAATGCACTTCAAAAAATCTTGACATGTTGGTATGGTTAATAGTGGCTTCTAGACACAGACAACAAAACTTGTGTGAGTGAAAGGAATATGAAAATTTTAAATAAATACTACAGTCAGGTTTACAGATATAAGGTTGAATGGAAATCTATATTTGTTTAATTAAATGTTAATACTTCTGATAGGCACAAGGACTGGTTGACAGCTGTTTAAGTAGGATTATGTATGTGAATTTATTTTGGAACTAATGCCAGCAATGTCTGAAAACTAGATCGCATAGTTTTTCAAGGACACTGCGTTTCCACAACAGCAACAACATCCTTAGAAATGCAGTCCGAGGATAAAGATCTTTGATATCTGAGTGGGACTTAATATAGGTCTTATCTCAGCCTGTTGGCAAACACATTTCTAGGCCTTTTAAGGCAAGGTGTAATATCACTTGAACTTTATGGAAAGGGCCTTACATTCGATTTTATTAGACGAACATGAGATGTGCCAATGTCCTGCAACTGTATACCAGTGCCACTTGGGTGCTTCTCCAAAATGAAGTTCCATTCCTGGCTATGGACATGTTTAATTGGAAGGGTAAATAGAGATTTCTCATTATAAAGTAATGAAATTCTTCTCAAGCAAGTCACAATCTAAATTAATATGAGTTAATTGTTTATCTGAGCAAATTACTGATTCAAAAACATTGGTATGTATTGCACAACGTTTATTTTGGGATATACTTTAGACATTGCCATCGTATGTTTTATGAGCAGAAAGAAAGTTAAGCCCAGTACTTCTCTGTAAAATATTTTACATGATATTACCAATACTACATATTCTCTTCAAAATGAATGTCTGGTGCATGAGGGATATTAACTTATAACGTTCAGTGTTATTTTACTGATATTGGTGATATACAAAAAAAGTCCATGATTCTGTTTTACTGTATTTTAAAGGTTGGAAATGTGGGCAAGCTGACATGCTTACACTCAATACCAATGACATTTAAGTCTATACAGGAGCAAACGAGTTTATGGGTTCAATAACAACCCACTTAACAGATTATTTTAATATTTCTTTGTCATATAAGAATTCTTTTTTTCTTAATATATTTCATACAAAATGTATATAAATATATATATTTATATGTGCTATAAGTACTATTCCTACTGTACCCAATGTTATATCCTAGACACAAAAAAGCTAAATGGGTCTTAAGATAACAGGGATGCTTGACCAAATCTAGTGGCAGGCTGTTGCTGACCAGGCAGTTCCAGCCGCTATAAAAGCAGCAGCTTCAGACTCCTCTGAGAACTGACAGGCATCCCACACAGGTTAGTGCTTTGTGTGTTTGTGCTCACTTAATTTTCTTTTTGCTAATTACACTAATGTCACATATCATGTTTTTTAATGTCATGTAATGAAGTAACAGGAAAATCGTTCGCTAATCATTATTTAAAGATAATACTTATAACAATGTTAAAATACAATTTGCAACTACTCGTAATAGCTAATATAAATAAGTTTTACAGGGAATCTGTGAAAAAAAAATACTTTGAATTGCATAGATCTGAGTTAAATGTGAAGTTTTGTTGAACCATGATGGGTTGGGGAAAAAAGTGAAAAATCTAAGTTGTTGTAGGCAAAAGGCAGTATAAACATTTTTATTTGTACCCAAAAAGATCTTCAATGACCATCTCACTCTCTTTAAAGGCATCCTTGGACAGCAACAGATCTGTGCCACTCAGTAGGGATACACTGAAGTAAGCCATGTTGCATAACACAATCTATCATAAAATGAAATAAAATGAAATACTTAAACTACCAAATTCATCTAACACTATTCTCTCACCTTTTTAGTCTCATCTAAAGTGCCACCATGAGCACAGACGCGGAGATGGAGCAGTATGGCCCGGCGGCCATCTACCTCCGGAAAACAGAGAGAGACAGGATTGAGGCACAAAACACTCCTTTTGATGCCAAAACTGCTTACTTTGTGGTGGATACTGATGAGATGTATCTGAAGGGTAAACTTGTAAAGAAAGAAGGTGGCAAAGCCACAGTTGAAACAGATACTGGAAAGGTAAATATATTTTTGTCCATCTTTTTCATTTCATATCAATTGATTTCATCTAACTGACAAAACGTTTTTTTTAATTCAGTCTGTCACTTTTAAATTCAAACTAACACTGAAAATCAGTAAACATTTATCAGTAAAAACATGTTTTACTGTATTTCCTATTCAGACAGTTACTGTAAAAGAGGATGACATCCATCCCAGGAACCCTCCAAAGTTTGACAAGATTGAGGACATGGCCATGATGACCCACCTCAATGAGCCTTGCGTGTTGTATAATCTCAAAGAGCGTTATGCATCATGGATGATCTACGTGAGTTTCCATTTTAGGATGGGCACTTCAAACTCAAACAGCATTCAATAATCAACAGGTTCAACCATAATTCTAACTAATACAGCACATGGTATAGACATAGTTTAAAATTAAACATATGTAAACATAGAATATATATGTGTGTACCTAAATGTTAAAACAGTAACTGCTCTTTGCTTTTACAGACCTACTCTGGGTTGTTTTGTGTTGTCGTGAATCCCTACAAGTGGCTTCCTGTGTATGATACTATAGTTGTACAAGGATACAGAGGCAAGAAGAGGATTGAGGCACCACCCCACATCTTCTCCATCTCTGACAATGCCTATCAGGCCATGCTCACTGGTAATATCAAGTTACAATTGTTTAAGTGTGTATAGTAGAATTCATCTTAAACATACCCTTACTGAAGGAGTAATGAAAATGGAACTCATGCTAAGTATATATGTTTGTATTTCAGATCGTGAGAACCAGTCTGTCCTGATTACGTGAGTATTACACAAACTGACATATTAATTCTCTATAGACTTTATGTTGATATATAATAAAGTCTATTGAGAACTAATAGACTTTATAATAATGAAGCTAAATCTTGACAATGTGCCCCTTCTACACCAGCGGAGAATCTGGTGCTGGAAAGACTGTCAACACCAAGCGTGTCATCCAGTATTTTGCAATAATTGCAATGACTGGATCCAAAAAGGCTGATGCATCAGCTAGCAAGATGAAGGTAAAATGTTTGCTTTTACTGAAAATAATGATCAGAAAATGAAAAGTTAATGGATTTTAAATAATCTATGTCTTTTTGTAGGGTTCACTGGAAGATCAAATCATTGCAGCCAACCCTCTGCTGGAGGCTTATGGTAATGCTAAGACTATCAGGAATGACAACTCCTCTCGTTTTGTGAGTATGAATAAGCTAAATAAATATGAGCTGCATATCAAGAATCATGCTAACATAAGTCTAATATGTTTAGGGTAAATTCATCAGAATTCACTTTGGAACCAGCGGCAAGCTCAGCTCAGCAGACATTGAAACATGCAAGTCATCTTATATATTTCGATTGTCTGTATTTACACTTGGTTATGTTGCCATTTGTTGTGTGATGTTATGCAATGCATTGCCTAAACTTAATGTGTTGTAGATCTGCTGGAGAAGTCACGTGTCACTTTCCAGTTGTCTGCTGAGAGGAGCTACCATATTTTCTATCAGCTGATGACTGGCCACAAGCCAGAGCTCCTGGGTATGTTGACATATATCTTTAACCTAAAACTTTGACAGCATGACAAAAGATTGTCAGGAGGAAATCTCAAGAGTTGGGTTTCTGTTCTTGTAGAGGCTCTTCTGATCACCACCAACCCCTATGACTATCCAATGATCAGTCACGGTGAAATAACAGTCAAAAGCATTGATGATGTGGAGGAGTTCATTGCAACAGATGTAAGATGACAATTTAGCGTAATGGACAGTATTCGCACGGAAATGTTGCAATTACTGATAACTTTCCTTCATTCACAACGCAGACTGCAATTGACATCTTGGGATTCACTGCTGATGAGAAGGCAGGCATCTACAAGCTCACTGGTGCTGTTGTACATCATGGCAACATGAAATTCAAGCAGAAGCAGCGTGAGGAGCAGGCTGAACCTGATGGCAATGAGGGTAATTACCTTAAGAAGACCATTGTCATGCAAGTTCTCTGGTGAGAAAATAGCATGTACACCATTATCACGCATTATCTCTTTCCATCAGTGGCTGATAAAATCGCCTACCTCCTGGGGCTGAACTCAGCTGATATGTTGAAATGTCTGTGCTACCCAAGAGTCAAGGTCGGAAATGAGATGGTCACCAAAGGTCAGACTGTTCCACAGGTAATGCATAGAAAATCTGGAAAGAATTTTGGCATTTTGACATCAATATATTTCCCTGTCAAATTTGAAACCTAAAATCTCTATTTATAGGTCAACAATTCTGTCTCAGCTTTGTGCAAGTCTGTCTATGAGAAAATGTTCTTGTGGATGGTTGTCCGTATCAATGAGATGTTGGACACAAAGCAGGCGAGAAATTTCTATATTGGAGTGTTGGATATCGCTGGATTCGAGATCTTTGATGTGAGTAGTTGTATGTATTTCATCACTTTGAGAGTTCTACACAATCCTTGCAATGAAATTGAGCACCTTTCCATGATTACAGTACAACAGCTTGGAGCAACTCTGCATCAACTTTACCAATGAGAAATTGCAACAGTTCTTCAACCACCACATGTTTGTCCTGGAGCAAGAGGAGTACAAGAAAGAAGGCATTGAATGGGAGTTCATTGATTTCGGTATGGACTTGGCTGCCTGCATTGAGCTAATTGAGAAGGTAAGTTGCCACCTGGGTAGACATGATTCTTTCTTTTTAATGTGTAAATGATTGCTTCTGTAGGTTAATTTTTAACATGAAATGTAAATTCCTCTCAGCCAATGGGCATCTTCTCCATTCTTGAAGAGGAGTGCATGTTCCCCAAGGCCTCTGACACAACTTTCAAGAACAAACTGCATGATCAGCATCTTGGCAAGACTAAGGCATTTGAGAAGCCAAAGCCTGGAAAGGGCAAGGCAGAGGCTCACTTCTCCCTGGTTCACTATGCCGGTACAGTGGACTACAACATCACTGGCTGGCTGGACAAGAACAAGGACCCCCTGAATGACTCAGTTGTTCTTCTCTACCAGAAATCTTCAAACAAACTGCTTGCTCATCTGTATGCATCTCATTCTTCGGATGGTGAGAAACTGACCAGTCAAAACTGATAATCTGTTTATTTATGTTTGTTAGTTTAAAAATATAGTTTCCATGTGGATATAAACCTGGGGCCAATAAAACCAATTCAATGATTAAGTGGTATTGTTGTAACTTCTTTTGAAAAACAGATTCTGCTGGTGCCAAGAAGGCTGGAAAAAAGAAGGGTGGTTCCTTCCAGACTGTGTCTGCTCTTTTCAGAGTATGTATAAAAGATACAGTAGATATTACCTTAATAAACCAAATATTGAAATATTGTTGACCAATGTGTTACTGATCCACAGGAGAACTTGGGTAAGCTGATGTCCAATTTGAGAAGCACTCACCCTCATTTTGTCCGTTGCCTGATTCCGAATGAAACAAAGACCCCAGGTAAGACGTTTTGTGATTCAACTTTTTTCAGGTAGTGGTCACAGAAGTAAATATTTTAATCAAAACCTTTTTCCACTTTCCAGGTCTTATGGAGAACTTTTTGGTCATCCACCAGCTGAGGTGTAACGGTGTGCTGGAGGGCATCAGAATCTGCAGAAAGGGCTTCCCCAGCAGAATCCTCTACGGTGACTTCAAGCAGAGGTGGTAATCTTCAGTTAAAGCTTAAAAAATTTGTTGATTTTACTTGACACATTGCCATTAAAAAAATCTCACACTGCAAACAGAAATACAGCTAAGTAAAAACAAAGCTATCTCTTGTAGATACAAAGTACTGAATGCCAGTGTAATCCCTGAGGGACAGTTCATTGACAACAAGAAAGCTTCAGAGAAGCTGCTGGGCTCTATTGATGTGGACCACACTCAGTACAAGTTTGGGCACACGAAGGTACAATTCTATGGACAGTATTAAAAGCTATTAGATTTTACATGTCCAGCAGTATCCATGTGGACTGATGACTGATTTTGCTGACTTGACAACATAGGTCTTCTTCAAAGCTGGTCTGCTGGGTACCCTGGAGGAGATGAGAGATGACAAACTGGCTAAGCTGGTGACCATGACTCAGGGCCTCTGCAGAGGATATGTCATGAGGAAGGAGTTTGTTAAGATGATGGAAAGGAGGTAGGATTAGACTATGCTGAATTTCCCTTAAAATTTCCAATGTGTGATGTTAATCAAAAACAATAATTATACAATAAATGTAATTTTCGTAGAGATGCCATCTTCACCCTCCAGTACAACATTCGTTCATTCATGAACGTGAAAAATTGGCCATGGCTGAAACTGTACTTCAAGATCAAACCTCTCCTGAAGAGTGCTGAGACTGAGAAGGAGCTTCAACAGATGAAGGAGAACTATGAGAAGATGCAATCAGACCTGTCTACTGCCCTGGCCAAGAAAAAGGAACTGGAGGAGAAGATGGTTTCCCTGCTGCAGGAAAAGAATGACCTGCAACTGCAAGTGGCTTCGGTAAGTGTAATATATGTTACATGAATAATTAGCAGTGAATAATTTAATATTTAAAATAACACGCAAATTATCCTATTGCATGTTCAAAATATACTATAGGAAGGTGAGAACCTCTCTGATGCAGAGGAAAGGTGTGAAGGGCTCATTAAGAGCAAGATCCAGTTTGAGGCCAAACTCAAAGAGACGACTGAGAGACTGGAGGATGAAGAGGAAGTCAATGCTGAGCTGACTGCCAAGAAGAGGAAGCTGGAGGATGAATGTTCTGAGCTGAAGAAGGACATTGACGACTTGGAGCTCACCTTGGCTAAAGTGGAGAAAGAGAAACATGCTACAGAAAACAAGGTTCAATTTACTTTGACTGTCTTTCACATAAGAAAACTTAGACATGTTACGTTAAGCCTTTTTTGATTTATCAACCTTTTGGGGGGAAATGTCAAACTTTTTCAAACCATCAGGTAAAAAACTTGACAGAGGAAATGGCATCTCAAGATGAGTCTATTGCGAAGTTAACAAAGGAGAAGAAAGCCCTCCAAGAGGCCCACCAGCAAACACTGGATGACCTCCAGGCAGAGGAAGACAAAGTCAACTCTCTGACCAAGGCCAAGACCAAGCTGGAACAGCAAGTGGATGATGTGAGTAAACAGTTGCTTTGACTTTGAGGTTTTTCCTTGTAATGATAAGAGTCTTGATATTAATATTCTGTCTTTCATAGCTTGAAGGTTCACTGGAGCAAGAGAAGAAGCTCCGCATGGATCTTGAGAGAGCCAAGAGGAAGCTTGAGGGAGATCTAAAACTGGCCCAGGAATCCATAATGGATCTGGAGAATGACAAACAGCAGTCAGATGAGAAAATTAAGAAGTAGGTTTTTGTTTGTTTTAGCTTGTTAGCCATCTTTTCAATATCTCACAAATTGCACTCCAAGAACAGCAGAAGTTGTGATTCATCAGTCAATACAGACTGATTGCTATGACCTTTGGCATTGACAATCATGTTCATTCAGGGATGATTTGTAATAACTTTGGTGATCTATCAACTTTCCAAAAATTGTCATTTTTCAGAATTTTTGTCATAGTATGGTTTAGGACCACATACCTGCCAAACTTTTGATTGCTAAAATAGCAAAATAGTAAGTTAACATATTGAACTTAAACAGCAAATGTGTGCTGGATTACAAACTGTGTGAGTCTGGCTGTACACTCATTAGGTTAATGGCCTTTATTTTTGTACTTTGACGACAAGGCACCACAATCAGAGTCAGAACAATAACGTTTTGAGTAACAACAAATACATAAATTATTTTTGTATCAAACAGCAGACCTACACTTCTCATTAAGACTTAATGATTCACAAGTACTAATGGTACCAGAACTGATGGTATCAGAATCATAACACAAAATATGATTTTGCTTTCCTATTACAGGAAGGACTTTGAGATAAGCCAGTACCTCAGCAAGATTGAGGATGAACAGTCCCTTGGTGCTCAACTTCATAAGAAGATCAAGGAACTTCAGGTATCACATTTTATTTAAATATTAGACCCAGTTAATCATTAAAAAAAACATACTGCATTTCTCTTGATAAGTCTTTTTAATGTCACTATCATCAAATCTAGGCTCGTATTGAGGAGCTGGAAGAAGAGATTGAAGCTGAGAGAGCTGCTCGGTCGAAGGTTGAGAAGCAGAGGGCTGACCTCTCCAGGGAGCTTGAGGAGATCAGTGAGAGGCTTGAGGAAGCTGGTGGAGCAACAGCCGTTCAGATTGAGATGAACAAGAAGCGAGAGGCTGAGTTCCAGAAGCTGCGTCGTGACCTTGAAGAGTCAACCCTGCAGCATGAATCTACCGCTGCAGCTCTTCGCAAGAAGCAGGCGGACAGTGTTGCCGAGTTGGGCGAGCAGATCGACAACCTCCAGCGTGTCAAGCAGAAGCTGGAGAAGGAGAAGAGCGAGTACAAGATGGAGATTGATGACCTCTCCAGCAACATGGAGTCAGTTGCCAAAGCAAAGGTTTGTGGCTTGTGTTTAAGTAAAGGTTTTACCTCTCCATGTTTTTGGTTTTTATAATGTTATATTTTACATTATAATTGTATAATATTAATACACAGTATTATATACTATCTTTAGATTAGTATGGTATTTTGGTAAGGATAATAAAAAAATATAGCTGTGTAACAAAAGCTACTTTTGATGATGAATACATTTTTGTCATCAAACTAAATGTTATTCAAATATAACCCATGTATTGTTGACAGGGCAACTTGGAGAAAATGTGCAGAACTCTTGAGGACCAGCTGGGTGAACTCAAATCCAAAAATGATGAGAATGTTCGCCAGTTGAATGACATTAATACACAGAAGGCAAGACTGCAGACAGAGAATGGTAGGTCACTTTTATAAAAAAAAATGAAGGGGGGTTAATTAATTTTTACAAAATCATTTATATTTTGTCCGTCAGGTGAGTTTTCACGACAGCTTGAGGAGAAAGAAGCTCTTGTTTCCCAGCTGAGCAGGGCTAAGCAGGCCTTCACTCAGCAGATTGAGGAGCTCAAGAGGCACATTGAAGAGGAAGTGAAGGTATTTCAAAAACCCTTCTCTCCAAATACATAATAACATGAATCTAAAAATGATGAAACAAACAGCAAAAAGCAGCAGGAAACATTTATTGCTGGTACACAAAGCAGCAAAAACCAATGTCAACATTTTTCACCTTGATGAATCTCTTACATATTCAGGTCTTGTTTTGTTTCATTGGTGAATTTAAAATGTTTTGTCATGTTCAACAGGCCAAGAATGCCCTGGCCCACGCCGTTCAGTCATCCCGCCATGACTGCGATCTGCTCAGAGAGCAGTTTGAGGAGGAGCAGGAGGCCAAGGCCGAGCTGCAGCGGGGAATGTCCAAGGCCAACAGTGAGGTGGCTCAGTGGAGAACCAAGTATGAGACTGATGCTATCCAGCGCACTGAGGAGCTGGAGGAATCCAAGTAAGACACTAACTTTTACATTTTTCTTCATTTTGTTTTCATTTCAATTGTTTGATTTGAACCAGTTAAAAATGATTCTTCATGATAGGAAAAAGCTTGCCCAGCGTCTGCAGGATGCTGAAGAATCCATTGAGGCTGTGAACTCCAAATGTGCCTCTTTGGAGAAGACCAAGCAGAGGCTGCAGGGTGAGGTGGAGGACCTCATGATCGATGTGGAGAGGGCAAATGCTCTGGCCGCAAACCTTGATAAGAAGCAGAGGAACTTTGATAAGGTACTTAAAGGATATGAATTTAAAAAGCAAACCAAGATTTATTCAAATGATACATGTCATTTTCACCCACTGCATTTTTCTAGGTCCTGGCAGAATGGAAACAAAAGTATGAGGAATGCCAGTCTGAGCTGGAAGGCGCCCAGAAGGAAGCTCGCTCTCTCAGCACTGAACTGTTCAAGATGAAGAACTCTTATGAAGAGGCTTTGGATCATCTGGAAACCATGAAGAGAGAAAACAAGAACCTGCAGCGTGTGTCAATCTCACTATATTTAGTTTGACCTCCAGTAGTAGTTTGAGCTTTTGGCATAGTAAAAACCTTGACACAGACCATTTTCTAGATATAATGTATATTGCATAGACGTTATCTAATTATTTTGTTTCTGTTGCTCTTCAGAGGAGATCTCCGACCTGACTGAACAGCTTGGCGAGACTGGAAAGTGCATCCATGAGTTGGAGAAATCCAAGAAGACTCTGGAGACTGAGAAGGCTGAGATTCAGTCGGCGCTGGAGGAAGCTGAGGTAATATATATATTTTTCTAAATTTTTTTGAATGAAATGGAATATGTCCATTTCAATCATGCCTGTGTATTTCAGTTGTCATTCAAGCTACTTTTATTAACATACAGTACTTGTTTCTACTCATTTAAAGGGCACACTGGAGCATGAGGAGGCCAAGATTCTCCGTGTTCAACTTGAGCTCAACCAGATCAAAAGTGAGGTTGACAGGAAGCTGGCAGAGAAGGATGAGGAGATGGAGCAGATCAAGAGGAACAGCCAGAGGGTGATTGAATCCATGCAGAGCACACTTGATGCTGAGGTCAGGAGCAGGAATGATGCCCTGAGAGTCAAGAAGAAGATGGAGGGAGACCTGAATGAGATGGAGATTCAGCTGAGCCATGCCAACAGGCAGGCTGCTGAGGCCCAGAAACAACTGAGGAATGTCCAGGGACAGCTCAAGGTGGGTTTTGTTTGATTGTTCAATGAAAAAAGAATTGTAATTAGGAAAGAATGTTCAACCCTTTTTTCCACTTTTCTTTTTCAGGATGCACAATTGCACCTTGATGATGCTCTCAGAGGACAGGAGGATATGAAGGAGCAGGTTGCCATGGTGGAGCGCAGAAACGGTCTGATGATGGCCGAGATTGAGGAGCTGAGAGTCGCTCTGGAGCAGACTGAGAGAGGACGCAAAGTGGCTGAGCAGGAGCTGGTTGATGCTAGTGAGCGTGTCGCCCTGCTTCACTCCCAGGTTGGTTTACATTCATTCAAAAGAAAGTAGTGTTTGGGAACAATACATTTTCTATAAAATATACTAAAAATGTTCATCTCTCCAAAATTTAGAACACCAGTCTTCTGAACACCAAGAAGAAGCTGGAGTCTGACCTTGTTCAGGTTCAGGGTGAAGTGGATGATGCTGTTCAGGAAGCAAGGAATGCTGAGGATAAGGCCAAAAAGGCTATCACTGATGTGAGTTTTGACTGCAGGGTGGATGAATGTGTTCTCCTTGGATGTGTTCTATTAACTGTGTAAAGGTTTTTTTTCTAAATGAAATAAGAATTGGAGACCATTTATTATTTCAGGCTGCCATGATGGCGGAGGAGCTGAAGAAGGAGCAGGACACCAGTGCTCACCTGGAGAGGATGAAGAAGAACCTGGAGGTCACAGTCAAGGACCTGCAGCACCGTCTGGATGAGGCTGAGAACCTCGCCATGAAGGGTGGCAAGAAGCAACTCCAGAAACTGGAGTCCAGGGTATGCACTAAAAAAAACTCAAACCTGATTTTTGGAGGCACATCACACTTCCATGTGTGAAATAAATGTATCATACCTTTACAGGTACGTGAGCTGGAAACTGAAGTTGAGACTGAGCAGAGACGTGGAGCTGATGCTGTTAAAGGCGTCCGCAAGTATGAGAGGAGAGTGAAGGAGTTGATCTACCAGGTAATTCACACTGAAAAAATACCTTTACTTTCCTTTATTTCTCTCTTCCTCATAACTTACTGTATTATCATTGGTCTGTAGACTGAGGAGGACAAGAAGAATGTGAACAGACTTCAGGATCTGGTGGACAAGCTCCAGCTCAAAGTCAAGTCTTACAAGAGACAGGCTGAGGAGGCTGTAAGTTAACTATATGACCAGTCATTTAATTGGAATAAACAATACCACCATTATCCATCTCATAACCAAGTAAATGTATTTTCAATCCATTCACAGGAGGAGCAGGCCAACACACACATGTCCAGGCTCAGAAAGGTTCAGAATGAGATGGAAGAGTCTCAGGAGCGCGCTGACATTGCTGAGTCCCAGGTCAACAAGCTACGAGTCAGGAGCCGTGATGTTGGAAAGGTATGTCATGTGATCATATTTAATAGAAGATTACAATGTGGTACCTAATTTATGTTCTTTAATTTAATTAATACCACATATAACATACAATTAAATTGCAAAATGACATGAGATCATAAATGTTGGTAATAATTTAATAATTGTACCTTTTTTTGTTCCTTCTTTTCAGTCTGACACTGCTGAGTAAGAAACAACATCCCTTTGGAACCATTTGACGGTGTTCATAAAATATGAACTAGCTGTTGAATTGTCAGTGTATTAATTCAATAAATTGATTCCTGTATTATTTACTGTTATGTTTTATCAATTGCAGTCACACCTTAGTGCACACTGTTCAATAGAGATACCACAATATCTCATTAATTTATGGATAAAAAATGCCTTTAATGAATCTCTGACCTAAAGAACTGAAAATATTCTTATATACACACACACATTATATTTTTTTTTATATATATACAGAATATCTTCTATATATCTGGATGAAATTTGTAAAGCCGAGACCAAAAATGTAATTATGTTATAATTCAATTAGAATAAAGAAATCTATATTGTGCATTGTACATTTGACAGTTCAATTTAAACACTTTCACACTGTGAGGAAAACCTGAGCTCTGTCAGTCCACTCTGATCAATCAGTGACCATTGATAAAGGTTGCAGCTTGAAAATAACCACCTGATTGCGGGGACTGTAGAATGATACATTCATATTTAAAAAGACAAAATGATACGATATATTGCATATATTGAATAAATACCTGCCAATTGCCTTACCTTACTTACACAGACATTATACTTTTTTATAAGAATTAATTACAGTACAAATACTGTAGACTGTTAAATAAAATAAAATCCATCTCCTTAAACTTGGGATATGGTGTTATCAACACATCTAAATCTGTCCTATGATTATATCTTTCTCTCTAAGCCTAATACGAAATCTGGTTCCTCCCTTAGCCTGATTTATTTTTGATCATCGTAACACCTTGTGATCTGCTGGTAAGATGGCAAATAATAAGTCAAGTCCGTGCAAAACTTGTTAATGAAAGTTGACCCAGGATATGGTCCCAGACTTTCCCGTCATTAAATAATTTGTCAATCAGTCAGTTATACAAATATACTCCTCAAAAGTTGCCTTATTCTTCATTCAAAAAAAAACAAAAACAGTATTTTTTATGAAAATATTTATGGAGTTAAATGATCTGAGTTGGCAGTCCTTTTAAAATTTGCTTCCAGGAGATATATAACACTTGGCCAGTGGTAATGGAAAGACCATCAACCTGAATTTTATTCAAGATATCTGAGAAATGAATGTCCTTTAATTATACACCAGTGGCATTTCAATGCTTCTCCAATTTTAAAACTCATTACTGGTGGCAATTTCAAAATGATGAGGTGACAGATGTTTTCTATAAAGTGTCTCAACTTCAAATCATTTGTCACACTGTCTAGATTGAGTATGTTGAGGACATACATTGGTAATAAATTATCATGAAATGTATATAAAAAGTTAAGAAAAATGCTTAACAACTTATATGCATACACATTATATTATATGAACTCAACCTATTAGTATCAAGCAACAAAGTGTCAAGTATTCCTGACCAAATTGAGTTGTTCATATATTACACAACATATATTACATTGTACCACCATATATGTCAACTCTAATCAGTAAATTCAGTAAAAAAGATAGTATTAGAGATATAATATAGATAGTATTGCTTTTATATTTACTAATATAATACATTATACTTAGATCTAATCTAGGTTCGGTGGGGTTAAACACTAACCCAAATTTTATGTGACTGGAAATGTTTTCCTTTTGCTTTATTTTGGACCGAAATATTCACCTCTGTATGCACTACATAGAAATATATACTCACAAAAATATAATTTTGCTGTTGCCAACATATCTGGATGTGTCTGATAAATATTTCCCTCACTCCCTCTGCCAAACTGGAATCTCTACTCCCTCAATTAACCTTTTTTTTTTGACCAAATACCTTCTAATCTGTTGGTAGTATTTTTAACAAAAAGCCACGTTTTGACAACTATGTTGACAATTATGTTGTCAAAACGGATAGTGGTAAATGATCCCATACTTAAACTAACCATACGAACCACTTTTAACTAACCTAAGTAATCATATCATCTGCAACTCCCCAAAATCTAACTATTCTTCATTGGTAAAAAAAAAAAAAAAAAGCCACCTTAACCTAACCAGTTTGTGTGGTTGTTATTTGTGGTCTCATCTGAGTGAGCAACTCTTCTTATTTCCAGGAAGCAGTGTGCAGTTTGAAACCTGTATATTTGAGACATGTGTATCTTGCAACTATACACCAGTGACACTCTCACACTTCTCCAGCTCAGTGCTGGTTGTGATATCAAAATGAAACAGACACAGCTGCCTGTCATAAAGTGGGCCAACTGAAATACAATCTTTAAATAAATCTTTTATATTTATATATTACAGGTCCAGCTTTTTCCAGAAACAATATTACAATTTTTAAAGCATCTGAGAAATAAATGTACATTCAAATGATATTTATTTTGATTCGGTGGCATTTATTTACTCAAAACAATGCTATGCTGTTTTACTCATTAGCATAGGTCGTACGTAAGAATAGGCCCGGATGGATTGAAACAGCCTGCCCGTAAATTAAGCTAACACAAATCACTTAAAAGAATGTAAAACTAACACCACTGACACAAAGCTGTCTGGGATTGTGTTAGGACTTAACAGAGAGTCCAAGAGACTTGTGACAGTGAGGCACTCACTGTTATGGAATTACAATTGGCTAAATGAAAGCTCAAAACCATTGCAGGAATTCAAGTACTCCCCTGCCACTACTTACTGTACTGGCTAGTGTGCCCGGTTCTCTGATTGTTCAGAGAGGTGACAGTCAGTATAAATTAATAGGAAGCCCAACAGTGCTCTAAATTTATGATGAGAACCGGTTGCCAACACAGCTCATTCATAAACACAGTGCTGACTGACACAGTGCTTATCCCAAATGAATCCTGGCTCACAATAAAGGTCAGAAAAACTCAGGGCCAGGTTTTAGGGTTCTTACCATGATAAAAGATTTACCCTGACAAAAGATTTCTGTGAAAAAATGTAATATTTTACATAAGTGCAAATTTAATCACATGTCCTTGATTAATTATTCTTTACACATGCAGGGTTAACAAACTGAGATCTTTTGAAGGGTGTATAATGCAAAGTTGTATACCTATTCATTTTTTTGATTATTTATTTGTCACTGATTTGATCAATTAAGTGAAATAAAATCAAAAAATGACGAGAACGTTCGCCAGCTCAATGACTTGAGCGCACAGAGGGCAAGACTGCAAACAGAGAACGGTGTGTTTTCGAGGATGCAAAATATTCATATATTTATATTCTATATTGACAGGAATGGCAGTCTGTGGAGCACATACCACTGCTAAGGCGAAACATCCTATATGTCTGTCTGGCCCTTATGACAATGAAATAAAAGGACTTTTCAAGTGTGAAAAAAAAGGCACTTAAATCCTGTTCTTACTTGTTCATTCAGGTGAATTTAATCGCCAGATGGAGGAGAAGGAAGCTCTTATTTCCCAGCTCCCCAGAGGCAAACAGGCTTACACTCGGCAGATTGAAGAGATTAAGAGACACATTGAGGAGGAAATAAAGGTACAAGATCTTATATTTGTATTGTCTTTCGTGACTGTTCATCAGGTATGATATCTCAAGTGATATCTCAGGGATGGCTAATTAGATATTAACCAAGCTTTGATTACATTTCGAGCTATACTATGTAGACCAATGTTAAAAACTTACTACTAACTTATTGTAAACTGAATTTGATACTTCAAGACTGAGACTGATAAAAAAAAAAGTTAAGTGCCTGTACAAGTACAGACAAACTGACTTTGTTATTGTAACAACAGTAAATGTAACTGTGTATCATACAGTATGTTGACAGTATTAATTAACACTTTCATGTCGCTTATGGCCAAGAATGCCCTGGCCCACGCCATTCAGTCATCCCGCCATGACTGCGATCTGCTCAGAGAGCAGTTTGAAGAGGAGCAGGAGGCCAAGGCCGAGCTGCAGCGGGGAATGTCCAAGGCCAACAGTGAGGTGGCTCAGTGGAGAACCAAGTATGAGACTGATGCTATCCAGTGCACTGAGGAGCTGGAGGAGGCCAAGTATGAATCATATTTACTTAACAAATGAACGCATTTTTATACCTTTATTTAGCACAATTAAACACAAACACTTATTCTTCTTCTACAGGAAAAAGCTTGCCCAGCGTCTGCAGGACGCTGAAGAATGCATTGAGGCTGTGAACTCCAAATGTGCCTCTTTGGAGAAGACTAAGCAGAGGCTGCAGGGTGAGGTGGAGGACCTCATGATCGATGTGAGACTGAGAGAGGACGCAAAGTGGCTGAGCAGGAGCTGGTTGATGCTAGTGAGCGTGTCGGCCTGCTTAACTCCTAGGTTGGTTTACATTCATTCAAAAGAAAGTAGAATCTGGAAGATACATTATGTATTTATTATATTAAAAACAAATTTTCTCAAACATCTAGAACACCAGTCTTCTGAACACCAAGAAGAAGCTGGAGGGGGACTTTTCGCAGATTCAAGGTGAGGCGGATGATGCTGTTCAGGAAGCACGAAATGCTGAAAAGAAAGCTAAAAAGGCTATCACTGATGTGAGTTTTAATCTCTAATTATTTTTTTTTAGGTCTACTCCACACACTCATGATTTAAGTTTACTAATGATTATGAATGAATTAGAGACCATTTACCATTTCAGGCTGCCATGATGGCGGAGGAGCTGAAGAAGGAGCAGGACACCAGTGCTCACCTGGAGAGGATGAAGAAGAACATGGAGGTCACAGTCAAGGACCTGCAGCACCGTCTGGATGAGGCTGAGAACCTCGCCATGAAGGGTGGCAAGAAGCAACTCCAGAAACTGGAGTCCAGGGTATGCACTACTCATAAATACTACATTAGTTTAAGATTTTTTCTAAGCCTAATGCATCAAACAAACTCTGCCTCTGTTTATCTGCATTTACACAACTTTGAATTTCTTTTATATTCTCGTTACAGGTGCGCGAGTTGGAGACTGAAGTTGAAGCTGAACAGAGACGTGGAGCTGATGCCATTAAAGGAGTTCACAAATATGAAAGGAGAGTGAAGGAGCTTACCTACCAGGTAAGGAAATTGACTCTTTTTTTTTTTTTTTTTTCAAAACCCACAGCACTTTGAAGTGTCTATTCTCCTTCACTTACAATCCTTAATCGGTTTAGACTGAGGAAGACAAGAAGAATGTGACCAGACTTCAGGATCTGGTGGACAAGCTGCAGCTCAAAGTCAAGGCTTAAAAGAGACAGGCTGAGGAGGCTGTAAGTTAACTTTATTTATATGACCAAACATTCACATCAGTTGAATTAATAATCATACCACCATTAATAAATAATGATAATAATAATAATAAATTAATAAAACTAAATCCTTCACAGGAGGAGCAGGCCAACACTCACATGTCCAGGCTCAGGAAGGTTCAGCATGAACTGGAAGAAGCTCAGGAGCGCGCTGACATTTCTGAGACCCAGGTCAACAACCTGAGAGCCAAGAGTCGTGATGTTGGAAAGGTAACTTTTTCTTTCTTGTTGACAGCATCATGTACTGACCAGATTTACATCACCTACAGTATATAATCATCATTTTTACATTGCAACGAATGACTCGAATGTGAATCATGTGCATTGTGCTATTCCATAAGCCACATTGCAGAAAATAGCTTTACCTCTAATTTTGTCATTCCATAAAATGCATTTTCCACCAGTACAAAATGCAGGTTACTGTATTCCTGCTACAAAATATCCTTGCAAACATTGCCTCCAAATACTTATTGTCTCTCTCTTACTTTCAGGGAAGTGATTCTGCCGAATAAAAGATGCAAGGTTAAGCTGAGGCCTTTCAACAAAGTTCAAACAATATGAGCACTTAAGAATTTCCTTCTGTAAATCTACAATATGTGTTAATAACTTTTCAAGTGTTCTGTTTTCTTTTCAAAGGTAATCACGTTTAATTAAGGTTTTTCTGTATCTGTTACTCAGTTTTCCCCCCATTCAGTTTCACAAATTATGGTTGTTGGTTAAATTTCTACACTTTCTCTCTTTGGATGAGCAGCCAAAGCAAAATAATCTTTAACCGCATATATTGCTTTTACATTTGAAAAAAGCAAAGCATCAAGTTCTCACCTACACAAAGTTTGTACATATACATACACAAACACACAAACACATACACAAATAACTTTCAAATGGCAGAGAAAAAACGCCTCAAATAAATAACTTAACTAAATAAAGCAGAAGAATCTTCTTTCGATTATTGTTTATTGCCGCCATCCTTTCTATCTCTCTTTCCAACCCCCTGTCCCTTTCCAGGATCTCCTTTACATTTTTGTCCTCCTTGAGCCATCCCCTTCTGCAGGTGGGCCGTGTGAATCTTCTCAATCAGAGAGAAGCAGTCTTCATCTGGGCTGATGGGGAAGGTCACAAGCTCCCCCCGTTCACATTGCCACACAGGATGAGCTTTGCTGGTTGCACCTGGGTTAGGAGATGACGGTCTTGAGCGGGCTTTCCTGGGACTTGCACGACTTGGAGAGCGGTGCCCGGACTTCACATAATCTTTTGGGACAAGGTTTAAGTTTAAAGACAGGGGTCTGCCAGGTCCTGGGCTCAGAGGAATCACAAAGTTATCTCCGGGGGCTCCTAGAGTGAGGAAGACCTCTGGGAATGTAAGTGGTTCAGCATTCTCCTGTCCCTTTGATGGATAAAGGGTCAGACAAGCATTTATCAAGAAAATAACTTTGAACAATTACCTTGATATCTGCACAGTTTACAGCATTGCAGTACAGCTTACCTGCTGTGGTGTGAAATTCATAGACACCCTCACTGTTACCTGTCAAAAAATTTGTTTGCAATGTTCAGTTTCACATTCATAGTAAGATGTCCCCCCCCCCCCCCACACACACACACACACACAAAATCAGTAAGTTGTACAAAGTGAAAACTTACCTGTCCTGGGGAATTCAGATTCTTCAGATATTCAGTCTCAGGGGTAAATGAAGCAGATTTGGGAAAGGCTCTGGGGGAGCCATATGCTGCATTGGCCATTTGGGGTTGAGAGGTACGTCTGGAATGGTCCTTCCTGGGTGTTGTTGGTGTACTTTCAGCCACAATGATAAGTGGGGGACAAGCCTTGCAGAAGAAAAAGCATTTGAGTTGCCAAGTATTGCAACATGATAGCTATGACTGATTAAATCACAGCTTTTGTGGGTATGAGACTGATTATTAGCCAAATATTATGTTAACACACTTTTGTTCGCTACAGAAAATACAGATGGTACAAATGTGTCCATAGTCCTAGAGTTGAGACCCATATGTTATTTTGAGCAGTAAAGGTGCTGCAAAAAAACAACAATCTCCTGCTGAGCTATTCTATAGGTGTAATCTGTGGCGAAGTACTGTATGATGTTTCCACCATGAGTTAGATTATTGTAGTCAAAAGAATGTGCCTGCACACTGACACAACACACATCATGACCTGCATACCAAGACTGTGACATAAAAATAAAACTCTATTTAGCAACGTCTGGCAATATTTTTTACTTCCACACCACAATAATTAAACTTTGTATAACTTACTGGGGGTCGAGCCTTTGTATTTTCTTTTCGTTCAGACTTCCCACTTATCCCTGGCAGAGTGGGAAGTGAAACACGCTGATTATCTAGCCGTCGTCCCTGACTGGAGGAAATGATTTTGAAGAATGCATCCGCATCTGCACCTGTTACACAGAGCCAAGAGTTGTTGTGATGTGTTGGTGGCAGAAAAGACATATTTGACCGATGCGCCTCATGTGTTTTTCTGACCTGTTGGTACATTTTTTAAAGCACTTCCATTGTGTGTGGGTGTGGCAGGTGTACTTCTGCTCGGCTGTAAAGAGCAACGTTGCTCGTCCATACGTCCACGTTGTGCATGACTCATCATTTTGAGAAACTTATCCTGCTCAGCTGGAGATGCCTCCTAGAAGATTTTGAAGAAAGAAAAGCAGTTAGAAGTGGGACAACTCACAAACATGTTGCCCAAAAGAGGCTACCAGTCCAAATAATAATAGTCAGGAAGTGAACGTTGATATCTGCATCATAATTTCCTAAACTCTCATTAACTGCTCGTCTATACTAACACACAACCCAGGTCTAAAAACTAAAACAGGGCCAGCAGTGGTTTTCAAAAGTCTCTGTTTTATGGGCTCAAAAACTCCAGAGTTGTGTGGATGCCAGGTGCAAATGAAGCAAAAGAAAAGTTGGTAAAAAAGTTTGTTAAAAGAACACAGGATCATGACAGTAGAGGCATTCAAAACTATAAGCCGTGTATCAAGCAGAATGACACCTCACCTGCT
The DNA here is from genome assembly GCF_022379125.1 of Scophthalmus maximus. NCBI lineage: Eukaryota > Metazoa > Chordata > Actinopteri > Pleuronectiformes > Scophthalmidae > Scophthalmus > Scophthalmus maximus. The sequence continues at coordinate 13,839,481 of NC_061531.1, read as the reverse complement.
GATGTTGGTCAGTTTTGGCACGGTTGTCTGAATTGGGATGTTCTTTGTGCTGAGCAGATGGGGAACCGAGATTCTGTAAGATTTGGGGTGCAGAGCATCTCTGTTCATCCATCCTTGATCCCTGTGACGGTAAATTGCAACATGAATCGAAGTGGTTGGACTTATTTCTAAACATATTCTATAGCTGCAATATCATATAAAGAACATGTCCCATTTTCACATCCCATAAAGAATGGGGCCAACCTGGACTTTGGAGACCATGTAACACAAGTGGTTTGTATCCATCCCTGCAGCACCTGATGCTGATGTGCCACCGCCATTTTGTATCCCTGGCAATGGAAGAAGAGATGCTCGCTGATCATCAAGCCGTCGGTCTTGAGTGTTGGACAGCAGGGTGAAAAACTTTTCAGAATCTGGATCTGGGAAGGTGAAAAGGTTACATGACCAAACATGTGAACAATTAACAGAGTTTAACATGAAAGTGCAATGACATTATCACTGTAACAACATTAAATGCAAGACAAAAAAAAACTGGAAGGCAAACATGTTTGTATTCTTACCTTTGGGCAAGGTGCTCTGACTGGGCTTGTGTTTGGGTGTGGACTGTGGACTAACACCTAAGACACATCGCTGCTCATCCATTCGACCACGCCGGGAATTACTCATTAAGGAAAAAAAATCTTCCTGTTCAGCTGCACTCAAGACCTAGATGTGAAGCGTGAAGCAAAAAAAGACGAATGAACATTCAGACTGCAAAACTTCAATATCATTGTTTTAAAACATGGATGATTTCATTTAAATTTAAAAATTGCATTGACTTGAGCATATACCTGTTTTTGAGATTCTTTATCGTTACTCTTGGATCGACCTATGTCTGAGCCGGGGCTGAAAGAGGCTGAGCGTGGGGGGCCTGAACCAGACACAGACTTATCCTTGATTTGAGGTAGTGAGCACCTTTGGTCCTCCATTCTGGAGCCCTAGAAAATGCATTACATCAGCATTTGTTTACATTTTTGATAAGGAAGCACTTAAAAAATAGCAATTAGTAAATTATGGTTTCATACAAAGGTCATAACTTTAAAAAAACATACCCATGTGAACAGTTCTTAAGATAATGACGTTTTAATAATATGTTTCCATGAAAAGCAGTTTGAAGCAATGTACATCGAAGCCACACCGATAAAACTGTAAAGTTATGGCGGTTTAAAGTAGTGGCTTTTTGTAGCATCCTTCAAATTATAATAAAAATATTTTTGTTCAGATTCCAGTGTCAGATTTGAGTAACATTTAAAGTCACAGGTTATGTCACTTCAGTATTTTGGTGCCTTAATCACTTGCTATTAAGAATGTAAAATATTTTTTTTGTTGGAAAAAAAAAAAAATTGTTCTCACCTGGACTTTAGAAACCATGTAACACAAGTAGCTTGAATCTCCTCCAGCAGTCGATGTGGCATTTTCTTTCTGTGGCCCTGGTAATGATGGAAGAGTCGCTCGCTGGTCATCAAGCCGTTTGCTCTGGGTGTTGGACAAGAGTTTGAAGAACATTTCAGGATCTAGACATGGAAAGATGAAATACAGTTAAGTAACTATGTAAATTATGAACTTTAAAGATGCAAATGCTACTTGGATCTGTTGGGGAGAATGGTTAGTTAGAGGCAATTACAAAACATTTCAACACACTTCTTTGCTGAGACAGAGATTTTGAATACAATATGTTTTAGTTATCATTTAGCTGTGTTTGTTGAACCTGCAGCAAGCTTTCTGTCTGTGGGTTTGGGTGTGCAGGGAGCACTCTTGCTAGGATCCAAGGAACAGGACTGGTCATCCATGCGCCCACGCTGTCCATTGCTGATCATATTCATGAAGTTAAGTTGTTCATCAGGTGATTCTGACTAATGGACAAAAACAGTGAGAAAACGATAAGACAAAATGTGGATGAACGGCATAACATAACCAATTGAGAAGAAGACATCAGTAGTGATTAAAGCAGTATGAATGACATAATAGGATATAACAGACATGTATGGAATTGGAGTGGTCACGCTGAGAGGGCACCTGTAATTGGTTGGCTGGTGACACGAGTTTCCTGTTTAGATCTGGAGTGCTTTCCGTCACGGAGATGTGAGGGGCAGAGCCGTGATGGTTATCACTTATAGGTTTCTGAGAAAACAAGTCATATTTTGGAGTTCAGTCATGTATTCATCTCGCCACCTGTGCAGGTGTATGGAGTCAGCACTTTTTAACCTAGAGCCTAGTACCTGGTAGTTCAATCCTGGCAATGACACCTTCAAGTCATTAAGGCTTTGTCCCTGCTTGCTGTCCTGGGTATGAGAGAACTCCTCACAGTTTGAACCTGTGAGAACAGGGGTGAAAATGTCAACACTCATTCTACAGAAGAACATACAAGGCAGATGGTGTATATGTGTCTACTGTCCCAACCAGTAGGTGTAGCTTTGATTTTTGCAGTTCTGGCAGGACTCAAGGTGCAACGCTGTTCATCCATTCGTCCACGCTGAGATAAACTCATCATGTTGAAGATCTGCTGCTGTTCAGGAGAATCCTGTTGAACATTGGACAAGAGATTTAGCCATACTTAAATAATGTACTGTATATGTATATCTATCACAATTCATTATCGCCCAATGTAAATCTTGACAAAAATTTCTCTATTACAGCAGAACTTGTGGAACCTATATGGGTATCAGTGTAAAATATGAATGTTCATCAAAATATAAGCATTTACAATATATTACATTGTCAACAAATTGTGATGAAATATATAGTAGGGAGAAGCATAAATACAAAGTAAATCATTGAGCACTTTCTTTTAAAATTTTGATACAATTCTGTATAAAACATTACAAAAATACACAACTTATAACTATACAAAAATAAGAACCACACATCAAGGCTAAAAATGTATGTTATGTTAGAGAAGACCTACCAGCACAGAGTCGGTAGCTCCTGATTTTGAGTCCATTTCAGCAGCTGCTATTATGAAAAACCAGCAGTGCTGGTTCGGGCCCTAAAAAAGGGAGAAGGTCCCAAACTGAAAACTACATAAACTGAAAAACAGTACAGAAAGTTACACACAAGTACTTCCTGTAATCAGTGGAAAATCCATTCAATATGTCTTGAAAAGGAACTACTGTTTGTACACTGGAAATGATGATCCCAATCGATGCTAGTCCGAATGTGGACTGGACATGGCTTGGTGAGAGGCTTTTAAATAGAGCTAAGTGCTGAGTATTAACCCATTGCCATTAAGACCCCATCCAGTGCCCGGCTGTTAATATTACCATGTGTAATCCCAGATGAAAACATAATCCTCAGCATGGAGAGGGATCATCTTTTTCACTGGTAGGTAAACATGTTCTGCCTTATGGCCCAACATTTTACTTAAAGTTGTTTTTTATTTGAAGCTACCGTGCTCTCATTAAATGTTGAAAGAAGGAATATACCCAGGTCGATATTTTTACACTTGTACTGTGGGTTCATAGCAGATGATGAAGCAAGGTAATTATAAAAAAAACAATGAATGTGTAAAATAGGCAAGGATATTAAGAGATATTAAAAGGTAGTTAAGTTGGCTATCAAAGTCAAAAGATATACAATAATTCAAAATAATTTTGAGCATGGACGTTAATTCTTGACCTGGGCTCAGCATGTGTACCAAAGCTTGTAAATGAACCATGAGTTGATTTTTTTTTGTTACACATTTAAAACAACTTTTTATTCCCATTCAAAGTCCTATGGAATACTACACACAAGACAGAGTTTAATGTGTAACTTATGTTTCTTTAATTACTCCTTATTAACAACAAAGAAACAAACACCCACCACACTTGCTCCCAGCAATATATTAGCATATATGATAAATGTGCAAGATCATAAAACAGCAGTTGAGACATTTTGTCTGAGATTAAATTTCCTTGAGGAGGGGGGAAAAGATTTCACACACTACATTTACAATGCAAATGTCTACTGACCTATGTACATCTTCCATATACCTACATTTCTTGGTGTGAGATGATCCACTTTTGTGAAAACTATGCAATTTTTGGATATAAAATTAGGCAAATCAAAAATACAGTAACAAAAATAAGAAAATGAATCAGAACAGTACAGTACAATAATCAAAATATCATCAATATCTTATTAAATAGTTTAATATAATGTAAATCACAGCAGCATATAGATCCCAAATGACAAAACAATAAAAATAACACTCTAAAATAAAATTATGAATCACAAATGTTTCCCTCCATGGCTAGATTTAAAAATTCTCTTCATTCTCACATCAGCTGTCAGAGATTCTGTGACAGAGGTATCGCATATAAAAGACGTTACACCCTATGTTCCAGTGTGCCCCACCCTGTTCAGGGTCTTACTGTCTAACAATCAGGATTAGGAACTTGGTCCAGACTCTTCAGGTCATTAAGGAAGCTGGTTGGAGTCAGGATGTGAGACGACCCTGTCAAGGAGAAGGGATCATTATATTTGAAAAAGAAAAGAAAGTAAAAAACATTTCCTGGAGAAGCAGGTGCAAGGAGCTTTGTGTTTTCAACAATGATTGCTTACCAATCAGCACTTCCCATTTCCCTTCAGTGGCTCGAGTGACTTCATAGGCGGAACGCATCTCCGACTGTGACACCCCACCAATCACAAATATAATAAGCCGAGGGCCAGAGCGATATTCTGTTGGAGACTTATTTTTGTGCCAGTGTCCGAAACGTGCACTGCTGTAAAAAGAATAAAAACAATAATTAAGCAACGAGTAACTATTACTAAAACTAAAGCCTGTCTGTGATCCATGATTAATCAGATCTAATTACAGCAACTGCTATAATGATAAAGTATTTTTTTAAATAATGACCCTGATGAATATACCTGAATTTGAAAATCCTACAATAATTAGTTTTGGTGAAATGCATCCAAAACAAAAGAAAGCAACGGCTTTTTCCAGCCTGGAGGTAAACGTAAGGATTTACTTACAACCGATGGCCATATCCGGTTTTATATGGCCAGTCATATATACTGTAGCTAGGCAACATTCTAGTGTTAATAGTAATGACTACTCAGCTTTAATTCTGCACTTTGCTAAAAGCAAGGAGACGAGCATTGTGCATTACGCAGATTATGACTGAACCCAGGTCCATCAGTGTGGTGCATAAGCACCATAATCATGGTGGGTATTCCCTGAGGGATTATATCCCTATTTAAAGCAAAACTGGTTTAATTTCAACTTTTCACCTTCAACCAGCTTTGCCAAAAAATTAGTTTCAAATAACTGGGATAAAAGCTTTGATTTGACAACATTTATCTGTCTGTGCCCCCAGATAACTTTTTTTGATAAAAAAAAACAATTTCCTTGAAACATTAGAAAATGATTAGGTTTTAATGTTCTTCATTTTAAACATTGTTAATTAACCGTTAACCATTTATTACTTCATATATCTTGAACTCTGATAAACTTAACAATGTGAAGCTCATATGTGATCATATTTTTTCTTTTCTGTTTCCAGCACTCACCTGACTGCTGTCTGAGTTGTATTGATGGGAGCAGGATCAGAGATGAATGGCCATTGCTTTCTGTCCAGTTTGTCATCTATGGCATTCTGTAATACAGAAACACAGATGTTGTCAAATGTTGAAAGCAAACTGGAACCTGAAACATAATTTTGGCTTTAATACCTCCATGACATCTTTAATGATGGGTGTCCATCGAGAGAGCTGGTATGTGCTTTCTTTGCGCTCCTTCCGATCTGGCAGCGTTTTTCCAGCATTACGACCCTAATAGACAACACTTATGTAAAAAGTACTGAAGGAATTAAATTTAAAGTGAAACAAATTGAGATTGTAGCCAAACTGTACTCAGGAAAATTACCCCAGCTATGATGTTACAGCCCAGGTTCTGCAGATTGGTGATGATGTTGCTGTCCGCCTGTATGTTAGCATGCTGGATGAGCTTTGTAAGGTTCTCCTCCCCAATGCCTACATGGATAACCAGACTCTTTATTAAACAAGACTACATAAAAATGTAGTGTATGGCTTGACTGTGTACAGGCATGAGAAATCAAAGATTCAACTGTTTGTTTCTTTTTTTCCATATAGACATATATGTTGGCATCTTGGTGATAGCTCAGTTATGAAATTCTAACGCACCATGGACTGTCTGTCTTGCCAGGTTGCTGACAGCATTGTCAGCCAGTCTTAACAAAGCATAATACTGGTAGTTGCTGTTTTAGCAGTGCAGGTTCCCACCAGGCATGCAATGGTCGGCAGGCAGAACTCTGCAAACACCTGACATTGGAGCCGAGAATGTAATAGTAACTCGCTTAATCATTATGAAAATGCAACAGCCAATGGAAAAAGTCCAACACTCAGCCAGTAACTTTGTCACTCACTCAACCAGTAACGGACATTTATGTTTGTTGGGCAGGCTGGGCCATGGTCGAGCTGAAATGTTGAAGGCAACGATAACACTAGATTATCTGCTATTCACTCCATATCAAAGCTTCCTAACATGATAACCTTTCTGATTAGCAAGTATCCTTCTGTGAACAAAACAATGTGATGCTGAAACAGAAAGGGTGGTGACAAGGGGCACACCTTTTTTCTTGTGGAATATGTACAGCAGTATGATGCGGATTTTGTCATATGTCTCAATTTCTTTGTTGAGAAGCACAGGCACAATGCTCTTCATGGCATCTTTCAGTGGTTCTCCCTCTGCATTTGCTCCCATTGCCAGGTCCTGTAAAAGACAGCCATGGTTAACTATTAACTGCTGTTAGAATGGGAAAAAGCACTTAAGAATCAAGTCAGCTGACTGCCAACTCACAGGATTATTTGCCTCTCAACAGCATTCTATTTTTTACCACTTCCACTTCCCCTTTTGTCAACAAGATACAGCAATAGTAGTATTACTCTTTCACTGAACTACTTAAAAGGTTAATACAGGCAGTACATGCACTGTAAACAGCTCTTTATAATAATCTCTGTATTATTTTTTTTCGCTAAACAGACAAAAAAAAAACATCCTTAATTGCACAGTAAACTTCCTGGGTTGTGTAATCTATTAACTATATCAAAAATAATGGAAAAATGTTGGCCCCATAACTTGGGCTTTTCTACTTACATCTAGCTTTAGGACTTCTCTTTAGTGCAACCCTGGGCACCGTGTGACCTCTCTAAAAACTCTTGCTGAGCTTAATAATAAATTTGCCTTGTTAGGGCCAATCAGCAACAGTGTTTTTTGTGAGCAGCTGAATCTAGAGTGTGGCAAGAGAGGCACTTAAAAATACAGCACGTCATTCTGTCAATAAAGCTACACACATACATTTGTATCAGGTTGCCCAAACAATGTGGAACACTTAAACAAATGACAGCTGACAGAGAGCTGTTGTTGTTTGGATCACACCATTTATCTAAGAGCCAAAAAATGTCTACTGGATTAAAGAGGCAGCTTTCAGACATGTTGACAATCCATTAGTGCAGTCAAGTGATTCACTCGTACAAAATATTAACACTTGCATTTGATAATGCCACAACCATGCATCACTTCCTGTGTGCTTGTGACTCATCTGTTACGGGACTAAATGGAGCAGCGTACATTCCGTCAAGGATACAAAGCATGTCTGGCGCATCCAAATGACACACTGGGACTTGGCACTATTCTGAGCCGTGGATTTATCCCAGGCTCATGTTGATGGAAGGATTTCTACATTACCACGTAGCACATATATGCGTTTTTATAAATGCCTTTACACTCAGATATGACATAACAGCTTCTTCTGCATTTCTGTGGATATAGTGATGTTTATGTCCGGTCCCAAGCTTCTTATGCAATATTACGATTATGATTCTCCATTAAAGAATTTTTTTTTTTAAATAAATAAATCACTAGAGCGTGCCAGTGGCATTCGAACATACCCCAGAGAATCTATAAATAAAGACGCCATCACATTGAGGTCACTTAGTGTGTGGAGTGAGTGGGATGAGTAATTCCTATGACAGATTTTCTCTCCAAGATACTTGCTATCAGTGATTAACACAGTGGGGCATCTATATGATGTTGATCTCTTGTAATATAAAAACCACAGACTGACAGGCTGCTTTGTAAACAATGTATGAGATGACAAATTCCAAGAATACTAAGTTTAATGGCCCAGTGGGCCTCTATGGGCACCTTTCTCTTCAGGGATAGGATAACTCTTTATACCTCCGGTTATAGATGTACAGAAGGCCGTATAACTGTGAAACTAAATTAAGTGGATTTCCTCAGTATAATTAAAAGAAGGGCAAATATGTTTTTTTCCAACTGTCCGCACTGTTTGTTGCTATGATGACAATGCTCTTTGTGTCCTACTTGCTTGGAGTCAAAATGTTACTAACTTCATTTGCACATGGAGTACTGACCTGTTCCACTTCACAGAGCTTATCAAGAGAGGCCTGGAATTTCTTCATACAAGCTTCAGCTAGGTGCAAGTGAGTGGAGTACTGTGAATGAAAATACATCAAGATTATTACCGTTTTTTATGAATTTGTACATCTCTTTTGTTTGATTTGTTGGTTCTCATCATAAACAGTTGGGAGAGTACTCCTTTTACAATAAAGAAATTAAATCATGTGATGTTGATGCTTCATCCCACTCACCATGCTCAGCTCTTTCTGATACTGAGGCATTTTCTTTAACATCTGAGACAGATCTTTGATGTTGGCCTGAAATGCAAAACATTTGATCAAAATTGCACAATCACTTTAAAAAAAGTATTTGTGTTATATTATGAGCATCCTGGAATAACTGAACCAAAATGAGTATTGCACATCACCCCTTACATTATCAGTGCACATTCTCTTGCTCTCACAAAAGGTGCGAAGAAGCTCCGTCACTTTCCTGCAACAGTGGGTTTGGAAAATGATTAGTCATCTTATGCAGGAACACAATTGATTAGTAACCTTTATAATATAACTGAGTTATACAAGTTGAGAAACCGAAGTAACCATAAAATATTTTTTATTTTTAAACATGAAACTAGGTGAAAACAATGACCATGTTGGGAAAGATGACAGTGAAACCAAACCATGGGGAGATAAGACAGATATGTCCTCAGGTAGTAGTGACAGACTTACTTAGTGACATCTGCGATGTGCATATGTCTGAGCTGTACCCAGAGGTCATCGTCTTCATCCAATAACACTTCTCGCTCTTTTGAATCCCCAATGCCGGTTGTCTGATAACTGAAAGAAATGAAACAAGCACATTCATGCAACACATATTAGTATGGAGAAGTGTTATTGACACTGTCCTACCCCCCATCCCAATCAGGTGTGTGATAAGATGTTCACTCACGTATAGATGTCCTGTTTGATATCTAGTAAGTCATGGGCCATTGCCTGGAAGGTCAGCTCATGTAGAATAGGTGAGATGGGATCAAACCCACGGTCAACAATCAGTAGCTGTGATCGTGCCTTATCTGCACCCTAAAAAGCAAAGAATAAAAGGAATATCATCTGATACAACTGAAAGATAAAATTTACATCACAAATGCATAATTAAGGAGTAAGGTGTCTATATACATATATATTTCTTTCTTATTCTTAATTTGTCATGACAAGAAAGTCTTATTAGCTTTTATCTATCAAATTTGATATCACTGCCTGATGCAGCATGAGGCAGCACTTCAGGAAACTTTAAATTTCAACTTAAGTTAAAAAATAATAATAGAGAAAATACTTGAACAGTGCTGCTTATTGATGCACCTCAGATGTGAGGGGGGGATGGAACCAGTAATACATGCCTGTTAAGACTCATCTCAGGAGCAAGGAAAGGTCAGCTAGGAAAGACAGAAAAGAAGTAGGGAAAGATCCAGAAAAGCATGAAAAAAATAATCAACATGAAATTAAAGAAAGAAACAAGGGGTAACCACAATGTGTGAAGGTAAAGAGCAGCTGAATCCCAAAATATTGTATATTCTCATATACGGAAAAAAATATTAAGCAGGGGGAAAATAGCAGTTCATGGCTGTTTTCACACCTTTTAAGTCTGGTTAAATCAGACTGTGGTTCATTTTCAGTGTGAACACTGCTGTAGGAGTCAGATGTAGTCTGTTGTTGAGCACCTTTCTGTTACTTACAGCTACATGTTAAATTCCATGTTTCTCTCACAGAAATACACAGTAGTCCAAAAACAGTACTGTATTTTACTTTATGGCTCTCACCCGAGGCACATCTGTCCACTAGGCAAAGTGAACATTCTCATGTGGTTGGCATGGATTTGTCTTTGTGTGAAAAGACACTGACCCAAAGGGAAAACTCCAAATTTACAGATTAATTTAGTGACTTGGAAAGGAGCAGATGAACTATAGGTGTGAAAACACCTTAAAAATTCAGTTCACCAAGTTTTGAGAAAGAATTGTATTAATACAATAAGGCAGTTAAGGATTGGTGTAGATGGTGGTTAGACTTGGTTCCTCACCTCTCCCATGCTTGGGTTGTCAGCTTTGTGAGCAATGAGGCGCTGGTGAACCTCATCAGCCAGCCTAGCAGTCTCCTCTGATCCTCTAGGAAAAAGCATGTAATACCACAGAATCAGCATATAAGTTCAGTAACAAACTCATTTCGGTGTACGCAAGGCTTTCATACTTGCGGTAACGGATTGCAGGGTACTCCTTAAGTGTGTCACATAGGGTGGCAATCTGCTCGGCCAGATTTTCCATCATTTTATCTTTTTCTTCATTGGGCTTAGAACTATAGAAAAAGTGCAAGGAGGCTGGGTCATCCAGGGAGAATACCTGCAGGTATGAGAGGAATTATTCATATTAGCTTTGCAACAACCAAACTACACTATTCAATATTTTTATAGTACACTGATAACGAAAAAATGACTGTGTAATGTGATAGTGTGGCATAAATTCAAAGAGATCTATGATCCCACTCCTCTCAGCTCAATGGAGCATTTAGCATCTTTCAGATGGCTGTTTTGGTTTAAAGAGAAAACCTTTACTGATGTGTTTCACTCGTTATGCTCTCATCATTTTTATTTCTAGATGCAGCAGGCATGGGTTACAGTGATTTGTTTTGGGTAAACCCACTACATGACCAGCACCCAACGCCACACAGACAAACCTAGTGAGTAACTGTTGAACATAGTTGAGAATTTTAGTAGCTAGAGTTAAGAGATTATGTTCTCAACTGGTGTTGTAAACCAAATTACACGTACAATCAAAGTGCATGGGAACAGTGTGGCCAATAAAATCTAATTGGTCAAGGGGCAGATTGTTTCATACCTGAGACTCATACGGCAGGAAAGCAACATTGATCTCTTTTAATGTCTTCACAACCTTGGCAACTCTGGATCTCCCGATCTCAGCAAAGAGACCATCTGGACAAGCTGTGGAAGAATACATTTTAAAACTGTTCATTTTGAGAATAACTTATAAAGACCTTTCCTATAGGTTTCAACACCGTTATTCATGAAATTCAACTATGAAATTATTATGCAAATATACACAGTATACTGTACATACAAACAGAGAGAATCTTACTGTCGGTAAAGAAGATGTGTACTGCTTTGTAAGTAAAGGTAGTATCTTTGAAGTCACTGATGAGAGCACGAACGGACTGTAATTGAAAAAAAACATTTTTTTTTTAACAGATTATGAATATGAGAAAAATAACATCATAGAGGGAACTCTACGGAAATAGGCAAACTCTAACCTTCTCCACTGGAGAAATCAAATAAATGGCCTCCAAACTAGAGATGGGCTCTCTACGTTTGTTGATGTCTTCCACAACTGAAAAGCAGGAAAAACAAGAATAATGCTTAAATGTTTTATAGTTTAACTTGATCCATATCACATTCAGTGATAGTGCTGGAAATAGTTTATGGTGTGTGTGTGTATGTAGAAGGGCACAAGACCAATATTCCATGGGAAACTCAACCAACTGGTAACTGCTTTTAAAAAGCTGGCAGAAAGTACTTTCACAAATGTGGTATGGACGCAGTGGTATGAACTGAATCGCTTTCATTTTATTCAAATCAGTCAGTGAAAATGTTACCCTTGGGCATTTTCTAAATAGAAAGGATTACTTCTATCCAGATGCATTGTAGGGAAGAGGTTGAGCCTTTTATATCTGTTCAGGACAACACATCTCAAATGTGAAAGTAAAGCAACACTTGTGTATCTGTTAGCTGTGTAAAGTTTTATATTGTGTATATCCAAACTAATCCATAGGAAGCTATCCTGTGCACACTTACTGGTCACCCCCTCTGCCAAAATATCTGACATCTTGCAGCAAGAGGACAAAATTCTCATGCTCATGTGGTCCACAATAAGAACCTGAAGAAAAAAGAGATGAACAAGGCATGTAAATTCAGCATTAAAAAAAAAGCTGTTTTTTTTTTTTGTTCTCATTGGGAAATTGTTACCTTCCATTCTCCATCCTTCCTCACACTCTTAATGACACCATTCAGGATTTCTGTAGGAGAGAAGAAAAATATCCATATAAGATTACAATAAAATCTCAGGAAACATTACAAATGTAAAAAAATGTAAAGCAGGTGAAAGTATTGAGAGTTGTAACTCCAATACTTGTAGACTCCAACAGACAATACAAATGGTGTCTTTTGGTAGCTATAATTCTCAAAATTCTCAAAACACAACAATTTCAAATTTTGTGCAAATAACTCTCCTCATTGTAACAGTGGGGAATTTAATCTACTGTGAATCACTGGCTAAAGAGTTTAAAAAAACAACAACAAAGATTGCCTGCAGTTTACACGAGACACACGACGAAGAAGGTAACATTTTCCCGTCATTTTGTTTGTTTGTCAGCAGGATTACGCAAAAACTACTGAATGGATTTGGACGAAATCTGGTGGAAGGATGGGACGTGGGCCGAGAGAGATGCCATCTCCAAAGGGACTTTCTTACACATAAGAACAAAAAGAGATAAAGGTGAAGAACTACAGTGATGTGATATGTCTTCGCTCAACTTCCTTGTTCAACCTCATCATTAACACAGCAGGGACTTCCTAAAACATATGACTCATTGTGTGCAGTATGCACACCAGTTCTTTGCTTATTGACAAGATAGTTAGCTAGTTATAGTGGTTCAAATTCAACTCAGCGGTTGATCGTGGAAGATACACATTATTGCCCTTCACCTTCTCTTTACTATCACTGTAATCACAACATTATGACAGGTTTTGTGACTGAAGTTATTGGTTCGATCTCTGCTTCCTGAGCTACTTGTATAACCAGTACACACCTAAAGATTTCGGCAGTTCTGACTGAGGGTGAGTCCACGCACCTGTTAATAACTTCATTTCCACTCTTAAAATATTGGACCTTCATCTTTATTGAGATCATTGTCGATGTGTGGCTCACAGCACCAATGTCCCGGCTCCATCATGGGCGCAGTGAAGGAACTTCCTTCTCGGTTAGCTCGCTAGCGTTAGCATAAAACTTCGGACTGTCACAACATTAACACTCGCCACGCTCGTCGACCCCTTCGTCCGCCGAATGTCACAACAACAAGCCACCGTCTACCGACCGAGGACCTCGTTCACAACACCCGCGACAAAACAACTCTCCTCTTTTCATCCGTGACGCACGTCATTTATCTCGGCAATGTTGGCAGAGGAAAAACCTTTGGTTGGCGCGCGTCACCTGCAATGTTTTGTGTTCAACGTCAAACTTCCGTCAATCAAGCCGCTACGGGGTTCGGTTTCTAGTCAACTGCCTGTGTCTATTCGGATGTAATAAACGAAAGCAGACACGGTACGAAAACTGTGTCACTTACTTTCTCCCACTACCGCCTTCAGTCCACTCGGTGCCATCTTGACAGCAGGTTGGTCGGTCACTTCCTCGTCAAAGCCTGTTTGGTCTGTGCACGCAGGTTATGACGGCGAAATACTGCCCCCTACCTTTTTTTAAAGCATCTACAGTCCCTGACCTTTTTCTGAAGGTTCACTGTAATCTGTGCCATTATAGTTGTTTTAGGGGGTGGATCCAATAGAATACAGGATGAGTTAAGAGAGTTTTTATGGCACAGACAGGACACAGGTCATTTTGAATCTCTTTGTGCTTGTTTATTTTGTTTCTCGTGTTCTTGAGTGTCTTTTCTCATTTGTTTTGTCTCTTTTTAATCACTATGTCTCTTTGTTGAACGTTTTGCATGAACTCATTATGTTTGTGATTTTGCATCTCCCTTGTAGTCATTTTTTGAATAATTTGCATCTCCCTTTCATCACTTTGTGTCGAGTCATACATACGAGTCCATCTATTTTGTTTGTTTGTTTTAGTTTTGTGTGTGTTTGTAGTTGCATGCTTGACTTGAAGAGTTCTGGCATCTTAGACCCATCATCCCGGGGCTGATCCATCCACGAGTAAATAAATCATCAGTACTTGGATGATCATCATCATCCAAATATTATAATACCATATTTTGAATGTGACTTTCACAATGAGTGGCGGCTGTGGAAAAGAAACAGCTGCAAGACAGAAATACATACTCTCTCTTGGCAATGTCTCACAGACTGTAAAACATCCAACTGCCCACTTTTAATTGTCAAATAAATTTGATAGCATCATCTGATGGGCCTTGGGGAAGTCAAGTCATCTCTTTATCAAGATGGATGACAAGTTAATTTGTTATGCATGATTGTTGTCAGGAAACATCCAACACCTAAGATTGTATGGACAAGCCAAGCAGTCTGCTCATATACTGTATTCATACTTGGGGGATCACAAATAGTTGTGCTGGTTTGAGGATACCAATGTCATATTCAAAATGATTTGTGAACAGGTACTTTTAAGCATGTCAAAACCAGTGTCACCTCTTTAAACATGCATTAGCTTACAATTTTTGTGTTTGTATTCCTGAATTTGAAATACAAGTAACTGCTTTTGAACAAATTCTTTATTTACGCCATGGTAAATAAAGGCAACTTACACCTTGGAGTTGCCAAGTACAACAACAACCATCCAATCAGAAACTGATCAGGCAAAAACCTGCTGCAATCCTGTATCTGAACTTGTGGGAACATTTACTGCCTCTGAATTGAATACAATCAAACAGCTACTTTGTTTTTATGTTGGTGCTCGGTTTAGACCAGTTTATGGAATATTGGTTTTACGTTTAGCTCTATTAAAGTGTGTGTGGGTCAGTGTCCAATGGTGTAATCCAATGATAAAATGTTGTAAAACTCTTAACTGAAAAAACATGTTTAATAGGCACCACACCTCTCAAAATAAATCATGACAATTGCTAGCATCCTCCTGGGTATGTTATTCAAAAAAGTATTTTATTATGACACAATCGGAGCAACTCAACTGATCAGGCATTTAAATACAAGAATTCTGTCACTTGAACATTTATTAAACAAAACATTAAGCTTAGTAGGTATAACTACTTCCTGGAAACCCTCCAGCACTGTTAACTTCACAGAGACTTCCAATGTGATGCGGTCTTACTCCAGTCCAATCAGTTTTCGTTTGCTCAAAAGACAGTTCCGAAAAATCCTGTATTGGTGCTGGGAACTCGTTCATTTTTCCAACATATAATCCTCAATTCTCAGATTCCGCAGAAATATTTTTTAATAATCTTTTCTCCTTGCGAACGCGCATTCGCTCTTTAAAGTCCTCCAACTCTTTCCTCTGAAAACAAATGTAGCACAATGTTTCAGGGTTAAATCGTGATAGAAAATTTGGAGAAAAAGGATTATTGTGTCCGTGTCTGTGTCATTTAGCTTGATGATGTAACGGGAAAATAATAATATGGACCACATGGTTTTTAAATCAAAAAAGCTCATGGTGGGGAGCTATGAGTGTGCAGTCAGTACAACAAACATTATAAGCACATGAGCTCTGTGTATTACACTTACATGCAGTGCCTCGTTAGGGGGGAAGATCTCCCTCTGGATACCACACAAGGTGCCATGGGAGTAAAGAGAAGATACATCTGTTACTACATGGACACCAAGCAGGAGTGGACTGGTGTCTGAGTGTATGCATAAAAATGAAAGAGCTTTACTGACCTTTCTCTTTACTACGTATTCCTCAAAGTATTCTGCTTGATTAGAGATCCAGAACATGGTCACAGGAAATGATAGATACAGCATCATCTGTTCACAACAAAAACAAACAGACTAGCTAATGGAGTCGCAGTAAAACAGCATTACATCATGGCCACGGTTAGCCTCGTGATAGTGACTAGCTTGATCAACGCATTCGTACGACTTTAAACCTTACTATATCAATGGCCACACACGTTGTTCTAAAACGTTTGCTACTTACTCTGAAAATCTCTATTTTCACACCCATTTTCACACCAACTTTGGACCTACAACGAAAAACTGTTATCTAAGCCCCAAACATTGCCGAAGACCTTCACACAGTAGTTCCGGGTTTCGAGGTCCAATCCCTGGGAATCCACGACGCATGCGCCAGAGTTGTCAGAAATGAATATTTTTTAGCAGACATAAAAAATTGACAGTCAAATGGCATATGATTTTGATAACCCCCCCATGTATAACAAAAAAATGGAAATCTCAAAATCTGAAGCTTAATTTTGGATCGACTTTCGGTTTTATAAAAGCATTTGGAGCAGTGACTGTCCACTGAGGGGCGCCGCAAACCACTACATTTGTAAATAAATCATGCTAAGCAGATATACAATAGAGGTCGTCTATACAAAATTTAGCAACAATGTACATTTAAATTGTGTACAATCAGGACAACAACATTGATTGAAACATTAACGAAGAATATGATCTGGGAGGACATTTCCAGGTGCCACCAACAGAAAGGACCTGAGCATCTAGACCTCCTCTCCACCACGGAGAACTGGAAAGAAGAAAAGACTACACCAGCATACAAGTGGCAAAACCAAGCACATCATTTACGTGTTAAGCAGAAAGAAACAACCTCACAATAGGGAAGGACAGACGTGGATGGAGGCTTGGGCACCTTAGATCCAGGTCCAAAACACCTGGGATGATGCACACACAGAGAATCAATATAATATATTATTGATCCCTAGGGGAAAATGGGTTTCGTTAAAATTTCGCCGGTATATATATATATATATATATATATATATATATATATATATGTGTGTGTGTGTGTGTGTGTGTGTGTGTGTGTGTGAATTAGTTATGATTTATTTGTTAACGTAAAGATGTACTAAAAGCAGATTGATTCGACTCAAATAGAAAGTTAAGTGAGGAAACTTTTAAAAGCTCACATATACCCTCTTCTGTCACTCCATCTGTAAATTTCTTGGCGTGGTGAGTCAGAGTATTTCAACATTTATTACGGTGCATTCACTGTAAAGATAAAAAATATCTCCTCTCGGTTGCCGCTAAAGTTGCCGACGGCGTGACGCGGTCTTTACGTCCCCAACGAAAGACCTACGCGTGACGTCACGGACAACGAGAGGTGTTCAGGATCCTCGGAGAGAAAGATCCCGCGCGCCCTGGCAACCTGATAAACCCAGGTAAACGCCGTTGTTTCAAACATTATTCTGCCCGTCACGTTGTCACAGTAAACCGAAGGAGTAGACAGCAAGAAACACGGTAACAGTGGCGTCAAGGCTTAAAGCGCCGATGTCCGGCGCCCACAGAGAGCGTTCACTTGCACGGCGGCCTGTTCTGCCTAGCTAGCTTGCTAGCCAAAGCTAGTTGGCAGTTGTCTATCCAAAGACACAATAACCGCACCTCCATTGTGTGTCTGGCTGACACCCCTTGTCTGTCTCACCCACCGCTGGCCACAAATACGTTAGAAGTAGCCCAATACATGCTGCTACGACCACCGTGTTGGGCATCTATCGCTAGTTTGCTCGTCGACTGTCTTGTGTTGTGGGAGACGGTGACGCCGTCACGGTGATGATGGCGCACACTCAGACTGGGGCTATTATCTGAGAATCAAGTCAATGGAGCAGATTACGAAAATTGAATTCCAATGTTCATTTTCCATAGCTAGCAAGCACGATATTGGAAACAAAAAGACCTCTACCTTCGCACTCGTCCAGTTCTGTGCACAGCACGGACGTCCATTACGAAACCAAGGCAATAATCTATGCCCTGTGGCCTAACGTTAGGATCTTGGCTGCTCGACGATGGTCGCTCGCCAGCAGTCGTTACTTTGCAATTCATCGTTTTATTCATCACATCTGGTAATGATCCCTGTCGCAGACAGATGTGTTTTGGGTGGTGTGTGAGTGTTTGTCTGTGAGTGTGTGTGACTAATGTAGCTGGGTATTACAGACACAAAGCAGTGGCATTCCGCCGACTGGTGTGTTTAAACAGATTACTCATGCAGCGGCCCGTTACTTAGCATTTTGTCCCTGCTGTTTTCCTTTAAAGAAAAAAACAAAATTTTACAATCGTGAAACATGTTTTTTTAATATTATTATAGTGTTTGGCCATTGCTATAACAGCTGGACGCCCCATACACAACAACATATACGCTTATCTAATGACACTAGCATACCTGTAGTCACATAAGAAGACTGAAGCAATGTAAAGCTCTGGGCATACCGCTACTGGTTACAAACGTCTTTAATCTCACTACTCCAAATTAATGTTCCTAGGTTAAAGTGAACAACTACTCCATGAGTTTGTAAATACTTTTTGAGTTCTCATAGATACCAAATGTAATGTAGGTTGGAAATGTTGAAAATGGAACCATAGTTATGTCAACCTCAAAATAAATGTTGATTTTAGTTTTTCAATTTGAAACTCATCAACTACCCATAACATTTAAGTGAAAAATAGTGCACGAGTTGTGATCTGGTTGGATAGTTTGAATCGCTGTGGAGAGTCCGGTAAGACCTGGATTTGCCTTTACAGAGAATGTTTCCAATAACCAGGCCTTGTTGTGATGAAGAGTTCCTTTATTATTCCTTTAGGTATCTGTAAGTGGTTTCTCAGAAATTGTGCTTGTCTTTCCAGGTGGTGGCATCAGTCTGGTTTTGTATTTTCAAATGGGATTTCTTGCCTCTGTGTCTGCTATAATTTAAAAGATGGGATTCTGGGAGGATTCACTGCCTGTTATGTGTGATGAGATCACAGATCACAGGAGTGGGTGTGCCTATGATCCTTTGATTATTGGCTCAACAGGGAT
This sequence comes from Scophthalmus maximus, assembly GCF_022379125.1. Lineage (NCBI taxonomy): Eukaryota > Metazoa > Chordata > Actinopteri > Pleuronectiformes > Scophthalmidae > Scophthalmus > Scophthalmus maximus. Next base: position 13,820,351 of record NC_061531.1, on the reverse strand, counting down.
TGTGTGATAGAGTTTTAATAAACAATTTTCAAGAATTTGGTATACAAGATGGGCATAAACAACACAAATAGTGAAATGTAAGTAAAATACACTTAACATGCACATAACTGTAGATGGCAGAACACAAATCATAATATTACAGGCTAGCAGTCAGCTTTGAATCACATCATTTAAATAGATAGAAAACAACTCTCCAAATACACTTACTGCTAAATAGAAACACTAACAGAGTGTACATATATGCATGGCCTTTCTTTAAATATAGAATTTAGAATAGAAAATTAATACGATATAGCAGCTCTCTTGACTTCAATGATTAGTCAGCTGTTGGACTGGCAGGCGGCGCTTATGGAAAGCTTTGGATCTGGGTTCACGCCTGGCTGTGATTTTGGTCATTGTCATGGCCTGTGCTGAGAGATGATTTTCTGTCCCTTGTTGTTTTTTTCTTGTTATTTTTAAAATTCCTCTTTTGGTTCTGTTCGCTCTGGTTTCGTTGCCATAGTAACACCATCCTTGGCCTATTTGTGTATGACCTCTGAATGAAAAGAATAGTGTGGTCTGGTAACAAATGATTGTGCAAGCAAAATCTGTAATAGTGTGTATGGGTTTATGTGCTTCATTTATCATTTGAATCATTGGCAGGAGTGTCACGTTGAGACTCACTACAAACACTGTAATGCTGCTACTGCTAAACATGTGTAGAGCATGGGATTTCTGGTGTCTCTTCATCCATATTAAAGCAGCATTGTTGTAAAACAGTGGTATATAGGGATGTAATAGTCAATACAGGCAATGCCTCTTGATCATGGTAATCATTTCTATTGCCTTTTTTAGTTTAAATGTATATTTTAATTTCATTTTAAATTTAATGATATTAAAAGCCGCCAGTCTAATGCCCATCTTTGGTTCCCGTTCTTCATCATTTTACAGTAGTCGACATACTGTCTGTACACAAAATCTACATATCACAATGCACTCCTGCATGTAGTTTCCAATGTAGCCGACCCGTTAGTCAATTAACTAGACTAAAGAGAATCTCTGATAGTAACAATTTATATGAAAACAGCAATCTGAAAATGTTGGAGAATTTTACAAAAGGAGAGTAGAGACCAAAATTATTGAGAGATGCCGTTTTAAAACTAGAAGACAGCATGGTCAAATTTGCAGAAATATTCTGATGCAATTATGTCAACATGGAACAGAATCTCAAAGGAATGTTTCCTACATCTTTTGGAATCCATTTCATGAAGAATTGCGGCTGTTCATCCTGTCTGTTGGAGAGTATTACCTTTAAGTTGATATGGCAAACAGTTGCTCATTTACTAACAATGCACAGAACATGTTGCGGCTGTCGGAAGGAGATTAGTGAGGCATTTCATGCAGTCGCTGACAAGATGTACAGAAGGAGCTCAGGATGCCAATCAAAAGACTTCAATAAGATGTCGCAACCAGAGGGAATCTGACATTTTATATGATGCAAAGCTTTGTTGAGCAGATGGGGGCACTAGTTGCATATGTTGCTGATTACCCTATTGAAAGCTGCCAGTGATAGCTTCAACAGGCACAGTGAGGCAATTTATTCTGTTGCAATTGTGCTTGGTGACTGATACAACAGCCTTTTTAGCAGTCACCAAGCAGTACTTTGAAGAGGGCAAAAAGATGAGCGATCTTTTGCCTTAAGTTGGATGAAATGGGTGGCAATGCAGATTCCAGCATATAGGATCCCCTAGAGAAGGTCCAAAAGAGTTGGCTGCTCAATATGTATGGATTCATTTTGGAGGAGGATGTCATGTTTGAAGAGTAAACCAAAACCAAAACTACATCACAGTTAGTCCATAAAACTAAAATCAAACACTAATATAGACTATTTAAAAACAACAACCATATCTTTATATGAAGACTTGGTTGTTGTGGTGCTGTTTATTTATCTCAGAAAAGGTCATATGGTTCTCGGTTATATCATACTTTCTGCTCAAAATTTTAAGAGTCAAGTTTTAGATGATTCATGTTATCTGGCTTAAGAAAACTCCCTCTAGAGGCACATTTTTCGAAGGCCACACTTAATTTTTTTTTTCACTGACACTAACCTCTCTTGCGGTGGCTGGAGCTGCTTATCTTTGGGGATGTGTCTGGTTTCAATTGGTGGTGATGAATAATGCAACTATCACCTGTTTTAGCAAGTTTTGGTCAGTCTTGAGTGAAACTGAGTCTTTTCAAGTGTCAGTTACGAAAAAGCACTGCTCACTGTCCCAAACAGATCTGCAAACTTCAGTGTGTGTCACTTTAGAATGGGAAATCTTATGGAGGGAGGATTTATGTTGTATGTTATCTAGTTTGCATCTTGTCATTGCTTTGCAGCTCTATGATTTCATGTTCTAGGTTGTCAGCCCATTAGCTGGTTCCATATTTAATGGATTAACAAATATATTTAGGTCTTTTTGCTTACTTTTTATGTATGATACCTCACGCCAAATGACTCCAGGGGTGTTGTACATTCACTAGCATATTAAAATTTTATAGCAGGCTGCACACAATGCACAATGTTACTTTGTCTGGATATAGCAGCTTCACAATAGAAACAAGTCACTACTTCACAAATTCTCCTTCTGAGTGAGGTTTAAGCTTCGTAGCTATTAGCCCACTCACCACAAAAGTTGCCTGCATTACATTGTCTCTGTCAGAGTGCAGTGTTGTGAAAGTTGCTTGTTGGACACTTAAGTCCCCAGCCGCCCAATAGCGTGTACTTAATCCAAGTGCATACTCATCCAGTTCAGCCGCATGTTTGCAACTACAATGATGCTCGAGATTGCCATTTTTGAGAGTGTGACTCCACAAACTAAACACACTGGATTGTCTTCTTCAATGAAGAAAAAATAAGTGTCCCATTTCTTTTAGAAGGCACCACATTCCACATCTACTTTTCTTTGCAGTCGCCGTTATGATTGTTAGCGACGAGGCACAACTGCTACAGATTTCATCTTAATTGAAAAAGAAGGCAGACTAGCATTTTGTGCTTGATTAAGTCCAGTCAATACATAACTATTGCAGTACTTAAAGCAAGGTTTGAGATGTGCTCAAATTATGATTTCCAGCTAATTGATTGTTAAGGGGTTTTCTGAGTGTAACTACAGAAGCATTCTTTAACATAAAAGGCTTTGGTTATTATTTTAACTAAGGACCTCTTTAACCGCCCTTTCTGTTGTTGTGCAGAACATAACTGGAAATACAGAAGTGCATTGCCTGTTACCTATTTCCCCCACTCCTGGTCCCTGTAGATTCCAGCTGCTCTGATGATTAATGGAAGCGCCCTCAGATTTTCTCGCAGTCTCATCTATGTGCACTGGTGCCACTTCCTCTGACCCAACCCCCAGTCTAAATCCAACTTTCTCCTTCCCTTTCCCCCTTCCTCACACTATCATCCCTCCTCCCTCCTTCTCGGTGTCTGAAAACCATCTCCCCCCACCCTTCCAGTGACAGGGCCATCGGTTTGGTTGACTTTGAATTGCTGTAGGTCAGAGCTTTGTCACTCTGGCAGCTGCTGTATTGTCTCTGGGAATGGTGCATATGGGAAGTGGGTCTGTGAGAACACCATCAGTGTCTGGCTGCAGCACAGAGTAGCTGCTGCTTCATTCATTTGGGAATACAGACATTGTGAATTTCAAACACCTGCCACCTGACAAGCGTTGTATACTATATATTATATTATAAGGAGCTTAAGTTGTAAAATGTCAGCAATATCCACTCACCATCAACTTTTGCCTCTCCCTTACCCGATGATTTTAGAGAGTGAAGAACAGGGTGGTTGTTGTTACTTTAGCAGCGTTGAGAGGCAGTTTCGTCAGGTAGCTTGGAGAACTGGTATCAAGTAAAAAAGGTTCCTGTATAGCTGCTTTCAGACACCCACTGAAGTCTAGAGACATTTGCTGAACCTTTCCGGAGGGGCTGTATGTGAGAATGCAAATGTTGCTCCAGACTTTTCTATCACTTTTCCTGCCAGCTCTTTAGTCACATGCGCCCATGTGTGAGCCCATGTTAGAATACAGCAGGAAAATCTCAGGAAGATTCATGGCGGGCGAGTGGGTGCTCTATCCAGACGCCACCGCTTGCCTGAATATTGTGGAAAATTGGACCCGAACATTTCCCCTGGGTTCATATCTGAATACAGCTTATGTGACATCTGGCTCTTTAGGTTGTAGCTTGAGTTGTGATTTCTGGCTAGCAGCTATGCTAACATATGTTCCCTGATTCTACCATAACTACACAGAGAAATCCTTTTTCTTTGGTCCTTTTGATAGGCATTAGGCATGCATTGTATTATGAGTCAGCATGTACCAGCACATTTGTATTTTGGCACTTTTGGTGTAACATTTAACTTGTGTTTAACTGGCCAACCAGGAACTTAATTTTTTGTTTGGTGAATTAATCTTTCATATTTCCTGATAGGAATTGACTGAGCCAAACTCATTGCCCAAGTCCTATACAATGTTAAATTTGTCTAGACAGTGAAGCAATACACATTGAAATTGGAAATAAACCAGTTCATCTGATTAAAAGAGTTCTGTACTTTATGCCGCCAATGGAACTGCGTTCACTGCACTGTCATGAACGTAATTACTGGAGACTGCTCTGCTACAGGAAGGCACAGTGGGTGGTCTCACTGTTTTGAAATCTTTCTGTCACACTCATACTCTGTGATCACATCAGTTTTCGTTACACTGGCCTACTTTATATCCAGATTATTCATGATTTAACCCGCCATTATTATTTGACCTGGTGTGTGTTTCACAAAAAGGGTTGTTTCAAAATTGGACAGCTTGTAGAAATATCTAAAGTCATTTGAATTTGTTGACCAGTGCTGTAACATGCATTGGTCTTCCAATAGATTTGCTGAAGTGGTCACTTCTGGGATCACTCTGTTTAACAGATCTGTCCCAATATCAGATTATTTCTCCTCAATAGTTTTAAGAATGAAAAACATCTTTTGTATTTGGTTAATCCAACCCCAATATGAAATGTCATATATGAGTAGAGGTGCAGTGCAGATATGGGAGCCCTTAAATTGGTGGGGGAAGGCATGTGCAAGATCACTCCAAGAGAGTGAGTGGGGGATGGGCATGATGAAATGGACGGAGGAAAAGACAAGAAGGGGGTGGGGTGTTAAAGGTGTAACAGAGGGAGCAAGAGGAGTGAGCAAGGACCTCAAGCTATTGATGGGTAACGAGGGGAGGGGTGGAATGAGCAAGCGCGGAGGAGGGAGGGGTGTGTGTGGGCTGAGGCTCTGCTGAATGAGGAAGCAGCAGAGCCATTTTTACTGTTGAGTAACTGCATGCTGGTGTGCTTGTGCTAGAGAGAGGGTGAGAGAACGAGCAAGGGGAACAAAGTGCTCCTCCGGGATCTTACCGGAGCGTTCTCCCCTCTCTCGCCTTCCTCTCTCCTTGTACACTGCCTGCTTGCTGCTTGTGTCCATTTAAGTCGGGGAGGCCCTGGAGAGGACACACAATGGAGAGAAGAGCCTGTGGCAACTGGGCCGTTGTACTGCTGAGAGGGGGATGGGGTAGAGAGAGGACCGGTTCACACAGCTAACAGCCTGCTGGCTGTAGGCTTCCACAGCCTCTCCTCCCCTCCTGGACCAAGTGTTTCCAGGCTGGGGCCTTTTTCCTGGAACAGCCACCCTCAAACTCCGCTTGGACTACGCTAAGGATTACTCACCATGTTCTGTGGGATTTTAGTATACATACTGGAGCCTGAAGAATAAATCTCTTCTGTGTTTTGGATGAGAGAGAAGGAAAAACAAACTCCTGTGTAATTCTTTCGAGTCCTTGTTTTTGTTTTTTGGTTTCTGTTTCTGTGTAGTGGAGTTCATAAATGGATTACAAGATGCACGCCAAGTCAAACGATTTACTGGATTTTCAAAAACTGGACGCCCTTCTGGAAAAAATTGCACATTCAGTCTCTGTGAAAAGGTAATGTTATCCGTGTGGTAGACTTTCCTACAAAGTTTTCAAATACTTAACAGAGTAACTGACATCTTTAAAATGATCTTTACAATCACTTCTATATAGAAAATACTGTCAATTGGAGTTGTGTTTTTTAGGATTATCTTATGATTAGCACTATCTCTAGTTTTACGTCGCCCAGCTCAACAATCCTGTTTAGATGCATGTCTTCTGTTTAGTGTTGCAAATAGTATTGTTATCCAGATTTCAGCCAGAAGCCATGAACCTACCTCCTGGTGATAATAGAGGGGGGTGTGGGGGAAGGGGAAGAAGGGGATTTTGTGTGTGGCAGTTGTAGAAATGTCTCCTTATTCCTGGTAGGGTTTGGCTTGCTTATCCTACACAGCTGGAAGTTTAACCTGAAAGAGCTGCCATGAGTCTTGCCTTTTCCTGTAATAATGTCCCTGACTCATGGTTAGACCATATGAGTCAGTTTGTGTGCTCATGCACTGACTCATATAATAAGTGCTTGTTATCTGTAAGGAGAACTTTATTTAGGTTAGCAACCTTTCGTAAAATGATTGTTTATAGTGATACCTTTAACACAAAAGTTAACAAAGACCCCTGTTGTGTGATATGTTTCAATGTCTAGAGACACACGAGAAGTAGCATAGGTAAACAATGCATGATAAGCATCTAAAACTACCATTAAGAATAGAAATTCAGTGCAATGGCCAAGAAGTGTTGGGAGTATTACCATAAAAACCATGGCAACATTTGGTTGATCTAGAAGCCAAGTTTTATAGGTAGGGAAAGACTGACTGATACAGCTGACGTCAGTTGTTTGATAATGTTAGCCTTTCACAGACATATCCATGTGAACGCATCTTTAGAAATCATTGCCATTTAAAAATAAAATAATAAGTATATTTCTAGGGAGTTTACGAGCGTTATCACCCAAGGCTCTTGCTAACTTCAGTCGATATCTGGCCTTCAGATGCCACTGGGTTATAGTTGAAAGTCTGTCCCTGATCATTGCCCATCATTTTTGGTGGTGTTGATAGTGGGTGGTAGAACTAGTTAAGCTCTATTGGCTGCTGTATGAGAGTTAGCTTGTTGAATCAGCAGTGGAGGCAACTCTCTTACTGGATTGAATCCAAGAAAATCTATGACTTCATAGATCAGTGCAGCGTCTTGTGATTTTCTCACCTGTGCCAATTCTTTTTTTTTTCACAGTTAGAAGGCCACTGGCTGCCATTGCAACATCATATCAAAACACCACTACATAACTTGATGTTCCAGTCACATGAAAAATACGCGGTAGTGTGTCCTCATCACAGGTTCAGATCACAGTTGTTTATGGTGTGGCTTAGTGGAGCTAGCTCTTGTTATTGTGCACCAAATTTGCACACTGTCAGTGCGGAATTGAATGTTTCCATGATCTTTTAACCTTATCTAAGGGGAACTTTATTTTGTGTTTTATGTAATTTATTATCACATACATTTACACCTAAGTTTAAGTCAGTGGGAGATATGACTTTCATCTGTATTCACCTCAATGGCACTCCTCAGGAGAGAAAAAAAACTCAAATAAAAGGGCATCAGTGTAAGCGATACATTGTGGTGTAATGGCAGACGTCAGCAATCGAGCGGAGCTGCTCTCTGGTGTAGGGTTGAAGGCGGTATTATGAGGGGTGAAAACTGGTGAATAGGTAAGCAGTGTTGTTCTTGGCCTTGTCATTGTGGTCCAATAAATATTTATTCCTTTGCTCTCAGGCAAAAACAACACACTGGCACTTACTAAGGGCCTCAAGGGAATCAGAAGGCCTACATTTTTTCTCGAAATTGACCCCCTCCTTCTCCCAACATACATGAATGATTAGTAGTTTACTTTAATGGAGATGCAGACATCTCGCTATTTTGTTTCCTCCTAATATAAGATGGTCACTGGAAGGATGCACACAGGACTGCTGCAGTGTCTCAATTTGCGTACTTCCATGCTCATACTTGCTATATACAAGTATGTAAACATGCTATGCACTGTAAGTACAGATGGTAAACACAAAACTGTCAAAAAGTTGAGTCTAAAATGATGGACACTTCTCACCCTCAATATCTTGGCCTTGTAGCAGAAACATATCTTTAAATTTGAGAAAACGGTGGCTAAAGAAGGAGGACAAGTTGTCAGCGCCAAGTACACACGCAATAAAACGTTCATAAGTGAAGGAACCACCCGAACAATATTTTAGGCAGGTAGCAATCTTGGTTACGTGTTGCAAATATCATTTCCGGTGAGAAGCCTTGTTTGATTTGGGACAGCACTACCTTGTCGGAATTGAGGCACCATGCCAGTGTTCTGACTGAAGTATCTGATTTGAGACACAGCATAGATTTCCCGGTGTGAGAAGTGCATCCCCCACCCTGGTAACCAGATCCACTTCCTCCTGAGAAAACATTCCACAGCAGTCTGCCGTGATGTATGTCCAGGTCAAAGGTCAACTGTTATTCCAGATCTGAGAACGACGTAGGACATGCAGCAGCAGGAAGTGGACCTCTTGATTGACCTCTGTTGGGGGCTTCTTCTGACTTGATTAGTCTCACATGCCAGCATTGCTCCTGTAGCAGGACAGCAGGTCATTGAGACTGGCTAATACTAATTTCTCATATAGACTGGTTGAATGGGATGTCACTATTGACGTCAACATCTAGTAATGCAGAGAGACAGCATTGGAGTGTAATCTTAACTGATTTGGAGATCTATGCATTTGATTATTTAGCTTAAAGCTGACATACTACTGAAATTGTGACATTTAAGAAGGGTCTTGACTACACCCGCATCAGTTGCTCATCAGTTGCTCCTGAAATAATGAATCAATTGAAAAAAATAAAGATCCATATTTGTACATATGTTTGATGACAGATGTGTAATCAACTATCATTACAAAAAGAGAGATGGGGACAAATGAAAATGACACTGCTTTATTTGATACGTCTATCATCATTAAAGGGAACTAGAAAGGCTCAGCGGGTTCCCTTTTCATTGTTCATAGTGAAATTTAAAAGACCAACAATCATTACTTCAATCTTGTCCTTGTTTGTTTTCCTATTACAAACCAAAAACTACGTTGGAATCCTCATTCATAATCAAACCGCCTGTAACTTCCTAAGAATGTTTGGTTTAGGTTTTGTGTTTCAATATTGTTTCAGTATAAAACGATACATGTGTTTTCATTGGAATTTAGATGGTAGTCGATATAGCTAAATATGCAACATTAATGAAAACGTCTTGTTCGTCATTATTATGGTTTTGAATAAAGATAATGGATGGCTTTTTTTTGTGTTTGAGCAACAAAATGGTATGTCAAGTGAACCTAGCAGACCCAGGATTAACAAGTGCCATCATTAAGAATTTATCATTGTTGTAACACACGCCCTTGAAGTTAATATTTTGCAAGCCGATTGAAGTGTGTAATCTAATAGCTGGAAGACATCTCCTGTTTCATGACAGGCAATGTTGGATTGTCTTTTTTCCCAAATGGCTTTTCTGGGCATGTCATACAGAGACACAAGAATATCAGATTTATAGTGAAACATAAAAATGTGTGCAACATGAATCCCAAACTTTGAGTTGGACCAGAGCTTTCATGTGTTCGTGAGAAAGACGGAATTGAGGAACAAAAGGCACCAACAGGCCAAATTACTTTCAGCAGCACGAGATAGGCAACATTTTAGATATATGCCTAAACTATAGTTGTCTGACTTCAGATTCATTGCACCTGTTTGTTTACACTTGTCGTGGTTGCATTGCTGCAATGTCACCGTCTGTCTGATGTTAATGAGCTGCTGAAGACCATCTGGCACTATTTGTGTGCGTATACATTATGAGACTTTGCTCCACGCGGCCCTGGACGCCAGCTGGAATAGGCTGATATTGTGGCTACATTTTTTGACTTTGCCCTTGTAGAAGACTTCCTATAGTGCTTGCTCCAGATCTGTTGATGCCATCTGTCTCGTGCCCGTAGCCATCTGGACTCTACCTGCCTGTGTTTGTGTGAATGCTGTCTCACGTTAGAATGGCGTCCCTTCTAGACTCATCATCTCCCCTCCAGCCTGTGCCAGCATCCTTTTACGATTTTTGTACAGATTAAAACTGCTCATTGGAGACATCATATTTGATTCAAAAACTGCTCAGAAATATTACTGAATAGAAGAATTGGAGGTCCTGTATTTACTTGCTCCAATGTCTCAGCAGAACAAATACTTTGTGTATCATTATTATTTTGACCCCCAGCAGTATCCTTCTCATTCACAATTAAATTTAACACAAGATCCAATGTAGCTGCCTCATTTGTATAACTGAAACAGGGACACTTTTATAATGGCAGTCTATACTAAGAAACCAGTATAGAGACTACCATATATTGTGTATTACACCTACTGTATTTGCATTATGTGAGCTAAATCAGATCACAGTTTTTTGAGGCTGTACTTTATTAGTTTCAATATCTTGTTACCTTTCATACACATGGAGTAGCAACATGTAAGAAAGACTATAAATTATTTCTGACTAAAACGGCTGCTGCTCGTGAGTAACCCACAAATCTCTTTCGGAGATTCTGCGACCCAGTCGTCTGGGCTCCATGATTTGGCCCTGTCAAAGTCACTCACTCTTTCCAAATTCTCCTGATTCCAACAAATTGACTACAAGAGCCAACTGCTCACCTATCATCTAATAAATCCCAGACAATGACGTGTTCCATTGTTACGAGATAATTGTTATTCATTTGATCTTCGAATTGCCATAAATGTTTTGACTCATGTTAATGTGTAGAGATGTGGATTTTATTAGTAATCATTAAATTATTCAACCCCAGTCTTATCCTCCACACCTTTGGCGGGAAAACAACGTACTCATATTCGGCTACCTTGGTATTTTAACTGTATGCTCTGAGAGATGGCCAGATAGGTATCCACCTCCTATTTTTAGTAAAGGCATTAGTTCTTTCAAAGTATTTCAGGCTCCTGGTTGTAAGCTTGTCATGTTAGCAATGAGGGAAGGTTATTGAAGTTCGTCTTATGTCAGACTTCCTTATAACTCATTATGTTGTTATTCTAGTTTGCCTAGGGCAAGTATTTTTGTTTTGCCTTACCCTAAAAAAATCTGTCTTGTCTCATTTTTGTTTACCAAGGACAGTTTCTTGTAGTGCATGTCTGTCACATGATGGAAAAACAGCAAGTAGAGAGTGCGTACAAACCTCTCTAGGAAGTCCATCACTCTGGTGCTTGTACAGTTTAATCCCATGGTTCCCTCACTTTGCTTTTAAGAGCCAAACGTTCCTGCAAATGACGTGGCGAGTTGGAAAGAGCATTTGTGTTTCATTCTACAAGTGTTTTAAAAACTTTACAACCATGTGATCAGTTGTCCTAGCCCTGTCAATGAAGGCTGGTAGAAACACCACCTGCTGAACTAATGTGATCTCTAAAATAATGGGGGTAGACGTAATAATATGAACACCTAGTGCAAATGAGTGATAGCTTGGGAATAAGGCACCTGCAACATTCCATTTCATTATACCTTTAATCTTCATGGCCCTTATTAAAAGGAAACTTCATTAGTTCATTACTGAGTAAACACATTTCACCCAATTGAATCAACTGCAGTGGCATACGAAAGTGGTTAGAGCAAATTACAGTTAAGCAAATCTCTCTAAAATGGTGTTTGCACTGCTCTTATGCCTGGTACATCCCAAACAGGTTTTGTTCTTTTTCCCAGCATCACAGCTGTGACGTGGGCACGATGCATGTGGGTTAACATACGATAGGAGTGGCTGGTTAGGCTGAAAGTCAATAGACTGAAGCTGGTGACAGTGATTAGTTGATTAATTGAACTCAGTGGACAAAATTTAATTTGGCAACTACCTTTTATAATTGATTACTTTTTTTCATTAATTCTGTCGCAGTTTAACCCTAACCCTTTCATCATATATGACACTAAGTTATATATCTAGAGTTTCCAGACTGTTTGTCAGACAAGACAAGTACACTGAAGTCCTATGAAAAAATTATGAGTGTAAAAATTTCCTCTGTATTTGTATTTATGTGCCTTGGGGCAACAATCATGTGGTGTACAAACTGCTTCCCTCCTCTCAGAAAGTGACTCAACATCAATGTGATTAATTACAGATCTATAAAGTGGAGGTTATTTTTCTTTGAGGGTCTTTTGTGGGGTGGATTTCAGTGTGTGTGAGACTGGAGGACTATGTTTCTAATAGAGACTTGAACGTACAACTCTTATCAATTATTTTTTTCCATTACATTGTTGTTCCTTACGCTTATTTAGTCAATTATTTCTAGATTATTATTAGGCCTTGTTGTTGTCTTAACAGCCTTTGCCTGAATCTTGAATATGATGTCCCTGACTGCCTGGGAGAGGACATAATGTTGGACTGAGTGCTGCGTAGTGGAACACAGTCCCTCAGCTGCCAGATGACGCTAACCAACCCCCCTCGTTCCCCTCTCCACCCTTGTCCGCCCACATCCCTAAACACTCCCAGGTCCTGAGACAGAATGGGATGACAAAGATCCAGGAAAAGCACAAGCATGCTCGACCTAAACCTAAACTACCCCAGGCCTCTTTTGAATACCCAGCAGATTTTTAATGAATATCAGTAGTAAGATGATACCAACCTTTGTATTTTATTTCATTATTGACTGCCTATGATTGTGAGCTTTCGCTGCATCTGTTAAATAATGAAAAAAAGAGCTTGAGGGATAATTTTGAACCTCTGCAAATCTGACCATTGAGCGTGTGAAGTAGTTGTGAACAATGTGAAAGATTTCGTTTGACCTCCCGACATGCTCCACTGTCAGTGCATGTCTGGCCATTTAGCATAGGCAAACTGAGAAACTGCAATCAAAGCAAGGTTAGCTCTGTGGGACAAATGAGAGCAGATGTGCTTCAACTGTAAATGTAGTTTAATATACCTTGTCTAATGATTTACAATAGTAAATCAGTACATTTATTTAAAAAATCAATTTTCAGTGTTCATTATTAAGATTTTAAATTGATTGTCAGCCCATTAGAAATTATGGCCAAGGCATAAACTGTTTTCAACATGTCTTGTATGCTTAAATCCAACCATTAAACATTAAAGTGTTAACAAAATGCTGATGTCATGGGGATTTTTGTGACTGAAGACACATTTTGGAATTGTTTAATTTAAACTGATATGTAAATAAACTAGAGCAGTTAATCTGATTTTGTAAATTTTTTCTAATCCCCTAACCAATCATAGAAATGTGGCTTTTGGTCTATCTTGGGACCCTCGCTCGTACTTGAGCATACTGGTCACCAAATAGAGAAACGTGGACACGATGCTACAATTGGTGCTTAAATGGAAAAAGAAACACTACATTTTCGGGCAATCGGTGTTTGATGAATTTTATGCAACAAATTAAGTAGTCACAGGTCTACTTAGCTATGCTTTGGTTATTTATGTCAATACAAGTTGGTTTGTGACTGTGACTGACATAATAAAGTGAAATCTTACTAAAGACTGTTTATAGTCCTGCTAACGTTGTGTCTTATTTTCTCTCTTAAGAGAGTCCAGCGAGGAGTGCAATGGGATCAGTGGTGCTCTGTCAGTGGAGTCTGTGCCGGGGCCAAGACTGAACTGGTGTCCTGCCAACACCACTACCCCTGCCCCTGCTCCAGCTCCCACTCTGGGGCCCGGGCCCATGCCCAACCCTGTTCGAATGGGGGACGGCCTGGACGCAGCGCAAATGTCGGGCAGCAGCAGCAGTCAGGGGCAGGCCCAGTCAATGGGCAATCCCCCAGTCCCAGATCGCATCAATCCCGACAGGCCAAAACGCCAGACCAATCAGCTGCAGTTTCTGCTTAAGGTGGTGGTGAAGTCCCTGTGGAAGCACCAGTTTGCCTGGCCCTTTTATGCACCAGTGGATGCAGTCAAACTTAACCTGCCTGTGAGTATTAGATTTGTCCCTACGTGCATGATGCCTCATACCTCAAAACACAGTAGCGATCAGATAGAAATTGCCACCAGGTTCACGGCATCTACACATTCCAGCTGTACATCTTTCATATTTGTTGATTTGTATTTATTGCTGTGTGCAGAACAACTCTCTCCTGAATTGTTGAAGATATCAGGGCGTATTTTTCCTCCTTTCAGAATTAGTCAAATAGTAACATTGATTCTTGTTCAATTAAAAAAGCCTAAAAACTTTTACACACGTGTCTTTTAATTCATTATTGCTGAGTGTTTTAATTTCAGCATGTCCTGATATACCTGTGGTTTTTATTTTATTCTAAGCTTATTGATAAATCAAATTTAGGCAGTAAGAGGGTGTGCAAATTTCACAGGCATGCATTGTAATTATCTTGTGTTCTGCTTAGTCATTCAAGACAATTTTATTTTTATGTACAAGTATATAACACAAGTCAGACACAACAATCTGTACAGCATACAACACCCTCTACCCTTAGATCCTAATTTGAATAAGGAAAAACTATGTAACGAGGCAAAAATTGGTCACACTGAGGCACCTTTTTACTTTTAATATAATTTTTTAAGCTAACTTCAAATCCAATTGCAGCACTTTCATCATGCCTCATCATCAAAATGTCATATTATTGAATAAAAAGTAAGGTATTTTGTTTTATTGTATTTTGACATACAATACATTGTATTCTGACATACTAGTATGCATCCTTTTCAGGACTACTACACAATAATCAAAATTCCTATGGACATGGGAACAATCAAGAAAAGGCTTGAGAACAGTTACTACTGGAATGCCCAAGAATGTATCCAAGACTTCAACACAATGTTTACCAACTGCTACATATACAACAAGGTAACATAGTTGTACACTCAAGCCTTTATTATGTCAAAGTGCTAAAGATTTTGGTTTGCCTCCACTTTTGCTAAGAGTGTTTGTCTCCCCCTGCAGCCTGGAGATGACATAGTCTTAATGGCTGAGGCTCTAGAGAAGGTGTTCCTTCAGAAGGTTACAGAAATGCCACAAGAAGAAACTGAGATTGTTGTCATGATGGGGAAAGGACGTGGGCGGGGCCGAAGAGAAGGAAGTATGTACCCCTTGATACAAGCATATTTTGTCAACTCATGTTGTGAGATTGGCTATTAATGTTTGTTCTCTTATCAAGGCCTGAACTTGAAACCAGGGGCGATCATTGACCCTTCGTCCACGACTCCTCAAACCCGTGGTCTGTTAAACCTATCAACAGCACCACAGACCAGAGGACCTGTGCAGGGCCCACCTTTGCTACCTCCCCAGCCTTTGATGCAGGCCCACGTGCCCCCAACGTTACCTAGCCATGCTCCACAGCTCGGAGCTCCCTACTCCCTGGGCCAATCCGACTGTGCTCCTCAAGTTCCCATAATGACTTCTGTGCCTCCCCTTGCTCAGACCCCCCTTCCTCCAACATCCATCCAGAGCACTGCCACCATGCTGCAGAACCCTATAACCATGACCAAAGTGAGTATGACTGACATAAAAAAATTTGCTCGGGGAGGGGTTTCAAATTTCACTAGTGTTCTTTTCGTTAGATAATTTTAGATTTACACTTAGCCCCTGAGATAAAAGTCCGTGTTACTTTTTTCATATTTAGTCTACCCACTGTTTTAAGTCAGTCTTTATTCAATGAAAAAAAGGTCATTGACAAAGATGGCTAGTCATAGTTTTCGATGACAAAATCAACACTGTTTTGATTATGCTTGGGATCATTAGACAGGTATGTTCATGTTTTGACATCACTAATCATTTATGTCCATCCCCCCATTTCTGTGTTTTCTGTATATTTCCTGATATCTAGCAAAGAAAGAGCCAGAAAAGGAAAGCAGACACTACAACGCCCACGGCAAATGACCAACTCAGTGAATCTTCACCAGCCGAGTCCAAATCTGGGAAGACACTACCCAGGCGAGAGAGTACCAGACCCACAAAACTGATAAAGAAGGAGGCCCCAGACTCTCAGCATCACATAGGCATGGGTATCGGACTTAGCGGGCCAAGTGGCGGTCATAGCCCCAAACCACAAGATCAGCTGGGATATTGTGCAAGTTTGGTTCGGGATATGCTGTCAAAGAAACATGCTGCTTACGCCTGGCCATTTTACAAACCTGTTGATGTGGCTGCACTTGGACTACATGATTATCACGATATCATCAAACATCCCATGGACCTCAGCACCATCAAGGTGTGTTGCAGAAAGCGTAGTTGGTCAAGTGTACCCTAACATATTAAAGAGGACTTGTGGCATTGCAAGTATTTCATATCCTTGATGTGTTTCAATAGGCCAAGCTGGAGAACAGGCAATACCGGGAACCCCAGGAGTTTGCTGCAGATGTACGATTAATGTTTTCCAACTGTTACAAATATAATCCACCAGACCATGAGGTGGTAGCTATGGCACGCAAACTACAGGTAAATATAGTCCAACCTGCACACAGTGTTACTTTGCAAAAATAACAAGAAAGGGCAGAACGTTTTTATTAATCTCAAAGCATTCACTTGGAGAGAAGATTGGCCAGTCTCCATTACTGTATAAATTGTGGTTTCAAAAAAATTCTATTCTGGATTAATTGTGTGCTTAACCGTGTTTAAGAAAAAACGAAAAAACATTGATGTCAAAAATTGTTCACTCTACGACACAAACACATGTATTTATTTATCTTTTTATTGTTAAGTTTTCTGTTGAGGAATTTATCTGCTGAGCCAGACGTTTGTTCCATTTTGTTTTCACAGCACTGGTCTGTCACATCCTTCCAATTTCTGTCTTAATGATTGTTATTCAATTCCAGAAACTATATTTTTCCCTCAATGGGCAATTTGAGGCAGCATGTCCACTAACAAAGCACACAGACAATTCACCTAATAACAAAACAATCCAGAAATACAAGTAATTCGAATTACAATACATAAGGATCTATAATTGGGACTAGTCCATAGCTGGCCAACTAAGTCCTTACACAAAGGCGGATTTATCTTAAAAGAAAACAAGTCAAACATTTAGTTTTTTTGAGTCTATATCTTCAAACATACATATACATTTTGTGTAATTTGTTTATTTTCATTTTCCAGGATGTCTTTGAGATGCGCTTTGCCAAGATGCCAGATGAACCTGAGAGCAAGCCTCTGGTTTCTGTCCCAGCTCCGACACTTCACCATCCTGCCCCCGTTAAGCCCCCGCCTCCTTTGGCCCACGTCGCCTCATCCTCAGACAGTTCCAGTGACTCGTCTTCTGAGTCCGAGTCTTCCACAGATGACTCTGAAGAGGAGAGAGCCCAGAGGTTGGCAGAGCTCCAGGAACAGGTCAGTAATTAGAGAAGGTTCCGAGTGGCTGCACATTTGTTGTCCACCCCTTGTTACCCTTTTGATGAGAGCCGGTCTCTTCCCTTGATACAGTTGAAAGCTGTCCACGAGCAGCTGGCTGCCCTGTCTCAACCACAAGCCAGTAAACCAAAGAGAAAAGAGAAGGAAAAGAAGGAGAAGGAGAAGGAGAAGGAAAAAGAAAAGGAAAAGGAAAAGGAGAAGAAAAAAGAGAAGCATAAGAAGAAAGGAAACATGTCTGCCCTTGTGGATGAAATCCAGGATGCTACACCTGTTCCACAGATCTCTAAGAAAACCAAGACCAGTAACAATAACAGCAAAGAGGTTGTTCCCAAGAAGAAACTCAGGTGAACATTAAACTTTCTCCATGTTAGGCGGTTAGTTAGAGCTAGAGAGATAGTCGTTTATTTAGCTATCTTATAATGCCTTTATGCTCTGACTGTGTTATTGTGGCCACAGTTTAGATTAAATTCAGGAGGTTTGGTAATCTGAGGACATCGTAATCCAAAAAGCTGATGGTTATTTTTTGTTGTTGTATAGCAATTTGAGCTTTTAGAAAGTTATCTGATAACTAAAAGTGCTATTTAGCTGTAAGTTACACATTTGTGTTTTGCCTCTGTAGTAAAAAGGAGGGGATGAAAAGCAACCATCCCTCCAACCTGCTGCCAGTTCCCATCCTGGAAGATGACCTTGGGGCTGCTGGGTCATCAGCTACAGGGGAAAAGTGCAAGCCTATGTCATATGAGGAGAAAAGGCAGTTGAGCCTGGACATCAACAAGCTTCCTGGTGACAAGCTTGGACGTGTAGTGCATATTATCCAGTCCAGAGAGCCTTCACTTAAAAACTCAAACCCTGACGAGATCGAGATTGACTTTGAGACACTCAAGCCTTCCACGCTGCGTGAGCTGGAGAGATATGTTTCTTCCTGCCTCCGCAAAAAGAAAAGGGTTTCAGGTGAGCCACTACAGTAAATCACCAAGGGGAGCTGGTCACACTAAAGTATATATAATTACTTTGGGTAAATCATTTGAAATGTGGTGCTTCATTTTAGAACTGTATGAACACGTAGTTCTTGTTTTGCAGTTGAGAAGACTGTGGAGTCCATGGCCACCTCCAAAAAGACTGGATCTTCTTCAGAGAGCAGTGGCTCCAGCTCAGAGAGCGAACCTGAGGCAACAGGTAACCTGTTGCAAATTTTATCACTCAAACAACCCTCATCAAAAACACAAAATGTAGTGTTTAATCTTGATTTTGCTTTTTTTCCAGGAATAATAAAACAGCAGAAAAAGAAGGGCCATTCTGTGAAGGAGGGGAAGAAGTTACATCCTCACGTTCAGAGTGGCCCTGCTCTGCCTGTGCTTCATTCCCAACCTGCAGGCCTTCACATGAAGCCCCATCAGCCACAGCATCAGCCATCTCCTGCAGGCTTCATGGCTCCCCCTGTAGCTGCTCTGGAGTCTTCCCAGTTACTGGAGACCAGCTTTGAGTCCCTGCCGCCTTTCGGCCAGCCCCTCATGCATCTGTCTCACCACACAGGCAACTCCTCCTCGCCTCCACCTCCGCACCTCAACGCTCATTCAGCTGGGCCTGTGTCCCCTGAGACCCATCCATTCCTCAATCAGCATCCCATCCTCCCATCTCCAGGTAAGGCTGTTGCACTTTTGACAAGTCCACAAGTAAGGGCAGATATTAGATAATCATTGTTTCTGAATGTGTAACTGCTGTCCCTCTGGCTCCCACAAAGTCCACCATGCCAGCTTCAAAAATTGTTTGCAAGAATATGTCTCTACTCTTCTCGTGAACATGATATCCCAGTAATGCCTTGAGGGAATTAGTCTTAGTTGGTGCATTTTCACACTTGTTCCCAAAAATCTGCAAAGTAACGTTAACATTTTTGCCAACTATGCTGTTGTGGGTTTTTTTTAAAGTCAAGGATCACAATATATGAATGAGCCATTGTGTTTCCTCTTCTTTCCTTTGCACTGTCACCCTAGCCTTGCACAGTTCCATGCCTCAGCAGCCGTCTCGACCAAGTCACAAGGCAGCGCCTCTTCATCCCAAACCTCCTCAGCAGCAACCAGCACCTCCTCCTCCTCCTCAGCAGCAGCAGCAGTCAACCCTGCAGCAGCAGCAGCAGCAGCAGCAGCAGCAGCAGCAGCAGCAGCAGCAGCAGCAACAGCAGCAACAGCAGCAGCAGCAGCAGCAGCAGTTACAGCAACAGCAACAGCAGCAGCAACTACAACAACAACAACAACAACAACAACAACAACAACAGCAGCAGCAGCTGCAGGCAGCAGTGCTACCACAGCATCAGCTGTCCTCTCAGATCCTCCACTCTCCTCAGCCTCTGCACCAGAGGCCCATGTCTCCCCCAACACTCACACCCCAGGGCTTGCTGTCTTCCCAGCCTCCCCAGATGCTGCTGGAGGACGATGAAGAACCGGGTTCTACTACGCCTCTGAACCAAGTACAGTTATATCTACAGCAGTTCCAGCAACCTCGTCAGCCCCAACAGTCCATGCAGTCGCTCCAGGCGCAGGCTCGTCAGCAGCAGCAGCAGCAACAACCAGGACAGACTCTCTTGCAGTCTGTTCAGGGACAATCTCAACTCCCACCTCAGACTACGCTGCCTCCTCCTCAGCTCTCTGTTCAGTCCCAAGCTCAGCCAACTCCATTACATCAGGCCCCAGCCCAACAGCTGCCTCTCCACCAGGCCCGCCACATGCAGCACGCTCAGCAGCAGCAACAGAACTATCAGCAGGGTCCTGGACTAGCTGGTCAGTCCCTGGGATCACAACACAAGGTATCCATGCCCACCAACAAAGCACAGCAGATCATCCAGCAGCAGCAAGAACAACCCTCCCCTCGCCCGACCAAGGCTGACCCATACAACACAGGTGAGTCTGAGAAGACACAATAAAAATCTATTGTTCAACTGGCGAGAGGGGCAAAAACTTGCGATACAAATTAAGTATGTATTTAAAATAGGATGTGCCTCCCTTCTGCTGACAGGTCACATGAGGGACAACCCATCCCCACTTATGATGCATTCCCCACAACTTCCCCAGTTTCCTCCTGTGTCTCACCAGTCTCCACCTCACAACATGCAGCCCAAAAAGGTGAGTAACCTTCACTGGTGGGACAGAGTATTTTTGGGGGGAGGTTTAATGCAGGACTAATATTGTGTCTCCATTTCTTGCAATGCAGCAGAGGGGCCCTGGGAGCCAAGGTGGGCTAAAGGAAGAGAAACTTCCTCCATCACCAGTGATGAGAGCAGAGCCCTTTAACCCTGCAATGAGACCAGACCATCACAAACACCCCGATAATAAGCCCTCTCAACTAGGCCACGTCCAACAGAGTGAGCACCAGGACCTCTTCCTCTCCTCTGACTTGATGCATTTCAACATGTTGAATGATGAAGCTGCTCAAAGATATTGATGACACGCTTGTGTGTATTCTTGTGTTAAGCAGATGTGAAATCCATGGACAGCTCGCGACCTGTCATCCGCTCCTCTGAGCCCAGTGGGCCGCCCCCCCCTCTGCAAGATAAAGACAAGTTCAAGCAGGAGTCCAAAGTGCCCATTGCCCCTAAAAAAGTACAGGTGGGTGTGAGAGACACTTTTCATAGATATTTAATTTTGCTTATTTAGTTCTTTCTCTATAAACTTCATGGGGTTGCATCTTTCCCGACGTTTGACTTGAATGATAATTAATGCGACCGACCTTCCTTTCTGTGTGTGTGTGTGTGTGTGTGCGCTTTCTCAGGATGTGAAAGTAAAGAACATGGGATCGTGGGCCAGTCTGGCACAAAAGTCCACATCTACGCCCTTATCTGCAGTAAAATCATCGAGCGACAGCTTTGAGCAGTTCCGTCGCGTAGCCCGGGAGAAAGAGGAGAGAGAGAAAGCCCTGAAGGCCCAAGCTGAGCAGGCAGAAAAAGACAGGCTACGCAGAGAGCAGGACAAGCTACGGTAAGAATGTCGAGAAGAAAACTGGGGACATGATACATAGCAATCTGCAATGTTTTTAGATTTTTTCTTTTTGAGTACAAGAGTAAATCAGTTAGTTATATATTTTCCTCCAGCACGGCACCAGATGTAGCTTTAAGGATATCTCCCCCCCGACAGCTATGTGAAAAGTATCTGATTTCACCTGGTGTAAATTATTGGTCCTGAATGTTTTCCAGAGGTCGGGATGAAGACGATGTCACGGAGCCGACCAGGAGGGTGCACGAGGAGCCACGCAGGCGTCTGGAGCAGCAGCACATCCAAGCCCCTTCACAACAACAGCAACAGCAGCAGCAGCAGCAGCAGCAGCAGCAGCAGCAGGAGCCGCAGCCGCAGCCGACTGCCATTCAGCAGCCTCCTCAACCCCCCACACCGCCTCAGCCGACCACACAGAACCCACTAGACCAACAGAGGGAGCTAGCACGCCGCCGGGAGCAGGAGAGGAGACGACGAGAAGCGGTGAGATGATTATGTTAAGCATTCTTTTGTTTATGTTTTATGTTTAAATGTACATAGGTAGCTGTAGGAGAACACTTAAGAAGTAATGAATATAAAGGAAATGCTAAGTTGTTCTTTCTTTCTCTGCAGATGGCAGCGACTATTGACATGAATTTCCAAAGTGACTTAATGGCTATCTTTGAGGAGAATCTTTTTTGAGGACAGGAGCAACTGAAACGTAACTGCAAAAAAAGAGAGAACAAAACACCTAAAAAGAAAAGAGAAAAAGATACTCGGATGATATACACTTCCTCTAAAGTGAGATTTAATGAGCGCGCACCATGGAGGGTCGTGGACTGTACGTGGACATGACAGGCACCCGGGCGCTGGACGGAAAAGGTCACAGCCCGCTTTGCCCCTGTGGACTGAACAAACACACACAAAACATGAGGATAGTCTTGTTGTTTTGGATGTAATTTCACAGGAATCTGGCACCGTCGGCCTGATATCTCACAACGGGAAAACGAAGGGAGTGAAGACGTCCCCGTAACTATGAAAATGCTCTGATAATGTACTGACAGACTGCGCAGCGGCGTTTCGAAAACTGCCAGATGTCTGAGGTGATGAAGAGGACTGGTCTTTTACGTTCTCTTTTTGTTTTGTTTGTTGTAAGTGAACACATGAAATGGTTGGGGTGGGGGTTTGGGCGGGGGGGCGGGGGGGCAACAACTTCCATACTGTAAATCATGTATATTTCTCAGCAGAGAAGGTACACTTTGCCTTACACCTCTTTCCTAAACAGGCCATTCTGTTCTGTGACCTGCAAACTTAGACAAAACCAATAACAGTAACAGCCAGGAGTCGGAGCAGCGCAGACCTTTTTCATCATCTAGGATCTACTGTAAAAAAGTATTTTCTTATACTACAATAACTTTATTTTGGATCTTTCTTTCTTTTTTTCTCTCTATAACTTTGAATTTTCACACCAACACACTCTGCGACTTACGTCTATGCCAAACAACCCATTCTCTTTTATGCTCAAGTACTTGTCCTAAAACATGAAAGGTAGTTGGTGGTGGGGGCGGGGGGAGGGGGGCTACATATATGCATTAATCATAGATCCAGCAAGTATTTTATCAAAAACAGAATCCTTTGAAGTTTTTATCCTGCCTTGTATTTTTCATTTAAAGCTGAAACAGGAGATTGTTCGGAGAATGGAAAGGTCCGGCGGTTTCTGAGCTTTAGTTGGAATATAATTTCACTACCGGTGTTGCACCTTTGTATTACACTTTTAGATATAATGTTGGAAATGTTTCATATCATTGGCCTGTTCGCAGCAGTCACTATTGGATCAGTCGGGAAGTGAGGAGACGAGGAGAACCCTTGCTGCTCCCTCTGTGCGCTTCGGTCGTACCAAGAGCTTTTGATCGAACGTCAACAAGCAGAGTGTTGGGGGCAGGAAGGGGACGATCGAGGAATAAAACAAAACGCTTGCCACCTTTTTGTAGCCGTCACTTGAACCAGGTTAGTAAAAAAATTAGCTGAAGGGATTGGAAGGAGCTCCTGGTTAGTGTTAGCATGCAAGTCATCACCGAGGGCACATTGTCAACAATACGAAATAAAGAGACAAACGATTAACAAAAGTCACGAATCTGAAAAACGCTGAAAAAACTTTTGATTTCTATATTTGTTCTTGTTCGATAATAGTGGATTGTGAGTTATAATTCTGTTCTTGGTGACATTGTTTGGACCGCGGATGGGCTGAAATCCAAATGCATCTCATCCTCTCCACTCGTCTCTTATGGTGTTTTTTCTCCAGTGCCTGTATTGTATTGCAATTCTCGTTGGCTTATATTACACTTTGAGGGGGTTTAGAAGGGGGCGAGTCAGGAGTGGGTGGTGTAATATTTGAAAGGGGGAGGGAGATTTTTGAAAGAGTTTGTGTAAAAAATAATAAAATTAAATTTAAAAAAAAGGAAAAAGACAGCATTTTATATTTTACCCGTTGTCAATATTCGGGTTTTAAATTTAGTTTTAGCTGGACTTCTATGCGTGTACACACCTGACAACTACTTTATCATTTTGTTCAATCAGCAGATTTTAGGTAGAGATGTTTCAGCATTGCCACACAAGCGTTTGAGTCCGGTCTGTGAGTGTGACTGTAAATTTGGACGACTGTGTGATTGTTAATTTTTGTGTGTGTGCGCGTGCGTGTGGTTCAAGGAGGCATGTACTGCAATGTAGATAAGCATTCTATTGAGGGGGAGAAAAAACAGATAACAGGACTTAAGGAAAATTTGATTTTGTGCTTATGTCACCTTTTTAATTTCCATGAAGTCCACCATATATGAATATATAATTTTTATTATTAGACTGGTTTTTGAAAAGGTAAAAAAAAAAAAAAAAAACTTCATTCCTTTTTAGCCTTTTTTTTTTCTTTTCACAATAACTGTCGGACGTAATGTGCCATAAGTTCTACCAAGAATGTGCTGACCCGCAGCTCAGCCCAGAGTTTGCTTTATTCAGGTATTTTATTTTGTGTTACATGTGTTCTGTTCTGGGGGTTTTGTTCAAACATTTTCCTCGATTATTGTTTGGTATGTGAGTGGTCTATCAAGGTCTCTGATTAGGTCTGTTATGATCATTGAATAAACTCATTTCTTTTATAGAAAATAAAAAATAAACAAAATGTTGTCTCCTTTTAATTTGATGCCTCTTGGAGATGCAACCCTCTTAGTCTCAAGAGGGAGCAGCTCTTTTTTAAAGCTCTTTTTTAAATTAAATAGAATTTCTTTTACACATGAAAACTTGTCTTAAAGAAAATTAACAGGCGCTACAATTCAATAACTAACAACTTGAGCAGTTTCGACACATGCACTATTTAGTTGCATAGTTTCCCTTGCATAAACTGACCAAATTGAGGCAACCGGCAAAAGAAAGACAGGAATTATGTTCGGTAAATAGTCAATAAATGTTTCGTCAACCTCTATGTACATAATACACAAGAATTTTAGAAATGATATTGCCTCTTGATAGTTTTATTTTGAAGGCAGTAGCCGTAAGTTTTTATTATTATTATTTTGGTATTATGTTTGACTTGATGCTTAGAGACCGAAGTGAACTGTGTTGGGGGGGTTTCTGCACAAGAACAAACTACAGACAGCATATGTATGATACGTGTTACCCGTTCAGTTGTTAGTACGAGCAATTCACTAGTACATAGTCAATACCAGAAATAACAATATTGGCGATAATTTATTACAGTTCAACTGTGACCTGTGTTCTTTACAATCAAGGGGTGATATGACTGCCCCCTTGCGGCCACAATTAGAAACTACACTACATTAAATCAGTCAAGTGTACGGTAATGCAGCATACAAAGACTTCCGGTAAGTAGTTTCAAAATGATGTGTTCAAACTTAGTCACAAAACCAAGCGCAAAATATCAAAACACATTCAAACCATGTGATAATTGATGATAACATCCGTTTTGTTCATAACCATACGGATAACGTGCCCAGAATTACATTTCGTTCTTTTCTCCCCGTGACCATTGACTGCAGACGGTCAAACCATCCGTCTTTGTTTCATCCGTGGTTAAACCAGCCGAATCTAAATTTGAAGTGCTCCTGTATTCTGGCATGTATGGTAGATGCATTGAAACTGTCGAGAGCGAGCTGTCAAGCTGGGTTAGCAATATTCGCTAAAAAAATTACAAATTAAAGGTCTGTCGGCTCTCCATGTTAGCCATCTATACCCAGGCTCCCTGGCACCATCAAACACGGTCATCTTTACTCAAAAAATAAAATCAGAATAATAAATGTTATAAATATTTGCATTATTGCGGTTTGGAATTAACCCGGCAAAAAAAGGAAGGTATTTGTTACTTTTTTTTCTCTTTTTTTTCTCTTTTTTTTTACCGGAAGTGGTGCTATAATATTATGTGTACTTTGACAAGAAACTGTCACATTTCCTGTTGCAGTTTGAATACAGCAAAATTCACGGAGGTAATTCACAATGGGAATGAACTGTGCATCCATTCAGTATGAACTTTGATGATGACGTTTACATTAGTAAAAGAGATACCCATATGACTAATAATACTAATAATTCTATTATGACATGACATTTTAGTATGACATGACATTCATTTCATGGCATAAACATGAAATATCAGTTTTGTTGATTATTATACAGGCACTCTTTCAGCCGCGAATTAAATATTGATTTGAATAGTTCCTCTATGTGGCCACTGGAGGGCAGTGATAATGGGTTTTTACAGGTGGAGCTTAGTTCTTTAGTAACTTATTTTCCCTCCTTAACTCGCTGTAGTGTTTACAGCCAGGTTAAAAAAACAAAAACAAAACTGTGTTAATGTATTTTCAATGTAACCCAGTGGACACCTTAAACGCGTGGGTTAACAGTAACGATGTGGAAGATGCCGTCCAGTCGTCTGACTTGTTGGCTCTTCATGCTAACTAGCTACACTGAGGCGTCTGCCAGTGATTACTACATGCTGCCGCCATCAAACACGGTAAAATGTGATAAATAAATAAAAGAGGCCCGATAATTGTTATAAGTAGTTGAATCAATTGGGGGTTGGAGGTTATTTCACGATACGTGTGTGTGTTTCTGGTCGTCGTTGTTGTTACTTTATTTCGAAAGCAACCACGGGAAGTGCTCGTGTTGTGTTATGTGTGCATTGTCATTCATTGACACATTTAATGTTGCAGTACCCCGCTGTGGCCACCAGAGGGCAGCACACATACAAAACTCATATAGGTAACATTCATAAAATTCAGTAAATTACATCGTACATTTATTCTGTTTAAATTTAGATGACAACTGTTACATTAGTAATACAAACACCTGGTCAAATACACAACTAACATATGAATAATGACTGTTATGTTCTGTACCACCCACAATGATTAATACGTTGCTGTTCTTGCTTCAGTTCTGAAGTTTTTTTGTGGTTTAAGTCTTGTTGAACATCACCTGTGGGTTAAAGTTATCATACTAGAAATGTGTTATCAAATAAGGTTTTAATCGAGATTAATCAGTCCAGTTATTTCAAATACAGACGATACTTTCATTTGTGAAACAATTTATTTTAGTGTGACAGTTTTCACTTTGGCCACTGGAGGACAGTGAACACTCGTGATTCCAAATATAGTCAAGTTATCAAGACTGATCCAAATCTTCCGGTGAATACTTTCAAAATAAGACAATCAGAAGCTACCGATAGTCGGTCTTCCGAAAAGTATCTTTTTATTTGGTTTTCGAGTAGCCTACCAACAGTAGTAGTATATCTGAAATGATACTGCAACTGAGTGTCCTTTTTGATACCTCGAAATAGTAAGTATTATTATTATTACCGTCAATGTCAGTTTTATTGCCCCTGGAAATGTAGGTTTATATGTTCTGTATATAATGATTTCTTCTCCTAAATTGCACTGATTAAACTAGGTCTGTTAAACTTCTCAGGGCTTTTTTTTACTTCGTCTTATTATTTTTTTTATAACTTTTTTATTATTTTTTATTTTATTAATTCATTTATTTATTTATTTTATTTTTTTTTACAGTTTTTGGCATCACGACCAATTGGCATGTCAACTGTTTGCTTCACTTGTAGCTGCGAGTCTTCGGTGATAATGCACTAACAGTGTTACAAACACAAACAGACGGTTAGAGCTGAAGTTGTCTGAGCAATACCAATACTTTGGCTAAAAAATAATTTAAAAAATCACCTAAAAATCTGCTCTCATAAGCGCGACATGACAAGACCTGGACAACGTGTTTGGTTTTTTCCGATATTCCAGGCTGTGCGTGGAGGCACCACCGGTAACCTGTCCGTCGGGGTCCAGCTGCTCTGAGTGAAAATGATTCACAGGCTCCACCTGACGACACAGAGCAGCTCGAAGACTCTCGGTCTCCGCTGATGGCAGCGAGGAGCAACGGTTCCATGTCGGACCCGTCTGGATGGAGGAGACTCTGAAACGACAGTAGGTTTTCAAAGTGCAGTCGTTTCTTTTCTTTTGCAAAAAAAAAAAAAAAAAAGTCAATTTAAATCAGCGAGTTTCCTTATAACTGACGAGAGCGGAAACGTGGTATCAGGCAACAAAACACGATTTGTGTTCTGAAAGTTATGCCCCAGACGGAAAAACAAACTTGTTTTAGTGTCCAACCAACTATCACTGTAAATTGGACAAAACAAGCAACGTGAGGACATCAGCTTCAATGTCTGTGACACACTGAGGGACCTTTGTGCTCTGACTTTTTGTCAATGAAAATTGGGATGAACACAAGTTTATTTCCCTTTATGCTTCTCTGGTCATATCATCACATGTACAGTGGTGATTCATACAGTAACACATCCATTGAATGTATCTTCTTCTCTGCCATCCAGGAGTATCTGTGCAGCCCCTTGATCCCACTGGTGAAGTTAGCCCGTTATGTGTAGTCCTGACCCACAGAATCCAGAGGTCAGCATGATATTGTAGTGTCACAATCAAATGCGTCGTCATTACAAAAGGGTACAAGTCGAGTCTGTGGCTGTCTTCTGTTCCTATTCTTAAGTTTTTAGTAGATCCACTTTGTAAAATCATAATTAGGCCTGCAACTGATGATTATCTTCATAATTGATTCATCTGTTGATTATTTTCTCAATAAATCAATTTGTTGTTTGGGCCATAAAATGTCATAAAATAGTGAAAAATGATGATTGTGTTTCCCCAAACCACAAGATGATGTTTTGTTTTGTCTACACACCAATATATTTTGTTCACTGTCACAGAGGAGCAGAGAAACCAAGAAAATTCACATTTAAGAAGCAGAAATCAGAGAACTTTGAATTTTTCCATAAAAACTACTGACGATTAATTTAGTAATCGAGTACTTATTGATTTATCGATTAACTGTTGCAGCTCTAATCATAATATTTGATTGATGTGGCTGAAACACTCTCGCATGGTGAATATTGATTATTAACTGAATGGAAATCTTCTACTGAATGGATACAGTGTTGAACATTGCTTCGTGTTGCACCTCCTGTGGGTAAAGCAGGTAAATATGATTGACTTTCTGTTTTGTGTCTGCAGTCAGGGCCATGGAGAGCAGTATGTCGAACTCCTGCAACTACAGCCACAATGTTACTTTCTTCTACGACTGGGTGGGCAAGAAGATCAGCACGGTGTGGACGACGCGAGACTTTGTGGTGCTCGTACTGGGCCTGACGGTGTGTCTCATTGTAGTTCTGGCTAATCTGATGGTGATGGTCGCGATCTTCATGAACCGCCGCTTCCACTTCCCCATCTACTATCTCCTTGGCAACATGGCGGCAGCTGACCTGTTTGCTGGCGTCGCCTATGCCAACCTGATGTTGAACACGGGCCCCTGGACCAGCACGCTCACCAAGGAGCAGTGGTACATCCGCGGGGCCCTGATTGACATCAGCCTGACGGCCTCTGTGGCCAACCTGCTGGCCGTCGCCGTGGAGCGCCACCAGACCATTCTCACCATGCAGCTGCACAGCAAAATGAGCAAGCGGCGGGTGGTGCTGCTCATAGTTTGCATCTGGGCCGTGGGCATCATCATGGGCCTGGTGCCCTCGATGCTCTGGAACTGCGAGTGCCACCTGGAGGACTGCTCCACCGTCGCTCCGCTTTACAGTCGCCGCTTCCTCATCTTCTGGGCAGCTCTGAACCTGCTCACCTTCTTCATCATGGCTGCCATATACACTCGTATCTTCGTCTACGTAAGATACCAAAGCCGGTACGTGTCTCAGCACACCTCAGAGATGCAGCAAAACCAGACTGTCTTCAATCTGATGAAAACTATCTCCATGGTTTTGGGTGAGAAAGTCCAGCACCGACTCACGTTCACTTTCACTTTGTCCATGGCGCTCTCTTTTTGTCTGTGTGTGTGTGACTGAGAGCGAGAGAGCGAGGGAACACAAATGCCACAAATTTATTAGTGATATTGTCATTTCATACATCTCATGTACACCTAGCAGCGATACATAGAATATATTCGCGATACCGCCCACCCTTAATTTGAAGCTACTTTTGCATGAATTCTTAACATGTAACTAAATGTTAAAGATGTCTCCTTTACATTTTCCTCAGAAAGTCATGTTTAGTGGCTCAGGAGGTAGTCGGTCATACTCTAACCCGAAGGTAGGCGATTCGATCCCAGCTTCCCCCGGTCCACATCGCAGCACTGTGTGAATGTGAATGAGTTTTGTGACTTGCCCTGTCAAGCACTCTGAGTGGTCAATAAGCTATATAAATATAGTCCATTTGCCTGAATTCACCTCTCCACTTCATGTGGAGAGAAACTGAAACATTTAAGATGTGCACTAGTTCAGAGACCTGTGGGTGTTCGCTGTGGACCTGCAGCTTCCACTTCCCCCGCCCACAAACCAGTTTCACAGCTCAGTCTTGTTTGTTTCTATTGACCGTGTCTGCCTCCTGTGGGTATGCTAGTTGCAGAGGTTCTTAGGAATTTCCAGTGTGTCACAGTAAAATTGAAATCACATTTCTCTGGTGACTCATCTCCTGCGCCCAATTAACCGTAATAATAAGCAATCAAAGCGGATATCTTACAGCTGCACTTTGAGACCGGTGTCATATTACACTGCTGATGTTGTGGAAAATTTGAGTTTATTGTTGCCGACTCCTCCGGCCCCTCATCTCTGCAGGCGCCTTTGTAATCTGCTGGACACCAGGCCTCATTACTCTGTTGCTGGACGGGCTCCTGGGTAAAAACAGCCACGCCAATGACTATGAGAAGTTCTGCTTGGTGATAGCTGAGTGCAACTCTCTGGTCAATCCAATCATCTATTCCCTGCGAGACGAGGATATGCGGAAGACGTTCAGGCGGATCCTGTGTTGCCTGTGTCGGACAGGTGATGCTCAGCAGCGGGAGCCTTCACCTGTTGAGATTGACTCACCTTTACCTGAGGTACCTTTATTGCAATTCCTATTGATACAGATGGTTATTTATCAGGAAACCACAAGATGCAACATGTGAAATCTGCACATTTAAACTCCCACGCTTTAAAACATGTTTTATTCGCTGCATCAGTACCTGTAATCTAGATCAACTGGAAAAGATTCAGATCGGGACAAAGGGTTTTTGTCTTATCACATTCTCCCTCAGTGACTCATGCAGCTTTTCGCTTAGCGCACAATTGCACATGCTGGTTTCCAATTTAACATATCAGGCTGGAAGCAAAACATTTTGCCTGCTACCTTGTGCAAGTTGGAACCAGAAGATTCCTCCTCTTGATTCCTTTTCATTTTGTAAAAATCTCAAAAATCTCTACTGGTGTCTGGAGGGAACCCAGAGCATTGGGGTATTAAATGTAAACATTTTTCAAAGTTAGTCTTAGAAAATGGGGGCTTTAAATTAGTTCGACTGTAACTTGATTTTTTTGTTGTTGTCCCTA
Organism: Scophthalmus maximus; assembly: GCF_022379125.1. NCBI lineage: Eukaryota > Metazoa > Chordata > Actinopteri > Pleuronectiformes > Scophthalmidae > Scophthalmus > Scophthalmus maximus. Next base: position 13,789,149 of record NC_061531.1, on the reverse strand, counting down.
GTTGTCCTTTGCACTCGGTAAATTATGTTTTGTCCATAGGAAACTGTTGGCAGTGCCCAGAAGCCAGAGGACCCGGCTTTGTGTATGCATCAAGACACCAACAATAAAGAAGACAGTTGGACAATGCACGGGTATGAGCTCTAGGCCTGCATGGACTTTGATTTTACTGTCATCGAACCAGGACACGTTGTGTAAATTGTTTTGATTCTGCCAAACTACCTCTTGTAAAGCTTTGCAATTGTTAATGGATTTAAAAATGTATAAAGATGCATCAGCTAAAAACCTGAAAAGGATAACATCCACAATGCTGTCATTTCTCAGGATGATGTTGTCCGGAGTCTCCATGAGGACTGACTTATTCACATCATCAGATGGTGCCATCTCTCCTTTTATTACATTTGACTATCACAAGAGCATTTGTGACAAATTATAAAATGAAACACTCTTAAAATCTGAAAACAAATACTGGGAGAAAAAAAATCACACTAAATCATTTTTATTAATTTTCTAATAAGAACACTACAATTTGTCATATTCTTCCTTTTGTTTTACTCTTTCTAGAACAATTCTAAAGTTGAGGTATAAAAGGAGTTCATACAGACTCACAAGTCTGAAAACAGTGGGGGTATATACAAGAGAAATGGAAAGACAGAGGTAGAGAGAGGGGTAAATACAAGGGAAAGAGGGGAGATACAAATATACTAATAAAAACAGAAATCAAAAAAGGTTTAAGAAGATGTTTGATGCTGTGGAAGTCATTTAGTCACTTGCAGAAGCCAAGCAGATTTAAACATAATGGTCAATAGAAAGTGAACTCAAAGTTCTGTATTTTAGAATTGCAGATCTTTTGCAAAACTACAGGGGAGCACATACGGTGTACACTAATGTAAGTGTTTTTGCTGTAGTCATTATTTTCAAGCAGAGTGAGTACAGGAGTGGTGCATGACGACTGGAGCCAAGTGCAAACCATGCACTTATTGTGAAAGTCTACCTCTTTTTCTTGTTTCAGGTTGTAACATGAATTGAACAATTTAAGATAAACTGTTTAGTTGTCAAAATTAATCTGATTCACTTGCCACAATACAGACATCTGCACCTTCTACATTTGGTTATCAATGGCTTATAAATGTAAAGGATCCAAAGCTCAAATTTAACAGTATCTGTGTAACTTTGTTTTAAAAACTCCCTTTTATCACTACATAAACAGAAATATCTGATTTGATGTCATTTTTGGAGCGGTTTTGAAAGAAGATTTAGGACTAAATTAGACCAAAGTAGGGGAAAACTTTAAGGAAGTGACTGTATATCTGAGGGAGTGTGGAAAATGTTAAGAAATGGCAGTGGAATCGGATGAGAAGGGCAAAATACACTAGACAATGTCAATTGCAGAACCTCAACAGACTCAACAATCTTTCCACAGCACCAAACGTGACACCTAAACCTTACATTGCCACTCGGTTATGTAACAAAAGACCTAAATAATATTCAAAAGTTGATACAGAGTTATTGTGAATCCGTGACACAAAGGCCAAATAAAACTGGCATCGCAACCAAACATCAAAAGTTTATAAAAGAAAAGAAAAGAAATACTGAAACATTACACAAACTGTACAGTGACATCCATTACAACAGGTAGAAAAAGGAGGGTGAGGAGGGGGCATGACAATTTGGTGTGGTGATAACGTTATTCATAAGATACAGTCGTATGAACTGCGATGAGTAACAAAACAAGTAATTAAATGTGGGATATCACGTGTGACCAGCTTATAAGCTCAAGTTTTGTTCTGTAACATATAGTTCAACAAAGTCTTGACTGACACTTAAATATTCATAAGGCTTTTACCTTACTATCAAAATGCTTTGTTATTCACATAACATTTAATGTATAAAATAGTTCCAAATAATGAAAAATCCCCCAAAAATGCTGCAGGTTTGTCTTAAACACCAGTTAAGAGTTTTACTACACCCAGTGCTGCCTCTTTTTTTGGTAACAGAGGAGAGAGAAGCCCTTGCCCAATTGGCCATAGAACTAAAAAACAGAAAAGTTGTTTTTTTTACCAGAAGATATTAAAAGATGGGTAAAGGGGAGAAGATGCCTCCTATGCTCACAATCAAATTACAGGTCTGATATGACAGTTTTCACTCCAATGACCCACCCCCCCCCCCCCCCCCCCCCCCCCCTCCCTCCCCCCAAAAAACAAAATCAAATCAACTTGAGGCATGACAACACCACACAGAGACACAGATACAAATATAATTCCCTCCTCGCCTCGAACTGCAGAGGTGGCTGTGCACCAACTTTAGAGAGAGACAGAGTAGCATTATTACATTGCTGAACGTGGTATTTTTGGTTTTTGGTACAACAGAAGGTCGTAGCGTGTTGCCTCGGGCTCAAGAGCTCACGTGTTTCGAGATGGGGAGGAGATCTCAGTTGAGCCCCACCTGGTGTTGTCATTGGCTGGTGGAAGCACCCAGTCTCTATAATGCTCACAAAGGTCAGAGGGCACCAGCCAGTTTGACAAAAACATCCCAAGAAGACTGTACACACGCCCACACAGAGACACACACATCATAGCAATACATGATGCACTTTTTCCTTTTTGGTCTGACTGTAATAATTATACCCTTTAAATTTTTTTTTTGTTAATAAAAACGAAGCTAAAAACTCGGAAGGTTAAATGAAAATAATATCACGCCTAGAAGTCCTACATGCATGGAAGACAGTCACGTTTCTAAATTCATGTCACGTTTGTCCCAATAACACATCAATGCCCCACAATCTTTCCACCCCTTCACCTAACGTCTTTTAGATGCTTTATTGAGCTCATTTTTGGTGGTGGCTGGTGCATTCTTGGTGAAACAGCATTAGAAAATAGCCTACAATCAAATAAACTAGTGGACAGAAAGCAAGAAGTAAAGTCTACAAGCCATCTACCAACACCCTCTATTGGTTAGCAACAAAAAAGGGCTATTAGTTACATCCACTCAACCAAAGATATTCTCCTCACTCTGCCCTTTCATCCTCCTCTCGCCAGCCCTATTATCACCTGTCCTGCCTGGTTTAGAAACAGTGATCCCCTTAACTACCTTTTTACAGGTAGAGACACTCATAACAAGGATGCTAACTTTTGCGCTTGACACATCTTTTATGTCAGCTTACTCTGAAAACAACTGAAACGTTGTTGGGTGTGTTTTATGAAGAGGGGGTAGCATGCACCTTTGCGCATGTTTCGGTTATTCACTTTGAAATCTCCAACAGAATGAAATATCAACCTATAAGGACTGGGAGATGCAGCGTCTTGTGTCGAGTTGGCAGAGGGTGATCTTGGAGGAACAGATGTGTTGACAACTACTGGGGCAGCACTTTGGTACGAGCAAGGTGAGCAGAGCTCCCTGGTGATCTGTATCAACAGTTTGGCTGCAAATGCCAAGGCTTCAAGAGATACAGGCAATCACACACAGTTTTCCAAAGCAAAGGATCAAGTGCAGAGGTCGACAGCACATGGACAAGCTGTGTGAGTACTGTGTGAAGTTAACGTGCATATACACATAATGTACAGACATCATGATCATCTACACAGCTGGGTCAGTGGTTTTCAAAAAGTCCATAATAGTAAAGATGATTTCTATGTCTCGGTATCGGTAAAACTCCATCCCTCTTTCATTCTTCAGAGTTATGGAGCTTCGAGCGTTGATGTGGAGCTGTGGGGTGGAGGGAGAGTTCCTCCCAACTACTGTTCGGCTGTCCTGTGTTCCAGCACAGTGTGTGTTTATGAAATGCAAAAAACAGCTCTGTGCGGCTGTTCAGTTGAGAGACAAGGGAATATTGAAGAATGGGGATAGAAGATGGTAGTCAGAGCAGACCACAGTGGGAATGGAGTGATGGCAGGGAGAGCCGCCGGATCAGTTGGAGGTGTCGGAGTGGACGCTGCCAGGAGGACCGGGAGGGGAGGTGACCGAGGGGGGGTTGGTGGTGTCCTGCCAGCTGTTAGCCTGCAAAAAGACAGGGATATGAGTGTTGCACATAAAGAGGACATTTAACAATCAGCAGTCTAAATCAAGTATGTCTGCTTACAAGCCAAATGATGCCACCTTAACATAGCTTACTGGAAGCAGACATGCTGTGTTCATTCTGAGAACTACCTGTACAGTAAGACAAGTTGGCAGCTTCCTGATTGACTGACTCGTACAAGATGAACGGCGCCTCGCCTAGTTAATGGACGAGAGAAGGCGGTGGCAGCAGGAGGCAGTGTCAAAAAGCTGCAGTCAGGGCTGCATATAAGATCTATTCATCCTGTATTCAGTCTTCAATAATTGTTTTAATAGCAGTCAACATGACAGGCGGCCTTTTAAAATGCTATAGAGGTAATCTTAGCAATCTTAATTTAGACTGTCTAGGTTTAAAATCAGATGTTATTTCAGGAGTTAACTAATATTCCCATCATAGACTAAAAAACCATCAGATTGAAATGTAATATAAGCAGAGCCTCTCTGATGGATGAAAATGACAATCAACCGCAACATTTATTCAGTTAACAGAAGAAGAGAAAACTTTGATATAGTGCAAAATCTGACAAATAAAAGCAAAAATAAACAAAATATGTCAAAGGAAAGTCATGTTGTGATACGACATCTAAACGAATCAGCTCAAAGGTCGGGAAGATTTGGGGTTTCCAATCATGCTCAGAAGTATCGCAGGGCCTGGCTCCAAACACTGCAGCCGCCTTGATCTCGTGAGCTTATCGTGAACTACATTTCCATGACGTCAGAGCGAGACCTGGCTCATGTCAAACAAACTTGTCATTAGTCTGAAGTTATAAATTCCTGATGTTGAACTCTTTCCCAACAACTTATTCCCCAGCAAGAAGCCACGATTGATTTATCTCACATCCCAGTGAGCATCCATTTGGTGATTTTCATGACGTCAAGGCCTAAAATTTTGTATTTAAATTTGTTATTAAAAATTATAGCCACGTTTTTTTGGGATGTCTAGGTTACAACTGTAACTATATCAACAGCAATTCAATGTGCACAAGATGGACTTTAAGTTACTCACATCCAGGCGATGAGGGGTGTAGAGGCCACTACCCGACAGCTCCTCATAGCCGCCCGTCAGGTGTGTAGCACGGTGCAGGGTATCCACCTGTCAGAGACAAAACAAACCCACAAGTTTCAACACAAACTTCAACACTAAGACTGAAATCTTGATGCGACCAGCTGCTGTTTTTTTTTTAACTAGACAACCACAAGCTGAGCAGAGGAGTCACGGCATCCACAAACCTCTACTGCATGCATCAGAACCAGTCTGTATTACTCATGATTGCTTTTTATCTCGAGTCCCCCCCCACCCCCCATTTAGTCACTTAATTCAAACAATATAGGTATAACATTATACCCATCAACTTAATGACTCTCCATTAAATCACATAGGCGTCAAATGAAATGAAAGACAGCAAATGATGCCAAAAGGCAGGTACTTAACTAAATTGTTAAATTTCTAGATTATAAAGCACTTAACAGCAGAAATCTGTGGATCCCCCAGAACATTAAAACAGCATATGTCAAGATCTCAATCACAAGGAAATTTCTCAGGCTACACAGGTGAGAGGGTGAAAGTATAAAGATATGGGATAAAGGAATGTTTAGAAGGGTTGGAAGGTGCATGAAAACCTATAGCTTGACAAACTGATGATTAAGTAGAGGGTTTGCAGACTCAATCGCCAAACCCGATTTGTGGACCTGTGCTCTCTTAAGATTTACATATGTACACGTGTCTATAGAAGGATTTGCAACATTTAAAAAAATTTAGAGCCTTAAACTAACTGACATTATTCCTCTTGAGGGAAGCTGTAAGCTCTTCAGTGCTCATTGTGCAGAGGGTCATTTTGTTTGTGCTTATGTTGGGGAAAGGATTAATGGGGTCAAAGGTAAAGTAGGGGTTGGGATCTGGGGAGAGGTCAAGGTCTACGGGAGCTACGCAGAGGTGGGTATCCAAGGATTCTGGGTGGCTGGGTTTTACGGCATTGAGGTCAGCTCTGCAGCTGTCCTCAGTGTATACCTGCAGCTGTAGAGAGGGGGCGATGTTGAGACCCTCCCCGTTGAGTGAACGCAGGCCGAGGTAGGCGTCGCCTGTGTGTGAGAAACTGTATGACCCTGGTGACCCTGTAGGCAATATATATACCCAATATCCAATCAGTTGCACCACAGTGCCATGGGTTCAAGAGGTCACCACTGGTCATGGACATTGACTAGTAGCACAACATTTTAATAACGCTGAAGGATTCCTAACTGGGAGAAGCTGCTTGCAATAATGGTAATGGTGGTGAAGGAAATTCCCATGATCCCATATTACATTAGGACATCACCAAACTCTGTCTTTTTGTATTGTTTTGATTAAGAGACCCCTGGCATCCAAAAATTACATATTGTGCTTTTAATTTTGGCTACCTTTAAAAGGCTTGAACAACCCTGCCGTCCACAGTTGTCACCATTTATTTTGACAACACTTGAGTCATAAGAGGGGAATAAAAACAGCTGAACAAGCACCCTTCAGCTTCCTTATCTAAGTGGGAAAACTATATATTATTACTATGCGCTGTGTTACACAATTGTTCAAATTTTCCATTAATAAGAACTACATAGATACAAAGACAATATGAAAGATGGACAAAGAGTATTTGAAGTTTACATTAGGTCAGAGAATCACAACGGTTCCGGGTTGCACTTCATAGTTATAAAAACATGGGATGTTAGAAATGATGAATGAGCAATTAGCAGTTAAACATTTTAAAAGACATTAGTGACTTTTTACTGATGGGGATGAAGTTGAAGTGAAACATGTCTGGGGAAATACTATAGTCAGTTGCTTTCTAGTAAAATAATGGAGATAAGCTCCTCATTTTGATCAGTCTTTGATTGTTTCCTTGTTAGATTTAGAATCCTTTATTTGATGTCATGTTTGAAAGGCCAATTTACACTCACAGAGAACTTTGTTTGGAACACTTGTACAGACCTGCTTATTCATGTAATTATTCAATCAGCCAATAATGTGGCAGCAGTGCAATGAAATATAAAGATGAAGATACAGGTCAGGAGATTCAGTTTATCTTCACATCAAACATCATAATGGGGAAGAAATATGAGTTTGACTGTGGCATTATTGTTGGTGCCAGACAGGCGGGTCTGAGTATTTGTGAAACTGCCAATCACTTTTTCGTGCACAAAAATCTCTAGGGTTGTATCAACAACAAAACACAAAACAACAACAGCTCTGTGGACAGAAATGCCTTGTTGATGAAAGGTCAGAGGCGCATGGCCACACTGGTTCAAACGATCTAAAAGTCTCCATTAACCCAGATAACCACCCTTTAAAACTGTGGTGAGCAGAAAACCATCTGAGCTGAGAAACAGTTACCCAGTATTAGTATGGTGTTCCTAATAAAGTGCTTAGTGAGTGTATGTAGCCAGAATGTAAAAGTAGGCATCCAAGAGTTGGGCTGCTGAAGCAGTACCAGGTGAGAAATGACTCTTTATAGCTTTCTGGTTGTATACAGGTAAATTATATTATTTGTTGGCTGCAGATTGTGTGTGTGGTATCTGAAAAGCACATTTACTGTGCAGTGTAGGTTACGCTTTTACAATCAAGTGACACTCATTGTGTGCTTCAATCGGGTTGTGTTTGAAAACAACTGGATGTTGAGGAACTGAACTCTGTAAATGAGAAGTGGCAGGGCTTGTGGATTTTCGGTACCTGAGTTGGGCGTTGCTGGAGAGTTAGCCTGGCTAGCCTGCGCCGACACATTGGCAGCATCCACCGCCGTTTTAACTGCGTAGAGGTTCGCTTCCTCCTGGAACTTACCAATGTTCTTCTTGTAGCGTATTCTCTTGTTGCCAAACCAGTTAGAGACCTGAATGACAGATGGATGTCACATAATCCAATGCAGTGTTTCCTTTGCACTCATTGAACTGTTGTAGCCACACTGAGCTAATGATATGTTAAATAAGGAAAATAAATCAGGAAAAAGAATTGTTAGCTTTAACCATCACTTTGTTTTACTTGCAATAATAGCACAAAACAAATAAAAAAGATTGCAGCCTTTTTAAAAGTAGATTATGGGTATGTAAGGTATGTACTGAAAGTAACAAAAATCACATTTAAACAGCTAAAATGTCCTTTTGCTGTCCTGAATAATAGCAGTTATCAATTCACCTGAGACACAGTGATCCCACACTTTTTGGCCAGTTCCTCCTTGGCTTCCTCACTTGGGTAAGGATTGGAAAGGTGGGAGTAGAAATACTCGTTCAGCACCTCTGTAGCTTGCTTGTTGAAATTGCGCCTCTTACGTCTGACACACACAGAGAGAAGAAATAATGACACAAGTGCTTGGAATGTACATGTCACAACAAAGTCAATGCACTTGGATCACTTCAGCCCTCGAGAAATAACCAGCCATTTAGCACGCACGCACGCACGCACACAGTTATTGTTAAGAAATAGCATTGGCTGCCATCCAGCCCAGTCCTAATGAGGCAAAACATAATTTCTGATGTCGTACTTAAGGTTAGGGGTATGGTTTGATTAGTCGACAGCCAAACCAAAGAAAAAACCTAACCTAGCTTGGTTCTCTCTTTGTTGTTGTTGATGATTTTACTGCACTGGTTGTGGCTTGAACCCGCAGCCTCGGGTATGGGAGGCAGATGCATTAACTATTTGGCCAAAAGCACCATTTTTTGTTTTCGATTGAACATGGTAACAGACACACAGACAGACACACAGAAAATAACAGCCATAAACACAAACACAGACCTGGCGTCCAGGAAACGTGAGCGCAGAATCATGACGGCCTCGCAGGTGCTCTGTTTGAGCTGCATCTGAATGGAGCTGAACTTGCGGTGGATGATGGCCACCATGCGCTCAATCTCCTTGGGAGAGATGGGCCGTGTGCGAGACTGCTCTCTCAGCAGGTTCATTACATGGTTGGTGAACTCACTGCAAGCCTGGACCGAGAGAGAGAGAGAGAGGAGATGAATGCTTTTGAAAAGAGATAGTCCACGTACAGATTCTATTCAGTGCCATAACAAGGTAATAACATGTAGGCCTTGGCTTTATGACTTCTTTGTTGATAAGCTGTCTTTTCTAAAGAAAAATAGACTAATATTAAAATACATTGTGAGTTACCGGTAGGATTTAAACCATAAAAAGAGCCTAAAGTTGTGGTCATCAAACAGGTTTTTAAATCAGTGAAACACCAGGAATGGGTGGACCGGAGCCATAAACAGCCAAGAATGTGCAAAGCCAAACACCAAAAGCCATGTGATCTTGGACAAAACATTATCTAAATTTCTGTTCGTGCCAAATTTGAGCGTATTATGTGTTATAAAATGTTCTGTTGTCAAAAATAATTTTCATTCCTAAATATGAAGCCACCATCTTTATCCACTGAATGAAGCCGTTAAAATCAGAGTAAAGCACACTCGCCTAGAGTACTGAAGAATAGACTACGAGGACTCCCTGGTTGAAATCAGGTTGAATAAAAGGTGTATCAACTTAATAATTATTACAATACAAAAACAGAGGTCAGTCTTGTGATGTTGATTAGTTGGATTGAAACCATTCTGGTCATTTTCTAACAGTATAACAGTTGTTTGTTTTTTATTTGGCACATAATTATTGTTTCCAGACAAGGGGAACCCAGGTACAGAGAAATTATAATATTTGTGGAAAACAGAATATGTTCAAGCTTTTTGGTCGGCTCAGCACACACCTGCTCATACTTCTCCAGTTCAGAATGATATATCTGGCGGATCTGGGCGAGTTTGGCTCTGTAGTCGGAGTGTTCTATGCTACTGTCGGTTGGTGAGCCCCCTGCTGCTGCTGCAGCTGCAGCTGCTGCAGCCGATCCGCCTCCCTTCTCTGGTCCCGACACACCTTCTGCTAACAGCATGTTGTCCAACCGCATGATCTGGGGATCTGGGGGGTCCTCCTCCTGCACACCTCGTATACTCAGCACTGGACAGGAGAAGAGAGGAAGAGTAGGAGTTAGGCGGGCAAAGTTAGTTTGAAAAAAAGGAAACCTGTTTTTGTTAGTCTGCCCAAGCAACAGGTTTCTATGTCTAAGAAAACGTGTTGGTTAAGAAGTTTTGTTTGTTTTTAAAACAGAGAGACCACACATTTAATCTCAAGGGGAAAAAGGCTAATAGTGTGGGTTCTGGGGTGCAGAGGGCAACATTTTATCACTGCTAAAATTCAGAAGAAGTGCATTCCTGTCAAAACCAGTGAAGTTTCTCCCCTGAGCCATTGCAACAAGCGCCTGGCTGAATTCACAATGAGCCTGAACTTCTTCTAAATCAACAGCAGAGGGCAGTGTGGCCCCTCAGTGGCAACCTGCCAGAGATAAGGGCATGAGGCATGGGACCAGTAATGGGAGTGCATGTGCTGTCACTATGAGCCCCAGTGGCCATAAGTATAGTTATCAGTCGCTGCTCTCCACCACTGTATTATACCAGGACCTCTGTCAGCCTGCAGCCATGCTCTCATCTCTCTCTCTCTCTTTCTTACTCTCTCTCACACACACACACACACACACACACACACACACACACACACACACACACACACACACACACACACACACACACACACACACACACACACACACACACACACACACACACACACACACACACACACACACACACACACACACACACACACACACACACACACCACTTTGTTACTGAAAAGTTTTAAGTACAGACAACCATCTTTTCTTCAGAGCCTAAAGCTTTTAACCCGCAACTATTTTTTCTCTTGCCCCTTTTGCTTCTCGATCATTCTACTTCAGAACATGAGACAAGAAACTTGACACATTATTTGACAACAGTCAATTTAGTTAGTCAAAAGAGTAGAATGAATGATACATGGCTATTATGATATCAATTCACCTGCATGTAAAATAAAAATAAAATAATTGTAGAGGGAAAAATCCACAGTAAAGTGGCTTAGCAACACTTTATTTATTCAAAACTGATTTGATTTTTGTTATGATCTAGAAAATAGGCAACATTTATTTAGCAACAAGCTAAAACTCAAGCAAAAAAACAACAACAACACATTAATGAACAAATAATATGAACTGGTTTCAGTTCGAAGTGTTTGTTGATTACTCTAGAAAATAGTCAGCTAATTTGATATTTATGTTAATTTTTAGTTGGTGCCCTAAAACACATCTGCTTGGAGGGTAGAAATATAACAAGGAAGTTTGTGTAAAATTGTAGAATTAATACATTTTACTGTATATATGCATTAGGAAAGTGAGGAAGTTGTCGTTGTAATGTGTAAATGAATAGGGAGACCAGAGCAAAAAGGTTCAAATGTGTTACAATTGTGAAATAATGGTTCAATAAAATACAATATTGTGTCCATATTTATGCTAATCTTTAAAACTGGAGACGAAAGCAACAATGTAAAAGCCAATTTAGAGAGCAGTGAAACCAGACAGGATTCTGAAGGAGACAGACGCTAACAATATGGTTGACAAGATTAATCCAAGTGGAAACTGGGTTGCGTTAGGCGCTTAATCAAAGCTCATCATCAAAGGTTACGGGGTGCACAGATTTGTTAATTCAAAGCCTTTCTTGTTGGCAAAACTTTCAAAAGTAGTCTTTATGTTGCAGTCAAAGTTTCCCTGTAGAGAGTCACGCTGAAAAAAGGTTTCAGCCATGGCGCAGTCAGAGCTAACAAATTAGTAGGACTTTAGTGTAGGGCTAACAGATGTGGAAGAAATGAGGACAAAAACAGTTTTGCTTAAAAGTTTCCAAGTGCTACAGGGGAAGGCAGTTTTTTTCTTTTTCAAACTTCATTTGATAAATGAGTCTGTTCCACCATTTAAGGCCTCACATAACAAAGTGTCCAACTTTCCCTCTTTGCCCCTTTTTTTCTTGTTCCTTCTTGCCTGTTTCTTTCCCTCTGCTTAGGTCTCTTCTCTCTCCAAGGCACATTCCAGCTCTGCTGCTCCCCCATCTCAGGGCTCAGGAATGCAGCAGACCCAGCCGCCTGAACTAATGACCCTGATTCGCCCATCTCTTTCCCTCCAATTTTTCTTTCTTTACAGCCATACACATATGATCCCTCCACCAGATAACCTATAGGTAATTTAGCGATAAAGGAAAGAAGTATTTGTTTTGTCCTGACAGTATGTAGTCGTGAGTGTGTGGTTGATCTTTACTGTCCATTTACCAAGAAGTACAACTGACCTACAGTGAAGAGGGCAACTGTGGCTCTTGAAGCTTCTCACCTCTCCCCCTCCATTTTGCCCCCACTCCTCATTATGGCCCCCAGCTGTAGCCTAATGCCCCTACATTCCCCTAATTACTCCAATTAAGCTGTGATTACCCACAGTTGCACTCATGCTCAGTCTAGTGGCCTAGTGGTATTATAGCAGCTGTTGAGATGAGTTAAAATACTGCACAGAAAAAGACCATATGACATGGACGCACGAAAAAAGGAGTCTTCCCCTCACAAACCTTCAATGAGACCCCAGAATAATACAGCTAACAATTAGATGGAACATAGAGCTCTGAGAATGCATGGTTTCATTTTGATCAACTGGCTCCCGGCATTACCACTGAGCTGGTTCAATCACTGATCAACTAAAACTCACAGTTCTGCAAGTAATAATACATGAATTCCTTTTCCTCTCTCTTTTTTTAATAGGGAAGACATCTTAAGGCCTGCAGCCTGCATCCACAGCTCTTAGAAATCACACTATTATGCACACGTTACCACCCTAGCTGAGCTGTGTGCCATTGAGAGACCGAGCGAGCAACACATACTATGAAATATTCAGGGTATCCAGCTGGGCTTTCACTGCATACATAATCATTCTCATTTCTGCACAGCCAATGTAGAAACGGTGTGCTGTACAGACACAACAGGCAGTATATGAGGTGGTGCAGGTAAGGGTGAACAACCTAACCACTAGTGTAGTGCTGTACATTAACTGTATTGCCTTCCACACATTGAAATAGATAAGACTTAAACGCAGTCAGTATATCATTGCTCAGCTCACAGCACAAGCTTTATCCTTGTCTGTCTTTTCCCTCGCTAGCATCCCCCTTTTCACTCTGTCTCCCCCAACACACATCCCCTCCCCCCTCTCCCTTTCAGCACACCCCCACCCACCTCCCCCAGTGCCCCCCTCCCTCTGTTCTCCATTTCAGTCGAGTTCTCCATGTGAGCCGCAATCCCTCATGCTGTCAGCCCCCCCTCTCCCTCTCTCTGTAGACAGACAGGATTAGCATTTTAATTGCATCAGCTCCCTTGGGTATTCTCAGCCTTTCACTGGGAGAGAGCAAGGGAGCGGGAGAGAGAGAAGCATAGAGAAGGAAAAAAGGGGGAAAAAAAGGTAAGAAGAGAGAGGGTAGAAGGAGAACCAAGGAGAATTGAAAAAAGGAGTCACAGGAGAAGATACGTGTGCAAGAGAGTAAGAGACAGAGAGAGAGAGAGAGCGAGAGAGAGCGAGGAGAGAGAGTCTACAGGAATATACAGAATCCACAGTACAGACGTGCCAGAGAGCGAAACAGCCAGAAAGAGAGAAAAGATAGGACTGTGAAAACATCGGTTTTCCCTTTCATTACAGACAAAGAATTCAGATTGAGAATAGGCCACAGAAAGATGGTTTTCACAATAGAATTATACTACATGAATATGCAAATTTACCTCACAAAAACAACAAAAATAAATCTCAACTGCACCTAGGCAACGTATAAAGTACGTAAAAGAACTAAAACTGTTTGCCACATATAAATTATCATCTGGGGAATGCAAATGCAGCTAGGGAAAATAAGAACTGGGACCAGTCTGCCTACATTAAACGACTCTGCACTGTTTTGTCAGAGACATTTCACAGTTGCAAACAAAAAAAGCTTGGAAAAACAGATGGCGACCAAACTTCTTCCTGAACAGTTGCTGAAAACCAATCAGGTTGAATTTGGTTTCCATATTTCATGAACCATGGCTATAGTCAAGACAATTTTTTAGAAAGAAATGTTCCTTCAGTAGAACTTTGACAAAACCCAAAGCAGACCTGACGTGTATTTTTCCACTAATTTTCATGATGGATCAGTTTGAAATCCACTATGCAGAAAACAGAGATGAGTGGAAATAGAGACCAGAGAAGGGGTTTCTTCAAAGTCCTTGACCTTTAAATCCATCCAGTGAAATACAAACGTCGCTGTCATTATGTACACTTAGTCACCCGGGAAGGTCTGCAAATGCAATTTCACGAATCTGATTTCACAACTAGTTTTCTTCAGCAATTTGAATAAGTGCCTTGATGCCAATCACACCTTTTTCCGTTTTTTAAACAGTTGATTAATCAAATCAAATTTCACAAACAATTTCTTCTGTGCATAGGGTTTTGATTTACCATGCCATTTCAGTAGAATATGGGTTGCTCAGAAAAAGGGCTTGGGTGAATAAAATGTTGCCTTAGGCAAGTTGTAGAATGTGGCATTAAAACTGAAGAACCAGCATTAAAATTGAATAATTTCACTGATAGGGCTTTTTGCCAAATGGATATTGGGAAAGGTGTATTTCTTCTACCCCATTCTTCTAAAAGGATTTTTTTTTAGAAAAGTACAGCGAACTTAATGAGCCCAATCCATATGTCCTTACCTACTTTAAGCAGCTCACGCTAATCAGCATCTGTTTGGGGAGTTCACCAGAGTCCTGTTGCACGCAGCCCCCCAGTCTGATGCGCACACACACGCGCGCACACATACACACATAGGGGTAAGTATTTCAGAGTAAACACAGAGTGGTCTGATTAAGGTGTGAATTGGAGAACTCACACCTTGGGCAAACACAACACTTCAGTTCAACACATCATCAATCAGCCCTTAATTAACTAAAGGGAGAGGCTTGGACACTCAAGCGATGACTACGTTTACCGCCCTTGAATGGTCACACACAAACACACTGTCATACAAACACACACACACAAACACTAATAAGGGATCAATCTGTGTTGTCACTTAATCTTCACAGATAGAAGCAAATAAAGAATCTACAATGTATTTTCCCTATGCCCATCAATTATATGAAGAGTTCAGCAATTTTTTTTAAAGACATTTCCCTGATGGCCATACCAGACTTTTTTTAAAGGTCAAGAGTAAAGGTAGAAATCTAAATTTTTTAAATCTTATGTTATATTTTCCCCATTTTCCAGTGGAACAGTGTTGCCAGTATATTTTTAACAGGCCCAGCAGAAATGAAAATGTAATAATTATAGTGGCCCAATAATGCAGTACTTATGGGAAAACACATTACGTTAGGTAAATATCTACAGGATTTTTCCTAACATTGTAAAACCCTTTTTTTACACAGCACCTATACTGAATGAACAGGGGGAAAACATCCTATGATCTTTATTACTCTGGAGAGAAATTATACTGTAAACACCCAATGGAAGACATTTTTTCTGAATCTTTCATCTAAAAATACTTCTTTTTTTAGGGTTAAACAATTGTGTTCATTCATTACAACAGATATTCTCTATGAATAGGACAAGTACAAGTGTAACTATGGCCTGTTACACACACTGTGCATTATGGGGGAATTGCAGCATTAATTCTGCTAGGCTAGCAAGTGTATTTGAGATACGCAGACTGAAAGGTGTTTGGTTATTCCAGTTTTACCTGCAGGAGTTTCTGAAAGCTAGTGTAACATGTTCTTCTTCCACAGAGGAAATACAATTATCACGAATGAAAATTAGTTAATAGCATCTTCTGACATGTCCAGCCCCCATTGTCCCACTGTTGCTCTCTCTCTCTCTCATAAACACACTAACAACAGACCCATCTGTCATAGTCGGACTTGCCATAAGAAGTACCGGGAGGAATCCTGCCATAAAGGTGGCATGGTGCACCGTCAAAAAAAATATGTTTTACAGTCACCAAAAGGCACAACTCAGCATAACACTGGTAGTTTACGCTTTAGCTGCGTGCGTTCCCACGACAGGCATGCGGAACTCAGCGTTACAGATACACTCTGTGTAAAAGGGGCTTGTTTACAAAGTAGCCAACAACACTGGCATCTGATAGCAATCAGATTACTTACTTAGACTGCTCTTAGTGATGTCTGACCAAAAAACGCAACACTATGTAATGTTATAACTTGTTTTGTATCTACTTGCATAAGAAACGATGGCTTGCTCAAAGAAAATCACAATAGCTAGCGTTAGTATGAGGAGCTGAACCAGATACGTCTGTGTAGGGGAAAAAGATAATAGAACAGGAGATAAGCAATTTATAATTTAGATATTAGTCTTTTTTGTTGAGAGAAAAAGTAATTGTATGATCATGTCAGTATTTTCAGATATTTATATCAAGGTATGTACAGGACAGTAAATTTTAAACAGCCTCAGAAGTTACATAGCCGTTTAGCTTACTGTAGCTAGCTACATGGCTAGCTAGCCACAATTACACCAGTGAAGTGTCTAATAATAGGGCTTATGATAGACTGTTATATGAGATTACACCCTCAACAACAGTTGGGTTTAAACACTATCATGAAAAGGTAATAATAGTATAGTAATGAAGATTTACAGTAGTTGTGAACTTTAGTTTACCTTCCATATATCACATTAGTGATATGTCCACTCTGTTTTTAAAGACGAGCGGCGGTCTTCTTAGCTTCCCTGAAACTTTTCCTGGCCCTTGACTGTTGTACCATCAGTTGTCGAACCATATATAGTTTGCAATAATAGAAGCAACAGAATTCAAATGAAACCACAAGATGGACACCATCAGAAGCAGCAAATTGTTGCTCATGTGATTATAATTAAGTTATAAAATAAGTTTTGAGTCAATTTCAATTTAAAACTTTACAAAATAGTTTAATATTGACTTCTAGAAAATAGAAATCACGTGTGAGCCAAGTCACTCTAACAATGTCAAAATAAAAAGTAAAATTAACAATATATAACTGTATACGCAAACTAATGTCACACTTTGTGTTCGCATGGATAAAACAACGCACTTATGACCGATAACGACCAAAACATTTAACCCAAGTCACTGAAGTGCTGGCAGACTGACCACCTGATGTGGTGGAATTTTAATCAGCCTTGTTTACTACCATAACATCAACAAAGTATATACTGTGTTATGTGATATATGTACTTTCCTACTTTCCTATAATCTCTGTTCCCACTTTAACTTGTGGGGCAGTGAATGAACCTCTAAGGGCAGTGAATGTGCAGGCAATTGATTGCAGTTTGTGTTCAACAGTCATCTAAGAAAACATGGTTCTTTTTGGAACATACTACCAGTATAACTAAATATTAACTAGAAACGGACAACAAACTAATGTTTTTTTTATTTCAAGCAATAGTTCGATTTTGTAAAGAAAATATTTATGCTTCAATATGGCATACGTGCTAAAATGAGTGATGTTTAAACTGTGACTAAATCTCTAATATAATATCCCTAGTCCCGTACAGTTCTGCAACATATAAAGACAGGGAGACATGGAAGAATAGAATTTGAAATGTCACAGGAGGAAGGAGGATGACGAAGAGCACCTAAGCAGGAGGCTTGTTATAGCACTGCTAGGATCTTCCCCCAGTCAACTCTCATCAGGCCAGCTGCCTCCTGTGCTCATTAGCACAGACTCTTAAGGAGCTCCTAAAGACTTTGTGAAAAATGAACACTCATTTGAGAGGTCGTTAATTTGCACTGTTATGCAAATTAGGTGGCAATTAAGCGATAGATCAGAAGAGCAGTGCCCATTTATAACAAGTGAACAAGCATTATGACACAGTCAGATGGTGCCACAGAGAGCCGAGGGTACATGGTTAGTCTGCACAGGTCCGATGTACCAGTTTAGTGAGGAATAAAAATAACGGTGCCTACAATATGTATGGCTGGTCAGGATTACAATTTACCAGTGGTTTTACAGGAGGATACACACCGACTCTGTAATACATGTACCACACATTAAAAAGATACTGAAACAAAAACTAATCAACCTCCCAAAATAAGCCCTCAATCTAGTTAAGTGCATCCATTTAGATTTATAAAGAGCACCGCAAGCTTACAAGGAGCATGGCCTTCCCAGTATCTGTAATAACCCAATAAATACTGCTAATCTTAGGGTGAGTGGTATAACTCCCTCCCTCCATCAGCCCTGATGTTTCCATCTCTCCCCTGCATTTATGACATGGTGTGAAATATACAAACATACCGTATGGGACAGCAATGTGTACTACTGCAAAGGGGTGGAAGACTCCCATCAATTGTAATTAATCCTTAATTAGTCAGGATTAGGAGCTAGGCCCTGACACACTCCCACCCCACTGCCACCAAACTAAAGCAATCCAGCTGAGACCACATTTACATATCTTTAATTAAAGAGATGCTAGCTCCCTTTAAGAGCAAAGCCTAAAAATAGTGTGAGAAGCATAAATGTTAAAGGCGGGGTGGGGTGTGTGTGTGTGTTGAGAGAGGGATCCTCGACCAATCAGTACTGGTGGGTCACTCAGCATTTCCTTGTTACTTTTTGTTGGATTCAAAGACAAAGCAGGTAAAAAACATGGTGCCTTGCCTATAATGTCACTCTGATGAATACATTTTCAACAGTGTCACCAGTGCATGCCCACTTCCTCACTTTTGAGTTTTATTTGCTGCCCTTTGATTTAGTAAGTACATTCAATCAAATGCAATTAATAAATTAAATTGACTTGACTCCTTTGGTTCATTATTTTAAGATCCCGTCACTAAATTCTAGATGAGTAACACAGGTTTGAGTACCAGAACATAATACATTATCATATAGACAAACCTCATCTGGTAATATTTTACCCTATGTTCTGAGCTCTTCCCAATAAACCTGTTTGTCAAAATTTGATCACATTATCTAATCCAACTATGCAATTCAGTTACACAATCAACCTTGTTGATGCTTATCGCCGATTAAAACTCAGTATTTTAGTGAGGTAAGGTGGGTGAATATGGACAACAACTGAGTGACAGCACAGTCAAATCACTGCCCTTCATGATTTGTGGCCAAAATCATACTACAGCAGTCTTAAAGGTGAACAATTCCACTGAGCTTTTCCCTTCCTACAACACACTCCACACAGCAGTTCCCCTTGTCAATATACAGAAGCCCAGTTCCTACAGGAATAATACCACATGGGGAAATCAGTGGGCCCACACACCATTTGGCCTAAGCTGAAGGTTGGGTTGCTCTGCCTCCCCAGTTTGAGTTGGGGTGGGTGGGTGGTGGTGTGTCTGTCAAGGCCAGGGGTCTGTGTGATATTAGCCGTCTGCCAATCTGGCTTGGGGAATGGACACCAAGTAATTACTCCTGCTCTTACTGCCTCATCAATCTCCCTGTATTGCTCCTGCACCCCCCAACACACTATCTTTTTTTCATTCTCTTCTGCAAAGAAGCAGGGAGAGAGAGAAAGAGACAAAAAAGGGGACCAGATTGAGTGGCAGGACACCACAAAACAAAACTGAGATTTCTGAAAAGTCAATCCTGCACCACTGCATAGGGAGAGTAAATAAAAAAATGGACTATTTAAAATGTAAAATATGGGGATTTGACAAGGTGGATGTCCTATTCTCATTTTAGACCAGAGTGATAGTAAAAATGCAGATTTGGTACCATCACATGAGTAGTATTTCTGCCACAAACTATTTTATCTTGTTACGGCTTTAGCTTAAAATGCACTTTATGCTTTCCATCATAAAGATATAATAAAAGTCTCCCCACAGGTTCCTACCAAGTCATGAAATTTTATGGCTCTGTTCCAAATTGGGCTCTTTGAAAATGAATAATAATTAAGTTGCTTTAATGAAGCATGTAAGTCACTAGACTTCATGTACTGTAGTCTATCAAAGTTGGTGGAATACCAATCTAAATCAATCATGTAATGTTGAAAGGGATTTTCCTTTTAATTGCCACCAAATGAATGGTTGGCTTTGTTGTTAAGCTCCATGCATGACCTCAATAACAAAGTTATACAAATTAAAATTAGATTGCTAAAGACAAAAAAAGGGTTTATCTGGCTGTGAATAAACATGTGGCAACTATGTGTGACCTTTAATAGTGTTGCATTGTTTAAATGTTTTTACAACTACAATCATGCTGTAATTCAATTAACATGTAATTTGGGCCATTTGGTTGCTGAAATGTTATAGTAATGGGAACCTGAGTGCAATGAATACATTTGAATAGAGAATTTAGTCACCGTCTGAAAGAGCCAAGAGGCTAACAGAAGATAATATAAGGATCCATTCATAAATATGTTAGTCTACAAAGAAACACAAAGGCCTGGTGTGGGTATGTTGCTACAGGTTACAAAATAGATTAAATATAATCCACTTTGAAGGTTAATTAAATGCCAATGGTGTTTTATTCTGCTTTTGGGGAGTAAAAACAGAAGCCATACTTTTCTTTTAACAGATAGCATAATTAAAAAGTAACAAATCCATCGAAGAACAAAGAAAACATTCAATCTAAATATATGTGAAATTTAGAACTTAAAATAAAATTGTAAAAAATCAGTTGAAACAGGACATTTTGTATTCACTGACAAGCCATAATGACTAAACGGGGGAAACTTTTCCATTAAATGTAGAGAGAAGTAGCATGGAGAAAACAGAGAGGGGGTTAAGTGAGTTTAATAAATCTCACCATTCATTCATCTTCTAAAAACATTAATAGGATGTGATGATGGGTTGTCAGCTAGATGCTATGCAGCATAGTAGCTAAGTGCTGCTGGCTCTGTTGGTGGGCATCAACTGTGAGATTTTTGTGCTTTTAGGTGGTCACAAAAATAATAAACTTCCATCCAACGGAGGAATATATGTCAAATTAAAAAACAAAACATTACAAATAAATAAATAATTATTTGAAGAATCAGGCAATGTATTTGCAGTTTTTCCAACAAGTTGAGGATTTTTTTGTGGTGTAAAAAAAAGTACTTGTGGTGGAAGTTGGCATGGCATATGCCTGCTGTGCATGCAGACTTACAGTATTCAGTTTATATGGAGAAAGGGTAACCTGGGTTATCTTCTCTTCTTCTTCCCCTAAACGTATCACATGCAAGCTATCGGTAGGAATTGAGGGCAGCTAGTGGTGAGGGCTAGGTTGTTGTGGAAAGAGAGGCCTCTAGTCCCCACTCAGTTACTGCAGTGCATTCAACTCGGTTGTGTGGCCAAAAATTATTTGTTTTAAAGGCATGGAATAAGGTGTTCTAATATAATGATTTACCCAAGTTAAAAACCAAGTGATTTTATCTTTGTGGGTGGGTCGTTATCTACCCAGATTGGCAGGCGGCAATAATAATAACCAGTGTCCAGATACATTGTGAGGACATTGGCTTAAATGGGCACCTAACAGAGCCATCATCTGCCTCAAGATAAGATCACACTGGCTACAGGCCATCAGGGTGTCCTTGTGGTTACTGTCGTTGTCACCATTGTTGTATGAGAGGTGACACAGGGCCAGCCATTTCACCCTACGTTTGGTAGGCTGCTAGCCAGTTTGCCACCATTTCAACACAGCCAACTAGTGGCATTATCATTATCCCGCAGACTTGTTTATCAGACAGCTAATCAAGATGAGTGGCAAGAGTTGGGGTGTGAACTTGTCCAAGATAGGCAGGGGGAGGGGGCACTCTTCATTCAATTTGATGTCTCAAAGCATAAATTTTTTTTATTATTTTATTCCAATTGAAAAACCATTTAAACCCTGTCCAACAATATGCAACTGGGAATGTTCAGGCTTGAAAAAGAGAGACTTGAGCAGAGTGACAGAACAGAGTGAGTGACAGATTCACTGTCCTGTGAAGCACAAGGAATGCTTAAAAGTAAGGAGAAATGCCTCAAACATAGCCAAACTAAATGAAAAACTTCTGAGTAACTGCATTGGCTCGTGAGAGATTTTGGCATAAGCTGTCCCATTGCACCAAGAGCTATTTTTACAGCAAATACCCATGAGAGGGACAACAGAACCGAGTTAAAGCAAAGCCACTAGCTCTCAACTTTGATCATTTCCTATCTCCTCTGAATGCTTTAATTTCTTTTTTCTTTTTGTTTCTTTAAATATCTTTGATAAAGTATTAAAAAGCTATAGCATTTCATACAGATGTCATGTTTAACGTCAGAGCTCAGGTCAACACAGGACCTAGTGTAAAAAGGGGGTGTTTTGGGCTGGTGGTGGTGGTGGTGGTGGAGGTGGTGTGGGAGTACTGGCATTTGTGCAGAACATTTCCTTTACAATGAAAACAATCTAACCAACTGCAGCACTCAGAGGAATTCACCTCCCATCCCCCACACCCCACCTCCCCCTCCTCCTCCTCCACCACCATTACATTACCATATCAAAGCCCTGAGTTCAGAGCAAGTCTTCTCTTTCAAGAAAGGGAGCTAGGCAGAGGGAGGGAGGGGGAGAGGACAAGACCAAGGCAGTAAGAGTAGACCCAAGACCGAGTGTGCTTTCATCCCTGTTTGGTGTGTGTGCCTATGTGTGCAAGAGAAATAGAGTGTGTATGTGGGTGTTCCAACACAAGTGCATGTTTGTAAGCGAGAAAAAAATACTGCAGAAAATCTGTGGAGATACTAGGGGACTACTGATTGGATCTTCCACAAGCTGCACTGAAGAGAAGTCAATTCACATTCCAGAGGCACATAATGGGGCCTGCAGGGGGTCTGACGGAGGAGCCGAAATGCCAAAGCAGGTACACAGTGCAGTTAGGAGGGTACGTGTGGCAGATGGCCAGCAGAATACAGGCAAAGCCAAAGATCTCTATATCGCATGGTTGGCATATTCAACTCAACCATGGATCTGTTCCTAACCTACAGTGTCTCCATGCGACCAACTGTTTTTTTTTTCTGTTCAGCTTACTGTACAAGAGCTCACAGACCCCCTCTCCAGTTTGCTGGGAGACTAAATGTGAAAATCAAAGTGAATGGCATTAGGGTAAATAAGACCACTGGTTGCCTGGGAAACAGTGTACCCTGCCCCACTCACTCAAGCCTAGCCTTTACTTTTCTCCCATCACTGGAGAGCAATAATACATTATTGACAGAGGGCCACAACAGGCAGCAGTGCCGCATTTTCAAATTGTATTTGAACAAGAGAGATTTGATGTAAGAAGATACACAGGGCAAATGAAAGAGAGTAAAGCACACAGATAGTCAAGAACACAGAGAGACTGGCAGAGGGATAGAATTAAAAAAATAAAACACCCCATTCACAATAACATAACCATCAATCTGCCATCCATCCCAGGCTTCCTCCTTTGAACCCTCTAGAATCTGTCAGAGAGCTGACTTGAATAGCTAACATGATTACAATAAGCAGCATGTTTACTTTGAATAATTTCATAAATAAAAGTAAACCTGAGATGATGCTTTTACATAGGTATTCATTTCCATAAGGTCACATGTTGCTGAAAAACCAATATCATTTGTTAAGACAATGTCAGAATACTTTCTTTTTTTTGCATGTTGTCATAGATTAAGGTATTGTATTGATATGCAAAGAAATGTATTTGCAATAAACAAATTACCTTATGTGGTGTGGCTGAAATTTTTATATAGCATAACAGTGAGACAGTAAAGCAATAACCCCTCTGGAGTTTTTCATATCTCCCTGCTGTACACTAACTCTGCATAACTTTTGGGATCATGTTTGATTATTTAATCTAATAATTTGGATATCATGGTTGGAAATAATAGTAGTTGTAGTGTTAATTTTTTATTACCCCGCCACAATATAGTTAATATTGCTGTGAAATTCAACCCAACTGTAAGAGGCTGTTGTTTACACCATTCACACTCTGTAAAATTACTGTCCTTCATTTGTGATGTAAATTGATGAGAAAATTCAACAATGTTAAAACAACCAGTATATTTCTCAATTCAGATTCTTCAGATAAAAAGGAAAACCAAATTGTACACTATTATATATTCTCATGTGAAAGAGTTGTAAGAAGGTTCTGAGGCAAATGCTGCTGTCTGACTCGAGTTTCAAAGGGCCAGATCCACGATGATAAGTTTCAGCTGGTCAGTGGGAAGTCTGGACAGCAGCCAAAGGCATTTATAAAATATATAATTAAAGGGAAAAAAAACAACTAGCTCTAGTACACATTTAGAATGATCTTGAACCAATGCATACACCCTTCATTCAGCTAAATCAGTTCTACAACAAATACAATCAATATTCAATCTATAGCATTCTCCAAGACGCCGATAAATAGTATCTTGGTGCCAGGAAAACTGACGCAAAGACACACTATATGTCAACAGTAAGTTACAACCTGTGCAGACTGGAGAACACAAAGAACGAGTGAAGTAGAAACTCACCCGTCTTCTCTTTGATCTCACAGAGAACGCTGAAGAGGGCTGGCTTCATTCTGTGACAGTTCAGGGCATGCTTCCTGTAAGAGAGAAGAGGGAATAAGAGAGGGAGAGAGCAAGGAGTATTACGATAAACAGACCTCCATCTCAAGTCATACCATGCCCTCCCCTATAAACAGGTAGTGGAGCTGAATGTATTATGCATACAGAGAATTTCAAGAGTGTAATGCAACACAGCAGGACAGAGCTATGTTGTTTAAAGGCATTTTCAATAACCAAATGCCTTTGTAAGTGCATAAACATCCTTTATACTGAACCAGCAAGAGTGATCTTGTCATTTGGATGCTTTGCACTGTGGGACAAGTAATGATGCCAAACCTCAAGGTCATCAATTCTGAGCACCAGATTCCAGAGTTAATACAATTATCTAATTTCTACCTCTTACAGGAAAACTTGTTCCATAAAAACAGGCTGTAAGTTGATAGAGAGGATTAGTATTAAGTTGCAATTTTAATTTAATCAGAGGCATTCTCTTTATTGCCAAACAGGCTAATAGCAATTAAAGGAGAAAAGGAAAAACTACAGAACTTGAACTACAGTTCACCGTAATCAAATCACTACAAAGTTTACTGCTAACACTAATCCATGCATCCACACACAGCAGCACAACTTACAGTTTATTAAAACTTAAGACTGAGGTATACTGTGGCAAAGCCTGAACCGAAATACGACCCTAAATTACTTAACACTGTTGTCTCTAATGTTAACAACTGTATTGTCAATACAAACCCATTTCATCACAGAGAGAAGTGAACAAGAAGCTGGGTACATATGGAATTGCAATTTAAAAGTCTGCATTTTTTTTACCACATTTAAAAAACAATGAAATGCACACAACAAAAATATCTAACTAAACATGCAAAACATTATACTACCCCCTGTAGCTCTAAAAGAGAGGTGCTTTGAAACACTATAGTTACTATATCTATAGTTTGCAGTGCTGTTGTATTATTGCATTATGTTGTAAAAGGTTTTTGTTATTTGGAACACCCCTGTAATTTCAATGAAAAGACCTACAGATAAACCAAACAAGCGTTTGGATGTGTTCTATTGATACTTTTACAAATCACTACAAATATTGTTTATAGTTAAAATTGTTTCACTGGAAACAATATGTAACGATATGCAATTGGAAAAGTACAACACAGATAAAGTTTAGGTGAAAAACAAAACCAAAACTAGAATGACGCCTCAAATTATGATGAACGTAAACTAAAAATGACGAAACAAGAAAAACCAGACGATCAGCCAGAAATAAAGCATTTCTTTTTCAGATAACACATAAATACAACAATCTTGATAAGAAATTGTAAAAGTGCAACACAGATAATGTTTAGGTGAAAAACAAAACCAGGATGAATCCCCCATTTCTGATGAACATGGAAAAGATGAAACAAGGAAAAACCTGATGATCACCCTGAACTAAAGCATTTATTTTCCAAACAACAACACATCAACACAACCACAGATGAATATGATTTGGCTACACCTGACCTCAACAACAATTCCAGTTGTGAATGTCCTCTGGAGTATTAATAAGGGGACTAGGGTGAACTAGCAAATCGTGCGCCTACTGTATATGCCACAAATAACAGCCTTTCTGTCAGATAATTGAGGCAGTATGTTGTAAAGATGTGTGTCTAGCATTAAATATGTAATTTTGTCCACTAATTCTGTCACTGCTGGATATGAGTTGGGGGAGGGCTGCCTTCAGCATGGAGGGTATGAGCAGGAGGGGGAGAAGGAGGTGCTCATGCGGTCCTGTACTGACCTGTGCTGGAAGTTGAGTGGCAGGCCACCCCCTGCCATGCCCCCCCCTGCTCTCCCTCCCTCTGTGGGGTCGTCTGATCCACCCCAATGCGCCGGCGAATCCTCTGGCCAGCATCTGAACATATGGCGACAGGGTGAGAGGATGAGGGCGGATGGTGCGCAGGAAGTGTACTCTGCAACACCGAGTTCTTGCGCTGCCCTGACCACTCCCCATCCCAACACACTGCCACCCTACATCACAAGGGCGTCATGCTCACATGTGAACCACCTCACACATTAATTTGTAGTTCACGAACGGTGGGGAAGATTGATGTGTAGGTGACAAACCTGATCAGAGTTAAGTATGATATCGATAGAGATTGTACAATTTAGGTCATACCAGCTGCTGTGTGTTAGCACACCTATTTATAACAACAGACTGAATGTTGTCATGAATCCAGTTATGTTTTAACCTTTTACCTGAAGTAATCCTAAGAAGCAAATTCTAAATGAAGATTTTTTAATAAAATGCCTTTATTGATGGTATGATCATCCCCATCAAGGACTTAAACTGTGCATACCAGACAAGTCCAGGGGCCTACAGTAGACTGCTTTTGTTTTGGTATTAAACTTGCACACATACATATAGCATGAAGAGGACATGCTCTGAGATGGGAGTTTAGATCAATAATAGCATAAAGCAAGGACATCTCTGTCACTTCCAAAGCAGCCACACCTTTAAAAACATTATACGTTTTACATAATAGTCTGTTAACATCTACTAATGACACATCTGATTTCCAACAACATAACGGTCCCTTTAAAATCCAAATGTTTCCGTCGACATAGTTTGATTAACCATTTTTTTGTAAATGGTCAGCACAAATCATAAGGCAACGTAAAAAGACTGGAAGAAGAAAATTAATTATGGACTACATGAAATATTAAAAAGAAAAACTATATGCATTTTTCCATGAAGCGAGGCCTGATTAAGTCCTCAAACTTGTAGTGTGGAAAATGTAATATTCCAGTGTTCATAGGCTGCTGGTGTAGCATCATCCCTCCCCCTCACCACCATCTCATTAATAGAAACTCGATTTGCGGACAGCTGCACTCGCGTACACATTATAGGAGAATTGATTGCACCCAGCACACAATGAAAAGGATGAACACCAGGGAGGGAGGGAGTGAAAGAGGAGTGAATTAATTAAGAGAACCAGGTGGTCAAATGTTGGGTGGAAAATCACTAGCTAATGACACATCACACTGTGGCCACAGTCTTGCAGTGGACGGTTGTCTATTGTTAAAATACTGACGCTCCATCTGAAACTGACCTTATGCTCCTCGAGCCACATGGCAAATGAGTGCGAGTCATTCGCTCACTGCGGTGCATATAACCCCTATAATAACCATTGGTACCAACACCTCGGACAGGAACATTAAGTGACGGGCCATACGAATGACCGATCGCTTGTCATCACAACCAGCACTGGGCAGATGCGTTGGACAAATTGAGTAGTCCTCACCCTTACCTTAATGTACCCACTCATTTGCATTTCCATGACTAATGTTATCGACACTCATTGGTGTAGAGCGCCACATCACATGCATGCTGTTATAATTAGGCAAATCTAATATGGCATTGTCCGATTGGTCACATGAGAAAGCTTTGGCAACGCGACCAGAGGAGCTAATCCCACTCAGATAGTTGCGACTCTGGCAACTTGCATAACACGCACTACCTTCACAAAGCTTCTTTTTTTTCCTCCTTTTTTTTTCAGCTTGTTGACATACTTCTTGATAGTTTTGATAATTAGTGCACAAGGGAAACTGGCGTCCCTAACTTCACATTGTCCCATGAGCCCAAACTGCCTCGGAATACCCCAGGTCTGTTTTTCCTGATGCAGGGGTTAACGAAACTCTTCGGTCAAACCAGCATCAGGTAACGTTCAATGTTGGCGAAGTGGCTCTGTGCATTTCACACGGCCGCCATTCCCACAGACCCGCAGGAGAGTTTAAACTTTTCAACGTGGCAATTCATTAATAAACCAATTAAGAACCACGCTGTCGCCGTATTTCAGCCAAATGAGCATGTCATCAATCACGGTTTGCAAAGGAAGCGAGGCTGGAATTAACAAAGAACCTCCTCTCGAGGCACAACAGCCCTGTGCTGCGTGTGCTCCAAGTTCTCCTGCACATACACGCCTTATTGTTATTGGCTTTGCAGCAAATGCGAATGTGCCGTTGAGTCGCATCGTGTCGCAATTACCTTGAATCTGAATATCACATTTAAACGTCCGAGCCCCGGAGCAAAAAGTGGCGACACACGCCGCGCAGTGTAGCTTAGCTATCACGAGTGGAAAATGGCTCTTCGCCTGTCTCACCTGGCCTGCGCCTCGTCCAGGCTCTCGTCGGTGATGGCCATTATCTGCTGTAGGATATCCCCTATGTCTTGTTGAGGCTGACCGAGCGACTGCTGTTTCCTGACCGAGTCCGGGTCGCCGACGTCGGCTTGTGCTAGTCCACCGAGTCCGGCGAGACCCGTCAGCATCCTGGTCTGATCATCCATACTTTCAAAGAAAACTCGCCGTTTTTCCCCGGTCGAAGAACACACACACACACACACACACACACACAAATAGCTAGCCTGTTAGCTAGCCAGCAAAGTATCTTCCGCGACCAATCATACAACAATTCGCACTCCTACCCGACGGCGACGATTCGCGACTGGCTACGGCTCGTTTCTCATAAAACAGATCGCGCGGACACGCGTTGCGTTCGCCTGCGTTTTGTTCCCCGCTCCGGTCAATAACCGCGGCCAGGCTAACTCGTTAGCTCGCCACCGAGTGAAGCGCGGCTAGGTCAGTAGCTGTAGCCCAGCAGAAGAGCAGCAGGGACACACATGCACAGACGGTGGGAGCTCGCCAACAGCGCCTCGCACATTTTCGAGAAGAAGAAGAAAAAAGGGGAGAAAAAAAAAAGGTCAAAATGAAAACTGTAACAATAGACGAGCTCCCTTGACTCGACGCAATCGCTCGCGAATACTAATTTTAAATTAAAAAAAAAGGAAGGAAAGAAATAATGCGCGGATGCCAGCGACGCAGCTTCCCGATCGCCTTCCAGCTCCAATCAGAACCCGCCTACCGAAACACTGTACGGTTTGCCATTGTTGTTGCTGTCGCGCGAGTATGTGGGATGTTCTGGGGCTGCGCGAGCGCGCTGCGTCTCGATGACCATCGAACTCACAACAGCGCAGCGCGAGAGCGCGGGTTGGTCCACCAGCACGACAGGGAGGACACATCTGCCCGGCTCCATGCAATCTCACATTAGCGGGTGTAATGGTGGCAACAGCGTATTGAGTTGTTGTTGTTCTGGTTGTTGTTGGGGTTTTTTTTTTTTTAAATCACTGTAGCTGCATCACGTCTCCAGGTGACAATATCCTCCTCGTGTACGGCCTTTACAAATGGAAAGCCCCTTACGTCATCACCATTGCTTGTCCTATTATTATTGGGTAAAGGTTGTTTTTATGTTTGTTTGTTTTTTACATATAATATGATAATAAGGAGGGATCGCATTTGTAAAGGAAACTTTGAAGTGAATGCATGTAGAGATCTGAAGGACCGGGATGGTACGCTATTGCAGATTATAACAAGATTGACATCGGAAAATATTGTGTACAAATACTATATGATCGAGCCTCTGCCAGATATTATGCACATGTATTTTGAAGATTTGTTTGAGCAATTGCAAAGCTTCTCAATTTCTGCTGGTTAGTAAGTAAAAGCACGAATATCAATCAGTGTGGGCACATTATGGCAATACCAAGAGCAATATTCAACCTCAAAGCAGAACAGTCCAACCTCAGAATATCGTTCTGTCTTACGACCCTGATGAATGAAACATCCCATCAGTTTTCAGTATGAAAATGTTGACAGCACAGATTGAAAACAAGTGTCCTTGTTTTTTGCAAACTGGGCAATTCTGCTGTAGTTTATCACTCAGATCAGAGAGACAGCTTTCCAAGACGAATGACTGGCTGAATGGATGTAGAGGAACGCTGCAGCCAGTCTTGCTGTACCGAGGAGAGATGATGGGTGTGCATGAGGGAGTAGGACCAAACTGGCAGTGGTTTATGCTGACTCTCCACACATCCATCTAGTACAATCTGTGGCTAATCAATCTAAAGTTACAGACAACAAGAATGGAGAATACAGTAAACCTAAACAGTAATTGCTCTTTTAATGTGCATATAGTACAAGCTACACTACAGGCATTTTGGTTTTTATGCCAAGCTGTGGTTTTTAACCCCTTCTGAAGTTGTTTTCACCACAGCTAACTCTCCAATCTTAAAAACTTTAGGGCTCGAATAGAAAAACTAAATATTCACATACATAATTGGGGAAAATAAATCTCCCTTTCTTTCTAATTGTCTACAAACAAGGAAGAAACATGTCACACCCAATAATCCTTAGCATTCAAATTAAACACTTAAAGAATAACTTCTAACACACAATTTACTGGGGCCATTGAAACCACACTTAATCATACAAATTTAAGTGAGCAGCAGCAGGGATTACCATCTAACCTCAAAGTCAGTGTCTATCATTGTCAAGAGAGACCTTCCTTGAAAGTAAAAAGTGTGTCAGTGGCTTTGTAAACTTCTTCGTTTTATTGTTGGTGATTCATTTAGAATCATTTCTGTGAAACCTCTATTCATTTGGATGCAAAAGCTGCCCTCCTCTCACCCCACAAGCATCAAGCCTCATTTTCATCTAAATAAGAATCGATCTCTCCTGCTGTGCACCATCCTACCTCCCTTATTCACAACTCTCATGGTCACAACCCCACTTGTCTTCTCTTTCCTTTTCCTTGTGCTCTATAGTACTCCCATGTATATAATCATAAGGAAAAATTCGCCAATGCTCCATATTGAAGAGTATAAATGCAGAGCACATCCATTGACTCTGTTGGCAGTGCAAGAAGAGGATTTTCTTCCTTTTGCAACCACCAGACAAAAGAATTAAGTATGAACATTAATGAGTGAATGGGTCTAAGAGATAAAAGTGATAGTGAACAAAGCTTTGACTGACTGGTACAATGTCAAAGCTTCGTTCTGCATCAGTGACCGAGCCAAATGCAAGAGATGGGGGTGAGTCACTGTGGGGGAGGGGCCTCTTAAGGAATGGTCAGGGGACACAGATGAAGTGAAATAGATGCAGCACCAAAAAGAGAGTAAATGTGACTGAGGATGAGCATGTAAAACAGAAAGACTGCAGGCAAACTACAGAGCAGCCTCATCAAACTCTCTTGCTTTCCTTTTGTACATTCCAATTCAAAAATTGGCAAATTTCCCAATAAATGTAACTTTTTGGCAAATGACATCATGTATACCCTTTGCATATTGATAAAACATCTATGTAATAGTAGCAATCACCCTCTCATAATGACACCTCTAAACACACCTTATGAATTTAAAGTTCTTTAAATATCAATTTTTAGATACAAAATCAGTTTTGGTTTCTGTTAGTAATTATATTTGAATATTTCAAGAAAAAAATATCACTTTGGAATGGTTATAAGATATTCCTTTATTCGTCCCACAACCGCGAAATAAATATAAGAATCAGTCTTTATTTTATGAAGATAAAAAGACCAATAATAATGTTGCTGGCAGTCTAGCCTTACTATCAGGTTTGACGGGTGTAAATGCAGTTAAGCCAGGTTTAACAAAAAACAAAAGAAAAAAAATCACTAGCCACCGACCAAGCTTGTCATAATAAATTTATAAAGCCAACCACTGCCACCTGCTGGTCAAACACATGGAGTACCTGAATGATCTATATAACCAGTCATGCCGCTGAATGAAATGGTTTTCTTTGACACAGAAAAGAAGAGTTAACTTTATTACAAAAAAAAACCCAAAACAAAGACTAAGCAAAAGAAAAGTTGTTCCCAAACCCCAATAGCAAAACTACACACTTATAAGCTCATACACAAATCATAAAGAGCCATAGTACGTTGATGACAGCTTTTGTTTGCCTCCTGTCAGAGTGCTTATTATGTTGCAGAAGATAAAGGTGCTCCCATAAGGTTTCTGATTGGGTCAGGAGAAAGATCCTGGAATCCTGCACCAGCCGCTGGTTGGGAAAAAGTAACCAGATTAAATGTTAAATTGATCATTGATGAAAGTACCAAAATTATACTACGGAAAAGATGAAAGACAAATGCAGTCATTACCCAATCGGCCACTGGTCTCCTTCACCAGCAACTGCGACTGCTCCTTGATGGACAGAAGCTCTCTAACCATCTTACACTGAGTGTCCATCTACAGATTTTAAGAAAGGAATAAAACGATGTTAACGATCTGATGACTTCATATTCCATGTAATAATAGCCAGTGTACTTTGAACTCTTATACACAAATATTTATGCCAAAGAAGGAACAATGAAAGCATGGGTAAATTATATATATATATATATATATATATATATATATATATATATATATATATATATATGAAAAAACATCTCTAGCAAGCAAATAAAGCTGTTTTAGCAGAAAATACTGTTTAAGTAGGATACTATCACTTATAGCAAAAGACGGATTCACTTCTCTAGTTAAGTGAATATGATCGGACAAGCTTAATATGAATTTATTATTTTCTATAGTGGCACTGTAATCCACAACAGTTGAGAGCAAAAACGTTATAAACATTTCTGAAATGTAAAGGAAAGAGAATGGCTTCTGACTACTTGTGTTCAGCACTCAAGCTGATCATATAGTAGCATCTGCTTTGTGTTTCATCACTCTCACAGCCAAGTAGCTCTTCCTCCATCTCTTTCATCCCAACTTTAGTACTTCAGCATATGCCACCACAAAGATGGTATATAACAATGTTTTAATTCAAACACTACAGAATTTGGCTTTTACTGAAAAGCTAAAAAAAAATGCTAATCAACCATTCCTAGTATTTTTAGTAGTGAAAAAAAACGTACAATCATTGCTATAGTGTTAAGCTTGGGCTGTTGTCTGCAGAGAAGACCGTGGTAATCGGGTTTGTTCTGTATGAAAAGGTACTGAGAGGACTGGGCCACACATGTAGAGTCTAATGATACGCCTCTCTCCTGACCATGTTCCATTTTCCTAAAACAAAATAAGAACAGCGTTATTGACACAAAACTGAGAAAGTCAATACTTACACACTATCACAGCATTGCTACTGTTATACTCAGTGACACTACAGATGCTCACCTTTGCAATTCCTCGGCTTTACTCCGGTGTTTGTTCAACAGGGCCTCCCAAGATTCACTTTCAGCCTGGAGCCTTAAACAGAACACAAACCAGTGAAACAAAAAAACGGAATCTCAAATCACACCGACAATGTTTTTCAATTAAATTTGAATGTGTGGTTGGTTTTTATGAATACTTGTGTGTGTGTGTCAGATTGATATTAAGTACATGCCTGTTGATGGTTTTCTGGACTTTTTCCATAGCTTTTTGAACTGCGAGATCACTAGAACTGTAAGAAAATAAATAAGGCATAAAAGCAATGTAAAATATCAGTCTGTTGAATTAAATTAATGAATAAAATTCATGCAACACTGTGAATAAAAAAAAAATGCTAGAATACCTGGCTGAACCGGCAGGGATTTGATGTCCCTGTGGTTCAATGTGAAGACTTTTGGCCAGATAACCCCACTCTTTTTGAATGTGCTCAACTGTACCATAGAAAACACAGAACATGGACAAAAAAAATCTTGAGCTTGATATTACTTATATTATTTCCCTGAAATATGTGGCATACCAAATGGAGCAGTGCAAGTACTAACCTTGTTTTTGAAAACACTCCAGTGAGGTGTTTGGCACTGACTGGAGCGAATTTTGAGTTCGTTCAACTGCCAGCTAGAGACAAAGCAAAAGTGATTTGATTTGATTGTGTTTAAAAAAGTAACTGTACCGATAACCTGATGCAAAACAAGACCCCCACGGTCTACTCATTAAGACAAGTACCCTCCTTGACAACGTCTTTGAGATATCTTATGTACAGCGGGTAGTTAGTAATTAAAACCATTTGAGGTCTCAAAAGTTCTGAATTCAAATTTCAGTAAATTTCACACGATGTTCTTGTAACAATACAATGAAAAAATATCTAGCTATTACTAAAGTGTGAGCTAATTAAATGTTTGATTTTTGTCAGTACCTGACCCAATGCCCATTTATTTGTTTATTCGTTAGACAACTTTGTTCCCTTCATTCAACCCACTGTCTTTCCAAATATATCAGTCATTTGAAACAAGATCGTTATCACATATCTTCAGTACAGTTCAAGAAAAAATATTTTACACCTAAATCCTTCCAAACTCACCTTCATAGAAGCTTCCATCAATTTCTCGAGCCTCTCTTGCGGAGACAAGGATGTACTTATGCTCCTGCACAAAACTACAGTGGACACGAAAGATATGTATTAATACAGCAAAAATACTATGACTATTCTGTACTGATTGCATGGGGGGGGGGGGGGCACAGACAGACACCTCACCTTGGTACGGGTTGGGCAGTGCAGGTAAGGAGCGTCGGGTAATGGTGGCTCTCCTCCAGGACTTCCTCCGTGCAGTGGGGCTGACCGAGGAACTTGAAGGCGCCTCCGTGTTTTCTATCTGCATTAGTTGTTTGTCTGTCTCTGGCTGTGCTTCTCCAGCATCCGTCGCCTGTATGGTGGGCGACGGCGGGTCGAGGCGGGGAGATTTGTGCGTGGGGGCTGTGCTGCTGGGGCTTGTGGAGGAGCATCTTTTCGATGACGGTGTCGGCGAGTTGACCTCGGTCTTCAGAGACTGAACAGAGAACAAAGCCGAAGTGAACCCCAGTTGAAGGATCGGCTCAAGCGTATATGATAATCGGATGTTGTTGGTTAGCTAGCTATCTTAAATGTCAGTACAAGATCTCTTACTTCGCTCTGATTTCCAGCAACGGTGTCACTTCCGCAACTGCAACAACACGTGAATTGACAATCCAACGTTACATTTATAAAGTATAAGTAAATTACTTTTACAAAGCAAGTATTTGTTAGGTCACCGTGGGCGTTCGCTGACGCATCTATGTTCGGGAGGAGCTGCACTTTGCTCTGGGAAAACCTCAGACGTATAAAACTATTTAGCCGCAGATTATTTACTTGGCTCAATACATCGCAAATGTTAAGTGTGAAACAGGTTGTCATAACGGTTTAAAAAAAAATAAAAATAGGAAGATACAAACCCGCCTTGTTCTGCTTCCAAATGTTTTTCCGCCATTTTTCTTTCAAATAGTTTTCTCCGCACCGCGCGCCCTACAAGCCACGCCCCTCTACGAAGCTGAGAACCATGGGAAATGTAGTCCCAGCATGAGTACAAAAGAATTGACTGTTTTTAGGCAAAAATAAATGTTATGTCTTAATGAAAATATCTTGCTGTATTACTAACAGGGCAGCAGCAGTTTGCTTAAGATATTAATGGAACATTTTTATCATGTTTATGGTTTCTGAGAAACGCAGATGGCAGTTATGGCAACAGATATGGCAGTCATCGATAGATGTTCCCTGATATCTACAGATTTGCTTATGTAACCTGCTCTTGCCCTGTGTGACTTTTTAAATTACATAATTTTTACAATAGGAATAGAAGACAAAAATAA
This sequence comes from Scophthalmus maximus, assembly GCF_022379125.1. Classification (NCBI taxonomy): domain Eukaryota; kingdom Metazoa; phylum Chordata; class Actinopteri; order Pleuronectiformes; family Scophthalmidae; genus Scophthalmus; species Scophthalmus maximus. Next base: position 13,753,295 of record NC_061531.1, on the reverse strand, counting down.
TTTGAAAGATTAGAAATAGAAGACCATAAATGTTGGATAATTTAATTGTATGTTATGCATTTAATGGCATGACAGCTTTGAGCTTCTTCAAGGTATTTCACCACCACTGTTTAATTTTATAACCATTTCTTTTTACCAACGACAATAACACTAAAGTACAGCTCCCTCGGTCCAGTACTACCTCCATATCAATGACATGTTCTGGGTACCAATGTCATATTTTTTCTTGTGTTTCTGTCATTTCAGTTGCCGTGGTTACTCTTTGCACGGCTCTTGATTAACAACACTAGTGCTTTCCTAAACTGAGTTATAGTTAAGTCCTTACCTCTGAATAGGATATGTTATAATTGACATACAAGATATAAAGTAAATATTTGTATTCTTGTCCTGGTAAAACTGAATGGTTGTGCCTTTTTGAAGTGTCTGGAAAAAGCTTGTTTAAAATCAATTAATCATGCCACTCTTTGTCACTTATGTTGGTCATTGTGTCCTGATTGAAATGTGTTTATAGCCATACCACCATAAAGCTTATTCTAGTGTTGCCTTAGTGCACCAATGTTGTAGAAATGTAAGACATTGTATGTGGTAGCAGCAAAAGCAGGCTTCAAAAAGTTAAAAATTAAAATGATCTTTTGAAAATAGGTTAAGAGACTATGAAGTATACATTCAACCAAGCTCAGCAATGGTAGCCTATTGAATATATGCTTGGAGTCAAGAGGTACAATCTGAGGGATTACAACACTGAGAGGAAGTCAGAATTATTAACATTTTTGATGTCAAGGCCCTTCAACAGCTCCATACTTGTTGAATGCTCTGTATAGTAATCGGTCTATAATGCAAAGGGACTAGATTCTTCGGGGAAAGGCAATTTGTCCAAGCTCCTCTTTTTTTCCATCAGCTTCACTGCTCACTAACCATCCAGTGTCATGTGTCCCATGAGATAAAAGGTTTACTTTAGGGAATGTCTTTCTTTGTACAGTTACACTGTATTCTTATACGCTCATCATTCCTTACTTACCATATTTCAGGGACTAGAATAGTTCATGACCAGCAGGACACGCCCATCCTTTCCATGTGCAGACTGGTGCAGACACACCAGCAGTTGTACTTGAAAAACACTTTGACGTCATAATTTATATCAGTATGTCTTTATAAGTCTGTTAGAGATGTTTTTCACTTTTTACAAAATCAAGGAGAGGAATCAAAAACACTTCTGCAATTCTCTTAGAGAATGCCCATTTGTGTGCCTGTGTTTCACTCTGGCTGGCACACAGTCTAGCACTCCACTCAATACTGCTGTCTTCATGGCCCTTTGTAGCAGCAGGGAGGAACAGGTGAAGAAAGAAAGAGAGAGAGAGAGAGAGAGAGAGAGAGAGAGAGAGAGAGAGAGAGAGAGAGAGAGAGAGAGAGAGAGAGAGAGAAAACAAGGAGTTATGAATAAAACAAAGACAATTTAAACAGAGCTGAAAATACAGAAACAGATAGAAACAGTAGAGTAGGATGAAGGAATGGGTAGGTGGAGTGTACTGCTCGCCACGACTGTCTCAACTGTTTTGTGTATGTCACAACAGCTTTAATTGTCTTCTTCATCCAGGTCTTCTCTCCCTTTACAGTTTGGTTGGTAAGGGCAGCGGCCACTGTTGGCACAGAGTTCAAGAAGGCAGCCTAAGTGTTCCTTTGCCCAGCAGTAACTGCAGGATACGGTCCACCAGCAGAGCAGCAACAAAGTCCACCACCAGAACCTGAGCAATGATCATTTTGAACTGCAAGGAAGTAGACGGGAGGTACATTACTTCATGGGGTAATTAATTACTACAAGTACATTAGGACAAAACAGTACATGGTAAAATAACGTCAGCTCACCTCAGTTGGAATATCTACAAGAGCAAACTGTTCATTGAATTCTGGTGAGGAACCAGAGAGAAGTCCCACAATTGCTAAACCTGACAGAGCGATACTCCATAGTAGTGGTCGATTCTCGCTGAGAGACTCCATGAAGGGGTGACCCTGTGAGACCCAACAAGAAATGCTGTGAATCTATTATATTATAATGTATGCAGAGTTAACACATTTAAATGGGATTAGGGAAAAAGTACCTTGTAATTAATGGCGAAGGTGGCCATCTGCATGGCCATGGACATTATATACACAGTGCTGTTAATTAGACTGGGTTCAAATTCTTTGTATAGATCTGCAAACTGCTGCTCTCTGCAAGAGAGAAACGACAAGTGTATTATTATTATTATTATTATTATTATTATGTATTAATATCTAACATGTAAAGCAGAATTTCCATTTAGACTATCATTCTTGCTCTTTCTGATTTACCTGGGTGGACTTCTGCTCTGTGCCTCTTTGTAAAGGTACACCAGACTACAGAAGTGAACAGCAAACTGTAGCAGCACAGTCAACACGGTATAAAGATTGAAGATGTTTGGTAAGGGCCGCTCTCGAGACAATGTCTTCAGTGGCTGTGTACATCAGAGAAAAAAACATTTGTAATTTTGTTGTTATCAAAAACAGTAGACATATGTCATGTTAAAAGAAAAACATTCAGTAAAGATCATCTTTCTAGGATGGCCCTCAATCAGAACATACAGAGCCTGTTTTATGTGACATAAATTTTCACCTTTGATCTAGAGATGAAGAGGAAGCATCCGGCCAACAACAGGCCCTGCAGGGTCGCCTGAAAATCACTGAACTTGACCCCCTCGAGGTAGAGTACAGACTGGCTGTAGGCCAGTACCAGGGCATTGAGGGCAAGGATTTTAAACATCTGGAGAGTTGTCACAAGAGTGCAACGGCCTTGCTTAATTACATGGCAGACTGGGGACAAAGACAAAGTCACGAGTTTCAGATGTGTAGTGACTTAATTTTTGAAATTTTGCCAACTATGTTAAGAGCTGCACGTTGAAAAAACAGGTGTCACTTACTGCACTGTATGGACGAGAGCTTGGAAGTGAAAGGGGCAGCGATGGAGGCATCACCCAGCTTTACTACTTGTATCTGATCCTCTTCAAGTTCCCGTAAGACTTGACTGATCCTCTCCTGTTACAGAATTAACCCTAATGTTAAGACCAGTACACTACAATTCTGTTTATCAATAAAAGGCAGATTTATTCGTTATATTGAGCTATAAATAAATAGTTTTCTCAATGTTGGTTAAGTAAGTGGCTAAAATGGGAATGCAGCCTGGCATGCTGCATTCAGTGGTCTTATGAACTTAAATTAGTTTCAGCTGTCAAATGGAGAAAAAAAAGAAGGATAGAATCAACAACTTTCTGATGACAAGTACCTTTTGTGCTGCAAGCTGCTCTTCTCTCTGTGCCATCAGCCTCTGCCTGGCTGCCCTGGAGCTCAGTTTGCCTCCTGAACTGATAGGTGGTAAGGGTCTGGGTTCTACTGGGGGCGCCTCCTTCTCTCTCCCCCGTTTCCTTTTTTCCGGCATGCGCTCTGGGGCATTGGCTAGCAGAGCAACACCTGAGGAAAAATAATTATCATCACAGCTTAAAGTTTGGGTCATTCATACACAAAAAGGCTGTGGGTCTCTGTGGTCTATAACGGTAACCTTACCTATGTGGGCGTGTTTGAGAGCTCCAACATCATTTGTGCCATCACCACACATCAGTGTAACATAACCCAGCCCCTTAAGACTGGTGATGACAAATTCCTGAAAAAACAACAGACAACCATCTTTATACCCCATCACTTCCTAAACCAAAACATCCTTTAAGCTTGGCCTTAGAGACGTTAACATTGTAACATTTAGCATTGTAAATTTTTCATACTTAAACAGATTACCATCCATCTAAAATGTAACGTGGATCTTTCAGCTCTGTTAAAGAACTGGCATTTTGTTAAAGGGAACAAAATACTTCTAGTTGCTGCTTTTTTAGGACTTACCTTCTGTTTTGGACTGACACGGGCAAACACTTGTACGTGAGGCAAGAGGGCGTGGAGTAGCCGGGGGTCACAGCTCAGTCTGGCCAGCCCCTCCCCTGTTACACACAAGTCAAACTGCTGCACGAATGAAGAAACAGAGGGAGGGGGCACTGGTACACGCACGCTGCCATCAATAGATTCCCACTGCCATTCACCTGTAAAACAAAATAACATCAGATTCCGCACTTTGTCTTTGTCCCTAGTCCAAAAAAAAAAGATTATTACAAGAATATTGAGTCTTTTACTGGCCTAATTGAGAATTACATGTAATTCTGTGACAACCTGTCTTACTCTGATCGGCACTTGGCTGCAATATCAGTGTGTGTTCTCTCTGAATGAAGTGAAGCTCTCTCGCTACATGGCACGCTGTTAGAGGGTTGTCGCCTGTGATCATCACCACCTGAAAACAGAGAGAGATCCAGAGATCCATCTTAAAACATGCATCTTAAAACCATGCTTTTTGTGTACTGGTGCATAATTGAGCGTTGTCAGCTTCTTTACACGATGAGATGCTTCCTGGATCTCTCTGATGACAGCTTTGCTGTCACTCTTGAGGGGGCAGGACACAACCATGAACCCAGCGAAATGCAAGTCGCACTCCAGTGCATCGCGACTCATCTCCCGGACCTATGTGACCCAGAAATACCAAGCTCAGTTCAAAATCTACTCAAAGATGTCACACAATATCTGATATTTTTGACAAAAATTATATATGAACCTGCTGATGACTGAGGTGTCCTATCTCTCTATAACCCAAGGCCAGCACTCTGGCCCCTTCCCGAGACATTTCCCTGTGGACTTTGTCATAACTCGGCGGACATGCTGAAAACTACAAACACATGAGAACACTGTTAATCCTGTTGATCAGGCAAGAAGACAACAGTATGTATAAAGGATGGTGTACATACCATTCGTCTGAGTGTCTCCGGAGCTCCTTTCACAGCTGAGATGTAGCAGAGTTCAGTGGAGCCCATTTTCTCATAGGAGGCCAGGACTGACATCCTCTTTAGAGCACTGGCAAAGTGGAAACGTTGGTGGATCTTAAGTCCCTGGGTTTTGATACCTCGTGGGAACACCTTTTCGTCTGGTCAAAAACACAAGTCAACAAGACAAACTTTTAAGAATGAAGACAAAGGGAACATAGGGTACCCAAATGTATTATGATCCCAAATTTTTAAGTGAAGCACAACATTTACTACAGAAGATCAAAAATGTAAATGCATTTGAATGACAGACTGGTTACATTATATAAAAAAAGCAACAGGAAGGTTTGTACTCCAAATCAGGACCACACTACTTAAATTTGAGAGGGCAGCATTGTTGTATGTGCCAAACAAAAACATGAGAGTAGACATGTTCTCTCACACACCTGCCACCACCCACTGTGCATTTGGGAGGTGTGAGGAGGTCTAATCGCTGTACCTTTAGTGAGGATCCAGTCAGCAGCGGTCAGCATGGCCTTCTCTAGTGGGTCGCCAACCAGCTGTCCATCATCCAGAGTGACCAGTGAGTGACAGGTGGCCACCACCCGATGTGTCTCAACTGGGATCTCAGATACAGGCATGACCTCCTTTCCTTCCCTGTCATGAACAAAAACATCACTCATTATGTACGTGTTATCTCACTTAAACCAAAGTATAGTATGCTTTGTGTTTGTGATGTATAAATGATTTTGTTTAAAGTAAAACACTGAGAATGGTGGGCAGAGTTTACCTAAGGCCCGCTACTCCTCGTACCACCAGACTGTCACTGGTCAGTGTTCCTGTTTTGTCAAAACAGCAAACCTCCACTTTACCGGCAAATGGTATCCTGAAGGGCTCTGTACAGAATACATCTTGGCAGAGCAGAAAAAGAAAACACAATTCAACCACAGCTGTTACAAGCTTAGCATTATAAGCTGCTTTTTCCAGGTATCTTGTTGTATACACACACGACAGGAGCACAAACAGGCTTACAAAGTTTAGCCAGAGCAATAAGAGATGTGTTGACCGCCAGAGAAAGCTCTATAGGGAGTTCTGGTGGAACCACCGAAGTGAGGATTAGCGTGCACTCCAGAAACAGCTTGTAGCGATTCCTGCTGGCATCTTTGGTCCCTGAGAGAGTAATACAAAGTGCAAAGGTAGCATTTTGATATTATTTACGCTCTCAACTCCAACTTTTAGTTATCACATTGACTATCATAATGTCAGTGATGAATAAGAATTACATCTTAAAATCTCATGTGCATCTCACCTTCTACCCACACATACACAGCTGCAGCAATGGCGAACACAAGAAGGAAGAGGATGAAGATGAAAGTCTCCAGGTTGTTTGCTGTCACTCTCTTCACACCAAAGAGGATGGTTCGTAATAGTTTACCCTGGTGGAAAGTTCGCACATACAGTCAGTACATTTTCACAGCTGACTCAACATGCCTTCCACTCAAATGTTGTCAAAACTAGAATTAAATACAGGCAAAGAAAAAAAGGGAGTGCAGTAATATAGACATACTAAGCAACTTCCTCACCTGAGAGGTGTAGAATCCTGTTCTCAGAACATATGCCACACAACCATTGTCTACAGCTGCACACAAAGGAAAAGGTTTAACAGCTTGCACCTTGATTTGATGATAAAGCTTGGCAACTGGATTCCAGTATATTTGGTAGGAATTAGCACTTACATTTGAGTCCAGCACTAGCCTTTAGAGGAGGGCTATGTTGCACCACTTTTGTCCCACCAGAGATGATGTGGAGTCGAGAGTCTGTCTGAAGGTCCAGGACTCGCTCTGGGTCCAAGTCCTCGACTGGCTCCTGCACAACCCATGTTATCAGCAGTTATTACGGTGCCCCACAATAATCCCATGCCATTAAGCTAACAATCCAATCACACTCCAAAAAACCGCTCTGTAAAGTGTATATATATCATGTTTATATATATAAGTTTGCCTCCAACCTTCATCTGGGGCACAGACTCTCCAGTCAACATGGCCTCATCCACAATGCAGCGACCCCTGAGTAGCAACACATCGCAAGGTACCAAGTTGTCCTGGGGTGAACGTCCTATGCAGCAGAGAGTACACATATGAAACACACCTTAACAGTGTGCATCCGATGTTTTTGTGAGAATAAAAACTTTGACATAAAACGTACCTATTGAGACGATGTCACCAGGAACAAGCTCATCACTTGAAATTGGTCTCCACTTCCTGTTGCGATATACCTGGCACAAAATACATAATGTAAAATTTTGAGATTTTTAAGACATACTGTATACTGTGAAGAGAACGTTTTGGAAGACAAAAAGTGTGATTATAGCTTTAACATTAAAAATAGTAAATTTTACATTTGACAAAGCCTACCTGAATCATGTAGGGCTTGTTTCCCATGCGGCGGATCTCAGACATATTCCTCATTTGCTGCTGGACCAGGGACGCCTCGAACGCCACCAGCATGAACAGTGTGAAAACGCTGTAGTACCAGTACTCGTCCAGACACCACAGCCCCACGCAGAACACCTGATGGATATCAGAGGATAGATAACTTTACATGGATAGAGACACAATTACCAGGTCCAACAGTTTTACAATTTTTATAATAAAACCAGTAAAAGAAACACTGACATACCTGGAAAACAAAAAAGGGAGCTGTGGCCCTCTCCCTAAAAAGCTCAAGGAAATCTGGCACCACCATCTCGGCACGATTGGTGCCATATCGCTTTTCCGCAGCTCTGAGTTCAACCTCCTCCTGGTAGCCACGACAGGACTGAAAGTGGCCCATTGGGTGGTCGAGGGGAAACGCAATGGGAAGGAAACATTTCTTCTCTTGGTGATCAAACATGTAGCGGATCTTTTGAAACTCAAAAGATAGAGTCTCCTCCCCATTCTCATCCTGTTGGTCAACACAACAAAAAGTATAAAAATAATTCATTAATTCAAGAAAAATAAACTATTATTTTTACAGACCATTAATACTTTGAACAAATCAAAATATAATACAGTTAGTAACCTAACCTAACCACTTCCTCATATAAGATGTGACACATATAAGTGTGTTTCATGGTAGCTGAGAGAGGAATGCATGAAGATAATATCCTCTTTGGACAAGTCTAATCACAAATGATAACAGAACATAATTTTAAACTTGGAGCATCCTGAGAATGAATTTATGAACTAACCTGGTCCCTCTGTAGTGCCACAAGCTCAGCAGAGCCGTTGTTGGGGGTCGGTACAACCTTTGCCAGCGTAGCCTTGTTTGGGTCTGGTTCCTGTATGAACAATATGGAGAAACAATTTCACACACTGTGGCAGGTGACTGTTATTTTTGGTACAGCCATGTGCCTCTGCTGCTTTGTCCCTCTCAAATTAGATCATCATAGTGATCAAGCAGCTATATGGCATGCCTGACATATGGCCGCTTGATCACTATGATGTCTAGGCACATAACTTTTACATGTGAATGCAGAAATTGTACCTGTGGCTGAATATACTGTTGATACAAATCTATTATAATGTTTTTGAGGGATCTATATGTTGAACACATGCTAATCATACTGTTACTACTTACTTGTAATGTTTACAATTCTGTTTAACTTTGGTAGATTGCCAGTGCAAATCAAATACTGCTAGTAAGGTTTTGATGAAATACTGCAAGTTGATAATGAAAGTTTCTGTTTCACTATGACATTAATCACAGGTATACACTGAGCAGGGAATTTTCCACACGTCTGTTTATATCAATTAGTAATCGGTATTTAGATTTGCACATTACATATTATGTTTCTATATCAACTTTACTCTAACTTGGAGAAAGTGTAATGTCAAAGTCACACAGCTTTTCACACTCTGCTTGGCTGAAAGTATAGATAAACATCTCCCATGATCCATGCGAGTGTTTTAATTCAAAACATCAAGGCTATAAGAGGTCCCAGAGATTTGTGCCCTTTAAATGAAAGAAAAGTGAAAGTTTGATAATTTGTGGGTTTGAAGTCAATGCTTTGAATTAAAAGGGCATCACTACAAGCCATCAACCATAGTTCACGCACAACACCTGCCCTGTTCTTGTGAATCATCATCATACGTCTCTGCTCCCGGCTTCATGCAGTCCCTGACCCCTATGTAAACGGGGATAGGTAAACTATATAAATAAACGTACTGTTGTTGTTGTTACTGATGTTTACCTTAGAGCAAGTGAGCCAACAATGCGCATGCACGGACCAATAGCCAGAGAGAGCTGTGAGGACGTGCGCGATCCCGATAGCAGCCAGCGCCAGGAGGCCTGGCTCCGGATACTCTGAAGCGCCGTACACCCCCAACCACACATACAGCCAGCCCGGGTAGAGAACAGCCAGGAACGGGAGGACGGTGCCGTGTAGCAGCCGGGGCCTTCGCTTGTACAGCGTCACCGAGCTCACCAGCTCGTCGCCGGTGCCGTTGTCATGCTGGTTGTGGTTCACAGAGGGAGCCATTTGCTGCTCACCCGGTCTCCGGGTCCCGTCTGCAACCATACTCCCCCTCTTTCACGCCGTCGTTCACTCTAGTTCGCTGACTCCTCTGGCCCCCGCTATCACCCACCACCACCCCGTCGTGCTGTAACCGGTAAAAATACGATTGTGCACGGAACGGTGCTCGGTCCAGCCTCCGTTGACCGTTTTCCTGAATCGCTCGTTCCCTTTCCGTGGCTTCCGCATACGTAAACACGCAAAGTCACGTAATCAGAGTGATTGAACCACGAAAAGCAAAACTATTGTCTTCCACACAGTTGAACGAGGTTGTTTAGGGGTTTAACGTCCTATAGCTGATAAATGAAGAAGTTACTTTAGCAAAAGGTCAAAAAATCTCTTAACTTAATTTTTATTGAAAGCTTTAATTGTGCTTCTAAGCGGCTACCCTTTTAAGAAATGTGTCGTCATCAAAGGGGCGTGGTCACGTAGAAAGATTGACAGAAACTTTAACCAATAACAAAACAGAACCATTTCATAAATGTGTATTTATATCCAATCAAATAGTAGTAGGTGTGTACGGTGAAGTCGCCGAACAGACATGGCGCCACATGCTGAAATGCCGCTGCTGTGACCATAGACCGAATGCTGTAACCTTAATTGATCAGCCTCTTCGTTGGACACAATCTTAAAAGAGCAACATGTAAGAATCTTTAATACGGCTTATTTCATTTCTGCATTTATCATGGCCCATAGTTTAGTTAGGAAAATACATAGGACTTGCAGTGAACCAGGCTGAATCCTACACACGAAGACGTTATTGCCAAATGCTTGTTATATATGTTAATGGTTGATGGCTTCACACTTCCATTCATTTGTCACCTTTCAGGCAGGCTGCTATGGATATCACGGCAAAGTATTGCCACAAAGAAATGGAGGAATATGGGTCATGTGTGGCCTCCAACCCATCAACATGGCAGCACAAGTGTCATGAACTGAAGATGAAGGTCGCACAGTGCACATCATCACAGTAAGGCAAAACGTAATCCCACTCATGTGACTGTGAGACACACACACACACACACACACACACACACACACACACACACTATGAAAGCAAATTTGCATCTAAACCCTGCATTTGTTTTGATAGCCCTGTGATCCAGAAAATCAGACAAGACTGTTCCAAGGAGTTTGTGGAGTTTGAGCGCTGCCTGAGAGAAAACCAGGACCAACTTACCTCCTGCTCACCACACGTGGCTCGCTTTCTGGGCTGTGCCGAGAAAGTCGATCTCAGTGAAGTGGGTAAGTCCTTGATATCCTTGAAGTTGACCGCGCACAACTCCATGTCACAAATATGGACAGTTGTGAATTCTAGTGATTAAAACGTGTGTGTATAGTTGGCACATTATGTTTCCTCCTGACTTGTCTCTTCAAGAGGCAGGGGTGTATTTTATGACACTGCATGTTTTGTGAATGCTGGAATATTTCACATGCGTAAGGGTGCCCGGGACATCATGAGAATTTAGATGAAATATAAACACAAATATGTTGTTATAATGCGGAAGGGGACTAATACTGTATCTTGTTTTGGTTAACATACAATTCCATTTATCTTCTTTTCCAGCTACAAATCCACCAGGTCAGACATCATAGCACTGAGACACCAGCATTGGACCAACTTCAGATAACACCTCATCACAGTAACACATATGGGCTGGCATCACATGTCCCAGCCATGTTATTGAATGTGCACTGACTGTTGGTACATTTCCCTCTGTGTGAGTTAATGTGTGTATTTGTCCTCAACAATTACAAATTGGGGATTGCTACAGCACTGTGAGTTAGATGGGTATTGGAGTATATTTAATTACTGTATCCTTTTACTGCTTGTAAATGTTGTGTTCATGTGAAAATAACATTTATACTTTCCTATAAGTGAGGACGTCTGGTGTGTTGGTTTTATTGAAAAATGTCATTAAAATTGACATCAGACTTATATTACTCATATGGTGTGGTCATCCTCTGTTGTTTTCTGTTGCTAATGTCTGTCCCTCCCACCCTTGCCCTCTCCAGGTCTGAGTCAGAGTCAAATATTAAACTGGAATGTATCACTCCCACACAAACTCTCCTGACTACTCAATGACTGAGAAATAGGGAGTCTGGGAAGAAAGGAGAAGGAGGAGGGTGTCCACCTCTAATCAGCAGGACTACTGAGAGAGACAGAGGGAGGATGTTGAGTTAAGAGCCCTGTGACCACTAAGCAGAACAGGCCTTTTCTGGTTCAGTTATTAAAGCACTGAAGGGGGTCGTGGAGGGAGAAAACATTCATTCTTTTCAAGTGTAATGAGCATCTTTGGCTCATATCGGATGAGCAAGTGATCAGTGTATCTTCATTTATCACAGTGAGGACAAATAAAGCAAGCGCACTTCAAAGATGAAACCGCATATTGTATTGAAGATACGGCAACATTACATTCAAAGCACATCACCTGGCAGTCACTGAACAAAAATGTAAAACATCTTGCTTAATACCGCACAAATAAGTTACATTCACAAAAATATCACTTTAAAAATACCATGAGTCGGTGATCAGAGTAATGTCACAAGCTGTAGCACTTTAATGAAACAGGCACGACCCTAATCCTATTTTATTCCGTACCTCGTTGTGAGTCTGCTATTCAATTTAAGTTTGGAAGCTATTTCTTTAGACCTACTTTGAGACACAAACATATCATGCTACAGTTTAAATATTTGCCGATCATCACAGAAAAATGTACAAAATATCTTCCTAGCAACATCTAATTTTGTTTGAGAAAGAAATTAAACAGAAAAAGACTACAACAATGACATTACTCACATTTACATTTGGAGTACATGTATGTCATGTATCCAGTGTCCTAAGTTTTGGGCATTATAGATCTATTGGTTATCATTTGCTGCACTGCTTCTTATTGATTACATGATAAAATAAAGGGGACAGCTAAAGCAACAATTTGCACCACCCTGTTTCCGCATAAGGCTCTTAAAGTGACCCTGTAGATGCTTAAAAAAAAATTGGAATTTTTTTTTTGGTCCCTATTATACCGGTCATGCATTATCAAAAACGAATGGTTTGAATGATTATTTTACATTGAGATTTTCTTCTATACAATCTATGTTCTTGAAATCATTGGGCAACTTAAATTGTAATTCTATCAAACACAATATCCTGAGTTATGGCTCAGGTTACATAAACATACACACTAACCTGAGAGCATAATTGTATGCCAATCCATATACAGTATTGTATATGCTGCAGTCTTTCACGCACAATAATTAATCACTAGTCCTGTCAAAAAAAGAAGTTATGCGATGTGCTAATTTAATTTTGACCCTTAGCTGCTCGTAAGACCTGCAAAACTCCTAAATACATGTAACTTGATCAATGTATTCACTCTCAACAACCAACTTTTTGCCTGTAATTCATGATATACATATTAATATGTTTGATAGGTGTCATTCGTTTTTCAGTTTTTCGTTGGAAGTGCAATAAATTGCATTTCATTGAACACATAAATACAACAAGAGAAATTGAGGTCCTTTAACATATTTTGGACATTTACAGTGTTTGTATTTCCAGCATGTGATTCTTATCTAGAAACAATGGTGGGAACTTTATGCAAATCTGCTGCAAAGTGACATTATGACTATGCCTGACTTGTGATAATCTTTGCCTGTGATAAAAGCTCAGAAGTGTGTTTGGGTGAAGGCTATTTAATGGAGAATGGTCCAACAGGCATGTTGATGGACTGACTCCATTAGCTGCATCTCTGAGGTGAAAGGTGGACTGGGAGGGGAAAGGGTGAGAGTTTATAAAGGTCAGGAGGTGAAGTAGGAGTTCTGCATGGAGTAGAGACGATCAATGGGGTTTCCCACTCGCCCTGGCAGAAGACTGCCGTCCCCTGTTGCTAAGAGGCAGTCACCAAGGTGACCGAGGCTTCCATCGCTGTCCAGGTCGTGGAACACTGTCTCTGAGTCTGCAGTGAAAAAGAGTGAGAGTGTGCATAGCTGAAGTGGAGCTGTCTTTATAGCCAGTAACATAGAACATAACAATTTGTAAACCCAAACTTTAAAAAGCAGAGTTTTATTTAGGCAGTTTCCTATCACCTGTTCCCTTTACAATTGGAAAAGATCATAAAATGTCCTTCCAACATTCTCCAATCAGCAAATGAAACAAGTGCTTCATTTCTTGCCTCATTTTTTTCTGCTGCATATATTTTAAGGACATACAGAAAAAAACATTCAGCAGTACAATTAATTGACTGTAGTTTAAAATGATCCGTTAAAATCATTAGTTTGGAAGATGGTAGATATGTACTGTACCTTCAAAGTCTAACTTGCTGTATGACCTCATGCCATTGAATTACTGTTTTGGCCATCACAATGGTGTGGTAGGTGACAAATGTTGATTTTGAGGGGAGGCTCTCTTTTTAAACTTGCAGCTTTCATCTCCTGTCTTACCATAAGCGTGGAGCTGCTCGCTGTTCAGCTGAGGCGGAGTAAGCCCATGTCGAAAGGGCTCTCCACCATAGATGTTGGGGTCCAGTGCAAGTAGTTGCTGACGTGGCAGAGATGGATATCCCAATATTCCATCCATGCCATGAGTACTGGATCCATCTGTGAGAAGATGAAAATCCCCTTAGTCATACAGTAAGTGTATTTTTTTATATCTGCTCTTTTGTCATTTATTTTTCTTTGCTTATTAATGCTGCATTGAAACTTAAAGCTTGTACCCTCACTGTCGTCATTGCTCTGACGGCCCCCTCTACTTTGTCCTCTCCTGGTTCCTCCCAGCTGCTCTTGTTCCTGTTGCTGCTGCTGCTGTTGCTGCTGTCGACGAGCAATCTTTTTCATCTGAGACACAAAATCACACGGTGTTGTAATGAATTTTCCATTTGTGTTAATGTGTGACATAGAACATGTCTTCAACAAAAAAGTAAATCCAACCTTGGCTCTCTGGTTTTGAAACCACACCTGCACAACTCTCACTGTCAGTCCAGTCTCAGCAGCCAGTGTCTCTCTCACCTGAAGAGGAGGAGGGGAGGATTTAAAAAAAAAAATTGTTTTCAAAACACAAACTTAACGGTGTCAAACGCAGCTTGTGATTAATGCTATACACACAGATAAAGACACTCAAGAACAATGAGAGTATTGTTTCTTTAGAAGGCATTCATTTCCATTGATAACACAAGCTGGTCCACCCACCTTGCGGCAAGGCTTAGCAGACACTTCAAAGGAGGCCTTGAAAGCACGGCGCTGTTGTGTGGTCAAGATGGTCCGTGGTCGTTTTGAGCGCTTGTGCTCTTTGCCTTCATCACCACCTTTCCCCCCACCAGAGCCTCCTCCGCCGTCCTCATCCTCACTTTTCACTGAGCAAGGTAAGCAGACAACAAACAGTGAGAAGGTAAATTTTCACTCTCCCTTAAATGAAAAACATAGTTTCTTCAGTGTTCAATGCCAATTCCTTCCAGTGCACTGAAGGCTCAGATAAAACCAGTGACCACCATTGTCAGACTATTGTCAGTGACCAGAAGACAACTGACTTCTGCTACTTAAACTTGTGTTTGTAAAAAAAATTTACAATGAAATACGACATAACAAATAAAAAAAAATACAATGGCTACATATGTTATGCATATTGTATAATTTACTTTTCAAGACTTTTTGCAGTTATTATGTGCTGTTGTGTCAAGCAGTTGTGTTGTACGTCACTGACTCAGTATCCCAGTGGTCTCTGAGTCTGTAACCAACTCACTGTATATGAATATCATACCTCCTGAACAAAGGAGCAGCTTGAGACTTAACTCCCAAAACCCTTAATTGCCCCTCAGGGGCTGCTCACTGGTTTGCCATGGTGGAATGTGACTTAGATTGGCCAAAAAATATGTTGCATGTATTAAAGTAGAAAAAGGTAAAATGTTTCCCTGAGATGTATGAAGAAACACCAGGCAGCTTTCGAGTTGAAATTTAATTTTGTTCAGACAAAGTAACTTGTAATAAAGCAACTGTACCTGATTCTGTTGGTGTGGGACTGATAGCAGCCAACATTTCCCTCTCCTTCTCATAGTCCATGCGGCAGAGCAGTTGGCCTTCTTTCAGCACAAACTCATCACCTCTCTGCAGACGGCGTTCACACTCACAGCAGCTAAAGCAGCCCAGGTGGTACACCTGGCCCAACACGCGCATTATCAACTCTGAACGTCCAATCACCTGCAGGCAGGCGCTGCACTTCCTTACGAACAGCCTGGAGGCACACAGAGCGATGTTACATGTGAAAAAAAATAAATCTATAAACTGTATAACATGCTATTATGGGAGTCAAGGAGTGCAGAAATAGAAAGGTAATTAAAGATGGTGGCACAGACAAGGAGCTCTGACACATTTATACTCTGCTCCAATGATTCTGGAGATTAACATAGTCTCTTAATTAAAGGTCGTATAAACATTACCCAATTCACAGAGCAACAAGGTGAACATCTGCTGAGAGGAATTAGAGTAGTCTGCATTTTTATAATGTATTTTCTTTTCACTCTCATGACAGTAGGTGGCAGTAGATAGCTTGTGATAATAGAGCTGCCTGTTGTGAGTTTTTCTCTTTTTAATTCTTTAAATGTTGAGATCTGTTTGATGGGGTGAACGTCTGTCTTTTAATATCCCACCCACAATCTTACAGGGCTGATTTAACATTATGAATA
Source organism: Scophthalmus maximus (assembly GCF_022379125.1). Taxonomy (NCBI): domain Eukaryota; kingdom Metazoa; phylum Chordata; class Actinopteri; order Pleuronectiformes; family Scophthalmidae; genus Scophthalmus; species Scophthalmus maximus. The sequence goes on along the minus strand of NC_061531.1, from coordinate 13,737,201 downwards.
AAGCTTATTTCTCGGGTTCATTGCTTTTCTCCATCAGAACTTTCCTTCTTTTTTTCCCCCCTCATCTTTCCTCCTGCGAGATGTTATAACCCCTTGGTTTCTTTCCTGCCTCGGCATCTCTTCACGTCCCTATTTCCATTCACAAGGCCTAAGTCTATGCCATTAAATTCCTCTCAAATCCCTGCTCTCGCACTTGGTTTCCTCCCCCTCCCTCCTGAGTATTTTCTGCCAGCATTCCCAGTTCTCCCTCGTGCCCTCCCAGCCTGCCTCCCCAGTTCACTGAAACTAATAAAGACAGGATTAATTAGATTGTTGTTTAAACAGTGCGATGGCCAGACAGACGCTGTAAACTCATAACCAGGGATTGGGGATAGCATGGGGTTAATCTCTCTCCTCTCACTTATGCACACTAAAACACATATACACACAAACATTGACTCGTACATGTGCACGCGCAGGCATGCACATACCCACTCATAGTATCAGTCTACCTGGTTTAAAATTTGGCTAGTTACCCAAATTCATTGCACCATTTATAACCCATCATCATACTGGTGGTGCGACCACAGCTGAAATCAAGAAAAAAGTATACAAATACTGGATCACAAGAATATCACTTCAACAGGAAGAGCTAGCAGGTAGCCAGAGCACCGGTCTAAAAAGTGGAGAGAACAGAACCAGCACCAGAACAAAACACAAAGGTGAATAAGGAAGATAGGAGGATGAGAGGGGGGTGGGAAGTGGGGGGCAGGTGGAGGAAGGGACGAAGGCAGAAGTGTTGGAGCTCCCTGACTGAGTGATAGGAAGGTGTTGCTGCCCAAATCTGGAGTGTAAAGAAGGAGCCAGGTCTGCACATTAGTGCTCCTAATCTGTGATTCTGTCCCAAACACAGCTGCTACGGCTAATCTTTCTCAATCCATCTGCCAAACGCTCCCAAAATTCCCCAAATGACAGTATCGCTAACGTAACATCATAATGCAAACACAAGTGTCCCCAAAAGCAGCCTTACACCAATCTGTTCTGACAGAACCTAAATGTTGCTCAGCCCATTTTCTTATAAAAACCCTACATTGAACGTTAGAGTGATGCTTCTACTGTAAAAAAAATAAATAATAATTTCATTTTAATCATAATATCTGACACTTAATACAAATTTCATAAAGGAGAACAATCACCACTCTGCTCAGACTGTGTAGCCTCAGTCTCTATCCAAACACAAGCTTCAACAACTTGAATGCCTCTTTTTATTGTGAACAAAATACAACACAACAGAATTCTCACAGGGTTGCTTGCATAAGACTGATGATATTGCTGGTTAAGTCCCACACTCTCTAATCGGGGTGTACACAGCACGGTAGGAATTTACTCAACATGGCAAATGAAGGCAACTTGGGGCAACTGCCACAGAGGGGGGTCTGTAAGTAGATCAGTCTAATCCCTCTAATAGAAGTATCATTCACACCGGCCCTGACCAGAGTGTAGCTTCCAATAAATCACTATGGACATAGTAGTTAAAGACCAGCAACATGAATTAAATAAATTTAGCCTCTGCTTTTACACCAAATTTATACAATCTTGTCAATGATGCCCGCAACTTCTGTTTTGCTTTCTTGGATCTTTGACAGCATATCTGCATACATAATAATTTCTTTATTTCACATAATTTTTGAAAGATTTCCTAGAGAAACTTCAATTCTGAGAATTGTTTTAATATAGAAAAAAAGAGAACATGTTTCTCTTCATAGTGACTTACAGGTTTTTTTCTTTTTATCACAAACCATTGTGTATATGAAAAAAAATTTGTAAGGAGAACTTTGCTTTGGATTTCCTTTTCCTTTCCATTAATGTAGTGATGTAATGTACAAGATATATAAAGAATTACAAAGATCAGAGATATAAGTGCAGACAGAAGACTCAACTTTGAGAGCTTGTGATGTACAGAGCATCGGGATCCTTGGCTGCGTTCAACTTCATGTTCAGTGCCATGGATTTCGGAGGGGTTGGGGCCACAACTAATTACAAACACACTGATTATGAGATCAAATGTAGAGAGGCGGAGAAAGGTAATGTTTTCTAAGTATTGGGTGGGTATAATCAGCTCTTGCTTGCTTGCTTTATTGTAGATCCTAGGCATACAAACAGAATAACAGAATCTTCCTCATCTCCCTAAGCTGTGTCATGTGGCATTGTTTTTGCCTGTGAGCTCTGACAAGCCCGACATTTTCTGGACCACAACACAATCATTCCATAAATATGTATGTGTCTCAGAGTGATTACAGTTGTTGTGCTTGCTTCTATAATTGATGAATATTTATACAGGTACCGGTTTGCTTACACTAACTCCAGGTTTGGAAGAGTTTAATGTGAGAGAGGCAAGAAGAACCAAACTTGGACAGATTTTGGCTTCACTCTGGTACTGTGGCTCATCTAAGATCACTCATTTTGATTCTTGATTTTAAAATATATTTTTTGTCTCTTAACATGTTGAGGTATCCATGTATTGGTTGTGGTTCACATCACCTGAAAATAAAAGTTCACCCAAAGATTCATGTGATAGATGCAAAAAGAAAAAATGATATGCAACAACCTTACTTTAAAGTTGTATTCTGTTCAGTATCCACTTCCTAGATGTGTGTGTAAGGGTGTGTGTGGATGTGTGTGCGTGCACTTTCAGCGGATATTGCTCTGTGAAGCAAAATGGCTCAGAGCCAGGGTTCAGTAATCACATCATCTCCTTTTATTAAATCTCCCTGCACTGCTTCTGTGTTATTAAAATCTCCCAGCATTCCCCACAATACTCGCTACCCCTGCCACCACACACACACACACACACACACACACACACACACACACACACAAATATATATATATATATATATATATATATATATATATATATAATAGGAAACACACACACATACACACTCACACACACACGTGTATATATAAAGTCACATGCACGCACAAATATATACACAAATATGCACAGTTTGTGTAAACACAGATAAGGCGTCTTGGTACATCAATAAAACACTGACAGATGCTGTCATTTGTGCACCGTATCCATCCATGCATCAATACACTAACATCATAAACATAAACAGTCTCTTGCTCATCAAATGCCCCCCAAAATGTGTAACAGCTATGTAATGACCATGAGGGCCTGCAGTGCACGGATTACATCTTCAGAAATCTTCCCATTTCTGCACAAACACTCTTAGTCTCACAGTTATACAGTAACATGTCATGACTCTCAGTGTAAATTGTTCACACTAGTAATAAGACCAGCTCTACATGAGAGCAGCACTGAAGCATGTAATATTCAAGTCTTAATGCAATGTACCTGTGTAAAGTAACAAATAAAAACCTGCATGACGTGCATGGTCCACAAGATATGTCTCGGGATGTGTGCGATCTACACCTGATGCTACGAAGAATGAATGCTATGTGTGAGGCTATGGATGTGTGTTTGTGTGCGTGAGTGAGTGGGCGCGCGCGTGTGTGTTAGTTTAGATAACACAGTTAATCCCCAGGCCACCAGAACGCAATATCCTGTCTGCCCGTTTCTCATTTCCTGTCTGTCTCTGGCGGAGCGGGAAGCAGTGGGGAGGGGGTGGCGGGGGACAGCGGGACCCGTTGCCCCAGAAACAGGAGATACAGCCAGTCGATTTGAGAAAAGACTACACCGATCTTCCCATCTCTCCCTCTCTCTGGTGTGACCCCCTATTCTCTCTCTTTTTTTTCTCCCTCTCTGCTTTTATTATCTCAGATTTAATAAAGCCGAGGCGAGCAGCTTGTTCTGCCATGAAACATTTATTAGCTGTCTGTTATAAAATTGTTGTGGGGGAGGAAAGATGATGGGGTCTCATCTCACATTATGCAAAAACAGTGGCAATATCACCCCGCCCCCCCACACACACACACATACATGCACCCAGACAAAAATCAGCCCACCCTGCTGCTGTTCCCTTCCTAAAACACCTCAGATTTACCTTCTTTATCCCATTTCCCTTTTCCATAACTGAGACTTCGCCCTGATGTTCTTTCATTTATACCATAAAATCTGATCATTCTTCAACAGCGCACCTTCATAACAAAAAAACATCTCCATCACCACTTTCTCTGGCACAACTCCAACCATCATCTGTTGAGCTGAAGGTTTAGCTAACAAGACTTCTGGGTAAGGGAGGAATGTTTGAATATTTTCAGAACCACTATACAGTTATTAGATGTCAGTTAAGGCATGAGTCATGCTATGCCAAACCTGACCACAAACTTTACTTCACTTACAGATGTTTTATTGAGGCGGAGATGTTTTTTTGTTTTTTTTAAAGAACACGCATTTTTTACTTTCTAGTCATTTAGATAGTTTTGTTCCATTTCCACAAATGCAACAATGATTCTGTTTGTTAAAGGCAAAATCCTGTGCTTTTGAACGTAGGATCATTTTTCAGTATGCCATCTAATTGCTGTGAGCTGCGCACCACAAACAAAATCCTCCATCTTCTCACTAATCTCAGAGGTGAACAGCTCAGATCTTGAGCAAATAAAATCCAAACTATGTTTAAGTGAGGATTTTTTTTATTTTTTTATAATTTGGTTGCACATCTCTTTTAGAATTGTTATACTTTCAGTATTCAGGTTATTCTATTAGAAGTAATTAATTAATATGGCAGAGATTTATGACTATGAGTTAAAGTGCTAGTTGATTGGAGTAAGGGTTTATCGTCTCTTTGACATGTCATTGCATAATTCTCTTTAACAGTATTTCCCTGCAGCCCAGTGTCAGACCTGTCATCACAGGACAGCCCCAGTGTGCTGGGTAATTAGCACTGTACCCAATCAACCTCCCCACCACCTCCTCCCGTTGCCATCCAGAGACACAAAGAGGTGCCGAGGGGGGGCGATTAAGAGAAAACAAGGAATAAACGGGGAGATAAACTGTTTGGTGTCATCGCTGCTATCAATCTCAACGAGTAGGAAATGAGGTTTGGAATAGAGAAATATTATTACAAAGCAGACAGTGATGAACGAGGTGACGGATAGAGAGAGGGAGAGAAATGGTAGCTAGGTTGGGGGTGTAGAAGGGAGAAGACGGGTAGAAGTTAAAGTTTTTATCCTTGGTCACAGTATTTTAAAGCAACAAGACTAAGAGGTTCATCACCATCAATGCACTGTAACCTTAGAGGATACGCTGCCAGGCCATCAGCATTTGACTCACAGCTACCCAGTTAGCAGAGGGGGATTCCATAGCTGCGTCGGTGGGGGCTCCCTCTCCCTGTCTGCAGCGAGAGGGTCTGTAAACCTAGATGTCGTCTCGGTGCCCTCCACCCCACAGAGGGAGGTATTAAACCCAAGGTTTAGTGAATATCCACCCTGGTGACCTGCTTTTCACAGGGCTGAAACTGCCTTTAGGCTTACAAGGGAGCTCGCAGGCTCTGCACAGCCAGGCCACCCTCCATTCTGTCTGGGCTCAGCACTGCGGACCAGGACCACTGGCCCTATACTTCTCAGCTTGGCAAGGAACTATAATGTCAAGCCTGCGAGAACAAGAAATTTACTGTGTGTAAAGTGTAGGATACTGAGGGTGCACATTATTTGTGCATGTCCGCCTTAAGGTTAGAATTTGATTTTCTTTTTCTAAAAATCCGTAATTTCTACCATATTGCATTACCATATCGAAAAAACAAATCAAATTCCTACTTAGACTTCCTATTTCTACTGAAGTGAATATTTTCCATCCACATTTTTAAGTGATACCTAAATATACCCTGATGGGAACGTGGAGGAAAGTCTTGCCTCAAATTGATTCCAAAGCCTTATTCTGAACATCTGCTCAATAACAGGATGGAGTTCCAGAGAATTTTTCGAGGTTTCAAAACAAAAATGAATCCACGAGTAAAATCCACATGATGCACTTGAGTTTAACGTGTGAAAATCCACTAATTTCCATAAAAGATTGAGACTTGAGGAAAACTTGAACCTGCTCGCATACCTCCTCTTTTTGTTTTGTTTTTTTCATAATATAATGACTGGCAGTAGGGTGTTTGCTTATTCCTAACCCAAAGCTTCAGGGAATGAACTTGAATGTGACTCAGAACCAAACCTATATTCACCGTAGTTAAACAGATTGGTTGCACATTTGGATTAGGATTATGTTCTTAATTTTAAAAAATTCACTTGATATGTTGAAACCTAACATTGGTTTCTTGGGCATCAGACAAATAAGTTTAGAATCATTTTGAAGCAAAGTATCCTTTGAAAACATTAAAAATGCAAATGTTGAATAAAAAAAACTTTTGCCTCGCAGGCAGTTTAGCCCAGATGAATCAGGGTGGGGGATGGGTCACAATTCAAATTAGATTTGTTTGCTCATTTGAATTCAGAGACATCTACATGCATTTTTTCACCTCCTTAGAATTGTTTAATTAAAAAGAAAATCACAGATACCACCCCAAAACACAATTTGCGTTCATTTATATTTGACCGTTTTCTTTTATCGCTAAAAACAAAAAACGAGCGCATGTGAACAGTTGAGCAGGGCAGCAGCAGCGTGGCTCGCTGCCTATGCTGAGAAAGAGTCAGGGAGGAGAAGTCTCCCTGTCTGTGTGCTGGGTGATGTAATTCAAAGCAAAGGATGAATAAAAAATATTTGGATAAGCCAGAGACACTCCATGAAGGAGACATGGAAAATGGCCCAGTATGAGCTCAAAAGTCTGAAGAATTTCTATGTTACCACATATCTATTTTGTAAACACAATCCTCATCAGTAATTTGATTACTTTTATGCCTTACATCCAAAAAAACTCATATTAATGCATTCAGACAGCAGCCACTTGATCTGTCCCTACCTCTTTGAACCAACCACTAAAATGAAGCCAAACTTCAAGAAGAGGGTTAATAGACCAATAATTATCCCCTAATAATTGAACAGATTCTTACGCACATTCCAAATTCTTGGACATGGTTATCTGTCACAGTGCACACACCTGCTCTGGGCGGGAGGGAGGAGTGTGCGGCGTAAAACGCTGATGGACAGACTGCAGGGAAAACAAGGAGACATTGTTGCTGATCTGCTGAAGGTCACAGGCAGTGTTCTGTGCCAAGTCTGGCACGGACTCAACACAACAAGGCAACTATCCATATGCAATGTATAGGGGACTAAATCAACACCATAGTGAATGAAGCGCTGACTATTAATTTGGGTCCACATTACAGCCATTACACGAGGAGAGTAAATAAGCTTTTTCATTCCATCACTGAAAATGAACCCCGAGCTTCATTTATGATAAGCTATCGTCTCCATGTTTCCCACTCATTTTTCCACAAAAGCGTCACACAATGGGACTTTCATCACCCCCCCCCCCCCCCCCCCCCCCCCCCTCCTCTCTCTCTCTTTTACTTGCTCTCTCTCCTCCAGATGTCAGGTACAGTGGGAGAGTCTGTGCTGCTGGATGCCGTCTGACACTTTTCAAAACACTGATAACAAGCTGCAGGCTCGTCCTTCAGCCGTCCACCCCTGGAGCTCCCATCACAGGCACACCCTCTGACCACGACACACACACACACACATACACGCTATGTTTTAATAATGTCTCATTATGTCCACATGCTGTATGTTCCATTTCTATATGGCATGGAACTGTGGCATAAAGTGGTATTAATTCAAGTGAGGTTGTGATAATAATCACACACTGGAAGTGGTTCTATAAATTGAAATTCATAAATAGAGTTTTAAACAAACCTATGAGCAGAAAAAACGCTACAAATTCTTGTCTCCAAAAAATCTTTGCAGGGAGAAAAAGGGTCTCCTAAGTTTGTCCACACAACAACTGTCAAGACACACTATTCATTTTCAAACTTTGGGGATCCTGAAGTAGGTTTGAACAAAGCTCTCGTCCACACCTCCCTTGTTTGTAGTGATCGGTATGAGGGGTCAAACAGAAATTTCCAATATGAAGCAGTTTTTGTTCTATGGGGGCGTTGTAAATTTCTCTACAGTGATATAGTGATAGATTTACTTTACTTTACGTTTTACTTGACTGATAAAGGGAAATCATTATTTAGTAAGGAGTGGGTCCAATTTCCTAATATTACAAGTACAAACTGACCTTATTAGCATATAACCTTGTAAAAAGTGATCATATTTCTATCAATTTCATTTCAAATTTGCAGCTATGCAAAAACAGAGAAAAAATAGAATGCTGTACAAAGAGCCATGCCTTGAAAACACAAGTTTGTGTTCAATTTATAGTGTGTTAATTGAGCTTCGTGGCAAACATGGATATAAGGAGGTTGATTGACATCACTTCAACTTTTGAAATAAACGTACTACATTTTTCAGACACTGAGAGTTTTTCTTTAACTGTGGGACGATTTTTAAAAAGTCTAGTTCACGTTTCTTTCCAGATTAAGATTTTACTTTCAACATGAGATAAACCCAGACAATTGAGGGGGAAATGCTTCTCCAAAATGAATGAGCGGTCTGATGGAGAGGTGTGTTATTTGTGAACATGCAGTAAACTTCTCTCAGCCTGTAGATGAGCATGTTGTATTTTAAGAGCCCGTCTGAGTACTTCTACTTTTTAACGCGTCGCTGCTCTATGATGATCGTGCGCGTATTTCTTCCACCGCTGCACCATAGACTCCAAACGACAGACGCGAGCCCTCCTTATTCCCTGTGTCTGCGCGCGCGCGTGTGTGTGTGTGTGTGTGTGTGTGTGTGTGTATGTGTGTTTGCTCTTACTTTTCATAGTCGTGCTTGCAGTACAGCTGCCGGTCCTTGCAGTAACAGGTCCCGGTGAGCGCGCTCAAACACACGGTGCACTTGACGCAAGTCTCGTGCCAGGAGCGCTCGTTCACGCGCAGCAGGAAGCGGTCGGCGATGGGGGACTCGCAGCCCGCGCACACCTCTCCCCCCCGCCTGTACTCCGGACCTGCAGGGGGAACCGGGCAGACAGAGCCCAAACCAGAATGTTCAGACTTCAGGTCTACCAAAACACAACACCGCCCCCGAACTAAGACTGTGACTTTCAGATTGCCCTCCACCAACATCAGCATCGTGTGTCGCTTGTTTTAATGATATGACACAAATGTGTTTTACCTGGCAAAGAACAACAACTGTGCGCAGACTGGAGGAAAAGTGACGGCATCGTTATCACCTCAACCACCCACCTTGTGTCGGTTATCCTTATTAGGCCCCATTATTGGATTCTAATTTCTAAAATCAAGATATTAAAAAACCCTAGAATGTTTCTTTACGGCATTCCTAAATTTCTCTAAAAAGAAAAATTCTACAAGAGGCTACATCCTTTAAATGTGTTGTTTTTCATTCCTATTGCACTCGGTAAATGTTCTATGATTACATTGTTATTGTTTTAAATTCTTTAATATCAAACACAGCAAACGGGACTTTTGTTTTTTTTTACATCTTTTATGGTGTCACTCTACTATTCCCATGATTGGTTTGCGTTTTGTTTTGTCATACTTATTACGGCAATATTTTCTCCAAATATACACACAATATTCCTACAGGGATTTATTTTGCGTCATGGAGGTTATGTCTGATGTCTCGTGTGAGTTTATTTCGTCTGGGCTTTATACAACAAATTGTTCAGATCACACACTCACCAAACGGCGTTGAGGACGGAGGCTGCTGCAGACAGGACTGCTGGGTCTCCTCTGTTTTCATCACTTCTCTCCTTCCCTCAGTGTGATCGCTTTACAGAAAGACAAGAAAAGACCTAATTTCAGTCTAAACACAACAGAAAAGTTTTCAAAACAGAATGACCAACTAGTAGGACAAGATTTGGACGGTGCACGCCTAAATTATATATTATATATAATAATATATAAAAATATATAGTCTATCACGTTTTGGGCAACAGTTGAAGTTCATATCATTTAAATCGATAAACATACACACACACACACACACACACACACACACACACATACACACACGAGGATCAAGGTCTAACCCTTAATAAAGTCACCTGTCAGCTGTTATTTTGCAATTGTCAGTTATCACAAAATATTACTCGACATAATTAGTCAAAGATCGGTGAAAAAAACTGTTATTAAAACACAATATAAAAATTATTAGGCCTATTTTCTTATTATAAATATAATACAATAATAAACGGTTTATCTATATCTAAAAATAAGCCTATAACTCTACACATTTTGATGTAGCCTATAATTATTATGAAAGTTGGTTGTAACATTCCAAAGCTTCTTCTAAAAATGTACTAAATAATTGAATGATAGAGCATCCATTGTAGTTATTCCATAACTGTTTAATTCAAACATAACAGACTTTTAGCAAAAACCGACTTGCGCATTATAGACGCTCACGGCATTGTATATCCTGCTAGATTTGTTTTTTATGAAAATCATAAAATCCAGAAAAAAAATTTTTTGGGACTGAGAAAACATTTTTGAAAAACAGATTCTCCTACAGTACAGGAACTACGACTTAAGATTGTTTTTGATGGCTCCACCATTTTTTTTGTTTTTTTAAGGCTACCTACCTTAATATCACAATATTTATAATTTATATTTTCCAAATAAATTATAGCCTAATTTTTTAATTTTTTAATTTTGTTTTGGTATAGAAGTTCCATCAGATTTTTACTAACACATTTGGGAGGCCTGTGGAGTGAGCTTGTAAAATCCAGTAAATATAAAATGGGCTATTGAGTTTTATTTTTATTTCATTTTATTGCCTGCTGCATTGACACAGACAATGAATGAATCAAATAAAACAAATACATTATGTAAATACAACTAATCTGATATGGCATTTTCCCTAATTGCGGGTTGAATACATTACTGACACAATTGTGATACAACGATAATTAGATGTTGAGACTAACGATCCTGATACCCCTGACAATGATGACCGGAATAAAAATGTTGAAAAAAAGGAATCAATTTCCCTTCAGGACCTAGAGCTGCAATCTGCCTAAAGGATATATACCGTCATATTAAAAATGAGGATCAATAACTTCAAAGTCCACTGTAAAGATTGACATCCAGAGAAAAAGTAAGAAGATTCTCTCGGTTTGACAGTGATGACCAATCGTTTTGTTCTCAGGAATTAATATTACAACGAGCAGAGAAAAATGTGTTTGTTTAAAAGTTAAACGCTGTCAAAAGACACGATTGTCCTCGTGCCATCAAAATTAAAAATTAAGAGTTAGAAAGAAAAACCCCTGCCGAGGTTGAATTGTCATGCCGCTTTGGTCCGACACCATCAATATGAACACTGCGCCCATGAAACGACTGTAAAATAATCAGCAACACGATCCGCGTCGCACAGTCTCCATCTCCAAAAAGTAACGTGCACATCAACCGAACCCAAACGTGTAATAGAACTGGATCTGTTCCACGTTATCTCGGGCTATGTGTCTTGTGTTACCAGACCAAATCAAAGACCATGGTTTATCTATCGGGCTGCAAGGTCACTGTGACTTCACCTTTTATTGTTCCTCTAACATGAGCATTAAAAATGAAAGAAAAAAAACAAACACACATGCCGAATAGCGTTTGAAACCTGCTGCGGTAATGAGGGGGAAAAAAAACCACATTATCATCAACAAGCAAAAACAACTGTGTGGAAAATCACAAGTCCACCTCCGCTGACAACCTGTCCTACCTTGAGGTGAAACACACTCCTGCCGAAATCTCGGTTGGCAACATTAAAAAAACGTGGAGAAAGTTTCGACCGGTAAATGAACAGACGCGTTCACTGACTGTTCACCTGTGTACCTCACAGTCCGGCGCGCATGGTGCCTACGATAGAAATCCAAATACCATGATGACCCAGACTAAAGCCTATTGTCTCTCCGCTGTTTCCCTCTCCGCCGGTCGTGTGCGCTCCCGACTTGTTCTGTGCGCAAAGAAGCGCAGAGGGAGGAGATGGACAGACATGGTGGGAGGGAGAAGGTGCGGGAGATGATGAGGGGAAGATGAGCGATGAGGCAGCCTATTGATTGCTCAGATGGGGAGGATTTCACATTTGTGCACTTTTAAGGAATATTTTTGATCCGCTTCTACATGGAAAACAATCTGTCACGGCCCTTATTTATTTTACTGTATGCCCGAACTGCCTGGTTTTGGAGAAATAGTATCAAAAGAACAACAAAGGTATTTGAAGATAATAGTTAGTTAACCACAATTTAATCTTTCAGAAAAATTCTCACTCGCTTTGTACCATTATATCCAGGGATGGTCTTCACCCAGGGATGAAGAGGAAGATCTAGGAAGGCGGATGTGATGGGAGACGTGACATCTCAAAACACTGTGCTTGTAATTAAAAATAAATGGTTTATTGCTCCTCGGCTCTTGTGTTAGGCATATTTTCTCCTCACACTGGGAGAAGTGTGCCCCCTTGTGCTGAAACAGGAAAGGTGCATAAAACAAAACAAAAAAATGTAAAGATAACTTGACTATTATGAAACACTCAGTATATCTTTGTTTACGCCCTATAAAAAATGTTCATATGGAGCCCATAAAACATTTAAAAGCTCAAGTAGATAAAAAAAAATAACCGTAAAAAATAGAACACAAACACTTGATGGTATTTGGATTTTGCAGATTTACATTGTTGTGTGTTTGGGACAAAACCAGGAAGATCTAGAAACATATGTGCCAGTTTGCATCTTGTGTCCTTGTGGGTTTTAGACAGCTGGATGGTCAACAGATCAAAATCTTATAGAGGGTTGATGGGAATAAGGTTGTGGCATCCCGGTGAGCATCATACCTGAACTTTTCAACTGGGTTCCAGTGACCCAAATGTGAGTTTGGTAACTTTCTGTAGACAGTTAAACTTCAGATATTTGTGCGTTAAATGTAGGAGCAATTTATTCTTGATAAATGCATGAATTTTGATGCGAGTAAAAGTCATTACACACAACAACAGTGATATTACGGATCTCCAGTATGCATGGGAACTGTCTGTAGATTTTCTATTTTTCCTCAGACAAAGAGCTGCTCATCTTTTCCCGAGTGGCAGCGTCTCAGCTTCAAACCGGACAGGATCTTCTGGGCTGGTGCAGTCAGGTTGTACTCAGTAAGAGGTGTCTTTGGTGGTGAGTGACACCGAGCCTGACTCTGTGCAGCGCTCTGTCTGTTATTGGACAGATTTGTATTCAGATCAGCTTGACACTCTGCTGCTTCCTCCTGAGAGGCCGCCTGTGTTGTACCAAGTGATGTCACCGTTACAGTTGATGAAAATGTTGAGTCCAGTCCCAACATGTACTGCGCAACCTCGCGGGGGCTTAGCGGGACATCCACTTTACTCTCTGCGTCCATGGTGGAGTGGAGGGGAAGGAGAGTGTTCTCAAAGTGGACCTTTCGGGGAAGTCTCTGTGGGGCATGCTCTGGAGAAGAGCTGGGGCTGCTGTCAGCACTTCCTGGATCACTCCTCACTGGGGCTGCAGGTTGTCTGGCTGCACGACCCCCAGGGTTGGAGAGTCGTGTTCCTGGGTTATGGTGCCGGTAATACTTCACAGGTTGCCTTGTGAAGCGATAGCATTGCTGGGCCCCCAAATCAGAGTCTGGTTCTCCCACCGGCTCACTCTGATAACAAGTCGAGCCCCCTCTTATAGCCAGGACTGGGGCAGAAGAGCAGAGCAAGTGGTTCATTCATAAAAGTAGTAGAAATACAGGTTACCAATTTCAATAAACCTGGCTTCACCTGTATATTAAGCAAATACAGAACCTAAATATTGAGCAGTAGCTCAAATGAAAAGAGTTCTTTTGGAAGGTCTACAGAGAGTCTGAAGAAGTTTAAAGTAATTCTATTACTTCCTCGTCAAAGTTGATATATTCATGGGTTTTGTTGTGATTAGAAGCTGCATGCTGTTGTAGCCACAAAGAAGAGAACACCTCAGAACTACAGCAGGAATAAAGGCAGTAAGAGAAGAGATGAAACCCCAGAGAGCAGCAAAAATAAACTGTCCGTATTTTGTAAGTTTGTTGTCAAAATGTAACCAAGACTCAAAGGTACCACCATAGTCTCTAATGAAAGGGAAATTATCAAATTATCAAAATGGTAGTTTAATTAATTTGAAATCAATTGTCTAATTAATTTAATAAAAACCCTGACAACATCAAAACAATCTGACAGACATAACTTTACAGATGAATGCAACTAGATGGCATCAGTGAAACAAAAATGGAAGGAAGTCTCATTTCTAAAAATAGCCGACGGAAACATATTAAAAAAAGAAAAAGGAACTGCAATTGACTGCCTGAGACTCTGCGTCTACAAGTATCTGGTCCCCAGGAAGATATCAAGTAAAGGTAAACTATAACAAGTTAACAACTTAGGAAATGTCCAGATCTCCAACAGGAATCGTTCCCTAAAGCAGCAAAGGTTGAAGCCAAAATAATAATCCATAACTCATTATACAAGCAATTAAAAACCCCATCATACACATTAAGAACTACCTTACACACAACCAATTAATTTAAATCCTATTCATCATTATTTTGTTCAGTTATTCTACTCAGGAGTTACTGCTCTACAGCTACTCCCCGCCTACCTGCTCTCTCATTGGCTTCAGCGCTGAGCTGGTCCACTGCCTCATTGGATGAAGACTTGTCAGATATATAACCCTCGCTTGACTCTCTCTTGATTGTTCGACTCTGTTGGAATGACACAAATTGAGTGGTGGGTTTCTATATTTCTAAATTAACACACTACATCTAGACCTGAAATGTTAACCTATTTTGTTTTTTTTATATTTCTACCTGTCAGATAACAAAGTTCTTAATATCAACCCTCTTTTTTAAACCCCGTCTGAGGAAGAGCTCATTTTACTTTTGTGCCTCTAAGCCATCTGTGTAGCCACTGTATTTTTTAAATTTTTCTTTTTGTTTATAAGCAATAGAAGTGAAATGCCCACATGGTTGGGCTTGAAAAAAGTTCAAGCAGGTCCAAACAGGCAGAGCAGTAGAAAATGCAGCAGCTGTCCAGGACGTTAATCCTGACGGAATAAGCGTGAGGTGTTGCACCTTTGGTGCCAGGTGCTAAGGCTCTTAAAATAACAGGTAAATTAATCAGGAAAGGTACCTCAAGTGCAAACTCTCTCTGCCCTACACGTATGTGAAGTAACTTACTATGGCTACTACAAAATCCTGCATGATTTCTTACTTCTGTACTTACTTCGAGTGAGTGTGGCCGCTCTCTGGAGGAGTTTTCATGTTCATGTTCTGGGCTGCTGTAAACGTCTCCAACCAGGGGACAGGAAGCTCTTGGAGGGGTGACTGGAAGAGGCGCAGTGGGGACTGGGGGAGGGGGCGTACTGGGCCTCTGCTGAAGGCCAAAAATGGTGTCATGGTGTGTGATGAGAAACTCAACAAGCACCGCCTGGTAACTGGTCTCCTGCAGGGCAATCATTGACACGTCTGTAGACACAAGAGGGCGCAATAGTGTTGGGCCGAACACAATACCAAGATTGCCAGGCGACATCTTGTTCTCGTAGTTTTCTGAAACTCTGTGAAGACATGGAAGAGACAAATTCAATGAGAGCTAAGGGACAATTTGATATTCAAGCCAATGCATGCATGACAATTAAGTAAATGTATTCAAATCTCTTGGAAAAATTATAGTTTTGTAACCCAGCTGCAAGCTCACGTATGAAGGTGGGACATCACATGCTGCAAAGTGCTGTAACAATATGGGGGAAGTTTCTGTAGTAGCATCTGGAGGTTGTGAATGATGCTGTTTATATCATTAGTGTCTGGTGCCTGCTCCGTTTCACTCAGGTGCTGAATTGTCTTTCCCACAGCAATGAAGTCATTGTACAGGTCAAAGGTTAGTAAGGGCTCCGGGAGCTGGAAGAAAAATAGTGCGAATATTCAGTGATGTTTTTCTGATCTTTAGTCAACATTAACTCCTAAGTCAGTGAAGTCCAAGTGGCAGTTACTTCATACCTCCTTGAAGAAGTGCTTAAGGATGGAGGTGATGTCATGAGGTGAGAGGTCAGAGAGGTCCACCTGCTCCTTTTGCGTCTCAAAGGCTTGACAGAGCTTCAGGATGCGAGGCTTGGATCCACTCACACGGTACACCCCCTTGGAGGAAAAGTAAATAATCAGAAAACAGTTATTAACCCGCAGCTAACACTTGATAGCCTCTACACGTTAGTAACTGTGGTATCTGGAGAACAAATTACCTGGACCGTGAGAGCACGGCTCTCGATCTCAGATGTGCAGTGCAGCACCACGAAGGGCACCTCATCTGGCCTGTCACGTGGCAGCAGAGAGAGGTCCACTCCGAACACAGTCCCTTTCCTGTGCTCACACTCTAGCTGGCACACCTCCATGCACTTCCTGTGCAAAGCCACCCCGCACTGAAGGTGCAGTGAAGGAACAGGAAAGATTACATTACATTGCATAACATCGTTCTTCCCCAAATTGCCTGTTTCTGTAAATCTCCAACATTTGGCCTCTTACCTCCTCACATTCAACCCCAGTGACAACAATGTAGTTGTCACACTGCTTGCATTTGACCATCTTGCTCTTCATCTTCCTGAGTCGGTGTGTCAGTGCAGCTCGCGAAAGCGTGCGCACTTTGACTTGTTGCACATCAATGTACTCTGTAGGGAAAGAGAGGGGATTGAATCCTGCAGTTTAATTGCCACTGTGTAGTTCTTTAGGTTCAGTACTCTTGAGAAGTAGTTCATTTATAGAGCTATAAAAGTAACAGGTTGTAACAGACCTGATTCTGATGCCATATCCCGCTCGTCCAGGTCGTCCGATGACACCGTTAAGGTGGATGCGGTTTTCGGTAGCCTCCTATTACTGTGAGCTTCCGTTTTGCATTCCCGTAGAGCAGAGACACAGTAGAGTGGAAATGAAAAATGTTTACAAATGCAAGGTTTTCATATGTGAATAAAAAGTTATGGAAACAAATGAAAGCTTACCAGGGCTGGACAGGGATTCCAAACTACCCCCAAAACTCTCACTGTCACTGTACCCCGATTTCCCTAAAGTGCACCAAAATACATAAGAAAACTCAAATTAAATCGAAGTGGAGATTTTTGTTTGTTTATATAGTCATTTAAACAATCATGAGGAGTCTTTACTGCCATCACTGTATCTTCTGTAAGAGCTGTCATCTGTCACAGGTGAAGAGTCCAGCAGGGAACTGAGAGGATTGCTGGTTTTTCGTTTGTTCCTTTAAGGAATAAAGTTTAAGCATAAGTACATAAAATGCATCACACTACTTTCCTACATTTATCCCATTTGAACTGATTGAATTGACTAAGAGTAGGAGAACAGATTAACATACCCTTTGCCCTGAGGAACATACTCCTGAAAGGTAAAGACTTGCAGAGGTTGCTCGAGACGGCGCTTGCTGAGGATGTAGAGCATGTAGGGCTCGCCAGGCTCCAGGGACCTGCAGGTGAGCTCCAGGTTGTGGTAGCCGAGGGGAACAGGCTCCGTCTGCTGCCGCTGGTAGTAAAACATGTTGACTGTGGCCTGATGCAGAGAGGGGAGGAGATGTGGAGTCAATGTAGGGATTTTGCTGTTTTTTAATATAGTAAAACATGGCAGATGTGTTGACATTTTTCGGAAAGTAATCCGTTTCTTTTTGTCCCATTACGTAAGCAAAGTTACAAGCACTGCTAAAGTAAATTCGTATTTTCAAACAAAGACGTGCATTTATTTGTGGAGATGAGTCGAGATAAAGACATGCTTTATTCTCTTCCAGTCACAGGTATGCATGAATGTGTCATCTAATATACCAGTCGTTAAGTTAAGGTTGCATTAGCTTAGTACATAGGAAAGTATATAGGACTATCAAATGTTTAGTTTCCTTGATGTCATACAAACCTCCTTGAGCACAGTGTCTCCCTGACAGATGAGCTTGCGAATGTGAGAAATGATTCTCTCTTTGACCCTCACCAACTCATCTTGGTGGATCTGGGCATCACTTGCACACTGTCTGTACAGAAGCTCTGCCTCAAACACCTGGAGACAAGAGGAAAGACCTGTGAGACACTTTACAATCTCAAATATGCATCCTTCATAAAAAAAAATATTGTATTATTTTTCTAAACATCATGAATACAAAACGGGAAAACCTATATGCAATATGATATTCTGCATTTTTACAGGTTATACTAATGCAGTGCACTAAGGAGAAATTCACCTTAGTCTGAGCTTCATCTTTAGACTTCCTCCTCTTATCCAGTGTTTTGATTCCAACAGTGTCGTCCACAGCTTTAGCCTTGACAGCTTTAGCCTTTTCTAGCTCATCACAGCGTTGGAAGTACAGAAGCCGAGCCTTTTTAAAAGCCGTCACTGCTTCGTTCTGAAAGTACAGATATTAACAAGGTCATTACAAACAGGTCCTTATATCACAGATGTTGATATTTTACTGTAGATGCTTTTTTCAGAAATGCTGATCTTAACTACAGTCACAAACAAGAATCTAAGTTCACTCACCATCCTCCTCTGTTCTTTTGTCCACTGCTCCTTAAACTCTCTGCGCCACTTGTCGATCTCATTCTTCTTGGCAGCCAAGGCCTTTGGGTCAGAGATAGTGGATTAAACACAATGTCATAGGAACATTCTTGCCTCTCAAGTACATGTATGTTTGTGGATTTACATACTTGGTAACAGCGGTTATGTAGCAGTTCAGAAGTCTTTTTCGAGTTCACACTGTTCTTGACGTCTTGCTCTAGCGCCATGGTGTAGATATACTGCAAAGGCATCATCTCCTACGCAGGCAAAAACAACTTTAGACAGGTTTTACATGGTAATTACAGCCAAGGAAGATCAAAGTCATAAACACAACTCTTCTGTAAGAATCAATTCCAGTAACACGTACTAGTATAATTACTACAATGTCCTGTGGAACACATTCAGTAAACAAAGTCTTACCTGCTGTGTCACATTGGCTTTTGCTCCTTCGGCTGTCTTTATGACATTTTTTGCAAATTCTTGTTCTGTCAAGAAAAATCCTTGTTGAGTTTTTCTTCAACTTAAACAAAAGCAGTATTGGACAGTGGACCGACTGAAACCACAATACTGATTATTACTATTAGTGTGTAGCCTCAATATGATACTTGGAGCTCCATTTCTGGCCGTGCTTCAGGATTTTAGATCATAACCTGATTCAAGCACTCTGACAATGGTTCTTGATCCAGAATGGACAGGCTACTTTCACTATTAGGCATTACCCATTGCTGCTTCACTATGTTAGCCACAGTAGTTTTGGGCTGAGCTCCAACCAGCACCACTCATCTGTCGCTGTTACCTACAGTCACACTGCTCCTTACACAGCTGAGCTCAGGACCCTCCTCTATATTTTGACTAGAGCCAGTAGACTTGCACGCTTGGCATCCCAGTCCGGACACTGGTCACCTGCACAGGCTGATACCAGGGTAACCATAGTCCATATACTCCGAAGGCCTCCCATCGTCTTTATTTCCCTCCCCTAGACGGCTAATCTGCCCTCTAATCCATCCTCTGTGTGTTTGTGCAGTGTGTAGCTCACTGGGGTGACTGCACCACCCACAGACATCCTCGCTGAGTGAAATAAAACAGGCCATGTTATGTCAGGATACAACATGGTGCTCATATGGCTAAGTATAACTTTTCTAGAAATGTGTGACATGTTTCTGACTCAATTAACAGCCCATATTTCTCTGCTTTTGAGTGCAGTTTATATTTTCAATGCACTAGCATGGTAAGCACGGATGTGTTTCTAGATACAGAACAGGCATGTCATGACAATAATTTGCATGTACTGGTCTTATAAATTCACTGCTTCAACTTAAAGTCTACTCGTACTAGGACACCGAACCACTGACCTTCTGATTCGTGGACAACCTGCTCTACATCCTGAGCCACAGCTTCGGCATGTTACACTACTATTTCCTTTGTTTAGCTGCATGTGCACTTACCTAAAGTGATTCTCTTCTCCATCCAAGCAAGTATGTCTTTGGCATAGCGGCACCACATCTTGGCGTACTGCAAGGCCGTCTCCACGCCATCCTCACAGCGACAGAGGGCCAGGTCTGCGTCCTGGGCTGAGAGGGAGTACATCAGCATCACTGCAGGCTCCACACGCTTGGAGATGTACCCAGGAATCACACAATGGCGATTGGGCTAAACCCAACTCTCCTGGAGGATTCAAACAGCCCAGAGCCTCAAGGAAACATCTATCCTCGATAGAGTGACATCCCCCAGCTCCCAGACTTTACCAGACAAGATGACGATAATCAAAAGTCACAAAAAGAGAAAGGTTTACACAAACCCAAAACAGGAAACAATGACTGAATATGGAAAGTCATAGCTGCTCCTCGGAATTAAGGTCTTGTGGTTTCCAGTAGGTCTCAGGACCGTGTACATATCTCTTGCGTGAGAGTAAAATCTCTATTTATCAGTCCTAAGTCTCCCAGATGACCCAAATGGGGATGTGACCTGAGAGAGGAGGGTTTCTATGTCCCAAAGACTAACGGCTTTGGCTAAATAACTTCCCTCCTAACCCCTCTTCCTCTCTCCGCCTGGCCACTCCCTCTCACACCTGTTCACTTCTAGTCAGCTACAAAGAGACAAGCGGTGTTGTGAAAGCAGAGTTACGAACACCGCTCAATGCCGGTGTGCCGTATCAGAGGCCGCCATGTCGCAGCTGTGGTGAGGCAGACCGCGTGTTGATATGACAACCATTCTCGTTCTTCCCCTGTGACTCACACCAACTCAGGGCAGATGACGTATGTCAGACAATCACATGGTCTCTCAAATGTTGCGCCTGCTCCCCTTCAAGCACAATTTTGCGAATACATATTACACCTCTAGCAAAACACATGTAGCCAAAGGTTAGAGCACTGATTCAATTCAGGTACTTTCACTTCTTCAAATGGGCCACAGTGCAGTTCTGAGTATTCAGCTACGTTTTTAACTGAGCAAGCACACTTTGTCAGAAACATTCCATCAACTTCTCTATCGAATTCCTCTCTCAAGACATGCAGATGTTATTCTGGTCTGTCCATTTTACACAGATGCCAAATGCAGTTAGAGTGGTAAAAAAAAATCCAAACAGGATTTCTTCTCGGTGTTCAAGCGAAAAATCCACAAAAAAGAACAGGCAATTCCAGAAGAATGATGGTTTTTTGGCCAGATTGTGTGCCAAGGTTGACCTCTCTTAGCCCCTCCACTCTCAGTTATAGCGAGAGCTCTGAGCACTTTCATAAACCAGCCTCCAAGCAGAATCTGCACTGCCTCATGGCCATGGCCGCAAGCACACGGATTGGGGATTATCCTAGTCAGATCCAGATTGTGGAGTGACAGGCTTTAGAGGAGCAGCGAGTGAGGTTTACCTCCTGGTGTGTGACGGAGCAGGGAGGGGCGGGTTTCGGAAGCTGGTATCCAAACCCACCCAATGAGGGCACATGCAAGCAGATCGCAAAAGAGCATGTTGGATTAAAATGACATAAAATGTAGATACCCATATTCAAAATCACTGGTGTCAGTAATTCCTAATCGAACCACCGTGTGCTGTGACCAATAGTTTGAGTTACACTGAGGTCAAAGTATTTTGAGTAATTCTAGCCTCTTTCTCCACTTCCCTATATTTACTGCCTCAGCCTGCATAATACTGATACCCCCTCTTTCTTAAGACCCCCCTGTCTTCCCCCTGGGTCTAAGGTAAAAGCAGAGAGCAGCTGCCTCCTGCTTTAATCCTCACCCTTTATCTTAATCTTGTTACAGCCCGGGCAATTACAACTCATGGCTAATTATAAGAAAACAAGTAAAGATTGAAGAAGTGTCACAGACTGACACCGTTTCCTGCACATCATTTCTGTGGATCTGCTTGGGCGTCAGTCACAGCATAGTCAATGTTTACTTAAGCACGTGAGATTTCAATCATACCAACAAGTCTATGTTAAATCAACTGGACCAATACTGACACACACAGGACAGGCTCTGAACACCTATACACGCCATCTCGCTCTCTCAAACAGAAATCATACCTGATGGGTTTCCATCTTGTTCACTGGCTTCGGAGCGACTCTGCGGACAAAAGGCATCTTCACTCTGTTGGAAAGAAACCAGACTCTTACTTGATAAAAGTCTCACTAATCCTCTCTAACACACCAACAACATTCAGTAAGCAGTTTCTGAGAAACTAATCTTTTGTGGTGTCATGGAGATCAGCAATTTTAGCAACATGTTCTGAGATGAACAACAACATAAGCAACAGACACACGGAATTCTCTATATGTGGATTTTAAAAACTAGGTATTGAACCCTTACAGACACGTCATGTTGGTCTCTGAGCTCTGCATGTTCTGGAGTGATGGATTCTGAGATGGACTGCGATTCAATGTCTGCCAGTAGATCCTCCTCTGCACTGGAGACAGAAGAAAAAAACATGTACAGTCAAAGAGTAATACCTAACAAGGCTGTGTTTGTCCGGGAACAATCATACTAATTGCACATGTTGTTGGGCGAATCAGTGTCACTTGATTACTTCTTAAGTAAGTTTTAAGGTGCAGTACATTCATTTATACACATTTGACAATTTTCTAGACTGCACCTCTACTTCAGTGGTTGCTCCCATCAAGTAATCTTTACTGAGATCATGCATAGCTGACGGGGTTCAGCTTCTGGATTATGGCTTTGAGTTGACAAATATATCTCAACAGTTTCATCCTGTACGGTTTCCTATAATCAGCAAAGCTTACAGCATATTTGAATGACACCTCACAAACCACTGTGTTTTCAGAACAAAATGAACAAGCAGAGTGATGCAGGAGACGAGACAAACACGTGGTAGCACTATGGAGAAATGCAAAATACTTACGACGAGACTAAAGATAAATCAAGATTATCAAAATCTCTGAAGATCTCACTGTATCGCTTGGTTTCAGATTTGTATGGGACCTTTTTCACATCTGAAATAAGAAAAGGAAAAGCTAAGATGAATAAAATAATAAGACACTCTTAACATTTAAAGTATGTCCGATGAAATACAATTGTAGATTTAAGATCCTGAAATATGATCCTCGCCACCAAACACAGATCACACAGATATGCCTGGCAACAAGTGGATGAAATTCAAGGTCAACATAGTGTCTGAAAAGATGTGAAGAAAGAACAGCAGCATTAAATTGTATCTGTTAAAGGTTTGCAGGTCCCTTACTTTACACGTCCTGCTTTATAGAGGCCACTTAACATGTTGGAGATGTGATTATTGAAGATTACAATATTTTATCACTGCACTACAATATAAAAAACACTTTAAGGGAATAGCATAAAAATATGATTCAAGATTTTAAAAAACTGACATTTGATGAATAAATCAAATTTAAGTTCCTCTCCTGCTGTCAAATCTAAGAGCATTTCCTTTACATTTCTGAGACAAATTGTGCTTTGATTGAATGTGAACTAAAATACGAGGAACAACGTGATACATTTTGATAACAAAACCTCAACCTACTGTTGTCCCACTATTCAAAGGCTGTTTCGGATGTCTCGGGGCATATACCAAACTTTCAAACCTGATGATTTACAACAGATGCAACAAATGAGAAAAAGCAATGTCTCTCTCTCTGTCAGAGAGGTCTCCATTTTGGTCAACCACATCCTGCTTACAATTTGTGTGACGTCCCATTTGATGAACATAAAGTCCTTGTTTTTCACACCAGCAGTGTAAGAATGAGAATTGCGACGTACAATGTTTGAGCAACGGTAGATACAGGATACCGTACACAAAGACAAATCGCCCTTAATCTGAGGCAAGCCCGTGTCATGTTGTTTGTTGTACAATGGAAATATTTGTAATGGCCACAAACTATTTTATATTCATGAATTCAAATCATATATTCTTTGCTTTTTGTAAAGATTACAGACATGCATTTCCTGTAAAATAAGAATACAGAAGTCACACAAAAAAAGACAGAACAAGAATGTCTCAAAATGGAGAAATAGTTCAGGAAGTTTACCATTCACCCCTTTGACTCTGAGGATGCACACCGCACCACAAACCTCCCGATAGACATATTAACATAGAATATCCAAGCACAACCACATGCCATATCCATGTCATAAGTCACTACAGCTTACTATTCATCAATTAAAGAACAATCTAACAAGATAAGAAATGTACATCTCTTTTAAAGGGTTTTAATGTGCATGAGGGGCAACACATTCTATACATGAAGAGAGACATCATCAAAAAATACTTTAAAACATCACAGTGTTCATGCTCACCTGTGGCTTGAGAGGAAACCTGGTTTGGCACTTGATCTTCTTCCATTTCTACACTATTACCACAACTGCAACACCCTACCAAGACCGCTCATACATCATCTACCCTTTTGCGACACACTACACTACACAATGAGAAACCGTGTGGGTGAGGTGGCAGGAAATCTGCACTGCACTTGGTACATCCACCGACACACTTATGATATATTATAAGCATGCAGCTCTGAGCTTGCAGCCGTTTGTGCTCTCACAATGATTCCCCCTTTCGTAGCTTGGAGGTTGGCCAATATTTTCACCACCATGAGAAGAGGAAGTGTATCTTTTTGTCACTGGTGACCCCGCCTACACTATCACTTTATACACAGTGTAAAGGTGCCACTGTGTTTTTGATCTTATTGTCCCAGTTAAAAAGATATCTGATCTCAAAGGCTTGTTGTAGGTCACGTCCAAGCGCATTTTGGATGGTATGTATTTTGACATCTGCAGATGTTTCACCTTTATATTGGCAGGTATTGATGTAACACGACAGCTGATACTAAACAACATCCAATTACATAATTTAATAAACTCTTTAAGAAAGAGTGTGAACTACTATGTTCGTTTCTCATTGTCCCACCTATTTAATTTTGTACTTGGCTTCAGGTGACTTCAAAAGGAATTACTGATGTGTCAAATTAAGCTTCCCCCCTTTTGCTTCATTTGAAAATCCTATGGATCTTTTCATTAAGTGTAATGGCCCCATAATCGTACTTCAAAACCAGTTTTTATAACAAGGAAATTATTTATCATTTTGCGCATAAACACAATGTGGTAATCAGTATTAGGACTTTGAAGAGATTGTGTTAAACTGCATCTGTTCAGAAGGAAAAACCACACACTCTGGAAGAGGTGACCGCATTGGTGCAAACGGAAATTCTCAACATTTCGACCTTATTCACAAAATAGAATTTCAACTTCATGTTAGACATTTGACACTTTATCCCAAACTGCAAAAAATGTAAATGTCTTACTCTGATTTAATATTCCCTATATAACAAGAATGACGAATTGAACTTTTCTTTTAAAAATAGAACATTTTATTTTTGATAGGAGTGCCACTAACATTTCGGTGCTAAATCATTGGGTGGACATCTCCCGTAAATACCTTACAGAAATATCTAGTGTAGCCATGCAAGGCAGTATGTAAAAGAAAGATTTAAAAGAGAGTGATAAAGACGTGGAAAAGCTGACGTGTGTTAGGATGTGGTTGGGTGGGTTCTTTCTGAGGGAACCATAAACCATCAAGTCGGAAAAGTGCACAGTGGTTCGTTCCACCGATATGTCAACAGCTAGTTGATGACATAAGTCTGGAAATGATCTAAAAATTGTTGACACAGGCACAATGACTTGCATTGGCATATAGTTAGAAGTAGTTCTGTTAATCTATTCAGAAGTTGCTTCTGAGTTGACAGCAAGCGTTGCTTGTGTGTTTCATTGCTTTGGTAAAGATCTGATGTACACATCTAGAGTGTTTGCTAATGACAAAACACAGCAATATAAAATGTATACTGTAAAGAGAAAATACTAAACATGAAAAAAAAGACATGCAGACGTTTCTTATCTTGGACTTTTGACAGCATAAACCAATGAATTTAGAATTATACTGGTTGATTGTAGACATGAACGCTTCCATGAATCTTTGCTCAGTGACACACAGTATGGTTAATGCCTATTTAATTTGTAAATGCATTTCACAGTATAATGTCAAATTAGGGTCAAAGTTAACTGCCCATTGACTGAAATGTAACAGTCCAATTACATTATTTGCTAATATATAGTTTAATTTCTGTATGACAGACAGAAGCTGGGTACTGCAAATGCCACTCCAAATGGCAAGTCTAGTGCCTTAATAAAGAAAACTAAAAAAAACCTACCAACGGACAACATCCATCGTTAACTTGTCACATCTGGATAAATTAAATCTTTTTACAAACTCTGATGTCACATCCCTGCTGTGATGCAAAATCAAAAGTATCAAAGATGAAAAATGTTTAAAAAATGAATGCATTTTTCCAAGGGTGTCATTCAGTTCCTCTCATAGCTCGTCCCGTGCTGTACTGTCCAAAGGAGACTGTAGCACATCCGAGTTCTGGGCCTCAGAGCTGATCTCAGCTTGCTCCCCAGTTTTCCCTGAGCGTGCTCTGTCCCAGTCTGTACGGACCTTATCGTTGTCCCACACTGTGGAGGTCTCAGTGTCACTGATGTAGCCTGGGTCGCCCGTGTAGTGTGTTGGATACACTAGAAGAGGCTCTGCGGAAAATGCCTTCAGGTCCCTGGTTTCAAACTGTTCCATATAGTCAGATCTGTGGAGACAGATGAAGGCAAATGTCAAGCAAACCAAAATCAAGCAAATCTCCAAAGCAGAAGTACATGTTATGTGTGTGTACTTACACAGGGTGTTTATTGAACATGATAGGAAGAAACTCATCCACTGGCAAAATCCTCTTTAGAGGTTCTGCTTTCAAAAGCTTCTCAGCACCTTGTAATGATATCATATAACCTAATGTCCAATATGAGTAGTCTGCTTCCACTAAGTTGTGTATATTGGGCACTGCTTTCTCTGGATGATCCACTTGCATTCTCTTCCGACCGATATAACTGTGAGACAAAAATAGAAAAGACAAGTGAGAAACAACTGGAAACTTAGTGGAATGTCAGTAGAATACAAGATTGTGAAGGAAGCGCAAACTCACATGAGATCCCAGTCCAGTCCTTCATCCCGCACTTCACTCATCAAGTTCATTAAGCGACGTTTGAAGAAGACCTCAAAGCGCAGGTCGTCTTCAATCACCAGAGAGGTGGGAAGGCGTCGCTCCACAACCTAAGGCCAGAAAAAGGTTTAGCAATAAATCACTTGTCTGTCGGTTTCCCAAATGTTCAAATGCTTGGCTTCTGGGGTTTACCTCTTTCCAGATTTTATAGTGGGAAAGGAAGCATCCTAGCTCTCCTTTTGTCAGTGGGCGACCGTGATAGGGGTCACTGTATCCAGGGAGCATATGGATGCCCATAGTATGAATTTCACTGATATTCATCGCCCTGAAAAGAGAGAGTGAGAAATGTCACAAAATTATAACGAGAAAGCACAGGCAAGATTGATTAACAGGTATTGAATAAGTGTAAAACATTCATTAAACAGAATGAACTTACTTTCCATCTACAGCTGCAATGACCTTACAAGCAATCCCCTGCTCGTACAACGACCTCAGCATTCGGTCTCGGCGGTCAGTCCGCCTCTGTAGGTTTATCATGAACACCTACATGCCGGGCAACAGTGGAACCAGCCAATGTAATTACAGATTTCTAACAGGAGGGGGGGCATTGAGCACTGAAGTGGATAGAGGGCCATTTTTTGCAGATTCCATCTTCACACCACTCTTTACTCACCTCATCAAATCCCAGTTTGTCAGGCTGTTTTCTAGGAACAGGTATGTATTTGGAAGGCTTCACTGGGGAATTTCTCACTACATTGCGAGAGGGAAGATGGATGCAGAAATGGTATGAATGAGATGAAGCATCAGAAAAATAGAATTAAGATTTAAAGCAAGTGGAAGAGAAAAGGGGAGCTGGATCAAAATAAAAACTCTCATTCTGAATATAAACTACTCACCATTAACCTCCAGTAGGGAGTGCAAGAAGCTGTCAACTTCGTCTTTCAAAGTATTATGGGACCGAAGGGGCACAGGGAAGTATCCATAGCTCTCTTTGTTACATACAAACATTTGAACATCTGTGGAGAGCAGTAAATGAAAAGGTTTTCTCAATCTAAAGCTACATTTCAATGAAAAGGTTGAAGAGGAATATGTAACATCTCTGGGTTTAAGCAGTGAAGGCTATAATACCTGCCATCCGAGCAGAATAGGCAAACACAATGATATCATCAAATGACCAGCTGTATTCTGGGTGTGGTGGGTGAAAGGCCAGCTGCCTGGTGGCCTCTTTCCTGAGGTCTATCAGGAAGGTGGAGTGGACCATAGGTACAGCAAAACAGCCCTTACGCACCTGCTTCCTCATGGGCATGTAGGCAGGGGTGCGCTTATAGTAACCCTGAATAAGCACAGTTGATAAACCGTTAAGTTCAGGGAGGATTTGAGAGTATTCGTTGCAGCAACCAAGCTCTTGGAAATTACCATCACCAAAGTACCTGCGAAGTCATTCCACACCAGAAGTTTGAATAGGCTGCACGGGACTCAAGCATTGGCGCGATGATAGTCTTATTTTCATTCATGAGCTTCCAGAGCACATCTGGATTGGTGAGGAGGTTATCACAGTCCGCCAACTACACAAGGAAGAGAAGATAAACTGTCAGATGTGTGTGTGAATAGTGTATGTGTGGCATACTCTGCCTCAGACATCAGAAGAAGGTTAATAAGGTTATATGAGGCAATAAAAACCATAGACTTCTATTCTAAGGGAGAATGCTTTGAGATGAGTTTCCCAAAATGTGTAGCATAAAATCATTGCAATTCTGAATGTATTTTGTTTCAAAATTATACACAACGAATGAAGAAAAAGTGGGCTGGGCTGGGGAATACAAATAGAAATGTGCACAGCAATACATTTTAAAAATATAATAAATGTTGAGTCAAGCCTTGTGTCAGAGTATGGATCCAGATGAACCAGACTGGTTCATCTTTAACCACAAGTGACGGAAAAAAACAAGCAGGTACATTTGCAACACTATTCCCAGAGCTTAAATTACAAATGTTTTGGTGCCTTGGACTTAACTCTGTACTTATCCAGCTGCTGCTATTATTGAGCAATAAAGATAGTCTGGGAAGAAGCCTGGGCTCGGTTCTAAAAATGGGAAAATTTCAGTATTACTGGTTACTGTGCTTTTTTTGTGCCTGTAAAGAGCAGTTTTGTTGGCCTACCATAAAGTAGTCCGCCCACATCTCACGAGCTGACTCCAGTGCTACTTGCCGAAGCTTCATAACATGCTCATAGCGGAGGTCTGTCCACTGTTTTGGACCGCTGTCATCTGCGTAACGGCTGGAAGTGACATTTGGATAGTTAAGACTTAAATTATTGCCCACGTGAACCTTTGCTGCAACACAACCGCTCAACAGAAAATGACCAACCTGGGCACCTCTTTTGGCCTCCATTCCACATTATGGTAAAGGTTCTGCACCTTGACGAGCCAGTCACGCAGGATGACTGTGGTGTTGTCCTCGTTATGATCAGTTGCTACCCTGTAAATATACAACAAATGTAAATGAATGAATGAAGGCCCGGAAAAGTAAAACAGTTACAGCTGAATGTAGCACCAGGGCAGACCTGGATTCAAGCTGAGACAAGAGTTGAAAGACGATACGAAGACACAAGTGACAATAGCTCTGTGTTCACTTTATGTAAGCTCATTGTCTGCAGCCGTGGGAACTGACACAAGTGATAATGATACGACATCACAAAAAACAAACACTGTATATTTGTTGATATTATTTTACAGTAGATTATACATTTTGAGGAACATTTCATTAAGGAAATATTATGGAAACAGAATTAGAACAGATGAGGAAGAATTTGAATTGGTCGACGAAACGTGTGGGGAAGATGAATTTGAGGCAGACACTGTGCATAACTAATCTAATTCTGCAAAGAATTGGATCAAACCGAAAGTGGGTTATTCCATCTGCCCAAGTCACTCCATTAGGAATGTGAAGTTGTGCCACATTATCCACGGTGTTCCTCTCTTTAGCCATGCAGTGCATTGTAAGTAAACAGAACATCGGCACTAAACTCAGCCAAGTTTGGATTTTGACCATGTGGGTGACAGCCGGGGGGGATTCTCTTGAAAGATTTCACGTGGATCTGTGAGAACACATCAGCTCCATGCTAAACATTTTCTTCCCTCACTGCCGGTGTCCACCCTTCCTAATCCTCAAACTCTGAATTACACCAACTCGTCCATCTCAAGTTCTACTCAAATATTTGTTCAAGGCATATTTTGGAACCGTGCACCGTACTGGTGTTAACATGCATCTGCATGTGGTGGTTCACATTCGCCCTATCGTTGCTCTAGTGAAGCGGAGATGCTGGGCTAAATGCAGACCCCAAAGATTTACATGACAGTCTGGCCAATTGTGCTTCTGAGGCTTTGGCGTGTTTACAAGCAGCTGCAAAAGGCTTCAGCGTGAATGAAGGCAACATGCACGTGTTCATCAACATCATACCGCTGTTTGCATTTTCCAGATGTAGCTTCATGTGTTTGCGGAACATGTCAAAACACAACTGCCCTTACCTTCAAAATATTTACAGAGGAGTCATTCTCACCACTAAACCAAAAAGGATAAATTAAACAATTTCACCTAAACACCCTTAAATGAGTGAACTGTGTTCATGGGGTTGGTGAGTGAAACGCATACTTCACTGAGCCCTCCAGGCAGCACTGGAAAGTGCTTAGAGCTCCGAGGGTATAAGCATGGGCGGGCTGTCGGAGCATGTTGTTTAGTTATTATGTGAGAAACACCTCCCTTTCACTTGCCTCGGCTTTTGGCCCGAGCATGGTAGACACACATTAAACGGTTTAACACATCAATTGGCACAAACCACTGAGCAATTGCCGTAGACAGTTAAGTTTTGAACGTATGCGACATGTAAATGGCGGTGAGGGTGCAGTCGCGTTAGATGTGGAAAAATGGATTGATTAAAAACCTTTTCAATTCCATAATTAGCCATAACACAACTTCAGGTAAACTCCTGTCCCAAGTCAAAGTCAAACAAATTTGTCCAGTGCCCCCATTTCCTCCAAACTATTTTGACGGATGAACATGAGTTACACACAACGTGCTGCAGAATGTGGCTAAGGTAGTTACTTAGTTGCTCATTATAGTTGATATAAGGAGAACATATTTCAGTTATAAATGCTCCACAGATTCCAGTTCCACAAACAGTTATGCCAAGTTCTTCGGGGGGGGGGGGTTCCCTGAGGCTGCAGCTGTGACACATGGCTCTCCCCACGACCATGCATGTGCTGGGAGCCTGGGAAGTGGCCTCAAAGGTTCGCCTGTGTTCAAATGGACAGTGCCGAGACAACACTATCCCACTTGTGACGTGACATCCGACAGCTCCCCTCGTGGCCACACCGGTCCCCTCCCCTCCACGTCTACACATCGGTGCGTGGCTCCCGTGTCGGACAGATGTGTTCACCTCTGTCCGACACGCCGTGGCTCTCTGAAGGTGAACATCCGTCGACTGGTCGCAGCGTCTGTTCTCCCGCTTGTTGAGATTCGTGGAATAAATATTGTTGTTTTATTTCATCAACTCAACGCAACTCGGCCACAGTGGGACCACCCCTTCTCCAAACCTCAGCCCTTCAATCGGCCATACGAATTCATTTCAACAAGTCATTTTTAAAGATGAACAAACAAACAAAAAAGCCCAAACTCTGAGACTTCTTTGGACACGGGGACTGTTGCTGTTTACTTCTTCGCTGCTGAAAAGTTAAAAAAAAAAAAAAAAAAGAAAAAGTCCGTGGATAAAACTTACCACAGCGCCATTCGGTCCTTGGGATAGTTGAGGCGCTCGACGGTGCCGAGGAAGTAGGGCAGCGAGTGCTCCGAGTTCCTGCAGATGAGGGCGAGCAGCACCCGCGGGGCCAGAAGCGGAGACTCGGGGCTCCAGCGCTCCTCCGCGAAATATCCCCGGACCGGAGCGTCGCCGGTCAGCAGCAGCAGCAGGAGCACCGCGGCGCACAGGCGGGCGAAGTTCGCGCCGCGCATCGCGACACCAGGCGCAGGGATATTGTGAAGAATAAGGACGATGTAGGTGTGTTGGTGGCGGCTACGGCTCGGTGCATGGAACTCTGGCTAAAACTCGCCCCTTTACGTTTCGTGGTCATAACAGAGAGACGCAGACACCCGCGCGAAGCCGCTCCTGGTGCGACGGCGCTGCGAAGTTGACTTTTAAAGGGGGTGGGATGTGCTGTGGTCTTAAAGGGGATGGACCACTGAGCGTGAATGCGCAGGGAAGACAAAGGGCAAATGTTTAATTGGCATTTTATTCATTTGAAATGTTGCTGAAAATGCCATGGATAGTTGCAAGGCGCGCCGAAAGCTGCAGATAAGTGCTGATTTTCAGTGTCAAAGGTGCAAAGTTATATTTTGAAGGGGTGTGAATGCAACTCAGAGCCAATGAGCAGAACAAGTTTTTTTGTGTGTGTTGACAGTACTGTATATGTACAGTTTACTATTATGAAGATCCAGAAATACTCTGCATACTTTTATTTGATGTGATTTTTTTACCCACAGATTGCACATCAGTCATTTTATTTCAAAAGTTTAATTGCTGGATGCAAGATGTGTCCCACTTTGCTGAAAAGTTAATTCTGAGTGAAAGTGCACTGCAAGCATATCTGCAAGTTAGAATATATCTAACCCTCTGACTGACTGACTGACTCTCTCTCACTCACACACACACACACACACACACACACACACACACACACACACACACACACACACACACACACACACACACACACACACACACACACACACACACACACACACACACACACACACACACACACACACACACAGTAAGTGCTAAATCTTAAGATGGAAATTATTATTCATCTCCACATCCTATGTCACTATCTCCACTGCGTAAACCAGTTTTGCTTTCCTGTTAAATGTTCTGAACTATTTTCCAGTCTCTTCATTCAGGTTTTCGTGTCAGTGTTGAAAAAAGCTCTACAGTTTGGCCCCTGAGCTCAGCCTCTCTACCTGGGTAGTTAGGGAGGCAGCTGCAGGGTCATCAACAAGCCAGAACAGCTCGCCGTTGGTCAGGACAACACGGGCTGCTGGAAACTCTGGACCCTCTCTGCCCTCCAGCACTTCCTGCAAGAAGATGGTCACTGCGTTACAATGCAACAGCAATTAATTCAATAGTATGAACAATGTTTCTGCTGGGCCTGTGGGCCATAAAAGTGCTGATCCATTCATTTCTTTTGCAGTTTTAGTAGGCATCGGTTGAAACCAAACATACGTTACATATTCATATTTTTCCTCATTCTTTTCTCTTAGTCCCATACAATCTCAACTGTAACTTGTGATTCCTGTAATTGAACCAGCAGCAACTGGTTACTTTTTTTTGCTTTGTTGTATCATATCTCCATCTCATATTTAACAGCTTGTGTCTCAAGCTAGTTTAAGATAATATGTCTTGTCGTGGAAATAGCAGGTTCTAAGATTCTGAATTTGAGATGTGTATTCAATAAAAGTCTCTAAATGTTACCTTCAAAATGGGTGCTTTGCTTCCTCCTGTTGATACAAAAGCCACACAGCGTGCAGCGTTCACCACTGGAAGAGTCATAGTTACACGCTGGGGCGGTGGTTTGGGAGAGTCACTGATGGGGGCCACAATCTTCGTGGTTTCCTGAATATGAAGTACACCCAAACCCAATCATCCATCATGTGTAATGTGTACAGTCAACTTAAAGTGCCATTGCGAGAACCAGAACCCAAGACTGTACTGTAACAGTCAAATGCAAGATGGATGTAACATGAGCTTGGCTGCCTCACAGACATGTAACCAGGCATGACAGTGAGGACTACAAGTAGCGCCTAAATCAAAACCTTGCAATGACTATATGTACATGTGGCAGATTTACTTAAGTACGGCCCTCACCTCCAAGAGAGGGTGGTCCGGGAAGAGAGAGCAGGTGTGTCCGTCAGGCCCCATACCCAGGAGCAACAAGTCAAACACAGGGAAGTGGTCATCTGGGAAGGCCTGTGTTTGAAAGTAGCAAAACAATACTGCAAAATCATTAAAGCCTGAGACAACATGCCTGTCAGAATTTGGAGCCAGAACTGATTATTGAAATGTAACCATACAGCACTCTGCAAAAGTTTTAGGCACTATAGTTTTAAAAAAAATCTAGAAGTACTATCATTCTGCTGCATGACAACAACCCAAAACAATGTCACAAAGAGACAGATGCTGTGATTGTCAGGGCAAATTTCCCACTGGGAATAATCTATTATTCATTCAAGTTTTAATTTATTAAATAATAAGTCTGTCTGGGTTTACATCAATAGACAGAAAGACAATACGATTCAAAGAATAAAACAATATATAACTCTGGCAAGATGTCCAAATTTGCCCAAGTATTTCTATGTGAATTGGTGCTGATTCAAAGGGAAAGCATTTTTATTCCATAATTGCCTAAAGCCTTTTCACAGTGCTCCATAAGAGATGTGCGTACCTCCTTCAGTTTACGGGTATAATCCTCAGCACACTCGCTCACTGGCAGAGAGGAATCAATGGTTAAGATCCCACTGTCGGGGATGTTGACCTTGGAAAACAATTTACTCTGGAAGCAAAGAAGAAAAACTCTGAAGTGGTAAAAGAACATGAATAAATGTAACCACGTAGGCACGCAAACTCATTCCAGAAGAGATACCTTGTAAAGCCCATAGGTGCTCTCAGGATCGTCGAAGGAAACCAGTCGCTCGTCACAGAAGCCAACCACCCACTTGCTGCAGTCCAGCTCTGGTAGGGCAGGCAGCTCTTTGCCGAGCATGGACACGAGGCTTCCCCCAGAGAGCCCCAGGGTGAACCGGCCATGAGAGGCGATGGCCTTCTCAGCCCGAGATGTCACCAGACGGGCCAGCACCGGACCAAGCTCCACCGAGGAGGGGAAGACCACGATTCTTCTGCCGGCCATGAGAACACTGTCTGAATGAAAATGACTGAGAAGAAGGAAGACAGGGTGAGGAAAATAACTGATCCTGAGCAATATAAGTTTAACCAAACAAGTTTTGCAAGTCATCACCATTTGTCTGTACATAATTTGATAATGCACTACATAAACTGCTTGTGTTGGTATGTTAAACACCTACTTTTACACCATCTATACTCTGTTGCCGCTGGGGCTGTGCAAACTGGGGACTGGAGATGAAGCAACGAACAGGATATTGCTCTATCTATTATCGGCAGGAAGAAACGCTAATTTCTTTACATGTTAAAAAAAAAACTGACGTGTGACCGCAAACTCAACAGTTCTTTCATTCAGAAGAAGTCTTCTTACCTACTGAGGAGCTCAGGTGCAGCTTTTAGTCATGAGGAGGATTTTCAGTCGGCAAATGTAATTCGACGCACCACTTCCTGAAAAGGAGTTTTCAGCAGCCAATCACCTTCTGTGTTCTGACCGCACTGCCTTCTGGTCAATTGAGTCTAAGTTAGCTTTTCCGACACACACACTCTAAATAAAAGGCGTTTCCACTAACGCGCTAATAAAATTTACAATTTTCTAAACACCTCAACATTTTTTAAGAGGTGTTACACAACATAGACTGATGCTTTAGCCAATAAAGAAGTCGATTCAATAATAAAGACACATATTTTCGTTTTTTGTAAATGGTTGCTATGGTTCCTCCCGCCCGGCAGATGGAAACAGTGCATTAGTGAACCGACTACTTGAGTTGTGTAGACACAGTCACTCGTACCTTGCGGGCATTGAAACCGCCACTTCTCGTGCTAACTTGCATTTTAACATTGAATATTAAACACCTTCTGGCGTAAACATCTTGTCCGCGCGAGTCTCGTGTGCCACACAAACCTTAACAACCATGTCGACAGTCTTCTCGTTCCAGACACAGCTCGTCTCCATCATGGACGCCTTGTCCAAAACAGCAGTGATGGAAATAAGCAAACTGGTGGAGATTGAGTCGAAGATGCTGAAAATAGAGATAACTCGAGGGCGGAACGAAATCGCCTCCCTCGCTGAGAAACTGCAGCTGATGGAGAAACTGCTGTACATCGCACAGGGGGGCAGACGGGACGCAGCGGGAGCCTGCTCTGCAAACATAACACTGGAGCCTGACAGGATGAGACCTGCCATAAAAAGGTAGGGTTGGCAGATTCCTGTGTGTAGCCTGGCGAACTAGTGTCTGTTGCCATCATGTCCTTTGCTGACAACTCCAACCTGCCCGGTTTATTAATCAAAGTTTCGTTGCATCCTAGTGAGATCCCATGGGAAAGCATAGGTTCCTCCACTGAGATGAGCAGGTTGCATCACGGCGAAGAGCAAGCTGCAGCTGAGGTAACTCAAGTCAAGTCGACTCTATAGTCAGACATAAAGAGGATGCAATGCCGTCACATTGCAATACTGAGTTCTTCATTTATAACAGGCGCAATTCACACAATGTTTTTCTGCATAGCTTCCAAATCCACCGAAAGAGCAGCCTGATCTTATTGTGGTTAAGGAAGAGCCCACAGAGGTGGACACTCGAGACACTGAACAAGATAGGACAAGTGAAAACAGTGAGTATTGGATTAAAGTTTGGTTTCATAGCAATGTTTTAAAGAAGTATGTGCAGATTCTGACTCATGAGAACACATTTGTGCATCATAAAATGATGAGAGACCATAAGTGGATTAAGATTTTTGAAGCTACCTTCAAACACAAAAATACTCCACCAACACTTGTATTATGAAGAATATCTTTATTATAATACCAGTGCATTCAGGTTGAGGTCAGTCATGTTATACATTTTAATAATACTCGTATGATTTCAACAGGAAGGGAAGCAGTCACAGTCGCTCAGAGGACTTCCAATGTGATGCAGCGTCCTAAACCAGTCGCAGAACGGCAGCTGCCCATCTTCACTGAAAACTTTGTGACCCTGAGCACCCAATCATCTATCGCAGGACCAGGGAGGAGGGAAACACAGTGGAGTCAACAACTTGCACCTGCAAACACAAATCCAGAGGCTGGGAAAGGCGTAGCTCAAAATGTTGCCTCTCAAAGCTTAAGTGTGCTCAGAAACATGAAGATTCACAATTTGAGGAACTCGGCTGCGAAGAGGTTCGGCTGCTTGCAGTGCGGCAAGAGCTTTAGGTGCTTCAGTCAGCTTGAAATACACCAGAGGAGCCACACGGGAGAGAAACCGTTCAGGTGCACGCTGTGTGGAAAGAGATACGCACAAAAAGGGCACCTGTATACACACCAGCGCACACACACTGGGGAGAAGCCATATCGCTGTCCGATTTGCGGAAAGGGCTTCATTCAGAAATGCACTCTTGATATGCATCAGCGTACACACACGGGAGAAAAACCTTTTGTTTGTATCAAATGTGGCAAGGGTTTTACAAAGAACTGTAACCTGAAAAAGCACCTTGCAGTGCATTTCGATCCTAGTTTGAACATGTATGGAAGTGCGTCTGGTGCAGCCACATTCAGTGCGACATTGATTAATGGAACCACTTAAAACGGTCTGTCAAATATAACAAATGTGATTGAAATAAATATTTATAATAAAGTTATCTTTATGTTT
Source organism: Scophthalmus maximus (assembly GCF_022379125.1). Classification (NCBI taxonomy): domain Eukaryota; kingdom Metazoa; phylum Chordata; class Actinopteri; order Pleuronectiformes; family Scophthalmidae; genus Scophthalmus; species Scophthalmus maximus. The sequence continues at coordinate 13,699,651 of NC_061531.1, read as the reverse complement.
TATGTATCACCTGCTCTATTGTGAAATAAATGTTCAAGTGCATGTTTTTTTCTGCTTTCCTATAGCTCTAATTTTCAACCCATCCCCTTTCAAGCTAATTCAAACCTTATATTGTTGTACAGTATACAACCATACACTTTACAGTCTGAAAACACTTTTTGTGAACTGAGTTGAACAAATAAATAAATCACTCTTGTACAGCACATATAAAAAACAATCTTAGCTGCAATATTCTAAAGGCCAGAAGAGTGATTGATTATCAAAAGCATTTAATCCTCCAACAATATTTAGTGTGAAAGTATGATGTGGGAAAGCACTGCCCCGGTGGTATCAAAAGCTACACGCCTTTCTTGCCATGGATTTCAATGATTCACAGATTGTGATTAGTAATGAATATATATATATTTTTTATATAATGTAAATACATATAAAATGATAAGCAGTGTAAAAATCTTTATGTTTCATAGTGTCGATTGTGTCTCGTGTACAGTCTGTGGTCGGTCTTCACACTGTGCTGCCTTCAAATACTCCTCGTAAATAATGATACGCAAGCGTAACATTTTCCCACAATCCCTTGCGGCACAGACACACTCCCATATTCGACCTGGGAACGACGTTGCTACGCTGGGAATTTCGCCAAAATTTCGAAATATCCAGCCTCTCCGTCGAAATGATGTGCGACACGACAAACCGGAGTTTTCGGACGCAGTTGGCCGCCGTCCTGGACAAACTGACCAAGGCGGCCTTGGTGGAAATAAGCAGCCTGGCTGACGAGTGCTCCTCCGTCCTTCACACGGAGATCTCCCTGCACAAGACGGAGAACGAGGCGCTGAAGAAACGGTGTTATTCGCTCGAGGTGCAGCTGAGAGCTGCGCGGGAGGCGCAGGGCTTCCCCGTGCATGTGAACAGCGTCGGCCGCAGGCTCCCCGCAGGTCAGCATGGTCGGAGAACAGAGACCAGCTAGCTAATGTGGACTCAATCGTCCTGTGGCTGAGTCTAATGGAGTCTAATGCAGCAGACCTACCAATCCTCCATTCACAGCCATTATAATAGTCAGTGTTTGTTGATTGTCCTGTGTGGTCATTGTGTACGATGTCGTCGGTGTGTTGAGCTGTATTGCTTCATGCCAGTGGTTCTCAAAATAGGGAGTGGGGCATTGAGCCATTGCAGGGGGGCGTGGATGACCAGGGGAACATGGTGCCAAAGAAGTCGAATACGATTCATGTAGGGAAAATTAAAGTTTGCTGATGCCATCGTGTTGACTTTCTTCCCCTGGTATGGATGACAAATTTATATTTAAAAAAAAATCATTGGTCAAAATGCAATGCAGTTAAACTAACAGCATCACAAGCTGCGACTTCCTAAATGACCACAGAGTTGAATCCAAACCTCTCTAAAACCTGTACTAAGGAAGGATTTACTGTAGAGCTGATGTATTAGACTGGATATGTATTCATAATAATAATAATAATAAATTATTAGCTTGGTGTTCCTAATAAACTGCCAACTGAGTGTGCAACCACGTTCACTTTCAGTCTCTGAAAAACAATAACGCTGTTCTGAAGTTTCATTTGATTTATGTGTATTGTACATGTTTCCACCATGATTGCCTTCTATAGGAACCCACATTTTCATGTCTGCTTCTTCTTTCAGAACAGCAGCAAGCTGCTCCAGCCATCGATGGAGTTTTCGGAAAGGACTGGTGTATGGACTTTTGGAGAGATGAGAAAGTCCCCTCTCACAGAAAAGAAACAATGGAGGCCGCTGCTATGTCAAGCATGGGAGTACAGGTCAGTTTACTTTGCAACTGGTTTTGCTCTTTCAATGCAATCGTTTCCTTGGAGAACTGTGATGACAGAATTACTTTTATGTTCAAAGCTGTTTGTCACCTCTCTTGTTGGCAGGCAATAGACTTGACGGAGAGAGATCCTGATACCATTTTTGTCAAGGAGGAGGCATATGATGATCATCCTATTGGCCAGCAGATGGGTTTCACAGATAGCAGAAAAAGTAAGTTTGGATGAAAAATAAATAAATAATAATAATTGTAATTCTTATAGTCTCTGTGATATAACTACATTTATTCTCATTTAACAGTTGTTGGAATTTTTGAGGAGGACAACATGCTTCATAGATCTGTTGATGAGCTGCAGCTTCACTCAGGGGAATTAAACAACTTTCCCATGGCGGCTGACAGTCAGACACTACAACGAACACAGCCAACAATTATGGACAAGTTAATAGATGATGCAACAATGAGCACTCTGGCTGACCACACACATCCTCCTACAGCCAACGGCGAATACTCTGACTACACGAATGATGTCCAAATGAATGCAACTAAAGAACTCACTTTTCAGCCGAAACTTGGGAAGCCAACAAAACGGTTCGAGTGCTTATTCTGTGGGAAAATGTTCAACTATTTAAGCAGTTTAAAAGTCCACATCAGGCGACACTCCGGTGAGAAGCCGTTCAGCTGCTCGGTTTGCGGGAAGCGATTTGCTCAGAAAACGTACCTGAAACTGCACCAGCGTGTGCACTCGGGGGAGAAGCCGTACAGCTGTCCAAACTGTGGCAAAAGTTTTTCTCAGAAAAGCTCTCTTAACATACATCTCCGGACACACACCGGTGAAAAGCCTTATAGTTGTGTTGATTGTGGGAAGTGTTATGCATATAAGTATGGTTTAAATCATCACCAATGTTTCACTTGACCAGTCAAAGCACAACACGGAGAACCTGATTATTGGTCAGAAGTGTAACTATGGTGAGAAGTGCTTTCGGTTGAGCTCACAGTAGTTCAGCATGTGCCAATGTGTATATAGGACTATATATAGGAGACTTGAAATGCCCCATCTAAATGAAAAAGCCCATACAGTTGCTGCAGCAAAATCATAGCTTGTTCGGTGTGTTTTTAGTTTTAGTATCGATATGAGAAATGCTGCAGCAACAAAATGATGTTATAGAAAATATTTGTTCTATTTGATTGGGTGGGATTTGGTTTACTTGATCGGTCAGGGGGTCCTTTCCAAATTGTAGGATTCCCTCATCAATCCTTTAAAGTAAATTTCACATTATGTTTATTAAGGAAAGCATCATAGCTCACATTAAACATTTTCTTATCCAAACTATGACAAAAAATACTTAATACCCATTGTATCCATGCATGTTGTCATATGGCTAGCGGAAATGTGTTTCATATACCTCAGTGTTATACTATATATCAGGCCGAAAAAAGGGCTGTGTCAAATAATACCAAAAGGACTCTGAGCAAGTGCTATAGTTGAGTGCACACGTAGCATAAACCTTCAAAACTACCTCTTCACAACAAAGTTGGAGTAAATCAACTCGCTCTGTTTGCTTAATTTCCCATGTTGCTCACGTCTGGTTTGTATTTACCACATGCATTGCTTCCTTTACTGGCATTTAACTGTGGAGACAGTGGGTAAGCCTCTCTTTGAATAACATGATCGTTTTAAAGAAATGTTGACGTGTGTTGGTCACATAATAATCAAATGATTTACAGAAATTGTTCAGGTCTGAATGGTGTTACTGTTCTAAAATGTATTTGTATGGCTGTGTCATTATTGTACAAAAGCAAGTGGTGGTGTTAATGTGCAGTCAAGCCAAAATCCAAACTTTTTTCCCCTCCAAATTGTTCACCGTTTGTTTAAGAAATTATATTTATTCTGTACTTTGTCAGTAAATCTTTTTTCAGAACTGTCAACCCCTCAACAGCGCTATTAACTGTACAAAGGACTTGGGTATGAGTAACACAATGCTGACGTCACTAAACTAATTCTTAAAGCCAAGAGGGAAAACTTGTGCTGTTGTTTTGTTTTTCAGTCAAACCTGCATGCCCCTTACAAAGCCTTCAAGATTGCCAAAGTTGAATGTAATGTTCAAGGCAACATATATATAAAAAAAATAGAACTCTTTTAAATTATCTATTAATAAAAAATTGAATCTCAAAGTAAAAAGTCATCACTGTTCTTTATTGTTAAGAAACAACAATTAAGACACTGAACTGCTAAAAGATTAAATAAAAACTAACAGGACATTTTGCTCCACACTCCAGATTTCCTGTGCTACTACAGACAGTCATTACAAACATGACATTAACTACCCTTACATCAATTTGAGCAGTACTGTATTAGGTATTCAGATTAATAAAGCTACTCATCTTGCATTGTAATTGTTCGCTGACAGGTTTAATCATTAGGCTTGTGTCCCACAGCCTCACGATTTCTGTGTGCCATTAAATGATGGTTGAGGTTCACCTTTTGCGTGAAAGTCTTCCCACATTTAACACAGTGGAACGGTCTCTCGCCAGTATGGATGCGTAGGTGACATTTCAGATTGCCTTTCTGGGTGAACCCTTTCCCACAAAAGCTGCACCTGTAGGGCTTCTCTCCCGTGTGCACCACATAGTGGATGCTCAGAGCCGATTGGTTTGCAAACGTCTTCCCGCACAGCTCACAAGATCTACTGACTCTTTGAGAAGGAACTGGGGACACGCAGGTGTGCGAGTTTAACTTGTACCTGTGAGGGAAATGCTGCTTACAAATGTTACAGAAGTTTGACTTGTGTGACCTCATGTGGTGCGTTAGCGTGCCCTTGTGGTAAAATGTCCTGCTACATATTTGGCATGTGAATTTGTCTTTGTTAAGATCTCTGACAGTTGCCATATTGAGCATAATAAAGTTTTGTGAATCTTTGTCAAGAGCAGTACTGTTGTCAGTGTTGTCAGCTAGTGATGTCTGCTGCTCATTGCTTGGCCCACCTGCGGCATTCATAGGAGGCTCCTGCTGACTTTCTTCCACAAACTGGACATCATCATCCTCCTCCTCCTCCTCCTCCTCTTCCTCTTCGATGGGAATGATATGAGTACTGAAGGCTTCCTCTGTGTCATTGATGGATATCAGCTGACCGGATGGTTCTTCAGTAGCAGCTGCAGACTCAACCAGTTCTCCTTCCTGATCCAATGACAGGCTGCAAGTGCTGCCATTAGCCGAGTAACCGACTGACACCTGCTCTGGCTCCACAGATGCACTTTCTTCATGTTCTGTTGCATACACATACACAAAACAACCACTGACAAATTATATAAAAGCTGCTAAATCTGCAGTCGGTTTTCTCCGTCACACTCTCACCTTGGAGTGTTTCCTCCTGGCAGCTGTCGCCACTCTCCTCTCTGATCTCATTCACAGTAATGTAGTCGGATAGTGTAGTCACAGACTGTAAAATAAAAAGTCCAGATGTTGAACTATTGTTCAATACACCATCCTGTTCTGGTACAAGAGCTGAAATGACTCGTCAGTCAACATTTATTTACTGTTTAACTAAATAGTTAAGGAAAAATGTCAAATCTGTTCTGGTCCCAGATGCGATGCCTGTCTCTTTATGATAACGTTTTAAATATCTTTTTGGTTGGAAAACAAAACACACAATTTGAAAATGTTGTTGTTTACTGTATAGAATAAAAAAAGTAGATTTCTAATTTTTAATTAATTAGTCCAAAAAACTGGACAAAAAAATGAACATATTTGCTGAAGATGCTGTACTCAATGTGACATTTGTGTTGTGATGAGATGTATAACAACCCTCCATTGTTATTCACACGTGTGTTGCTTTTAGCTGACAAATTAGACTATTACTGTAATATATGATAACAAACCTCAAATATGCTGGTTGTATCAGGTCATCTATACAGTGTTGTTCACATACACTTGCTTTCCCATGGGAAGAACATAGATACATGAGCCTGTATATTTCTTTTAAACAGATTGTTTATTAATCTCAGCCATAAATGCTAGTAAACACGGAATGTCTCTGCTCCTCTCACCTGATCAGAAGGCTGTGGTGGCACTGGGACTCTCTCCGGAGGATATGGGTCCCCGTCTTCCCACAGATTCATACACCAGTCTCTTCCAAAGATCCCTTCTATGGCGGGAGAGCCAGGCACTAAAAACACAAGACAAAGAAGTACACACCAGTTTGATCAGAAGCAATGCCGACGACTCCAGTTTGAAACGCCAATGCTGCTGTCAATCTGAAAGACAAGGCACCATGAGGATCCCCGCCTCTGTAGCAGACAGTTTGAACTCCCACGGTGCGAGAGCGTTTTAACAAGTTAGGCACGTCGCTCCTCACAATGGTCAGCTCGCACTCCAGACTCTCCACTTTGTCCGCCAGGGCCGAATTGGCGAGCAACAGCCGAGACAACTCGAGTCGCAGCTCCGCCGAGTCTTCATCCACCAGGCCGCTGATCTGACTCAGCGCGGACTTGGTCATCGTGTCCATGATGGAGGAGAGCTGCGAGTGGAGAGAGACGCGGCTCGCCATTTTTGTTTTGCTTCTGGCTGCAACGACCCTCTTCACTGGCTGACGGTAATGCGTAAGAATTAATGATTACAATAATAACGTACCGACTTCAATATAAACGTAAAGACACATTTGTCGAATCGGTTGCTACCGAAGCTAGCCTGAGCTAACGGTACCAAGTGGGACGTAAATACATGTAGCAACCTTGACGTACTTCCGGCGGATGTAACCGGTCAGCTGTGTTGTATTACAAGGCTTCCTGGTTTCGCCAAAGAAGCAGATGTCGTTTCTCGATTGAATGCTCGTGAACATCTTTCTTAGGCTTCAACGCAGGTTTCAGTAGACGGGACTCGGCACTACTGCAGCCGCCGACATGAACACGGAGAAGGACTTTTCGCCGCTGACGCCCAACATCGTCCGGGCTCTGAACGACAAACTGTACGAGAAGAGGAAAGTCGCCGCTCTAGAGATCGAGAAACTGGTGCGGGAGTTTGTGGCTCAGAACAACTCCACTCAGATCAGGCACGTCATCCAGATCCTAGCATCGGAGTTTGCCCTCTCCCAGCACCCCCACAGTCGCAAGGGGGGTCTCATTGGACTGGCAGCCTGCTCCATCGCCCTCGGCAAGGACTCGGGTCTGTATCTGAAGGAGCTTATTGAGCCTGTACTCACGTGTTTCAATGACTCAGACAGCCGTTTGCGCTACTATGCATGTGAGGCCCTCTATAATATAGTCAAAGTGGCGAGGGGAGCTGTGCTGCCCCACTTCAACCTGCTCTTTGATGGTCTCAGCAAGCTTGCGGCAGATCCGGATCCCAATGTTAAAAGTGGATCTGAGCTCCTGGACAGACTGCTGAAGGACATTGTGACCGAAAGTAACAAGTTTGACTTAGTGGCATTTGTCCCCTTGCTGAGGGAGAGGATCTACTCCAATAACCAGTATGCCAGGCAGTTCATCATATCTTGGATCCACGTTCTGGAGACTGTGCCAGACATAAATCTGTTAGACTACCTCCCTGAAATCTTGGATGGGCTCTTCCAGATCCTGGGAGACAACAGCAAGGAGATCCGTAGGACTTGCGAGGTGGTGTTAGGAGAGTTTCTGAAGGAAATCAAAAAGACTCCCTCCAGCGTGAAATTTGCTGAGATGGCCAACATTTTGGTCATCCACTGCCAGGTTGCAGATGAGACCAAACTCACAAATGACCTGATCCAGCTGACGTCTATGACCTGGATGAGAGAGTTTATCCAGCTGGCAGGCAGAGTGGTGCTCCCCTACTCCTCTGGCATCCTCACTGCAGTGCTGCCTTGCCTTTCCTATGACGACAGAAAGAAAAACACCAAAGAAGCAGCAAGTGCCTGCAACCACAGTCTGATGAAGCTGGTGACTCCTGAGGATGATGAGGATGAAGAGGAGGAGAGAGGTGGGAGCAAGGTGTCGCCGGCCAAGGAAGACGGCCAGCCCAAGACGGAGGTAGACGGCAATGATATGCTGAATGCATCACAAGAATCTGTTGGTTTCAGTAATATCAGCTTCTTTACTCCAGCGATTGCAGACAGGCCTCAGGTAACTCTGGACCTGGATGGTATTGTTCAGGTGTTGGACCGTCACCTCCACGACTCCTCCACTGGCATGATGACCCGTATAGCTGTGCTCAAATGGCTCTACCACCTCTACATCAAGACGCCTCGCAAAATGTTCCGCCACACAGACAGCTTGTTTCCCATGCTGCTCAAAACGCTGTCTGATGAGTCTGATGAGGTTATACTGAAAGACCTGGAGGTGTTGGCTGAGATTGCATCATCTCCTGCTGGTCAAACAGACCAAGCTGGCTCCTGCGACGGCACCGACAACAAACTGGAGCTCAAGGTCCCAGAAGGTACCAAGGTGGGACAGCAACATAGCACAGGCTCAAAGGCAGCGGACTCATCCCCCTCCACTCCCAGTATGAACTCCTATTTTTACAAGTTCATGATCAACTTGCTGAAACGCCTGAGTCTGGAGAGGAAGCTGCTGGAGAACAGAGGAGCTTTCATCATCAGGCAGCTGTGTTTGTTGCTTCATGCAGAGAACATCTTCCACTCCATGGCTGACATCTTGTTGAAGGAGGAGGACCTCAAGTTTGCCTCCACTATGGTTCAGACGCTCAACACCATCCTGCTCACCTCTGCCGAGCTCTTCCAGCTACGCAATCAGCTGAAAGACCTACGTACTCCGGAAAGCTGTGATTTGTTTTGCTGCCTGTATCGTTCCTGGTGCCACAACCCTGTGGCCACCGTGTCGCTCTGTTTTCTCACGCAGAACTATAAACACGCCTATGATCTCATCCAGAAGTTTGGAGATCTAGAAGTGACAGTAGACTTCCTGATGGAGGTAGACAAACTGGTACAGCTCATAGAAAGCCCCATTTTCACCTACCTGCGCCTGCAGCTCCTGGATGTGGAGAACAACCCTTACCTGATTAAGGCACTGTATGGTCTGCTGATGCTGCTGCCACAGAGCCAGGCCTTCCAGCTGCTCTCCCACCGCTTGCGGTGTGTCCCTAACCCAGAGCTCATGAGGACTGTGGATGAGTCCAGGTACATGGACTCTAAACAGCAAGTGGCCTCCAAACGTGCTTCTCACACTCAGATGGATTACAACGAGCTGCTCCAGCATTTTGACCGCGTTCAGAGCAAACATCTGGAGGTCCGACACCAGCGCTCTGGACGTGCCTCTGATCACCCCGACAGGAAGCTGATGTGAAGTCATTGTGCCATAGTGACCTCAGGTCATTGAGAACAGCAAGAGAAGGGTGAAGGAAATGATGTTTAAAGATACATAAATATATATATGTGTATAACTGGAAGAGGTTATGAAGATGCTGTCGAAGCCAAAAAGTATTATGGGAGTATGATTTAAAACCTGTCCTTTCAGTGAAGTTGTTAATAAACAACTCTGCTGGTAAATTTCTTTTCTAATAATGAGGGAAAAGTTGATGTAACATGAGAAAATTAATTTTAAACGTGAAACAGAATTAATACATTTCAGATTTTACTTAATGTGATGATTTAAAGAATGTATATAAAATCGCTTACGTCATAACTAGTGGTGGTGTTTTAATCAAGCCCTGTCAGCAGTTGTGGTTATTTCCAGCTAGATGATATGATCACAATATTTCAACTGGAACTGACATGCATCTCAGTGTTATATCACACTTTTTGTCATTTGATGTTCACGTGAGCCACAGTATTATCACGTTGTGTATCCCTCTGAGCAGCATGCTCTCCTCGTTGCCTTAATCTCATGACAGCCAGAAATCCATCAGCTCATCTGAGGTGAACTCTGTAAGCAGTGGTTGACTGATCACTGGCATAAATTCTAGGGTAGATATTACACTTTACCATGTCATAAACTTGAGTTAACACACTTCCAAACTCTAATATATTATTCAGCGAATTTGTATTTCTACTTCCTGTGTTTGTGCAGTGTCTGTTTGCATTCCAAAAAAAAAAATCTAAAAAATTGCAATTTTGTCATTCCTGTGTGAAAAATGAATAAAGTGGAACACGTGATTGAAAACATACTTCTTTTTTCATATCCATCTACACAAAACCTATGTAATTACAAATTAACTTTAAGTATGTGAGGGGAGGAGGAGAAAAAAACAGCTGACTCTGTAATGCTACTATTAATGACCTGTTTTTCCTCTAACATAATGCATTTCCTGAAGCCTTTTGAAAATGGTCTAATCAATATTTTGCTCTCAATATAATTTGGCTCATTATACATCAGGTTTGAATTGTGGACTGTTCAATCAATTTGTGTTTGATTGATGATCACTTTTAAGGAGTGGTATTTAAGAATATGGCTTGTACTTGATAAGTATCTGTTTAAATGCTTCCCAATCCTTAGAACAAAAATACATTTTTGTTAGACCTTTGAAAACTGAACTCTTTATGCAACGTCATAAAGTCATACAGACTATCCACCTTGACATGTATGAATGTTGTAAATTGCTGCAAATTAAAGTAGCTCATTATTACTGTATAACACATATCTCTTTCTACAATACCTGGACAAGACGTTTTGTGTGTCTTCTCCAGCTGTATGTCTGAACCGGAGCTGAGGTGAAACTAGAGGAGCTGGGTCTCTCTCTCTCCCTCTCTCATCTGCTGCTGGCCTATATGTACAGTAGATGAACACCCATAGTACATACTGTACATGCATGGGCAACATATGTCTTGGGTGGAGACCCAAGGTCCAGAGATCCTCTGCTGCATCGGTGGCTTTTGTAGCATTTATAACACGAGTTACATGGTGCTGAAGAGTGTCCTGTCTGCTTTGAAGAGAGCCTTGGACTTCCACATAAATAATCTGAAGCACATGGAAAGACACTGTTTCTTTCCATGTGCTTTTGGGGTTTTTTTTGCTTCTCCTGATGCGAATCACAACTTGTATCCCATTGAGGAGGTGTTCTGGATTGTAAGGTAAGCTGAATGAAAACTAATAAGGTTTAATCTTTCTTTCTTTCTCACTAAACTGAATGAAACCTATAATAAGGTTTAATCTTTCTTTCTTTCTCACTGTGAAAAAGCCTGGAGCATATTTTATGATAGCATGTGGCTCTTTTTATTTCACAATATCAGAACAAAGGATATGGTTAATGTTTACAGTAGTAGCTGTGGGATTATTAATTTTCAATATGAAGAATTACTTTAAAATGGACAATGATTACTCTTAGTCTGCCATTATGAACAAAAATGGTTGGAAATTGAAAATAAGACACTTGCAATGAACAGAAAACTTCTGTTTCACAAAGTCTCTCTGCTCTTTCCCATGGGATCTGTAATGTATACACTGCAGACATTTGATTGTCAGTTCCTCATTACCTCAGTTTACCACTGTGTCTCACTCAGATGCCCGTGCCACGCAGGCAGGCACGCATGCACACACACACACACACACACACACACACGTGTAAACAAGTTCATTTAATCTGTTTTTCAACAAATCATGTATGAAAAATAAATATCAAAATAAAACTGCCATTCATCCACTTGAACCACAACAATGTTTTTTTAAACTACAATTCATGTCTTTAGATTGAATAAAATCATATTAAAATAAATATTTGTTATCTTTTCAGTGACTGGATGCAGAGCCACCACAAACTTGGCATGGCTGAAGTGTGCATATGTTGATTACAAAGCATGCATTCAAGACCAAATTACCCTTACAGTTATCTTCACCTGTAATATCCATAATTTTGGCATATTGCATGTTATATATATTTCAGAGGGACTTAGCATTCCAGCATAATAATTTACAAAGTAATATAAATAAATATATGGGATGAAGCCTCAAGTAGCTAATTTATGTATGATACAGCACACTGCAATAACACTCCTGACTCCATGATTTAAAGCTGACAGTGAATCCTTACATAGCATGTGTGAGACATAAGAGTAAACATACAGTGCACTATACACTAGAGTTAAAGCAGCATGGACTGACATAGTGTTTTTTTGTGGCAGGATTCTATTCCCCAGGGTTATTTTCTCTATCTATGCTCGTGGCCTATATCTGGCGCAGCAGTGATTCTAGTAATCTGACTCCCACAACAAACTATTGGATTACAGTACAAACAAGGTCAGCTTACTGTTAAATACTTGAAATAAAACAATTATTCTTCACGGTGCTACTGTTTACACATCTTGGTTTGAAAACCCTCTGTTCGTCAATGGTGTGCTGGTTGAGTAATGTGAGCTGTAGTTAGATAGTTTGACTGATATTTTAAAAATAACCATGTGTCAGCTCTTAAAAAGCTATTGCTCAAGCTAAACTTGACCATGAAAAACAATGTTCCATTGGTCAGCATGCAGATATTTCTTTACCCACATAACTTCAATCCAAATTGGTTGCATATGTCTATTTATATCTCCACCCTCACTCTTATTTTGGACACCGTTTCTCTGTAAACTTTTCATTACACTTTGACAGGTTGTTTCAACAGTCTTCTCAAATAACTTGGAGGATACACAGTATAACTCTAATCCAAAGGCCTTCCTGAGTGCAAATATTCCACTGTCACCATACTCTTCTGTCATGTTTGGGTTATTAAGGCTCCTATTTCCTCTGATATTCAGAGATACAGACAGTCTATTAAATGTGAAGCCAATTTGTTTTATCCTGAGCTGTAGTGCTAATTTGAGAATTGTGCAATGTGCATGCTCAACACAACAACATAACATGGGATATGCCTTTAGGAGCTTAGGCATTAACACTTATTTCTGACGGTAAGACGAGGTAGCCGTCCAGAGCCATGGGAGGGGCCTGGGATCCTGCCTTGGCATCAAAGCCTTGTGAAGAAGAATGGCTGCCAGACGTGTTCATCTAGAGGATGACCTTTCCTGTCCGATTTGTGGACATATTCTCAGCCAGCCAGTGGTGCTCAACTGCAGACATAGATTCTGTAAAGCCTGTCTGAAAGACAGCTGGGACACACAAGGGGGTAGGGATTCACACTACTGTCCTCTGTGCTGGCGCCGTTGCTCCATGGATCAAATAGTGGTGAGCAGTGTGCTGCAGAAGGCCTGCGATTCATTCAAGGAAGACAGAAGTAAGAATGACCCAGAGGCTTGTCAAGAACATGGAGAAAAGCTCACAATGTTCTGTTTGGAGGACTTGGAACCAATCTGTGGTGTGTGTGTGAAAGCAGCTGCACACACTGGACACAGGCTTTATCCCATTGGGGAAGGTGCCCATGACTGTAAGGTAGGCATTTTAGGTCACAGGGTTGGTCAGCCCACTACTTCACATTGGGGAAACTTGCATTACCTAACCCTTATTCTTTTGTTTTCCTACTGATGATTGCTGCTGGAATGAATGATGACAAAATATGAAAGAAATATCTGTCATATTGCTGAATTTGAAATGTCTTTAAAGATTAATACATAGGTTCAAACATAGCAGGGTTAATTTGCCAAACTGTTTTTTTTTTTACTTTCTTTTTGTATGCAAATTTATGAATAAAATCTTTGGGGCAACTCATCATTGCATGAATACAGCTGTCAGGTTGTACTCGGACAATATGTTAATTTACAGAATGCCCATATTATTAAAGGTATTGTGTTTTTTTGGTGTTTTTCACTACCTTTGTGTTTCTCCAAGCCTGATATGCTGACCTGTGTGAAGGTGTTTGGCAGGGTTCATTAACAGTCTAATAATAGATTCATATTTTTGGTTTGCCGTTGCTGTTGGGGTCTCGATAGGACTGAAACTCGACTCCCACAAGGTTTCTGTGATGCTACATTCATTCTACTCCTTCCTTCCTCTGCCTTCTCTCAAAATCAGGAAACCTTGAGTAAACATTGCCATATTGTGCCCCTTCCTGGACGAGCTTAATTTATCTTATTTGGGCATTCGAACATTATCCATAAATGTGTCCCTTAACTTTGATGCTGCTGTATTGTACAGCTTTGAATTTACACGGAATGCTGTCATGGAAGAGTATGTAGCAGCTGAAAATCCCCCATTGTGCTGACAGCTTGGCCACCTGCCACACTGACCTTGTTTTTAAGTGTTGATGTCATGTCACTGACTTTATAGGAGGAACTGAAGAGTGCACTGCTGCCTTTGAAAGAGAAGTTGCAGCTGTACGAGAAGGCGAAAGTGGTCTGTGAGGAAATGGCAGAACATGTTAAGGTATTGTCCGTCCCATCAGTACCAAATGTTACTTTGAGGACCCCAAATCGCCTTGGTGTGGAGGCAAGGATTCAATCATGTCTCTTTCCAGAACCAAGCTGGACATACTGAAGCACACATCAAAGAAGAATTTGAGGCTCTTCACCGTTTCCTGAAAGAACAGGAGGCTGCGAGACTTTCCTCTTTAAAGGCTGAAGAGGATCAGAAGAATCTGATGATTAACCAGAGAATTGAGGAGATGAACACTGAAATGACATCTCTCTCCAACACCATTAAATTAGTAGAGCAGGAGATGAAATCTCATGATATCCCATTTCTTAAGGTAAATAAAACATATGCTTATTATAATTTTTTTTAACCAGGTAGTGATTTAAAAATTGGTGAATGTTGTTCTCAATTTTGTTTTCAGAATTACAAGGAAACAATACGGAAGTAAGTGTTATTATCACATCTAGGATCAAGTTAAACTTATTTTTCAGTTCAGCTTTACATACACAATTCTCAACAACTAACTTCTTAATTTTTTTTCAGAACCTGGCGAACTTCTCCTGATCCACAAATGATTCCTGGCGCTCTGATTAATGTGGCCAAGCACTTGGGCTCACTGAAATATAAAGTGTGGGAGAAGATGAAGAGTATAGTTAGATATAGTGAGTTCCTCAAACCATAAATAGACACATTTTATTAGTTAGCTCCTGCTATAATATTAACTTCATTTCCTTCTTTTCCTCTTTCTTGAGATCCTGTGATTATGGATCCCAACACAGCAGCGAGCTGCTTCATCCTCTCAGAGGACCTCACAGTGGTGCAGAACTCAACCCAGATTTTCAAGGTGCCAGACAACCCTGAACGCTTTGACATCAGTGCCGAGATGCTGGCTGCTGAGGGCTATACCTCTGGACGAAACAGCTGGGATGTGGAGGTGAAGGACAACACCTACTGGGTGGTGGGAGTAGCCAGCGACTCCATCAACAGGAAGGGGAAGCACGTGCTGACACCAGCAGAGGGCTTCTGGACTATTCGGTTTCGCAATGGAGAGCATAAGGCCTGCACCGCTCCATGGGAGCCGCTGAACATGACTAAGAAGCCGGAAGTGGTGAGAGTGGTTTTAGACATGGACCGAGGCAAGGTGACCTTTTATGACCCCGGCGAGAGAGCGCCTCTCTACACCTTCATGGAGGTCATCACACCCAGAGCCTTTCCCTACTTTTGCACTGCCTGCAAAGAGCACCCACTGAGAATCCTACCCACAAGGATATCCTTGTCAACAGACCATTAATTCACCTGTGACACAAATTGCAAAAGATGATTGTGGGAAAGCAGGGCCAAATTACAGCACATGCATGATTTCTCTTTAAATGAATGACTGAAACAAAGACATGTATTTAAATATTTAATTTGCGTTAAAACAAATGTAGTCTGAAAGATTCGAAATTGCAAACAACTTCACAACCTTTTAAAACCCCATATATTACTACACTGATAAGATTTATTACATAAAATAACAGTGACTATGTGTGACTCAGGTTTGCATGGCACACAATCACTGCTGTGATTTCCAATTTCCTTCGAACTCTTTTCCAAGATAAAAGTAAAAAAATGAAACTTTTGTCATGTTTCATATAAGGCACATACAGCATGTGTATTTTGCAAACCCGTGCCAGTGTTTTTCAGAGGCTCAAGTATGACATGTGAGATTAGTTTTCCTTTGCAGTAAAAACACTATGGTTAGCGTTTAATGTAGTATCCGAGTGTACAGCATGTTGACGTCTGGTCTTCAACCGGAGTTTCATCCAAACACATGGCAGCAACTCCATACCTTCACACTCAAGAATTGCCTAAACCTACACAAAATAAATCTTGCAGCATATTTCATTTATGGGTAAAATACCCTGTAACAAAGTTTGACTTGATACCACCCGTGCTGTCCTTACCACATTATTGTAACAGGCTCCTATGTCAAGTGGGTTGTGGGACATTTTGAGGTGTTCTTTTAATATATAAAAAGGAGATATTAAAGAAAATAAATGCCCTCACATTGTGTCCTGGTGTGTTACTCATACAGTGTTAAAATATCATCTGTAACAGTGCACTCTCTATATAAGTAGTTCTCTCAACTCTGTTCTTTGAACAGTTAAAATCCAGACAGGTGGTGAACCAAGACTGATCCCAGCATCAGCATATGCCTGTTATCCTCTCTCTCTACCCGATCTGTCTCACTGAGGCACCTTGACCGCCTTGCATTGGCCTCCATGTCATAGAGACATTCTTCCCTCCGCTATAGCATTGTACAGCTCCTCATCTATCGCCTCATAACGCGCAGATCTAGTGTTCAAAAAGTAGATCTGGTCTGTTGTGAGCCGTGGGTCGTATCCCTCCCTCTGCAGCCTGGTTTTTTGAATTTTAAATGTACCTATGCAGGAATGTGGAGATACAGAAAATAGGTTATGATTCATCGATATGAAATCACAAGTGATGGTTGAAATTTTTATGAACTCCCAAGGTGGGATGTTGCGACAGTTTACCTGTGGTGTCTACATTTGGAGAGATTCGCAGGAACACTGGTCGAGCATACGGAGGGAGAGCTCGCTGGACTTTCTGCAAGAAACCATTGCAATCAAAACTCCCTGTGGCGTCTGCGATTGCAGCCATGCCTGCCTTACCTTCCACATCTGAGAAGAGACATGGAGACAAATGCTTATCAGTAAATGTACACAGTCAAAACCAATATACATTAAAAGGGAAATAAAAATTGTGTTCCCAATATGACAATAAAAGCACAAAGTTAACAATCACCTGGCACTGCCACACCATAAACTGCTACATCAGTCTGACCCAGGAGACTGCTGAGCGTGCCTTCCACCTCCGTGGTGGAGACATTCTCTCCTCGCCAGCGGAATGTGTCTCCGCTACGATCCCGGAAGTACATGTAGCCCAGTTCATCCATCACCAGTACGTCACCTGAAGAGGACAGTTGGAAAAACATTAATGTTTAGTCCAAGTGTACATACAGTACAAAATATAATTGGAAAATAAATGTGCATTTTGAGGAATACAAAGGAATGGCAACCTGATAAATATGCAGAGTCATTTTGCTTGAAGACATTGTGTGCTATCTTCTTCCTTGTAGCATCCTGATTGGCGTAACCGTCAAATCGCCGCAATGGGTCCTGCTGGTTAATACGACCCACCAGAAGCCCTGGCTCCCCTGCAAGACAAGACCACGTGTTCTCAGGAGATGAACTCTCGGCTAACAATCACATGCTACATCGAGATAAGTCGTTGTTGCATCAGTTACCAGGGCGGCAAGGCACACAAAGGCCCCGGCTGTCGCGAATTAGCTCCATGCTGTCCTCGTCCACCCTCACCAGACGGATGGGGTACACATTAGGGAGAATGCGACTGTTGAATCCACAAGCTCCCACCTGGCAGAGCAGAATTTATTAAACGCTGATCCAATGCACATTTTATCAGTGAAGATGCGAGTAAACGCTGTGACTGCTGACCTTGCCATCCATGTTGGCAATGCTGCAGTTGCACTCAGTCGCTCCATAGAACTCGCCAATCTGCGCCACCCGAAAACGTTCTGTGAAGGCCTCCCACACACTGGGACGCAGCCCATTTCCCACTGCCAGCCTAACTTTGTGGCCCTTTTCTGATGGCCGCACTGGCTGAGACAGGAGATAGCGGCAGATTTCCCCGATATACTGAACCACCTACAAAGCAGTCTTGTTATTGTGGCAGCACAAGTTAAAAATTTACATTTTATGGTAATTGATCTCATAAAATCTGTCAATTCTCAATGTTTTCTGAGCAGAAGCTCTTACAGTGCAGTTGTACTTAATGCAGTCTTCCCAGAAACGACTGGCAGAGAATTTCTTCTTCACCACCACAGTGAGGCCATGGATCAGACACTGCCCAACTCCCATTATATTACCTGGGAAAAAAGAGAAAGCTCACACTGCAGTTAAGCAAACCTAAAGGGGAAAAACTGTATTCACCAAGAGGTGAAGGCTGTCGTCACATACTGTACCTGCTGAGTGATAGAGCGGCAGGCAGTCATAGATGATGTCATCGGAACGCATGCGGAAGGCAAAATACCCAAAGGCAGCGATTCTGTAGTAACTGTCAATAGAACAAAGGGGAAATTCTCAAGCATCTGTCGCTTCAACTCTGGAGGTTGATGCTTTTTTTTGTGTGAGTCGTCGTTCAAGAAAGCTTACCGACTGTGAACAACAATAGCAGCCTTCGGCAGTCCTGTAGTGCCAGAGGTGTAAATATAGAAGAGACGGTCTGCAGAAAAAAATGCAATGGAGCATTACATTAACAAACATGTATCTTCACAGCATTTCATTCACTGTTGGAATTCCATTATGAAATCCAAAGAAACACCAAACAGAAAAAATACTGAAGTCCCTGTGTTCATTCAGCCTTTTGTTTTCCTGGGCAACTAAGGCCTCTAAACTCTTATGTTGAATCTATACCTCAGAGTCACACCTTCAATGTTCATTGATCTAAGACAGATTTACCATTGTTACAGTTTGTTATTCTGACAGTACACATCTTAACCAGTCCTTCATATCCTCCTCCAGGCACCTTTTGCCTATCCAGAGAAGTCTTGAATTCAAAATGACTCATATCTCTCAAAGTTCTGCACAGCCAAGCATTGAACTTCCCAGGTTTGAGTTAAATAATTACTGGGAAGCATATCATTTGGGAATTTGGAATGGAGCGGGAAAAAACCCCCCAGAGGTTATCAACCAAACACTGTGTAAGGAAAATAGTCTTAAGAGGGTTATGTAAAATGAAACTCCTCATCAACATAAAGAGTAAGAAGATAAGGTACTCACCGTTCATGCCTTTGGGGGGAACACAAGGGGAAGTAGGATGTCTAGATGCAGAGGCTAAGATTGGGTCCAGAGGTAGAGCAGCCAGAGAGGCCATATGTTCTGCACTGAGGTCTCCGGTACAAAAACGAACCATAGACTGGGTGATGGAGGAACTGACTTCCGACATGGCTGACAGTGGGAGATGAGAGAGAGAGAGAAAGAACATCGGCCAGGTCAGTTCAAGTGCTCTAGTTTGCAATAGAACCCACTGTAAACCAATTATCCTTTGATATCTGAAGTCCAGACCATAACACCTATTCATATAGAGATCACAAAGACAAAGAGGCAAAGTGTTTGTGTTGTCACAGAGCATCAAAGTTGAAGCAACATTAACTAACTTTGCAAAATGGTACAAAGTGTTATGAGCAATGTGATCATTAATAGCATGTTCTGACCACATGACTTGTAAGAGACAGTAATTATCACAGTTTATGGTCCACACAGAGACTGAGTATGTGTGACACCACACAAAGAAGCTGAAAAGCTCACATGCTCTCACAGACAAAACATGACATTAGTTGCCGAGGCCAATCAATGTTTTATTTTGGCTTGTGACAGCAGTATAATCATCTGTCTTTTAAATTAATTTGATTTGATTTCTGACCGTGTATGTTTTGACCGATATAAACGGCAGCATTTTATGTTGATTCTTTTTGTGTGCTACATTTTCGTGACAAGAGGAGTCAGTGAGCTTTGTGGAGATTAAGAAAAAAACAGTCGCTTTAAATCTTAAACTCTACATCCAGTTAAGCATTTTTCAAATCCTGCCACTGAATAATTAAAACCTAAATACAAATCTACTGAACATCTTTTTCTGCATTAACACATTCTTACCATCAGCAAGCTCGGCTCCAAACACGATCGCGCGTGACCCCGATACCCCAACACAGTGCAGGAGGGAGTCGTGTCGGAGGTTGAAGTTGATGAGTGCAGCTTCCACCCCAACCTTGGCCAGGCCCAGCCAAAGAGCCACCTGCAACGGCCGGCTTTCCATGAAGACGGCCACCACGTCCCCGGAGACCCACCCCTGACCTCTTGCCCAGTGGGCCACGGCGTTAGACAGCTCATCCAGCTGGGCGAAGGTCCACGTTTCCCCCGTGGCCTCATAGATCAGTGCCGGTTTGTTCGGGTGACGTTTCGCGGTCTGTGCGAAGATGGAAGGAATGTTGGTTCCACTTCGCATGTATCGCCAGAGGGCCAGCTTCACCCTCAGCAGCACATACAGGCCACTGGTTGGGGTCAGAGGAAGAGGACGGGGGGGAGACACAAGGTGAGTGGGGCACGCATCACAAGCGTCAGAGAACTTACGCTGACATATTCATCCTACTTGAGGTCTCTCCTGGCGGTGCGCGCTGCGACGTAGAAGTATTTCCAGCTTCTGGTGCCCAGATAAACCCCAAGTCCTGCTGCCAGGCTCCAGGTCCAGGACACCCCGAAGAGACGCAGCAGTCCTATGGACCCCAGGGAGGCCGAGACACTCGCTGCATTG
Source organism: Scophthalmus maximus (assembly GCF_022379125.1). NCBI lineage: Eukaryota > Metazoa > Chordata > Actinopteri > Pleuronectiformes > Scophthalmidae > Scophthalmus > Scophthalmus maximus. The sequence goes on along the minus strand of NC_061531.1, from coordinate 13,679,265 downwards.
TGCATTCTAGTCATGAAGGAGAAGGGGGAGAGAAACGCTTTTAGGGAAAGAACAGGCATAATAAGTCTGAGTCAGGACATTGAATTACTGTGGTGCAGACTGGTACACGCATGTACATACACATTATTGTGTAATGTTTAGTTTGAACTATTTGTACTATTGTGGTTAGTCAACTATATATCAAAATCCACGAGTTAGTTAGTTATCAGCAGAGTTGTTGCATATCATTGAACTGAGCAGTGCCCACACAGACAGACGCCATCCCACCGCAAAAACACTCCACTTACCTCGGGGTCGACGGACCGAGGCGATGTCACCCTTCACCCACTGACCTCGTCGCCACTTGTTACTTCTGGTTATTTTCGCCGAAACCGCCGAGTGTCGACAAGGTCCCGCGGCTCCTGAGCCTCGTGAGAGCAACAGCCCCGGTGATGAAACGCCTCCAGGCCACACGGTGGTGGTTGTTGTTGTGGTTGTTGTTGTGGTTGTTTAAAGAGTTAGAGCAGTTCGAACAGTTCGCTGCTAATCAGCCCCGGCTGTTGTTGTCGTAGTAGTAGTACACACCGTTTTACACACACGATATATTCAGAGATGTGTCGTACCTACACGGGAGAGTCGTACAGGCTGCTACTTGTGGGGGACAGTTCATAATTTGTGCTCGAGTGGCAGAACTGGCCGAGAATGCGAATGAGAGGCGAGCAGCCAAGTGCAGTGTGAATCAGGCGATTTTCTCTACTCCATATTGAACAGAGCCCCTGCTGAAGAAGGACCGCCCATCGCCCCTCCAGCGGCTCGGCCATTTGTTAAACTCGGCGCTCGTCGGGCCTTTTCCCCCGATTCTGATTGGACAATATTAACCCCGCCCAATTGCCCAGCCACCCGATTCGCTGGTGGCTGCAATTCATAGTTAACACCGGCCCAGTCAGACTCTCTGGTCAGACTGCCAACTTCTTCCTTCTTTGATTATTTATGACAGTTTACTGCTTTAATTGTAATTCTTTGTTTGGTATAATTATTAGAGATAGTAGATCTTTAGTGCACACTCCAGATCAGTGGGTGGCGGTAAAGCACCCGGAAGACAATAAACCCAAAGAAGAAGAACAAGAACAAGTGGAGGAGGAGGAGGAGGAGGAGGAGGACGGGGACTTTTAACATAATGTTTCCATCCCTTATTCACACTGCTGCATTGAACACTCTTGGCTAACTGAATCAGGACCTCAGCAAGCCCATCTGCAAATAACACAGCAGAGTTTACATTCTTTCATTTGTCGAGACATATATAATATAAATTATTTATTTTAGTCCATAAGAGAAGAGCAACGTGGTCACTGCAGACTGAAGATCTGCCTTTGTGTGTCTGCACAGGAACTATTTGTTGTCACTAATGGCCTCTGTGTTTTGAAAGAACAGCAAACTCGGAAAAGCACTACTCTCCTCAGTAATATGTAAACCCAAGGGTCCAAGATCTGATTCCAGGACGCCATCCGTAAGCTCAGCAGAGTGAACCCATCCTGCCCATCATTTGAAAATCTCAGGCTTTGGTTGATCTGCATCACAAGAATGTGGATCTATAATGTAGGATAAACACAGAATCACTCTGATGATGAGGTGTATCCAGCTATAAGTTGATCTACAATACTTAAAAAAATGCCTGACTACTACAGGTGAAGATGGTTCTGGAACAAATTCTGCGATCTAAATAAGTAATACTCACCAGAAAGGGGCTCCAGCACACACAGGAAACCACAGTGATCACTGCCAGTTGCGTCATCATCTCCACATCCAATGAGCAAAACAAGGAGGAAGTTGATGCGGAAGATGGACGACGTGTGCAGTGAGTAGCTGATTTTGTTTTAGCATTTTTGAGCTTCATTCTGGCCTGCAGCAATGCCAGACCAGTCAGGATATTGGAGAACAGGGAAAGAGTGAGCGCTGTGAGGCCCAGGCATGAGAAGGCCAGGGCCAGATAGGTGTCAGCTGTAGACAGTGATCTATGGATAGGCAAGAAACACCATGTGCCGGGAAACTGGGTAGTATAAGTCCCCATGGCAAATAAAGGTAGAACCGCCAGCATGAAAGCAAGAGAAGACAGAAATAACACAACTCGTCGCACATGAGTCACTGTAATCATAGCAGCATGGAAAAATGGCTGTGTGACGGCCACACAGCGCTCCATTGCCATCACACAACCAAACAGCAAAGGGCATAGGCCAAAAAAGACCATACTCGCCCCAAAGATTTGACAGAATATGGTGGGCGTCTCAGCTTGCATTTTATACCCCGGATCCATGTGCAAATACAGAGCAAAGGCCCCTGGGATCACATGACCTCCCAGGTCAGCGAGTAGCAAAGCCACTGTTAGTAGCAGAAAGTGTGCTTTTGATTGGCGCTGGAATCGGATGTGGGACTTAGCCAGGATGCCCAGAGCGGTGAGGTTGGAGACAGCACCAAATGTCATAGTGAAGCAGGACATCCCGATGCCTGAAGATCTGACCGATGGCCAGGTGCTGCTGTTCAGCCACGGACTTGGCTGTTCAGTGGAGTTGATATTCATGTTCTGGTGGAGGACGGATGGCGTAGAAGAAGAAAAGTAAGTCAAAGATACGTGAGCCTATACTCCGTGTCATTAAGTACAAATTTGTCAAACTCCAGAAAAAACTGTGGAGGCTTTTAAGAAAAGTGGATGTCCTGATGAGAGGATAACCAAACTTTTACAGATAATTTTGTATGGAATAGTGGGGAAAATATGTCAGTTATTCTGGTGTTATTTGGCAACAGACGATCAGAGAACAAATTGTATGTTAGCTGTTTCACAAAATGTTCTTCTTTTTCTTTTACAAATTTGTTTTGACTCAAAAGAACTCTCACTTGTCATATACCTACCATGCTTATTTACAGTATCTCTTACCCTGTCACAGTGTGTGAAAATTACAGAGGAACTGCCTATTCAGAATTGAGAAGATCAGCAACAAAGTTTTCTTTAATAACATCATCTACATGGAAATTCTTCGGGCAGATGCTGGGCACACTATCTTTTCTCAAATATCAAGGGTTTCTTAAAAAACAAAATCAAAAATATTTCTCACATCTATAACTCAGATGTAATAAGGACCATCCTATTCATCCCGGTGCAGCTCTCCCATTTCATTATCCATGTCTTATCGTTCTTTCTCCTCACGTTTCTTATTCATAATGAAAGTGGATCACATCGATGACATAAATAAGAAATCCCAGTTTTCCAAGAGATCCTATTTCTTATATTTTTGCATATATCTTAACTTCAATTAGACCAATGTGCTACCTGATAGGAATGTGCCATATATTTTATAGGAATAATAAATTCATTTTAAATGAAACTTACCGTCGGATGACTCTGGATTAACCCTGGATTGCTTGGGAGGCCTCAGAAGAAATGAAAACAGACAAATGTGTTTCTCCTGTCTGCTGAGCTGCCTGATTTGCCACATTCACATTTACTCTTGTTCTCCTCCCTCTGTTTCCCCAGGACTCTCGGACAGTCTCTCCCTCTCCTAGGTCAGTCTCTCTCTCTCTTTCTGTCCACAGGCTTTGCAGCTATTCTATGTCTGTGTGCTGGACTTGTCTTTTCCATCCTCCTGCCTTCTCTTAGTTCCTCCTATCGATTCATCTCCTCTGCTGATACTTTGAGCCAGAGGTGATCCCAGCTGTCATTTTCATTTTGTAACACTGATTCCGTGTTAGCTGAATGCCACATGAAGGGTGAGCTAATATTTTGCAATTCACTTTGTCAATTGCTTAATAATAGTAGTAATACTAATAATGCATCCCTCAATACAGGCAGAGATCTGAGTCATTCAACAGGGGCCGTGATATGTTTGTGTTTGTGTGACTGTCAGTCACATAAACATAAGAACAGAAGAGAGACATACATCAGAGGATTTGGAAGAGCATGAAGATTATTATATGTTTAAATGGTTTCCTGTGTACTTGTGGTATCCTGTGTAGAAGAATGTCACACTTGGATCACATGCTAACTGAACATCATCCTAACAGATATTCTTCTGAATATTTTAGATACAAAAAACACCTGTGTTTTAACATATGGGTATAAACCAAACAATGCATCAACACTAACACTCCCAAAGTTTGTAAATGTGTAAAGAGGTAATATTGCACTCATTTTCACTGATATAATATACAGTACATTTGTTTACAGTTACTTAAGGTCTGTTAGCTTTTTGAGGCCATCATGCTTGTGATCTGCCATAAACAGGAAGGAAGAGGAGAAACGTCCATTTCCTCAGTAGGTTTAACAGTTTCTGTTTTTTTTATATAAACCAGCTTAATGTGTCCCAGAAGTAATCCCAGCAATTAATGTGTCCCAGTAGTGTCCCACCAATATGATGGTGTAAAGAAGAAAATATAGCTTTGTTTGGCAGTTACTTTCTGTTTGTGCTTTTTTTTTAAAAATTGTGCCATTCCTGCTTAATATGGGATCTGCCACAATGATCTTTTAAGAAAAGCATGATCAACAGTAATAATTCAAAATCCAAAATAATTTAAGAGGAGCATCAGAATATTTTTTTTTGTTTAAAGCTTTTACTTTGAAAAATATGAACACACGCACAGAGAGAGAGAGAATATAAAAATACAGCAAATATAAATTGTGAGATTGCGACATTAAGTATTTTTTTCAATAAGAAAATTCAAGTTTTGAAACTTATTTGAGCATAGTAAATAATAAAAAGTTTTAAAATCAAATGTTCAGGTACAATACAGCATGTTGAATGGAGAGGTAATGCAGTCAAATATTAATACATATTGATTTACCCAGCAATATACACAAACATACATTTAAAATCCATCTCTGTATCATAATTGTCCTTTTTCAGTCACGTGAGAATTTTAAATACATAATGTGGATGAAAGAAAGTGCTTGCCTCTTAAAATATCTTTAAGATTATCTCTGTGGGTTGAATAAAGTACATGGATGACACAACAAAATGTATCTGATAAATCATCATTTTTTCCCTCCATGAGAAATTTAAACATTTGGAGATATTCAGTTGATGACCAAATAATCTGTGGTAAAACACACCAACACGTACTTTTTTAAAAGGGAATCTTTCATAGGTTTTAGCTGATAACAATCAATTGTTTCATAGGTCAAAAATACAAAGGCCAGCTCGTGTTAAAGAAGGACACTATTTACAGCATTTGACAGTAAAGCGAACTTGTGCATCGGCCACTAATGACAGTGTAGAAAAAAAGTCAGACTTTGCTCCTGAGTCATTGTGTTGCTCCTCAGATGTGAGACTCTCCTGTGTCCTGGGTGCTCTTGGATGCCTGAGGATGATAGAAGATATGTCCAAATGCATATTAAATGTTAATCCAACTTCATTGTTGCTTGGTTAGCAACGGAGGCCTCTCATATCTCACCATGAGAAAATACAATGTTATTTAAAAACCAAATAGAAAACTAGTAACAGTTCTATACTTTATCACATTAATTTCAGCACACATTGCAGTTATTGAATAATAATCCTCATTATCCCATTACTGTGAAATATAAATAACTACTTACATGTGCTTTGCTGGAGTTGGAGTAGCTGAACTCTGAGTAGCTTTTCTTCTGAGGTGCGCAACATCTAGAGAGGATGTTTCCATATTCTTCCCTAACCTGAAAGTATAATACAAAGTGAAACATTAGTTTTGACACTAGAAAAGAACTGCAGAGCATTTGTTCTTTATTTTGGAGATGAGCACAACCAACCTGTTTGGAAAACAAACAGTGCATGATGAAGAGCAGAACCCCCTGAAGGCTGCCAAGGATGGTGAATAGGTAAGACATGGCTATAGTGTGCTCCTCAAACTGGAAACATCCAAAGATCCACATGGTGCCCAACACACACATCTGAGCCACTGCAGTGATGGTGAATGTCCTGCAGGAGGCAACAAAGATACATATAAAGAAAATCCTATAGTCAAATCTGAGGCACATCATAACTCAGTCACAGGAAAGTAGCTGCTTTTTGAGAATTAGGGTTTTAATTTCCTTTTCTTTGGTGGGAGAGACAATAGCATAGAAAATGTGGACTCCCACATAGCAAATACACAAGTCACTTATTAGATGCATGCACCCTCGTCCCTACACACATAAAGAAGTGGCTCGTGGGAAATTGCTGGCTTACTTTATTTTCTGCAAATTGTCCAGGTCAGGGTTTAAACTCGAGAGCTTCTGTGCCAATTTCCAGACTGTGATCAGAAAGAAGAAGATGTTTACCTGAAAGGAAACAGAGATTAGTTATTAAAAAGCACTGGGGTTTTTCTTTCGACTCAATAAACATTTAGGTACTTACAATGATGATGAAACAGGCGGGGCCCAGGAAACTCCAGATGAATTTCAGGTTTAACCAACAACTGCAATGCATAATGAGAGTTTATTGAGCAGACCATATAAGCTTGAATTAAAAATCTGACACGATCAGCATCAGAGGAGGAAACTTACTATCTTTCAGTGCCATATCCTTTGGGATTAGCTAAGGCAGAGATGGCGACAATAACAGCTGGGACTCCATAGCCACCTGCCAGCATGTACAAGGTTCTGAAGTTGGTGTTAAAGACCAGGACCACCATCCTGAAGAGTTGGATGCCCTCCAGACACATCCAGCAAAATGCTGCCAGGTAGAAGAAATGCAGCAGCCCTGCGACCACTGCACAGCCAACCTAATGCATTAGGGAGAGAGAGGCGGATGACAGCAGGGAAAAAAGGACAAAGAATGCTGGGAAATGGGGAGAAAGAATTAGGAAGAAACTACTTGCTGGATTGTTGTTTATACAGTAAATCTTCAGCACCCACATAAATCATTCAGTAGTCGTGGTGTGCTGAGTATTTATTTATTTTGACAACGCAAGCTGTATTTGGAGTATTTACCCGGTTCTCCGTACGGGAGATGCCAGCGAGGAAGATAAGTATGGCAATGAAGAGGTTGATGCACAAGTGCAGGTGGATGGTGGTTCTTGGGCTTTTGATGGAGCGGATAAATGAGAACGTCAGGATGCAGAAGAGCAGGCAGATTAGTGAAAGGCAGAGACCCAACCAGGTGATCAGCTGCAGCTCAAACTTATCCTGTTGGGAGGGAGAGAGAGAACTTTTACCTGACACTACACAGAAATGGACTGGTGTTTCTACTGCAAACTTTCAACTCTATGTATCGTCATGTATGTAACTGAGAGTTTTAACCTCCATCTCATAGAGTGCCATGAGCACAGCAAAGCTGCTAAGATGGGTGCAGGAACACACAGTGTATTCAGCGTTGGACTCCACCACACTGCAGCCACGAGCAGACCATGCACCTCCTTCCTCCGAGGAATTCCAGAACACACAGTGGGTAGTTTTATTTAACTGTAAAAGAAATGAACACACCAGTTCAATTAGAGATAAAGGGCATCAGGGCTAAAGATGTAATATTTATCCTGCAAAGGTAAATAACAGGTTCACATCACAAAGCAGCTAAAAATGAGGAATCGTTTTTCCTCTTTACCTGTGTCAGGTGGTAGAAAGTCAGCTTGATGGGCTCGCTGAGGTGGCTTGTGTTTCTGTTACTGACGGTGGCAGTCACCACTTTGGAGTTGATTTTAAAGTTTTGATTCTCTGGTGGTTTCATCTCACCGAAGAAGCCGTCTGCAGAGTCTTCCAGGTTTCCGTAGCTCAGCAAGGAAAGTGTTGTAAAGCCTGTTACAATCACGGATAAAAGAATAACACTGGACTAAGTGGACATTCATTACATTAGGAAATAATTTGTGTGATAGTGTTAGTGATTGCCAATAAGTTAATTAGGTATGATTATCACCGGGGTAATAGGAGGGTTCTCCTGCAGCTGTCTCCAACTGCATGTGCACACGAGCATGCTTAGATGATACAGTCACAGCCCCTCGGGGTAAGTCAGCCCCCTTATGTACCCGCAGCTCCAGCTCTGGAACAGGATATAAAAATGAACTTTTTATGAACATGTATTGCTTGCCTGTTAATATTGTACTGCAGGTAGACAAACATTGTATCTGTAGAAGTGTAAACCCCTTGAAGGAACACATTCTCTTTGTAACTGAGCAAAGAGCTATGAGTGAATTTCAGTTTAACCTGTGTGAATGGAGGATATATTTGTCCCTGGGGTCTGTATGAAGGGTCCTATCAGCCTCAGGGCGTTCTCCACAATGTCCAGAAAGGTGGAGACTTTCCTGTTATCATTGAAGGGTCCACTGGACAAGAGCTCGTCAATCAAGGACAACAGCCTCTATAGCCACAGGAGAGGAGAGAGAGAGACAGAAACACAAGCATGGGCAGGGGGAAACAGGAGACAGTGAGACTGAGTCAGACTTTCAGGCTGCATAGCGCCTCTAGTCAACATAAACATGGTTGTGCACAGACATATGAACACCATGTGACAGAGTTTGAAGGAGCCAAAACTTCCGGTTTCTGTGCTGGTTATGAGGCTCTGGAAGCTTTTGCCTAATGGAATTGCATTTGGATTAACATGATGATAAAATGCAGACATACCTTTAATAGGTCTTCTCCATAAAATTCTGTTGGACTCTCACTCTCTGTAAACTCTAGCAAACTCTTTTTCAACTCCACCACAAGGTTATATGCAGCGGGAAATTTCTTGGAGAGTGATTTGGGGAAAATGAGATACAAGTATGAGACTTTTTGAAAATATGTTTAAATGTATGTGGAACACTGATAAAACTGTTTCTCGTGTGAACTTACCTCAGTCAGATTGTTCATATCTTCATTGAAATCATCGCAGTTTAACGCTGAGGAAACAGGAATTTTGACTGATCAGATATGCTTGCTGATGACCACAGAATTCTTATTATTAGAATACCTGTTCTCGTGAAAATGTTCTGCTCATATATTTACTGAACAAACACAAATGGATGTTGGAAAAAGTCCAGTGCGGCTGTTTTCTTACCAGAGCAGCGAGATCCATTGTTGCCATAGTTAGTGAACCCTGGGTGGCATGCACAGTAATGGCCGCTGGCTCCACGGTGGCAGGTTCCATTTCCACAGATTGTCTTATCAATCATACAAATGTCTAAAATGGAAACAAATCGGGGAGAGGAAAATGGTTGTGCTGTGTAAGTCAGTGCTAATGGAACAATAAATATCCTGGTTCACCAAAATGTTCATATCAAAAATGGTACTTATTAGTCTTTTACAGATAATTTACCAAATAAAAAGCATAAAGGAGACCGAGAGAGCCAAAACAGTCACTAAACCAACCTGCATTGTAACCAAACTATACTGAAGGGAACTTTAAATGTTTAAGTCTTATGGATCAACAAACTTAGAAGTCAGAACTAAAATCAAATTAGAATTTTTACTTTTGGTTCAACTTCAAACCAAGTTCAAACTTCTAGTTTGGTGGGACAATGTTCTTGAAACAACATAGATCACACAACCATGCAAGCATCAAGACCCTTGTTCAGTTATTTTATTCAACATCATCATTTTGCGCAGCATCATGTTATAGCCCTTACCTTCACATTGCTCCTGATTCCCAGAGATGTCTGATTTGCCGGATTTCTTTTTATAGCCAGCATTGCAGACACAATGATAACTGCCTGGTGTGTTGACGCATGTCGCATGCTGACCACAAACATCGTCCTCTTGGCATTCATCAATGTCTAATGAGGAGGAAAAATACTTTTAATAAAAGCTGAGAGCAGAAAACACTAACATCCTGTCATCGCAGCTCATAGGAAGAACAATTACAGATACTGTTTTCCTCCTATACACAATTACCACAGTATTTTTTACAGTGAGGGAACTGATGAGCATCCTACCTCTACATGTAATGTTGTCGCCATTGTGAAACATTTCCACTCCAGTAGTTGAGATGAATCCATCACCACAAATGCAGGAATAATATGGACTTGTGTTAAAACAGTTGGCATTACGTCCACAGATGTCTGGGTCTTCCAAACACTCATTGATATCTACAAGCAAAATATAAGGACACAATTTTCATGATTAAATAATGACTGCAGGAGCCAAACTATTATTGAATTCAATACGATGCAAGATGACTAACCTTTACATGTTGCAGATGTTTCGGCTGAAAAATTCACAGCATGCGTTGATGATCTGAAACCATCTTTACATTGGCAGTAGAAACTGCCAAATGTGTTGATACAGAGAGAATCTTCTCCACATGGCCCAATGTCATCAGGATAATCCTCGTCAACAGCACATTCATTATTATCTTAATTAAAGAATCAGGCACATGAAAAGGATGGGTGTCACATAAATAAGTGTTTGAAATAAAAACACTTAAGATGTAAGTCAGGAGCTTTTCAGTTTTAATATCACAGCATACTCCAATCGTCCCTGAAAAAATTCAATTAAAAGATCACATAATCTTCCACAGAAATCATTTACCACATTTTAAGTTTCTTATTTCTGATCGAAAGATGAGCAATCTGCGACAATTGCCATGAACACTACACGCACATGTGTTTTTCCATGATGAGAAGAATAGTTTGTTTTTCATACCAATGCAGTTTTGCTTCACATGGTAAAATCCATTGGTACAAGGTGGTTTTGACAGGACCACGATAACAGAGAGGTACAGAGCTGAAAAGGGAAGGAGGCAACAGTCAGTCAACAGTTCATCACCTTCTGAACATTAATGTAACATCTGCTACACTAGTACCCATGCTTAATCTACACCTTCTTCTTAAATATTTCTGTGTAACTAAAGCATACATGACACCAGGAATGTTCAGAGTTTTAAAAAGGTTCTGCAGAAAAGGTAAATACCCTCATTCTCTTCTCTCATTTCCTGAGATTGTTTTAACAGCATCTGTACCATATTTCAAAATGAACTGCAAAAAGGTATCTGGAGAACTCTGCTTCCTTTGAGTGAGGAAATGTCAGCTGCAATTGGGGCAAGCTCAAAATACCATTACATCCTCTGCTGTGCGAGTTCAGAGTCAGTCCTCTGTGGCTTCCTAAATGCCACCAGATGGGTGAACGTATGTAAAAACAGGAAATGCAGTCACATTATTTTTCAGCATCATCGTTCTACATGTTTAATCAAGTTTGTTGATATTTTGAGACACTTGCTGCTTGAGCATCTGCTTTCAACACTTTGTGTATGAAATGTCCTGTACAAATAAAGTTGCCTTGCCTAGTACAATGGGAATGTTTTTTTTTCTTCTCTTTTTGCAAAACACATTTTCACTATTCAACTATAGCTTTTTTTTCCTATACATTTTTTTTGGACTTGATACAGTTGATATTAGAGGTAAGTGGGAAAGTAAAGCACACTTTTGGTGACTGTGGGGAAATGGCCATTACTTAAAAAAATGTAAGAAGGCATACATTTACATAATGTAGAACAAAATATCTCTGTGGTTAGTGGAAACTTTTACCATTTCAAATCAAGACAGGAAAACATTAAAAAAAAAAAAAACACCTTCTAAATATTGCAATCATGACATGATAAAATGAATTGCAGTGTTGTTACTTTGTCGCTTGGCAACACATAGTGTTTCTTCCTCGAAGGGCAGATACTTGTGACTGTGGTTACTATCGGGCAATAGGTCATATGGGTGCTGAGCGCTGAGCTCATGGTCTATCAAAATCCCAGGCAGAGGAACAGAGGTTTTCTGTGCAGTGGGGCCCAAATGGAGGGTTATAAGACAAAAAGCTGCTGTGCTCAGCATTACTACCCGTCCTTTCTGCTAATTCATTTGGGCTCTTCCCCACACCCTAGGCTCTAAGAGAACTTCACATAGAGACCTGTGAAAGTTGAGTTTCTTAATTTTAAAATAGACCAACTATTAGTAGGTATAGTAAATGTATTTATTTATTGTTAATAGATGTAATATTTGAATACTAAAAGTGTCATGTAACATGATAGATGAAATACAGAGAGATACACAGACATAACATTGCAGGATACTGCAGCCAGTTGGTTGAGTTGATTTTTAGAAGTTTTTAAAAGCAGATGCTTTTCCATTTCAACGACAACGTGCAAATGGATGACAGATTTGACTCACCGAGCGTCAGGAGGATCCACCTGCCCACCATGGTCAACAAGGGAATCGCTGTCCAGATCAGTCTACGGAAAGTTCAAAAAGCCAAAACATGAACGGAGGAACTCTCTTAGGTCAAAGTGTTCAAATCTCTTCTCTTTTCTTTCTCAACTTTGTCCAAAGTGACTGTGACTCAACAAAAGGAAAAAAGAAAAAAAAAGTGGCTTTATGCTGTTGCCAAAACACATAAAGCAAATATACATAGAAAACTGAAGGGCTCAGCGGCCTCTTACGTTAGACGAGGACCTCTCCTTTCTTTCTGTCTCTGTGTCTGCCTCCCTCTCCCCTTTGAATCTTTTGGTGACATGCTGTGATCTGGGGAGGGGTTTCACACTCTCTCTGAATAACACCCACAGAGATGACACAGTTACAGATGTTTGTCAGGGGGTACAGCCAAGAGAAGTTCGTGATAAGTAACTCCTTTCATGACAGTGATATTACTAAACAGTGTTTGTCACACACGCATATTATGTCTCGATCTCCATCTTCACATATGTGGCTGTCTCTTTTCCCTATGTTGGACTCTGTGAGAAGAGGATGGAGAGGGGGTCAAGAGGAGTTTAGACTTCGTGAAAAGTCATTGTTTTACAGAGACCAGCTGGCTGGTATATCCTCCCAAAAGCAGGGTGTTAACACGAATTCTGTTAACTATGACGATGACATATATATGCCTTTTGCCTCTGAATGCAGCAGTCTGAGACAATGTAACAATGGAAACAGTTACGAGCTTTATTTGGAAAGAAGTGTGTGTATATATATATATATATATATATATATATATATATATATATATATATATATATATATATATTTGTGTATTTCCCCATTCCGTGAGGGAAGGTCTACTGTTTGTCCACTTGAGCTTGAGACTGAGTCAAGATTGAGCAAATCGCTCCAGGTCGAGACAAAACAAAACAAAAAAGCTTCAAACTTGATCACTTTTTATTTTGAGTTTCAGAAGGTGTCTGTTAAAAGCATCCAATTTGTGTAAGAGGAAATGCAACTCTGAGTGACATATGAAGGGACATGATGTTCCACTGTTATTCACACGTTCGATGTTTGATACGCCCCCGTCACATGACCTGACATATACAGACCCGTGTGAGCTATTTAAGGCTTGAGAATTGAAAATGTGAGAAAATGCTGTAGGCGATTACAAGACCAACCTAATGGAACAAAACAAATTGTAAAATTTTCAGCAACTTTTCTTGTGTCCAGCTCAAAGTGACAAGGTCACTTTAAGTTGAATGCGCTGTCCCAATTCTCCATGCAAGCAGGGTGGCTGCTTCATTATTTCACACTTCTTAACAATGAGGTGGGCTTCAGGCTTTGTGTTTGTGGGAACATGAGGGTGACAGACGTTTCCACAGAGCATTTTCATAGAAATATACTGACATTGGCATGAACTATTAAAAAAAACAACCTCTGTCTGTAAATGTGTTGGAGACAAGAAATGACTCAAGACTCTTGTGTGCACTCACTCATGGTGTACAGATCAAAATTAAGTATACGGTACATTTAACAGTAACAGACATTTATATGGACTATAATATATGGAATTGTACCATGCACTAGTAAAGTCTGGTCAGAGATATTAATATAGCGATCAAAGATGTCACATTTTATCTGGAGAAACTATTCTCCAGCAATTTTTTGAGTATATTTGACCTAAATAGCGTCCATCATACCATATACCATTTGACACCTATATGGTAATGTAATGTAATGTATGTAGTGTAAAGTCCAACACCTCGGTCTCTGTAGCTGCCTTGTAGTTGCATGGTAGAGTAGATATTAGAGGATGAATCTTTGTTTGGAAAGAAAAACAGTATGAAACAAAGTTTTAAAAGGTAGTTATGAATAACAACATTGAACACACTGTAGCTCTGTAAATAAACACCAACAACCACTCTTGTAAAGGCAATATGAAAAGTGGATCTTGGACTGATGCACATCAGTTTAGTAATCAATTTACCCTGTGGAATTTTGGATACTGATTTTCAGTGCAGTGCTGAGAGAAATCACAAGCGACTGTACCCTTTCCACACAATCATCATTATCAAATTCACACTAGGCAGTTCCTTTACAAAATCAGCAAAATGCAATTTAGTTACAGTATTATTAGAGGTGAGTGAAAAGGAAATAATAAAGGAATGGATTCTGCTCAGTGCAACAGATGAACATACTCTTTGAAATACGGGTGCCTGTTCAAGCTGAATAGCAACTGTTGCCACTGGCCCAGACATAGATCCACATGAAAAGATGGCCACACTGTGTTCAATGAATTTTCTTTTGGGGGGTAGGAAGTTGTGGTCAATCCTCAGTTGATGCCATGCTGAGCTTGGTGAATCATAATGATGAGGCCGGAGCTCATACCAAATATCACCTCTCTACATACACAAATAAAGAATATGCTCCTCCTGATTTGGTTTCATACAGATTCATTCTTGCCTCTTTTTCAAAGAGTGATTTCCAGTCAATATGATCATGGCGAGCATTCAGGGCTTGTTACAAGCCTTACTTCCTGTTACAGCACAACTTCTTCCTGCCCACACCAAAATAGTGTGCACATTAGAGTTTTGGACATTTTGTGTTGGTCGCGCTTGTTTACTTTTAGCGTCTTTCTGACTCCTCACACAATGAGGAGGGACTGCAGTGAGGTCCAACAACTTCCTGACAGAGTCTGGACAAAAAGGTCAGAGTGGAGACGGAGTAGTCTGGTCTGACTGCTGTGTCTGTCTTAGGGAAATATCTGAGGCTGACACTCATTTTAACATTCAAAGAAGTTTGCAGTCATCAGTGAATCAATACATATTTCTAAAGCTATTACACTGTAACTATAATGGCTTGTGTGGAATAATATCAATTGATAAAGTCCTTCCTCTTGCGAGTTTACTTGCCAATAAAAGTGAAAATGTCTATTATATTTTTTTCAATTGCTTTTTCTTGCGCCAGCAGTTTTTGTCTATAAACCTTGAAACACTTCTGATGACATTATTTTGGTAATGACAGGATGGCAAATGTTACTCCACCACATCATGTGTGAAAAAGGGCGGCTCGTGGTAAAGCAAAATGCGCATGCTGTAAATTTTGAACCACACAGCTTGTTCCTGGCAGAGCTGTGCGACCCACCATGGAGTTCTTTTTTGATATAGAAAACATATATTAAAGTAAATCCAGAATGTCAAACTTCCTTTCTTCTCTCCTATTTGTCCCTGTGTTGCTTTCCCTCTTTTGCAAGCTAACCATAAAATTGTTTTTAATTGTTTAATTTCCATTTTTCTTTTGTGCCTAATTCTTCCTCTCTTTTACAAAGGGCCCAGCCCAGAAAGAAGGGATTCTACCATATTTTGTATATTACACTTAAATTGTGTTTTGTGGCAAGAGAAGAGGAGTGCATTTAGAACCAGTTGAATTCAAGATGCAAGATTAACCTACAGGGAGTTTTCTCTTTTTACGGTTTTCAAAAATCTCATAGTTTTTCAAGTTATGCTAAATGTGTATTTTCTATACTTTACTCTTTACTTTTCTCATTGTATCCTTATTTTAGGAAAGTTATTCTAAATGATCTCACATTACTGTCGCTCTATATTGGTGAATATCCAAGAGCTAATAGTTGACTTTAAATGTAAATTTATCACATAATACCAACCGTGGTTTTATATGAATAGATGCTGAGCATTGTCAGAATGAACCACCAGTTACCCCAACATGCTTTTGAATGCAGAGTAGAGCACCATGCTCCTCTGAACAGAACATTTTAACAATATGTGCAACATGACATTTCCTTTATATAAATGTGAAAAAATAGTCATGACACATACAGAGGAACTGTGTCCACACCTTCACATGTTGAGAGACTTGTTGCAGTTATTGTGGACAGTCATAAACTGAATGTTACAGCTTGAATTATGCAGAGAGCTCTTCACAAATGTTATGACTCATCTTTGCCGACGATTTCTATGAAATCCTGGCTAAAGAAATGTTTTTGCATAACATTATGGTGTCACAGTCACAGTTGACCTTCAACCTTTTCAATATGAAATGTAATTGCAAGTTATCATATTAGGCATTTGTGTAAATGCTCTTTAAATTAGTGTAAGAATTATTGAATCCAAAAACGTGTTTCGTGGGGTCGCAGTGACCTTGACCCTTGACCACCAAAATCTCAGTCTTTGAGTCCAAGTGAATATTTGTGCCAAATTCGGAGGACTTCCCTTGAGGCTTTCCAGTGATTTCATGGTCAAGAGAATGGCACAGATGTACGGACGCAGAAAGCCTCTTGCCACAGTTGTCACCGATGCAGTGGCAGTAAGAGGAAGTGATAACAACGGTGTAAGAGGGTGGCTGTTTTGTACATTTGTGAATTTACGGACCTAATTCCTCTTTTCATGTGGTGACTTCTGTGGAAAAGCATAATTTTTATCATGACAACACAACGAGAAGATCACTTATAAAAAATAGCTATAACACAATCAGAAAACACAAAACTCTCAGTTGTAGTTGTGTATAGTGTTAGCCCAATATAACGAGATTTCCACTCAATTTGAGAGCGAATCCAGGTTAATTTCTCTTCTATTTTCTAAGTCTATTTTCTAAATATTTTTTTGTGCCTTTTGAGACAGAAAAAAACATTGAATATCCACTTTTTTTTATCCATTGTGTTTAGACAGAAACATTCTCTGCACAGATTTAACACAAGTTAGTGCTTGTGTTAACTCATGATCAGGTTTTCTCCTTGTGAAATAGAACCTTCTAGTGGAGAAACATGAGTTTTACACCATGACTCATGGAGCTCCTCCTGTAAATTAAACTGCATTTGTTGGAGACGTCAGATGTGCAGGGGTTTTCATAATCTCATCCGTTCAATTTTAATCCCCTATGTACAATTCCCTCCTGTAGCACATTTACTTATAATTCTAACAATCTATGGTTGTGGCTGCAATAGTGCATATATTGCCATTGGGGCAATTTTCACGTTTGTTTAACGAAAACCTTGTTTCATTTGTAAAAACTATTTTTGGTGGTGCAGATTAGGGCAGGGAGTTTCTGAGTTCAGACGGTAATGGGTGTAAGATAGTTTTCAGTGTTGAGAATTATTCTTATCTGGTTCAATGTGGAACAACAATTTACCTCCTGTTATTGGGTCGGAAATTGAAGCAGATTTGCCAACTTCAGCAAATTCAGCAAGTTTGAAGAAAACTCTAAAATATGCCGACTTGTGCATTTTGAACACGATGCTGGTTTACATGTACAGTGCAAAAGCCGGAAGGCCCCTCCAGGGCAAATGATCAAACCATGTTTTGTGTTAACAGAGAAACACTTGCATTGAAAAACCCTCTCGAACCTCCCAGATCCAAAACTGCATCTTTTTGACTGTGTTCGTTTTCATCATATTGTACTCGATGCTTAGACACGCTGCACCTTAAGTCTCCCGCAGCATACGTTAGCCTACATTTTCTATCATAATTTAAACTCTTGGTACAAATGATTAATTTTATGTATCTGTCACATGTGATACTTTATCCATTTTTAATGAATGATATTTTCCTTGTCTGCTGACACAGATGAAGGCACCAGAAGCCCGAATCACAGGTACAGTTGTTGACAGATCTAACATTAATCACATAGTCATAACAACTTAAACAATGGGAAATGGCTGGAACACTGAACTGCTTCCTTTTCACTATTTCTGTGCATATTTTTCTGTCCATGTTGAGATTCAGTGATGATTCCTAAAATGTGCACAACCACTGACACAACAGCCGTCTACAATTTATGATACAACTCATACAAAGAACTTGGAGCACTAACCAGTCACTCTAAACAATAAAAAAAAGAACTTTGTTTTTATGAAGTAACATAAAAACAGGTGACATTTGCTATTGTGACTGTACAAAATGTTATTATTGTGTACTTTTTTATTTTTAATATGCACTATTTTTTTTACTCAAAGTCTTGAGTCACACATTTGTACTTGAATAATCACAAAAGTCCTCCTGGTAGTCATGAGAAACCTTGTCACAATCAGAGGGATCGTGTGGGACACACACGACGTCAAATATGAGAAGCTGTTAGTGCGCCTGTTGGCCACACGAGGGCGGAGCTCAGACACATGGCTGCCACCACCAATGCAGGACAGGAGTTTCAGGAGGTGTAGGCCGAGGAGCGACATTGGTGAAGGCAAACATGACTGTGCCTCGAAAAGTAAAGGTCACATGTGTTGGTTTAATCACTTCGAGTGACCTCAAATCACGTAGACCCGGAAAGTTGCGACAGGTACACTGTGGGTGGTGCAGTGTGATGCTCCCCCGAATCACACGTGGGTCAAATGTTTGCGGCTCGACGCGTTTTGAATGTGAGGAGAGGAACAGGCGGGAAACCGAGAGGAGGACAGAGAAGTCGAACCTGGAGCGGCCTGTGTGGAGGACCTCGCGGGGGACCAGGCTCACAGAATGACGTGTACAGACAGGTGAGTAGCACAGGAAGCGCCGACGGACGTTGTCCGTCTTCTCCCGCGCTGCGCGCGCTGCTTTGTTTGCGCCTTTTCTTTTCCTGGCTTGACGTGTTTGTTTGGGCGGTTGTGGAGTTTTGTGTATCTGATGCTTTGTAGGCTGTTGATTCTATAAGCTCATTGAAGACCTGCAGTGTCCTTCTTGTTTAATTGTCTTGGTCAATCTGTGGAAGGTGGCTTTGAAATAACCTTTATCTAAGTTAAAGAAAAGAAAAAGCCTTTTGTCTTGAACTCTTGTTTGTCAAGATTCAACTTTGAAAACGCTCATGTAGAGCTGCTGCTGCTGCTGCTGCTGCAGAGTGGCAGGTGCCCTTTTAAATCCCCCACCAAAAGATTGGGCTAATGTGGCTCCAAGGCTCAAGGGCCACATCACCAAGACGTGACTGACTGTGTATGAATTTTGAATCGTCTTCCAATGCAATCTGGTCTGCATAATTGGTTCAGTCGGATCACGAGTCAGAGACACGACTCGGATATTATCCTGCCCCTGTGCTATCATTCTCAGGACAGCGAAGGTGAAGACTGTCTTTTGTCCAAAAAAACCCTGACATCGTCTCCTGGATCGTTTGGAGTGATACAGCAGAAGAGAGTAATAAAACGTATCTATGAGGGTCTGTTCGGCTCCCCATGTTTGTGAATATAGCCTGATAATGCTACACCATCTCCCTTTGCCTTTATGAACCTCATCCATGATTGAGAACTACTTAACATCACCAGGAGGCTGCACAATTCTCTGAGGATACGCTCTGCCCCTGAGGTGTGAGTTCATCCCTGGTGTCATCGGCATGGACTTTACCCCTTTGCCTCATTATTTGGCCAAACACTTTCTCTTCTGGAGGATAAGAACTAGATAGCCAGCCGTACCCCAGTAGGCTATATTTCCCATAAAGAATGCATGCAAAAGTTAAAAACAGACAACACTATGGGAGATAAAGCAGGCAGGTATGTTGCAGTGATACTGAGGAGGAGAAATTCAGCATATAGTACCACACTGGAAAAACACATCTCAATGTAACATTAAAAACATATTAAAACAAAATAATTGTCAGTCGTAGTGATATTTTTTTGAGGAATCACAAAATACATTTTTAAAAAAAGAAGCAATTTCTTTATGAGAAGCTTCATCCATATTCTTTCTTTCAATCTCCTATCACAGTGAGAAGCACACAACGTTTATTTTCGACCAGAAATCTTTCTACACTTAATGCTCTACCTTTCCTCACAGACCCTGTTGATGTATGCTGCTCATAAAAAAGTCTGTGAATATCAGTAGGTCTCAAAGCACTTTGCAGATTTTAGGGGAGAGTGCACTAGTTTGGACCACAGTGCATCATGTTTGGATATATCAGTAATCATGTTAATGGGCAGATTGTCAGACATTACAACCCTCCACTAAAGCTGTCACCTAGTATACTGCCGCACCACCAAAGTTTAAAAGTAGAATGCATCGTTAATTGTCTTAGTGAAATAATTTCATAAAATATTGTTTACTAACCTCTTTGATGCCATTAGCCAGATTAACTCTGAGACATTTATGCTTTGCAAGGACCAATTGATGCACAGTGGTTTTAATGGTTAATAATGAGGATATTTATGTTCTTACTGAGCCAACTCTATACAGTGAGCACTCTGTGTTAGTAGAGGAGTGGTTTCTCAGTGGAGGGCAGAGCTGTAAAAGAAATGACTATTCAGAATTGCCATATTCTGGGCAAAGTGTGGAAGCAAAATTACCACGAATTAATTCGATGATAATATTATTATATTATCATGGTCATATTACTGGGGGATCTGTGCAAATAAGCACTGCATTCGAAGCCATAGTGAACCGCTAACAGCTCAGCAGTTGCACACCACAGAGAGCTGATGTCTGTGGCTAATGTGGATTTAAGCATTCACTCCTGTCAGCAATAAGCCTGAGATGGCCCATTTGTCTTAAAGTGAGGCCCCTTAGACCCATTCAAGATCACTAAGTTAATAATCAGAGACTGATGTACTTCATATTGTCTGAAACACATTTGAACTTGATTATGCCATCATTAGACAGCAAGCGTTTACAGTATAAATGTAGATGTGTTTTCACTTTTTGAAAAGCATGAATAAACAAAAAGCTGCATGGATGCTCAAGGGATAAATGATCAAACCCCTGTACACAATAACATTAGGATAATTGCATTGCGCTATCCTCAGTTGTGTTCATAACTTCATACCATTAGCTGTGTCCATGCATGCATGTGTAAAGGGAATAACACAGAGTTGTACCCATAGGTCTTTTAGGAGCCATGAGTGCAAAAGTGTTTGGATCCACCAGAGTGCTTAGGCTCAGATTTTCTGCTTAGGCTACGAAAACTGTACAACTATGGAAATACATTTGAGACGGAAAGTCTAAGTCAAAAAATAGTGCTGAAAAGTGGAATCGTGTAAAACTCAATGCCAAAGACTTATAACCTGCTTTAAATGGGTATTTGTTTATTCCAGTTGTTGCAAACTAACAGAGACAACACGTTTTGCGGTGGTGTGTGGATCGTATTCATTATTACATTTGTTTGTTTTCTGAATACTGTAAAGGAGCAGCAATTAGTGTGAGCAGACACTGTGGTACGAATGATTGTCGCACTCCCAAATCCCAGATTTCATCTTGAGCTTTTTAAAATTCTCTTGAACTCACATCTGACGCACACTGATTTTTGATGTTCTTTTGCATTGTACATAAATCTCTATTGCCCCAAACACTATGCCAGCACAACATGTATAAGAATGTATCTGTGTCAGATTAATACAGAACAACTCATTTGAATATCAGCACTCCGAGATGAGGCTGTAGCAGTCGCCTCAAGAACAACAACAGCACAGTTTCTAAGTCTCATCAGTGTGTTTTGTCTGTATCAGGGCTACGGTCTTATCTGTGCTTCATGTGTTAGCAACTGACACGTTTGGCAACCGTAACATAATTGAAAGTCCGTAATCTCCCAGTCACAGATCCATCAAAATCTCTAAGCCCAGTCCTGTTCAAAATCAGACTGTGCTCTTTGGTTTAGCTTAAATCATGAGTTTGCAGAGAGTTTGTGCTTCACATGACTAAGTGTAGATAAAACAGCAGTTGGTCCAGTGGCCGTACGCAGCTGTGGAGGGTGTGAGACTTGCTGTGCTTGTGCTCAGCCAGCAGGATGCACTGCAGCCCCATCACGCAGCCGCTTCAGTGTCCGGAAGACTATCAGGCTGAAAAGCACCATTTCAGTGAGTCTGAGATGAATATTGATGCATATGGGAAAATGAATACCATTTTTCACATAAATGAATATCTGCACGCAAATTAGAGGTTGAGATTATCTTGTTGCTTAATGCTTAATTGAAGCCTGCTTCTAATTAGCTTGGGTATTATCATCCAACAGGAACAATTCCAGATTTTTCAAACTTTTCAACACGGCAAGAATAGAACTTGGCCCCGAGAAATAAATTTAAAGCGACCACATTATGAAGAAATCTTAATCTGTGTCCTCTTGTCATAGCTTCACCCTCTGTGACCTCCTTTTTAATTCTCATCCTGCTCAACATTAATTTAGCCGAGAGTGAAATCTCTGAATTAATATCCCTTCATTGCTTTTTCTCAACGTGTCGCCCTCATTACATGCCGTGTAAGTGCTGGCTGTCTTACCTTTCACGAGGCAATTGGAAGTTCACTGTCTGCAGCAAATTTTCTTCACTTTCATTCACAACACTTGTGATGTGTTACACAGCATTTGCTGCGCAGAACGGACTTGTGCATTGAGCGCTGGGGCCCTGAATGGACCCCCTGTGGCTTTCATAAGAGTATAATTCCTCTGCTTGTATTTGCAGTGCAGGCTGGTGGCAGCTCTGATTGTGGCCACACTGTGTGCCTGCCAGCGTGAATGAATTATTCCAAAGTGAAGTCCTGCACAAAGAGCTACCTGGGAACAAAGCGCGGCGGATTTTGTTGCATTGTAAATGTGCCAGGAATTCTGCCTTTGCGCCACAACCACTGGCACACATGCGAGGTCTTTTCTGGCACGCGTGACGTCCACATGCAGCAGCAGTGGCGCTGCTGTTGATTGGTAATTTCTGACCTGTGGGTGATCAACTCTCCCTCCAACCCTGTACATACGCTCTATTCTAAATGCTCGTCAGCCGGCAGCTCCCGTTCTGTCGCCTCCTTCTCCTCTGCTCTCTCTCTCTTTCCACCTCCCTTTGAATTATTGAGCTCTTTCTTGCAAAGGGACCAGTTCTTCTCATCAGACGTGTATGCCATCAAGCTTGCCTCACCACTCCTTCACCCCAGGCTGCAGCCGCCCCCATGTTGCCTCATGACACTGAGGAAATCACTCACATGTTCCTCACTTACTTGTCACTCAGTCCACCGCTTGCTTCCTCTCAATCTTTTTTTCAAGCTCCCGGCCTCCTAACCCCGTCTTTAAATCTCTCCCTCTTGCCTTCACAATCTCTCTGCCTCTTTTTTTCCTGCAATGTTCCTCTCTCGACCCCCCCTTCCCTGCTCTGTTTTTCTGTAATGTCACGGCCCACTGCTGGGTGTCACTGAGTTGATGGAGGGAAAAAAATGGAGGACTCAGGCAGGGGAGGGGCTTGACAGGAGCGTGTGCACGTTGATATAGGAGACAGAAAGAATGAGAGACAGACAGGAAGGCGGAGCGACAGACATTATGACTGCGGGTGTGTCTTGTGTAAAATGCTCCATCCTGGTGTGCAAAAAAACACACTTGGCAGTTTGTGCACCACCGCTCGCAATAAAGGCATACAGCCTTGGTGCTTGTGACTCCTCTAATGGTGTTCCATTACAGTCTCCCAAAGGACACGTTTTTGTATGTACACACAGTCTGGCATCCATTTCCACCATCGTATTATGCAATCTTGTGCAACCTGAGGCCAAAGTGCATTGTCTGACACTAACATATAGACATGGAAAAAATTGTAGCAAAGCGATTGAGCTGTTTGTAATACTGCGTCTCATGTTTACTTTGCAGACTACTGCCAAATCACCCCCTTTGTGGAAGAAGTGCACGATACTCTTTCGTAGAAAGAAAGAGCCCAATGGCGCCTTTTATTCTCTGCTCTTTTGTCGTGGGTTCATTTTGTGCCACAGAAAGCACTGAAGCGAACCTTAAAGATCTCTTTTAAAAGCGGTGGTAGCAGCGCATGTGATCTAAAACCCAATCAGAGAGACATTTCAGCTTGCTGCAATTGCAACATTAATAGAGTCGATCAGACCTTACTGTTTAATACAATGATTTTCACGTGTCATCTCTCTTTATCACTCAGGTCGGTCAATAGAATTGATTCAATCAGCAGCAAAGCACAAAACACAAGCTGGAAGAATAAAAAAAAATCACCCTTTCAGTGGAACACATGCATATTCATACAATTAGTAAACAGGGATTTGGGGATTGGGGGTTGTTTGACGGTGTTTGTGTGCAGATGATTGGACTGTGAATTTGGGTGTGAATTCTGTTTGAGGAAAAGACAGATGTGTGCTCAGCCACCAAGACAGTAAATTCAGCGGGACCTGCTTTTTGAAAGCCCCCCACAGCTATTCAAACAGATTAATGGCAACAAACAGCCAGGCAACAAACCACAATAAAACACTGACAGTGGAGGGTCGCCAACTGACCGATGGCAACCAGCGATTTGTGTTGTAGGATGCACTGCAGTGAATGGGAGGTTCACGCGAGAAAAAGGAAGATTTTATACTTTGTACGTGTGTGTTTCTGTGTGTAGAATTAGGGTTGAGAGAGGTCTCTGGCATGAGTAGGTGGTGAAATGCCCCAACCCCCGCGATACGTGATGATCTGAGGAGGAAGTGGGAAGTGGCTGATCCGGTCCCTGTTATTAGTCGAGCTCTGTTAGACCATGTAATAGCCTCACAGCGCAACAGGGAGTCGCTGTTCCAAGAGCCGACTCTGCCCAGTATGACATCCTGATATGGAAGATATTCGTAACAGTGCTACAGCAAAACTTGCAGGATGGCTGTGTACAGGTGTGTGTGTGTGTGTATGTGTGTGCATGTGCGCGCGTGTGTGTGTGTGTGTGCACGTGTGCGTGCGTGTGTGTGTGTGTGTGTGTGTGGCTCGCTCCTCCGAGTGTTTGCATAAGTGCTGATTCTGCTCTTCCAAACCCTTCAACTCTGCATTTTTTCCCAGACTCTCCCCTCTCCACTGTGCCCTCATCTCCTCTCCTCTCCTCATCGCCACACAGCTTGCCTCCACACCCTTTGCCTCAATTCGTCACACATACCTTTTCATTACCCCTTCCTACCCTGCCAAAAAACAGTAAAAAAAAAAAAGAAGCTCCCCACCACCACCTCCCCTCACAGAGAGTTGCAGACAAAATAAGGTAGCCCGCATCAAGCAATACCCTTGTCTGAAAAAGTGGGCGTTTGACATTTATGAGATGGCCATGAACCTTGGTGATGGTGAAAGAAACTGCCGTGTGGATGGAGAAGAGTGTGAGAGTGGAAGCGGGTGATAAGAGCGAGAGAGACCTAATCTAAGAGCCAAGTGGAAGACAATTACTCAGGATGAGAAAAAAGCATGTAAAGGGGGGAAACTCACCCGACGAAGAACTGCTCTGGTCTACATGATCAAGTGTACCTTGAGGAGAAAATGGTTCTGTGTTAGTGAGGAAGGGAA
Organism: Scophthalmus maximus; assembly: GCF_022379125.1. Lineage (NCBI taxonomy): Eukaryota > Metazoa > Chordata > Actinopteri > Pleuronectiformes > Scophthalmidae > Scophthalmus > Scophthalmus maximus. The sequence goes on along the minus strand of NC_061531.1, from coordinate 13,654,014 downwards.
AAAAAAAATACAGACAGGATGTGTTTGAGTCATTCTTGGTCTGACCTGGCACTCAGGAGAGTGTCGACCCTTTTCTCTGGAAGGTACCTCACCGGTTTCTGGTACTTCTGATAACAAGAGGTTTCCAAATAACAGACGAGCATTATGGCTTTCAAAGATTACACTGGGAAATATCTATCCGCAGATCTTATGTTTGCACTTTAACAGACACTTAAAACTTACAACTCGGTGGAAGAAGCCTACTCAATGGACCTTCACACACACACACACACACACACACACACACACACACACACACACGCATACGCCTGTACATGCCCTCTGGACATTTATTGATATAATGCATTCCTTTGCCCCTTATCCTAACATTTACTTACCCTAACCTAGGCCTAGTTAAGTCTAACCAGTCAAAATGTCAAATTGCACAAAATGTCCTCACTCTGTAAGATCTAATAGTCTAAACTAATCTAGTCCTTAGAAAGATAGAAGTACAAGAACACACACACACACACACACACACACACACACACACACACACACACACACACACACACACACACACACACACACACACACACACACACACACACACAGAGCCAACTGCCCACACAGTGTGTGCATGCTCATGCGACCATACAGCATATTTAGCTAGGTAATAAAGCAGCATTGTTTAAACAGAGAAAATACAGCAAATGAATCAATACACAGTCCCCATGCCAGGGCATTTTATGTGGCATCTGTTTTCCATTCCTTTGCTGGGCACAAAGAGCTGGCCGGCTGCCTCGACACTGTGGCCAATCTCTCTCAGCCAGGGTTGAGGTATACAATCTGTATTGGGCTTCGTCTCATTCACGCTCAGAGCACCGTGGCTGAACACGCTGTTGTCTTTTTCCAGGAGTTTGAATGTATGTCTGTCAGAACAGGTGCGCGGCAAAGAGGAAAAGCAGCTGTTGAGCTTTACAGGAGATCTGTGATGCACATTAATGGTTTAATTTCTCCTGTCCTCTTTTGCCAAGATTACTTTCGTTGTTGTTCTGATCCACGGCCCTTATTGCCTCCCCTTTCTCTGCTTGCCTGCGTCCCCCCCTACCTCTTTTTCTGAGATCATTTGTCTCCCATCTCTCTCTCTCTCTCTCTTGATGTGCTCTTGTAATCTCTCTCTCTCTCTCTCTCTCTCTCTCTCTCTCTCTCATCCTTTGCTATTGTAGTACCACTGGGATCTCATTAAGCCACTAACTTCAAATGAATAAAACAAACTGCAAAGACAAATGAGGGATCTATATATTATGTAAAAAAAAAGCTGGGTTGTAATGAGTTTTCCTTTTCCCTGTTCTGACACCTTTCCCCCCTCTATTCCCTCTCTTCCCCTTTTTTGTTTGCCTCTGTCAATTCAATTAATTTCAAACAGACTTTATTGGCATGACAGAGGCATATTGATTGTGCCAAAGCTTTGCGAAAAAAGACGGGAAAAAAACCATGCTGCATTATATCTGCCTCTCCATGTCTCCCTCGCTTTCCAGCCTTCGCGTATCCTCACTCTCTCCCTGCCAGCGTGCAAACACTTCCGCCAGCAGAAAGCGCTAACTATCTCCTTTCTTGTTGTCCATCTTCCTCAGCCCCTCCTCTGTTTGGGTATTCTCCGTTTATGTCCATCTGTGCCCTGAAACAAAGATACTCTATTTGTCTTTCCCATTAGAGATGAAAAGACGCCAATATGAATGGATTGGAGGCTGTGTTGTCTACAGCTCTGCTTGTTTCTCCTCTGCACCCTGTTTCCCCCCCTTGGACTCTCTTCTCTCTGTTTGTCCAGTTGGGTGGGTGGGTGATTCACCATCTTTAGCAAGGTTCACTAGCATATCATTTGTTGCTGGATTGTTTGTCCTGGGTGATGAGAGAGCTGAAGCTCTGAAGATCTGGTGTTGCAAGCGTTGTCTTGGTTACACACGGATGAACTGGGCCAGAGCAGAGGTGTGCGATACGGAGACAAGATGATCTCTTATTATTTTAATCGATCGTCCTCAGGGGATGAGTACCACTCATCTGCCAGAAGTGACCAGTGCCCGGCCCTCCAGCGACTTCCACTGAGACCAAGAATCTGCAGATTTTCGATTGAGGAAGGGAGAAGGGGAGAGAGAGGAAACCGAGCGATGGGAGAAAAGCAAAAGAGAAAAAAAATAGAAGGATAAAAGAAATCTTGATTTTGTCTGAGAGAGTATTGATTTTTTTCCCTCTGGGTTGGCCATGTGCGCACAGCCTGTTATTAGTTTAGAAACAAAAAAAAGTGGAGAGAGTTGATGTGTGCGAGTTGGTGTGTTTGCGCGTGTGTGCGCGCTGCCTGTTTGCACTGCTGTTTGCATGTGATTTTGTTCTGTATGAGAGTTTATTTTGCCTGAGTGGAATCACATGTGTATGAGGTGTCAGAGTGCCCTGAGTTTGTTGTGTGTGTGTGTGTGTGTGTGTGTGTGTGTGTGTGTGCAGAGGTCTGGCTATTGGACTGGTGTATGGGTCTGCGTGCTCTGGAGCCCCTGGCTGGTTGGAGATGTTGGGATTAGAGGGAGATTAGAGCGGTGATTACACAATGTCTTCGCTCTAATGATCCCAACTGTTTGTTCATCTTATCAGCCACTCTGCACTGGATTCCACGAGTGCGGCTGATATGAGATAGCACACAGATTACACGCCACACACCCCAGCCTCCGCTCCCCCTACTCCGACCACCCAGCCACACCAATCCGACGGAGGACTGACCCAGGCAGAGTGGGCAAGCAAACCCTCGGGGAAAGAGAGAGAGAGAGAGACGGACATGTACTGAAGGAAATTCATAGAGGGAGAGGGTGACTTGCAGGGCTGACCCCTCGAGTGCACAGAAGCATTAGCCAGAGTGCTCATTGTTCACTGAGACAATACATTGACCCCCCCGGAGAGCCCTCGGTCTGCATTGCAATGTACCCACACAGCCACAGCATATTACAGAGGGAGCAGTGGGTGGACGTGGCGATAAGGTGTCCAAAGTACTCGATGTGGTGTGAGTGTACATTTTCTTGCTTATGGGGAGAGGTATGAGGTTATTAGTTTAGTGTGAGTGTGTGTGTGTGTGTGCGCGCCTTGTGTGTGTACTGTACATATTGCTCTGTTAAAGGAAAAGATTGTAGTTTGTCGTGCGGTGGCCTATGAAATAAAGGAGAGCATCAGATGTCGGGTGTGTGTGTTTTTAATAAAGTAAGGATGCGCAGATTTGTGTGCTCAAGTGTGTTTGCCAAAGTATGTGCACGTGAAAGAGACTAAAGTATGTGTGTATCAGCATGTGTGTGTGTGTGTGCACTTCTCTCCATGCCTGCATGCCACCCTGATCTCCCCATTACAAGGTCGATTAAGCCACTAATCCCCAAAATACACGCGTCCAACAGCACGACACTGGGAAAAAAAAAAAAAAAAATCTCTCCCAAGGAAAAAATGGCTGAATCTTTCCTTCCCTGTTGCTCAGAGCTTAAGCCACACACCGGTGCTGCGGGCCACAGAGCATGAGCACGGAAATGTGTTTTCCCTCCATAACCACACTGGCAAGGGGATTACCATGCACCCCAAACCCTGGAAAAGCAGCTACTTTTACACTTCTGTGGCCGCATGAGAAAAAAAAGGTTAATACACATGCAGCCACGGTGACACAGCAGCACAGAATTCAGGTACCAGGTATGAGAGTCAATGATTTTCTGGAGAGTTTTTTTCAATGGGCAGTTTGAGAAAACACAGGAAAATGATTCAAAAACGCTGATGTTGAGTTCATGGAAGAAAGATAGTTTACTTTTCTTCTTCTTCTTCTTCATTGTAGGGTGACATGTTTGTTGGATGCCTTTCTTTTTCCTCATGACTGCATGTTGAAAACCAGTAATTACTGTGGCTCCTACACATCCCTGTTGTCTTGCCCTGCTCTCAGGATAAGGTGGAGGAATCTGCATAACCATTAATTAGAGTGCTGAGGCTCTGTCAGGGAAATGTCCGGGGACATTGAGGTTGTCTTTATGTGTTGCTGCTTCAATTCTTCAGATGTGACGGATTCCTCCTTAAAAAATGGCATCTCATTGCATCATTATTTTTATTGTTCAAGGGAAAAGTTAGCTGACAACACATTTTGTTCTCAACCCGCACAAAAGTCTCGGCCAGGTTAAAGATCACATTTTTGATCTGCTGTGATGGATAGTGCAGCTGATCACTTAACTATGGCCAATAAAACTGAACTGTAACAAATACATCAAGTTGTAATGGTTGTAAGTGATTGAGTGAGATAATTAACTCATTCCCACGTTGTGAATGAAAAATGTAAAGTATAATTAATTTTCACAAGGAGGATATTACTTTGATTACAGAGATATAAATAGTGATACTGTTGACGTAAAAATGTTCCTGTCAGTTTTTTTGTGCTTCTGTGTTTGGTTTATATTTCTACAAGTAGAAAGAGGTGAAATTGAGTTCAAGTCTATTGAACAATAATGATCTCAAACTCACCTGCTATGTTAGCAATTCATGTCCGTGTTTTCTTTGGTCTGGAAACATAATGAAATAATCATATCATTATTCTCGGTAATATGTTTTGTACTTTCGATGATGGTCAGAGGAGTTTACTGAACAACTCAACCTCCATCTCTTCCTTACAGTAGCTAACACACAGTTCATAAAGTCCTCGTGTGCAGCAGTAGCACACATTATACTGCCCTTTTAATGTTTTTTTTCGATATATATATATATGTATATGTTCTGTGTAAATACTCTGGTCCTCTTGCAGCCGGTGGTCTTTCTACTTGCCAGTGGGATATAGATCTGTTCTGTTCTCCAAGGGTCCAGTTAACATGGCTGACCTCTATCTCTGCAGGTTGTGTGCTCTTAGAGATCTCCGTCTGAGCGTCTGTTGCTGGCGGACGTTTATTGCACCACCAGGAGCTGCCCAGGAGAGCTTCTGACGTGACCTCAGTCTAATTTGATTTTAATAAATCAGAATTCTTTTTCCTGGCGTCTAATGCATGCATTTATTTTTCTATCGAGGTAGCTGGAAATAACTTCTTACACTTCAATCATATTTTTGTAATCATATGCTATACCGTAATAGTATTAGATAAGATATTTGATCATGACGGGGAAGCACAGATTTACCAGTTTTGTGATAAATTGAAACCAACCATATGGATGGACATAAAACTAATTAGCATCAGGTTACTGAGATAATTAGCAAGAAGCAATGCGAGCACGGACAGTTCATTTGTCCTGCTTACTTATGGCCTGTGCGTGATTAGCCGTGTTAAGGGCACAGGCGATATATTGTTCCTGTACAGGCAAATCATTAATAATGACTATGCGTCACTGCTTCTAAATCTCTCATGAACTGGAAAGTTAGAAAATCCACCAGATGTTTAGAGACATTAAATCATTTGTAAATTATCCAACTTGCACCAAATGCACATCAGAATCCTTCTTGTTTTAATCCCCCTTTTTGACTTTTAAAATCTGGATCGACAGTGCTCAATGCTAAACAAAAAGGGCTACTTGACTTAAAGGGCGAATGTTAACGGTTCTTAATTTAAGCTAAATACCTGGTTTATCTTTGATTATTTTCTAATGAGAAACTAATATGTGTTTTTTAAAGATGTAACACAAGAGCTTAGGGTCGCTCGATTATAATCTCCCTGTCACTTGTGACATTGCATCTCCACCATCAAAACCCAGAAGAAACAAGAAAATACATGGCTCCACACTGCACACAATATTAGTCATAAAAACTAAAAAATAATGGGCACCAAGGAGAAGCTTTGAACCCACTCTGACAGATGAGCACAATGTTTGTATTCAGATAGAATTTATTCAAACGCTTTATGCATTTATTTCTCTGTGCTCTCAGGAAAATGTCTGCAGAGTCCAGGTGTTGCGTGCCGGTTTATGAGTATGTGTATGATTTTGTGTTTGCTGAAAGTATTATTTTTCAGTAGTGTAATTATATAGCGCACTTTGCAGAATGGTGCTGCTGCTCCAGGTGACCAATCAATGAGCAATGAGAGACCCAGAGACCTATAAGAGACTGACTGCAACCCACGACCCCTTCATCTCATTCCGGTCTTAATCACTGTGGTCCCACCGGGTGCCATGATGCATGCCTGGAAATGTTTGGGCCTGTTTGACTCAACAGGGGGTATGCACACCCCAGACCTCATCCTTCTTTCCCCCTCCTCCCTCTTCCACCGCCTGATGGAAGTGGAAGGCTGGAATTGAAGCCCAGAGCTGGACTGTAGTATACCTGGGGGGGCAAAGTGGTTCTATAAATGGAGAAGTGAAATGACTCATGAATTGCATTTTAACTTGCGGACAAAGTCTGCAGGTTAAAATGTCTACTTTCAAATGGTCAGGGTCAAACTGAGAATGGGAGGAGGATTCAATGAAATACTTAATGAAAACCATTGGTATCTCCTGCCTGCTAATTAAGTCAGGGCCAATGTTTAATTGCATTTTCAAAGGCTTTTCATTTGCTTGGTATATTTTCATTTTCTTGAAGCGGCATTGGGGGTAGACTGTAAATGCTGTTCCATCCTGTGTCATTTCTTATGCATGATTATTATTCAGCACTGGTTGTCCTCCGCTTTTAATCTTTCTAGTCGTTATGAATGTTTGGCCTTGGCACACACACACACACACACATACGCACACACACACACACACACACACACACACACACACACACACACACACACACACAAAGAAATCCACAATGGTCCAGTTAAGTCATTGTGGGTTTCCATTTGACTATTTAATAACCTGATTGTAGATTTGAAAAATTTGGACGGATGAAGTTGGTTGTTTGCTTGCCTGCATTATTGAGTGTAAATGTTAGGGTCAGATCGAATACATTTGTACTGAAAATATGATCAAAGTAAAAGCAGTTAACTTGTTGAGTGGGGAGAAATAAAGAGAAGAAGGGGAAAGAGACACATTTTAAGTGCCCAAGAAAAATTAAAAACATGAAATGTTAACAGTAATGGACCGCAGGCAGTTTTTAATAAACAGATTTAGAAACTTCCAACCTTTTGAGAGTGGAAAAGAAGAGAGCGAGCGAGAGGGAGAGAGGGAGGGATGATGATTGAAAGGTAGAGAGGGGAGGCATGAATGGAGTGTGCTGCAGGAGCACATTAAGTGAACATTTCTTTAGTGTGTAGGTGTGTTATGTCCCTTTGTAAAACCTGCCCTCGCTTCTATAGCAACACGCCTCTGTGGCTCGATGCAGCGACGCGTAAACTCGGCTCCGCACGCGTTCCGGCGGTCGCCATCCTCAAGTGTTCCCACACTCCTTCACTTAACAGGAATAATAACACTCCATTTTGCTTGATTTCATGTTGTCATTTCCATCTCACGCGGGGAGTGCATACACAAGAGGTATAGTAATAAGTTCTCAAATTCACTCGCACGCATTTACCTTTGCAAACATTTGGGGAAGAATAAAAAAAACCTTTTCTGAAACAGAGAAAATCTCTGCACTCCCTCTGTGTTATGAAAAATCTCTTCCCCTCAGGCGGCAGTATGCTGATTTTAAAGGTCTGTTAAGTAATCTATGACCTCTATTGGCAACCATCAGGAATTGCAACAACATTAATAGAGCTCATCTCCTCCCACACAGCCAACGCCCCCCCTCCACCCCATCCCAGCTGCTCCCGCTCCCTTGATCCCCGGTGGTCTCTAACTGAAACAAACAATGAAGCCATATATTCACAAGTGAGATGAATAAGGTGGCTAATTAGACCAGAGACCCAACAGAAATGGCCTGTAAAAAAGGTAATGCATCACCATGCAAAATACAAAACACTGCAATAACAATACTGCTGTGTCATTTGCTTTCTTGGCTTGAGCACAAGGCTTTTGAGCCTCTGTGGCTGAACTGGTGAAACGCTGCTCGCCTGCTTGAAGCACTGTCCTCCATCATTTAGCAAAGCGTTAGAAGTGCTCCCCTTTCCAGAGAACGTATCAACCGAGTGTGCGTTTGAAAGTGAGGTTTAAAAGCCAGAGATCACAAAACCAAAGGACATAATCACTGAGTCGTTTGTATTGATCCCCTCTGTTGTTATACCATGGATGCACTGTGGCAGTGAAACTGATCATGTTGCTCCTTGAGAATGTGTCACAATCCAGTGTCTCATGGAAAGAATTAAGAAAACCCTTGCTGCAACATGCTCAGCTGTGATGCACTGCGACTGCTTAAACATCAGCGCACTGTGCTTGTTTATACTTAAAAAACAACTCGCGGAGCGGTGGATGTTTTTTCAGCCGAGCTGTCAAATGAATTTCCTGAGATTCAGCCATTAGACAGCTTGCATGTTAAGCTGCTGCATGTTTGGTCCCCCCACCACATGGTCAGTACCGCGCCTTGAATGTGGAATATGACAACGATTTAAGAAATGCATTGTCTCCATGTGGCAGATGGGCAGATCGTACATACAAACCCTCCCGTCTCCTGAGCTTACACTAACACTTACACTGCGAGTTATTTTTGCTTCTGTGTAAATTTGAATCTTCAGGTAAGGAGGATGGGGGTGGAGGTGGAGGGGGCGGGTTGACTGAATGTAACTTTGAGCAGGGAAGGTTCTGATAAAGTCTCGAAACTCTTCCTAGGCTTCAACGTTTACCCCAAGACACGTCTTCTCGGATTAATTTACGGCTTGGCAATTAAAAAACTATTACAAGGCTCAGTACAACTTCCACTTTTAAATGCCCACATTTGTTGAAGAAGACAAACAAAGTCAGTTGATTCAGTGAACAGCTGTGAAAGGACCCATAAGCACTACTGTATGTCCCATTTTGGCACCCAACACCTGTTTTTCTTCCCAAAATGAAATAATTCTTCTGCTGAAACATTGTCTCTCAGAATTACAAAAATACCTCACTAGAACAGACCAAGTTTACTTTGAATCCATGCTGCCAGGGAAAATAAACTGCTCTGTGGCATCTGTTATAAGCCTATACTTGCCAGAATTATATCACTACTGTCCATATGGTCACTGCCACCCAGAAGTTTCATTAAATAAAATAAAAAATATATCTTTCTCTGACTGTATTTTGTTAATGAATTGGATATTCATTAATGGTGAGTGAGCCGACGGGACAGGGCAAGCGAGAGGCGAAAAAGAAAAGGCTGGTAATGAAGGAAAAGTGTAAAAAGCTCAGAGTGTACTTATTGAGTGAAGTATGTGTGAAAATTGAGTCTGAAAGCTTTGTCTGTGGCTGGCAGATGTGGTGAAAGGCCGGCTTGTTCGCCATACTAATCTGTTTTTGGGGCCATGTCACAGCCTGAATGTGGGAGAAAAAAATATGAAGCTCTTGTACTGTCATAAGATAGACTTGTTGTTTTTTTTAACTGTGTGCACCTCTGCAATAGGATGATCAAATGATACGTTCGGCTGCAGTAAGTACAGCCCTTTTACGAACACACTAAAATGAACCAATGCGTGAATTGGCTTGTAACTGCAGCACACACACACACGAACACACACAACAAAAAGATTGCATCACGTTCGTCTACGTGCCAGTTCTTTAGGGAGTGCAGAAAGGTCAGGTTCATTTTCAGTGTTAAGTGCTTCTCTTTTCATCCTCTCCTGTCACAGCTCTGCCAGCACAGGATAGACATCTCCATATCCCCTGCTGATATGGAGAGTTCTATCTTATTTTGTTCATTAAGGCAGAGTAAAGCTGAAAGGGAAAGCGAGGGAGATATACACTGCCACACGTATTAAGAATGTGATCAAACAGCTTCAGGTGACCGTACAATGAAAGGTTTAGATGCATTAGGATTTTCTGTTTATCGAAATGTCTGTGCCTGTTGTTATTATTATTATTTAATATTAAAATTGTTATTATTATATCCCTTAGGGAATTCCAGTGCATGTTGGTTCCCTGTCAATTAAATGCATAACAATCGAGACAAGCTCACCTCCAATGGCCCTCTCTTGCAAGCACAGCACCCCCCCCCCCCCCCCCCCCCCCAGTAATCAATTCTCAATGGTAGACTTCAGTAAGCTCATTAGGCTCTCACTTGGCACCAACTCCATTACGCTAGCATAATTACCACAGTTCTGCCTTCTTCCCCCTCTCTGAAAGAAACACCTTCATTCTGGGCTTGACAGTGATTATTGTTTTGATACATCACTTGTGGAACTGAGTGCTGAAAACATTCTTTACATTGCTCTATGGCGTATATACACGCTGTGTGCTCGTGTACTTTGATTAGCCGCATACAATAGATGTATTACATTTGCACACTGTTTGCAAGGAACATGTACAGGTCTGTTTTAGATCTTGTGGTTTTTATTTCCCTCCACTGTGTAGATTATGTCCTTGTTCATGTTCACTGCACATGTCTGATGTGCCTGTCTGATGTTCGTCAGGTTTTCCACCGTGCATAAAGTACAGATATTTATTTGATTTAATTATGTTCTGCTGCTGTTGCATATGCAATTTTTGCCTGGTTGTATGCTCACATGAAAGTGTGCATTTGTTTTCTACTTCTGCTGCTGGTGTGTGTGTGTGCTGCGTGAAAATTATGCATGTGTGAATAAATGTGCAGATGGGATTCGGGTGGCTAGAACGGGGAAGGCTGCAGTGGGAGTAGCAGCCACGCTTTGCCTGTCTTTCCTCACAGGCGGTGCAAAGGAAGTGTAACATGACATGAAGATAATTAAAAAAAGTAGATCCGTATATATTAAAAACAGCAAGGCACACTGTAGGAGGACTGGGGCAGGGATCATTAGGATGCTGTCCATAATGTAAACTTAAACCGGGCCTTAGCCAACCGCCCTGAAGGCAGATCAAGCCACTCGGAGAGCTGATATTTCATTACTCCAGTCTGGAGGGACTGAGTGCACCCCCGCCCCTCATCACCCTCGCCCCGCACCAGCTCCCTGGCTTGATCTGTACCTACCTCATGGGGAGTTGGAGTCGCCCTGTGGGAGCGTAGCCCATTCTGTGCAGCTCCACATTGGACCCTGGACTGGAAAATGACATTTTCAATCCTGCCCACACATGTTAGGATGACTCAACAAGCACTTAGCGCTTGATTCTCGTAGATGCTACCTCTCTGAACATGTAAAATGAAATGCTAGGCCTACTGCTTGACAGGAGAATAAAACACATTACCCATGCCAGTTGCTATGAATATCTGAACACCAAATTGCTGCGAGGTAGATGTTATTAATTTTAGACCTGAAATCACATGAGAGAGACACAGGCATGTGCTGGGGAAAAAAAAAAAAGAAAAAGGGAAAAAAGCTACAGCATTTTGTCAATGCATATGTGTCTGTCTTGCACATGTGCTGCTGTGAGTTAACTACCATTGTGCTCCCATGGCGTTAACAATCACCTGCCATCATTCTCTACATAGACAACTTCCTACTATATGCATCTTTGCACCTCTATGTGCCTGCATTTCCTGAAGTGGACCGTTTACATCGCAGGCCCTGGCCACTCCGAGAGCATAGGAATTGCCATGATAACAGCTGTAGCAACAGACTATATGATCTAATAGGAGCCCAGTGGCTCGAAGGTGAATATATTTCTTGAGGGGATGATTAAATGAGAACATTGCAGAGGAGGTGATGGATGAAAAGAGATAGAAATGTGCTGGGAAGGAGTGGGAAGGCAGCAGAGTGAGGGAGAGGGAAAGGCAGAAAGAAGAGAAAATTAGCAGGTGGGAGTAGGAGAGCTGAAATAAGAGGGGGAAAAAAGAGAGGGTGAGGTGGACTGAAAGTAACAGACAGACCATGGAGCAGAAGGGGTGAAGGAGGGGAGAAATCCGTTTGCTGAGCTGATAAGGTGCAAGAATATTAGCTGTTTCATTACACAGAGCAAGAGATCCTGAATCTTCACACACAGCAAAGAGCTCTGGCTTGCGAAATAACCAAAGACCTGAGCTGTCCATTTGACTCTAATCTCCCCGTCCATTCACAGTGGAGGCAGGGTCACATCACAGTGGTGAGCAGGCATGACCGTCTCTGTGCGTTGAGCTGTCTGTGATATTTGCGGACTATTTTGGAAAAGATGAAATATTGTTCTGTGCAAGCAGTGTGCTCTAGGTAATGTAAATTTCATCATACAAGAATTCCCTGAGAGACGAGTGTGCCCAAAGTGTTCCTCGCATGTCGATAAACGGGGGCAGGGATTTTGTAGTGAAAGTCGGAGAAGGTGTGGTTTTTGCGGGTGTGTCTGTGTGTGCGTGTGTTTCCATTTTTACTGTATCTACGAGAGAGCGCTAAAGAGCGAGAGCCGCAGGTGACTTCATCAGTCAGAAAGACGAGTGGGTTCCGTCAGTGTGACGGCCTCGTCAGCGGCCCATATTAAACACATTAAACACTGGGCCGAGCTCCTCATTAATCAGCCCAGAGGGATGACAGCCAGCTCTGCTATCGGCCCCATACATCCACGCATGCCCAGGCCTGTCTGGGCCCCAGGTAATATACCTTTTCCGCAGATAACGCCATGATAGATCGACTGCGGCCACTCTGATTGGGGCTTGCTAGTGTAATAACACATTGTCTGGCTTTATCAGAGGATCCCATTGAGCAGTCATGGCATATCAGCTTTTTAACAGCTTCATGATTCAACCGTTTTTTGACTGGACAGGAGCCTCTTGATGTTTGTGTCAGCTGATTTAGTGATAGACCTATAAGGTGAGACAGGTATTCTAAAGGTACCGTCCACTCATAATTTTCATGTCTATGCCCCCCTTGGAGAGAATAATGACAACCTGTATGCAACCTGTCACATTAATTTGAACACTCTTATTAACCCTTCAAGAGACCCGCTACCAGCTTGGGAGGTGTGATTGATTAATTCTCACCCTTTCCTGCAGTTCATGCGATGTCGGTTGTTTTTGGTTGGATATCCCACTATGCTTGGACTGGGTGTGTGTGTGTGTGTTTGTGTGTTTTTTTTAAGGTGGAGACATGAAAACACCAGAAGTCATTGTTTACTAACAGAAAAAAATAATTAAAAAAATTAACTTTCAAGCACTCATTATCAGGCGTCTCCAAAAGCAATCTTTTTTTAATTTGCATTATGAATTCAATTGATTTCTAATTACACGGCCTACCCGAAGGGTGACTTTTAATCATCCTTGGTCATTAATACTACTCCTCCTGTATACCACACACCAAGCTGATCAGCCACAAAAACTGGCACCTCATCCATAATCAACTGTTCTCCATTTTGTCCTACCAGCAGACCAATCCTACCAAAAAAAGGAAGGGAATAAAGGGGGAAAAAAAGCCTCTCCAAAAGGTGTATTTGGCCGATAGCGAGCAATGTGCAAATCACACCAATAATTGCTGTAGTTAGTGCTTCAACTTGATTAATGTGGCTTCGTTAAGGGAACACGCAATGGTGTTGCGCAGTTAAATCAGTTGGGATGCAGAGTATTGTCCATGTCCAGGGGTAGATGGGGTTTTTTTTCTGCACCACTAGGTGTCTCTCTTCGGATAAGCTAGAGTCTGGGGTTGGAGCCGACAGAGGGGCCGAGAGAGGTCAGACCCAGAGAACAAGGTGGAGCGGAAGAAGAGGGGAGGGGAGAAGAAAGAAGCAGGGGCAACTCCACTGGGTCCTCTGCTTCTCTTTATTCGCTTGTTTGTACACAGACGTGACTGTATGCTCTGCTGCCAGGAGAACCTTAAAGGCTTTGGTCCTCGCAGTCGAACTGTGTTTGTTGTTTTTCAGAACAATGGGTTTAGGTGCACTCTTCTCACCTACAGTATTTGCCTCAACTCATCTGTGATGTAAAATGCAGAATGCGTAACAGTTGCCTTTGAGTTCTGCAGAGATGCAGTGTTTCTTAAATTCCTAAAGCCAGTGAATGAAATGTCGTCTATTCATTTACCCGGCAAGTACTTTGTGTTTGTTATTTATCTTCCTTTTTCACCTCTCTAGGCCTTTCGTTCTGCCAAATGCTCATTCTATTTCCCTTCCCTTCTGGTTTTGTACAGATATGCTGCTCTGCATTTCCATTCCTTGTCCTTACTTCTTTTTAAGAGGAACGCACACATTTCCTCCATGCGCTCTTATTGTCTGCTCTTCTATTCCCTTGTATCCAATGCAATCCTGCGCTACAGAGGTTATCTTATTGTTTTACTGTGGGGTCAGAAGTGTAGCAGAATGTTCGCCCAACGGGCAGCTTATTAACTACACCGTAAGACTAGATCCCAGCAAATCCCACTGAAACTGCATGCATAACATATTTGAGTTCAGTGAAATACTGGACGAATGAATAGGGAGTGAAAACTAAGGCACAGAAATATCCATAGGCTTTCTGTCAACTCTTCAGGGACGTGCAGAGGATGTTAGAGGAGCAGGGGGGAGCAATAATTAAATAAATGATGAAGATTTTGTAGTAACAACGAGATCATTCACTCCACCCACCCACATACAAGGAATTACGTCAGTGACCAGATGAGAGAGTCGGTGATCTTGTCATTGTACAATATCGGCTACAAATTAGAGCAATTTTTTGGCAATTTTTCACGGCTTTTATTATGTGCACCTCGGAAAAAATTACTGAGGTCCTGACATTGTGGACCTCATAGCTGGCTATGGGGGTGGTTTAGCCACATATCTGATGTCTGCCTCAAAGCTCATCGCGCCCAACTGACTCACACTGAGCGTGTGTGTTGTGTCGCAGTGCTCAATGCTGGCAGGAAACAAGGAGGGGGGGTAGAGGGCATCGCCCTGGGGCACCAATCTCTTGACCTGACATTTTTATTTTGGGGTTTTCACTTTTTGGGGGGATATTTATTGGCAGCTAGGGCAGGCTGCGTGCAAACAGAGATGTAATTTATTTATTTAAAAAAGAAGAAGAAGAAAAAGCCCCTTTCCTTGGGAATCAAAAAGGCATAGAGAGTGGGAGGAAAGGGATTGTGGGAACAAGAGAGTAAAATTGTTTTAGGTCACGGAAATGAACTATGCAGGGTTTTTTCTAGTGGTTGTTTGTGTCATTCTGCACACGTTTGTGACTTTTTCCTTTTCATGTTTGCAAAGAGAGGGGAGCTGTGCAGCCAGTTTCTCTCGCCAGCTTGTAATCAGCAGGCATGTCAGTAAACACTGGTAATAGGGGTGGACACTCTCCCTTCTCACCCAAGACCCCTGCAGTTGCTAATTGGGATAAATGCAACTTCATGCTTCATTTAGCCCCACGCTCTCTATTCCACTCTGTCTCTTCCCTTGCCGTTTTCTTCTTCCTCCTCCAATGCTTCTACTTTAACCCCGTCTTTCCTCTCCACTCTGTCTCCCGTTGCACTCTTTGCGTCTTCCCCTCCGTGCTTGTTAATGGCTTCCCGGCTCATTGATGCCCCAGATGTTTTTTATAATCAAAACATGAGAAACGGCAGAGTGGACACGATGCCGTCTCCTCCACCACGGTTGATTTGAAACGAGCTGTTTGTTGTGTTTAACATGGGCACAAGACAAACACTGTATTGTGTAAAGAATCAGATATGAGATACTGTCAACAACTGTTAATACGGCTTCCTTGTTTTTTCTTTAATTGGTGTAAGCCGCCTCGCAACAGAGATACATCAAACCCAAAGTTCCTGCATATATGCATACTTCATGTACCTTAGAGTAAAGAAATAACTAGTTGATTTGATATTGTTCATTATGATTTATTATTTTGTTGCTGCCTTCCACCCATGCTCTGCGTATATATGATGGTGTAATGTATTCATGGGTCTTGCTGCACCATCATTGCTTTTGTGATGTAATCTCTTTTCCCTTGGCTAGGACCCCACCTGTGGGAGAAATAGAGAGAGAGAGAGCTGTAAGTGCTTGTGTGATGTAAAATGCCTAATTTGGGGGGTGATTGATGGTTTAATATTGCAGCCTGCAACCTTGCTGCCCCCACCTACCCAATGAAGCTGCAGGCAAGCACGAAACCATAGCACTGTGTGTGTATAATGTCACTTTCTATTCTCACATTCAAACCCAGCTGGTGGAATTAAACCAATTCTGAGTTTGTTTTGGTGTGTGTGTGTTTGAAATTGTTTGTGTGTGTGTGCATTATGGGCGTGCTGGAGCTTTTCTACTATCCCGGCACAGCTAAAATCCACTTAGATATATTGACTGTGGTCTAGAGTCAGTGGTCAGTTATTGCAGCCATTTCTATTTTCCTCATTTTAACCAATCTTCTCTCATCTCCCCTGTCTCCTCTGTTTTCCGTGTCACTCATTACTGCTCCCTTAATGTCATAAATACACTCAACCCTTCTTCCCTCGCTGTCTTCCTGTGTCTCTCCCGTTTTCTCATCTGCTTGCTTTGCTATGATTCATGTATTTTGTTTTACTTGTGTTTTGAACTTTTGCAAACTGTCCTGCAAATGAGTTTCATAATTAAAAATGTTCTGGTCATTATTGAACCTATATTACTTTAATATAAGAGAATCCTCTCTGCAAAAAACCTATGGTTTTAGCTCATTTGCTCAAATGTTGGAGCGACACAAAACCTCTCAGGAAGGATGTTGGTGTGCATGTTTGGGTCTGTGGGACTTCGACGAGTGACTGACTTATCCTGAACAGTCAATGTTTCTGTAATTTTAAGCAATTTTAACCACATCGTTCTGCCGATAGGGGCACTGGATCGGAAAGTGCTCACATGGATCATTTTGTGAGTAAATGACCTACAACATACTTAACTGTGTAGTTTGGCTATATGTGTCTAAACCACATTATTTCATCACGATCACCCAAACAATTAGAGATTTACAGATTTTTTAATGAGTCAGCACCAGGTGTTGCTGTGCTATACCCCAAGTTTAGCTACTGGAATCATGTTTAGGACACAAAAAAGTGGGACCACTGAATTCTGACGGCCAACTACTGTACAAGATGTCTGCTGCTAACTGAGTGGATCAGTGGAGACGGCACTGTGAGACAGCAGGCGGCTCAGGATTGTCGTGTACGTGAAGG
The DNA here is from genome assembly GCF_022379125.1 of Scophthalmus maximus. NCBI lineage: Eukaryota > Metazoa > Chordata > Actinopteri > Pleuronectiformes > Scophthalmidae > Scophthalmus > Scophthalmus maximus. Next base: position 13,637,050 of record NC_061531.1, on the reverse strand, counting down.
TTAAATGTTTAACTTCATTCAAAAAAAAGGGCAATCTTTGCCTGGAGTGATTTGTCAAAAACTGAGGAATGGGGTAGGCCACGAAGTCTTATCTTTGCCTGATGTGAAAGAATATCTGTGCAGGGCGAAAAATAATTGTTTCTGGGTCTCCTTTTATGTATGACCCTCACCACCAAACACAAAATGAAGTGCTTCTTCTCTGGCAGTCATGCAAATTCCTAGAGAAAATGGTGGGTTGCTTATTTAATCAAGGCTTGCTAATAGGCAAAGTTTGCCAAAGCCCATGAGTGTTGGCATGTCACAACAACAAACAAGAAATGCCAAAGGACGTGATGCATGATCAGATCTTCGTGGTAATGCAAATTATGAAAGGTCTGTTTTAGTACGTCTTAAAGACTTTTGCTTCCTAAATTAGTTGACTGTTTTTGGGCTATAGCCTTTCATTTCCCCCACAGGTTTCCAGCTCTGCGTCTTGACTGGCTGACCTCCCTCTCATCAATCCAGGCATCGTGCATAAATAGATGATATTCGAGGAGTAAATTATTATCAGTAACAGTGTCAAAGGTGAGACAAAGTGCCTTTAGATCCTTCTGGATGTGTTCATCACCGCGTCAATGTTGTCGATCTGTATTCTATACAGTTCTCAGCGGGGGAAATGAATCATGGCACTATGCCTGTGAGTCCTTTAGCTGTGCAGAAACTATGGTGTCATTATGTTGATATTTTGTTTACTATCAGCCACAAGGAACAACTGCTCACAGTGATATGTAAAACGCCAGGCAGTCTGGACAAGCGCGAAGAAACACACCGAGGATACTTTTTCTGAATTTGAAATGCACACGCACACACTCCAATATGCATGCGTGTGGACACAGTCTCAAATGGTTCTTGTGCTAATATGTTTTTAATGTCTTTGGGAAGCAGTCGACATCTCTAATTTGTTTTTGTCTAAGCTGTGTGCTTATGGGATGGGGGGACATCAAAGCAGCAAAAATAGCATTTCTCATTAACCAGCCTTTCCCTCTCATTTGTTTTCCTCGTTCTCACTTGCCAGTTTGTCCACATGAGTGTTTTTTTAGGCACAGCTTGTGAAGTTTTGGGGACGAGATGCTGGAGAAAAGATAATGGGCCGATGCGTGGTGTACATTTACTGCTTCTTATATTTGGTCCTCAAGCAGGCCTTCATCAGGAACTCATCATCATTTGAATTATCAATTGCAAAAAAGCCTGCGTCAAACCCAGTAACATAATGGTAATGAAATAGCCACTTAAGTTGTTCAAACTGACAATTCATAGCTTATATGAATAATGTTTGAGAGCAAACAGAAATAACAGATTGCAGCAAGTGGTTTGATAAATGAGGTCTGACTTTTGCAACAAAATAAATTACCAAGGTTTTTACCAAGTTCCCTTAAACTACTTTTTTACTTTAACTATTAAAGAGAGATCCAACTTTTTACATCAACTGAAAGTGTCTCTGTTTATTTATGTAAATTAGAAAAGAGGGCTGAGGAACTTCATTCAAAAACCAAAATGTCTGCCGGACATTCCGGAGAATACAGGCTTCAGGCACTTCTGCATTGGCTTCATTTTCCGGACTCTGTTGCTACGTCCATTTTTATTTGCAGTCGATGGTTGGAACCATTGGCTTTGCATTATTTTGACAAATAAAGCATCATGAATGTAGCACATCCCTTGTGCGATGATAAGTTAATACAACTTCTTTTTGCTGTCGCTGGAGTGGCAGTGCAGCCTCTGACATTTAAGCAACAGATTTGAGCTCTTGTGTGTTCTGAATGAGGCATACAAATGAGTAGCTGTATTCCGATCCTTGTAATGGCACCACAATGTGGGGATTTGTGTCTGTGACTCAGTGAGCTGAAAGTTAATGGCTTCATCGGTCACTTTGGGCATTTCAGATGCACAAGTGGCCAAAGAAAGAAAAAGGGAAGGTACGGTACAGTAAGGTTCATGCGCAAACATTTAAGTTATTTTGAGTCCAATTCATTACTATAATGTCAAGACGAATAGATCTGCCTTTGCTTCTTTCCGTGCGTGCTGATACTGTAGGTTAACTGTCTCTCATTACAGCGACACAGTAGCCCTGTAAATGTTAAGCGGTGTGAGTGAGGATTCATCAGTTTGTGATTTGTGTGGGTGAACCAGATTTCACCTCTGCTACACAAAACAACGTCGTCGTTGTTGTTGTTTTGAAATAAAAATATTTTTCTCGAACAAAACAGTGAGGTGAGGCGAGAGCTGCGTTTAACTGGCTGATTTAGCTCATGATGAATAGCATCTCCCTCCACAAGCTATTACAGTGTTATTATTCAGCTCGTTATGACAGTTTCGTGTCACGGTTCTATTTATTCTCCATTTGTCCTGTCCCTGCTGCACCGTCATAGAGAGGTGGATCCAGCCTACAGAATTTGCCACACCATTTAAGAGACTCAACTTAAAAAATTCCCCATACAGCTTTAAATGCCTAATACTCGTTGACTGTAAGCTTGTTAACAGGAACATATTTCCTCCTCATGGATCATTGGTCTTGCAGGGTGTCGTCTCGCAAAGTTGAACTTCATTCGGATTAACTGGTTCTGTTTGACCACCTCGTCTGAAACATTTGTGAATTAATCAGGATGGAATAATTGGTGATTGCTATTGTACTAGAATTGAGCTTTAATTGATTTATTTTACAATTTCAATACAATTGAAGTCGACCAGTGGAGTTTTAGCTTCAGTAAAATTGTGTTTGCTCAGAACCAAGAATATGTGCAAATATTTACCAGTTTAAAATGAGCTGCTGGTTTGCTTGAGATTGAAAAACATTTAACTCTAAGCCTGCTCGTGAGTGACTATCAGTATGGCCAAATGTTGTTGCTGGAAAATAGTTAGTTCCAAAAGATATGATTTTGGCCTAAATTTCTGGATTGGATTGGTTTTGGTTTCTATTGTAATGGCACAGACTAGTCCATCCCTTCAGTGGTGCCAGTGGATATTCATTTTAATGACTTTTAAGCCTGTTTGTTTAATTTTTAGCATCTATTCCCCCCGATATTAGTATATTTTTTAGCACAAATGTTGCTCATTTTAATCATATAGATAACCAAGTGTCTTCTGTGTTTTCACTGAGCAGGTTACAATCAATTCTGACGTGCCTCCGAAACATCAGTGTGAGATGAGGAGCGTCGCACTGATGTTGTAACGGAACAGGATAATCATCCCCAGCCATAACAGAATACATTATTCTTAGCCACTTCATGTTGCTGTGGAAACTGTTTAAGAGTCAGGAGGTCTGCCAAGGGTGTGCAGATAAACATGTCATTGTGTGTGTGTGTGTGTGTGTGTGTGTGTGTGTGTGTGTATGAGTGTGTGGCTTGGCATACTATGTATTTTATCAATTGAAATGTCTCAGTCCCCGGCAACAATGCATGTTTGATGGATTCATTTGAATTCATGGTGGGTCAGAACGAAATGTAAAAGTAAACGTGGGAGGGGAGGCTGGTGACGGCGGAGACAGATGCACTAAGAGTGCCGTCAGTCTGGATCAGAAGAAAGAGATGAAGACACCTACAGTAAATGGAGAGAAACGTGTACGAGGCATTGTGTGACATGTATGTACAGTACATCTATTTGTTATGGGGGCGTGTATAAAACCCTCTCAGTGAAGTGTGAGGCTCTGTTAATGAAGGTGTGAGAGTGTTGGTCATGGATCTAGGACACACACACACTTACACACACACACACACACACACGCACACGCACACTGTGCACTCTCTCTCCAGGCTCATATCATTACCCGTCATTACACCCCCCATTTGGCATCAGCCGGCCAGATCGATCACGGCCGATAACTCTGTCTCACTCCAGGCCAGCCTATCTATCTCTATCCCACCCCCTCTCATATCTTACTTTCCCTATATCTCTCTTTTTTCACACCATATCTACTCTCTCCGTCTCAACCCCCTCACACAACTCCTACAAACTGTATCACTTTCAAAATGACTTAAATCATCCACCTACCCGATCCTCCTTTGCTCTTTAGCTTTGCTCTCTCCAAAGTATCTCTTCATCTCCTGTCGACCAAATCTCGCTATCTAACACTCACTAATCTCCCGCTGACTCCTCTGTACCATATTTCCCTAACTCGCATCTCTAGCTTTTACCTCTGTGACGGGCATATCAATCACCTTGCATTTCCATTTGTCGCTGACCGGCATTTCAGCTTGACTTTAATACGCCTCTTCTTTTTTCCACTGTACCCTCTCACAGCCTTTCATCTTCCTTTCAGTCTCTGTCACCCGTCTTGCTCTCACTCGTGCAGCCCAGTCACACCAGCTGTGTCTTTGCTCATGACAAACTGTCGCTTCCTCTTTCCTTTCCTCCTCCTTCTCCTCCACCAACTCCTTGTACGCCTCCTCCTCCTCATCCTCCTCCTCCTCCTCCTTTTCTCTGTAAAGTGTAAGTGGTGCTTACATTAAGACTTCAAAGCTCAAGGCTGGGCTCAACAGTCACTTAGAAAAGTGTGTGTGTGTGTGTGTGTGTGTGTGTGTGTGTGTGTGTGTGTGTGTGTGTGTGTGTGTGTGTGTGTGTGTGTGTGTGTGTGTGTGTGTGTGTGTGTGTGTGTGTGTGTGTGTGTGTGTGTGTGTGTGTGTGTGTGTGTGTGTGTGTGTGTGTGTGTGTGTGTGTGTGTGTGCATACTGTTTGTGTGTAAAAGTGTGAGAAAGCAAGTGACTGACAGATGCGATGAACACTTGAAGAAACAGAAAAACCAAAACCCAGTCTCATTCATGCTGGTCTTATTTTATAACTTGCCTGAAAAGGAGGAGAGCGATCAGCTGCTTTTCATCTCCTTCTTCTTCAGTCACTCTCTTTGCTCGCATCTCTTGATCTAATGATTCTCTCGCTTGTGTATGTTCCACATTGATTCTAATTCAATTTGGATGGAACAAGTCTTTCAGACCATTGTCTGCAGCGAGTGCCCCAGATGGATTTTTGAGCCTCTTCTGCTGGGGCCTATGAGATTTATGGGAGGAAGGCCACATTGGACAGAAGAGAGCAACAATCAATTTCCCAATAATTCCACATTTACACATTCTCATGCAAAGAGAGTAATAAAAAGAAGGACACAGAGGAGGGGAGTATAGCACATTGTATTGCAGAGGATAGAGGACCTCCCTCTCTTGGGAGGAAAAGAAATGGCATTGCAGGGAGAAATAAATCAATCCTATCGTATGAAACAAAGGCATAGGTGAGTTTTGATGAATTGTTAATTCACTTAACTCACTAATAACTCCAGACAAAGAAAATTGTCTTAGTTCTGTTTATCTATTTGCTATATTGGCCATTCATTTTACTGATTACAACATTTTTCAACTTTCTTTTCATTCACAGACTTTTTCCCCATTTACAGGCAGGTATGTCAATGGACACAAAGCATTCATGCACAAAGACATGTCACAAACGGACATTACACACAATTAATACTGATTAAAATGTTGTAACTATAGTATTCGTTGGCCAAGATTAAACCAAAATAAAGCCCAGATTGAAAAAACACTTATCTGTTCTTGAACATTTTGTAAGCCTGCCACTGCAGAGTCGGAGCCTCAGCTGTGGTTTCATTTGAATGCTATCATGCAGTCACACACAGCCTTTGTACAGTATATTCGCTTTGACATGGCTTGTTTTCATGCCCACTGTTGTGACATGGTTGCCACAGGGACATGGTTGCCCTGTGTGTGTGTGTGTGTTTGTATGCCTTTGTACAAGTATGCATGGGCGTGTTAAAGTACATTTGCGCCTGTCCTGAGGCGTATCGGTATACTGCACTTGTCTCACGTCAAAACAGTGGTGACTTGCCAGGCATGAGCTGTGTGGCGAGCAGTGGTTAATGTAAGCGGTGGTGAGCGCGGTCATATAAGGCACCTAAAAGGAGCACGGGCCTTTAGTGCAGCATCCCCTGGCCCCACAATATCCTTGGCCGTCTGTGGAGGCTATTGTTTCCTGGCTTTCCAGCTTTGAGCATCTGGCTGAGGTGTTCTCTGGAGAATGTGATATAAGCCCCAGACTCGCTCCCCGCAGGCCGTCTCACTGACAGGAGATCAGGCTACATCAGTATGTGTGAGAGGTACAACGGGATCTGAGGGATGGATCCTATTTCAGCTGATACAGCACACGGCGAGGGGGTTGCCAGAGTCTCAAACTTACTTTGTGGACCCCCGTGTGTATATATATATATATATATACATACATGTGTGTGCGTGTGCGTGTCTGTTTGGACACGTGTGTGCCAAGGTACATGTATCGTAAGTGGGTTTTAGAAAAAGGTGCAGAGAAAGATGGTTGGGAGTTGAGACTGTGTGTGTGTGTGTGTGTGTGTGTGTGTGTGTGTGTGTGTGTGTGTGTGTGTGTGTGTGTGTGTGTGTGTGTGTGTGTGTGTGTGTGTGTGTGTGTGTGTGTGTGTGTGTGTGTGTGTGTGTGTGTGTGTGTGTGAGAGAGATGGAAAATATGTTTGACCTGTTCACACCGATCTGTTTGTGTGGGAGTGCATTAACATCCATGTGGGCTGGAAGGGAGGCTGAATATGCAAAACAGTTGGAACAAAGGCTAATAAATCTGGAGCTGCTGTGCAAAAAGAAGGTACATTCCCTTGACTTTGGTTGAAGCCTAACAGACTTTGTTTGGAGGAGAAGCACAGGTTTATGTTATTCCTCGAGTAGTTTGGAACCATAGGGAGAGATTGTCAGTCTCAATGGAGAACTGACGGTGAATTCAAAACTACTTAGCCTTCACACATTTGTATTCCTTCTCTTTCAGAAGAGTTCATCTGTCACCATGTAAAATAAGCCCAAGTAGAGCCAAAGATAATGTAAAATTGTCTAACCAAAAACCTGATTAAACTGTAATAAATCCAAGCATGTTGCACAAGAACTGTCAGGGGAACGAGGTCGAATGGAAGGAAGGTGATTGTACTAATAATGAGAAGGAATCTGAGTGTGTGATGTAGACATGTGAGGGCATGGATTATTAATTCAAGGCACCAAATCAAGTCATTTGAGGGTACAAATTAGTAATGTGAGGGGATGGTTTGTTCTTGCAGGGCACAATGTGCTAATTTAGGGAATATATCATAGGTAAAAAAAAATCACCTTGCTCTGCATCATGTCATTGAAATTTTTCCCAGTGTCACTTTTGAAATATCTCGGAGGTCATGTTTTCTCCACTGTCCGTTTGTTAGTCAGGAGTGTTGTGCAAAAACAACAGAACAGATTTCCATGAAAGTTGTGTAGTAAGGATCTGACAAGAATCATTTTTTAAAAAGGTGACTGTTGGGTCTTGGTGGAGAAACGCGCTCTACTGAGTGCCATTCTAGTTATTACTGAAATATTTTCTTTGACATTCAGTTGAGGAATCTGAAAATCACTGATGCCATGTTTATATCTGTGTGAGCTACAAATGTCAGGGCTACCTTCCCTCTAAGAGACGGTGTGTACTAACTGTAATGTTTGCATCAATGTGCTCATGTGTGCTAGAATACATACAGCTGGCTGTAATAATTTGCGCGTGTGTGTGTGCGTGTGTGTGTGTGTGTGTGTGTGTGTGTGTGTGTGTGTGTGTGTGTGTGTGTGTGTGTGTGTGTGTGTGTGTGTGTGTGTGTGTGTGTGTGTGTGTGTGTGTGTGTGTGTGTGTGTGTGTGTGTGTGTGTGTGTGTGTGTGTGTGTGTGTGTGTGTGTGTGTCTTTTGTTTCAGTGTAGTGGAAAGTTGCTGGCAGTGAAGGGATTTGAAATGTGTGATTTTGAACTTCTTCATGTAAGAAGTCAGTTTGATCAATGTCTGCTGCAGCTCTCACTTGCTGGGGGCACAGTCAACCACTGATAGATGAATTCCTTAGTGTGAGTCCTTGGACTGATGTGTAGGTGTACAGTGAGGAAAAAGAGAACAAAGCAAATCACACTCTAAGTGTGTGTGTGTGTGTGTGTGTGTTTATCTTTTTGGAATGGAAACAGTGTGGATGTTGTATGCGTGAGCATCTGCATCTGTCTGTGTGTAATGTTCACAGATTGAATCATATATTCAAAGCCCCTAATTAGTATCGTCTTACATGTCAGCCTGTAGCAGCTAACAAAGACACCAATGAGTCTGTGGATTTTATCAGCCCGTCCAGCCACGGAGTCCGGCTGGCAGTCAGGCCCCAGTGCCCAGCCTGACTCTGGAGCCCAGCAGCCTGCAGATGAACCATGTGGATAAAACCTTTTAGAGCTCCAGCAATCCGATTAAGGCAGCTCTTTTTTTCTTCCTGCAGCACTGTTGATGCTGAGATAAGTGTTCTAGTGGGCTCCTCAAGATCAACTCTAAAAGTACTATTTCATTAAACCAAGAACTCAAATTTCTGAGTGGATCATTTTGGTTTCCCTTTGTACGTTTTGAGGAGGTGCGATGTCGTAGAGAAGCTCGCATACATGCGCACACCTAGACATGTAGCAGCAGGCGTCAAGATGTGAAATAATGATGCTGATAAAAGGCGATGAAGCTGCAGCTGACGGAGTGCGTGGTGCTTGATGAACAGGCACAAGAAAGATAGTTGTTTGTTTTTTTTACACTTTTGATATGCAGAAATATTGGGAATTATGAGTCTGTGCATGCCTACACTGTGTGTTTATGATTGTGCGGTTTCTCAAAGACAGGTACAACTTGAAAAGCCTCCATATTTATCTCCAAGTGTTTTGGCAGAGCGTCAGTGGGATGATGGATGATGTCTTCATCGGTGGCCAATTCTCTGAAGTTGTGGTTTGAGCGCTGGACTGAAAAACAAGATTACATTTAATGGACATTCACTCCCATCCAGGATTAACTGCAGGCTAAACACATACAGCTGCGCATAACATGACGTCCAACAAACCAATTCAGTAACCGTTTTTTAAAGAAATGGCTGAAAAAGACACAGACGCATAAAATTACTTACAACTTAAGTGAATGTCATTTTTACGTAATAATGAAGAGCTTAAACTGAACTGTAGGATAAATAGGATGAAATGTATTTATTCATCAGCTGGGCAATTTAAAAGAAAAAGAAATATGCAGAATTTTTTTTTTCAGGGAATACTGTGATTTCATTGTGACATTGTTTTGAACAGATGTGGAAAAAATGATGCTTTGATATTAATTTTCTCTTTAAGGTGGACATTTTTCTTGTTATGTTGGGACATTAGCAACATGACATTCTAATTTATAATAACAATTTATAATGGAATGCAGAAAGTCTCTCTTTCTTATTTAGTCTGACTGGTGTCTCACCATTTGCCATTAGCAGAATAAAAAAATATCGGCTCCTCCGAAAGTACGTGTTAAAGGAGTATTTTGAAAACCTTTGAGAAGATGGTTTAGTGACATAAAAGCCTTGATAATGCCTCGAATTAAATTAATAGGATGTAATAATTGATACTGATAATGGCTGAGCTGCGTGAACAGTTTTACAATACAGTAAGGCCAAGCTTTTTGTTGTTCTCTCTTCTTCAGTTTCCAGTGCAATGTTAGCATTTACTACACATAACCGCTGCTTCGAAATTGTGCAAGAATGTGGATTGACTTCTAATCTAATAAGGTTACAAGCCAGTTGGGACACTAAATAGGTATGCAGAGCCAGCTGCACCACCCGATCTCCATCAGACGGTGACCTTTAGCGTGGCCTGTTCCCGTATAGTTCTCCTCAGAGTGTGGGGATGTGGGCAGAGCTGGGCTCTATACAGTGGGAGTAACTGAGCAGGATCAATAGCTCTCTCTAAAGCTGTTCCCAGGCACACCTGCAGTACCTGGGGTGGCCTTTGTGACACAGAGATGAAGAGAAAACACTCCCCGGGCTGTTGGTGTCTGCCCACATCTCCTCCTTTCGCCACTTTCCCTCCTCCTCAACCCGCACAGAGAAAGGTGGATAAATCAAACTCGCATGACAGTGGGGGGAAGTATTGTTAATATTTTCATGATCCACAACAATATTGTCTTAACTTAACCTTCGCTTAAAGGCGGGGAAAGAATCCCCCCATCCATCCACGCCGGGCTCTGCTGAGACAGCTGAAAGAGCTCGAGGGCGGGGTCCATGTATATTTACTAACTCTCTGTTCCATCCATCAAAAGACACAGTATGCTGGCTCCACCTGTCTGTCACTGTACTGTCCTCTCACATTCCGTGGCCACTTTCTTCTTCCCTTGTACTTGATATGTGCATGTTTAAGGAGTGCGCATTCCTCGTTCTCTTTCCAGACTTTTTTCTTTGGTCTTTTGTTGCTGACTCCAATCTTCCACCTTTTTCTGTATTCCCCCCCCCCCCGTCTTTGTATTCCCCTCTTTCTTGTTCAATTCCTGTATGCAATCCCAAATGCCTCTGGAACAGTAGTCGTGTGTAGTATGAGCGTGCTGTCCAAGCAGGTTAGAGAGAGTCATTTGAGGCTCCGAGGGTGCTGTGGGCTATGGATCTAGTTTTAGAAGGTGTGCTGACAGTCAGCAATCCGGGACTGATCACACCAAAGTCACACAGAAAGATGTAAGATGTGAAAAAAAAAATCCTGGTGGGAAGAGTGTTAGTGTAAATGAGTTGAGGAGAAAGGAGTGATTGTAGTTTTATCCACACAGTCAGAGTCAACAGAGATGTCACTTTCCACCGAGGCCACGTTAGCGGTTGAGCTGAAGTCCATTTGCACCTGACACAAAAGGGGAGCCAGTTTTCTGCCTGAATCCACATGTGTGTTAAATGGCACTCTCTTGGTACTGTGTCTGAGAGGGTTCAGTTTGAATTCAAAAAAATCTAATCTGATGGGGTCTGCTGAGAGGATGGAGTTTGCCTCAGCTAAGAGCTTAGTTTCAACACAACAACTTCCACATGCCATACTCGTTGACCAACACACAGACGCACCCAAAAAGAAAAGAGAGTTTGAGTTGAAGTTGGAGTTTTAGTGGGGTAGACAAGCGTCTGGTACAGAAGCAGTTTTAATATGTTAGCCTGTCTCCCTGCTGGCCTCCCCTCCCCCTTTCAGGGACGGCACTAATGCCATTAAGTGTGGGACAGATCTGTTCCATGTCTGCAGGCCTGCCAGTCTACTGGTCTGCCCCGAGACCACTCTCCATCTAATCCTATCCTCTCTCTCCCTCTGTCCTCCGCCTCCCCACCACGCCAGAGACAGGAAGAGGCGGCTGGGAGAAAAATCTAATAAATAAATGAGAGGATGCAAGAGGAAAAAAATATATAAATTAAGTTCTCCGTTCTCGTAAATCATGTTGCCAACTTCCAGTAGACAGGAGGGAGGAGCTTAGGAGATAGAGAGAGGGACGCCATAGGAGGAAAAGGGAGGGAGAGGCTGAGAGCAAGAGAGAGAGAGATATTGTGAGAGGGGGAGAAAGAGGGAGAGAGTGCGGGAAGCGTTTCTGTTCCACCCTCAACTAGGCTCGGCTCTGGAGACTCGGCGGCGAGGTGTTTTTAATTGATTTTTGATTAGATAGACATGAGGAGGAGGGGTCGTCCATTAGCATGAGGGGAATGAACCGCTGAGACGAGGAGATTGAGAGAGGAAGGTACAGAAAGGAGAGGGGTAGAATTGTCAAAGACACTGTGAGGCGAATGACAAGTAAACACATGCACATTTACACCAGTGATTGAGCGTTTCTCTTTTTAATTCAAAGTGGTTTTTGCAGTTTAGCTGACTACATAACACCCTGTCAAGGTTTTCACTGATGAAGGACCCTTTTTATTTTACCAGAAGTCCGACTCATTCACGGAGCCGAATTTACTCCAGGATCGTCCTGAAACTCTTTCTCTTGGGCCTCTCCTGCTCAGAAACGTCCTCAGAAGGAAAAGCCAGTTACAGTGGCACCTCCCAGACTCAGGGCAATTCAAAGTGCTTAACCGAGGTAGAGCAATGCAGACAGACGGTAGTATAATTGTAATCAACTCTTTTATTGATGCTATTCAATCACGAAGAATACATTATCTAACCCAGTCAATGGCAACACCCACTTATTGTGCTACATTTAAACAGTTAGGAAAAGGTGGATATTTATGTTCAAGTTGAAGAGGAAGGCTCCTCCTCGTGTCTGAAAGCTTCATATCTGGAATTACATTAAATGTGTTGGATCCTGAGTGGAACTGACAGGTAGTGAGACTGTAAGCTAACCATGCTATCCTTTCTCCCGCTGTAAGAGGCTGCTCAGGGTCCTCATGACAGGAGGATCCTCGGGGGGCAATGGGACAATTATATGAGGTAGTAAGACACCAACTTGTTGTCAAAAAGGGAATTTCATGTTGTAACATACATGAAAAAGAGATCCTATTGCTGATTTAATATGCAGCGAAAGGGAAAAGTGTAAGAAAGTCTATGTTTGAAGTAAATAACACATTCTTTCTCTTAGAAAAAAAAAAATGTATTAACAACAAGACAACAATAATATTTATAGTCTGCCTTTTCATCAATATAAATTGAATGTGTTTACATTCAGTATTCCCTTAGTGGCAGAGTTCACCTTTTCTGCACTGATAGATTCATAAAAACAATGCCGCATGTATTCCTGCCACACTCTGTCCTCAATGTTTGCTGTTTCGTATCAGAGTTACTGCTAATGCAAACCAGACCTTTCCCAATGCTGCTACGCATTAAAAGCATTTATTTTGAGAAACACATGGTGGATTTTATTTTAAAACAGTCACGGGGACGCGCTGTTTTTATCCTTGCCACAGTTCGTCGAAAAAAGGGTCAACAAAACAAGATATTGGTCATTTTCAACATTCAACATTTTTCATCTGTGGATCATTTGTTCTTTTTGTAAGGGACTAACAGCAGACGCCGTTATCTGATGACTGAGAGACGCAGGCAACGGGCTACACACCACAAACTCTTCAGCAGCTTTCTGTTGTGTGGAAAACATCTCATGCATTGTGAAATCATTTTGCAATTACTTGTGACTGACTTTTTTATTTAAATAAAGTTTGCTTGGCTCTGCTAGAAACACATACAATAGTTTTGCTTGTATTTCTGTACATAGCAGCTGCTCAGTTATAAATAACATTTGATAATATCACCATGGGTGTCACTAAATCAACTGGGATTGAAAGCTTGAGATCTATAAATGTAAAATTCATCACCAGTGGTAAAAGGGTATAAATTAGAGCTTCAATGTCTGATGCAAAGTGTCATGACCAACAAGTCAAAAAGTAATACTCACTTGAGATATTATTATTATCATTATTATTAATGCATGAGTAATCTGTACTCCAGTTTTGTCTTTCAAGCCTTTTGTCTGTGGTAAACTGTGAGAGCCTACAATTTTGCAAACAAAGCTCATGAAGAGAATGTCTCCTTCTATCAGTCTCAGTGCAGTTGTTTGCCGTTATTTGGAGAGCAAATGGCATTGTTCTTGCTCGTCTAAATGAAACAGTAACAGTTATACAGTTCCAAAAAAACTGGTGTGATCACACCCCTAAGTGTCCCCTCATGCAGCCTACAATTGATGCACAAAACTCTTGCCTCAGTCTCTTCTAGCTGAGGAGTCGATGAAACTTAAACCTGATTGCACCAGTTCATACAAAAGATGCCTGAGAAAAAATTTCAAGGTAACATTGCCTTGATTGATTGATATATCATGTTTGAATCCTTGGATGTTATATTCGCCTTCACAAACCTGAATGAATATATTGTAGATTGTAAAGGTTATATGCAGTACACAAGATTTAAAACATTAATCTAGCAGACAACCACTATTTGAAGTGAGTCACACTCCCTCTGTGCGTGTCGAGTTCCAAGCTTTTCTGCTCTTTGTTTTGACAGACGGTCCAGACGCAGGTTCGTGTTAGTGCACGCGAGTCCCACCGTGTGAAACCGAGGCCTAAGATGGCTCCGGATCATGTTTGCCTCTTTCCCGTGATCGGTGGTCTTTCAGAGCACACAAGCACTGTTAACACACCTGCCACTTGGCACAATGGTGCTGTTGAACCAGAAACGCCACAGCTAAACCCTATACACACACAGCACGGCACAGCTATGCTAATGAAGCCTGCCACGCTGATAGGCCGCCAGCCAGCCGCCATGCTTGGCCACTGAGGGCACGCTGCACTCTGGGCTGCAAGTGTTAGCGCAGACCCGAAGTAGGTTTTAAGAACACACATCCACTGACTGAAGCATCTCACCCGGAGGCCCTAACACCGACAGGAGTACCAACTTGTGGATGAACCTCTCTAAATCTGCACAGCATGCAGCTAGCTGGTTGCATTTGTTTTGGTTGGCTTTATTCGGTTGTGCTTCCGTTTTAGTTTTCAGAGGCCACTTTCCCTGGTCCTCGCCAACACCCGTCGACCATGTGGGCGACACCCTGCTGAAAATTCAAAGGGAGGGGCGAGGTGTGTCCCATGAATTTGTTTTGGTCCAACATGCTGGTTCTAGTCCGACATCTAGTGTCAATAAATATCATACATATTAACCTTTTAATTGACGATTATCGACAAAGATGCATAGAAGATCTATTTCATTAACCTTGTCATCAATCAGTGTCTTCTATGTAGATGCTCATGCAGTCATTACCAACTGCAAGCTTTTCTCAGTGAGCCAAAGGTGAGTGAGAATTAATTTTAGTCTTTACGGCTTCAGTGTTAATATGACATGGCATTATAATTAATTCAAGATTTTTTTTATATTCTACCTTACTGTCAAATGAGACAATGTCCCCTCAGTGATCAGTTAGCAATTTGAGCCCACCTACTCAGACATGCAAGCAAAGACCCCCTAATTGGGAATTTACAGCAATTTCTATAAATCCAATATAGGAGAACTGTTCCGCCTTAAAGAAAAAAAAAAATGAACTAGCCTCGCACAGAAAAAGGCACTGATAAATGACCTCTCACATATTGATTTCTGTTCACCCACAGCCTCACGCACAGAATAATAACAACCAACAGTGAGCACAGTAGCGTTGATATTTGTTGTTGTTGTTTTGTTTTTCTTGTCCTCAGGTTTAGTTTTAATGGTTGAGTGAACCAAGGAGAGAAACACAACACCGTATTCTCCAACGATAAATTAGATTTGCACCTCCAGCAAACTTTCACTTTGCTACTTGGTAACTTGTCTCAGTTCTCATAAGTTTTCTAGTCTCCAGACGACCCCCTCCCCTCTCCAACTCTCATCCTCCTGGTCAGTGAAACTGGTCCCAGCTGCACTTAAACAGAAACCCTGAGCTGCGGACGTAGACACATTCACACACTCCCACTCCCTCACCGATTCCCTCTGAGGCACATAGGGTTAGAGTAATATCCAAAGTGCAGGTGGGACCTTGCTTTTCGTTGTGAGGCTGAACAAAGCCGGGCGAGAGCATGAGCCAAGTAATGGAGTGATGATCACTGCAGAGATTGAACAATCACAATGGGGAGGCCTGTGGTGGGGGCATGCATGGACTTAGGGAACCTGCACACTAATTGTATCTCATGACTAATTGGTAAATTAGTGAAACCTATTTCAAGGCACCAGGCTTAGCTTTGGGGGACACCCACAGCTCATTATAGACTCATATTCTGGGCAGAGGAGGAGAAAAATAAAGGAAATTATACAATTGCTCAGGTGAGAATGGCAATTAAGCAAGTGCTTAAGAAGAACAGGAAATGAAGCCTCATACACACATAATTTACTATACTCTCTAGTGTCTGGCTTTAAATCATAGCCGATCCAGAGCATGCATTTACGGTGGCATGGAGAGGGAACGTGCACTGTTTTTATTTGTGTACTTCTTTGCATATATGTGTGTGCTTGTATGCATATGTATGTTTGTGCATGGGAGTTTTCATATGATGTATGGGTGTAGATGTGTATAATTATGCATAATAACTCTGGTTGAGGTGGTGGCACTGCAAATTTTAATCAATTACTGAAATGCAAATTACTGAATTCTGTAATATTGTCGCTGCAGGGTCCATAAACAAGTCTCCTGACCCAGTGAAACCATTATAAACCTTCCCTTAACAGCATTTCTAAATATTAATGTTAAGGTTTTGAATAGTTTAGGCCAAATTCTGTGAAGAAGCATTTCTTTTCTGTGGGTAAGTAGATGTCATCAAAGGCCAGTTAAGTCCTGGTGGATTTAAGAATAGAAAGCCAACACTGTAGAGAGAGATACACTGCCTAATGCAGTTCATCTGAGATATGACCATATTTTTAGCTTTTAGTGGTAACAAAGCTAATTTAGACATGAAATTTCCATGAAGATGGATTGCTTCATATATGAGAACAACGGGTCTCTGGTTTCCCATCTTGGAGAGCGAGCTGTGTTCGTTTTCTCAAATATTGATTTACCTGTGGAAGATCACACAAATTACACAGAACATTTTGTTTAAGGGTAGAGTTTTACTGCTCCACAGTGTACTACTCCTGAGAAAACTGTGAGCCAAGTGATATCCAAAAATACATCTAGAAGTATGAGGCTCTATCAGTTCAGCTTTTGGGAAGTCAAAGTTTGAACTGTTAGGAAGCAGATGGAGCAGTCATAAGGCAAGGTATGTGTAATTGAGTCACATGTTGTTGTTTTTTTGCCGTTGTTCACAGAGTCCTCCAACGCTGTGGAGGTGACAGTTGTTCTTGATCAATTCTTAACCTTCAGTCCTGCTCCTCTTATCCCTTCCCCTCGTCCCCTTGACACCATATCCCTACATGTTGAGTGTTTCTTCAACTGGCTCTGCCTCCTCTCGTGCTTTTGGTCTTTCTCTTCATCACCATTTAGAGGACATTTAGGATATTTCCACAAGGACACCATCGATCCCTCCAAAACTCGCTCACCCACCCTCCCTAACCAATTTGCCAGCAGTAAAACTAATATTGTCTTTAATCAGATGCAATTAGACCTGCAAGTTAAGATCTCTTCCCAATTAAAACTCATTAGGCCCATAATGTCATTATGGGAGTCTTGAGTAACTGCTGCTAGCTTAGGTGGCCATTTCATCACAAACAACAGTACAAGTCAGTTGCTGTGAAACGTATGATCTGTTTCTTACAGGGTAGCACTGAGGAGATTAGGATTTCGAAAGCGCAATCCCACATTTGAGAGATTCAATTAAATGCTGTGTAACTTCAGAGTTCAGCTATTGATATTTAAAAGTTCAGAAACTCAGCAGGAGTCAAACAGAGAAGCCTTGGTCGTGACATCACAGAGTATGTTGATTTAGTGTATTTTTCACTAGAAATTTGCTCAAACAACATGTCTCTCTTGTAACACAACTGTAAACAAAAGCAGGAGCAAGATCAATTTTTAGATTTTCATTTCCGACTGCATAATACAGAAATAAATGGATTACTGCAAACAAAACGTAATAATACACAAAATAACCACAGATGCACAACAACAAAACGAAAGTATATGAAATAACAGATTTTCTATTTTGCCCAAACTACCCCACATTAAGCTGCTGAAAAGACTTTGAATGAACCCAGAAAACAAATCTGCTGAAGGTATATTGAATTGGTGGGTCTCTTTGTCAGGCTCAAAAGCAGTTAATCATTGATTCCTCTGCCTGCTGCTGAAGAGTTTTTCTAAAGCCTTGAGACAGCACCACCTTGAAGTTAATGTGCCAACAGCACACAGACATGGTGCTGTCGGGAGATGGAAATTCACACTATCTCAATCTTGCCTTTGAAATGTCTAACAGTACACCATTTTCCTTGAGCATATGACGAAAAATGTTAATGCATATGATTATGTAATCCCGCCGACTTTAAACTACGCGAGCATGAATCCATTAAAATGTACAGTCTGTTGGTGATAATACAAGAGTGGCTCCATGGTGAAAAGGACATTTATCAGTACAGGGGGTTCAGTCCTGTGGGTAGGACCTGCAAAATCCCTGTGTGACACCAATCAGCAGTAATTACCATAGGGGTTTGAGTTTTCCTCCCGCCTCTAATTGGCCTTTGCTGTCAATCAACAAGTGATTTCTGCTCACAATTAAACTAAGGGGAATGATAGAAGCAGTGATGGCGGGATAATTGAAAATAATTGAGCAAATTGCGGATTTGAGAAGTTGGCTTCATCAGCACTGCAGGGGCGGAATATGAGCATGTGGAGAGAGCAGAGGTGAACAAAAAGGCAGAACTTAATGATAATGAACAAAACACTCGCTTCCATTTTGCTTTCAACCCCGAGGATAGATCTGGCTCAT
Source organism: Scophthalmus maximus (assembly GCF_022379125.1). Taxonomy (NCBI): domain Eukaryota; kingdom Metazoa; phylum Chordata; class Actinopteri; order Pleuronectiformes; family Scophthalmidae; genus Scophthalmus; species Scophthalmus maximus. The sequence continues at coordinate 13,618,875 of NC_061531.1, read as the reverse complement.
CTGAATAATCAACCTGTGTATGTCTCAATGTCACATGCATGGGAGAAGATGAGCACCTTTGATCTCTGCAGCCCGAGTTTCAGCAGCTATTCAGCGGCCTGAGGGCTTACATCCTGGCCCCGATCCGGAAAGTCCCGCAAGCACAGAGGGTGTGTACCTCTCTGGTGCAGCTGTGTTTACTTCTCTGCATATAATTACTGGAGCCGCAAGGATAGGGGTTTTGGTGGGGGGGCGCTGCTGACACCGTTATTAGGGACTAAAGAAATTTCTGATACCGATATATCAGCATATATATATATGTATGTATAAAAAAGAAAGAAGCAGTCGTTATCAAACCCTTAATGACCCAAACATTTAATTGAGGCTTGATATTTTAGTTTAACCATAAACTTTATTCTAAATAGCTATACGTAAAAGAAAACAGAAATACAGTTCTGTATAAAGAGCTTTATATATCGACAAACATAAAAGCTGACACTGATGTCTGTGGAAGTCTCATATCGGCTGATTTTATCAGCCAACCGATCTATCATCCGGGCTCTTCACAATTACTGTAAGTATGTGAATTTGGCTCTGGGAATGTGTGAACAGGGGAAAGAGAGAAATAGTTAGAGATGGAGATAAAGTGAGAGAGAGAGAGAGAGACTGAGTGTGTGTGTGTGTGTACATTCAATGAAAATTTTTACATGCGAGTTTTATTCAATGACTCTGAAAGTGTCACATTTAAATATGTGATATCATGGCTAATGCACTTTACACACAAACATTGTATGAGCTCCAAAGTGTGTATGTGTGCAGCAGCATAAATCAACCTCAGTCTGCTAAAATTCCTTCCGTGGGTGGATTTGTGTATCTGATAGAGTAGCAATACTGACAAGCCATTGGGACTAAAGGAAGCCCCTCAGTTTCAGTTGTTTGTCATCTCTTCCTTTTCTTCCTCCTACTCTCCCCATCCTCAAGAGCTGCTTACCTTCCACAGCTTTGGGAGAGAAAAAAAAAAGAAAAGAAAGAAAAAACATCTTGCCAGCAATTTACATTTCCATATGCTGCCAGTGGCGCCAGGCAGAGTGGATAATTGGGTTGAAAGTGTTGACGGTGAGAGCAGGATAGAAAGGGATACAGAGAAGGCCAAATGAAAAAAAACCAAAAAAAACACAGGCCATTACAGGATGGTTTTCTTTTCCCCCTCCCCTCCACTCGTCATTTTGCCATGCTGCTCTTACCCACTTGTGTAGCTGAAAAGATTTACCTTGGCCTCCCATTCTCTCTCACTCCCGCAGCATCACTCTGTACTTGCCTCCCCCTCGCTCCCACCCTGCTTCTGCCTCATCCATATTCATCCTGCATCTCTCTCTCTCTCTCTCTCTCTCTCTCTCTCACTATGTCACCCACAGCATGGCGTTAATACACCAATTAGTACTAAGAGCAGATAATGGACTATTTCATATTGCGAAACGGGAAAGAGAGACATAGAGACACTGCGAGGGAAAAAGAGAAAAAAGAGCAAGATTGAGAGTGTGAGTGAGAAAGGGAGCGCGAGGGAGAGAGATGGCAAAAAAGAGAGAGGGATGACCGAGGTGTCTTTATGGATGTGGTCTCTGAACACGGTGAAATGCTGCGATTGCTGTGAACATCCATCCAACGGAAAGAGCATGATGGGAAGAGCGCTTCGGTGGTCACAGGGTTGCTATATAAAAGCTGAGGTGCTACACCAACGCTTTGCTGGCTCCAAATACAAAAGTCTGTTTGGCTTTGTTGGCCTCTTAAATCCTTTTCATTGGTTTCCTCCCCTTACACTACTGGAAACGCCGTACAGTTTCCTTTCCAGCCGCTCTGTGCCTACAGGCCCTCTACTACGCGGGCATGCATGAAAGACCACAGAGACTTTCTCCAGTGAGGCTGCTTCTGTAGTAGTTTGTTTTTGTATCACAAATGAAATATTTTTTTTTCCCATTTCGATCATGAAAATATGTCTGGTTTCCTTGTTTTCACAACACAGCGACATGACGAAAAGAGATGCAGGTATTTTGTTGATTAACACAGCACAGATTGGCATGAACACAAACAAAGGCATAATAGTGATTTCTATGAAACTGCTGCGTTTTGAAGTCGCATTGCCGCTTTTAAAATGTATCTGCAAAACATACCTGTCCTTGACTCATTCTAACTACAAATTGCATGAACTCATTTTGAGCTATATTGTGCAGAATATTTGAGAGAACATTGGAAAGTGATAGCTAGGGCTGGTCTGTCAGATTCAAAGAGAGCGTTTTCTCCTTCTGTGTCTTGCAAAAATATTTGTCTGATTTTTGTGTTTTTCGGTAAAGGAGGCAATTTGTCAATCACCGCAAGCCAAGAAGGTGTATAACTGTGAAAACAGGAGCAATTTGCAAGTAGGGCAGGGTGTTAAATAATGCTACCGCATAAACATCAGCCCTGACTAGGAAAAATTGGCATTAATCAAACATGAGCGAGAACAAATTAAAATGTGCCAGGTGTACGAGACCATTTTCTCCTCCTTTTTAGAAGAAAACAAGAAATATTCGGGGAAAGCAGGACCTCTGATGCTTTGGTGATAAAGTATATCTTATCATTCAAGACATCGCTGTATTGAAACATGTAACAACATTTTTTTTTTATTATTATCAATCACAAAATCCTCACAGACATGGTCGTCTCTCAATGAATTTATTCTGTGCTAGATCTTCCCCACACACCAGTACAAAGCCACAGCAATGCTTCACAGTGGCAGACTCTTATCTTGGCTTTCATTAAATCTTGTTTTTTCCCCATCTCCTGTCTATTTTAACCACTACATTAATCATTTTACTTTGGTGAAAGTCTAAAAATTGAAATCTATTTTGAATACCTGTTTGTTCTTGAGGTGCATGTACTTATTTAAAGGTCTCGGACAATACAACAATATTGAATACTGAAGTGAAGTCTGACACAATATCCTAAGCCGTAACTTTGAATGTTAAGTACGCGCTATTATTTATTCTGACCTCCCTACAACAAAAACAGGAAAAACTGAAAGTGGATGATTATGATATAAGAGGTCTGTGAGCTTTACAAAAGTTGTGTGTGAAAGCGCATGAGTAATCCATATACTTGGAAATATTTGAATTAATAGGTTATGCATTAATGCTTTGAGGTAACACTTCTGTTGTGTAAGTCTATTTTATTTTTTCAGATAAGCTCTTCATTGTGTTTAGAAGGTGCCTCTTTATGACAACAGGTACCACGCAAAGGGAAAAACTTTGTGTGATTTACACAAAGTTTTTCCCTTTGTTTATTATTAGACATTTGGACTGTCTGGAGTAAAATCATCCCAGTGCCTCAAGTCGTCCTGTCCGCTTGTTGAAGATGTCTACGATGGGTACAGGTACAGCTGCGGAACTGACGCCAGGGCTTTTCTGTCAGACTCCAAGAAAACGTTATTTTCTGTCCTCTGCTTAGAAGCTGTGAATTTACAGCTTGAAGCAACTTTATACAATATAGTCTCAGGCTTATTGTTACCATTTTTTTCCCCGACATTCCCGACGAACATTGCTGTCACACTCAATGTCCTTATGAAAAGGAAGTAAGAAAAAAGCAGAGAATGAATCGCTGACGATTCATGTCACATCCTAATCTGATTCGATTTATAATATTCTTATATTCAGTATATATAGCCCTACACACACACACACACACACACACACACACACACACACCCACACACCGAGCACGTGTTTTCAACGTTTTGCTTTCTGCACTATGTTTGTGGTGAGTTGAGTGATCAAGCAGTGAGAGCTGCCGCATTTATAACAAGAGACCACTGCTTGTGCTTAGTAGGACAATCATTACTTAATCATTGGTAGTCACTATTGTTGTTGCTAAGAGACCGGCGTGTGATGAACAACTGCTGAGCATGACTTGATGCTGCAAATCCCTCCGCGTTTGGTTCTCAGTGATCCATTCAGTACAGTAGGGGATGCGGTGCAGCCTCTTCTGATCACAACGAGCACTGTGACTTTGCATAAATGACATTTGATCTTGAAAAGGAAAAAAGCCCGATATAGTGTGCGAGTGTCATGGAGCACAAACCCCATTATGCTAGCTGTTTAGTGGCACAATGAGTCATGCGGCCCATGAAGGTCAATTGAGTGGATTGGAGAGCAGTATAACAGAGTAGGTGCTGTGTGACAGAAGGCCAAGTGGCAAAGGCATGTATATCGTCCATTCAATACAACCCTATATTAGCCATCATGATATAAAGTGACAAAGACCTTTTTTCCGAGGGGAGGGGAAAATTGTAACCTGAACTGTGCACCTGTGCAATTATTCTAGTGATATGAATAACCGATACAAGGGAATAGTTTCCATAGATGCACGGAAAATGATGTCCATAATGACAAGTGGAGGATAGTGGCAGATTAAATCAAAGAGTCCTAAAAAGCAGTGGATAAAGAGTATTACTCATACAGTAGTGTCCATAAAGCTTGCTAACATTAGCTACCGTAAATTACTGTCCATACCAGATCAAGTAAGTAGCAGGCAGCGAAACCCCTGAGTGTATTGAACTGAAAAAAGGTTTATTATTGCTATTTAATTCAACCTTTCATCTGTCGGAGAAAGAACATGTTATCGCTTCTTTCAAAAGTTACTCAAGGAGTAAGGAAAAAAATGTGTACATGATAATGTAAATTGATGTAGCTATTTATATGTGCATGTATGCAATGTACTCCATATATGGAACCTTACATATCTGTGTGTACGTGATATACTATAAAATATATAACGTAATACTATATATTGCTTCGTTCTGGTGCTGCACTTTCCTCTGTGCAGTGACATAGTATGGCACTGTATTTAACAAGTATACAGGTCCAGTACATAAAATAAATGATGCAGTGGAAATATAGCAAATGCAGCATGAAAATCCAATATAACATTGTATAATATTGTGTAATATATTACATGTAGACCTAATATTCGTGTAGCTCTTATTTAAGATCGTAATGTGTCTGATAACTAGATAAATAAAAGAAAAGCAAATGTTGTAAGAAGGTGAATAATTGATTTGTCAGCGACTGCGTGATACCAGCATCGACCTGCACTGCTACTTTTAACGTATAATAACGAGACTCAAGTGGCTTCAGGCCAGGTTTCTATTTATATCTCTAGGAGAAAAACTGCTAGTGAGAAACCTGACTACTTAGTATGGTGCATGCAGGCTGATGAGTAACATGTACTTTAAATGCTCGGAGTTCCAACACAGCGTAAAAGTGTAGCTGCATCCCCGGACTCACTTTGTTCCCATTGAGAATCCTGTATGCTGGAGCCGCTCAATCATGTTCCACTAAATGGTTTGAACTTCTTCACAGCTTTGTATTCCTCAGATAATGTTTCTATTTTTTTTTATTTTTGTTCACGTATGAACATCCTGGAGAGCCCCCGAACTGCCAATTTATGATACTCTTCATGTCCGGTGCAGCACTCAATCTCGGTTTTCAGCAACGTGTCTGTCAGTTGAAGAACCAGAAAAAAATCATCTTTAAATGAATCCATCTGTGCCTGTGTGCAGGGGCAGCAAACTGTTATCTTATTTGCCCCCTCCTGAGTACCAGCGCGTTGACATTAGACACACGTGTTGACTCTAGTCGTGTAAAACTAATGAAAAAATATTAAAAGCCCTCTGAGATGCATTTGAATTCAGCACGGTGCGCTTAAGTGAAGAATCCGCAAGTCTCATAACACAGATGAGTTGGTGTTGTTTGTAAGGTTGCATGATAATGAATCCCACACAATGTTCTTACGGCCTTGTTTATTAATCCACTGAGCAAACTACATGGAAGTTGTTGGATCTTTTTCAAATGGTAAATCTTTATCACTCACTTAAAACATTGCATGCAATACACTGTCCAACAGCCTCGGCTCTGCATCAAACTGAATGAGTTTGAGGTCTTACAGGAGAGGTTTAATCGTAAGGGTCGAATATTCAGACCCCCCCCCATCCAGCTGCGTCTTGAGAATTACACCAGTGATAAATTACACTTAGGCTTGACCAGTTCAAGGACCTCTGTTGATTCCTGAACCCCACCTTTAAAGACCACGTGGGTCAGGCAACTGTAAAAAAAACAAAACACAACACAACACAACAACATAAAAACAAGGGAGCTATTTAACTTGTGGGCGGACGAAAGCAGCGCGTGTTTTTTTTTTTTTCCCACCTCAAATCAGGGCCGGTTGTAAAAAGAACCCCGACCTGTGTTGACACCGTCTCTAGGCTCCCGGGCTCTTATGTGAAAGGGCGACGATGAACGCGCCGGGCTGTAGGTATATAGGCCCGATGCACAACTGCAGTGGCAGAACACATCGTGCGAATGGTCCTGATGAGAGTGCGCGCTGCCTGCCGACGAAGAGCGACGCCACGGGAGCGACCCGCGCCGTGCGCCACGACGCACAGGAGCGCCGCAGATGGCTCGTGTAGCCCGTGCTCGTTCCAGCTGCTCGTGTCAAGCCGAGGCGCTTCTTTCTCTGTCTTAGTCGGCAGCTCGGGAGAAGTGGCGACCCGTCCCCGCGGACAGACCGACACCAGACACCCGACAGGCTGATTCGCGTCGCACGACGCTCTTGCAGCGGTGGCTCGTTCGCTCCCTCGCTTTGGCCGTCGAACCGCGCACGGACGAACCGGACGGACAACACGATAACAACTCCCATTTTTTTTTCTTCTCCCCCCCCCCTTCATATTCCACCACAGCTTTGACATGTCCTTCGCCACATGACGCTGCCGTAACGCGCATTGTCGTTGTTGTGTTTGGAGCAGGACAATGGTGCCGCTGCTGTTATTCATCTTGATGCCCTCGCGGGCGCATTTTCGTGAGAATCTGCTCTGGCCATGAGGATTTTGACCCCAGACTGTCATTTTTTTAGTCGGTAGTATCGACCCCCCCCTCCCTCCAGTTTGTCTTTAAGATAGCAGGCTATTCATTTTGAATTCTTATGCATCCGCACGAAGACGGGACCAGCGAGGAGAGAACGAGTGATAACCAAAGGGGGAGAGGAGGAGGCGAAGTGCGGAGGGAAGCGAGGATGGATGAGACGCACTGAGCAGTCAAGGAAAAGGACATTGGAGGGATCAAGGTAGGAATGAAGCAGTTGTATGTGCGTGTTGTTAATACAGTTGATAACTGTGACAATAAATATATATATATATATTTATATATATTATATGCACCATCCAGGGCTTCCAGTGTCCGGTGCAGGCGTGTGAGCCGAGTTGTGTATTGATATTTTACGAGTGCGTGTTGACGCTGCGTCAAGTCGCCTCACATTTAAAGTGCGTGCTGGATGCGCGAAATTAGTCTGATTTATTTGAAGAGGACTCCCTGTGTTGGGGCCTTTATCATGCACCGTGGCCTGCACACTAATAGATTTTGGACAGTTTGAATCACTGCATACAGTCTGGGAGTAAGGGCAAATGGCTGCGATGTCCTATAAAAGCGAAGTGGTGGAGTGTTTGCAGTTTGGCAAAATACAGGCAGGTGACGCGGATAGGAAACACTGAGACTGTCTGATAGCCAGAAATAAAGCCGAATGAGCCAAATATAAGTTATTTCCTGCACAAATAATTTGTTACCACCTCCATCAGTGCATCTCTTATCAGAAAATGAAATGAGGTGTCCTGCAATGTTGGCTATATGTGATTTTTGGCAAAAATCTCCCTCTCACTTTTTTCTTCTTCCTCTTCTTCTTTACCTCCATTCCAAGAGAGGAAGAAATTAAAGAATTAAATAGGCTCATTACTATCAGAATATGATAAGAGCAAGGTGTAGAGCTTCAATGTGAAGTACTCAGCCACAGACTACACTGGGTCTCTGCCACTTCAAGTCATTACCTGTGGGCCAGCTGTTCTCAGGAGGGGTCTGGGGAGTCACATGAGTCATTGAGGTATGTTTTCAGGATGTCCCAAACAAAATAAGACGAGGTTTAATTTCCAACAAATTTAAATAATGTGAAATCTATATGGACGGCCATCCTGATGAGTTCAAATAATGAATAATGAATAACGTGCCACTTCGCCACAGCATAAAACCCACAACAGGAAAAATCCCCCCGTATATCAGATTTAATCAAATGTTTAGGGGTTCTCAACATGAAAACGGAGGCGCTCTTATATTGTAACATGCTTGACTAATTCCCCATTTAATAATAAAATATCAAATAAAAAGCTACATTGTAGCTATGATAGAATAAATTAAACCTTTTGTCTTTGTGTATTATTATGATAAAATTGGACCTGAGGATGCAGAGAGAAACCCTGAAAACAGTCATTTTCTGCTGGTAAGCCTCGTCCTCATTCCACCGGGGTGCATTGTGTTTGTTCTGCCAATTCTTGGGGAAAAATTGGCATTTCTACTATTCTGAAGGGGCTGTATGAAATTCAAATTCTTCAGGTGGTAAAACAGCAATATTGCAACTGTCTGATTGTGTTATCTGGGCATTCAAGAAGCCAGACTTGGAATTGGTTTACTGCCAAACTCTCTCCCCGGGAAGACAGAAGGATTTATTTCCCCCTTGTCTGTGTGTCACATCACCATCAGAAAAAATTATTCTCGGCTTTCAATGGGTGAATAATAGTCATACATTAGCATGGCATGATCGTCAGACTTTTAATAAGTCATTAATCATAATTAGATTTATTTCAGTGTGGCTTCAGCATTTTGGGAGGCTCTGTAATAACTTTGGTCTGGATTCAACGACGGTATTATTCTGTTGAAGGTTCCAGTTGAGCGGGAAATACTGTACACAGACCCTGCCTGACAGTCTTTGCAAACAAAGGACGGGATTATACACACTATTAGATGCATTTAATTTTGCACGTCTGTACACCAAAATTTAGGGACTCATTGTTTCAAATATATACGCTCACAAGCACGCACACACAAATATAATATTTTTAGGAATAATAATGCAATGTTCCCCAAGTTAGTAGGTGTCTTTTGGATTTTAGTCACTCTCTCCTTTGTGTTATGAATGCAACCCCTACAGCTCTTTGACAAGGCAGACACAATGAATATGTTAACAGAAAACAAGCAGAAAGAGCACTGATATGAATTTCATAAAATGACCTATGATGTTTCACGCCCACAGGACAGTGAAATGTATTGCATCTATTCTGGTTAAAACATTTACCATATTTTCTAAGGGACCAAAAGATTTTGCTTTTGACACTTAACAGAGATTTGTCCTTATTCTGTGAAGGACACCGACGAGTTTTTCAGGCATAAAATGGTATAGAATAAAAAATGAGCATTGCTTTTAGTATCAGCACATTATTCTACAGTTGCAATGGGCTTTGGGGTAACATATAGGCTAACATTATTCAGAAGGGAGAGAGGAACAGACTATGTGCCACGGATATAAGAATTCACCAAATCCACGATTCAATCATATTTTCTATTTTGAGATTGAAATGGTCTCCAATTTTTTAATGTCCTTCCTCAACTGAGCAGACGATTTAAACGATGGTTTCCATTGTTTTCTTATCAGTTCCGATTTATAAATTTTGAAATGAAAAAAACTGAAAAACCATTACAGATAACAAAAAGAGGGGTTGGGAACCATATTTAAGCAGCCTGTCAGTCATGTGTTGGTTTTCCTAATTTTTTTTTGTTTTGTTTGCACAATGGTGAAATGTCTATTCAGGGAAAAAAACATGGTCAAGTTAAATTTTTAGAATGCAATGCCAAAATTAATACATTTAAACTTGCATATGTAGCTGTTATTACACAGCACAAAATAGGGTGCTATTTGATTTTCTGCATCTTTTTTTTCGAGAAAACTTAGATGATTATATTCAGGACTTAATGACACATCGATCCCATATCTATGTACGTCAAATAATTTTGCATTTTTAATGTGAATTTAAAATTGTTGCACCACCATATATTTAGCATATCCATATGTTTGCCGATGTCTAGTCTTCAAGCACACGTAATCGTGTTCAACATCCAGGAGGGAATATTTGGAGAATCTTTAGTGCCAATACAGAACAAAGGACTTGTACACGGGCAATCTATATTCAGATGATAAACTTAATCTCATGCTTGCCTTTTGATGATGAGAGGATCTGACTGGAACTACAGGCCTTACCAGCCAGTCTGCCGGTGCCTTGCTTCTCATGGTCCATTGAACAGGGGAATTCATTTTGAATTATCATGTTCGTAGTCCATATTGATTTATTGCAATTCTGAGGATTATTTGCAATTTTAATCCACGGAAAACAACTCTTTGTAAGATTGAATTGTGTCTGGTCTACTTTTGCCCTTATTTTTTTATTTTTCATTATTTCATTGTGATCTAAATCCCAGAATCATGTTGATAGCTGAACTACCTCCACAACAACAAATATGAAGCAGCATTATGACGTGTTTGCTGACATTTTCAATGAAATGGATATGCATTGGCAGATGCTATTATCCTAATGGGTTGAAGATTTAAAATATCTATCGTAGCTTCACTGCAGTGGGTGGGATGCAACTGTATGTATCTCTTGTGTACAGGAAAAGGTAATCTTTTATGCCCTTTTCAGTTGTGTCAAAATGCTGTGTCTCTGTCTGGCAGTTTTTTTCCCTGAACTGACCTAGAAACTGTTTATTGTCTATTCCCTCGTCACGTTGACTCCTTCCCTTCGTAGGCAGTGCTGTTTACCTGGCAGTGGGAGCTCTGTGGTTGTCACCAGCTCGATAAGACTTGTCCTGACAGGAAAGCCATTATTATAATAACAGTTATTGTGGTTCCGAGTTTAACCACTACCAACACACTGGAAATGGTTTTAAACAGCTATTGTTGGACTAATTATGGCAATCAGAAATAACCATTTATGTTTTCTAAGGTATTTGTGTGTGTTGGCTGTTTCCCCTTAAATGATAGATTACATTGTGGGAGCATGAACGTGCAGTAACGGACTGGAATGAGAGGGTTAAGGAGAGGAAAAGACGGTAGAAGAGGGCGTAGAGTAGAGAGTGAAATCACAAAAGAGGGAGAGATTGACAATGGGCAACAAGCAGAAAGTGTCTTCGCTGTCGTACACACTGTAGACGCAAATGCGATCGGCGGCGTGCATCCATTTTGAAGCTCAAGGCCTCTGTGCTGTGGAGGTCTCTGTGAATGTACTGTAGCCATGCACGCAGCAGCCTGTGACTGCCGGCTCCTGGTCTCTGCTGGATCTGGAGAAAGGCTGGAGGTGTGGGCTTTGAGAAGCCAATCTTACAATCTAACCCTAGCAAACACTAATTCAATTCAATTGCTGCCAGTCTTGAGCCTGTGTAGGCGCCAGCATGGCGAAAATGAACAGGCGCAACAAGAGCACATGAACAGCAAAAAAAAATCGATGAGGGCTCTTTTTCATAAATGGAGTGGGTGTTAAATTAGCTGGATGGGCCCGCGTAGGAACACACTGGATTGAGTGCCTGGTGCATTTGGGTTGTTTCTATCGAGTGAGAGACGACTTGGTGTACAGCAGTGAAAAGACTCACTGATGCTCAATCAATGTGACCAATCATCCTCACCAGCAATTCATTCAGCTTTACACAGATTTGTCTGGGGGATGGGGACTGTGAATTGGTGTTTAAAAGTGCGTTGCTGCAGTTTTGACAACCAAATTCTAACTGCTATTTGTAATGACCTGCTTTGGGTGCCCTTTTGATCCAGACTGATTTTCCTATTCATGTTCTAAAAAAGCACCTTGAAATACCAATTATCAGCGCTCTCGGTGTTTGTTGGTTTTCATTTCTTAACACATAAATAATGGGAACTAAGGACCTGTGCCAAAACACAATTTTGAAGGCACTCACTAATGATCACAAATCAATATAATCTCACCCTGCTAATTGTCTGGCATTTTTTTGGAAATCAGCTATGGCAGATCCTGCCAGAGGTGTATAATGGCATTGGTGCTCTTAACAATGCGAGACCAATTATGATCCCTTTTTGCACCAGGAGCAAACCACACGTACAGAAGACAGAGACAGAGAAATGCATGAATACGGACATATGCACTGAAGACTGAATGAACACACACACACACATACACGGTTCAAAGACAACAGCAAAAATGAAAAATTCTATAATAATTTTATTCTACCATCTTTTGACACAAACTGAGTGCTAAATTTATATAAATCCTAAAATGACTGAAAGGAAGAGATGGAGACAAGATCCATAAGGCCATCGGTTTTCACAAATGTTTGGACCAAGGCCCGAACCGAGGTTTATGTTTTAATTACTTTGTTACATGTTACATTTTGTTACGATGTACAGTATATGTGCGTTTAATCCAGTTAGTTTTGCTTTTACCCTGTAAATAGAAAAAAAATGCTGTCAATATCGTTTAGTTTCGGGCAATAAATAAAGGCTAAGATAGAGGACATCAAACTATATTTGGTTTAAATTTTTGGAAAACCATGCAGGGAAATCGACAGTATGGTAATTTTTGAATGCAGATGACTAGAATCAGTTGGTTATGTAAAATGTTAAACGTGTGGAGTTCTGATGTAGAGTGGACTGCTGGTTTAGGACAGAAAAGACGAAAAGCCTGTTGTGCTCGGTCACTACTCGCTCTGCCTCGGGTCGGGTTCGGACAGAAATGTCTGGCTCGAGTCGACCTCTAGTCCTGTTGTCATCACCGACGTGCTGCGTCTCCCTTGACCTTGTTTGCATTATAGTTGAGCGTGTATTCTTGGTTGGCATTTTCCTGTTTGAATGGAGAAAAAATACAAGAGCGGATTCCTTTCTTTACCACTTTCTTTTATTATTATGGCTTTGGATTCCGCGATCAGGACAAATTACATACATACATACATATTTCGTCTCCTCCGCTCCCTGTGTGCTACTGTGCCTCATTTTTACTTATGTTTTTTTATTTTTTTTATTGTTAGACGGGGAACACCTGGTGTATTTGTTTGGACCCAGCAGAAAAGTCCTTGAGTGCAGGGCACATAGGGAAGGTGTGAAGCAGCCTTAGTTAAACCTTTGTCCTCAGGTAATTGGAACACCTTCCCACCCCAATCTGTCAATCTGAAAAAGGAGGTGCACTCAGATGAAAAGAAACGGGGATCAATTGACCTAATAGCTTGTCCAAGCAATCCTTATGTATTCCTGATATTTCGACTGGGGGTGCAGACCAGGGTGGTGAATGAGCCCCTCTAATTGGTTTGTCCAGAACACGCAGAGCGGGAGGCTGAGTGGTAATGGCAGGAGTAGTCGCCACTCCTCCTCAGACCTGGTGCACTCACTCTACCGCCGTCAATACTGACACCTTTGTCCTCATTACCTCCAGCTTAGTGCCATGTACAGTCCCTTCTTCTGCCACGGCAGGACTCCAATGTTCCTCTACCTTTACACCTCCGTTTACGTGGTCCGCTGCTCGCTCTCTGCCACTGACCCCTCACACTCGGAAGGAAGCAGAATTAAGAGAGACATGTATATATACAGACGCTCCATCTGTGTGTGCATGTGTCTGGCTGTCTGGCCCTGAGGAGCAGTGATGCTCACCTGAGACTAACCCGAGTAATTCCACTGAGGATGGCTCCGGTGAGTTCGTATTTGTGTCAGTAGCTCTCCCCTTGGACTATATGGTGTTGGACTTGGGAGAGCATGTTTTTGTTAAGCAGAGAGTGAGTGTGTGCATCTGTGCTATGAGCTATGAGAATAGGTAACACCAAGAAACATCACAGGACCAAAAGAAGCTGTTTGTTTGCCTGTCTGCCAAGATGGGAGTTGGAGGGAAGCAGGTGGAGAGAAGAGACACCAGGTAAGGGAACAGGGGGAGGGGGGATGGAGCTCCTTGAGAGAGGTGAGAAAGGGCAGGTATATTCTTAAACAGCTGCAAAAACACCCAGAGCATTATACATACTGTAGGCAGATGTCAGATGAGACAGAGAGGGGGAGGTGCACCTTGATGGAAAAAGTCCATAAACATGGAGAAAGAAAGCGAGAGAGAGGGAGTGAGTGAGTGAGGGAGCATCCGGAGTGGATTAATTAAGGATTATAATTATGTTGGGACTGTGCATGTCTCACCTGAGACTGCCCTGTGCCGCTCCTCTCCAATCCTCATGCCCTCTGCTCCTCTGCACATATGGACACAAAACACAGGAAAATACTACCCACACTTGCGGTATCATAGATTCACCTCTCTGACACTGTGCACAGACACGAGTGAGCGCTGCAGCATATTAACCTTTCTGCTGCTGTTTTTTTAATCAGTCCGCTACAACATTGGTCTCTATAATGTTACTGCTCATGCAGTAAATGTGATCCACACTCTCTTGAGTGCAACAAGACTTAACTTGAGGTATGAATGTTTTTGCAAACCTGACAAACTGGTTGAAATGTATTTGGTTAAATCAAGTTAGTGTGTGTAGTGAACACAACTGACGTTGAAGGGCAGTTTAACAATTTCATATTCAAACCGGCATTAATTCATTTATTGAAAAAGCTTTAAATACAATGCTGAAAATATGATTTTGTAATGTTGATATGGTGAATGTGTTCGCAAACATTATACATGTTTTAAGTGTTCACACTCAGTTTAGCTCCGTTTTCTTCTCCCCCAACTCCTGAGGGAACTATGTGGCTCTTTAGCTGCGATATGTGAGCCAATCACTAACTTTCACTGACTGCTATTTTGGTGCTGGGTAGGTTGCAATTCTGAGCTTCTTCACTTATCAGGTTTTTGTAGGATGGGGATGGGAAGACTGAACCAAAACAGCAAGGTCGCGGAGTATAAGACCAAAACACTGAGCTCAAAGACTCTACAATGCTTCAGAGAGCTAAGGGGAGAGCTATTCTCTGTGGCTTGATCAGTTTGGTGACTGTGTCATCATTTTTTTTTTAAGTCTCAGTTTCTGCCTGTCCATGATATAATACAAACTACTAAAATAACATATTAATGTTGACGTAGAACAAAGGTTCTGCCTGTTTTCAAAACTATTTTGACTACTCGCAACTTTTCCTATTGTTCCCAGTATGCATAGCAAAGTTTACATTATATTGCTATGGTGTAAACCTAAATGTTTTATCACACGTTACATGTCCATATGCTCTAAAGTAAAGCAAGTATGCTCTAAAATACCTTCCAATACTAGTGCGAAAACCAGAGGGCGGATACATTTCTCGGTTGTCTGACTTTGGGGACATCTTGCACCTCCCTTGGAGTTGGGAACTACTAAATATGAGGCAAATACGTAGAGCCTGTGGTTCAGGAGAGACCACAACAGTACTGGGTAGACAGGCAGATCTCTGTAAACAAGGGGAGCAGAGGGATTCCCCCCCCCCCCCCCCCCCCCCCCCCTTACATTACAAAGATAGGATTATGGTTGAAATGTCCCATGCCATTGAGTGGAGTGAGCCTCTTGTTATTTTCCACTGAAGCTGATCAACAGCTACAGTAGCAACCAGGTGTGGAACACTGTGAAGTAAGGTGCTGCTAAAAATGACAATGTGTGCTCAGCAAACCTTCCGTGGTTATGTGAAGTTTTTTTTTCTTTAAACTACAGTGCAGTGCAGCAATTTTTAGCAGCTGAGCAGAGTCGTAAACAGAGACAGAAAAGGAGAATTTTGTATAAAAGAATTAAAGGATTGGCACCAGGAAACATCAACTTTGTGGAAGATGGTGAGGGGAATATTTCTAATATTTTTGGCTAGTCTGTCATGATATGAATGCACTTATAATTCAATAAGGATTGCTATCACACCACTTGTGCCGCCATGACAGTATGAGCATAGACCCCATGTCATACATCATCTGACCACAAAAGACACTTGCCAGACCACAACTTAACCTCTGGTAACTCACAGCCCCACAACACACAAAGAGAATACACAACAGCAACACACACACACACACACACACACACACACACACACACACTTGTGTTGTGCAGTCAGAGACATGAGGCATTTAGGGAACAGAATGGAAAAGGATTTAATTGAGTCTTTGATCATTATAGAATTACCATGTGCCTTCTTGGCACCCTGGTTATTGTTTCATGGATTAATCATTTTCATTTCACAAATTGTGGAATCCACATAGCAAATCAGTGTGCTGCCTGCTTGACATAGATATGCAGTTGGAGCGAGGGAATTTTAATGTGTCCTAGTCCCCCAATTGGCTGTAGCCGTCCTTGCGACTAGATTTATTTGAAAGATTGGTTTTATTGATTTACTGTATTAATGTGGTGCCAGTTTAATCAGTGTGCTGTGGAACTATGCAGAATTTGACATCTCTGTGAACTCAAATGAATTGAGTGTACAATATTGATCTGGTTATCCACAGTATTTATTCAGCTATTTGTCCACGAGCTGATTAATTCAGTGTGTACGAAATAATGTAGGTGTGTTTATGAGGATGTGTGAGCGTTTATGTTTGTGTGTCTCCCTCTCCCTCCGTATATTTGTGTAACTGGTAATTGCATCTATTATGACCGAAGGTTTCACCCTTTTTCTGTAATAGCAGCATTTACAGTTTACATCTTTTCTTTACTGCCCATACTGCAGCTGTATTTTATGAAATGACACAGATCAGATACTTCATCAGCTTATGCATGGATATAACTAGTGGACATAATTGATGCACATGTGATTATGCATGCACATACATATTCACAGAAACACACTCTGCACACATAAGTGCAATATATGCATGCATAAGCACCGTGCTGGGATGTGTGCAATGTGTAACAGCGGGAATTGCAGTCTATAGTAGGACTGGAGCTGTGTTCAGCACCGGTGCGATGATTGAGCAGTATCTGTCATAAAGGGCCAGAGGAAGAAGAGTAGTTATCTAATTAGAGCTTACTCAGGATGGATATGGATGCTTTCTGACAGCTGCCTCATCTGATTCGACTGCCTGTGGACATTTGTTTGGAGATGTTTGTTTAGGCTCATTATGGATAAAAGTAGAAGCTTTGCACTTCTCTACCCCCCTATTCTGTGTGTAATGTAGGACCAGCGATATTGATATTACACAGCAGAGAATCTCCGCTGTCAGTTGGTTGCCCCCTTGTTCAAACTTGTTCTGTTGTGTATAGTCTGAGCTGTAACTCTACAAGGCTTTTTGAGTACACAGGCGAAAAAAAAATTGACTAGATTGAAGAGATCATCAGCAAAGAAAATGTAGAATTTCTGAGGCTATAGCCGCAACCTAACACTGTATACTGTTGTATACTGTATTGAAAATCCTGAAAGCTATTGTGGATTCTGGGAGTAAAATCCATGCAAGAGCAGTGGTAGCTTGGTACCGGAGGGTAACCATGCCATTTAATGAAATCCAGCAGAAATTAAAACTCCTACTCCACATGTTTATTTAATCATGTATGATGGACCACGGCTCAGGTCAGAATTACCATCTTCATTTAAACAAATGCAAAGGGCAGTGCTCTGTATTCTACTGACAGTTCTGCCGTGCATTATAATATACTGTATATACTGTAGTTAATCAGATAAATGAATAAAGACCTACTGTTGGGCTGATCTTTAGGCCTGCAAGCTAATAGAATGAAGGCTACTTCTATTTTTAAGAAATATGACTGAATATAAATCATTATGTCTTATATTCTTGTTGGTTTTTAGGATGAGCCATGGGATATTGTGGAGTGTTACAAGGTTGTGGATGTCTGAAATCATTTCCCTGCCTTCAAAGACTCACAAGGAAACCGTAACCTTCAGTACTACCCAACTACAGAACTACTGTACTTTGCACTAATTTAATTATGACCAGATTAAGGCAGTACTCAACTTATTGCAGCTGTCATGTAAACATGCTAAATGGATTATTTTAGATGAATTAAAGGGAGAATTGAAGAAAGGATAACTTAATTGTCTGACCCCGAAATCAATTTTTTGCTGTACTCTGGCATGTACCTCCATATGGATTTCTCTTCGTGTTTTGTTTGATACTGTGCAAAAGCCGCGTTTCTGCACAAGCAGCAGCAAGGCAAAAACAAAGCAAAAAAAAAAAATCCTCTTTTGAGGGCAACAGCAAAGTGGCTTTCATGTTACGACTACCTCGGCAAGTCACACAGTCTGTGTTACGGAGTTCTGTAAATTCATCATCACAACAAAACACGGACACAAAGTCCCTCCGTTTTCCCCGTGGTGCTAAGAAGATGTTTCGCTCGGCTACTTGGCAAACAAATCATATATGGCTACCAGACAAATCCAGTCTCTGCAAACCATAATCATACAATTGCCTTGAGGTGGTTGGGTAGTTATTCACAGTAAATTGATTTTAGTTTCTTTATACCAACGGTTTCACACAGATCTACTACTTTAGGTCTTTGCAAAGGCGTGAGGCTGCATATTTCATTTCATCTTTCCATAAACCTGGTTACTCTTTCCTTGTGCTCCTTCTGTTAACCTCTAAACAATTTGCTCTGCCCTCAGGAGTATTTGTCGACTATAGTCTAAATGATATTGGTCCCCCCACATATATACCTCTTTGCTCAACTCCCATTTGCAATTTACAGACTTGAAACTAGGTGTTCACTGTTTCTCCTAATACATTGTGTGTCTGTTTACACTCTCTTGCCCCTGCACCTTGCACTTACATGCAGCTGTGTGGAGTCCCCTTCCTTTGTGAGTGTACTAACATTTGCCCTACACTCACCTTCTCTCCTGCTCATGTGCTCCCCCCACACTCACCTTATGATGCGAGCAGATATGGATGGAAATACAAATGACCCCCGATGAACCCAGATATTGAGCTGTTTTAAAGCTGGAGGCTTCAGACAATATCCCTTCCTTGCTCTAACATGCTGGAGAAGGAGGGGCTGGCGCTTCTCACTACATCGGGGTTTTATGGGATTTATGACCCCCGTCCCCAGCAGCTATCTCTCCCTCCACTGGCACGTCTCCCACCGGCTAGAATTAGCAGGCGAAGAAAACAAACAAATTACAAGGAAACAAACACAACAGCTAATAAGCATGAAGTGAAATGAAGAGAACGCTTTCAGCAGCATGCAGACTGAGTGAGTGAGAGGGAAGGGCAGGGAATAATCTTCAGTCCCTCACCCCTGTTTTCTGTTTTTTGCCTTTCCCTCTAATTTCCTCCTGTCCCGCTGTTCCCCCCGACCCACTCGCCAGTGGGACTCTTCGAGTAGATCATTTCTGAGCATGGGCAGTGTGAGACAGATGGGCGGATGATGGATCTGACGTGATAGACAGCAGGGTGATGGATGGCTGGCGGGCTGATAGGGGATTAATGCAGTGCTGAGGCCGCTGCTGCACAGCGGATGGCTTAGTGATAGAAAGATAACACTGACGAGCAGATAAACAAGAGAGGACTAATCCACGCCCCCTTAATGGACAGAAAATCAAAGCGATGTAGAAGAGCCCCAGTTGGATGTGGACCTTTATATTGCCATCCCAAAGTGTGGAGCTTTTAATGGGAGGGAATATAAGTGGGCACAAGGTGAGATGAGGTAGGGGGCTGAGGAGAGTTAAAGAGGAGGATTTTGTCATAGGATGCATGGGTGGGTGATAGCACATGTCTGTCAAGCCGGACTTGGTGTTGGATAAATTGGACAAGGGCGGGAGTTTTGGTGATAAGGCATGGTGAGGGGCCTATTTTGAGTAACAATTTGTCTGCGGAGGAGAGATTGGGCGTATTGGCAAATTGACCGTAGTGGGATGTGATGGGATGATTGGACAGAGTGTACTGTTTGGGGCTTGAAGATAGCAGTCCGTGTCTGTTGGTATTTTTAATGCACTTCCCTCAGTGCAACAACATAACCTTCTCTGTAATGTACGAAAATGAAGGTTTTCAGTCGGTATGATTGTGCAGTTCTGCCAACTGGCGCGTTGGAAAGGCCTGTTGTAATGCAAGGAAGAGACAAAAAAAGAGCAAGGGGAGTGGAGGATGATCCTAGAGAGAGTTCCCCTGAAAATAGGGAGCAAGCTGCGTTACTATTGAGCACTAAGCTTTGTCTCTGTTCACCGTTTCAGGGGACCCCAGGGGTTCTGGCATTGATCCGGTGTGCTCAGAATGCACTCTGGTGTCACCTACTTAAACACATAGAGCCGCTAGCCAACAGAGACAAGCCTTTATTTATCAAGCCTCTGATTTTGGCTGCACTGATGACAACCTGATTAGCACTTAAAGGAGCTCTTAAATCTTTTATTGGAATGGGTGGAGGCAATCTATGCAGAGAGGGGCACGACAGTCGTAGCCCGAGAGTGTCATGGGAATGAAAAGAGAGGCGAGGTGAGGGACTGTGTCATCCAGGGGGTTAATGAAGGGGAGGGACGGCCTAGATGTGAAGTGTGTGATAGAGACAGTGAGAGAAGGAAGTGAAGGGGAGAGGGAGAGACAGTGTGTGACTGGGAACAATGGGGTGATAAGTAGAAGGTGCGAGTGGGTGAGAGCAAGAGAGAGCATGTGACTGAGGAGTGGTGGCAGAGATTGGAGGACCAGATGAGAGCACAAGTGGCTTGGACAATGAATGAATGTGGAATAAGTGGGTAAGAATATTGTGGACAAGTGAAGGCCTAAGCAAATGAACAAATTGCTAAACAAACAAGTGGGTGATGTGCAGACTGGGAGGGGGAACTGAAGCACGGGAGTATGGAGGCAAATGAATGAGTGAGGCATGATGGAAAAGACTAAGTGAGTGAGTAATGGGGGTTAGTGATGGGTGTGTTGACAGAAAGTGTCAGCTTTAACCACAATGACCCACGGATACAGGCTGCATGCACAAGTGGCTCAGTGTGAGTGCCAGCTTGAACGCGGAGTGACTGTAAAATTGCATGTGAATTTGCTGTTGAATGTGAAATGAATGCAAATGGGAAAAGTAGGTGGATGGTGTTTGCGCATCCGTCTCTATATGTCAGCCTCCTGTCGTTTGTACATCATGTTAGATGAGCCCAGGAGATGAGCGTCTCTCCAGTCTCTTTCCGTGCATAAACGCAGCTCCATTTGAACACCCCGTCTCATCTCCTGTGGAATTACATCCGTGTTTTATTTCTCAGTGAGGGTCCTCTATCCCTGCCTCTTGTCATCACCAGGGAACCAAAATTTAAATTGGTATTTTTAGTTCAGATTAAACTCTTATTAAATAATAATCCCATCTTTCTTGACATGCTGTAACTGGGAACAATTTGGTTTCATTGTATAGATGAGTATATTAACTATCAACGAGAGAGGAACGCTAAGCGATGCCAGAGCTAGATTAGTGAGACAACTAGAATTATCTTGCTTTGTTTCTCCTGGTATTCCAATGGCCGATTCATCAAGAAGTGTGTGTGTGTGTGTGTGTGTGTGTGTGTGTGTGTGTGTGTGTGTGTGTGTGTGTGTGTGTGTGTGTGTGTGTGTGTGTGTGTGTGTGTGTGTGTGTGTGTGTGTGTGTGTGTGTGTGTGTGTGTGTGTGTGTGTGTGTGTGTGTGTGTGTGTGTGTGTGTGTGTGTGTGTTGGTTTGTTTATGTTTATGACACTGACAAACATTGGACGTTTGGGACTAGACCATTGTCTGCCCTGTAGCCCGTGCTACGCTCAGGTCCTTCCCCTTCTCGCCTCATCTTTGTCAGTAACCGTGGCCCCAGCAAAACAATACGGCCTGTGAAATGTCAAGAGAATTAGCACGGTGCAAATACACACACATTGTTTAGAGTTCACCCATTCTCCTTCCCCTTTATCTGCTCACCTGTCTTTCTCACCCGCTTGTCCGGCATGAGTCCGTCTCCTTCCCTCTCCACCACCCTCGGCTGCAGCATGCTTGTCTGACCCTGTCAAAGTCTCCTTCAGGGCCTGTCTCTTGGTGATCAAACTCCATTATTTATGCCATATCGCGTTTCACCATCAATTCCGGCAATGGAACAATTGAGACAGATTTCCTTGACTGTCGCAAAAGCAGTGAGACTCGGCAGAGGATGGAAATGGGATTAGCCTTAAGTGGAATTTAATTTTCACTGTTGTTGTCTCCGAAGCCTGTCTACCACCCAGACACCATGACGCGCCTCCTCGGTACTGCTTTCACCATTGTGTGTGTGTATGGGAGGGAGAGAGAGAGAGGAGAGAGAGAGAGAGAGAGAGAGAGAGAGAGAGAGAGATTAATGCACATGCAACTGTTGTATTTCAAAGCACTGTAATTCCATTGTGCTGCAGTTTGGCTCAGACTTATTTCTTTATTGTTACATTGGCAACTTACTGTTAAAACCGTATACATCAAATCCATAATGCAGCAGTAGATGCAGTGTTTTTTTCTGTTGATTGACAGGTTTGATCTATTTTCTAAATCAAATGAGTCAAAAATATTGAAATGAGTCCATCCATTAATTAATAACCAGACTGCAGTCGCAGCATCTTTGACTTATTTGACGTGAAATGTATAAATTAATAAAAGATTAAACAGAAAAATGTATTGGAATCCAAACACCTTCTGTACTGAAATGAATGTGGTGGTGCTTGTGTGCGTGTATGTTTGTTGGTATAGACTGGGAGGCTGCTGGGATGCCCTGAATCTGTCTTCACCTGTATACATGTAATGTGTGATGTGTTTTGAGAGTTGAGGGTTCTGAGAACCTGATCTAATGGAGGGAGGACATTTTGGGAAAGTGAGGACATTTTGGCCGGTTCTCACTTTCTGACAAACCTTCAGAGGGTTGTTTGAGGATTAAGACTTAGTTTTACAGTTAGAATTTGGTTAGGGTTGGGGCTAGGCATTTAGTTGTGATGGTTTAGGTTAGGGTAAGGGGCTAGGGAATGCATTATACCAGTGAGTGTCCTCCCTACAATAGAAATACAAAAGTGTGTGTGTGTGTGTGTGTGTGTGTGTGTGTGTGTGTGTGTGTGTGTGTGTGTGTGTGTGTGTGTGTGTGTGTGTGTGTGTGTGTGTGTGTGTGTGTGTGTGTGTGTGTGTGTGTGTGTGTGTGTGTGTGTGTGTGTGTGTGTGTGTTTCCTGATTGGAAAAATAGCGAATGACCATGAATTAATACACATTCCTTAGTCCTCTCTTTTTCCTCGCAATAACACAAACACGATCAATACTTGAATTGATGTTCAAGTAAAGAGGCAAAATGTGTCGCTCAGGCTGCTGCCACGCCCCCCACCCCTGAAAGCCTCCAACCCAGCTGGGCTGAGTGAAGTCGAGACGGGCGAGAAGTGAAAGAAATCATGTGAAGCATGTAAAGGAGAAGAAATGAGTGTTGATTTATACTGAAGAGTGAACAGATTATTGGGGTAGATCTGAATAAGTCTTTCTTCTGGAGAATTTATTGAACACATTATTACTTGAAACGTATTGACTCTTGCTGCATGGGTGTTGTCTCTTGTCAAGGACGGCAGCAGGCTGGCGAATGACATGTGCACCCGAGTGTTGGGGTGAATGTAATGTGAGGTATAAAGAGCAGCGGCCACAGTACGGCTAGACGGGCCACAGGTGTGGGCCGCGGCTCAGGGGAGGGTGTTTGTGTTCGTTTGTCAGTTAGAGAGTTTGCATTTGTGCGCTGTGTTCGTGTGCCAGGGACAGGGTGTGAGGCCGAGGTGATTTGTGAGTATTGTATTCCTGTAATCTGCTCAGATCAGATCAACCAGAGCCAATAATGCAACACTGAGCAAAATACCCCATTGCTCCTTTTTCATCTTTCACTTCTCTCGCTCTGTCTCTCTCTCTCTCTCTCCCTGTCTCTCTGTGAACCCCCACCACCCTCTCTTTTCCTTTTTCTTTTCACTGCAGTGAGAGCCAGCTTTGCTGCAGAGGGAAAGATGGAGTAAAGATAGACAGAGAGGGAGAGAGGGAGAGAGGGAGAGAAAGAGGGACTTGAAAGAGTCGGGAAGATGGATGGTGAGAAATGGAGATAGGAAAGAGACTCGGAGAACAGAGGAGGAGATGCAAGGTTGATGGGACTGAACAGTAAACGATTACTGCTCTACCTGTGTGTGCTCCTGGTGGAGCCTGATACCAAATCAAACAGTGCTCTTTCTCTCTATTGACACACCGAGGCAGACACACACTTACAGGCCACAAGCATTTGAGTTTGTTTTTGGCCAGTGCTGGGTGGTGCTTGGCAGAAGAAATTAAGCCTAACAACCGTGGCATCTGTCTCAGCAGCAGGAGCGTCCCGCCTCCCCACCCACTCATGACCTGCCCTGCTTTCATTCACTGAGCCGCCTGCTGCCAGCCTCAGGATGGGCCGCTGCCTCTGCCACTGCCCGCCAACCCCCTCCTTCCCGGGCCCCTCTGCACTGCCAACCACTCTGTGCCTGCGCCCATGTTTCCCCCCTCGAGCAACAACCAGGAGTCTAGTGATATGGGTGCGTCAAATATTCATAACAGCCACACTGCAACTCGGAGCTCTCTCCTCCCCTCCATTTTGAGAGGCAATTGTCAGGCCATAGCTGCTGTTAGCCTGAACACTGTTTCAGGAGTTCTCCGAGTCAACTGCCCTGGTCTATGTGCATTGACTGTATGCACTGTTGGTATTAAGCTGCACTTCAGTGTGGCCTCCCGACTGATGTGTGTGGAGCTAAATATATACACTCATTTCTTCTCGTTGCCACAATTTCTCGATTCACCTCCAACCCTCCCCCATGGCTGAACACAACCACCAGCCTGCTAAAGGGGTTGTGCTGCTTTTACACTATGCTGAAAACCAACCAGAACACGTGAAGGGCAAACTAGTATATATACAAAAAAAAAGACAGCGATGCATTCACATGTACTGCAAAGGACCAGTTCCTAATTCATGCAGAGACTATTGAGCACAGAAATGAAACCAGACTCTGCACACACAAACATTCAGGCCCAGAGTGATGTGAGAGGTTGCTTCTGGGGAGAGAAGTTCTACTATGTGTCTCTCAGGAAGCCACAGGCTGGATAAACATTCATGTGGAGCAGCAGCAGATGCCTCCGTCTCCCTCCAATGCCCACTCCTCCCTTCCTCTGCACTCACATCCTAGCACCTACTCACACTCTACACCTCACATCCTTCCCTCTTGCTCACTCCTGCCTGCCTCCTTCAATGAAGACTACTCCCCGCTTGCTCTACCCTTTCCTCTCAATCTCCCACTTAATCAACCACCTCCCCTTCCTTGACTCACTCCCTATGTTTTCTGTCCATCCATGTCCCTCTTTCTTTTATTCTGCTTCTCTTGTCATCATGCAGGCCACCTGCTAGCCCTGGGCCCCGCTGCTTATCCTCTATATTCACTCGTTGTATCTCAAGATTATTTCTCTGGGGGGGATTCAGTGTGTTCTCTCCACCATACAGTGTTATCTAGCTCATCGAGTGGGTAGGAGTGGATCAGGATGGGTGGGGGTTGAGGCTTGATGCTCTGGCTTGTTGCAAACAGGTGGCCCATAAGGATGTGCACTAACCACGGTACATGCAAACGCAAACGTGAGGATGTAAACGTTTCTATAGCAATCTTCTCTGAACTGGCATGGTTTCTAAACAACAAGCCGTTATTTGTTAAGGCGTACCATCAATATCATGAAGTTGTGATGACTGCTGGAACTAATGTGGCAGCTGAGTCTCAAGGCATGAGCTGGCTTTGCCGTCAAGATCTAGAGCTTGTTTTTATGTTATTCTTTTAACTGCATTAGGGTGCCGCACAAATTGGCATCGATCATTGTTGCTTGGCTTGCTTTTAATGGCTGGGCCACTGTTTAATGTTCCTGTCAGGGAGTGGTTATCATGTAACCTGTTTCCCCTGTCTCCTGTCCCCGCACCTGCTAAATGGCAAGCCATCTTCCTTAGAGAGAGGGGGAGAGAGAGCATGGAACAGAGAGCGGTGCAGCACATAGCCCTTATTAAAGCTGTCCTCCAAGGCTGCCCTCTGACTGATTCCCCCTGTAAATCTCCCCTTTAATTGGAGAGGGCACAAGAAGAGAGGTGCCACCTCAACAAATGCATTTTGTGTCTCTAAGATTGGATGGCAGAGAGAGAAAACGGGGGAGAGAGAGAGAGAGAGAGAGAGAGAGAGGCAGGGGGTGGGAGACAGGCAGCGGGACATACTGCCTGAGAGGTCCCCAGAATATGTGGGTGGGGACCAAACAAAAGTCAGAGATATAAACACGATGAGTGAGATGACATATTTACATTCGCCTGGGAAGTGGGAGGCAGGAGATGAGAAGATGAAAAGGTTGCACAGTAATGGAGAGAGACGGTTGGAGAGGTGCGCCAAGGGTGATGCAAGGAGAGGAGGAGAAGGACAATGGGCGAGGAAGAGAAAGTAATGGAGGGAGACAAATAGAAATGGCTGGCAGTGAAAGGAAAGGAAAGTAAGTGTGTGTGTGTGTGTGTGTGTGTGTGTGTGTGTGCGCGCGTGTGTGTGTGTGTGTGTGTGTCTGTGTGTGTGTCTGTGTCTGTGTGTAAGAAAGAGAGAGGTGGAGGAGAGACAGGCTGATTTCCTGAGTGTCCTCTCTTAATGGGGTTGCCATGACAACAGTGTATAAGAGAGTCAGGCTCCAGCAGAGAGTGTAGTGTGTGGCTGTAGGTGTGTGTGGCTGTAGGTGTGTGTGTGTGTGTGCGTGTGTGTGTGCGTGCGTGCGTGCTCTGCCCCTCAAATGATTGATTGTCAGTTTGACAATATACAGTAAAAAAGATAAGTGTAAGAATTTATTTCCCTTAACTGTTGGTTTGGTGGTACGCCTTTGTATGAATGAAGAAGGGAAGGATGGATGGAGGGAGATAGAAAGGAGCAGCCCTTGTCATTGCCCTTCCTGGCAGAGCCAAGTGGGTATGCAGTTGCTGTCGTGTCCTGGCCATGTCCCTTGTGCCACTGGCAGCCATGTTGAATGAGGTTAGGTGATGTCGTGCTGGTCAGGTGACGTTTGGAAGGCCCAGCTGTCACGGAGCAGAGGCAGTCCCACAGGAGCGCCAATCTGTCATCATTATATTAATGACACGCATAGCACTGCTAGCAATGTCATCTCTTGTGTATGCCAAAGCTAACGAGCAGCTCCTTAATTGTAAGATTAATTGAAAAACATTTTGATTAGACCACCCCCCCCCCCCCCCCCCACCCACCCGGCCCTCCTCCATCTTCATCAGCTCCCCTTTCACTCTACGGCGCTATCTTACAATCCCCCTGGTTATGTCCTTTTTGAGTTTTCTCCCAGGCCCAGCAGGGAGAAAACTCAAAAAGGACATAACCAGGGGGATTGTAAGATAGCGCCGTAGAGTCACACCCTATTCTCACTCTTTCCTCTGTCTCTTCCTGCATTTGTATCGCTGACCTTTTCCTTTTTTCTTTTTTTTCATCTGTGCTGATTCTCTTTCAACCCTTTACAACTCACCACCACGTTCCCTAGCCCCCATTTTCTCTTCCCCTCAACATGCTCATTTTCTACTATCTGTCACTCTCTCCTTTCGTTAGCCAAATTCCAACTCTTTTATGTGCTCAGTCTCCCTCCTAATCCCTCACTCCCTCCCCTCCTCTTTGTCTTTACCCATCAGGCTCCCCTCTGCGCTGCTGTCTCTCCTGTATTTTCTCCTCATGTCTCCATTACTGTCTGTTTTAGGCCCTCAGTAGGTGTGTGTCTGTGTTTGTATGCAGTGGCGGAGTTATTAGAGTGGGCGTCTAGCTTTACCTTCTTTACCACACAGCTCCTTGCAGCCTCAGAAACTGGTCTCTGACTCTCATTCCCACACTCTTTCTCCTTCCCGTCTCTCCAGCAAAGCTGCAGAACCAGAGGGCCAGAGGGAGAGAGTGACACCGCTAGTGTTCATTTCCACCGGTCTTTTATTCTGAAGCCTTCTCTCTCATCTTGGCTCTCCTTTCGCTGCCCCCTCTCTCCATTTCTCCCCTGTGTGGACTGAGGTCCAGTTTATCATTCTGCTGCAGACACTTTGGCAAAGATTTTTGGCTTTTGTGTAATTGGGCTTGTGTTCACATACTGTGTGTGTGTGTGTGTGTGTGTGTGTGTGTGTGTGTGTGTGTGTGTGTGTGTGTGTGTGTGTGTGTGTGTGTGTGTGTGTGTGTGTGTGTGTGTGTGTGTGTGTGTGTGTGTGTGTGTGTGTGTGTGTGTGTGTGTGTGTGTGTGCTCTCTTGTACAAGTCATGATATTTATTTGGTAAATGACACATCAGGTATTGTCGCGCCTGAGAGCATATTGTATGTGTGAGTGCAAAATACAAGGTGTGAAAGAGTGAGACTAGACCGGGATAATGGGAGCACCAAGGCTCATTAATGTCACCCGTTGCAATAATGATAGAGACAAAGAGGAGACATTGATCATCAGCGAACGATCAATAATGGGCCGTATCGATCGAAACAACAGTTTGTCACCGCGCGGATCGACGTCGCTGCAGGACACCGGGCTCGGGGAGGGTGTTACTACCTCACCACAGGCATCTATGTCCATTTTTTTTAAAGAGGAAACATAGGCACAAACAAACGCCATTCTGATGAATGTCTGTTTTGTGCATAATCAGGTAGACATATCTCTTAGTCAATGGGAGAATAGATTAATGAATTAAATTTTCCTTGGTGAATAATAAGCTCTAAATGTGGTTATTGAACAGCAGACGAGCAGCGCCATATTCTTCATGCTAGCTTTAATAGCTAATGTGAGAGAAAAAGATAAGGCATTAGGGGAAAATATACCCATACTGTACTATATCAGGTGCCTACTCTTTTACTGGCTTTCTTTCCACAGTCCACTCCTGTTTGCCCTTTTTACAGGACCCAGACCGTCTTGGCTGGCAGAGAAGTAAAGACAGAAAAGTGACTATAACACCAGGCGGAGTGTTGCCATAGAAACGCAACGTCACAGCTCGGGAGCAGATAACACATTTGATGCCATTCCATTCATTGTGATTCCCACATCCAAGGATGGAGTGGGAACATGTGCGATCAACAGCTTTCTTAAATATTAGAGGGGAGGTGTGAGGTAGTGTTTGGCACCAGGAGGGATGGTTTCTCTCTGAATTTAGAGTGAAGCTTGTTCTATTGTAATGATGAACTTGGGGAAAGAGCATGAGGCAGTTCTGCAAACCTTGCCACAGTCACCAGCAGGCATTAAAATGTAGTGCTAAGATCGAGGTACAGTTGCAAAGCACCGTGTGGTAGTTACAGTTTTCTAATCTGTAACTTCCTGCATATATCAAATCAAACGCCTAATAATTCTTCATTTTTAGTCAGGCGAAAAAAAGGGGAGATTGCAATGTTGGACAAGATGTTGGATGTGCTCCTTTTCAGCCTGAGGCTGATCACCAAACAGCTGTGTGTTAGTGCCAGTGACTGGACATTTGGTCCACTTGACCCATAACGCTGGCACACAGGTTTGGTAACGGCGTCCAAGTCCTCTGCTCAAATCGTCGGTCCATCCGTCCATTCCCCTCTCATTGTTCCCGAGGCAGCAGGCGATCCCAGCTAAATAGTGATCTGCCTGAATGGGCACAGGTGCAGCAGGAGGTCTGTCCCATTGCCAAATGTAGTGCTTCTGTTTCCTTTGGGCTTATAAAAGGGTTGTGCTGCTCGCTCTCTCTCTCTCTCTCTCTCTCTCTCTCTCTCTCTCTCTCTCTCTCTCTCTCGCTTCTGGAGGGATTGAAAAAGCTGCAGATGCAAGTGTTTGATCAGCCTGCTGACAACGGGGAGCAGGGAGTGAGACAAAAAGTGCCTAAAGAAAAAATAAAATCTTCCTCTGAAACATCAGAGGAGAATAAAATCCAATGAGGATTTTGTAGGAGTGGAAAAAGTGATAATAGTAATGCAACTTTTTCAAAAGTGCTGTGCAGCTCTAGGACTCACCAAAAATGGAGTGGAGGTCCGGTGGTCCGGATGGACACTGCGGTATGCGTAGGGTACAGCTGTCCTTGGGGAACTGTGTTTGGTGCAGATGTTTATGCCAGGGGTATCTTCGGAGAGGCTCGCTGCGGGGGTCCCTTTGGGATTGCAAGGAGGGGAGGGAATAGAGGAGCGCTCTGGTTTCATGTCTCAATCAGGAAAGCTTCAGGAGTGTCTCTAGAGGCACAAGTAGAAGCTAACGTCCATTTGTAGTGTATTTAAAAGAGAATGCCTGCACTTAAGGGCTACTTATTGCTTCACGTACAGCAAAACAGAGACAGTGAACATGAGTAGATACATACGTAAAAGCTTTGGTACATTCTGACTGACACAGCAACGCAAAACCTCTCTCTCACTCTGTCTCTCTCCCTTTGAATACCCTTGCTTTCTCATTCACTTTATGTCTCCCAGGACAGTGCTCAGAAATGTTGAAATGGGGCCTAACCCACCAAGCAAAGAGGGAGAGTCGTTTAAGCTAAGTTAAACAAGGGCACTTAGAATTTAAAGGGCCATAATCTTCAAAAAGGGCTGCTTTAAAATCAATTGATAAGACATATAAAAGATAAAGACAGATTGAGAGGAGGAAGGTAAAGTTGTTGGCAGTTAAGTGACTTATTTTTAGAATGAACATTTTAATTGAATGTCATGGACATTTGTTCTGTGGCGTGCGTCTTAGCTTATGTGCATTTGTCCACATCTCCAAATGAGGGGCTGTGTGCATGTATGAATGTGTGCATGTGTTTGCTGGGCAATGCAGGTGGGCTGGATCAGTATCCAGAGTCGCACTGAGCCAGTGATTCAGTCTGCACAGTTTGGGCCAGAATCCAATCAGGGCAGCCATCTGGTGACCAATCAGGGTCCTAGCTATGATGTCACAGCAAAGGAGCTCTGGGTTCCATGGGAGTTTGGACAACTGTGCTGTTAACGCTCGCCAGTGGGGCCGTAGTGCAGACAATAGCTATTTGAGCATCAGCGGGTTGGATGATGAGGTGTGAGGGGGCAAACTGTGCTGCTGACCAGGATGCAGGGTCACTGACACCAGGCTGTTGTGATTTGTGTGCCTGTATTTGTGGGCAGCGTCACGTTTGTTCTTCTTCACTAATAGGCTGGCATTATTGTGTAATACACATAACTTTGCCACAGATGCATTTCTCTCTTTGTTTCACTTTGCAGATGATGGCAGTGGCACCGGAGCCCACACAGTCAGGACAATAGGATGACGCACTGTATCTGGTGTGACTGACAGTTCTGTTAATTCTAACGTGATTAATATTTCAAGGCTCCCCTCCGTGTGAAGGCCTCTATCATTTTAGACAGTCTCGAAGACCGCAAGCCCAGGTTCCTGCACACAGTGTGTCACCCTGACCTGGACCTGAAGTGGAAATGTTCCCAACTTTCACACCACTTGCGGTTAGCAGGACGGGGGGGGGGGGGGGGGGGGGGGGGGGGGGGGGGGGGCTGCGTGACAGAGAGACGGAAGTCACAGGAGAATGGCTATCACTACCAAAAGGCCTTCTGCAGGGTATCAGAGGCGAAAAGGGACAGGCAGGCAAGAGAGATTCTCAAAGTTGACCTTAAAAAGCTTCACAGCGCCAGATATTGCTGTAACACTCAGGCCTGTGAATATTTCATCAGCCCTTAAGCGAGTTGTAGAATATAGGCGGTTGACGATGGTGGTACAGCTATAATGCAGTGCTATACTGTGAAGTCTCATATTATGTCTCAGGCTATATAGAAATAGGGGTTTACATTTATATGGTTGCAGAGTCCAAAATAGCCTACAGTATTAATGCAAATCCCTGAGTTGGGATGTACAGTAGCGTGGATAGAAGAGGGAGGTGGACTGCTGTGATTACTAAAACCAGTTAAATCCATCCTCCTTTCCTCTGGTGCTTATCTGATCAGTGGAGCAACCAGATAGCCCCTCAGCACGGGATTTAATAACAAACACAGGCTATAAGCCATGTTCAATAGGCATGACAAGGATAAACATCAGTGGAAACATGCAACGTACTGACGTTCTCGCCTGCATATAGGTACAGCAGGGGTGAGTGCAGCATCTTTACACCACAACATACTTTAGTGAACAGTGGAGCGCCCACAAGCTGGACCTCACTCACACGAAGAGGGAGAATAAAAATTAGGGGAAACAAGGAGCGCGAGGTGGAGTCAATCATGCAGAAAGACAAATCTGAGGGTGTAGCATGGAGGTGCGGGAGGTGGGAGGTGTGTGTGCGCTGCCACCCTGGTGACTCCGGGTGTTATCTTCTTAGCCTCCAGACGTGACAGAGAGATAATTAGAAATGTTAACACTCACTGAAGCTTGTACTTCTATGAATTCTCAGTTTCATTCCCTTACTCTCTCTCATTTGCACTTTCTCCTGTCTGTCATAAACAGACACACACAGAGACACACAGACACACACACACACACACACACACACTCTCTCTCTCTCCCTCAAATTCTATTATCTCCCATAGCCCGTGTTATGCATGACACACTTAAACTCTGGGATGAATTGGCCATGCAGCAGTGGATCACAATTAACGTCAGCGCCAGCATCTGTGGAAATAATTGTCACAGCTCAATTTTAATGTGCTGATGACCAGTTTTTCCTACTTTTAATAAGAAATACTTATTTAAATTTTGTTCATGGGATTATTCATTTGTTCAGTGAGTTTGTTGCAAAGTTGATATTTCACCAAAATACCTAGATTCCATTAATTACAGTATTTTAAGAAAGGAACATGGAAAAAAATGTGAAATGGAATGAGAGATGTCAAATTAATCATGAACCGGACTGTATGATAAGAATTAAGGCTGGTAAATAACACATAGCAATAATATTTGTATTTCCTTGAAAATACATAGACAATGGACATCTAGTTTCAGGCGGTCAACAAACAGAGCCCAGTTTACTGAAGCAGTAGGAGGACATTGTTGCAATTCTGACAAATGTCTTGGCTCAAGGAAAGAGAGATACAGAGAAAGACATGTTCACTGGAGTGTTTCACTTGGAACAATGAAAAGTGACAGAAAAGTGACGGAGAGATGACAACCTTGTTTGTCCTTTACTGGATGATCAACATGTGTTACGGGGATATGGGTCCCCAAGGTGGACACGGGCGGCTGATACAGAGTTTTCCACGCTCCACTGGTATCCCTCTACCTTTAAATTAGCATCCTCACTCCGCTTACTCAGCTAGCAGCACAAGGTGTGGAGCTGTGTGTGAACGCTGGTGATAATGAAACTGCACACCGTAGACATCATTAAAGATAATCTCGGCTCATTTTGTGCTGGGCACGCATACTCCGAGGAAGATGCCACGAACAACAGGGAGAGCTGATTTAGCCAGTGCAGGGCACATAAACACCTCCCTCCTATCATCTCACTGGATCTCACCAGTCTCCACACCTCTGGTTGGAGGGATGAAGAAATACTATAGGTCGGTTTGCGGGAAGCAGATCCCAGGTCAAGGCAAAGGCTTGTCTGAAGGCGTCTCCTGCGTGTGTCTAATTGAGCGCTGTGTAGTTAATTGTTGTGCGTGGGAGGGGGAGAAATCAATCTGTTTTCTCACTGCCGTGACTCCGATGCCCTGGGGTGAGAGACAGGAGTGGGTAGACACAGACACACGTATGTGCACAGCTCTGCCAAACCCCCCCCCCCACCAAAAAAAAAACAAAAAACCCCATGCCTCGCAAGCACCAACTTGCACATGCAGACCCATAACCTTCCTCTATTGGCACACACATGCCTCAGAGGAAGAGGATGTGCATGAGGGGTTATTGAGTCAGGGTAAAGTCAGATCCATCTATCGATCGGCTGCTAGCTGAGAGAGGAGTCAGGAACGTGAGACCTGCACAGGTCAGAGGGCCGAGAGACTGAGGGGATGAGAGACAGTAAAAAAGAGACAGAGAGAGAGAGAGAAACCTTCAGCGCTTAGAGCTGGCAGCGCTCGCCCCACACCCATCCTCTCTGAATGCAGAGCCAGCTCTCTGCTTTGATGTGGATATTCAGAGGAGCTCTGCTCAGCTTCGTGAACATTAGAATGAGATTTCTTCAATTTGTAACTTGGGTCAGTGCCATATGACAAATTAATGGGAGGGAAAGAGACTACTAGCGCGCACTGACGGCAGCTAATTGTTATCCATATCTTTTTATCTGTATCCATTGCTATAGATTATTCTATACTTAATGTATAATATATATAATAAATCTATAGTGAGCCACCATATCAATTAACATATAAATGCCTTCTACAAATAATGTATCAATTTGCATATTCAGCTAATCAGCTAATTTGCATGTGTTTAGCTCTCTTTAAGGGTATTTCAATTTATTATTGGGTGCTGCTGTCAGTGGATGCATATTTGCATTATATATCTATAACTGTGTGGGAAAACACAGTGTTTCCTTCAATGCACCGGCTTCCCCCACAGAGAGGAAAGTGCTGTGCTGGTTTAGAGGGAATTTGCAGCATGAATGTCACCTGAATAATTTACTTTTCTTTCAATGGGATCAGAGTACCAACTCACTTCTGATCTCATTTGAACCACCAATGCTCCACTGCCATTGGCCGACCGCGGCTGGCGGAATAACTGAAAGCCCCTCCTTGATTGGCTGAGAGTTTTTTTATTTTCCCCCAGTCAAAAACTCCTCCATTATTTATGGGAATGAAGCAAAGTGGGATCTGATGATGAGATGTGAAAATAGGATGAGAACTGCAGAGGGATGGAGGGAGCATGTGAGTACAAATCAGGAGCGGTGGGGGACTATGGAGGGGCATGGACGTGCGGTAAAAGAGAGATGTAGAGGGGGAGGGGTGATAAGGTGGGTGAGTACAAACAGTACTATCCTTCACTTGGATAGCAGAAGCAGGCGCCATGAGATGTCTGTTGATTCATATCCCTTTATGCGCTTGGTTCCCTTTCTCTGACGAACCTTTTTACCCGAACAAAGGCCGACGGAGGGAGTGATTCAGAGTGACCAGACGCCCGAGACTCCCAGAGTGGAGAGTGGGAGAAAGGTCACATGAAACAGGAGGCTCCATGGAGACCACCAACCTTGAACGAAATGTGTCGATCTGATGTACTCAGGCCTCGGGGGACGGGAGGAGATAGAGGGAAAAATTAGTGTTCGAAGAGAAAGAAAAGGAAAATATTGGTAGATGCAAAGTATTTTCAAGGAATGTGTTTGTGTGCATTTCTCTCGAGGCGCTGTCGTTACACCAGCGCACATACTGTACTGTAACATTTGGCGAGATTATCCAGTTCATGCACACATATTGTAACATTGTTCTCGCCAGTGTCAGCTTGGGTTGGTTCCAGCCCTCCCGTGACCCTCGAAGGATAAGTGCGACAGATAATGGGTGGATGTACAGACACTGTAACGACGCAAGTGCGAGTGCAGTGAATGCATTGGAGTCTTCACATGTCTGTGTTTTTGTCAGTCTTCTAGCGGTGGTGGTGGCGGGTGGGGGGGGGGGGCAGTCGGCTCACACCCTGTGGATCTTCTCCATGCACTGATGGGTGTTCACCTGGTGTGGATCCTGGCAAAGCGTTTCCAGCTCTGTGCTGTTGGTAATTAACAGACGCAGGCAGTGGAAAGCAGCACCTGTTACAGCCTGACTGACTGAGGCCCTGAGCTCTGGGCTGTGGGCTGTGTCTCCCACTGCTCCTCTTTAATAATCAGGCCACCGCCGCCCCTCCCTCTCTGGGACATCACAGCACGTCTGTGTGCTCTTGTGTGATGATGTGTGTGCGTGTTGCTCAAAACAGGGACAAAATGAGACGGATTAAGAGGAGGAAGAGGGCGACAAAGCAGAGGCGATTCTACAATACTGTCAATAATTGCATTTGTAATAGAAGCTTTATTATTTGCCCGAAGCTGTCTGTGTGGTTTCTGGCAAATGTGCCTGCTAGTGTTGAATATTTACCTTGCCTGCTGGACACCTGAGTAATGAACTGCTGATGCGGCTGCTTCGTGATCATCGTTGTTCTCAAGACTTGATATAGCATGACCATGTCAATGTCAATTCAAATCTCAGATAAAAATGAATATAAGAGGGGTTTCATCTTGAGATTTAGCTGAACTGAATGAATACATGCTTGTTTTTGCAAGTGCCAGGGATGTTCATAATTAACTGTTAAACCGTTAACTGACCCTTAGTATTTTGACCGATTAATACTATCTGTTATTCAGTTAAAGAGTAGTTTTTAAACGGACACGTTTCCCAAGGCTGGCCACTCTAGCATGGTGCAGTCCCTGCATTCCTGGGACATTGGTACCATCTGAGCAGGTATTCTCTACTACGGGTCTCATGGTTAACAGACTGCGCACAGGACTTACCCCACAGCATGTCGACATGTTGCTATTTCTGAATAAAACCAAGTCGACAAGCTGTCTGCTATGCTGAGAACTGATTCAGGCCTGTTAATGAGGGTTGATTATTGTGATTGCCCACTGAACATGCACACAGTTCACTCTCATGCGCACCGGAGTGACGAGGGGTCAAGTGTTACGCCACGGCCTGCCTGCCGAAGATGGTACAAACTTGGATGTTTTGATGGCACACCAGCCCACCAACACGGCAGGATATCTGAAATATTGTGATATTTTCTTCCTTTTTTTATGTGTCACAGACACTCATCCATTCTGAATGGTGCATTTAAACCCGTTATGCTATATGGTCAATGATTACCAAGCTTCCACCATTGGTGAGAAAAAAAAACCTCAATAAACAGCCCTATAGTGTGTGCCCATGCATGTCTGTTTATTTTTGAAGTCTTTTTATTTATTTATTTCTATTCAGTTTTGAAGGTTGGAACTGTGCTGTACTGTATGTGGGACAGCGTCAGTGTGCCTTCGTGTACTGTGTGTGGGTGCATATGTGAGTGTGACAAAATCAGACAGAGAGGGGAAGACTTAAAGGTAGTGAGTGACAGCCAGGTTGTAGAAGTGGGGCATGTCATCCCGGCCCTGCTGTGTCAGAATGTCCTGATGCCCACTGCCCATCCCAAAGCTGGGTAACCTTGGCAGGCAGATTGGGGTCACTACTATCAAATTAGATACATCACTTACACACACACACATTCTTACACACAACTTTGCACTATACACAAATCTTAGACATGTTCATTTGGGCAAAGTAGACATGTTTGCATCCACATGCACAAGCAAAGACTTCTCTGCCGATGCACAACAAAATCATCCAAGTAACTCGAGACAGGTATATAGAGGGTCAAGGAAAGTGCACTTTTTAAAGTCGTAGTCTGTTTGAATTGCTCAAAGTGCCTTAAACTGGGTACTCTACTGCCCAGCCATCATGATGAGAGAATGCACCGGGTTAAAAGTCCTGATACACTCATCTGAAGTTTAATTTATGTGCACTCACATTAAAGGCTGGAAGCTCGCCCCGGTGAAGTGCTCAGAATGCAAACTGCTCTGTGCATTTGTGTGTCACTAATACAGTACATGTACTTTAGGCTCATGAGTGTGGAGCTCAGTTGTGCTCGTAAACAGTGCCCTCAAGCTATTATGTCAGAAATCTAAACCTGAAACATGGAGAATTAATCCAATATTGACACTGCCATAAGGTTATCACAGATTTGGTTGCTGTTAACAGTAAAGAGGCTGATCTTTATCAGTTGACTGCTAAGAAGGTCTCTGAATGCACCACAGCACAGCAACAACATCCACTTCATATTCATTAGCAGCCTGTAGTAGTTTATGCAGTGAAAGGGATGAAGCATGTTAATATCCAACATGTTGAAGTAAAAAGGAGGACACAGTTTATAAGCGAGTTAAATTCAAAGCAGATGTACGTTCAGATGTTCCATATACATGCTTACGCCACTTCATAGCAATGGGAATTTGAGAAAATGGTAAGTCTCAGCAATTGGGGAGAAAAGAATGACTGACTAGTTTGAACTATGCAACAGATTGATATATGAATACATACGTCGTAGTTCTGTCTGTGGTCAATTGGATCCTCCAGACTCTAACCAGCTTCACTGAATCCAGTGTGGCAAGTTGAAGATGTGATGGTATAATTAGTTGATGGTGCAACTGACACAAAAGATGGATACCTCCATTGCAAGGGTCTCGGCAATGAGATGAAAAGAATGTCAACCTATTTTTAAATGTCACTGTCTCTTTTTGTTCTGAATCCCTGCTCCAGTTTGTGTCACAGATCTAAACTAGGTCAACATCACATGTGGCGCCCTGATGGGCTCTTCTGTGTGTGAACATGTGGGGAGTGTGTGCATTTGGGCGAACATGTGTGCAAAGGCTCCAAGCCATGATCATGTGTATCTTACCAAACGGTGACACCAACATTTACTGTAGGAGGCAGTTTGTGAATCCCAAAGGTAGCGAAACAATTATGAATGATTTTTGTTCCCCTCACATAATTGTTGCCTGTCATTCCCAATTAGGGGTGAATATGCGTTATCTGCAAATTATTTAAGTCTGTTGCGTACTCATTACTAGACAGAGCTGTGAACAGGCAGAGTGTAATAGGATTGTGCGTCATTGTAGATGCGCAGCAACTTTTCACACACACTGTGTGCATCCGTCGTGTGCGGGTGTACATAGCGAAAGGCTGGGCTATGGTGTGCTGTAGCTTTCAGATTAATAGACAGTGATAATAACACACGCACAACACACAGCGCTTCTGTCCTTAATGAAGATGGATCTAGCCGAGCCTGGCGGTGCACAGGCACTTGGGGTGGCAGCTTGCCAGTCACGACCGTGTGACATCTCAATGCAAAGGGTGGGAGGCAGCAAGATTCACCAGAGTACAATTTCATAACATTATCATGTTGTATCATAATCCATTGTTGGTGGCTCATAAGATTAACGTCAGGCCCCTTCAGTTATCACTCTTGCTGTTGAGACTTAATGGTCACGGTGAATAATTCATTTCCTCGTATTGATTTGTGACTCAACTGATGCTGACAAAGTTGACAGCGCAGGTTGACTGATACTGAGTATATCGAATTTGACTGTGAAGTTGTGAAGCAGTGAGAAAGAAGTGGCGTCAAAAGTGTGAGATAAAACGTCAGAAGCAAGGCACAAGCCAATGTTTTATGTCACAGTGCACCGACAGATGTAGCACTTGAGCTTCTCGACTTTTCTGTCTCGTGGGTGTTACGCTTAATAGATTTCTATGTTTTCAGATCACAAATTTGAGGCTCCTCCGTTCTGTTGGTGCAAAATTGTAATTTTCAGACTGAACTGATGTCTGGCGACTGCCCGACTCGGTCAGAGGTTTGATCCCTGTAAGATATTAGAGCCCATTAGAGTGGAGCTGCAGCCAGTGTTTGTGTGACAAGACAGGTGGGCAGTGAGGTCACTTCCTCTGGCAGCTGTGGCGGGCATCACAGAGCAAGCATTGATGGGTGGTGGCGTTGCCTCCTGTTGCATCAGTTATAATGAACAGTGACAAGCGCTCCACCGCCACAATAAATCACAGGCCACAGTGGAGACACTGAGGACCAGGCCGGGGAGCATGCTCTCTCCGCTGCGTGGTGTCACTGCTGATGAACGGACTGCGCTGGCTGGCCAGGAGACTCTTTGAACCTTCCTCACATGCTTGTGCAGTCTGATTAACACATGCAACTGTCAATCAGGAATATTGGTCTCTTACCGGTCACTTTATCAGCACTGAGCTTTTCTTTTTTCCCTCGCAAACTACTACTGTTTCGGAAACATATAATAGGAAAAGTGTGGACTCTACAGATGAGGAGGTGTGTGGGTTGGGGTTTGTGGAGAGTTGCGGCTGAGGGCGAACGCTGAAGCTGAAAAAAAGTGGTACAGGAGTGTCTATTGAATAAAGTGAGAGGGGCTCTCTCTCTCTCTCTCTCTCTCTCTCTCTTTCTCCCCTTTGCCTTTACCTCTTTGACAGCCATACTAGCTCTGTTTGATATCCCTCCGCTGTGTTCTGCAGCTCTGCAGATTCCCTTGTCTCATTTGCATTCCCTTAAAGCACACTTCCATTAAAGTCTCCCCCTGTTTTTTTTTGTCTCTTCTCTCGTTCCTTCTGTTCCTTCAAATAGGTCTTTTTTTTCCTCGGGTTGCTGTTTTGGAGGGAGTCTTATTCCCCGTTGACTACACACCGTATCCCCACTCTGCCTGAGTCAGTAATCAAACACATTGGCCCTAATACACAGGCCATTACAAGAGCTCTGATGTTCCATCTGCACACAGCCGGCACAATGGTGTCATTATATAAACAGCCCCGCTGCTGCAGCCAGCGAGATACTACCACACCAGAGCTCCGGCCTTAACTGACCCACCGCCGTAAATGGAGGAGTGTTGGGATGATCTGACCTGAATGTGCTTGTGTAGTCAGTGGTAGTTTAACAACATTAGCCATCCTGAATGAATGCTCCAGTGTTAACATTACAGTAGGCTATCAGTTGTCGCCATGGCTGAGACTGCGCAGCCTGTGGTGCATCAATGCGCGTGTAATAGACTCAGGTTTTTGTGGAGGAATAATATCTAATGCTATTACGCTGTCTTTGCTAGCAATAGCCTCACCAAAAAGGATTAGGGAGATTAGTGATGGGCCCAACTGGAAGATAACAATAAAGGGCGGTGGGAGGGCAGCAGTTAATACAAGCTGGTACCATTTTCTTTTTCTGCAGTGACATTGATTTGATCTTGTTTTGGCATCTGTTCAGCAGACAGAGGTGGGATTGCGCAATTTGTGGAAAATTCCGTCCAACTTATGTTTCTGGAGTTTTTTTTTAATTTGAGAGTCTTAGGACATTCCATGTGAAAATGGCATTGCCTTCTGTTGTTTAGAATTACATAGACAATGGTGTCCAATTGTTCCAGGCCATTTCCCTTGATGCCACTTTTAGTTTTCAGATTGACACAAACTCGTCCTCATGATCAGGGTGATCTCATTCCACACGCTCTGCTAATAGGTGATTTTGTCACACACACTGCAAATGGAAGTGTGTCCAAATTTTCACTGTGGCTAATTTGAATAATCATTGAGTTACATTCAACTGTCATACCTAAGCATCCTGGAAGGTGGATTTGACATTAAAAATATCGTCTCCTACTCAGCAATGCTCGATCGCAGATGGTGAGGGTAATGATATTTCATGGTATGTCTGTTACGTTTTGAAAGGTAAAGTAGGATAATTATATTCACTTTGGCGAGTGATTAGTTTTATGGTGGTGAAGAAGTAATTAATGAATTCTATCTCATCCTCAATTATTGTTACACTTCCTTGTATTGCTCCCCCTCGCCTAACTCAGGAGAGTACAAAAGAGTATCGAGTGTGACAAAGCTTCACCACCGATGAGTCAGAGGGAGAATTACTTAGAGGTCCCCAGGCAAAGCATACGGTTTTGTCATTCTCCGCAGTCTCATCAAACTCTAATACTACATGGCTAGCCTTCACTGAGTCCAGTGATTCTCTCCTCTGAAATAAAGTGCCTGTCTCAGACCTGACTGATACCAAATCCCATGAGCACCGAGTCAAACAATGAATCTGTTTGCAGGTTATTCCAGTAAGTAGATATCATTTGAGATAAACTTTCTGATTTCTAAGTGAGATGTGAGTGCCACTCAGTTTTGCAGGCTTGTCAGTTGCAAGGAGCCGAATCATTTTCCTCCATAGCGGGAGCATTGCAACCGAGCCATCTATTTGTTGTTGAAGCATCTGAGGTATAAAAACATCAATCCTGGTAACATGGGAAATGGTGGTGCTTCATCTTAAGATGCAAAGACTTCTTTTTGCATAAATAAACTGGCCATCATAATTTATTACTGTCAATTCTTTAAATCAATCAAGAGTGTTTTTCCAACCAAATAATTTTGTGTGCTTGTGTTTTCCCACTCTCTGCCGAGAAAGCCTGAAGCCGTACCAGCTCAGAGAGTTGCACCAGCTTTTCTAATTATGCAGCAAAAACCGTCTACGTAAACTCTTTGTTCTCCCTGCTTTTGATTATGGTCGGGTAATGTTCCTAAATGCCTCTTTCTTCTGGGCAGAAATGATTTGCATGATGGGGTAAACATGAATAGTTCTTGTGACAGACATACACGGCCTTTACCAGTACCCCCCACCCCGCATAAAAAAGGACTTGTGACACCATGTTCTTGATGAGCGTGTCTGCTAAAGCAAACAGGACCTAATGATCATGGTGATTATCGTAATGATCCAATAGAAGGTGGATAATGAGCTTATTTGCTTTGGATCAAGGCAGCCTGTAAATTAATAGCCGGAGAAACAGAGGGTACCATTCGAAAACAAGATGACAGAGCTGTACACTGTAAGTGTAACTCCACTGCTGCTCCAGTTAGACAACCGCATGTCTGTCTTTGTGTAAGTCCTCCAACTCTTATGACGAACTATGTCGTGTGTTGTAAAAACTACCAAATCGACCGTTTCCTAAAACAGCGCCACTACCTGTGACAGGAGGTACGCCACAAATACTTTTCGCCTCAGAGCATTGTGGGGCTTTATTTGGCTTTACCAACGCATGTTTGGCCTCTAGCGGCCGTGTTCATCCCAACTGCCAGAGGTCTGCGGTCTTTAAAACGACTACATAAGTCGTAGTAAGCCGCTTGAACAAATGACCTATCTGGTCGTTTTAGGGTGGAGGACAGTCTCGTGAATACGACTGACTGTGATTCACCCTTTGTCACACTCGCTCCCCCGCACGCCTGCGTCACCTTTCCACCAGTAGAGTGACATTGTCATCCATTCTCCTATTTCGTGGGCTCTGGTCTCTTAGGGGTGTGATGTTCAGCTCTATTAGAAGAGGTACTGTGATGATGATGGTGGATTAGATCAGTGCAAAAGGTCATCCTCTGGCCTCTGGCGTGTAACATCCTCCGAGTAGGGGGCGCACGGAGTAGGGGGAGGGCGAAGACTCCCATCTCTCACCCTGCAACGACTTCCCATCTTCCTCTACCCAGAGGCAGACTGACTCATTGACAAAGGCAAAATAAATGCACTCTTCTTTGCTCTTACTTCCTGCTTTCTTACTATTCCTTTGCCTTTCTCACCTGACTATTTTCAGCACTTTCCCCTCCCACCTGCTCATGTTTATTCTTGTAACACAGAAAACCATCCTTCCCTAACTTCAGTTGTTCCTTACTTCCTTTGCTCCTTCTGTTCTGTGTTTATTAATTACTCTGGATGCGTGACACTTCCCCTTTTGTTCCTTCACTCCCTCATCGTTTGTTCCTTCTTTCCTTCTCTTTGGCATCCATCCATCCTTCCTTCCTTCCTCCTTTCCTTCTGCTCTCCCTTCCCACCACACTGAAATTGAGTGTTGTGTAATGCTAGCTTTCGTTTTGTCACAAAATGAAATCAATTTATCTACCCTGCACTTTTCTCTCCTTCCCTCTCTCAATCCCCAACCTGCCCTCCCTCCCTTCTTGCTCTCTTTCCCTGGCCCTGCTCATCTTCTGAATCCAGGAGAGCTATTGTTGAACAGCACAGACAGAAGCAGAGTCAAATGAAACAAGAGCAAAGACAGATTTTCTTATTAATTCCACCAAAGTTTGAGGGAAAAAAAAAATCCCCTCCTGTGCAGTGACAGGAGGGGATCAGGTTTTGAACATTAATAATACAGCAAGATGTGGGGTAGGGGGTGGGATTAAGGCCGTGAGAGAGAGAAAGAGGGAGTAAAGGCCTCTACAGTACTACGTCACATGTCTATCGCTATTTGTTTAATGCTTTTCTACTCTTTCTTTGCCTCTCCTGACATCCCTCCAAGTGTGTCCTTTCCTCCAAGCTGCTGGTTAGTGAGGGTGGTAGCAAACAAACTCACATCAAGGCACAAGCTGCACAAGTTGTCTGTGTGTGTTTGTGGTGTGCATACGATGGAGAGAAACACTGGTGTACGGCACAGCTGCTGGAGCCGGTGGAACCGCTTTTCACGCCGTGCCGTGCTTTCGTCTTCTCTCCCTCCTCACTACTTGCCCTCCCTTTGCCTCTCACTCCATCTTGCTCGCACTTTACGTCATCCAACATACTAATCCACACAGAGACACCCAGGCAGGTCGGTGTTTGCGGGCCGGGCTCTGCCACTGGGGAGGAGGGTAAATATCAGAGAAGGTCAGGGAGAGGGAGGGGTTGGAGAGATGGAGGAGAAGCCAAATCGGTGTTGATGACGAGAGGGGGAGAGCCACCCAGTCCCTCAGTTCCTGCCGTCTTGGCTGCCAGGATAAGAGAGCTTAGCCGTGCCTGCATGTCGTGTGTGTTCCTGAGTGAAAAAAGATTCAAAAAGTGGATAATGCATTTACTGAATTATTCTAAGTGGCTGACTTTTAGATTAGAATTAGAATACATTATAAACCCATTTTTCAAAATTTTTGCCTGACATTACATGATTTTCCACTTTAGTGTAAAAAAACCCCAGCTTGATCTGAATCTTGAATTTTGTTGAACCGCTGTATGAAATCTTGTGCATTGTCTCTTTACATTTATTTTTGATTCAGTGTGACTTATGTGCTACTACTGAAAAATGTTTGAGCTTTGAGCTTATCAGCATAACACAAGCACTGCATAGTAGTTGAACGTGCGTGTGTGCATCTGTGAGAGGGGGGGGAGGGGTGCATTCATCTTTTGTATGATACCACAATTTAAGTTGGTAGATCAATCAAGTAAAGGGGGGAGAGAGTTGGACAGCTCAAAGGAAATCCTCTCCATATGCCTGGGAAAAAAAGAAGAAAAAAAACTTGCATACACACATACACACACACACACACACACACACACAAATACATACATACACAACCCAATCTGTCTGTTTCATCAGGGAACTCACCAGGAGGAGGAATAGCACTAACAATATGATCTCTACTGTTTTCTGTCTCTCTGCCCCTGGAGGGCGGATCAGGCTTCACTGTCAAAAAAATCTGAGCTAAAGTTCCACACAGTGATTTATTTCATTAGGCAAATGAGAAGTGTGAGCCCTACGGCACCGCTGACTGATTCACTGCTTTTCACTGTCTTGCTTTGCGTGTATGACACGCACATACGTACACACACACACACACACACACACACACACACACACACACACACACACACACAGAATATATACGTATTTTTTACATGTTTAATTTTGCTCT
The DNA here is from genome assembly GCF_022379125.1 of Scophthalmus maximus. Taxonomy (NCBI): domain Eukaryota; kingdom Metazoa; phylum Chordata; class Actinopteri; order Pleuronectiformes; family Scophthalmidae; genus Scophthalmus; species Scophthalmus maximus. The sequence goes on along the minus strand of NC_061531.1, from coordinate 13,573,994 downwards.
GTTAACAGCCCTAAAACATATGTAGCATGTCGGATTCAATCAGGCGTTCAAACGCTGTAGAGTGGTGAGCTGGTAGTGGCAACAGCTGTTGCCATGCCATTCTGCACAAAATGGCCTCAGATCTCCTGGTCTGATCATTCTACCTGACCACCACAGGGGGAGCTTCTCCTCTCCTCTCCTCTCCTCTCCTCTCCTCTTCTCTGAGGATTCTATACCAGTCACAAACCACTGTTTTGTATGGAGTTATTACACATATTCCCATAATAAAAGGTGCATAAACTAAGCAACTTTGTCTAATTCAAATGTCTCAAATTTTTCCTATCCCCCTCTGCCTGCAGGATCACCCTCAGGGAGGGTGTTAGCTGAGGAAGTGCCACCCCACTCACCCGTGCCCGCTTGCAGCCTCTACACTGTAGCCCCGCCCCCCTGGTCAGCCTCCAACATGGCTCTTGCCGTCTGGATCCTCTTCACCTTTGCTGTAGCTTTCAGCAACATTACGCCATCCACGCAAGGTATGTAATAAATATTAATATTTTGTGGTATTTTTTTATATAATTGAATCACATTGCAGATTATTTTACTCATGCAGTCGGTGTTTAACTAAATATAACTCTTAGTTTTTATAGAGAATATGAATAATTTTGTTTGCTTTAGCTCCTGCTGTATTCCCCGTACCCTGTACTGTAAGTGTCCTAACCACATTATTGCAAATGAGGATGTAATATTTATATGTTAGCTACTTGATGACGCTTCTGAGTGTATTGACTTGCTGACCAGGCTAGAAACGCTGCACTGATTAACCAAACTGTCTCCACAGGAGATCGAGTGTGTCAGGGAGGTGGCGATAGGTGTGAATGTCAATAAAAATTCTTGTCACCCTGATGTTAGTTGGAGCGTGACAAGAGTATGAGGGGGAATCCGTGCATGTAATGGCGCCATATGTGCGACCTCCTCGATAGTTGTGTTTGCATGTGTTTGTGTGTGTGCTACTAGTTGGGATAAAGTGACTTTGTAAGGTGTGTGTGTGTACTGCACAGAGACCCTTTCATTTAACATAGTTTAACCAGGTTTAGTTATCCTAAACATATTGCAATGTTTTGTAAATTCTTTTCACATTTGAATACATTTTTTCCTTGAAAATGACCTTATAGCAACCTTCTTCCATTTTAGGCTCATAATGATTTATGCGTTATGTTTATATATATAAACAGACATGCCCTGAGCCACCCAATTATGGTGGTGGTTGATACAGTTGATTTTAATGGCGGCCTCAATCTAATCTATAGTGCAGGTGGTTGTTTCTTGACTTAATCCAAGATGTTATTCGGCGAAGAAATGCAGGAAATCTGTCAGTAAGTCTTTTAGATTACAATTTTTTCAAGTTTATATATCTTTTCCAAGCGCTCGTGTGTGCACATCATCAGAGGATGTGCAGCAGGGAAGGAGCAGGGATTGCAGCGGGAGTCAGAGGGCCGAGGAGGGACTGTTGGCTGTTGGGTGTTTTGCTAGCGGCCTGCCACACAGACAGCATCACACCATCTGTTGTATGCTCTCAGTCAGCTCTGTGCCAACCGGCCGCTGGGTGATGGACAGCTAGGATGAGGAGGAGGAGGAGCATCCGGGAGAGTCATGGTCACCACGCCATGATGAAGCAGGAGGAGTTGAAGAAACTGAGGGAGGGAGGGTATAATTAAAATGTGTTCCTGTGTGCCTTAGTCGGCACTGGTTTTACCAGTCCCTCTGTGTACTGTAAGCTCTGATTGACCAGATGCGATTTTAATTTGAGTAGGTGCTGTTTTTTTTTTTCCATCTCAATTTGGCTGCTTTTGTAACATTGGTTTTGTGTCGTGTACGTTCTGTTCCATCGGACACCTTTGGCCTCTGGCATTGTGTTGCTGTGTGTGTGCGCGTGTGGGGATTTGTGTCAAAATTAGCCTACAATTATCGATGTGATCTGGCACTGGGGGAGTATTAATGATGCATTAATAATCAATTGCCTGTTATCGGTATTTGCACACGCACAACATTTGGAATAATTAAAATCTATTTTCTAATGAAATTAGGTCCACAGACATGCACAATCCCACATGGGTACGAACACCCCCGCACCATTTTGGTGAGTATAATATTCACAGCCACATTTTGGCTGAAATGATTTCTCTCTAATGTCGTCTGACTGGAGGAGCACGAAAGAAAAGGGAACGGGAAAAAGGCAGAGGAATTTCAGGAAGAAGGCAGCATTTTGAAATGACAAGAGCTGCTGAAATCACTCTCAGGCTAATCAGAGCTCATTTGGAAACCTGCAGGATCATCACACATGGCTTCACAGTCTAATGTGTACCCATGCGCTTCCTCTGTGTCCCGACTCATCTGCAGTGCCTTAACCTCACTTTACTCCCGGCTGCACATTCTAATATTTAGCTGTAACACACACATTTATTCTCCTCTGGAAGCAGCTCTTAAATGCAAATGTTCCTTGCCAGCATGAGCTTTGGACACGTGCTTCTTACCTGCCCCGTCCTACAAACCTCGCTCACTTGTCCATCTCACACAGTGGACATTCATCCTTTTAAATCATCGTTCAATTCTGCGGCTGTGTGAAACAAACACGATAATTTCATTCATGAATGCAAACTCTTACTAACCCGGGCAAATAAAGCCACTTCCACAGCAGTATGTACAAAACTCCTCCACTTGCCCGTCCGGCAGGCTACCTGACAGACTGACACGCATACCCTGGCAAACAGAATGTCCCGCTGATTCCACGGAATGCTCGAGAATGTACAACCCAAAGGCAGTGTTGTTGCTGTGGAAGCCCATTAGGCTTGCTTAATGTGGCAGGCATTGCAGGCATCTGCGGCGTACATGATGAGGCCCTGACACAGAGGTTTCATTTAGCACCGTGCATGCATCGGCATGGGTCTATTTTATGTGTGTCTCTATTTATGTGCACCAGTGGCGGCAACCAGACCATTATCCTTCTATTTCTATGTTCTGTGATGTGTATGAGTTTGCATATGCGTACGTACAGTATACTCTGTCTGCGCGCGTCCATGAGTGCACAGTCATGTGTACATGCAAGAATGTGTTTGGATCTTTGTGAATATATGAGCGTGTTCTCGTGTCCAGATGGGGGTGTGTGTGTGAGCATTTGTGAATGTGCATGTGTGTGACAATCATATCAGGGCGCCAGTGCCGACTGACTGGTGGAATCTGTTCTCATCTTCACTGTATTTAAGCCTTTGCTCTCAGATCAGTGGCGTGGAAAGGCCCCTGGTCCTTTAGTGCACACGCAGACATTTTTATCCGTCTTCCCCTCCTCTCCCTGGCTTTTTTCTCCAGTGCCTTTTTCCCCTAGCTATTATTTAAGGATGGGGGACTGGCTGTTTTCACACATTTTTCTCAACAAAGTGCTTTAGTCTCTTGACTGTCCTTGGATGGTGGCAAGATGTCTCAATGGGGTCTGATCTCAATGCAGTATTTTGGTTTCTATAATGCAGCACTGGGTAGTTATTTTTCATGGAGGGCAACATGAAGAATTCACCATGCCTTTACAGGCCAGATGCTTTTTTATGACTGAGCTGACACTATTTCGGGTCTAAGTGTTGCTCAACCCTCAATTTGAAATTCTGAGCAAAGATTTGAAAAATACTTGACCTGAAACCACATCCAATATTGAATTTTTGCAGAGAGCGAGAGAGAGTAGACTTCCAGTCCCTCAATACTGTAATATTAAAATGATAATTTCAAAACTGCGACCTACTCACTAATTCATAAGAATTGATTCTCTGACGGGCTCGTAGCAATAATATTTCGGGAGAAGGCAATAAAGCACTGGGCCCGCTAACCTTGCTATGTACACTCGATTCTCGTCGTGGAATCATTTGCAAGAACAGAATATTATATTGCTTAATATGTGTTTTGTAATCTTAACACTTGCAGCTGTATGAGACAAGTCTGAACAATGTGCCCCGTTCTACAATTTAAGCATTCAAACATTTAAGTTGCAGAATCACAGCGAAATAGATGATTTATGCTTGCCTTAAATGTATACTTCTGGAAATACTGTATACAAAGTTGCATTGTCAAGTGTCTAATAGCTTTATGTGTTTATAGAGACGAGTACATTTTTTCTTTTCTTTTGAATATGACCTTTGAAAATGTTTCACTATGGTTTTCTCTGCCAAAAAGATGAAAACCACAGGCTTCACTGACACTAATTGCTAATCTAGTGGCTTGTGAATATTGCAGCACATCATCTGGATTTTGCAATAAAGAAATGCTGTAAAACCGTTTTCCACCCGCTTCTGTATCTCTCTCTCTCTCTTTGCCTCTTGTGTGCGTTTTCAAGCTTCTGTAGCATCCCTATCCTTTTGAGCAACAATCTGTGCCTCTCATTTTTCACTTTCGATTTTCATCCAATCTTTCTGCTTTCTCTCCACTAACACCGTAGCTTTTACTCCCTCTCTGTGTCGTGATGCCGCGCCCCTAAAGCCCCCCCGTTCTGCTGGCTCCTTTCTATCTGTTCCGTTTTCCTGCTCCTCTCCTTTTACCAGCAAGCCCACCATGTTTTTTCTACCTTCTTCCTCTTCCCTTTAGCCCACTTTTAACCCAACCTTCCTCCCTGAGTATCACCACATCCTGCACCGTTTGCCTTTCCGTACCCCTGTGCCTTACATCTGTTAACAGTGCTCGTCCCTTGTCGTTTCCTTCCTTTCTCTTCTTTTGACTCTTTCCGTCTTTCCCTTGTTTGTGACCGTCCGCATTCGGTCCCTCGTGCTGGGGGAGGCTGTGCCTTCAAAGCCCTTGGCTGAGAGCAGTAGATCACAGGGAGGAGTGTGCGAGTGAAAGGTTAATGGATGGCCTTTGAACATATATTGGGTGTCGCGGGTGGGCGGGAGTAGGAAGGATAGGCCGGGGCGGAATGACGGTGTGATCTTTCAAACCTCCCTTTGAAGATGACGCACGTGTGCGCGTGTACACAGAGGCCGTGCCTTTTTGTTTATTCATTTGTTCACTGTGTGTGTGCGTGCGTGCGTGCGTGTGTGTGTGCGCGCCTGCGTCCATTTTGTTTGTGTTTGCTTGTAGTTGTGTGCATTAGGGTATGTAAGTCCATGTACATTTATTTGTGTACTGCAAACACGCTTCTACATCAAGGATTGGGGACTGCGTTCCTGTTTGTGCAGTTTTGTGATAGCTGCCCGTTTTCTCTCAGGACCTAGCTGTGTAACTTTCAGGCTCTGTAGCCGTGAAGGACTCTGCGCGTGTGTGTGTGTGCCTGTGTGCGCACAGAAATGCTTGTGTGTATGCATCCAGCGTGTCATGTGTGCGTTTGCTCCTCATGTGTTTTGTGGACTGCAGATTGATAATTACCAGCAGCAGCTTACGGCTGGCAGCCAAGGGCAGAGAGAGTAGAGTGGGGGAAAGAGAAGCATGCAGGGAGAGAGATGGACGAGTGGAGAGGCTGGTAAACCGGCAAGAGGGCGTCGAGGAGGAGAACGGGAAGGGAAGAGAGGAGAACTGGGGGTGAGGGGTCAAGACCAGAGGGGGGCAATGAAGACATGGAGGGGCAATAGGGGGTGGGTGAAAGAGTTTCCGGGTAGATGTAATTGGATGAGGGATCGAGGGATGGTGCTGAGGCAAAAAAGAAAAAAAAACACAACGAAAAGAGGAAACATACAGTGTGTTCATTGCACTGCAGGTGAACAAGATGGCAAACATGGATAAGAGGGAGTCATCAGCATTTCACAGCTGAATCCATCTTTAATTTATAGATTCAGTACATGAAGGTCCAGGAGCATCATCAAACATATTGATCAGCTCATAAACATGCAGAGTAAATACGCACTGTCCACACGTCCAAACCTTTGGCTTAGTGTGTAAGGAGGTTAATTAAGTGTCAAACGCAGAGGCAGGGCCTGGGATTTGACATTCATCGTTCCTCATGCCTCTGGATGTGACCTGCAACTCTTCCAAATGCACGCACACATCTTTCTGACAGCAGACCTTACACGGTATACTCGCGCAGTCTCTCCTCAACACTTTATCTCTCACTCCCCCTCCTTTTTCTTATCACTTTCCTCTCTTCCGTCTCTCATCATATTTCTCACTTTCCTCTCCCTGTTTCTCGGCCTCTGTTCCATTCTTCCCTCATCCCCTTGGCTGCTTCCCTGCAGCACCTGCAAATTTACTCTACCACGGTTTATACGAATCTAGGTCTGCCTCACTGTCGGCTGGTCCGCCTCTTGTGATATGCGCTGGAAACAGAGAGCAGAACAGAAACCATAGTTGTGTTGGGACTGTAGCACAGCTCCCCTCCCTGGGGAAAAGAGGATATTTTACACCGGGTGAATCTCCAGCTTTTTAGGCAGGCTGATTTTTATTTCGGGGCTGTACTCTCCCTACCGAGCCCGACACCCCCCAGCCCCCGATTGAGGCACTTTTATTGCATAATTAGGCGCCAGGGCCGGCAGTGAAGTGGTTTGACAGTATGAGCACGTCTGGGCTCGCCTCGCTCCTCAAGCTTGTGTGTGTGTGTGTGTGTGTGTTGCTCAGTGTCTCAGTGGCTTTTTAGCTGCCTGTCTTAATCTATCTGCTATGCCTGGACCCCCCCCCCCCCCCCCCCCCCCCCCCCCACACACACACACACACACAGTTTGTCAACACACACTGAGAACTCTCAAGGTTGAGGATGGATGAGGGTTAGCGCTTGCATGTGTATGCCTGCAAGAATTTTGCATCGTGTGTGTGTTTTACATTGCCAATGCATGATTATGTGTGGCATGAGGGCGTGTGCATCCCATGAGGGGGTGTGTGTATCCCACTTCCAGTGGGGGGGCACATTTAATTCTCTTATGACTGATGTAATGTTATGGCTTGTGCTGTAATTCAGTTCAGTTAGAGGACTTGGCTGCTGAGGAGAGAGGCTGTCTGTGTTAAGCAGATCAGAACAATAGGAGGTCCTCTCCCACAAATCTGTCTGCCTCACTCCCTTTATGTCGGTGACCTTGTACTTCCGCAAAGAATGGTCGCCGTGTTCCTCCTCTGCCAGCATCTAGTTTGATTGTTTCTATCGTTTTCTATTTTTACCCGGTCACAATTGTGTTGCCATCCCCTTTCTCCCTCTCTCTGTGTTAGCTCCACTTGGCTCCATCGCAGTGGACGTGTGCCATTTTGGCGCTGCTTTGTGTTCTGACCCTATAGCAAGGCCGGTGACTTCCCATACAGTCGCTCCTCATCTAATCTCCGCTGAATCCTCCCGCCTGACAGGCTGAGGAGACAGAGGAGAGGAGATAGCATCCTAGCTTTAGGGCCCGCATTACTCCTATTGACCTATCTTTGTGGGGACCTGTCATTGGCATTCCCTAACCTTAACCATAACAACTGAATGCCTAACTCTACCTCTACCCCTAAACATTAACCCCCAACCTAACCCCGATGCCATTTTTTGGTATTCTGCCCTCTCCAATTTGGGTGTGCACACAGTATGGAGGTGACATGCGTACGACCCATGACTTCCCTTTGGCTCTCCACTCCATATTGCGTAGTTAGCGGACAGCACAAGTAGAGTCATTTTGATAGTTTCCGAATCCTAACCTAAACCATTATTCTATCCCAGAAAACCGTGTCTTAAATGCCAAGCAGCCATTTAAACCTGTGGGATCCAGCATTTTGGTCCTCACGAAGCATTCACACTCCACAGGTAGCCTATAGTGGGCTCCCACTTTTTGTACCCAATGACAATTTAAAAACAAGCCCACACAAAGAATCAGACCCACAAGCTCACACAGCCCCGTCCCCTGCACTCTCATGTCTGGCCTTTAGGTTTGTCTCAGGATGTCACTTTGTCACAACTCCTCAGCTTGAAGGCTGCCTGGATGTGACAGTTCTGGCCACATCGCCTCTGCTCGTCTGCAGTGACAGGCCATGCTCCAGCGAGTCATTACGCTAACTCGGAGTGCTAAGTGAGTCGCTAAGATACCGCACTAAGCCGATAAAGTACTGGACAAATTGGTAGTGGATGATTCTCTCCTAGAGCGGGATTCCCATCACTGAGACCTCTCAGCTCTGTCCAATGAGTGTAAAATAACTTGTTCTTCTTTGCCAGCTTAACTAAGGAAGTAACCTGAAACTCATGAGAGAGTTAGCTCTTGTGGCCTGGGTTGAATTTGAGGTCATACTGTATGTAGATGTATGCAGTGTACATTTGATATTCCACTGCTATCTCTGGGTAAACCAAGGGTAACCTATCAGCCTTAATGCCACTTAAAGTTAATTTTAAGGACAGTAATATATATGTATTTTTTAAATCCCACCTCATCAGCAGCATTCTCTGTTTCTCAACTACAAATACTGCTCGGTGAAAATGTTCTCTGGAACTGCATGTGCTTCAGTCCTATGCTAATGAGTAGCATTAGGAGAGGACTGCTGGAACAGACAGAGGGGCTAAGAGGGGCTCATCACTTTTCTGCCCCCAAAAGACAGACAGCCAGCTAACAAGTCAGCCTTGTGGCCACAGAGCTCCAGAAGTATAATCTCCTATTGCGACTCAGAAAGTCAGTATCACAGTCTCTGGCTCCCTGCAAGGCCAAACCGTCTCACTCAATTATTTCTGAGAAGACACGCTATAGAGCATCATCCAAGGTCAAATTGTCTGAAATGCTGAAATGCTGCTTTTATATTTGAAAGCACACCGTCTATGATGGAAAGTTTTTGATAATGTTTCAATCAAGGGTAATCTTTGTCTAGTCAAAAACTTTGTTTTCTTAAAATGTCCGCAAAGTGTTGGTCGTGACATTTGGTTGCAGGTCATGTCTTCTCCAATTGACCCCAACACGTGTGTGTACGTGTGTGTGGGCACGGGAGCAAGAATCCATTTAGAGACACACGTAATAGAAAAGAAAAAAAGGATGACGGTGCAAAGACAAAATTATGATCTTGTCAGAGGGTCCAAGCAGCTATCCACCCTCAGGCTTTAATTACTGTGTGAGGATAATGAGTCAAATCCAATCAGCTCTCTCTCTCTTGCTCTTAATTTGTATGGAGTTTCTGTTATGAAGCCAACTGCTTCAGCCCTCTGACCAGCTGCCCTGGAGTGACACCAGACCCCTGTCTAGTGTGTGAGAGGGAGATGAAGAGAGGCTGTCTTGCACACCACCACATCCATGCAGATCAGTCTGTGTAATTATTGAATTGGCTTATATCATTATCGGTATGTGGGTCAATCGATAACCGTTTTTTTTTTTTTTTGCAGCTGACAGATATTAACACAGTTTTATAAACAACGGGAGATGAGTCATAGTTTCACCGTGAGGAATTAGATCCTTTACATATGGCGGGGAGATACACTTTTTCATTCAGCTATTATGAGTGTGACAGGTACTACTAGATGGTCATGTGTTATGAGTGTGTGTGTGTGTGTGTGTGTCTGCGTGTTTGTGCTTGTGTAGGTGCGTGTTTGTGCTTGTGTGGGTGCCTGTGGGTGTGTTGGCAGAAGAGACCCTGAAACCCTAATGGATTCCTGCAGAGTGAAGGACAAGCATTGCCCATGGTCAGTCCAAGCTTATCCTCTGCTCATCTCATCTCAGCTCAGAGCTAGCCACAGCTCCAGCCAGGCCTCAGGCCATCTGGCTGATACACACGCACACACACACACACACACACACACACACACACACACACACACACACACACACACACACACACACACACACACACACACACACACACACACACACACACACACACACACACGCACACTCTCACACACACTGAATCCCGGAAGTTCAACCCTTGTTTGTGAATACGCCATTCAAAAAACTCTGAGCAAGTCAGTATGCAAGTTGCATCCTGCTGAATTTACACAGTGAATTCCACCTTAAACCTGGAAGTTGTCAAACTTGTGTAGGTGTGAAATATGATACAATATGGCAGGGATAGAAATTTGCAATGGTGCCAGATATATGCTAGTTGTCATGGCTGCTGCCACCCTACGAAGTTGTACCCACTCAATAATGACTGTGCTCAATTATGGCTATATATATACTGCAACAGCCAGGCCAGAAAAAGAAACACCTGTAAAAAAGTTAATTAATTTGGGTTATGAATCAAATTCAGTGTAAATTTGGACTGATGATTTTTTATTTTTTAACCAAGATTGCATCATTGAAATTCAATAGATTCATTGCATTTTGTTTTATCCCTTTTCCTCAGAGAACCTCTGTTTTGATCTTTTTGAATAAATAAATGGTGATTTACCGGACATTAGTGGTGGCAAAAAACTGCAATTATCTACACAAACATAACCACCAGCAACAAAAGGCCCATTATTGATCAAAACGGAGCCGAAAATGATCTGCATTTTTTCACTGCTATCAAAACAACCTAGTCCTAACTTAACGTGCAGCCAAGAAATCAAATCGGCTCATTTCTCCCAAAAGTTGAACCGACACATTGTGGCTATTTGAATTAGCACTGAAAGGGCCCTGGATGGCCAGAAATCTTCGCCATATAAAGTGTGTGAGGAATGTGAAAGACATTCAACGTGTGATCGGCCCCCTCCGACGGGGGCTAAATGTTCCTGTTGTGTTGGTCCACAGTGTAAGTAGGAGTGTGATCGCTCCTGGTGGCCCCCTTCAGTTTCACTCTGCTCTTGGCTCACTCTGTGTTTCTAATCGCTGGCCAGCTGTACACTGCTGTGTACTTACACCACAGGGTTGTTAAAAGAACAAGGCCACACACTGACACAACGTATCGTAATCCCACTGTGACACCAGGGCTCTGTGTGAATGCACACATGTAAGTGCGTGTGTGCTTGACTGTGAGCGTGCGCACTCGTCTGCCCGGTACGTCGGCGTTTGTGCTAATTCGCTTGTGCCGTTTGTGTGGTGACTTGTTTGTCTGGCCTCGCCTGCTGTTTGCAATTCCGCGTGCTTTAATTAGTATGCACTTTTGCATCTAGGCCTTTGTGATTTGGCATTGGCACTGCATGCTGGCGAGGCATAAAGGGTTTGAAGTCTGTCTGTGCTAGTCATTCAGCCTTAATGGCGTTAGTTACACAACTGAACTCAAGCTGCATAAATGGGGGGCATTTAGAAATATGAGCTAGTCCGATGGCAGTGAATCATGTAGCGCATCGCTGCAGAGCATGTCTGGGATGACTGACATTGACATTGACCCAGATGGGCACTCCTCCTGAATGGACAGCGGCTGAAACCTAAGCAGTGCTAGCCCAGAGTCAGGAAGGGAAAACAGCCCTGCTCTGTGGGTTTCAGCACCAACAGCAGTGGGGGAGAGGGACTGACTCAGTGCCCTTGTCTGCTGCTGGGGGCCGTGTGGTGCTGGGAAATGCTGTGTAGAGAGAGACTCAGTCTATCAAGAAAGATCATCTGAATTTGTTCCAGCCTGAGCAGCGCTAGTACTGTTTTGTTTAGATTTGACCGTTACCTCACTACCACCCTGATGTGTGCCATGTCCTTCCCCGCTGAAAAAAGCAGAGAAGTGCTCCTTCGAAACAGTGGACGGTCCCACGCCTGCCAGTCTCTGACGCAGCCTCCAACACTTGGATGTTACTTCCCAAAAGAGGTTTGGTGAGTTCAGCACCACGGACAGCGGCTCCCACAGTCGCTGGCAGGAGCCTCAGCGCAGAGAGACACCGGTTGTCCTTCAAATCCACGTACAGCTTCACGGCCGGATCACTCACTCGCCGCTTCTGTTCTGTGCGCGCCTCTTCCTCTACCTGGGCCGTGAAGGAATTTGGCAGCCATTTTGCGCGTGTGTTTGTGAGTCGCTGACTTTAGAGACATTTGGAAATGCATGCAGTTATGGAGAGAGCTGGAGAGACGACAAGAGTCTCTCTCTCTCAGCGCCTCTTTGCGGCCCTCTTTCATGCCTCTCAGCCGGGCTCAGCGATTAACCCTGAGTACCCCGCTGTCTCTGCTGACCCTTCTCCACAAAGAGCCCGGCTGCTGGCCACAGCAGTGCATTGACATGCCTCTCAGATGGCTGATTAACAGCAGTGGGTGTGCTAATGGTGTTCGCCCCTGGGGTGAAGGTGTACACAGACATTTCTTTTTCTTTTTTTGTTGCCTATTCTAATATTACCATCTCTTTTAGTGAATCCTGGGGTGCTGCTCTAGACTAACTAATGCTCTGAAGGACACAGTGCTTCTCTGGTGTGGGGATAAAGTTGATTCTGTGTGTAGGAGTTTTTCCATGTGCGAAACTCTCAGTTTGTTTCACAAGTGCTGCAATATCTCATCGGAGAAGCTGGTGCTGCTGCAAATCCTTTATGCCAATATGTGATCTGTGATGATCCAGTGTGAAAACTGGATTGCCTGGCTGTGCATCAACAGTTCTGGAATATTACCACTAAGCGAAGGCGAGTCGATAATGGCTAATTTGTGTTTTACATGAGGATAATAAGAACCTCTTTCATTCCGCCTGCTCTTGTCAAATACTACACATCATATTTACAATGTGGTTGAGTAATAAAGTGCCTCCTAAAAGTATTAAGGTTCATTGAATATCAATAACTTTGCTTCCCTCCTTCTTTCCACTCCAGCTCTGAGCCGGTCAATGATGCCCTTCGGCTTGATGCGTCGAGAGCTGGCGTGCGAAGGCTACCCGATCGAGCTGCGCTGCCCTGGAAGTGATGTCATCATGATTGAGACGGCCAACTACGGCCGCACCGATGACAAGATCTGTGACGCAGACCCCTTCCAGATGGAGAATGTGCAGTGCTACCTGCCAGACGCTTTCAAGATAATGTCACAGAGGTAACTATTGATCTGTGTGCGTTTGTGGAGAGCCAGAGCCTGTTATTGGCTGAGGAAACGAGATACTATTTCACAACATAGTTCCTCCGGCATTTCCTTCTTTTCCTTCTGAGGTGTTGATATTTTGACTACATCTCGGTGTAAGGTGGTGTGTATGTATGTGTTTTTGGTTGTGCGTGCGTGCGTGCATGAGTGTATGTATGAGTATGCATATGTTTTGGAATCGTTGTATTTGTTGGGTTTCCTCCGGCTGCTCACTGTGTTTGTACTCAGCATCTGCTTCCTCTGAGCTCAGATCAATGGAGGCGCTCTCTCAGCTATCCATCACGCATGTAATGGAGGCACAGGGTGCTAGCTTGGGGAGAGCGTGAGGGAGGGAGGGAGGAAGGGGGGGGGGGGGGGGGGGGGGGGGGGCGGTAAATTGAGGGAGTAAAGGAAGGAGGGTGACAGTTAGAAATGATGAGATGATAGAGTGAGTGCAGCAGAGATTTGAGATATGAAGAGAGGGAGAGGCGGTGCAGGGAAGAAATGCTAAAACCTGGATAGAGACGGATTATGTGATGAGAATAAGAGAGTATGTGTGTGTGCAGAGGTGGGTCCTTTCTTCTGTGTGTGTGTGTGTGTGTTTGTGTTTTTTTTCCTCGGGGGTGTGCAAACGTGAGAAGGCATGAAGCGATACGGTTTAGATAGGTATTTCAGTGTATGTGCATATGAATGTTTTCCTTGTGCGTGAGGTATAGAATATTTGCTTTACCCCCCGTCCTTCCCTGTTCTCTCACCTCTAATTGCTCTCACTCACAATCCCCCATGAGAGGTGGCTCTTACGTCACTCGCCCTCTCTCTGCCTCCTCCCTCCCTCCTTACTTCTCTCGATCCTTCATCCCACTTCTGTTCCCCCCTCCCTCTCTCCCTGTCTGTTTCCCACCTCCCCTTGGGTGCAGCTGTCACATGATCTAGTCTAGTGTGAAATTACTCCCTTCCCTACCGTTCTATTCGTCTTTCAGAGCCTGAAGATGTTTTTTTTTTGTACCCACTCCTCTTTGTCTTTCTTACAATGACACTTCCTCTGCTTCCTCTCTTCTCTCTGTTCCCTCCCTTCCTTTCCCCATCTGTCTCCTCTTGCAGGTGTAATAACCGCACTCAGTGTGTGGTGGTAGCGGGGTCAGATGTGTTCCCAGACCCTTGCCCAGGGACCTACAAGTACTTGGAGATCCAGTATGAGTGTGTCCCTTACAGTGAGTACTGAGACCCTGTCACTCCCTCACATCTCCCAACTCCCCTCACCCCATTCACCGCCCTCCCATCCCTCCTTTTACCCCCACCTGAACCTCTTGCTCCCTCTTCAAACCCCCCCCCCCCCCCCCCCCCCCCCAAAACCCACGACCGATGACGCTCATACACTCACTCGTGCACACTCGCTCTCTCTGGCTTCTTTCAACAAAAACATAACAAAACAAGACAGACAGTCATCCTTGGCCACTCTCTGTCTCTCTGCTCTTTCTCTCTTGTACACTTACACTGCACCAAGACACACACATGCACACACTCGCACAGAGCGCTAAACCTTTTTTCTTCATCGACAGAGCGACGCACCAGATGCTGAGAGGGATTTTCACATGGGGGAAGGTGCTCCACAAACACACAGGGTCCGATAAGGACTTCACCCACTGCAAACATGGGGTCAGCCCTTATTGGCGATCACTGCAGTGTAGCACACACCGCCCCGCACTCACACACCAATTGACCCGGGGGCATGCCTCTGCCTTTATCTGTTGCCAAACACCTTTGCTGTCCCTGTGATTTCCAATAAAAATTAAAATTGGGCACCGTGGGACTGGGCGGCGGGGGACGATGTGTGCATGCTGCACCTCACAATAGGAATGTTAACACAAACAGCAAACGGATTATTTTAGACCACATGACCTGGAGCGCCACACATTTTAATGTCCCCATGGTAACGGCTGACTTCCTCATGGCACTGCTCAGAGCTGCGTGGAGGTGTGAGATTCACCCACATACACACACACACACACACACACACACACACACACACACTTAGGGAGACACACAGTTGCTCCCGCTCCCTCTGGCTCTTTCTCCGCCAAGAAAGCGTGTGCACACACAAAAAAAGAGCACACTCACAGAGCCAAGGAAGCAGACACAGCCAGGATTATATGATGATGTGTTGATCCTCGCTCATGTGAAAATCTCCGCTCAGTCTCCCCTCTTCCCTCTCATGTATTATTACTCTCAGCATTGATCCCCCCACTGTGCAGGAGCACTTGGTTGGAGGGGAGGGGCAGTGACGCTCCCCTCCACCAGGAAGAGGCAACACTGGGTTTCAGGAATGGGTGGAGGAAGGTATGAGAGGGGTTTAAGTGGGGAGGGTCTTCTTGGGGTGCTGGAGCTGTTTAGTTTATCACAGTGGGGGGGGGGGGGGGGGGGGGGGGGGGGGGTGTTTGGGTGATTCTCTCTGCTTTTTCCTCAGGTGCAGATGTTGTGGTGAGCCACTGGAATCGAGTCCACGCCAAGCCACTAACCTACTTTGCTCACTTCTTCTTCCTCTTCATCTCTTCTCTCTGAGGTCTCTCACTCGTCCTCCCTTTACTTATTACTAAACACAGTCAATATCACCTCTTTTCATCGTCTTAACTCCTCTATTTTGCTTTTCTCACTTTCACTTCCCGTCTGCACTACAAGGTCTTTAATCTTCATGCACTGCCCTCTTTCTCTCATTATTCTTCTTTTTTTACTCTGTCCATCAATCTGCCACATCTTATCATTCTGCTGTGTCTCCTCTGCTGTCTCTGTTGTTTTTTTCTTTTACAGATCCTGCGAATATTCAAATATCCAACCATTCAGCTCTGATGGGGACGCTCAGAGATTCTCAGGGTCTTCAGTGCAGCATCCCCTGCTCAGTGGTTTTGTGCCCTCAGTTTACCTTTTCGAGAGACTTGAGTTGAGTCAGGTTGTGGCCACAGTCACAGATAAGAAGTTTGCCCTCTCCGGTAGCATGTTTCAGCTTTTTAAGCCTCTGGTGGTGTCCTATACTGTATCAATAGTGGGGTCAAGGTAGCATCGCTTAGTTGTATCTATCCACCTTCTCCTCCTCATGCATTCTAACCTTGTCTTTTTACGTCTGACTGCACAAGGGAGCTTGTTCTCTTTCCACAAGGCAATCAGAGGGATGATTAAATAGCTGCTGACTTGCATTTTTCCTCCCCATGTTTGAAAAGAAAAACTTTGTTGATTGCGTCTGAAGTATAGCCCGGCTTAGAAAATTGGAAGCTGATCGCTCTATGATGAAAAGTTCCACCTGCCTGAGATGACAAAGAAGAGCCAATTACCCCCGTCCTCTGCCACTTTCCTCCCGCTGGAGAAACACAACCACGCTACACTTATCATACACACTTGTGCACGTACATAGAATTGGAAACAAGTGTACGTGCACGCGAATGCACACGGCTCGCTCTGCGGCTGCTCTAAATGTTTGTGCTCATCTGACAAACTAAATATGACCTGACACATTCAGACTAAGCGCTGGAACTGTTCATCCCAAATCCTAGACACAGTCGCACCGCACGCCACTCAACTCGGCCACTTTTAATTACCAGGAGAGGGGGCGCATCGCTCTCTTCAGCTCTGCCTCAGCAGAGATTTGTCAAGATTAATTGAATTTGCTGCTGCTAATCGCTCTGGTAATGCCCCATCGTTCACGTCTGGCTGGGAACGCTGGGCACTCTGGCATCATCCGAGGCTGACGCATGTTTTTCCTCGTCTGTCGTGACAAAAGGATGAACAGTAAAAAGGTGATGTGTAAAGGTTGGGTGTCACTGCAGCTGAGGTGGTATGACAGCCGTGTTGATGGCTGTGTGTGATGTTTGCATCCGAGGGGGTCCTCTATGTGCATGTCACACAGATGCCATGTTACCAGTCACCTGAAACGGCAAGGTGACAGCCTGAGCCGAGCTGACACATGCGCACACACACACACACACACACACACACACACACACACATAGACTTCTGTATGCTGAGCTCAGACAAGGGTCCAGAATGTGAGTGCGTCGCTGCACGTGGGATCGCCTTGGCAAAGTACCACATCCGCCAAACAAGTCAAATTGTATCTCATTGAGCCAAAAAGCCCTGCGAGGCCTCCCCACCACAAAGCATTGTTTTTGCCAGCCAGAAAAGAGCAAGACAAAATGGCTCAACTGAACTCTCTGTTCCCACTGTCACAGTCCGACGTAGACTGCTGGGTTCCATTGAGACATCACCGATCCACGCACACAGCCGCACCATGTACTTCATGCAGTGGAAAAGTCTACACTGCAGTTTTAACACAGATGTGCGCCAAAAACCTACCTGTCCGCCCTCCCTCCTCAGGACACTGTGCTACATCATTATTGATTCCTAATGCTGCTCACGGGGGCATCCATGCTAGCCATGCCAGACCCATTAGACCTAGTGTTGTGGCTCGGCTATTCCACCATCTGTGATATATCTTGTTAATATGCACAGTGCAGGTAGCTGTAGGCCTGTCTTTAAAAGTGCATACTCAGGCTGTACAGTAAAGATTCTGCAGCTCTGCTTTGGTAACTCCATATTTTCTACTTTTACACTCATATTTTGTGGCTCTGTCACTATTTCACTTTATAAAATTGATTCTTTCTCACAAATGTATTCAGCACTGCCTATTCATTACAAGACATCGCTTTTTGGACACAAAGCCACTGGAGATGATAGTTGACTTGTCAGGAAGAGTTTGTCAGTAGAAGGAATAATGGCATTGTAATATGACAAGTTTTCAGGGGAGCAGAGGAAACACTTTGATGTAGCTGAAAATGAAATTCTATTAATATGTATAGGGGCACCATTAGACGTCGGGCTCATAAATGTTTGGCGAATGAGAAGCAGGAGGCTTTGCTCAGGCCGTGGAAAGGGATGACTCTACCGTGAAAAATGTAAAGTGAGTGAAAAAGAAAACAGAGGGGGGAAGAAGACAGAAGAAGATGGAGAGGACACACTATCTCTCAGCACAGTGAACGTGACGGAGGAGGCGAAGTTGTCCTGCAGTACGCCAACAATGTGTGTGTCCGTGTGTGTTTCTAGCTGTACTCATTAGTGTGGGAGTAATTGATAGGGTTGTAGAGAGCACTGAGCAGTGATTAAGGAGAGAGAGGGCAGTGGCTTATTTCTCAAAAGGGCCCTGAAAAGCGAAATGCTGAATGAATCAAACAAACAGCCAAGGTGGCCTTAAACTAACCTCCTGTTTCACTGTGTGAGGACAGTTTGATGAGTTTCTGTCTCTCTCTTCTCTGTTTGTGTGCGTGTGCCTGTGTGCGTGCGTGCGTGCGTGTGTGCGCGTGTGTGTGTGTGTGTGTGTGTTTGTGTGTGTGTGTGTGTGTGTGTGTATGTGTGTGTATGTGTGTGCGCCAGTGTGTGTGTGTGCCTGTGTGCGTGTGCGTGTGCATGTGCGCGTGCGCGTCTGTGTGTGTGTGTGTGATAAGACGTTTTGTGTGATGACGTTGTTTATTTTTCAGGACAACCAAAAGCGTAAGATATGGAGTCAACAGAGGTCATCCACTTCCCCTGTTCTTCTTCTCCCTTTCTGCAGGGCTGAAGAAGTTTTCTCTCTCTCTTTCTCTCTCTCTACATGTTCATCTCCGCTCTGTTTTCCTCCTATTCAGGCAAAACATCCTCAGTGGTCCATCTTTAACATCACATTTAGCACGCCATCTTCGATGAATGTAGCTTCAGACTTGCATGAAGCGGACGAGCTCTGCTGTCAGTAAATTCCTCCCTGGAAAAAAGCTCAAAGTGTTCAAGCTCTCCTGATATCCGGTGTTCCCATGCACCCCCTGCAGTCGGTCCAGAGAGGATGAAAGCTCTGGACGCTCTGTGGCCAGTCTCTCTCTCTCTCTCTCGCCACTAACCTTGGAGCTAATGATTGCACTCGCAGTTGGTGGCGGGGTTGTAATGCTTTCTTGCCCCCTGCCCTAGCTTCGCAGGACTCGCTTTCAGAGCTTTGCCATGTTTACCCCTCCAGTCTTCATGGAGGTTGTTTGTCCTTTCTGATCCCGACATTAAATGATAAATGATCAGTGTGGCCGCAGATACTAATGCTGCCTGCACTGTTCCGCTGCCAAGGCCATCCTCCACACAGACCAGGCTATGGCTCCTAACACCTTTTTATTTTTATTTTATTCGCTTCTTGTCCTCACCACTATCTCTCTCACTCCCTATCTCTCTCTCTCTCTCTCTCTCTCTCTCTCTCTCTCTCTCCCACACCTTTTTTCTTTCTTTATGGGCAACCCTATGAGGTGTCGTGACAATTTCACAGGGCTCCCCGGGGGACATCAGACTTCCTGCAACACACACTCGACAATCACGCTCACAGCAGGGATCCACCAGCCAAGTGCCTTTTGACACGTCCCTTCCCGAGAGACATGACAATCCACTCGGCAAAACTTGCGCCTCCAGAAACACTGGGGAAAGGCATGTGCGTGTGGCTGCAGTTTTAAAGGCGGAGCTGAGATCTGTTCTCGTTCCTCCTCTAGTCTCCGGCGGCCCATGGACCTCCCCAGACTCGGCGACACAAGCAGGCACCAAAACTGAGTCGCGGACGCCGAAGGGAGCCACGCCTTACCTGCTCGTGTCAGCCGAGGCCTCGGTGTGACTCAACACACCAACCTATTGATTTGTGTGTGTTGAGCCCACTGTAGAACCCCCCCCCCCCCCATCCAGAACCCCCGACCGCGTGTCTTGGTTTCCCTCTATGTTTCTGAGGCGTTCCACGCTGTCAAGCCCTCCCTTTCCCCTGTTGTTTGTTCTCCTGTCTTTGATGAGCCAGGCGCGGTCAGGCAAGCCAGCAGCTCCCCATTGATTGGACGGTCGATGGGTTGAGTGTTTTTTTTCGCTGGCTTCTACGGCGAGCATCCTGACTGTAAATTGAGCAAAGCCAAAAGCGCCGCTTTCTGTAGATCAAGGGACAGCTCAAATATCAACACAGACTATACTCGGAGTTCGAGGGATACAGCGATCCGTCTGCAGACAACTAAGCCAAAGATAGAGACATCCTCATCGCCACCTTTCCATCTACCATCCCCCATCTCTTCCTCCACCTTTCCCACTCTTTGTCTACTTCCACAGCTGAAGAGGACCACAGCACAACGATATTCTTCCTTGGTGTCTTTCTCCAACAGGTTCCTCTGGCTGCACTTTCGGCTCAAGGGAAAGTGGGGGGGGAATAAGATGTGGCAATAAGAGGGGTGGAGGTGGGGTCGAGAGTGTGTGGTTGGGGGTGGATTGTGTTGTTGGGGGATTATTGATAAAGTTGAAATGAAATGGAAATGGATTTAAACCCAGGTCAGGCCATTTTCCCCTCCTCATTTTCCATTTGAGCCATCCTTTCTCCGAGTAGCCAACCATAACACAGACAGATAACTTGCTTTAAAAAAAGAGAGAGAGAGAGAAAGGACAGCGTTTTATTTAATCTCAATTTTCTCTTTTTTCCTGCACCTGTTTTTCTTTCATTTTCTTTACTTTCCCTCTCTCTCTCTCTTCCTTACTGTCTTTCTCTTTTATCTTTCTATCTCCTTCTTTCTCCTTTTTCCGATGCTTGAATAGAAGTGGATCAAAAAGGTAAAGACCACAATGAACATAACAACCACAGCTCGCCCCTTCCTCCCTCCTCCTCCTCCTCCCTTGTCTCCCTTCCTCCCCCCATATCCCTTCCTAACCCAGCACCTTGTGTAGTGGTCATGTTTGATGTTGATATCCCTTCCTTTTCTTTCTCAATCTCTAATCGCCTCCTCTACCCTTATCCTTCTATCTCTCTTTGACTTATAACCAAAAACTCTAAAATCCTTCTAGATTTCCTCCTTGGTTCTGATGACACCAGCCTGACCTGCACGCACGCACGCACACACACACTCACACGGACACACAGACGCAAATACTTGCGCGCGCACACACACACACACACACACACACACACAAAAAGGCATCATGGGAGGTCAGTCGAGTATCTATGAGAGATAAATGAGAAATTAACATCATTCTTTTCCTGTATGACGTAGACCAACCCTCTAAACTTACAGACAGCATACATTTATATCATCTCATGGATGGCAAATTCCATCCATTTCAAAAACCATCCTCTTCACACTGTTGCCTCACACACCTAACAACTTACATATTCATCTCTCTCTTCACATCACTCAGCTGCTCCTTACTGTATCTCTTACCCTCCTCTTGTTTTAGTTTCTCAGGACTGATTCAAACTGTGTTGTTGCCGCCACCTCGAAACAAAAACATTGTGTTAAAATAAGAAAGTAACTGGCCAAAGTTGCTCTCAGATCATGTTGACAGTATCCAATTTCCAGGTGCTTCAGTGTCCTTTCTGTCATTCTGTCTCTTTTTCACTTAATCACTCTTACATTTAACTCTTTTTCTCTCACTGTCCCCTTATTTATCTCTCCTTAATTTTCTGTGTTGTGTTTCTCATCCTCCCTTTTCTCTTGTCCTCTCTTGCCGTTCTTTGATTGGTTTATCTCTCAGATCACACCTGGCCATCACAAGCAGCCGCAGGCTCTTATGAGCATCTTTTTCACGTCTCTTTCTCTTTGTCTCTTCTCCTTCTCCCCGCCTCTTTCTATGGTTTGACACTTCCACCTTTTCTTTATTGCTTTTCCCCGTGAACTTGTTTCCCCCCTTTACCCATGCACATCAGTCAGTCCCTCCTTTTTCTTCATGTGTTCAGCGAGGCTGCGGAGGGGGAGGAGAGTTTGGGGGAGGGAGGTGCATCCTCTGCAGGGAGCGCTCCAGCCCCCTGCAATGACCTCTCCGATGAAGCAGGGCCACGCCACAAGCGCTCCATAAGAGCGCCAATCAGTATGGCCAGGCACCTCAATCACTAGCTTCTGAAAGAGTGGAGATAGACCTGAGTATCAGGGGTCAAGCTGAGAGCAGTTGCCTTAAACGCCAGCTTCCCAATGAACCTTAACTCCCCCTCTCAGGTCCCCACCCTCCTCAACTCCCTCTGAACTCCCCTACTCACATCCGTCTCAACCTCAGCCATTTCCCTGTCTGGCCTCATGGCTGGATCCATATGTTGGAGGAACTGACTCTTATAGACATTGCCATTAAATGGTTTATGGACCTCTTTGTCTGTTGTCATGTCCATGGCTCTTCATTAACATGGATCATTGTCTCGCTTTTTTTTTCTCACCGCAAGCAGCCATTTTAGCTCACTCCCCCCGCTTGCGGTGGAATATGAATCAACAAAACCCTCCTCCTCCTCCTCCTCCTCCTCCTCCTCCTGCTTCCACCTCACCCAACTGGTTATATTTATTTACTACTACTCCTCCCACTAACACACAAAATGAATACCCCTCTCCTCTGTCTGCACTCCTGCCCCTTTCCCACTGTAATACATTCCTTCACTGCTGTTAAACATACTCAATACTTAACATTCCAGAATTGTGCTTTGCCCACGACTGTCCAATTAATTCTCACTGAATGATCAGATCATTGACAGATTGGGATTGGCCGTGATGATGACACAATGTGGAGATCCTGCTAATGAATGTTCAACTTATTCCACCTACCTATGCTGCCAGGCTATTTTAAGACCGTGTCAGCGTCAGCCATCTCTCCTCCTTCCCATGACTACTTTTATCACCCTTTTCGTCGACAGCCATGAGGAGTAGACTATCAATAGTTCCTTTATCACTGCTGACTGGGCCAAACACGTGTCCGCCATTTTTTCCTCCCTTCCAGTTTGTTTGCCTTTAAAGGAAAGGAGGCAAGAAAGGAAAGCAGTGGTAGACTACTGTGCACATTCCCGGTATTTCCACGGAGGGCATGGTGCAAGGGCAAAACCATTACTCACACAAACAGCTCTCCACCGGAAAGTGGAGGGAATGAGGGAAAAACCACTGCATTTTGTGAGAGGAAAACACAAGGAATGGCTGCTAATGGAGAAAGAGAGAGAAAGCGGTCGCTATAGAGACGATGAGTCAGGCAGCATCGCCTCATTAGGAATGACCCACCACACACAAGCACAGTCATGTGACCGAGGCAGCGCAGACACCCCATTCAGTGGCACAGGGAGATGGAGAAAGGGTGTGAGGATTGACTGTACATGCAGGAGTCATTGCATTGTTAGAGCCAAAGCACAGAGAGGTGAACGAGTGAAGCAGGTGGTCATGAATATAAATCACAGCGGCTGGTTTCAAGACTGCGATGGACAGACGACACCTCAGGGAGACCTAATTCAGAGCAGGAGGGAGGGACATGCAGGGCGGGGGCGGGCTAGGCTAATGCAAGCCATGCAGTCTCGTTGTTACCCGGCCACTCAGGCTTCAGTCAGTCAGTAAAGGTTATGACCCTCCGCTGTCTACTGTATCCACAGCCTGTAGCCTCCACAACCATGTCCCGACCAACTCTCCTGTCACTCAGTGTCAGCTTCACTCCGAGGCAGATAAGACTTTGCTTTCAATGGACGGTATCTCTCGCTGTTGCCAGCTTTTTTGGCCTCAGTGAAGGGTATTCTCTGGGGTGAATGTTTTGGTTGATAAAGGTGCCGGTTTGACACCTGCCTCCTCCACTGTCTGGACTGTCTGCCCTTGTGTGCGTTGTCTGAAAGTTTGTGTGTATCCTATGGGTGTACGACTGTATGTTTATGTCTGTGCACGGCTGTTTGTACTGTATTGCATTTTTACTCCAATGACTTGACCCCCTTGTAGTCTAAAAGGAAGCGGAAACACAATGGGAGCCCCCCCTGTCTCCTTCCTTATTTCTCTCTTCTTCTCTCTGTCACTATATGTCACTTCTCAACCGATTAACTCACTCCTAATTCTCATTTCACAGGAAATAACCTATTTACGCTCTTACTCCACCCCTCTCTCTTCTTGTTTGCACACACAACACGCTCACATCCTCCTTCACGCTTGCTTCTCTTTTTC
Source organism: Scophthalmus maximus (assembly GCF_022379125.1). Classification (NCBI taxonomy): domain Eukaryota; kingdom Metazoa; phylum Chordata; class Actinopteri; order Pleuronectiformes; family Scophthalmidae; genus Scophthalmus; species Scophthalmus maximus. Next base: position 13,550,248 of record NC_061531.1, on the reverse strand, counting down.
TGCCTCTCTTACTCTCTGAACTGCACTCACGCACGCACACGCACACGCACACACTGGGCTGCACAATGCACATCGGCATACCATCAAGAGACTTGCTGCACACTTATAGCCCATTAACTGTCCAGCATGGATGTGGGGTACCATGCCATGCTCCTTTCTGCCCCCTGCTGCCTGCATGTTGCACCTGCCAGTAACAGGTGTGGGATTCAATTAGAGCAGCATGCTCTCAGCAGCCAGTCCTGTGAACAGGCCATGACGGTGGACTGGGCAAAGGCTTGGGCCAGCAGAGCTCTCAGCTCCCTGTAGCTATGAGAAATAAATAAATAAAAAACACAAACACCACAAGGACAGCACTTTAGAAAACAGCTGCCAACGTTTGGCAGGGGGTATTTAGATCATCAAAGTTGTACATTAACCGTCACCGTGATGCTGTCACATCAAATGCGAGGACACCATGGATAATAGAAGACCATCCAAATGAAAAGTCTAAATTTAGCCTCAAGCTGTCAGCGCTCACTTTTAATTGTGTTACTAGTCGATCACAAATTGCCGCTCGACACTTATGGGAGATATTTACTGTCATTTCTGGGAAAGTTCTGGCACTTTCAATATTTCATACAGCAGCCTCATATTGACAAGTAACACCTGACCTGTGCCTGGAAAAGGGATTATGGAGATAAATAGCCAATTATTACAGCAGTGTTTCCTTGTGTGTGTGGCAGTAATTGGCATGAGTATGAGGCATGAGTATGATAGCTACAGCCCTGGTTTTAATCCCTGATAAGGTAAGTTTCATTAGCCATATGGCTAGTTATAGGGTAAAGTAGTGTCTCCAGGGCTTAGTGACTTCACTTGGATGATCATGAATACAAGATTTCCATCCTCGCCCAAGGAGGAATTAATCTATTAATCTAACTATTTCACATAATCCCGGATGGTTCTCGCTCCAGCAAACCTGTTCTTGCCAGACTAGGATAATGTCTAATCTCAAGATTTAGGTGTAATGTCTAATGCCTAATTCCTAATACCTCATTCATACTGTGGTCATAATAGCCTACAGACTGTACTGCTGGGGACTGACTGCCCTGGTTTCCCGCTGCTACAATCACCCTTCACAGTTAGAGGGAGAGAGAGAGGGAGGCAGAGCGAAGAAAAGGCAAAAAGAGCTGGTAAAAAGGAAGGCAGGCGGGAAGGATGGGGAGTGCAGGTCAGAGTTAATGAAGCCCCCTAGGCAGGGGTTTGCAGGGTGTGAAGCGTGGCCACTGTTTCTGTTTGGCTTGTGTGTGTGTGTGTGTGTGTGTGTGTGTGTGTGTGTGTGTGTGTGTGTGTGTGTGTGTGTGTGTGTGTGTGTGTGTGTGTGTGTGTGTGTGTGTGTGTGTGTGTGTGTGTGTGTGTCCTCACAGCCTGTGTGTGCAGCCTGGAGGCCGTTGATGAGCCCCTTTGACACCGGGCCCTCCCAACAACCAGTTCATTAGAATAAACCAAGGCTCGCTGATCGGCAGCCGGCAGGGTTCATGTGGGAAAGAAGGGAACCAGAAGAACATGGAAGGGGAAGGCACAGGATGACAGACTGCAGTTTTATTGTGATGATGAGACCAATAGAGTACAGACGGCAGCCAATTTAGGACAGGCCTGCAAGGTTAGGCGCAATAATGAACAGAATCACATAGTATTCTTGGAGGGACACTGTGGCGGGCACAGCGTGTTGAGAGAAAATTGTATTGCAGACAACAACTATTTTGGAGACATGATAGATTGTAGAGCATTGTCAGTCTCTTACTGTTATATTATGGTTTTATCATGATTAAGGACATCAGCCTCCAAAACTCTGGAGCTTTTATCATTGTCTAAGCATTAATCAGGACACAATCATGAATGTCTTGAAAGTCCAAATTTTGAATCCCAGTTGTAAGTGGTATCCAAAAAATACTGACTTCAACAGCTTGAATCCTACAATATAATCCTTATTCGGCACTAATTATCAATCAATCACTGGCATCCAGTAGCATCCAAACTAGCTCTGATTTGCCCCCTTATTTTTTTTTTATTATTCAACATTGATTTAAGGGAGGAATTACATATCTGCTTCCTATTGTCCTGAAAAACTGTAGTGTGATATTGTAGCCAATTTCACTGTATTGCAGCAATAGATGAGTTGGATTCTAGCATGTATATTAATACTTAATACCTAAGTGTTTTCCCTCAGTTGAAGTTGCATTAGACAAAATTATCTTTCACGTGAGTAAATATACTTACTTTTCCAGTAGGTCATCCCACTGTAGAGAGGAGAACAGGCTTGCATGTTTGGGTTTCGTTGTCCTTTATTGTACCTTGAGGCAGAGTGTTCCTGGCTTTGTTTATGGGTCACCTAAATGCAGAGACGCTGCATGGCTTTGTCTACGCAGTTTATTTCCCTATTTACAGTAGCATTGTAATTTTGAGGCAGTGTCCTACTTCTGTTGGTTATTTTTTTCCTGCTCCATAGCTTTGTGCTCTAATAATACCTCACCCACTACAGCCTTTATTTGAAAAAATTTTTGCAGCACAACCGCAACGTTTGTCTGCAATGCACTAATGCTGTGTCTGGATTGATATAGATGTCATTTGATTGTGGTATGATGGAGAATCGGCAAGATATGTTAGTCAAGAAATGCGTTGTTCAGCTGTTGAAGTAATTCAACCATTACTCTGAACATTATTTAGCATGTTTCAGTCACCCACGTTCATATTTGCAAAGCAAACACCTCAGGCGTCCCTGCTTTCGATTGCACATTTTGGTTTAACAACGGAGCACTACAAGCCTGCTCCCTGTGAAGAGTCTGTATCCAGAGTGTTTGTTTTTGCCTAAGCATGATTAGATTCCTATTTGGCTGTCAGTCTCAATCCCTTTTGGACCCCCGCAGAAAGAACAGGCTAATTCCTAAGTGGCCCAGCGCTACAGATCACCTGCCACTATCGACAACAGGACGACAGAAAGCAATAAGTGAAAGCTGAATTTCCCAAAATCCTGAAGTAACTCCACCATCTCTCTCTATTATGATTCTCCTCCTGCACCAGACTCCATGCAATATTCAAGACAGTTTGAGCCCAGACTGATCCATCACTCTAACAGTCACAGTGTGCCAGTGTATGTTTGTATGTTTGCGTGTGCATGCAGGTGTGTATGGTATTTGTGTGTGTGTGTGTGTGTGTGTGTGTGTGTGTGTGTGTGTGTGTGTGTGTGTGTGTGTGTGTGTGTGTGTGTGTCTGTCTGTCTGTCTGTCTGTGCATCCGTGTGTGCTGTATGTCATCCGTGTCCAAACGCCCCTGCAGCGTCCAATTAGTTCAGAGATGCGTTCAGTCATGAGGTGACCAGCAGGTGCCTGGTTTTGTCGCAACCACGCGCCAGAGAGCCAAATAAATAAGCTGGCAGAGGAGACATGGGGACTCCTCAGCTGTTTTATTCTGTAGTGCCTCCAACGACACCCCCCCCCCCCCCCCTCCTTCTCTCTCTCTCTTTTGCTGGGTACCCTTGTGATGTCAGAGTGGCGAGGATTGCCAGCAGCTTTCCTCATAGATCACCTGGCATGCCCAGTAGTCCCAGGACACTCAGGCAGGGAAACTGCGTCAAACAGCCAATTTACACTAGTCCCCAGCCGATGACCTCCACCTGCCTAGTTTAGATGTGTGTGTGTGCGTGTGTGTGTGTGCGTGTGTTTGTGTGTGCGTGTGTGTGTGTGTTTGTGTGTGTGTGCGCGCGTTTGGTTGATGTATGGATTGTGTACAAGGGTTCTTCTGTATTTTTTTTGTGTACATCTATGTCTGTTTGGAATAGAGACTATTGATTGTCTGTGCGTGTTGTACAAATGTGGGTGAATGACGCCGAGTTGCAGTTGCGGTGGACGAGGAGGCCTGGCCAACCTCACATCTTTTTCCCCGGGATTCTTTCTTTCTTTGAGGCATTACTCTTGACTGAGAGCCAAATTTGAGTCCTAATAAAACAAGCTCCACAATTATTGTTTTACCACCCAGTCGCATCACAGGGAAGCAGAGGCCTTTGAAATAAAAAATGCACAATCAAATAAAAAGTAGGCCAAGATGAATTAGATTAGAGACTACATTTAAGCCGCAGCGGCAGCCAGAAATCTCCCATTTATCATATCCAGAGTCTTTCCAACCACAATGCCGATGTTCTACAAATGAGCTTTCATATATTCCTTCACTTTAAATCTGATAATGTACCTCACTTCACTCCCCCATCCCATTATTTTCTTACTCTTTGTTTCCTTTTCAATTCTCAACTTACTTTTATCAACTCACATCTTCCTTCTGTCGCCTCCTTATCCCTCTCCTGTTCTGTCTCCCATGGTCTTTGGCCGTTTCCTATTTCCTTTCTTCCTCCTCCCCTGCCATCTCCATGATATATTTCATTTTTACAATGCTTTGTTTTCATTTTCTATATCTTCCTCTCCCCCCCTCTTCTCCTCCTCTCTACTCCAACACCCCTCTTCTGCTCCAGTCTTTGTGTGTCCGGGGACACTGCTGCGGGTGCAGGCGGCCAGCTCTCTGCAGGAGGCAGAGCACCAGGCAGGGGCGTGGTGCAAGGACCCGCTGCAGTCTGGAGACCGTCTGTACGTCATGCCCTGGACCCCCTATCGCACCGACATGCTGTATGAGTATGCCTCCTGGGAAGACTTCAAAAAGAGCCGAGCCACCACCACCTACAAGTGAGGCGTCTCCCACTGTCCTGATTGATCAAATAGCATCTGCTACTGTATTGATTTATTGGCTTTTGACGTGAATATGAAAAGTGATATCGAAATGGTTCCACTGTGGTGTCATCATGCTCACCGTGCCGTTGCCTTGTAGGATTGTGTCACGCAGGGCAGATGAATTGACTTATTATTTATGGTTTCTGTGCCACTCATGTGATTTTCTGTCAACAGGTTGCCCAACAGAGTTGACGGCACAGGGTTTGTGGTGTATGATGGAGCAGTATTTTACAACAAGGAACGCACACGAAACATAGTCAAGTATGACCTACGAACGCGCATCAAGAGCGGCGAGGCCATTATCACAAATGCCAACTACCACGACACGTCGCCCTACCGCTGGGGAGGGAAGTCAGATATCGACCTAGCTGTGGATGAGAATGGCCTCTGGGTGATCTACGCCACAGAGTCCAACAACGGGAGACTGGTGGTCAGCCAGGTGGGCGAACAGCGCTGCACAGAAGGGGATGAGATATGGATTATAAATGCAGGAGTGGAATATGTCACAATCTAATTTCACCAGTCAGATGAAAGGTCATATGTCACACATGAAGTACTCACTGTTTGGGTAACACATAAATAAATGACATGCAGAGATGTTAAAAAAAAAGTTGCATGAAAATCATCTGCAAAAAGGTTGGCCTAATTTCAAATCCCATAATATCCAAAAAGCAATCCTCATTGGTAAGGAAACCATTTTGTCTCTGGCTGTGAAAATAGATTTTATGATTTTTGTCATTTATATGATTTACAATCATAAATCTATGAATCCAAAGTCACAGTGCTTTGTCTTTTTCACTGGACAAACCCAAAATATGATTCATATTCTTATACCAGTTGGTTCATTGTTTCTTTGAAAGTTTGAAATAATGTATCTTTCCAACAGACTGGTCCCCTTTATTATCGCTGTCTTTGACCTTACAAGGAAATTGTTTTTCAAACTGTTTTTTTAAACTATTTAAACTATGCATCTGAAATATCAAACCCTGCATGAGCTACGAGAGTGTAGCATACCGGTCCGACAAAGTAATAAACAAGAAAGGAATTGTTTGGTTTCGGGGGAGTTTTATTATTTTTCTTACTTACTCAGAGTGCAGCAAACATATGCTCTGCTATACCTCAACATACAGTTTGAAGGTATATTAAACAGAAGCAACTTTAGACAAAAAAAATGATAACAGCAAACAAATCTCTTCTCCGAAGTTGATGGTGTAATTACTTTTAAATTTTTTGTGCTTATAAATCTGTGCTGCTGTTGGCTCATGTTATGTCAAAGTCATTAGAGACTTCATTGATTACATTCATCTTTATTTTTTCATCTTTAAAAGTCCTTGGTGCACTTCTCAACCATGGAGCTGCTACTTTGCCATATAACTGAGCTTGTCTAAGAAAGGTTAAACTCACCATTCAATATAAATTCAAGTGCCCAAAGCGAAATAAAAAAGATGTTAAGAAATCCAGTGTTAATAGACTTCTTCTTTTAGCCTTGAAGAAATTTAACTCTCAAAAGAAATAACATTCCACCCAAACCTTCCCAGCGTAATAATTTGTTCATTAAGCCTTGGCTGATTCCAGCATCTCCTCTTTGCCCCTAGGTAAACCCTTACACCCTGCGCTTCGAAGGCACGTGGGAGACCAGCTTCGACAAAAGGGTGGCGTCCAACGCCTTCATGGCTTGCGGTGTGCTTTACGCAGTGCGGTCGGTGTATCAGGATGATGACAGTGAAGCAGGCGGCGATCTGGTGATGTATGCCTACAATACTAACCATGCCCGTGAGGAACCTGTCAACATCCCTTTCCCCAACCCATACCAGTATATTTCCTCCGTGGACTACAACCCTCGAGACAACCAGCTTTACGTCTGGAACAACTATAATGTGCTTCGTTACCCGCTGGAGTTTGGACCACCAGACCCCACCACAGGTAAGGAGTGATCCCACAGCAGGCAGCACACAAACACAGCATTTGGACAGGAGCAACTTCAGTTTGGGTTTTTTGGTCTACAATGGAGAGATATTTTACATTTGTGATTTGGATATTAAGGATTTATAACCAAAAAAAAGGAGTTGTACTTCCACTGACTGTTTCTTTTATGATTATTTCATAATTTAATTTATTATTCAATTTATTTTATTCGCCTAAAAACTAATTTTTTTCAGTCACACCAAGCATATGGGTAATTCACCGTGCTATAATGCATAAAGTCGGAGCAGGAAATACTTCAAACGGCCCATGCAGGATGTGCTTGTGACTGCGTCTTATCTGACATTTCGATACCTCGGATGCGAAATCATTGTATTTCCATCCAGACATAGTTACAGTAAAGAGCAGCCTCTCAGGTTTGACTGCTGCAGCACTTCAAATCAACTTCTCTGTGTCATGGATAATGAAAAAGTCTTTCTGAAATGATAAGAGGGAGGATGAAACGAGAACACCACACTGCATTTTGGCAGTCCATCAATATAAGAGGGAGGTTTGGACGTACTGTATATCTGAGCCGCATAAAGGCCTGTATAAAGCTCAGATTATGCCCAGAGAGAGACGAGGCAGAGACAGACGGGCGGGAGCACTCACAGAGTTGTGCGCTGACTCTGCGTTTGATCAGTTAGGATCTTGTAGTTGTGATGTATTGCTTTTATCTTCGCATTAGGTTTGGTTGTTAGTGATGGTGACTTCACTGATACATTTGATCAATTATTTACTCCTCTCTGATTCGTGTTGATGCTTTCTCTCCATCTCCTCCCCTGCTTCTCCTCCTTTCTCAGGAGAACAAGCTTTGAAAGGCTCGAAAAAAGGCATTTGTCACCCCAATTATTGTCGGACTAACTTTTGAACTCAACTACTGAGAGACATCTTTCTTTCATATGCATGTGTCCTTCATTCTCTTGATCTTTTTTGGGGGGCTTTTGGTTTTGCAGCTCTCCAACAAATCCCTTACATCCTCCTATAAACTCTCTCTGTCTGCTCTTCTCTCTCTCTCTCTCTCTTACTTCAGGGCCTTTGACCACCACCCAAGTCGCCACCACTCTTCCAGCCAGGCCGTTCACCTCCAGTGCCAGCCCCTCCACTGCCCGCCCTCTGGCTCCCACGTCACGCCCAATTGGCTCCATCAACAAGCACCCTGATCTTCGACCAATCACAGCCACTGTGCCGGTCACCCGCCGGCCACCCCAACCTCCTCCTGAAGGCCCAGAACCCCATGTGTGTGAAGCGAAGCTGGTCCGTGGTGTCCAGTGGCCCACCACACAGAGAGGAGAAACAGTCGACCGCCCATGTCCCAAAGGATCTCTAGGTGAGGACAGCCGCATGTGTATATTTTAAAACGTGTCTGCATTTTTTCCACTCCATGAAACAAACAAGTGAGGCTGGGTGTGTTTTCAAGTGTACGCACACTGTTTGTGCATGCAGTGTATCGCTGCGCATGTACCCGAGTGATCAGCATGTTGGTGCTCTCTTTTTCCGCTGTTGTCTTCTTCTGTCCCTGCGTTGGTCCCAGCAGCAGGCACAGTCCCTGTGGACCCGCATATGAAAGCCCGTCCTCCACAAATGAAAGGCTCATCTCCCACAGAAACAGAGCTGATTGAAAGTGGCGAATAATAAAATGAAAGGCTAGACGACACAGGCTTCACCTCCCCTCATGCAACGCTCTGTACCTCTAAACATTGCAGCCATCAAAAAGCAATCTTTAGTCACAGGGAAAAAAAAAGGCATCTCCCTCCATCTTCCTCTTCACTGCCTTCCAATGGCTCTGTATGTTCTCTCCGTGAGAACGGCAGTAACATTAAATTAGCAGCTGGCTTAATTGCCACATTTGGCAGAGCTTCCAATCTGTGGTCGCTGGAGGAGAGTATAGACAAAAGTGGGGGAGAGAGAGAAACTGGATGAAATGCAACGCCACATCTGCTCTGATCCTTCTACAACTGTGAAATGTTGTTACGTCTTTTTTTTCTTCTGTCTTTTCCGCTCTTCCAATCCGCTTCTATCGCTCTCTCTCTCTCTCTCTCTCTCTCTCTCTCTCTCTCTCTCTGTGGTCTGTCTCCTCGTCTTTTCTCTGCCTTGTCTTTGTGACTTGACGCCGGTTATTTGTGTTAGCAACAGCAGATAGACCCCTCTCTCGTTTTATCCCCGCTCGGTGTCCTTTCTCTGAACCCTTGTAGCTAAATAGAAAATTCAAGCTTGGAAATGAGGGCTGGTGGAAGGTGCTTCCCTGTAGGTGTTTTTGTTTGACAGCGAAGGATCATATCCGATGTCTTTGCCGTGTCACGTGTGCATACGTTCCTTTTAAATCATTCCATTTACAGCATGAAAGCTTGTTCGGCCCATTCCATCCTCTTCCTCCTTTTCTCTTCCCTTACTTTTCACTGCCCTGCACTCCATTATTTAACCTCTTCCGTACTTCCTCCCCCTCATCTTCAAACACTTAAGAGTATTGCATTTTTAAAATTCATTTGATTCCATTTTTCTTTGGTAAAAAAAAAAAAAAATCAATCACTTTTTGGTGCTCATCCCGCTGCTGCACACTTTCTCCTTTAATTGCAGATACCTTACACGTATTATCTCTCCATTACTCCCCCGTCCTCCGTTTCTTCTCCCTGTCCTCGTCTCCAGGAATCGCTTCGTTCCAGTGCTTGGCGGACCAGGTCATGTGGAATCCGAGGGGGCCTGACCTGAGTAACTGCACCTCCCCGTGGGTCAACCAGGTGGCCCAGAAGGTGAGACCTGGAGCCACACCCCCTGGCCATGGGTCTGTCCCCTTCCTCTGCCCCACTGCCCTGACCATCCTCCCTGTCCACCTCCACACACACATTAACATATCTCCAAGGCCGGCTGATTAAAATATAGACTCATTTCAACTGGCCCTTCATTACAAGGCATCTGCTCTAATACTTAATTAACTCTCTGTTATTCACTGATGTACATTAATTACAGCTAGGTTAAATTTTTTTTTAAGAGTCAGGCTTGGCTTCACAGCTTGAAATGTGCTCTCTCTCTCGCGCCTCAGTTTCCCCTTTATAGTCTCACCATACATTATGCCTGTGCAGTAGCTGAGCATCCTGATCTGTAGATGATACACAGTTGTGGCAGTGATCGGATTTCATAGAAGTCCATTTAAATTTGAATTAAAATAAACTGGTTATTGCGCAGGAAAAAAGTCAAACATAATTCTGACATTCATTCTGTTGACCGGCTTTCTTAAATGTTTTTTTTTTATGTGTCTAAATGTGCCTGTAATGGTGAGTAGCATCTCGATGAAAAATAACAGTCATTGTAAGAATCCATTGTTCTCCTATCGGCAAAAGTGAATTGCAAAGTGACTGCTAAGGGTTCTGATTTGCAAGTGAAACAAGTTAAAAACATGTTTTTTTTTGTTTGTTTTTTGAGCATCGAAATGAGCTCAAAGCCTTTTTGTACACCTATCTGTTTGACGTGTGCGTGGTTTCATGTGCAGATAAAAAGCGGTGAGAATGCTGCCAACATAGCTGGAGAGCTGGTGAACCACACTCGGGGTCGGATCCAGGCTGGAGATGTCAGCTCGTCCGTGCGCCTCATTGAGCAGCTGCTGGACATACTGGATGCCCAGCTTCAGGCCCTGAGGCCTGGAAACAAGGAGTCGGCTGCACGGAACTACAACAAGGTATAAGATAGTGTAAATACAAGCATTACGCACACACACACACACACATACACCCATGCTACAGGCTATTTAATTCAAGCATTACAAAGAAGGCTGAGGTTAATGCGAATTTACCCCCCTGGTGCACATGCAAGGACCAGTGAGTTTTTAAATTACAGTTTTTGTGTTTAGTTATTTAATTCCAGCCTTTGTTTTTTCCCTTCCAGCTCCAGAAGCGAGAGCGGACCTGTCGGGCCTACATCCAGGTAGCTTTTCTCTTTTATCTGCCTACTTTACATGCCTGTGGAGTAGGACTGCTCCATGACTCGAAATAACTAGAAGGAAGATAAATCCTTGAGTAGACTAGGCTTGTAGATGAGATTCCTTTGGCTCACTGCTCTGTATTATGATTTATGTTTCCTTCGGAATCATTACTTATGGGATTTCTCGTTTGGTATAACTCCCGGCAGGCAGCATGTACAGTATTTAAAGGCCGGTGTAGTATTTCCCAGAGCAGTGACAGTTGATTTGTAGTTTTTGTATTGCCCATAGTGTACACATCTTTGAAATGTGGGTTCAGCTTCTTTGGAAATCAACGGTCTGGGACATAATCTTAGTTTAGTTGCACTGTGATGGCGCCTAAAAGTGTAACCATGGCATTGGCCCCATTGTGTTGCACAATAAGGTGCAATATATGAGGCTCTGAGAAAATGTAATTTGATGATAGCATAAGAGGCATCCGTTTGTGTTACTCCACCCTTCTCTGTGCTTTTTCAATATTTGTGCAATATCTCTGGTTCTGAGAAAGCTGTAATCTAATATCATGAAAAGGCCTTGTGCATGCTTCTCTGTAATGATGAAATGCGGCACTATGCAGCACACAGTCTTTTGTGTCTTGACCTGTCTGCAGCATACTGTAATGTGACACCACATCTTCTGATCTCTGTTGGATGAAGTAAAGGCTGCTGCGTAGTATGTAACTCGACCATTCTTTTTTGTCACTCGCTGCAAGCCGGCACAGTATTACCCAGCTGATCAGAGGATAAACTGACAACACCCTCCATCTTTGTCTCCTATGGCAATGGAGTTCTGATGCTAAATTCATTTTGTTAACAACAGTGCTCTTTATTCCATAGAGCAGTCAATCCTTCATTTTGAGAGGCCTGAGCAAGAGAATTACATGATTCATCAAGCAGGCTACTCCAATAAATTGGATAGCTGATACAACCATCAAAATTGCCATTAAATGAATTGTAAGTGTGAAATAGAATGGTAATATGTCTGTAATAAATCTACTGCAGGAGATTGGTGAGTTTCTAGGAAATTATAGTGGAATAGTGGTGACTTTCTACTTTGGAGTGCTCAACTAATATGGTCACACTTCAAAATATTTAATAATGATCAAGGAACAGGTAATAAACAGATCTGGAACTAACTGATAATTACTGACTGATAGCTAATTAATAGCTAATAGCACTTCCTGATAACCGAGAACAGACTGTGAGAAACCGTGTTAATGAACCAGTGTCTAATGATTAGTTACAAAAAATCTGTGAATCTGCTTACTAATCACTTTTTCTTAAAGGGTTGTTCTGTGCCATTGAGTACACTCAGAATTATGTACTAATTGGCACAAAACCAATAAGTAATCATTACGGCCTTATTGCCCCATCATGAACATATTTGTGTTCCCTCATTTGCAGTTGTGCATCATACTAAATGGTTGCTAGCACTGCATCATTGCTTTAAGATGACTTCACATTGTCGCGTATACTCAAGTGAAGCAGAGACAAACAAATGTTATCTTTATGAAAAATGGATATTTATAGAAAAAGTATTGATTATTCAGAGCATTCATTGTTGCTCTAATGTACACATCATATCTGTGACTACATATGATCTGTCCTTTAAATATCAGTCATTTGCTGGTTTGTTTTATAACTTGTTCCTTTGCTAACTGCTCAGTCAAACTACCTGGTTGTACAAAAAAGGAATGTCCCGTATGTGACAGGCGGTGGTGCAGACAGTAGACAACTTGCTGCGTCCCGAGGCTCTGGAGTCGTGGCAGGACATGAACAGCACGGAGCAGGCTCACACTGCCACCATGCTACTGGACGTCCTGGAAAAAGGAGCTTTCCTGCTGGCCAACAACATGTATGGGAATCGCTTTTCTGACCGAGCGCCCAGCATTGGTGAGTCTTATTGGCTTTAATTATGGCGGACATTAACAACATATTGTGGACCTCTGTTTGTGTAACTTTGCTACCAGGTTGTAACTGCATTTCTCCAGGGTGTGTTTAATATATGATAATGCACACGTCTTCATAAAGTCTGTCTGCTGTGTTTCCACCATCAGACCTCGAGGTGCATGTTCTGAACACAGAGATGGATCTGCAGGACTTGTCCTTTCCACAGAACTACGCCAGTGACAGCACCATCCAGCTTTCGGCCTCAACTATCAAACAGTACAGTCGCAACGGTCAGCAACCCTCACCCCGAAGACTAAAAGAAATTGTCCCTGTCCTGTGCAGTTCGCTGTCTTGTGTTTACATTTGCATTTCCCTGCATGCCTAAAACAATCCGCGTGCAGTTGACTAAGTTACTGGTTCATAATAATAGGCTAATCAGATTAACAAAAGCGCTGACACAATTTCTTTTCCTGATGGTTTCTTAACAGCAGTCTTAATAGAATAGCGTGTAGATTACAATCGGCCCCAGTCTGACAGAGCAATCTCAGCACCTCTCTTCCCCATTCCATTCCCTCGCCCCGTCTCTCTGCCATCTTATCCCCTTCTCTCATCTCTCTTGTTTCCAAACCCCCCCCCCCCCCCCCCCCCATCACACCCCATCATCCGCCGCTCCCTTCCTCCCTCCATGGCCCCTCATCCCCTACCCTTTTCTGTTTTCTGTCTCCACTCGGCTCTGCAGTGGGAACGAGATTAGAATGATTGAAACAAACGCACATGAAATATTCATATGGAATAATAAGAGATCTGTGAATGCTTGAGGGATGAATGTTCCATTGCCCTCCACATTAAATCTCTCTCTCTTCCACCAGTCAAAATGAAACGGTCCTTACCATCATTCTAACCTTCACTAACTCTCTCTCTCTGTCTCCCTCTTGCTCACCCTGTCACTCCCCACTCTCTATCTCTGTCACTCTTGCTGCCATTACCATATTATTCCCCCATTTCTGTATTTGGTCTATCCATCCCTCCCACTCCTCCCTCCTCCCCCTTTATCATTCTGTCTGTCTTTTCATATATAAAATCTGCCTTTTTATGCTTCCTTCTCTTTTCACTCTTGTTCTCACATTCTCTTTCATTCGCCTTCCCTTCATCTTTACGCCTTTTTTTTTTTTACTCCCTCCGGGTGCAGGACAAGTCAAGGTGGTGTTCGTTCTCTACAAAAACTTGGGATCCTTTCTGTCCACCGAGAATGCCACGGTGAAAATGGAAGTGGAGGGGTCAAGCCACGATAAGAAGAGACTGGCAGTCAACTCCCACGTAATCGCCGCCTCCATCAACAAAGAGTCCAGCAGAGTGTTTCTCACCGAGCCGGTGGTCTATACACTCAAACACCTAGAGGTGGCCTAATTCAGTCCTTATCATGCTTACTTTACATTCTCACTAATCAACTCAGTTTTGACATTTTCCATCATCCCTGCTGCTGCTTTTCTTTTCCCGGCAGAATGAGAACTATTACACTCCAAACTGCTCCTTCTGGAACTACTCTGAGCGCTCCATGACGGGGCAGTGGTCGTCGCAGGGCTGCAGGCTGCTCGACGCCAACAACACACACACCACCTGCTCCTGCAGCCACCTCACCAACTTCGCCGTGCTCATGGCTCACCACGAGCCCGATGTGAGTAAACAGGGGCGTGGCAGACACATGGTTAAATTGGAAGCCGGGGTAATTTATGCCGACAGTCATTGGCGCGAGTATTCGTGTTCGCTCACTCTCAGTCACACTGCCGCACACGCATGCACATTAATGTACCCTCTCAAGGCTGACAAGCTCTTTGTTTAGAATTTTCTCTTTCACGCTGACAGAAAGGCGCATGCTTCCGAATTCACGTCCTGCTACTTCTAGCTGACATTCACATGAATCTGGATGTCATGTATTTTTTTTTCAGCACGTCTTGTCTCTTGTCTCTACACTTTAGCTCCTTGCATATATTTACAAATATTAAATAAAACAACTTTGCTCTTTTTCTCCCCTCCCCCTCTTCTGTCTATCTATCCCCTGTTGTTTCTTCCTTCCACTATTGTCATGTCTATCTCTGCACGCCTCTTCCACCTCCTCCTCACTTCCTACCATCCCTACTAACACTCTGTCTTCTATTTTTACCTCTCTGATTCTTTTTTTCTGACTGTGCTGTGCTTCTCTGTCCCCTCGCCCTCTTTTTTCCCCCCATCCCCCCTCCACACTCAAACCCACAATTTGTGTTTACTGGATCCGGACCTCAGTACCAGGGACGGATGCATGAACTGATCCTGTTTGTGATCACCTGGGTGGGGATTGTCATCTCCCTAGTGTGTCTCGCCATCTGCATCTCAACTTTCTGCTTCCTGCGGGGCCTGCAGACCGACCGCAACACCATCCACAAGAACCTCTGCATCAACCTCTTCATCGCCGAGCTGCTCTTCCTCATTGGCATCGACAAGACAGAATACCAAGTGAGTTTGTAGCCACCATATTTGTCTTATATCTGCCAAGGATATTAGCTTCTCACTCGTGAATAGGGTTTTGTTTAATTTCTTGGAAAGGAAATGTATTACTCAGTTTTTACAGCTTCACAGCAGAACATCATTTCCTTTAAATCTCCATTATCAATAACAATAATAATAATAATACATTTCATTTATAGAGCACTTTTCATTGCTAAAAGCAATCTCAAAGTAACACACCCGTTCCCCTTAAAAGGTGAATCACAAGATTAGGTTAGTTGTTGTATATTCTTGAAAATGACGGAACTATATTATCGAACGGTGACTGTGAAACTAAAATTGAGGCAGTGTGTCATTACATTTCTTTATAAAACATTAATTGCTCAGAGTAATGAATACCCACTCAATAATATGCACAGAGCCAATCACCCAGGGGGCAACTTTTAATTTTTCCTCTGTGAATTTCCAAAACTACTACCAGATTCTGAGTGTCTGGATCTACTCCGTTTCCTTCTGTCTTTCATTCACTTCACTTCACTTTGATCTGTTTCTCTCTCTTCATCTTAATGTTTTCCTTCCCCATCTGCTCTTCTCTCCACTCTCCCCCTCAGATTGCATGTCCCATCTTTGCTGGCCTTCTGCATTTCTTCTTCTTGGCTGCCTTCTCCTGGATGTGTCTGGAGGGTGTGCAACTCTACCTCATGCTGGTGGAGGTCTTTGAGAGCGAGTACTCCCGCAAAAAGTACTACTATCTGTGCGGCTACTGCTTCCCCGCACTGGTGGTGGGCATCTCCGCGGCCATAGACTACAGGAGCTATGGGACCAAGAAAGCGTACGTGTGAAGACAGGCCTTTTGCACCTGCAGATTGAGCAGTAGGATTATGCTATTCCCCCAGCTGGAAATGTAATATGCAGTGCTGTGTAAACGGCTCTTGCCCCTCCCCGCAGAAGGGCTTTTCTGAACACTCTTAGCCAAAGCCTGATGATTAGCCCTCATATGATCATCCGCTGAGACAGGGTGTGTGCATGCCTTCCTTTGTGTGTGTGTTGGGTGTTGGGTGTGTGCGCGTGTTTGCTCGTGAGTTTAGCTGCGTGTAACTCTCTTGTCCTCTGTGTCATTCCAGATGCTGGCTGCGAGTGGATAACTACTTCATCTGGAGCTTCATTGGACCCGTTTCCTTTGTTATCATGGTATTCGCTTTACTGTCAAACAGTATTATCCCTTTCTCTCTATTTTTATATCATAACGTATTTTGCAATGCTTACTTTGTGAGGTTATTAACTGTGTTTTTTGTGGCAGACTGCAAAGTTCACGACACATCCATTTGATTTTTTCATATCCTTCTGTCCTTAGCTCAACCTCATTTTCCTCATAATCACTTTACACAAGATGGTTCGCAACTCCTCAGCACTCAAACCTGACTCCAGCCGCCTGGATAACATTAAGTGAGTCCAATGACCACACTGTCTGGTGGATTATTCAGCTTGTCAGTGTACAAGTCACTATTTGTTCACGTTTCTTGGTCCTTGTCCTTCAGGTCGTGGGCTCTGGGGGCCATTGCTCTGCTGTTCCTGCTGGGGCTGACATGGGCCTTTGGCCTGCTCTTTATCAATGAGAACACAGTGATCATGGCCTACCTCTTCACCACCTTCAACGCCTTCCAGGGCATGTTCATCTTTATCTTCCACTGTGCCCTGCAGAAGAAGGTAGCTGTACAAGACTCGTGTTTGTTTGCGCATCTGATTTGACATTCATGTATGTTCAGATTTATTGCATTAAGTGCATTTTGCTGTGGCCATGTGGTAAAAGCCAGTGTTGCTCTGCACTGGGTCCAGCCTATTGAAACTGTGAAAGTGAAAGTGTTTACAAGTGGCTTTAAAACCTGTATATATATATATTTTATTTACAGGTCCATAAGGAGTACAGTAAGTGTCTGCGTCACTCCTACTGCTGCAGCCGCACCTCAACCACCAGCTCCCACGGCTCCCTGAAGAACTCGGGTCTGCGTGCCAACAACCGCTACTATAGCGGCAGCCAAGCTCGCCACGCAGCGGCCCACAGACAGGTGCGGGAAGCACAGACCCACACATGAAATGATGGCGCACAAAAGGCGATAAGCTTGCAATACAGGCACACTTGTTTGTCGGTTTTCTTCACATCAATCAAACCTGCCTGCGCAGCAAAATGATTTTACTTGTTTTCAGTGGACATCAGCTTTTTTTTCTAAATGCATTTTTCTTGAATCAAATGACTCTTGATTTTATCTGACTTTTTGTAGAACTCTGTCAAAAGTGGTGTCAACTGTTTTGTTCAAAAAAGGTCTGTTGCGTAAGATTCTGAAGTACAACGTGAGTGTATCTGTGGGGGTTTGATTGCCAGTCAATATCAATGACTCACCTATTACTTTGCAAAGCACTAAAATGTACTTACTCATTCTAGTCCACAGTGTTGTTTTTGTTTGCCAGTGACAAAGAGTTCTGAGGATGGTGGAACATCGGTGTCACACTACATTTTGCACTTTGTGTTACATCCTGATATTTGGTGTGTTCATTAGGTTTAGTTCTGTTGAAAACCTGGTTCTAATCAGCCAGCACAACTCGCCTGTTGTGAATATTTTGCTTTGTTCCCATCCATTAGTGCCAGTCCCTATGGTTTGCAGAGTAGTTGACTCATTCGTGGAAAAAAATGTATACTTTGAAGTCCATGTGCTATATATAGGCACCACACCAGACATCAGGAGGTACTCTACATGCCGGCAAATGTGTAACGGCGGAGACAACGCACAATGAACAAACAGGCTTTCCCACATTTAAATTCAATTCCATCATAATCGTGTTTTACATATCTCGAGTTTATTATCACCTCTCATGATGACATGACATAGCTGTGTGTTCCCTGTTGCCCCGACGCCTCAGTCTCTTTATCTGCCATGTTTGACTATTGTTCTTTGTGGATTAGAGCGAGCCCCACAGTTTCGATTACAGCAGCCCCACTGAGTTACAAACTCTGCCCGCCGCGATTCTATATTTAACTTGTTGTCTGTTTATCTGCCACTCACTGCGCCCTGCTCCCTCTTCCAGAGTCGCATCCGCAGGATGTGGAACGACACGGTGCGGAAGCAGACAGAATCTTCTTTCATGGCAGGAGATATCAACAGCACCCCGACACTCAACCGCGGTGAGGCCTCCCTCTATCACTGCTCTGCTTCCCCTTCATTAAGTTATTCACACTTAAATGCACAGAAATACATATATTCTAATTTACTTCTTGTATGAAGACCTACACAGCTGACTTAAAAAAAAACCCCGGAGTGGACCGACTGTGTGTGTGTATTAGTATAAGTATTGTGCTGTATATGCAATACAGTATGTAATTGACTCAGTAGCCATTTGACCATATCTTAGCTTTTACATATAATGTCATTCTTTTTACTTCACTCCACAACCGTCACGAGCGGTTTGCAGCCATTTGCAGTGAAAAGTTAGTCATCTGTTTATGCTTTAGTTGTTCATTTTATTTTGTGATTTCCAATCTTTTATTGAAAAAAACTAATTGTCAGAGTCTCTCGCAATAGGTGTGGACATTTTATTGCCTTCACATATTTTCTGTTTCTCCTTAATTCCTGCTTTGTAAAACAACATATGTTTTTCTTACGTATCAGTATAATTTCCACGAGTCACACAGAAATCCTGTTGTGTCAGGCCGTATATCACATAATTGCAGCTGTTATGTTCATCATTACAGCAAAATATTGTAATACAAATATTGTACAAGTTAGTTAACCTGACACTGCCAGCCCTAGTTTAAACTCTCAGCCTTTTGTTCTCGCATTGGATCGATCACATCCAAACACACTTCCATAAATTCTTAGCGTGGATGCAGTGACACATGCAGTCGCCAATCACACGGCACATGATTAGGCCTCTGGGGATTATTTGAGACCCGAAGAAGTGAGAAATGTGTGTGAAGTCACTGATTGTGTTAGCCTCGGCAACTGGTGGCGTCAGTGTCGCAGCCGTCAGTGACACTGCGACGGTCGAGGTTGTCTCTTGTTTCCGGAATCGAGAGGGGGGCGTTGATGATGACACAGAGGCAGTAGCTAAATCAGCCATCGTTCTCTATGCTAATTTCATCCATTTGGTTTTTAATGAACTGATTAGCGTGTGAGCGAACAGGGGGCAATTATTCTAATTGAGGAGAGTGACAGGAGCAAGGCAGGGGGTGAGGAATAGGGGTGCTGTGAGTGAGCTCAATGGATGAGGTGTGTGTGTGTGTGTGTGTGTGTGCATGCGTGCGTGTGTGTGGGCGGATGCAGGGGGGTCGGGTCGGGTCGATTTCAGGGGGCTTTTCGTCACGATAGAGCAATCACCAGCTCTGGAGGAGAGGCACAATACGGATCATTCTATGTTGCGCTGTCAAACACAAACAACTGTGTGCCGTGAAGCCTTTATTTTCTGTACTTCCGAGAAAAGTTTGTCAGTTCACAGAAAGTGGAAGACGAGGGGGAGCATGGGGGGGGGGGGGGGGGGGGGAGTGAGATGTAGAGAGAGCCGCTATCATGGTGGAGTAATTAAATAGGCTGAATATGGAGGAGAAGCACGGCGGCGTTATCGCTGGCATCTCGGATCTCTTTGATTTCTCCACTTTACTTGTTCATGAACCACAATCTCCTCCTGACAATGGTAATGTGTCCAGAAGACAAGGCGTTGCACTGTACGCATGCACACACACAAAACACACACACACAGCCTCCCATGATTTCCCTTGCCCTACTTCCCCCCCCCCCCCCACTTCAAGCTAGTTCCTTTAATTTTCTACAGGATATTCCTATGAGATACAGACAGGCTGCTAATCCCAACTAATTTGGTGGGGTTTGAAAAACATTCTGGCGCGAGGAACTGAGGAAATGTGGTTGAGTCAAGACACAGCGGAGCGAGCCAGAGAACGGAGGGAGAGGGGGTTGTGTGGCATGCCAAAGAGATGGACAGGGGAAGTGTAAGACGATGGAGAATGACAAATAAATAGCTGTGTCTGAGTGCATATTTTATTTTTTTTTAGAACTCCCTGCTCCCTTGCTGTGTGATGAACGGTAGGCGTGAGACCTGAAGGTTGCACTTTGCCTTGGACTACTCTCCGTCATGCTGTCCTATTTTTAATTTCATGGCATTTCTATTCGAGTTGCCTCAGGCTGGAGCCATACATGGGCATTATACAACATTCTCAGTGTGCCATTTCTTTGAATTATATTTGTCTTGTAGTGGCATTCACATTTCACAGTGAAATTAACTGTGTTTCAATGGCTGCACCCCTAGACTACATAATGGCAAGCATTACTGTTCTCCCCCATCTGACTACATTGGCAGGAGCCAAAGGAAAGAAAAAAAAATGTATGGCAATCCTCCAGACAGTACCTTCCCCATGCAATTGTATTGTTACTCAAAGGTTACAATCAGCAGGCATAAACATTGAGAGGAACAGTGTAAAATGCATTACTCTATAAATCATTGGCATAACAAAAAATAACCCCATCTGAATAAACTGTAAATATCTCATGATGATTGTAGATGTTATAACTGCGTCTGGAAAAATGTGAGTTTCAGAATATTACACCCATTGTGTGCAGCATCGCTGCTCCTGCCTGCTTTGCATGCACAGTATAAGAAAATATTAATTTTTTGAATGTTTGTGTCTTTCAGCAACGATGGGCAACCACCTTTTGACAAACCCAGTGTTACAGACTCGCACCGGTACCTCTCCTTACAACACTCTGCTGGCTGAGAGCTTCACCCCGCCCTCACCCGGTGTCTTCAACTCTACCGGTCAGCTCCTCACAAACACGCCAGTCTGTGTGTGTAGCCGTCGCGTCGGCGCACGTGTGTAGATACAGTGTGCACTCAGCTTGCTGTCCTTCTGTCTGTGTCTCTGTCGGTATTTTGACGTGCTATACGCACACTCCTGCGTTTGAGTGCTTGCACGTGTGTGTGTGCGCGCGTGTGGGTGTGAGCGTCTTTGTGTGGTGTTGTTTCAGACTGTGTAGCTGTCAGACAGATTCACAAGCCTGAGCAGAGCCAAGCCAAACCCTGCCTATGGCCTAACCAGCCATCTGGTCAGATCTTGGATCTTCAAGAGAACAGCCACAAATTGATTAGAAGTTTATTTACAGTTGGGAATGCCAGAAATCTTGACGACATTTCTCCTGTTCCTGGGAAGAAAAAGTGGCCTAATCGTGACGGCGGTGGAAAGGGATCAGACGGCTCGCTGGCCGGGGACAGTCAGGCTGGGTGTAGGTCGGTCAGGCGTGTACTGTCAGTGCCTGTTTGTGTGTATGTGTGTGTGCTTGCTTTTATCTCAGAGTGGGGCTCTTTAATCAGCCTGATAGATGTTTTATCACATTGCTGCGTTCCCATTGTGCTCGTTGGATGTCTAAAATTGCTGCATTAGACGTGTTCTGGTAATTGCTTCGTGACAGTACCAATATTCACTCATTATTGGAGAACAATGAGCGCGTGTGGCTGCTCTCGGGCTGAGTGTGCACCCGCAGAGTATCAGGCCTCGTGTCTGAGGACTGAAATTTAAGGCAACGTTTCTGTTTAATATTTTAAATCCTCTCCGCACAATACGTCAAGCCTGATGGCCACAGGCTTGGCAGCCAAGACATTTTTAGAAGAGAGTGGGAGGAAGTAGGGAGAGCACTTCATTAGAATGTCTAATTACCCACACCACCAACGAATAAGAGCTTTGATTAAAGTCACGCTACTCATTGAATTTTAAAAATGAACATGCTTCTCACTGACGGGCGGCTGTGGCTTTTTGCTTTGCTGTGCTATGGTAATTTGGTACCACAACATATTTTGGCGTGTTGGTTCATTGATATTGATTGTAAAATAAACATTACTGCCACTGTACAAGGTTCTGCATGAATTATGTATGTATCTAGGTATCACTGACAGTAGTAAATAAATACCCTGTATCCTGAGTATTCGCTGTGGCTTGGATGTAACTGTTGGAGAATTTTTTGGAATCAAACAGGCAGGACTAAGTCTGCATAAATCAAAATGAATGCGACCATGCGTGTGGTTTAAATCAGGAGGTTAGATGTGAGAGAGATGAGAAAGGTGGCGAATGGACAAGCATATTTTTTGTTCCATTAATGGTTCCATTTAAAAAACATTTTAACTAAGAGTTAATTAATGTTGCTCAGTTTAAGAATATTTACTGATTAGTGTCTTTCCTTTTATTCACTCCGCATAACTTTCTCTGGCATACGCAGGAACCTTCCGTGATCCAAGTAAGTGTAATTCCACATCATATGAGAAACATTTTATATCTGATATTTCCTTCTTTTTTTTTCTTACTGACATTTCAATATTTCAACAATTCCAAAACCTTCTGTCTACTGTCTCTCTTGTTTGGGTCCAGAGAGCACATTATCTAAGGCCCGCGACCCCTGTGGGATGGAAACCCTGCCCTTGAATGGTAACTTCAACAACAGCTACTCCCTGCGCAGCGGCCCAGGGGGCGTAGGCGGGGGCAGCTGTGACTTCCTAGGTGGTGGGGGTGGAGAGAGCCCCCCGCCCCTCTTCAATCCCCGTGGCCAGGAGGCCCTGGCTGGTGGAGGCGTCCGACGAAACCTCTCCGATGCCGCAGCCTTTGAGAAAATGATCATTTCGGAGCTCGTGCATAACAACCTGAGAGGTGGAGGAGGTGCAGGTGATGTAGGGGACAGAGCGTGTGGCAGCCTGGCCAGGGGACGTCCTCACGGTGGAGTTGGTCGGGGGACAGTGGGGGTCGGGCCGGAGCCGTCCATTGGCATGGATGAAGACGAGGACTATCTGAGAGAGGGGCGGCAGCGCACTCCGCAGGATGTGGAGCTACTCTATAAAGCTCTGGAGGAGCCCCTGCTGTTGCAGCGTGCCCAGTCGGTCCTCTACCAGAGCGATCCAGAGGAGTCAGAGAGCTACACGGCCGACCTGACAGAGAGCCTGGGCCACAGCGGTCACAGTGGCCAGAGTGCTGGCGGCCAGGGAGGCAGCAGAGCGCCAGACTCCCCTGCCCGTGACTCCCTGTACACCAGCATCACCAACCTGCGAGACTCACCCTACCCTGACAGCAGTCCTGAGCCCCTGGAGGTGGTGCCCCGCTCAGCCCAGCCCCCTGAAGAGCTGTACTACAGCTCCGGGAGGCCTGCCCTGGGCTCTCGTGGGGCCCCCATGCAGACCTTCTACCAGGCCCCACCCCGGAGACCGAGTGGGGAGGGACACCAGGCTCAGGAGCCTGCCCACAATGAGGGGGACGGACAGATGCAGCTGGTCACCAGCCTGTGACTGAAGCCTGAAGGAGGAAGTTGGGGACTAATGTGATGGCCAGAGCCTCCTCCGAGCCCGCCTCGTTCTTGCATCTCTCCACTTTCTGCTTGTTTGGTTGCCTTTCTTTCTCTTGACATTTATTTAACTAACAGATTAAGCAAACAGAGTGACCTTCAGGGGAAGTCGTGGCTGACTCTGCAGAAGCAGCCTTTATCTTTAACCCTCCTCTGTCTTATGGAGATGAGTTATGGGTGTTTTTCTATAGAGAATTCATATGCTCTCCCCAAACCCACTCCTCCCCTGTTCCTTTCGTACCCTAAGGCCAAGTCCAGCACTCTGAATGTACCCATCCACCCCCTTTACCTTCAGATATTTCAAAACTTTAAAACTTTGTTAAAGTTTTTTTATGTAATTTCTTCTCAGACCTGCCTCCGGAGATGGGAATATTATTTAATATTTTATCTCCTTTCCCTTTCTTACCATACATAGGTCTTTTGCGAGTCATCATTTGATCGAAATAGTTAACTGTGGAGACGGGGAATATAGTACACTATTATAACCTAAAAAAATGTCTCACAGAAAGCTCTTCATTGTTGCCAAAAATATGTTTTATTGAGCCAGAACAGAAACTAGAACACTCACAAAGCAAACACACACACACACATATGCACACACGCATGCACACACAGAGACGCACGCACGAACGCACACACTCATCCGGAAGTGCTCATTACGAAACGTCAAAAATGAAAACAGTTCTCCGAGTCGGTAAACGAGAGCGAGAGCTTTTGTCCTAAGTTGGCAGAGGGAGTTGATTCAGTGTTGCCTTCATCTTCTCATGCTATGATCGACGACGGTGGACAAAAGTGGAGTAAAGGGCAGAGGCGGAGACCGAGGAGGTGTGGCACCACCCTTCCAGAGCAGCAGAACCCTGCACCCATAAGACTGGCCAGTCCTCTCCGCTGTTCTCTCTGGTTGTTTGCTTTAGGCATTTGAAAAGTTAAATGACTGCCTTGCTATTGTTTTGAAGAGAGTATTTTATTTGTTGACTTTAGGTCTGCATCCTCTGGGGGCTGCAGGAGCAGACTGGTGTCACCCCCATCCCCCTCCCCCCGACTGTACTTTGCTGTTAGAGCCTAGACAGTTGAAGTGGACTTGTTTCCTGTGTGTGGCTGTGACACCCAAGACTGTGAACGTCGCAAACGCACTGGTCAACCAATTGGTATAACCGTGTACATAGGAACCACACGTGAATCTACTTTATTCCTGCTATGTAAATAGAGACACCAGATGATCAAAAGCAACAAAAAGTAACAAATACTATGAAAAATGACTTCTTGTACTGCAACAAACAGCCAAAAGAAAAAAAAATAAAATGTTTTGGAGTTTGTGACCTGAATGATACACTCTATCTCTCTCCCCTGTTTGCCCAGTCTCTCTCGCTCTTCTGTGCCCCAGCACTGTGCCATTCTGTGAAATTCCTCGGTGATCCAATGGAGAGAGGAAAGTCGGAGCGAGAGATTATTAGGTG
Organism: Scophthalmus maximus; assembly: GCF_022379125.1. Classification (NCBI taxonomy): domain Eukaryota; kingdom Metazoa; phylum Chordata; class Actinopteri; order Pleuronectiformes; family Scophthalmidae; genus Scophthalmus; species Scophthalmus maximus. The sequence goes on along the minus strand of NC_061531.1, from coordinate 13,525,375 downwards.
TAGTAGATTTTTTATTTATACAAAAAAAAAAAAAATAACAACATCGAAAAACTGGCACAATTTGTATGTAATATAATCCATTATGTGTTGTTAATGTTTGACCTTTGACACTATCCGGGTGGAACTGCGGTGGGCGGGAGGTGTGGGGCAAGCGAGATAGATGTCGTCAAATGTCACGCTGTGCCTCGCAGGCACGATGAAGCGTTGTGGGTTAACAACAGCATCCATTAAGTGATTTGGTTTGTTCTTGTATTATTTGGAAGATATAACCAGATGACATACTTTTAATAACATGGGTTTAGCATGTATGATAATGACATTTGTTTTGCTTTCAGAAAAACATTGCGTTTTGCGATTTCTTTCAGCGTCACTCCAGAGCCAGATGTGGCGATTCATTAATTTTCCTGTGTGCATGTGTCCGTGAGCATGTGTGTGTCCCGTTGGCTGTTTGTCAAGTGTGTCAGAGTGTGTGCCGTGCACCAGACATTCGTATGTGCACGTAGATTTGAGAGGCTATATTTTTTTTTGACGTGACGTGACGTGAATGCATTTTAGACAAGGGGGCGATACTCATCGCTGAGAGCTGCCATTACTTCTCCGCCTCTTGTCGTGGTGTTCAGGTACGACGAGGACAGGAAACGCGAGATCCCCCGTATACCATGAAAATGACAAGTATGGTTGACCGATCGGAAGGAACATGTTTTCAATATGCCACCTTTATGCAAGCGATACAACTGAGAAATTAGCTGTCAAGAGAGAGCCACTCGTGAATCTCCTTTCATCCAGCTGAAATCTGTCTGACCTTTACACGACTGAGAGTTTGCCTTCTTCTACGCTTTATTTATAGGTATTTGTTATGGTTTATCAGTTTTTATGTGTGTTTTTGGAATACTTATTCGCATGGATTTATTCATGCCATTTTTTCTTTATTTATTTAATTTTTTTTACATTTTTTGATCTCCCTCATAAACCTGCAGCAAATGGGAGAGTGTGAGTGCGTGCGTGCGTGTGTGTGGACTGAACGTGAGCAGAAAATAGATGCCTCCACTGCAGTGTGACATTTGGCTAGGGCCTGACTGTCCCACTTCTAAGGGAACCCAAAGGATAGCTTTCAACGGTGGCTCCTGGGGCTGACAGAGAGGGGGTTAAAGTCAGATAACAGAGAGGGATTACAAGGATTTGCCTCCATTTATTCGTGTTATTCAAATCATTTGTGCAACAGTGTATGAGCCGCAGAAGAGCGGCTCAGAAAGGAGGCCCTGGTAAAATCAGATGAGCCACTGGGGGGACATGTGCAATACTGGTATGATGGTGTACGACTTGGATTTGCAGCTGAACCTGTGAGCTGTCTGTGTACAAATGAAAAGACGGTGTGCACATGTGTCCTGCTCCGCTGCAGAGCAGGACAATTTGACGCACGGCTCTCGTGGCTCAGTTGTCGCGGCGGCACCATGCTGAGGCAGCACTCGCTGGTCAACTGAGGACAACTGAATGTATTTTAACAGGCAGGACTGAAGATAAAACGATTCACTGCAGGCTGGAAGTGTTAATGGGACACACAAGACGGTCATCATCTTCATCCCCATCATTCTCATCACCCATCATCATTAACGCCATCCCTCCCTCAATGCATTTGACATAATGTGCTGATGCCGATCTCTAGTGCTCAGCTGGGACCTGCCCCAGGGAGAAACACTGTTTGGACAGGCGCTCCCTGTGAGAGGAGGCATGTGCGTCACCTTGGGCCTGCTTCTCTTCTTTATTTTTTTTTTCCAGCCTCCCCCCATCTCATCCACATTTTAATATCAATCTCAATGGACTCCATTAGTGCAGCACTTCTTTGAGAGTGTTAATTTGTTTTGTCAAAAGCTTTGTTTACCCTAGATTAATATCTCAATAAACAGAGGAGTGCTGTTCTGTGGTAAATGATAGTGATTATACTGTAGAAGGTCTGGGGCCCACGCTGTCGGATGGAGGCTCACATCACGGGAGTTTCTCCTCCATTCAAATCCCTCTGATTACAATAATCACACTGTGGGTACTAATTTACCGCGGTGAACCCACTCTCTGTCTTGCTCTCTTTTCTATTTCTGCCTGCAAATATTTTACGCAATTCCCATTTCCATGCTGGTGGAAACCCTGACGTGCCTGTGGACAGGCGGTTAGGCAGGAGGTTGTTTAAAAGGTGGGACGCCCAACCTTTGACACGCCGATGTCTCGCCCGTGTCAGCTTTGTGTCAGTGGAGAGTGAGCTGTGGCATTGTTCAGCCTATCATTAGACAGCAGAACTCCCAGCAGGCCCGCGGTCTGTTCACTCTCGGGTTGACCCCTTCACACACAGACTGTTTTTTATTTATTTATTTCTAGCAAGTTTTGTGGCCTATATCGCGGGGTTGGGGGAGGGGAGGTGGCGCTGTTTAACGGTAGCAGAGGAGCAGAACGTCATTATTTCTGCAAAGACTGGTCCAGGAGAGGAAACCCTCAGCGAAGGTGTCAAAAAAAAAATCCCAAATCCATAGACAGAGGCAGTGAGAGTGGGAGGATGGAGTGAGACTTTGTTTCAGATGGCTCTCTGTTGGTGGTTTGAGACGTTTAAAATCACTCTGTGGTTTAAATTGAGCAACCTGGCATGTTATTGGCTCTTAAGTCCGTTCATACAATGAAACTGTTGTTTGCTCTTGTGGATGCTCCCTTAAAATAATGTGAATATGAATCCACTGCCGTGTCAGCTGATTAAAGCAAGATTTCTGGTGCGCTATCAAATGCAGCAGGATTTTCCTATAGAGATTTTTAAATGAGCAAACAATGATGAAGTAGTACTATTTTATTATCGGTCTCTTGTTACATGACTACAGTTCAGTACTTATAGTTTTCCGAATACGTGGTAGGGATGCGGGACAAACTCAGTGACGAGCATTCTGCTGTTCCTCTTTTGTCTTGAATATAAATGGGGAGCTGTGCCAGCAGCCATCTTGACGCACAGGGTGGGACACAACAGACCCGGAAAACAAACCAAAACAAACACACAGACACATGTACAGTAGGCTACACGTCTTCAGCCTGGTAAAGCAGTTTTATATTTTGAAGTGCAGAAGGACATGAATCAGCTTTTAACGTGTCCACATTCAGCTGCAAGCTGAATATATAGGCATGTTTTTTGGGTTTTTTTCCTGCTTCCTCCTTTATCTCCGCTGAGTGCACTGTTTCTAAGAGTGGAGACGAGGGGAGCTGTGCCTGCATGTGCTCGTCCATGGCTACAGAGATCTCAAACTGATGATCAAACCTGAGGCCGGCCCCTAAAAAAAGAAAAGTCCAGCCCCATCGTGGACTTTGTCTGTCATCAGCGCTAGAATAGCCAGGTTAGAGCAGCTGCAATTGGGATATTCTGAGAATCAGCTAGGGGCTGTGTTAATGAGTTCCTTACAGCAGAACCGGGACAGTATTGGATGAATGCTCATATTTATGGGATTATATTATTGGGTGCTAGTGGTTTTACATAGCAGGGCGTAGGCGTTGGTAGGAACAGTGAGAACTGACATTGTGCCATGTGGAGTTCTACATATAGCACCATTTACAGAGCTTTCTGTGATTTTTTTTTATGAAATGGATAATTTATCATGTACCACTGAGACATTTGTATACCGAGGTTAATAATATTCCTTGATTCTGTTTCTGTTTACTGATTATTTTGTTCTCATGGTCATTGCTTTGACAGCTGTCTGGGCCAAAGGGGATGATTTTCTGTGAGTGTTTGCGTCATCGCAGGTCAGAGCGACCTTGTATCAGCACATATTAATAAAAAACTATTGAAAATATGCACGTTCACGCTTCAGGATTTCTCTTCATCTTGAAGGGGTTCGATCGGGGTGTGTGGTGGTGCGTTGTTGTACTGCATAATCATTGGAGTGTTTGTGCATGTGCTGCTGTGATAAAAGTGCAAAAGCAGACAACAAATATTAATCTTATGCTGTGCCGTAAGCTTCAATATACCTCATGACTCAAACTGGAAATGAAAAGACATCTTTAAGCACTAATGCAGTGGTTATGTTTTATTCATGCACTGTCCTGCAGGCCACGGCAGCATTGTGTTGCTCACCTGTGTGCCACGAGACGCAGGAGACAGAAGCCAAGCAGCCCGGGCCCGTCCTGAGTCAGCTCCCCTTTGAACTACACACTGAATGCTTATGCAGATTTGACCCGGTGGTTGGGATGATGATTCTGTCAAGAACTGGCCTATGCCCAGAGCATACTAGACAAAGAGATCAAAGGGATGCAGAAATAATAACAAGCTGTCAGTGGAGGAGGCAAAACCCCAAGCCCCAACACCCTAAGTGTTTGGACAGGGACTAATAAGAGCCTTACGTACCGGGGGAGAAGTGAAGACTGGTCCCATACTAATCAGGAGAAAAGCGAGGCTTTGTTTCACTACAGTAACCCTGAGTCAGTATCAGCGAGACCAGCTACAGTGATGCTTTCAACCATCTCATATGTATGTGTATGTACATGCGGACCCGTGGGCATATACTTGCTCAGCTGGATTCAGCTTTACAAAGCATCAGTCAAGGTTAATTAATCATACGGTGTGGTGTGATCCCTGATGTAATCTTTTAATAACTGCAGTGTGAGCACAGCTTACTGACTCCTGCATGAAACGCTGTTTGCTTGCAGCTGTCTGTTAAGCCACGGCGGGCGCACAACAGTAGGCGACCATTAGCACCCTCCAGAGTAAGCATAAAGATTGTGTTCAGCGAGAGATCGGTTCGGGATAACACACCTAAGTGTCTGTGTTATTGCAGCCTGTAACTTCCCCTAAGCCGCCTTATCCCCGTTGTGGTGTGATCGGTGTTCGGCTCCCGCTGAGTTTTGTTTCCTTGACTGCTCATAATCCCGTTCACAATGGAGTGTGATTGGTAACTAATTAGCTGATAACTAATTATTATGTGCGTCAGAGCACAGCGTATTCATCCATAATTGCAGGGTTCCTGAAGCTTTGCCTCTACCCTTTACCCTTTTCTTTCATGTCACACTCATACTGTATGCTGTACATGTGTGATGAAACATGATGATGACCCACCCCCCTTCCCATCCCCCCCATCTTCCCACTCATGTCCCTTCAGTGAAACTCCCCGAGAGAGGAGGCTCTGAGCCTTGACCATTCCATCACCCTCTTTTTACTGGGGCAGTTACAGTTTCACACACTGACACACCAAACATGAGCAACAAAGCCTCTAACCCCTGATACACTTCCTGGCACTCAGATGTAAAAAGGGCGGGGGGGGGGGAGAGACCTTTTCTCAAGGTCATTGCAGATTTAGGGAAGCTTAAAATAGAAATCAGACAAACCAAGACTCACAGCAACTCTCAGCGGATCCCAAGAGATAAGAGATGTATTAAATTCAGCCCTAACCCCGTGTGTGTTTGTGTGTTACTTTAATTACTACCGTACATCAAGCCACAGGGGCAACACATCTTTTAAATACTGTAACATACGGTTCATAACACTCAAATCACCAAGTGATGTGTAATGTACCCTACTCCGTTCTTGCTTGATTAATAAATTGTAGCACTATACTGTGGAAATTAAGCGATCAACTAAAACACACACACACACACACACACACACACACACTGATTGCATAGAAGAACCACACAATAGTCAACCAGCAGTATCATAAGCGTGCATTGATTTATTGAAACAAAAGCCTTTTAAGTTCCACCAACGATGATTGATCATAAAAATACAGTACATAAAAATAAGGTATGCATTTTGTAGATGTTTGTACAATCAGGCATTTTGAAGCTTCTGCTGTCTGGAATAAATACGCGTTAATTGCGTCTGCATTATTCAACACAGGTAGGCCTAATCATGTCGCCACAGTGTCCCCCACTGTTGTAGGACATGACTAATTACTGCCCCCATGTGGTGTGAATGTGATACTCCAAGTGTTGTATTGCCTTCAATAATTCAAAAGCCAGGACCGAAGGAAACAGGCAATGAAATCATTGTAAAATCAATGGCAACAAATTTCAATACTTTAATATACTTAATGCCATTATAATATATTGAAACTGATCAATTAAAAGCAATCGAAAGTATATAGACAGTAAAACTAAAACACAGAATCACAAGAACTCTAAATTCACTAATGCGGGCACCGTGACTAACCAACATTTAACATGGCAAAAAAAGGGCTATGTTTATGAATCAGGTTATAAGAATAAACATGATGTCAGACTTCGCAGCAATAATGGAATGAAGCAAAACGTGGTATAAATTCAAAATGAAAAGAAAACCATATGGAATATGTATTGTATTCTGTTTCATTCCCTGAAATGGAACATTTTATATAATATTTATATTGGCTGCTTTATAAACATTTAATAATAGTGTACATTTTACATATCTGTTATGAGTATATTAATATTAAGTTGTCTCACAGCTGTGCATTGGGTACATTTTCTGATGGTCCACCCATCCTTTCAACAAGCCAAGCATTTAATACTCTCAATAATAAAGCTCCCATTATCATTATTGTTATTATTTTATGAGACCAGTGTCTTTCATTGCATCGATCACGCTATGCTGTAATTTACACAAACGTTCTTGGCTTCATCTGAAAGGAACTGCCAGTAAATGTACCCAAACCTGACTGTGAGAAAACTTACTGTTGTATATATAATATAGGCTATTATTATTATTATTATTATCACCATTATCATCATCATTATTAGTGTTGTTGATTATATCAATCAGTTATTTCCAACATTCTTCATCTTGGGCCTTGACTCCACATCAGTGTCCTGCAGAAAACCAAAACCTTTTTTTTAAATAAAAAGAAACAAACCACAAAAACACAAGAAGGACATTTTGGCAGATACAAGATTATAAAGCATGTATAGAAAGATATGTACTTACCAATGCAACAAAGCACCTGCTGACCTGGTCTTGGACCAAGCCGCCCATGTCCACCAAAGGTACGGCTTCACCTGTCACGTCAGAACCTCGGAAGTCGGCTCTGGAGACATACAGTATAACAACTGGGAATCAAAGACTTGAATCTCTTCAGGATGCGAGCAGGTCTGGTTTTCTGCTCTCTCTCTCTCTCTCTCTCTCTCTCTCTCTCTCCGAGCAGACGTCAGACGAGTTCTGAAGTCCATGTGGAGGGGGGGTTCATAAATCTGACAGCCGACTCAACAACAGCAACAGACCAAATGAAACAAGCTATGAAGGAGACTGGAAATTGGACAGCAGCGCAGATTTGAGAAGGCAGACCCAAACGGAAGCAGTCTGAGTGGACGGCAGCGTTTGTGCTTCTGTCTCGTTGTTTTCACGACCACAGTCACCAAGAATACGTCCACTGTGCATTGACCTGATCCGTGGGATAAAGGTGAGCACTGACAAACTTCACCTTCACCTCTGTTTCACGAGATGAGCTGTGGCGTATGCAATGTCACAGTTCTTTGTTTTAAGTGATGTAGTTTATTTCTCTTTCTGTGTATTTATTTTTGCACCGCCCCCCAAAATCAAAGTTACATTTGATTTAGTTTGATTTCGATCTATAGTAGTTACCAGGATAGAGATTTTTTTTTTGTCCACTATAACTGGTGCTGCTAATGGGGAGTTTTTTAATCTCTCTTTACAAACGTTCATCATGTTTTATCAATGTGGATATAATATATATATTATTAAAAAAATGGAAGATTTAAAAAATGTCTTGTAATGACTCCATTACAATACAGTATCTACCGCAATTTGAACTGCTAGACCACAGACTTACCTCACAAATTCTTGTCCCGTGACATAACAGGCTCCTCCTGGATCATCTCTCAGTTTCCTGATACAGTCACATACAGCAGCAGTAAGTGATAATAATAAAAAAATTGATGATTAACACACAGACGATCCACACGATACCCAAAGCTTACCTGTTCATGGCTCGATGGTAATGGGCTCTGTTGTCATCAAGGGCGATTATGCCAGCGCTGCAAAACAAATTTAAGGAAGGCACTGAATCTCATGAACCTACCAGTCCAGTTAAAGGGACACTTCATCTAAATCTTCCAAGCCGAATAGGCTACAGGCTGGAGAGAAAGGAAACAATTCTCATTCTCACTCGTTGGTTGGGCAGATTCCCCCGTTGCTAGAGTTGCGGTCCAGACTACGGGTATGAGGAGTCTTGCAGTCAGACCCTGAAACAATACTATGGAGACAAAGGCAGCTTTCAGCAGATTACAGTCTAGACCACGTATTATTACAAAAGAAAACACTTAAAGGGTTTTGACAGACAGGGTAACATGAGATAACTGTGTGTGTGTGTGTGTGTGTGTGCATATATATATATATATATATATATATATATATATATATATATATATATATGCATGCTTTATTGTTGAATTGACAGCTTCACCTGTGAACGTCTTGCTCCACATCATTTTCACCACTTCCATGAGGCTCAGGGGCAGACTGCACTTCAGCCGAGCTGTAATGACAAAGAAAAAGCATGATTCATGTTGAAAAGAACGGCGCTGGAAGTAGCTTCTGAATGATGGCCCACCTGATGTCACTTTGTTGAATCTCCACACATTTGTTTTAAAGGGGCAGTGACACACAAAGTTACAGTCAGCAAAAGTGGAAGTCCACTTTTTCTGCAAGCAACCAACTTTTCCTCTTGTAAAAAGTCAGTGGTTGACAACATGACTGGGTGTGCAGTGTGCAGGAGTTACTGTCACTTAATGACTGGAGTGCATTTGTTTCCCCAAATGAACACGTCCACTTGAAATGTATGTGAAAAATTAGACTGACCTAGTTTCTCCTGTCTCCGAACACCCTGTACAGGAAATCTGCTTCCTGAGAGCACAGTGAGTCACCAGGTCTGTACAAAACCCACAGAAGGTAGCTGCTTCTCGCCGCCTCGTGACACTAGGAACAAACGGCAAACAGACATTTCTGAATCCACACAAGACAATGTGTAAGTAAATGTGTAGATTATATTAGCTCCTTTTCTTTTTTTTAATCTAGAACAGAACTCACTTCATTTCCCTTTTCCAAGAGAGGTAACGGCAATAAAGAACAATGATCCCAATGATCCCAATGATCCCAATGATCCCGAATATCACACTGAAAAAGACTACTGAAAGACAGACAAAACGCAAACATGTTGTCATCAAATATTCATTTGAGTCATTAACAACAAATTCGACGACAGAAAAGTTTGACGCACTGGAACACTTACTCCAAACCAAGTTCCCCCCACTGCTGAGCCTCTCGGATGATGAGGCATCTGGATCAGGTTTCTTAATTCCCTCTGTTTAGGGTAAAGAGGTGAGATATTTGTACATTTTATCTACTGTTTATATGGTATATATATGTGTGTGTGTGTTTGTGTGTGCGCGCCGTAAGATCAGGGTGAAGAGTAAACAGGTTATTACAACACTCCATTGCTTACCAATCGGTTGAAGAATCAATCGGGTCTCTTCTAAATAGATACCCTTGAAAAACAAAAGCAAAGTCTATGATGTGGGAGCGTAGAGCACATATTTCACATTTACAAAGCAAGAAATCAATGTGACTTTTACGAAAAATGAATCCATACAGTACATATACAGAGGGGAAACTCACATGAGGAATAATGCATTTTATTTTCAGGGCTCTGCATTCTTTTGTTATAACTGAATTGTTGTCCATGACCACTTCACGTAAAAGCTCATACGGTTTGCCAAGTTCAGCTTTAGCAATAAGAATCTGTTGGAAAGTTAGAACAACACGGACAGGAATGAGTCATACCGTTTTTTCGTTAACCTCGGTCAAACTTTCACTTTCTCTTTTCTCTTATTTTCTTCAGTAAAGGACCAACAAAGCTCTTTTTTCTATTTGTGTAACAAAGCCATGAATTACAACATCATTTGAAAGCAAATCCAAATACCTCATTGTCAGAAACGAAAACCTCCGCTCCAACGGGGCACCCGTGTGAGAAATTGAAGCCACCTTGTATTTTTATGTCGCTGCAAGACACGTTTCTCCTAGAATATTCTGTGAAACAACAGAACTATAGGATTAAGCATTGAGAACATTTTTTATCTTGTCACAAATCTAAAATAGCAACAAGAACAGCCAAGGAAACTATTTCGACAACATTTTCAGTTAGCTCAGTGTTCAGGAAGTCAATAATGAACCCATCAAAAAAGATTAAAAACACATGGTCCCAATGCTCTGTATCTCTTACCTATTGTGCTGAAACAGGGATATATTAGGAAAGCAACCATAAAATGTACTGCAGGAGTCATTTTGTCAGAGGACACGCTTGGCAGATCCCCTCAGCGCAGCACAGAGGTGGGAAACGTGGACTGGGGAAGTGTGTCGTGATTTCAAAGGGCGGGGTCAAAGTCAACTGTCGACTGTTTCCCTTAGGTCGTAACTCCCACACCCTTTATTCAATCAAAACAATGACCTCTGCCTCTGTTGCTATGCGTGACTTCTCAAACCAGTCCATTCATTTACTTCCAATGATATCTGTCACATTTATGTAAATATCATCATGTTGTTTTCTTCCTCCGTGGACAACAAACAACCGCTAAACTTTTACATCAAATTATCCTGTGTGATGAATTCCTTTCTTAAGTATTGAATAATGCATATATTACAAATGTGCAAAATGCTGTTGAAGTTGTGTCTCTAATGTGCCATCACTGAGCACCAGTTGTAACTCCGTAGGTAAAGTGCTTCTCTAAGCAGCCTCGGTTATTTGCGGCATGGATTCCTCAAGATGGTGGAAGCGTTCCTTTGAGATGCTGGTTCGTGTCGATTTAATTGCATCACACCGTGTCTGTGGTGAATTCATCGTGCAAATCTTCCGTTTGACCACATGACAAAGGTGTTCTATTGAATTCAGATCTGGCGATGTGTTTTGCTCGGTGACATGGTCCATCACCACGCTGGAAGTAGAAATTAGAAGGCTGGAGATTGTGGCCATTAAGGGATGCAAGTGGTCAGCACATGAGGTGAAGCCAATATAGAGAAGTGCCGGAGAAACTGACTCCACTGGTTACAAAAAGAAGTCTGTTTCTATCGAAGTCTTGGAGAAAATGATTCATAACGGCAGTAAACATTTTCCTGAGGAGTCTATGATCTGAGCAGAAATCCAAATTCTCCTTTCTCAGTGCCTGTGCGTCAGCTCCAACCACTGTGCCCATTGTCCTCGGACCTCTATCGTCCACTGGACGTTTTCCGTTCACGGAACTGCTGCTCGCTGGATGTGTTTAATTTTTGTAAATTTAGAGACTGCCGTGTGCAAAAATCCCAGGTGATCAGCAGTTTCGCGAATAGTCAAATCAGCCTGACTAACGCCAACAACCGTGCCCCGGGCAAAGTGCTCCGTGAGTGTAGTTTTACATACTAAACACAAGGGGAGGCCCTTGTCCTGTGGGTCAGAGACACATGCTGGGCAGACCTGGCTCTCCTGAAGAGAAACAGGATCACCACTCATGCACAAACATATGTGTTAGATGAACACATCCTACAGCCCACTATCTAGTCTTTACTGTGACTGATTGTTTCTACGACGCAGTTCGTTTGTGTTGAATCTAACCTCCCATTATCTTTGGTGACAGCTCATGGGCAGAGGGTGGCAGTCCTCCCAATTTACTCAAACCATGAGAGAACAGGGGAAGGACAGACCCCTCTTAGTTCTCAAAGAGGCCCCCGTCAGTACACTTACACACACACAAACACACACAATCACACACAAACACACACACACACACACACACACACACACACACACACACACACACACACACACACACACACACACAGCGCGAAGATAAAGCAGAAGCTGCCATGGTGCAGCACGCTTCATTTACACTGCATCTTCTCTGGTCCACCGAGAAAAAACAGACGGTTCTCTGTGTCACTCAATATGGGCCCCTCACTATCTCTTGAACTCCGACTACTTCCCTCCCTCCCTCCATCTCTCAGTCCCTCTCTGTCTCTCCTTTGCCCTTCCCCGTCTCTCATACATGGCAATAGTCCACCGGCGTGGCGGAGCAAAAATGTGCCTCCAAAACATTCCCTCCGGTGTCCACCTTAAACATAATTATCACATTGGCTTAGCTGAGGGAATAGACTAAGTGACACTGAAGCCAGGCAGTTTTGCTCATTAGCCAGATTGGAGTGACTAACCAGTTTAAAGTGGCATCGTCAAAGTGACAGTGGGAGGCTTGGATATCCGACCATCCCTCTCCGTATCCACAGAGCCCCTGCATAAACAGAGGAGAGCAGCGATGACGCAGGGCAGTCTGAAAACACACACAGAGCCCGGAACATGCATGTCCCACGGCCCCGCACTCCCACAAACACTGTCTCTAGTTCTGCATTCTGGGTGAAGGACTGAATTCCACACAGACCAAACAGGACTTTTAGGGTAAATAATTATGATTCTGTTGCTTTTGAGTCCTCTCCCCATGAGTCTCAACTCTTGCCCTCTTGTCCCATCCCGGTCCTTCATTTTCTCTCCATGTGGATGAGGGTTGTGCTCTGTAACACTTCTAAAAGATAGACAGTTTGGGCTGTGGAAGATCACTGTATGAACAAATGAAGGACAGGTAAAGTTACCCGTTTAAGGTCTGTACAGTTCACCAGGAATTAACTTAAATTCAAAACAAAAACTGGGTGCACCCTTCAGGGCGTGTGAGTTGTGGAGGCAGAGCGGAGGCAAAGCAACACCCCGAGAATCCTGAGTAGCTCTGAAACAACAGCGCTGGCTGCTCGGTACCCGGCTTGGCTTGACTTTGCATAGCTGCACAACAGTTTTGAAAAAAATACACCCAGGAGAGGGCCGACTGCAACCAAAACACAATGGACAAGCCAGACGTGACTCCTTTCGGGAAAACAATATCATGTTTACGCCATGAAAATTCGCATTTTGACTTTCTCTATAGATTGCACACATTTCACAGTTATATTATGGACGCAAAAACAGCATGCCATTCTCCCCTGAACCCCAACCGTAGGAGGGATTGAACTGTGGCTAGGAAAAGCACCAAGTCACTAGGGGTGCTTTCAAGTGAATGGTCATATGCATAATCCCTCACTCTGAGTGCAACACCGAAGGAGAGGTGAGTTTAGAGAACGGAAAATCGTGCTGGGACTGTTACAGACCCTTTGGTCTCTCCAGCCGGCTCAATGTGAAGCCCGAAACCACCACTGGCACAGGTCGGACGTCACAAAGGGACGCTGCCAGCACAGGAAGCGCACCGACACCGACAGACGCTCACATTTTTACGCACGTACAGAGAAATATGGGGATGACTTTCCTCTGAGGTTCACCAAGCTCACACACACACACACACACACAGTGTAGCGACGTGTCATGGCGAACAGCTGATACAATTAGACAAACATGACGGAATATTCCCGACGAGAGCTAAGTGCAAGCATCATGGGAATTCATATATAAACATACAAGGTCTCCGGGCCTCACACAATACAGTGCAGACCCCCACCCCATCCACACCTCCTACACAAATATCAAAGCCCCTTCCGTGGCCAACCAACTCTCCCCCTCATTTCCAAAACCACAGGCCCCCCTCGCTGAGCTCGGTTAGCCTGGGCACAGCAACCTGATCCTGCTGAGAAAAGTCTTATAACAGGAAGCAAATTACGCAACCGAATCAGAAACACCTCTCGTCCCTAGAATGTTTGCTGATGGATCAACCTCTGCCTCGGGGCTCATAACTGTTTGAATACAAAGGTTGGTTGAGGCCGCATCATTTGCGTTAGGTTATAGCATGCATACTAGTCCCATCCGAACACTGCCCAGTGTAATGCACGGCAGCTTTTTGTTGGTATGCCACTGAGACACATGTTGCGCAACACCATAAGGCAACTTGGACGGGCTCTATTAATCTGTTTCCCAGCTCAATCTCCGGAGACGGATCTCTGTCAGAAAACAAACCTCTCTGTTTGAAGCATGGCCTCCAGTTCAACTTGTTTAACTTCTGCCTTTCTCTGTATATTTCACTCTCCGTTTTCTACTGTTTTCTCTCCCTCTCTCTTTTCGTTTTTCTTCCCCCGTCATCTCGTCCTCACTCTCTCCCTCTGCTCTTTACTCTCTTCCTCAATTGTTCTCCACCCCTGTGTTTCTTTTCCTCGCTCTCTTCATTGCTCCCCCCCCCCCTCCCCCCTTGTGAATCGTTGCTGGCACAGGTCTCAGTATTTGGCTCGGCGAACCCAGGGCGAGCGTGTCTTGTTACAGCGGTGCAGGCCCTCTGATAAAGCTCTTCATTGTGAAGAATAATCCCCGGGAAACAATCAGGATTTTTATATATTGCCCCTCTGTTATTTCTGCAGCCTCACACGTAAATATACACGCAGCATGTAATGCATGTACACACACATGCAGTACAATTGCACACACACACACACACACACACACACACACACACACACACACACACAACCATTTGCTGTGACACACAAACAAGTGCATGTACAAGCACCGGCATGCACTGCACTCTAAGTGGACTCATGAGAAAGTATGTAAGAAATTCACGTCAAATTACCCAGTTTGGTTGATTTTGTTTTGCACGCCTCTCTGCACATATTGTTTCCCGCGGCTCACAGCAGAATCGAACACTGTCTCACCCGAAGCTTAGAGTGACATGACACGAGTTTTCGGGGACAGGTATTTGTCAAAGGGGAGTCGCTGCAGTGCCGTAAAATGTCAGTTAAGTCGACATGTCTATCACTGTCGTGTAGTGTTAAGGCAGCCCCCCTTCTGCAGCTGTTGACACTTGACTAAGCCCTATTGTTGAAATAAACAAAGCCTTGTGTTCAGCTGTGATCGGGCACTCGCATGAAGATATGGAGGAAAGAAAATTGTCGAGGAGAGCGCTGAAAAGAACAGGAAATAGAAATGAAGCATACATTTGAACACGCTTAAAACTGCATGAAAATTGAAGGGAGAAATGTGGCAAAGGGTCGTTTTCGCTGCGGATATTTAAAAATATAATAAAATAAAGAGCACAGGATTAACTTAAAGTATTAGCAATGGCCATTAGGTATTCTGGTTCCATGACCAATGTAACTTATAGTGGGACACACAAATTTAATGGAGCCTTCGTTGGGGTTTTTATTACCTGTGACTTTAATGCAAGGGCAAGTCAATATATGCAGATATGAATTTTTTTTTGCAATTTGTCTAATTTTGTTTTCTCAGCTCAAGATGGTGGCAAGTTTAGTCACTTTAAATAAGCTCATAGCTTCGGTTCATCAACGCCGATGAAGAAAAAACTGATTCTTCTAAAAACATGAACAATTTTGAGACTAGATCACTGACCTGTGGACCCTTTTCTCTGCAGCGTGTCAGCTCCAGCCGAACACAGCTGCGCAGTGTCTAGACAGGTAGATATCTCTGCGGTTCCTGGCCTGGGATTGCCTCCGAGTCACATCAATCCTCTTCCTCCAAAGGGAAGTTTCCTTCGCCGGCTTTGCCACTGCCGCCGTCGTCTGTCACCGCGGCTGAGGGGAAGGAGGAAGATAATTACAGGACAGAGGCAGCACTAACTCAGCCCATGAGGTTGGCACTAATAACAAAAGTAGCCAGCAGCTGTAGCTGTCAGGCTGACACTGTTCAACAATGACACCAATTTCACTTTAAACGATCCACCGTAAAAGTTGCACCTGTTTCGCAAAACAGGGCAAGGAAAGGATCAGATATTCTAAAAACAAACAAACAAACAGGGGAACAGGTCAAATACATAATAGGTTATTACTGTAATTAAAACTAATACCTGCTACTTTCTGCATTGTACTGTATCTGCCATGTATCTGCCAATTACACCGGCTCTCCTCTGCAAGTGATGTTAGTGGATCGGCATTTACATGCACAAATGACTCGCCAGTTCGCCTCACTCATAACTAGGAATTAAAGTAATATTGTCAGGTATCTGCCGTGTGCATGCTCATTGAACTACTGGCACTAAGCTGTCATCACACTGACATGAAAAGCAGCCCAGGTGTGTGCACACATGACATACACACAGACACACACACACACACACAGGTGCAGGGAGGAAAAAGAGGTTTGTACTTCATCGCACAGGCTCCTGCACACCTGATTGGCTCTCTGATGTGCTGCAGTGTTGCGAGTGTGACCCCCGGCACCTGAGGTGTTTTAATTCTCCGTGTTATTCCAGCTGGTTCCTGGGGAGGACTGTAATTAGGAAGCGCTGCTGCACCGACAGGACCACTGTTACTGTCACAGACACACACACACACACACACACACACAGACACAGAGCTCTCTTCAAACGCTCACACACTTATTCTCTCTCATACTCACATTGGCCAACAACCTCATACATTATTCACATTTGTTGTTATCATTTTGGCAGAACAAGGTGACTTTTCCGGTGTCCTTAAACAGTGAGCACTGTGGCCACCAGTAGCGATTACAGGATGAGGCCACATGGAGCTCTTCAACATCATACAATGCAGTGTAACAGTGCCACTGACAGACCTGGCAATGCCAATTATTCAGCGATATATATGAGTTTGCTTAAAAGCATAAACAATTGGTCATATTAGACCAAGTTAGACCGTATCGACGAAACTCCTGTTTAATATCGATAAAATATTTACGTGTAGAATCAGAATCACAATCGTGTTTATTGCCCGTATAGGTTTTCACATGCAAGGAGCATAACAAAACAAACTAAGTAAGAAAGTACTTTAGAGCTTTAATGAAAAAATGATACATAAAAATTAAATGTATACAAAATTGTTTGTAATAGTGTTAAGTATCTGCAATATGGAAATATGTGCAATTTGTCTCTCACTAAGCGTTAGTAATATATATATTTAATATAACGACATTACATTTATTCAATGTAATTTCTTCGCAGGATGTAACACTGGCTCACAAAAATAATAATCTCACTCTATCTCCCACATACACCATCATTATTCTTCACACAACTCAATGGGACTCTCTCTCTCACATCAATTAATTAAAAGCATATTTCACACACATGTATGCGATACACACATTTTATTTCACCTCGTCTACAATATGTTACCATGTAGAGAATGTAAGACATTACACACGCACATACACACATACTAATTCACACACACTATCTCATTCTCTTTAATAGCATTGTCTCATACACACCACCATTCTGTCTCATAAAATAGGTATATCACAATAAGACAAAACAGCGTATGCAGGCGTGTGTGACAGTATGTGCAGGGGAGAGTAAAGTGAAGTTGTGTGTGTGTGAGGTTATGATGGTGTGTGTGTGTAAGGGAAAGTGATTCACGGCCTAAACAACGTCTTGACCAGACACAGATGTGCACACAGGTATGTGCATGCTCATACACATTTGAAGACATAAGCATGTGGTGTACTGGGGAAAAGGACAGATTCTCTAGTGAGATCATCTCTTCAGAGTGAGCAGTGATGTCAGTTGAATGCATCCAACTTTCATTCAACTGCTTACTGTAGTTTGCGTTAGTGATGAACGGGCTGTTTTCATGATCCCCCGCTTGTATTAACACGGGCTGAGTGTCATGTCACTGTTACATTACCGCAACGTGTGAAAGTGAGTGTTCCGGGAGGCTTAGCGTGTTGACCCTGGAGCCCCGGATCGTCCTCCCACCGCTCCACTGCAGTCGTCACTGACACCCCACGGGCCCTGATTGTTGTTTTCATTCCCATTATCGTCTCTCGCATTCCAGTTGGCCATCAGCAGCAGGCGAGTTGTGGAACAAACACACACAGACAACCACACGCGCAATCTCGGATCTGTCAGACCGCACAATATAAACAAAGTGGTTTTGTATCTCCATCGAGAATGTGTCTTGTCTGGGTCCTGGTAGATAGGTTTGTTTTATTGAAGAATGTTATGTCAAAGTCCAACTCGATTGTTATGGTTCTGAGTCCGATCTTCGGCTGTCCGTTCTATTCTGGTGTCAAGAAGGGCTATTGAAATGTGTTTACGTCTGGTTCATTTTACAGGTGACAGAGAGGGAGAGGCAGAACAGGGAGATTGGCTGAGACTGTCTCGTCCCTCGACAAAGAGAGGCTGCGGGTTGCAAAGGTCACCCTACCCTGAAACGATCAGCTTGACACTAAAGTAAACACACCACACATTATGGCGCCATGTCTTATCAAGGAAACCTTCCACTGTTTTGTGATTTCGTAACACCTCCTCAGCCTTGTAAAGAAAAAAAAAATATGACCTCTGAGTTAGTAGGTAGTGGCATATGAATATGTCTTCTGCTCCATAATCTCCAAGTCATGGTGGGTTATACTATGAGAGACATTTGCATATCAACAACCTTCTCTTATTTAAATAACTTGTGCCCTGAGGAAATGTTTAGCTCTATGCAATAAAATTCCAAATTATTTTTATACAAAGGTGACAGGAAATTGGTTCTAAGACGGTCTTGCGAGTCTTTTTTCTTTTCTGCAAATCGCTACTCTAAGTCGTGTACAGACACTTTGCTGATAACTCCAGGGACGAATATCATATCCCTCTCATACATGTTCGCATAAGTGACCGACTCAAATGTGAGTTTCTCATGCCGTGTCTCTCTACAACTCATCAGTAAGTCAAATAATCTTAAGATTCCTCATATGGCGCACTGCATAACTGTGCCTTGCTTTGCTAAATGATGCTATCCTCATCAGATTACACAAGGACACTGTCCTCATCAGATATGTATGTATAATATCTACGTGGTGTGCACAGTCTGCTGTACCGATAAATTAGGTATGCACCTGTGTACGTGAGGAGACACTGAACGCCTCAGCAACAACACAGCACGGTTTTCACATTTGGCAGTGATTTAGAACCGGCTATCCGCCAGTGGTTTCCCCCTCAGTTCTTTGAGGATCAATTTTGGAGGTGACCTCTTGGCTCACTCACTGAGGCAACATGACTCGGCACATCCCAATCCCTGAAGAGCAGAGAGAGAAGACAGGTACTTTTATCTAACCAGGGACATGCAAAACTAAGGCGTTTCACAGACTCATATCAGGACACAATGTGCCACCTTGTCGTCCTAACGGCTGCAGCCAGTGCATTCACTGACTGTCATTTCTATGGGAGATTTAGAAATATGCATAGCATGGAGGCTGGGGGAGCGGGCCTGAATTTGAGCATACTAAAGAGCCCATTAATCCTTTTAAATTCTATTAAGAACTGGACTACAGCTGGATAAGAGGCCAGCAGAGTTCCAGAGACTACCTCTGTAATGCCCTGGAGACCCACAATGAAAAGCTCCTACTGAACAAAAAAAAGAAAAATCATATGCAAGGAAATTTCTTGTCCTCTTCAAAGCTGAATCAATTTTACAGCCTCAAGCAGCTTTCACTTGGTAGGTAACAAAGTTCTGACACTGGGATTGTGGAAAGGGACTAGTTCATCACTTTAAACAGGGGCAGAGTTTCTGATGAGGTTATCAATGTCAGACAAAAAAAACCCATGTGTGATACATGTGCCCTTTCCTCAGACATGAAGACATATGCAGGTGAGCTACGTGCTTTCCGCAGCGCACTTATCTGTGCGTTGATTCGGATCGGCACTCCCTCGCATCCGCCCCTGCCATTTTTGTTCCAATTTCAGGACAATCATAATCTCATCAAGGAATTCCCCACAGTTAAATATGAGGAGGAGGAGGGAGAAAGTGGGTTGAGTTTTTCTCTCACAGTGAAGCGTCAAGACGGTAATGGCTTTCACCTGCTGAGATAAGAGTTCAAACACCCCCCATTCTCAATGACCACAGTGCCAGGCTACTGTGTGCACAGTCACAGCAGTGTAAATAGTGAGGCCCTCGTGCCTGGACCTCAGTAATCTGAGCATACAGGATCCGCCTCCACTTGTCGACCCCAATTCATTTGCATTAAGGCCAAAGGGTTAGCGAGGAGGACGGCAGTCGCGGTGTAAAGGAGATGTCATGTTTGACAGGGTGTGTGAGCTGAGCCCGGCGGAGTGGCCCACTGCTCCGTCACACACACCTAAACAGAAGACAATAACAACCAGCGAGGCAGACGCCGATCGACAGGAACCTGTCACACAAGCACAGACATACGCTTTGCTCAGGAATGAAATATGTCTCCTGAGTTACAGTATTATGAAACAAAACAGGCCACCCTGTTCCCACCCTGACGCCCCACGCCCATTACCCTCACTCTCCCCAATCTACCACCCCATCTGTTCTGCCAACTGCTCCACTGCTCCTTTCTTCATTACCGGACCACTTTTCCTGCTCCTATGTCTCCCTTACCTCAGCATTACTGGGCACACCCATTACTGAAGCTCTCCCTCCTTCTCCCATTTGCCCTCTCTGTCTGATTTGGGCTGCTTTTTATTCTCCTCCCTCAGCACTGGAAGTAGTCCGAGGAGAAAGATGAAAAAAAAGAAAGAAAGTAAATGCCTCAGACGACCCAACCTGTATCTCTTTAAGCATCTCCATGGCAGCATGACCCCCTGAAAAAGCCCATCATGCTCCGCTGCACTTGAAAAGGACTGGGAGCAGAGACGGGGCAGAGTGAGGAAGGGTGCGCAGGGGAGAGGGAGCTGTAGTAATGAAAGAAACTGGGGGAGCGCTGGAGTGGAAGCTTCCAAACACAACAAGAGTCAAGCCACTTAACGTTTCAGTTTTTTTACATTTTGTGTCAGCACAGATTTTATTGTATAATGACTTACAAATGTCTTTCCTTTCCAACTCCGCTGTTGAGAAGCCAGAAATAACCAAGATGACATAAATATTGTGACTTTGGGATGAAGCATATGTGTCTGGTCGGCAGGAGAGAGACTGTACTGCATGAACTTTCAGGGTTATTTCTTTTCTTTTGCTGACACTAAAATAAAAGACAGGACAAGGACAGAAGAAGTTACAAACATTCGACTTTCATTTTATTGGTTTGGTTTTTTTGATTACAGTGGTTATTTTTTGCCTTCTGGCATTCACAGACAAAACAAGCACATGACAATAACTGGGAACACACAAAAATATAGCTTTCTGATAATATCTGTGGCTCAGTCTAGTAGTTACAACAGATACAAAAGTAAGTCTCCGTACCTGATCGACACAAATGTAAATACAATCACTTATATAAACAGGTAAAAACTGTCCAGAACTGGAACTAATACTTTTAGAATTCTGTGTGGTTTATAAAATGTCATACCTATTTACATTCAATTTGAATAATTATCATTTCAGGAAAAACAAACAAATATAGCGTATGAGTCTGACATCAACAAAAATAAACACTGATTATTCAAACTGGTGATAAAATACATAATATTGATTATAACTAGAAGGTTCCATTATGTACGTTCAAGTGCTATTAATAAGGATGCACAGGAGGGCCCTTGGGGTCCCACAACCCTGTCGGCTCTCCTGTCAGAGTGGCATAAATCAAGGTGCAGCTCAGAGACTGGAGTCCAGGGGCAAAAGTCAAAGGTTAAAATTCAGTCAAGCCTCCGCCTCTGAGACACAGTCAAAGTGGTTAGTACAGAAAGGAGGCAGTGAAGGGGAGGGGGGGTTACCTGATTCCTCCCTGACGCTGCCTTGGTTACTCTTAAAAAAGAAGGATAACATGGTGTTACAGAACAAATGCTGTTTTTTGTTGTTCTTTGCCTACATACAGGTTATTGTTTCGACATAGTGATGCAGGGCAGTCTGATTCGAGCAGTGACACTTCAGGCCACTGACGGTTAAAACGGTCAGAGGTGGATACATCCGAGGTGTGTATGGTCTCAGTTCACAGCTGTCGGGTGAACGGAGGATCAGAAAACAAAGAGGAAGCCTGCGTTTTCTCGTCTCTCTCTCACCCTGGGCCAAAGAGCGACCGGTTTTGCTTTGAAAGCAAACCACATGCACTGACAAAATGCCTCCGTTTACAGACGAAAACAAGTTAAAAACTTGGGAACTATCAACATTAGCAGCTTCTAAAAATGATCTTGAAAAATAGACATTTTTATTTATTCTTTTTTTTTTCACATATAAAAAATATCTGTACAGTTGTTTTCACTGGACGGGTTTGACTCACAGTCATATGTGCTTCTTGTATTTCACGTGTGTGTGTGTGTGTGTGTGTGTGTGTGTGTGTGAACATGTTAGATATCTGTGTGAGTGTGTGTTTGCATTTGTATCAGTATGCCCCAAACAATAAGCATGTGTAGATTGTACGCCATCACTTTTAATCGTACCCCTGTATTAGAATAAATCCCTTTCTTAGAAAAATGTCTCTTTCCTCCTCCTGCTGCTCCCCTGTGCTATCTGACATTCTCCCTGTCTCTCTGCAGGCCATCTCCACTTATCATCTGGTTCCTGTAATGGCCGCATGTGTCTGCTAACAGACAGTCTGCTGGCTGGACAGTGGACTCTCCAGGGACATGCTAGTAGGAGACAGGTCTGGACGGGCGCAGGGCTTAAACATGGAGGAGATGTAGAAGGCCTGCGGGCACAGACACAAAATATGTCAGGACATATACACAGACCACACACACGCACTGACAATCATTCGCTGTTTATAACAACCTTTAGAGATCCAAGTGGGGAAAACGAGGGAGAGAGCCTATTGTTTAAGCTTAGCTCAGTCAACAGAGAGCAGAGAGAAACAAATCCCGTGAAGACAGAGATAACTGTTGTGCGAGACTATTTAGACAGTGATTTTTCCAACATACCACCCAGTACGCCGTGAGTCCTCCCTGGATGAAGCCCGTGAGGACGTCGGTGGGGTGGTGCCGGTAGTCAGATATGCGGCTCAGGCCGGTGTAGATGGCAATCATCACTAAGAGGAACTGTATGAGCGGACGCAACAGCCGGGCTCCTCGCCATGACAACCGTGCCTGCAGGTAGAACTGCAGAAAAGCACATATATATAATAATTATAATAATATAATAATTCCTGTCAACAGACAAGTGAATATACTGTATGTTCCACAAACACAAACTCGTGATTATGTCTGATGATTCGAGTTCCATTAACGCGACCAGAGCCCTTGGAGTGAAACAAGGACATCCGCTCTACCCAGACAGGGAATGAGAAGCTTGGCATGAGTCCACTGACACAATTGAAACCCCATTTCCTCCTTTTGTTCATCATCCCCATCATCATCACCAGCGCTCGCCTCAGCGCTGCAGTGCAGAATGGATGTTTGTCTGTAAAAATGGGGTCACAGCGCAGGGCGAACGTGATGCAGAGCGCGGAGGCTTTATGAGGTGGCTGCTCGGTCTGTCTGGACCCGTCAACCACCGGGGAGCACATGGCCTACATTCCTGCACTGAGACGGACCCTCACCGGGTCCTTCTCCTCCTTCCCTATCCCGGCCGAGAGCAGGTGTCACCGTTCCTGCTTTACACTCGAGCAGCTGGCCACGGCCTGGGTGGCATGTAGCTACAGGTTTGACACATTCTCCCCTGGTTGTGTGCTGAAACACAGGCTAGAAGCAGGCTGTGTGTTTGTGCCTGCAGTGTGTGTAGAAACAACAGAGTGTGATGTGAAGAGAGAGAGAAAACTGGGCTAACCAACACTGAGGTCCTTCAGGCTGGAGTAGCTGCTTTCCATTCAGAAGTGCAAAAAGGAAAGTCATTGATTTTTCCATAGCACGATCTTCACTTCACAATTTTAGCTGTACACACAAAAAATATTTAGGCCACCTAAGGGTTTAATGACTGGAAATACTACGAACATTTGTATGGATAAATATGTGCTTTTGTCTCCCTCTAACTGTCACTTCTCTCCCCCAATGCACCCATGACCAGAAGGCACAGAGATCGGCGAAAGAGAAAGATGAAGGGATGGGGGATTCGGGGGAGTTGGGTGGTGGTGGTGGTGGTGGTGGGGGCTTAGAGGTTGTCTAATGCTGAAAGAAGCCTGTCGATCTCTCAGCAGGCATATTCAGCCCTCCACCACCCTCCTCTAAATGAGACCCACAACAAGGCCTCCTCTGTCTGCAGAGTCTCTTCATCTATTCATGTTCCTCGTGGAAAACAGCCCCCCCCTCCTCCCTCCTCCCTGTCTCACCAGCCCTTTGAGAAATGCCTCTCAAAGATCTCCTCCCTCACGATCAGGAAGTATGAATATATTTAACAATATATGCCTTGATGTATTCGTGCATGTTTGATTAGCTTATTAATAGTTGCACACGGTGTTCTTGGCCTCTAGGGAACGATGTCGCTCTCTAATAACTGAAACGAAAGTGAGAGCTGTAATATTCCCCCAACATTGTAAACACGGCAACAAATGGTGTAATTATACAACACAAGCTCAGGTGGATGTGAAGGTCACATTCCACTGTGTGTGTGTGTGTGTGTGTGTGTGTGTGTGTGTGTGTGTGTGTGTGTGTGTGTGTGTGTGTGTGTGTGTGTGTGTGTGTAAGGTAGAGGTGACTTACTGCCAGATAGAGCATGGTGTACATTGCAAAGGAAGCATGGCCAGAAAAAAAAGACTTCCTGAAAGACATAAATCAATACAAGATGCTGAAGGTTAAACATTTACGATATTAAGCAGGTTACTGTATACCCCACCCTTAGTAGACACACTGAATCATTGCCCATGCACACACACACACACACACACACACACACACACACACACACACACACACACACACACACACACCACACACACACACACACACACACACACACACACACACACACACACACACACACACACACACACACACACACACACACACACACACACACCACACACCTTGCCTCCTCTACCATCTTCTGATTAGGTTGCCTGCAGTTGACCTGGGCCATGTAGCTGCCCGGAGTGCAGTTGATGGACGCATAGGTGATGTTGCAGACGGACAGGAAGTTGGGTCGCAGGCGTCCCACGCTTAGTTTGGCCATGTTGGTGAGAGACTGACCCACACAGCAGCCAAACAGGAAGCTTCCCAGCTCCTTGTACAGGCATGACACATAGAGGTTTCGGACAAAAGCCCGCGAGTGTACGCCTCGGAAGCGTACCCGGTAGCATTCGCCGAGTGCAATCTGAGGAAGGAGTGAGACGAGAGAAAATAAACTCATACCGCATATCTGCACAAATCCTGGTTGGGTTTGTTTTACTCTTAAAAACACAGACAATACACTTTATTACAGTAATGACAACTTTAAATCACTAGGTTAATGTCCACGGGGATCATTGTCTTACCGTTAAGCCAGTGATGACTATACCACCAGCGATGAGCAGGCTGTCAGGGATGGCCTCTCTCTCCATGTAGGGATAAGTGATGCTGGAGTCTCCACAGAAAAACCCTCGTCTGTACGGAGTCACTGCCTTCAGCTCGCATGCAAAGAATGGGATGGAGGCTGATGAAATGTGGGAGATAAAGGGGGCAGACAAAAAACAAAAGATGGCTTGATGAATGTAAATGAACTGAATATGATAATGGTCTGTGCGGCAAGGACCACAGAAGCAGCAAGATTCATAGATAAATGGTACAGTACACCACTGACTAACATAAAGGTGACATTCCCCTGTCTGACAGGAGAATGTCATGAGATCCAACATGACTTCCAAATTTCGCAGGGGGTTAAGCATTCCACACATAGCTGCCTCCACCAGGGAAGCAGGGAGAAGGAGAGATGATGGACATCGAAAGAAAGACAAGACACGGAGATGGGAATGACTGTGGAGAGTTAAGATGAGAAAGGAGGAAGACGATATTAGAGAGCACGGAAAATTTCAGTCGGCCAAAAGTAGACAATAAACCCAGTGTGGGGAGAGTGAGGTATTGTTGAACAATGACACTTTGTTCCAGTGAAATGCGCTGACTTTTAATTAAGTCCGTCTAATTTTACATTACAATTGTTCTACATATGACTTCACTACGATTCCTGGATGGTCACCAATCTGTGTCCGGTGAACGGGGACAAGGTCTAGTTCACTTGAGCAAACAAACCTCCCAGCCTGACGGTGAAGGTTCACTGGCAACGATGTGTTCAACAATTGTAATGATGGCAAAATGGGAGACGGTGTTCGCATCCCCACATACGACGGCTGAGCTGCACAGCTTTTCATTCTGTGTTGCGCAAATGTACTGACAGCCAATAGCCATGTAAAGGCCTGCGCAGCCTGCTCCGTTTCTCTGTCCCTTATCCCATGTCCCCTTGTCACCCCATGGAATGCAGCGAGAACATGGGACTAATCATTAACCTCTGTGCCTCTCCCTGTCATCCCAGGCTCGCTGGTTGGCTGGAACGGACCCAGGCCAAAACACTGCTCCTGCCAGGGAATCTCTCAGACTACGTGACTGAGTAGTCCACAGGATACACACTCAGAAAACCAGGCCAAAAGGCACAAGACACAAGTACACACTCAAAAGTACAAGCAATCGCACACAAACACAGGAAGTGAACACCTGACCAAGGTAACTATGTTCACGTTGGCTTTGTTCCTTTGTGTGTGTGTGTGTGTGTGTGTGTGTGTGTATGCGTGCTATCACTATCATTAGGTCCACGAAGAAAACAACCATACCACTCATTGAGCTTCACTGAACTGATAATGCAGAGGACTAATCTACAGTACAGATTTGAGGCTATCAGCACAGAAAATGCATAACGAGGCAATTGAACCCCAGTGCGACTGAACCTGAGACATGGCCAGACTAAAAACGTAATACTGTAGTCAAAAGTGTGTGTTTAAGTGAACCCTGTAGTCAAAGTCACGCTGCCCTGACAGAAAGACAAAACACAGATAAAAGCCAGCACACTCTTATTTATTTCCAAAGGGGCCTGAGTAAGGAAGTGAGAGAGGGAAACACGTTGCAGGCAGATAGCAGAGGCTGTGAAGCCAACAAACAGAGAGAGAGAGAGAGATAGGAAACACCTCTCATCTGACCAATATCTCTCGCTCATCTGCATCTACAGGCGTCTCCTCACACACACCTACACAAGTTCAGTTCAGTCACGGGCTGAAACATGCACGCGCAGGTCACCTACAGGTGCGGTCTGTTTTGACAAATGAATTTATGAAAATTTGTGGAAACAGTGTTGACAGCACAGTTAGAACTGGTGTTGTATTGACCTACATCCTAACGAAAGGGGTCCTTGATGTTAGACACAGTACATTACATGTCCTATATTACAGAAATCTGTTCACTGAGATGGTTGGAGTATTGGCTAAATATTTTGTTCAAGTTCTTCTTCTCTCCTACATGACCTGTGTGAGGGTTTCCTGGCTCGCCACCTGCAGAAATCGCAGACACGTCTCTTAATCTCCTACTCGTAATCTCCTTATCTGTTTGTGTCATACCTTGGTGAGGAAATGCGGAGATATGGCCTGGTTCATCTTTGGTTTAAAAGGAGTGGGGGTGGATTTTTTTCACTGGGTTTACACACACGTGTGAGTATGATGAAGTTTAATGGCAGAAATAACCAGTGTGCATCATAATAATTGTAAAAACTTAACATATTAACACTTAAAGCACTTTGTAAGACATTTTTACACAGACTGTTTTTTCCCACCTCTTAAATCTGTTTTTATCATATCATATTTTGGGGTGTTATTTTGAGTAAAGTGTTTTGCAATATAAAGTACATAATTTTACATTTTAATCTGCCATAAAAGTAATTGTATTGGGTCAGATCTTCCTTGTGTCCTCCAAATGGCCAGTTCTCCCTCAACAATCATCATTTTGCTGATAGAGAGGTCATGGGCAGATTCCCATCAATGTCTAAAAAAGAAACTGGCTTCAGGTAGGGATCGTTTTCAATACATATGGAGGTCTAATGGAATCCCATGAAGTGCTGGGCCAGTTAGCAGCATCTTTTATTACCTCAGGCCTGCCAATACCGATGGCTGTATGGCTTGACTTGTTTTCCCATTTTTGGACCAAGTTCATGGACAGACACGGCCCTAATGGCCATTAACCAAAGGTCACAGTGTGGCAAAGTAGTGCACGAGTGAGTAATAATTCTCAAAGCTGAAAAAAAAAAAAATAAATGCAAAGAAAACCACATACGTTGGCCACATGCAGATAGTTACTGAGTATCTGCACAATCCTATACAAATTACGAGCCCATGTGTCAGCGGCTATGCTTTACAACGACAACTACATTACAACAGTTTTCACAACAAGGCACAAAAACACTTCAGAGACCCTCACATCATCTGTCACGCAGCTGTGAGCAAACCTCTGCACCTGGCCAAGACATGCTCGAATGAGTGCCAGGCTTGGAGGGCCTGCGAGGGGAACCAAAAAGGAGGCGGAGGAGTGGGTTGGCTCACGCAGCAAGGCCCAAATGTGCTGCTCGCTGGGCCTGACACTCAAAGAAGGAATGCTTTCAAATAGTCAAAAGCGACAGAAAGAAAGGAGGGAGGGGAGGAGAGAGGGAGGGAGAAAGGAGAAGAGGAGGAATGAGTGCAGAGGGGATATGTGCCTCACTCTGAGAAACTGTTCTGGTTCTAATTTACACATCTATGACCACAGCCCAGAATGAGCTCACTGCGAGAGGAGAATAACAACAACCAAAAGCAAGAAAGTTAAGAAGAGAAAACTATGGGGAAAGTGATTCAAGGCAGTGCAAAGAAGAGAGGACAGATGGTACTTGCATATGGACGTACTTTCAGGTCATATTGCTGAACATCTGTTGATCAATACAAAAACTCAAAACTAGGCTAAAATTCATGGCCAAGGGGCTAGAGAATTGACAAATAGGGGTGAGGGGCAGTATTACTGGGGTGAGAGAAAACTGCAAAGATGGAGCCAAGAGAGATGCTTCAAGGGTTTCTCCGAAGAGAACAGCAGACGGAGGCGATTAGTGGTGGTTCTGGAATGTGAGGGTCAGAGATCTGGGCTCTGCTGGGACCCGCTCTGTAAACACAAACCCCGCCTCGACCAGCAGAATACCCCCAAATGCACATACAAGCTCAACACACTCACATACACATATAAACCACACTTGGATGCAAACAAACCAAACCCGCAGCCACATAGACTAACAGACAACCAAACAAACCGCAAATAAACCAACTAGCACCCAGGGAAAAAAAAAACCCCCAGCTCACCAAACGAATTTACCACAGAGCCAGAAAACCACATCAAGTCAAACAATCCTAAAAAACATGCACTGAGGCAAATAGCCTCACGCGTAGACCTAAATGAACTCCTTTGGATGCTGCTGCTGCTGCTGCTGCTGGATAAAAACACCCGGCGCATCCTAATAGATTGGCATGACACACAGCCGGAGGCCATATCCAAGCCACAGTGATGGTAATATGTGTCATCACACCCAATAATATCAGACTGTACAGGCCTCATTCTAAATTTGCCCTTTGCTAGAACTGGAGGACAGGCAATAAGTGACCCGTCAATACGGACCCATCTGGCCGCTACAGCTTGCTACAGCACCCAACCGGGGTGGTCCACCCTCACTGGGCCCCTCCCCAGCTTGCATGTGCCAGTGTTTCCCAACAAAATTTTTAAGCTGCTTGTTTACTTTTGAGTCAACCCTGCTTAAAGAAAATAATAAAAGCTAGTGAACTGAATTGCGAAGTGTCGTAATTTCAATCTTTGCAAGCATGATAGTCATGATAACAGTTTGCAATGTGTCGGCCTAAAGAACCTAAACAGTGGTCGTCTGCAGTTTGGCTTCTGCTATTATTTGTGCTATAATGACTTTAACTGCACAAAGCTGTCTCCATAAGTGAGCCATGAGCCGCTCTTTCATCTGATCGCTATTCAGTCTGAGTCAGGTGCTTTACAGGAAAAGCCAATTCTTTGATGTTTCGGCTGATATAAAAAAAAGGTCTTTGTTTAAAGAGGGAGTCCGGGAAGAGACTATGCACCGTCACACACAAACACACATGCTTTAAGGTAGGTAACACTAAAAACAGGAGATGAAGTCATTCGCACCAAGACTGTGATTATGATTGGCAACCATAAACTCCAACGAGCCCAATTAAAGTGAGTGTCCTCGAAGGTGGTTCATCCAATTCTTCCTTTGTGGCCCAGTTCAGGTAGAGGAGAGATGGGATACGGGTGAGTGGCTGGCTGCCCCCTGCACAGACACACACACACACCCAACTCTTTCCCCATAATTAGCTGGATAGTTCTGCAAGACTGATCTGTTTGGTCTGCCCTGATGGCGGCACAAAGAGAGTAATCCGTGAAGAATAAAGAGGGACTGAGGAGCCACAACAGCTCTGGAACTTTGTCAACCATCTGCTATCATCAGCATCTGCAGCTGGACTCCATACGACCTCTTCCCCAACTTCATTCATCACTCCCCAACCAATATTTGGATCAAAAATGCTAATATGAGATTCAAGTGATCCAGACTCTGTTAAATTTTTAAGGCATACAGTGCATGTATCCTCCTCTTATACACAGCTTCCAAAAAGGCCCAGAGGGGAACTGCGAGACAACTGAAAGTACCTTAGCAGCCAAAAATTCTGATACATTTTGAAGCTTTTGGATGTGCAAAATCAAAAAAGTCACACAAAAGAAAACTCTGAGTGTGAAGTCAAATTGTATTTTTCTTTTGCAGGCGATCCCGCTGCCTTTCTGTCGCTTCACCTTCCACCATCGCACCAGGAAAGGTCTCGCTTGCCCCTTCCACGGTTACTGTAGCCGCTGGCCAGTGGAGACATGTCTCCCACAGCTGCTTCTGTTCTCTCCACACTCCACTGACCTGTTTCCTGGAGCCCGGCTCTGGAGTTCAGGGTATGAGTGGTGAGGCCTGAACTGGGCTGTCTGTGTGCCTGTCTGATTCAGCAGGAACATAAAGGACCCGCCACTGTGGTATGTACCTTGAAAACTTTAAAGGAGCTCCCTGGTGGTTTTTGCGGTGAGAAGGTAAGGGTGTGCCCGGTGAGCCGAGGGCTGGCAGTCTGCAATGTGAGAACGACTGGGAGAGCTGCGGCCGAGACAGCAGGGGAGGTGTTTGGCATCAGTGGCTGCCTTATTTTGTCTTTGTGTTTTGGTTTGTAGAAGAACATGTTTGCAAAAGAACAGTTGGAGCAACTTCAGAGAGGAACGTGAGGGGATGAAGGGAGGAAAGACTCCAGCAGGTGAGATGTGACACAATGATTGAATTCTCCCAATGATGTGTAACCATGCCGTGGCGCCAAGGGGGGGGGGCTGTCTAAGTCTCTGACAATAGGGGGACAGACAGATAGAGGAGGACGAGTCATTAATCCAGACAGATGCAAAGGCGGGCTACAGGCTGTACTCTGATTCAGGTAGACGCTCTGATGGTAAACCTCTTCAGACCCATTCCAGCTAATGAGCACTGAGGATGACGGCAACACACACATCTTGATTGAGTCATTAGAGCTAATACCTATGGACCACCGTGGGCACTTATAGAACCATCTTCGAGGAGACGGTTGCAGCTGTCTCATTAAAAGTTAATCTGAACATATTTGCTGTCTGAACCTTTCTGCTCCTTCTCCGAGTTCTACTTCCTCCTGAGTACATACA
Organism: Scophthalmus maximus; assembly: GCF_022379125.1. Lineage (NCBI taxonomy): Eukaryota > Metazoa > Chordata > Actinopteri > Pleuronectiformes > Scophthalmidae > Scophthalmus > Scophthalmus maximus. Next base: position 13,493,917 of record NC_061531.1, on the reverse strand, counting down.
TACACAGCTGTAGATAAGATCCCTCAGGCGCCCCTGGGTCTGAACTCTGACCCCTACAGTAGACCCTCAACCCCTTTTTCTCTTTCCACACCTCACTCTTCACTCGCTCCCTGGGGCTGTTTGCTCATTCAGGCTCTCACTTGCCCCTGAGCCTTCAGGCCACTGAGACATCTCTGAGGCCTGAGTTGGCTCCGTTGTGCTGATGGGTGAAAGAAGATGGATCAACAGCGAAGCGCGGTGAATGCAACCGTGTATTCTGTCTGAGGAAGGGTGCAGCTAATGGATTCCTGAACCTCTGCAGCGTTGTCCGAACGGGAAGGAGATGCATTAACACACCAGCGTAAGAGAGAAAGCAAAATCGCTTCCTCCGCTCGCTAATGATTTGACTGATCCATTTTTAATGGCCCTCCATATGTCAGCTGCCGAGTGACGCTAATGTGTTTCATAACTTCGGAGACTGTTTGATCGTGGCCTAAAATGCGCAGCAAAAAACGGCACCGGCAGATTTGTCAACAAACAGCGCACACATGGCAGCTGTAGTAGGGTGTCTGGGTTCGCAGTCGCGATGACACAAACAACCACACCCACACTTTTCCTCATTAGCACGCGTGCACACATGAATACGCACGCACGGGAGAACATTTAATTTTCCTGGCCCTGTACGCACAAACATGCTGTGACGTGTTGGCCTCTCGCTGTCTCACTCACTTGGCAGCTTTCTCTGCCAAAAGAACAGAACCAGGAATCCTCGAACATAAACCCGCCACCTGCCCGAAACACGCACACGCGCGCACGTGCACACAGACATAAAAACACACTCTCACACACCTCCCTACATTGCTCGAACACCTTCACTACCAAAATAGAGACTGTCTGAAGAAAAGAAGTGAAATAGAGGAGCGGACAAAGGCAGAGATATAAGCTGGAAAGACGGGGCCCTCTTAGTATTCAGATCACTCAGGTAGATACCTATCGTCTGGTCCTGGCATGCTGCTTCACGTCTAGAACAAAAAACACACTTACACACAACAGTTTCAGTTTTACACTTCTGAAATATGCAAAAACTACTTCTCCTAACCCTAATATTGAATCAATCACTTTCTTGCTGTAAAATCGAAAAATCTATGTAAATTATGGCGTGAATAACCTTTCTTTGTTGTTTTAGTCTCACTCAGCCTCACAACTAATGCATATCAAGTGTGAAACAATTTCACAATTAACCTAGTGGCAGTTGTTATGTTTTCCTAAGCCGCATAAGCTGATGGTTGCGGCCACTTCCACTCAGTTCCCAATTACTCTTCAGAGAAGCAATAAACTGGCTTTATTGGGGTGATGAGAGACAAGGGACCACCTGCGCAGGAGGGAAACAGCAGTGCAGGCCGGGAGGCCTGTCCCCGCACGCTTGGTAGATATGACAAACACCCGACACCTTCTGACCACAAGTTGGATGGACCCCCGATCTTAGACGCAGCCACAGGGCAGAGATTCTGTCGGCTCTCTCCTGGTCAAATCTCCACGGCAGGAATTAACGAACACACACACACACACAAACAAACACTTGAACAGATTCAGGCATTTGCATTCTGCCTCTTACACGGAGCCTACTGACACTGAGCTGAACCAGAACAATCCATCTTTTTGTGAAGATGTGCCTGTCAGAACAGACCCACGAACGACCCTGCCTTCATGCTGAGGTGAAACAATGTTAGACGTGTCAGGTGTTCAGTAGGAGTATGATCAGGTAACCTGAGTCAAAGCCTCAGTTAATGTCCTTCATATCCCAGCAGATTTGAGTTAATTCATGACGCCACACCATGATAACTTCATGTCAACCCCTTTAAATCTGAAGTAAACACTAAGACAGAAGGGGGAGGCTGTGAAAACCTCAGGACCCTAAAGGAATCCATCTTCTGCTGATAGCATAATGAGGACGGATGCTTCGGGGTAAAATTCCACAGTTGCCGTTGTGAATGAGCCCCTTTACAGAGTGAGTAATGACGGCAGGTCAAACGTCTGAGAGGATCTGATGATGGCATTTTAAAAGGAAAATTGCAATAGTCACGACGAGATAAGAGGATTAAGCTAAATGAATGGCCCGATTCATTTCCAATAAGTGATGGCATTGAGGGCCGAATGCCCACAGATGAGTCAAGGTCAGGCCTCTGCTGATAACTGACACGGTGGTTAACAAAGATCTGCAGGATTCAATCAGACAGACGTGAATCTGTCAGCGACCCAGTTGCTAATAATCTCTCCCAGTGTGACAATACATCATATTGTACTGTATCATTTAATAATGTGCTCTCACTCCAGTGCTGCTGAGCATTTTGAACAATTCACCATGTGTTGTTCATTAGGTATTGATCTGAGGTGACAACTGCTTCGTGTGTGTGATAGAACTCTAAGTGTAAAGCAGCGGTCTTTGTTTTTGCCAAATTTTTGCGGGAGAGAAACTGCAGGTCAGAAAATATGTGCGCGCATTGGAAACTTGAACAGAAACCTGTTAAATGTGCCTCTGTCGCTTGGCTTTGCTTTTCGCTGCGTGCGGGATTAGTTGAGAAAAGCTTTTTCAAGCAGCTAGCACCAGCCAATCAAATCCCAGGCACCGGTGCTATAGCCAATCAAACCGCATTTATACAAATACAGATTCTGTCTGAAGTCTAAATGAGCGTGGAGAGAGGAGGCAGGAAGCAGTTGGATATCCTGTTATATGTTCATCTGGTTGAGAAGTTACTTCCCCCTCTACTTCCCTTTGGTGTTGCATGACACGTTAGCACGAAAGACGGCTATGTTGTGTGTCCCGAGCAGGAAAACGGTGATTGGTTGTTGTGGTTATGAGGGTGTTAAGGCAATGCATATGAGTGATTTCTCAGTAAGACCTTGTATCTTGACAATGTTAAAAAATCTAAAACTGAACACAGAAAACACAGAACAAATTTTCAGTGTTTGTTGAACTGAAATTGTACCAGAAACATATCAACAAATTAAATCAAACAGGGACCTCCAGTAAGAGGGTGAACTTGAATATTTCAGCCACAAATGGTCCATCTGACTGTCACTCCTCTCAGCTGAGTCCACTTTGAGGCTCAGAAACTAGAAACCATCTTCCGATGGGATCACACTCGTCAACATGTTGACGTTCCAACCCATGAGTACTCAGTGGATGGGCTGTAGTTTTACTGAATAGCTTATAGTTGGCAGGAATGATTCGAACTGTGCATCGGTTATCCTTGACTTATAATGAATGTGGGCCAGGGGCGTAAAGTGGGGGGGCCCCCTTCCCTACTTCTAACCCCCCTATTTCCAGCGTCTTTGCTTGCATCTCATCCGCCTTCGAACTCGGGCTTGATTTGATCTCAACTACACGCGTGTCATTTTTTCGGTTTCTCACACAGCTGTGACACAGTGACAAAATCTGTGGACAGACAGACAGACAGACAGACACCTGCCGAAGTACAAAAACCATAGTTCCCAGGACAGTGGGCATCTCTATGACCACACTATGCCATTATAGGAAACACACACAGATCAGATGCACTGTCGCGCCTGGTACAGAGAGGTCAGGGTGTGCAATTTAGTGACGAAAGCGAGTGGCGTGCACATTGTGTTTCTTAGGAGGAGAACTGAGAGAGGGCATTTCCTCCATTGTGCTGACTAATGCTGGGTCACTTAGCCACTTCCTAAACGCAGAACAAAGCTGCTGAGCAGTATGACGAGCATAGAGTTAATAGCATACCTGCAGGGGTGAAGAAACGGCAGTGAAACTAACTGCCTCACACGGCTGTTTTTTTATGCCAGACTACTTCCTATATACTCCTAACTGCCAACGAGGCCGAGACCTGTCGGTCTGCCTCGACGGGTTCCGCCTCCCCCGTGCTGCCGGACCGAATAACACCTCAAGTCAGTCACACAACGCCGATGCTCCCTTCCCTATCATGTGAGATGACAACATGAAACTATTGGCTCACTCTGAACAAGGTAACTCACTTTCCCAGCAGCGGGTGCCAAAGTGAGCCTTCAAGCTTTTAGTGGATTTCAGATGATTCCCCGCTAATCTGAACGGAGGTGGAAAGTATACGTCAATACATTTCAAGTAAAATTCTGAGGTAGTGGCACCTCATATGAGTATTGAGATTTTTTTGTTCAGTGCATGTGTCCTTCTGCAAGATAATATAGCTGCAATGATTAGTTGTTTAATTAGTTAATCTATTGGACAAAAACATAATCTCCAACTGTTTTGATAATCAAATATTTAATATATAAGTTATTTGTCGCTTAATTAAAGACATTGTAATGGACATTTATTACTGTTTTTTTATGTTTTTGTAAACCAAATGATTAATCAATTCATTTAGAAAATAGTCTGCTCAAAATAATCAACACCTATTAGATTGTGCAAATCATGACAGTTGCTAATATCTATAAACTGTTTTTTACCATTTCAGGTAAAGATACATAACAACTGCCACTTCGCGCAATAAGTTATGATTTTGCACGATACAATGTAAAAAAACAAAAACTGATTGCCGTATTACTTCATAGTAGAAACAATTATCTTATTAAATCCAACGTATTCCTCTCGCTCCACTCGCTCCTTTTGGGTTATGTCACTGTCCCCTGAGTTGTTGTCCACATGTTGTGTTCCTTCTTTTTTTTTGTAAATCGACATGTGTGACCTGTTGGATGAATGAGCACAGAGAGTTATTTGTGTCTGATGCTCAGTGATCCTGCAGTGAACGAGGCACGAGAACACAAGCGCGGGGGCATGTTTATGTCAGAATTCCCACGTTCTTCTCCCGGGAACTCTCGGGGGTTACCATGGGAACAGATGAATTCCCGGGACTCTCTCGCTCTCTCTCTCTCTCTCTCACCCACGTGCACTGTGAGGACAGAACTGAAAGTGTGTCTGCCCCTTTGAACACTTCCCCCTTCGACTTCTGGAAAAATGCTTTGCAGCTTCGTTAACTTTAACAAATCCCCATCCAATGTGACTTTTCGCTCCCGGAATCCAGCATCGTTTAACCTCCTTGTAACCTCTACAAAAAGAAAACGGTCGACGTGATTTACAACGCTGCTGTTGACATTGGTGAAATAATAAAACCCCATAACCCCTTTAAACAAAAACATCCGTGCAAAGTTTTTAAACTGGTTATGGTAAATTCAAATGGAAACTACGGCTGCAATAATACATTGAATGCACCTATTCTTACCGACAATGAGACATATTAAATCCAACCCGACAAGCATCCTCCTCTTCGTGCAGAACGAGCTCTCCTCCTCGGTCTGGCGGAGGAAATGATTCCCGGCTCCGTTCTCCATCCCGTCCCCGACCTCTCCGCCGTCAGCGAGCCGCAGCTGGAGCTCCGCGTCCCGGGGCAGCGTGTCGCCGCGGGTGCCGGGGGAGTTGAACTTCTGCATGTCCTTATGGCTTAACGGGTTTCTGACAACTTGCTAACAAGGAATAATCAACAACAACGTCGCCGCAGGTTGTTCGTTCAGTCGTCGCTGGCCGGTGAACGATGTGTGGCAGATTCCCGAAGCGCTCAGTCCGTCCGTCGTCGGCGCGTCAGGTCCATGTCACCGCGGGTGGGACAAGAGGCAGAGCCCGGTCGAGCCCGCAAGCCAGCCCGCTAGGTGAGGCACCGCTCCACGGTGGTCGCGAAGCAGCGAGACGCGCTGGGCGAAGGACAAGGGGAAAAGATCACAAAGAAAAACTGACGGTAGATACGAGGCACCACAAACACCCGAGTCGACTTCCACTCGGGCCGGAGTTGACAACCGACTTGTCCGCGGGAGCTGGTTGTGAGTGACGCCGCGCTCGCGACCCGTCCCGTGCAGCCCAGCGACCACAGCTGTGTCAAGCGGACACGACCGAAACCCGGATCCGGTTCGAACTTTTCAAAATAAAAGTTTTTCCCCCCTCCCACCCTTGATTTATGCACCTGTGAAACTGCAGCTTCGGCTGAAAAGTCGTGTACTATTTCCGGTGTTATTCCGTTCGACTTGACGCAGCTGCAGCTCCTGACACCCCCCCCCCCCCCCCCCCCCCCCCCCCCCCCCCCCCCCCCCCCCCCCCGCCGCCCCCTCCTCCTCCAGCGGAGTCGATGTGAACCGATCAGACTGGAGCCGAAAACATGTTCGATCCACCTGAATCCTGAGTGTGCTCCTCTCTCCTCTCTCCTCTTCACATGGTGATTGCAGACCCCCGCACACAGCATCAGCACTTTCTCCAGACTATTTAAAGAAAGTTTTTTATTGTTTGGGGTTGGGTTTTTTTTTTGCAACGAAACCCTACATTAAAAGAAACATATACAAAAAAATAAAAGCTGTAAAAGATAAATCTTTCCAACGTCAATGATCCTACTCAGGGCAGATTTTGCGCAACTGTGGCGAAAGTACGACAATAAAAGAACCGCTATCATCCTTTATTATGAACTTCTGTTTTATTATGAAATCTTTACTGCTCCATCTGTGCACTTCTACGTGCAACACTGTCCCATGCAAATTGATTTTTCCACAATATTGACTCCTGCTGTTTGAATGTCAGCCAGTTCACTGCCCCAAACATATAATCTGAACACACAGGCCTTCCCCTCTGGAAACTATGAGGAGTCGAGGGGCTCATGAAATGCAGGTTGTTTTTAATCTATCAGTTGGCTGCATGTTGGCCCTCTGGCTTTCTCAGTGTGTGAAGCCTGGAGGTTTCCTGCCACCTGGTGTAAAGACTGAGGCACAGCTGAGTGTACTGTCTCACATGTTTCAGCTGCATGGCTGCTGCTGCTGTTTGTTTGTTTGTTGCACATAATCGTGACAAAGATTCGTTTTATTATCAATTCATCTTCATTGATCTTTATGTCTGTATAATGTCAACATATTCTATATTGGTTAGAAGGGAGAAAATAGGCACATATTTATATTTGAGAAGCTGGAAAAGGTGAATCGTTGGCATTTTACTTACTTAAAAAATCAAAATCAATAAATATTCCTGTAGCCTAATGATTGATCGAAAGATTGTTTCACCTCTAAAAGAAGAAGCCTACTTCCTTTCTTTCTTTCGTTCTTTCTTCCTTCCTGGGGAAAGATGGGAAACAGGTTGTTGACAATTGGCTCCTTATAATTGAATGCAGAGAAAACTCACAAAGTCTGTCCATATTGGGACCGAAAACGAACATTATTTAATTGTAACTTGAGCATTAAAAGTGAATAAAACGTTTCAGAATTACAAAAGATCAATCTAAACATGCAATAGAGAAAAGGGGGGGGGGGGGGGGCACACTATAGTAAGATCTGTTCTAATATAATTTCTAATAAAGACAGGTAGAATAACAGCGTGGTCCCCGATATTCATCACTAATCTGGTTTCTATAATTTTTCACTTATCTTGTGCGTTATTGATTTACATCCACTAGATGGCTGTAAATCATCTTTACATGGTGAGAAAGTCAGAGGAAGTTAACATAATGTACAGCGACATTAGTAATTCGAGGGTTGATCTAAAATGAGTGAAGTCACTGTGATTCTGTGTCATCGCCCTCAGGAAATTCTGAGCTGATTATCCATCCATCATTGATATTTCGTGTCAATCTCTCCACTATTCCATTATTTCAGGTATCACATCCGAACTCCCCCAAATAATTTTTTTACAAAAAAGACCATTTTTAAATATTAGGTTTCCTCTTTTCCTCTCGAATGAACGTATGATTCATACCATTTTGGGTTTTGGTATTATCACCCGAAAATGCAGAACTCAACTATAAAACATTGCTGGTGGGTTTTTATGTCCCTCTGCATTTCCATCACATTTGCCACCACAGGCCAATCCCCTCCAAGGAAGTCTCACATGCTTGAAATAAGCTGCGGCTGCCTCTCAAATATCCCTCCGCTCTTTTTGCTTTTCAGATGAAATTCAAATGATATATTCTGTCTGCCATTATTTCACTAAAATACAATCCTACTGAAGTCAGTCACAAGTCTGGGCATGTTGTTTGCTATTGTGTGACCTGAACTTTTTTTTCATATAGTCTGCCTTCTACCACAGGTATCAGAGTCTGTTCACCCTGATGACACATACCTGAACCGAAGCCCATCCTGTTTTGCTGCCATGAAACTTCCCCACAGCAAAGTATCAACAGAGAAAGTGAAACCATGGTCACTGACCTGAACTCAAATTAGATACAAGTGCGAATTTTCAAGAAGTGCAATGAGTTAACAACATTTGATGACATTTGTGAGTTCCACTAGGACAGTGATAGTTTCTTTGATGCATTTCCTCTATGATCTTACACATTTATTCCGTTCAAGTGCTGATTGTTTGGTTTGATTTCATTCAAATGCACCATTCGCCACATTAACTATAACTAAATTTATTTTTGTTGTATTCATTTCATTAACTTTATCCCTATAGAATTCTGTGCTGTCAAAATCTAGTATTCCAGGTTGAAAGCCTCTATATTTCAGCGTTGAACTAATACATCCGATCTTTGTATAATTGCTCTAATCAACCCTCAATCACATCCTGTAAATGTTCCTGCTGCAGAGTGATCTTAGGAATATGGAGTACATATATTGTAGTCAAGTGGAGGGGAAAATGGAAAAAGTTGGGAGCAAAAAATTGCAAAGCAATGACTTTCAGTGTTGACATAGCAATCATATAAATGATAAATAAATTATAAAGGGTCATAGTTTTTTCCGCAGGTCTCATCAAAAATAAGGAACTGAATGAATCGCTGTGAAGTAAATGTATGTCAAAGTTCTTCTTTCCTTCCTTTATCTCCTTAGTGAGTCTTGTTCTGTCTTTGGTGGTTAATAAAAGAAAAGGGCCAGCCCCGGGAAGCAGACACAAACAGTCACGGGCTCGCCGTGTAGGCCATCAGCAACATACAGGGAAAGTACCATCTGGATTCCTCTTTTGTTCTATAGATACTCAGAGCACGGCAGAACACATTCAAACATCACATCGTCCTCACTACATGCACACACAGAGCTCAGGAAGCGATCACACACACACACACACACACACACAGACACCGTCCGGGCGCACAGCAGAGGAAACTCAGGACCTGTACAAGCGTCACATCTGTCTTCCTGCTCTCCCTCCGGGCTCAGGTAGCTGTTCGCACAGCCGTCGGACTGACGATGCCACAGCACACGCGACATTCCCTGATCAACGTCCTCCTCTTGTGGACCGCCATCCTTTCCATCGTCCAAGTTGTGTTCATCGTCTTCTACATCACAGCTGGACACCGCGGTGTGGTGAGGCAGACCGACTTTACAGAATTCTTAAAGGGTGTCTGCATGATGAGAACTTTACATCGAGAACTCGCACAGCAGCTTTTTTAAAAAGTAAGACAAAGTGCAGATGAGGAATGTGAGACTGCTGTATTGAGCACGCAGCACCTGAGCAGTGCATCTGTTATTTCTTGTGGTTTTGATAGTAGCAGCTGGTGAGACAGACACACCCGCCTGTGGTCTGCTGCTGCCTATAGACCTCTGTCATCATCAGTGCATATCCCACAGATCATACACAATGACACAATATGTACGACAACATTTCTGGTCTAATTCATTGAAAGTAACGGTTTAGCATTATGGTCGACTTCTAAGCAGGAAGTGTTTGCGCTTGCTTCTAAAAGACAGTTTTTGCATTATTTGTCCTACATACAAAAAGATTTACACAATTTGAACCTACTTGGGTCAAAGTTCATCCACCGGAAAATTACAACCTTTTTGTCACTTTTATCATGGGCATATTTTGTGCTTCTGTTTCCTTCTGCAGCCTCAGAACAGTATCGCTGTAGCACCAACGCGCACTATGCAATTCCATGCGAACAACACACCTTCGGTAAGACAACCACAGCTTCAGAGAGTTTGTGCGTTCACTGTTGACTTGGCTGCTGTTTTATACATTAGTAATTCAAAGGTTCTGGTGATTGGGATGCCATACTATTATTTTACGTTTTTTAAAAGTAAAAAATGATTTTGCAACTGCAATCCTGCAGCAGACAACTTCCCTTTCGTCTCAGTGTTACTCATGTCAGACAGTCCCACCACTGTCCTCATGGAGGAAGCACTTTTCAGGGAATTGCCACCAAACTGAACCTCTTTATTTTCCCACTGAACATGTGAATGACCTTGTCTCGTCAGCACCTTCAGAGAAATGTAACCTCTGCGTGTCACCGTGGCAGCCTTAATGGCATCACATTTAATGTTAAAATTGCGAGACCAACAGAGCTCTTCCTTTTTTCAACAGCCTCCATCCGAGCATGGGCTTCTCTTGGGCAAAGGGAAAATGCTCAGCTTTCTGGCTACTGATGGTACCGAGGCCCACGACGGTAACTGCTGTCCCATTTTGACTATTTCTGTACTCGGTGTAAAAAATTAGCTCACAGTGAGTCAGGCCATCATGCATAAGCTCTTATGAAATGCATTTAAGATCCTGGTCAGCGGGAATATGATACCGCGCGTAATCAAAACAAACGCACATCTAACAGCAGCTTTTCTGTCGCCCACAGATGACAAGAGAATTAGATGGTTAGCGAAGAATCCAGATGCAACCCTTATCTCAGAAGGAGATGTCCTGGCCGTGAAGAAGGACGGCTATTACTTCCTGAATCTTCAGGTGACACTGCGCTCATGTGAAGAGGAAAAGGAGCACACGGTCAGTCTGAAGTGGAACAACAAACTCCTCCTGCACGGTTGGATTAATACGAAGTCATGCAGCACGGGCCTGCTCGGCAAGGTAGAGGAGCTGTCTGCTGGAGGGACCCTGGGGGTCACCCTCGAGCCGAAAACCTCTATTAATACGTCTGAATCTGAAACTCACCTGGATATCATCTACATGCGCAAGCCGTAGCTCTGACACAATACATCCATTCAAAAAAACCCTTGGCATCTCCCAGGTCACCTGTCCCAGCCTTACAGGACCCAATGACCCTGGTCAGATGCAGAGACGGCAGGACAGAGCGTGCTTATTGTTCTCATGATACCAAACAGACGCGTCTTCCTGCAGTCAGAGAATGGATGAAAGTACTGGATTGAAGCTGGGCCTCATAGCTTTTAAATTCTGGTCTACAAAAAGAAAAGAAAAATCCCCCCCCCTATCCCCAACTGAATTCACATTGATTCAACGTCCAGTTACTTTTGGACAGTAAAGTAAATATACCGTAAAGCAGCTCCAGGATTGGTCCTGGGTTGATGACATCACTACAAATCTGTTTCTCTGCTGTTGTGCTCAATGGAACTTCACACTTCTTGTGCCGTAGAAACAACATGGAGTAAACTGTAGGTTTGGGTGGGGTTTAAAATGCCTGGGTTAGAAAAGCAAAGTTGGATTGTTCTCATCGGTTGTAAAACAGCTGTGACCGAAGACAACACTTTTAAGGCGGTGAACCAGTCTTTACTTGATTGTTCAAAATTTATTTCCTTGTCGGAGAAAATAGTTTGCTCCATGAATGTATTATTTTGAAGTGCAACATCTGGCAGAAAACCTACGTTTTGTTGCCAGACTTGGATATTTTCACAGCTCATTTTGATAATTTATTTCTTGAAATATTTGTAACTGTTTTAATTAAATATTTATGTTGTGCTTATTTATTATGTGGACATTAAATATATACTGTACATTATATGCAGCTACTCTATATATTGTATTCAACAAAATTGTTTGGACAGGTCATCTAATAACCAATGAATATATGTCACTGTGTGACAATGTGTCACTGTGTATCATACATACATTGTTATTAAGTCAGTGGATAAATATTCTATATTTCTAATTAATGCAATACAAACGGGAAAAAAATGGTTGGCAAGTGTTTCAGAAAAAGGGTCAGGAATTGTGGATTTATTTGTTTTGACATGGTATTGTAGAATTTTCATTTCTTTTCAGTCTGTAATGATTTTAAGCAATGTAATTCATTTATTTATTAACAATGTAAACGCAATCAACACAATTGCGTACATTAATATTCCATTTCCGAATCTGAATTTGGGAATGAAAAGTGAGATTTCTTGACAGAACTAACCTCCGATTCTCCGTCACTACTTGACGCACATTGAGACGCCTGGATCACAAGTTGTGGTGGTTTGTGTGAAAAGTTTCATGTAGTGAGGTTTTTAATTTGGTTTCGTCAAGGATTTTCAGTCGTTGCTTGGGCCCCTGAAAATATGTATACGTCAGCGTGTTTATGCATTCAAAATCAGCCATTTTGTGTTTTTATATTCGACTACGTCAGCGTAGTTACTGTCTTTAAAATGTGTAACAATTAAAAACTTTGTTTTCTTAATAGTGTTAACTTTCTATATTGTGTTTCAAGAGCTGTGCAGAGTGAATGAAACTGCGATGACTGGAGCGTTTGACTCTGAGTCAATTTCAAGACCCTGGGTAAAATGTGAAAGAGAGAGGTCATAAGTGTACAGTGGGACCCCGCGGATACGGTGGGACCCTCCCTTCAGTATGCTGTCGAAGAATATTACCCCCCAAGATTCTGACAAAGCAAAATTTAAAAAAAAAAAACACATCACACAGCATATTGTCAGACCTACACTACCAACAGCAGAGATTAAGTACAGATAAAAAAAAACGTCACTGTCTGGAACATGATATTAGTCATCACAGCCAAGATACATATTTTCCGAGTTACTGAGGTTTCGTCTGAAAAACTCTTCTTTTCCAAACATCAGCTGCAGAGTCCCATAGCCCTCACCGCATGCTGTATTAGCTGCTGCCACCGCAGCTTTCGATTGCACCGAGGCGACGTCCAAGATGTTGAATTCAAATGCAGACAACAGACATACCCAGTTACCCACCCACTCTCGCATTAATTTTGCAGCATCTCTGTATGGGTTGGTTTGTTCCTACCCTTGCTTTCCCCTGCCTGCGTACAGGGAGCTGCGTGTCCACATGAAGACATGTGACATCACTGTGAAAACCCTCGTCGCCTCTTTCCATCATTTCACGAACCCACGTCACAGCGACGGCTTGCATCAGCTAGACGTGCAGCGTGCGGCCATTGAAAGAAACTGCTGTCGTATTTCAGTGACCGCTGGTAACTGCTGTGAAATTGTCTCACATTGCGAGAAAAGATTGGCCAGAGTTCAAGATGTGAGGGATGCTTTTTGAAGGACAGATCGACAATCCCCAATCTTATCACTGGACAATTATATCCAGATTAAAAGTTGCCACTGCTAACTATTGAAAATGAATTCCTGCTCTCCACTTGATCTAGCGACCAACACAAGGGGACAGCATTTAGCTGCGCACCACCATCACCTCTTTCAGTTTTGATTTGTTTGGAAATGTCGCTCTAGTCATCACGCGTCGCTTCAGTGTAAATTTAAAGGCTTCCGAGTGGTTTATTTCACGGGTAGTGTGTAAACAAAAAAAAGTCAAAAGAACTGATGTCTCGTCGCACAACCTTGCTTAGCGATGGGAAATATATTTGTGTCGTTCATGGAATCGTGAATAATTAATTTGAGATCAAGAGCAGTTATTCTGTCCCTCTTGTCCCACACAGATTCTCTGTAAAAGTCACGTCGAGACCAAGCGGTGAAAACCCACACGGCAGATACAGCTCCCCCTCTTTCACTGCTACAGCGCCTCGCACTTCACATGTCTGCCAGCGCTGGAAGACGATGACACATGTGTGAGGAAACTACAAGGAGGACACAGACAAAAATCTGGGCCAAGGCCACCCATGATCGGAGAGATAATATGTTTCCTCATGCATTCACATTATAAACTGATGCCCCACGCCGTAAGTACAGCCTCAAGTCAAGTTGTTTTACTGATTTGAAGAAAACTCAGTAGCAATGAGCAAAAAAAATGCACTTGTGGTTCAGTTAGCCTACACACACACACACCCTCCTGTATACGCACACATACACTACAGTACATGTTCACCAAACATCGCTCTCCAGTCGTGGGGTTGGAAAGTGAGTCAGGTAATCTGCCGCTGACACCCCCCACCCCCGCGGCCCCCACTGCCACTTCCTCCCCAGTTTACAAATACACAACCCCGTGGGTGTTTCCAAGAGCAGCTTCTTCGAACAGGCACGGCTGAAGGGAAAGTGCGACTGCATGAGAGAGAACGAATGACAAAAGAAGTCACGAGGCTCTCGCACAGGACATGTCACCATGGTGATGATCTGTAAAATGATCACCTGCAGCATTACAATAACACAACAATACGATGAGCATGATTGAGTGCGCTGGTCTGAATGTGTGCAGCACCTTTGTCACAAAGTGGAAAAGAGTCACACTGCTGCATCTTACGCCATGAAGAAATGCAGTTTAGAGGTGGTCAACTGGGTGAGCTTATACTGCTCATGTATCACTGTGGTAAGGAGAGAAAAAAACATATGTTGTGTTGTGTGGTTAGACTGAGTGTGATGACTCCGGCTGCTACTGAGACCCGGCCTCATCTGACACAGCAGGAAGTGAGTTCACTGCAGCGCGGTAATGGCCCAGGGCAAAGTCGTGAGAAAAACCATGCAGCGCACGTTGAATGATTGTCTGTTTATTAACATGATAAACAGTCGTACATTGTCGTACAAAAAAAAAATACAGCGTAATTACAGCAGTCATTCAATCTACCACTGAAGGAATAATAAATTAATAGTGCGCAGTGTATTTTACAGCAAGAGTGATAAGAAATGTTTGTACTTTTGATGCTTAAATTCAGTAGCGAGATGAAAATTGGAAAGACCGAACAATATATCAAAGTTTCTCTCGGCGACAAGACACGTAACATTCAGAGATTAAACTCCGAACTTTTAGCTTTGTGGCGATTGGGACGGCGATGTTCAATGCGATGTTTATATCATGAAGGCGCCAAAGATGTTCTCATAGGAATGGTGGCGCTTAATTCTTGCTGGGTTGCTGACTTTCACACACAGAGCATCGTCTTTGTAAAGGAGAAACACTCCACCCAAGTAACTGTTGCTCTCAGTCTTTGTGGAGTATGTCCTGGACATCAGCAGGGTAATGCTTTTTTGACTATACCTTTCAGTATTCTTGTCAACGGTGTGGTGAAATGGACCACCATTTCTGAAGAAGACCTTTGAATAGACATAGTAAAAACCCTCCTTCTGAATGATGAGACTTCCGTTTCTGTATTCCATTCCGTAGCAGATGGGGTTTGCGGTCTGGCTCCATGACATGATCTGTTGTCCATGAACTACATCTTGTCCATCTGGGGGGGGGGGAGACAATGTGAAGTTTGATTATTTTTAAAACCAAGGAGGCATTTTACTCAAACTTGATGATTACCCACCACTTTGAAAACTGCACCACACACAGAACTGAGCTGAAAATGGCGGTAATGGCTACGACAGTGACGATGGTCTCACCTGTCAGATGTGCAACTGGTTTGGAAGGAAGGACATCATAGCTGGGCCAGTCAGTGGGAGAAGTTCCTTCTTCCCCTGTGTGAGGACCAGACACAATCCGTCTCAGTGTGGATCAAGTGACCAAAGATATTCATCATGTGAGTAAATAGATGAGACATACCTCCAGTGAGCTGAGAGGAGGATGCTGAGGCAGCCTGCAAGGCAAACAGAAGTAAGTCACCTCTGAGTTGTGCAAGTGTGTCAATGAATGTGCACTTCCATATATCCTCCCATTGGGAGGATATTCCAAGCAGTTGTGAAAATCCATTGTAAAAGACCACGGTCTCGACAAAAGCAAGCAGATATATATGAAATTCTCCACATCGTAAAAATCTAAAAACTGTGTTTGAAGGACCACTTTAAGGTTTGACCTTTCTGTATAACAAAAGTAAAGGTCTGTGTTTCTGGCAATGAGCAGAAGGTAGATCGTAATCATGTCACAGGATATAGAGCACTTCCTTTTTTCTTCACCATACCCCCCCCCCCCCCCCCCCCCATGACTGTGGCCCTCACGCGGAGCATCAGACATGTGAGTCACAGAGATACAGTAAAGACAGTGACCATCAACCCTTCTGCATGCCCCTGCCCCCCTGTCGCCCTCCTCCAGGGACGTCAATGGAGTTTACAAATAAATGGGCCGGACTTTAATGTACTTCTCCATCTCTTCTGCTCTGTTCCCCATAATAGTGAAATTATGTCACCCTCAGCAGTTTTTCGGATGGTTTAGAGTAAAATTTCCCTTTTTTGTTTCTGCCACAGGGGTCCTTTGGTTTACGGATGCCTTTGTTTCACAAAACCCCGAGCTAGATCCCCCAAATGTGAAATGTAAATTTTAGAAGTGTGGGCCTGCTTTTGTCTCACAATATGCTGATGGCGTTATTTTCTTTAGCCCCACTGTGATGACACCGTGTGGAAAAGCAGAGCAGACATTTTCCTCCAGGTGGCACATGGTACATCAAACAGCTGTCCTCGCATTTCTATCCTGTATTGTATATTTTATTTAATAATTGAACTTTCTTGCTCTGATGGAACTTTCTCGCCATCAAGACAAATTTTGTGACATCCTTAATTTCTCTGTTTTTGTCTTAACATTTGAGAGCATGTTACATTGGTGCATGGAAACAAGTATAGATACACAAGACTGGAAGAATTTTGCTCAAAAAGTAAAACTATAAAAGGAATCAAAAAGTGTGAAAAAGGGTGGTTAATCTGGTAAAGAGCTCTGATGAGGACAGTGAGATTCAAAGGCAAACGTGAGGAACCGAAAATCCACAACCGTGACGTTCGTTTGATGAGCAATCACAAAGTACTGTTGAAGACTCAGAGACAAAGCTGATACTCACAGGTTCAAGTGTGTAGAGGTGGTAGAGGAAGCAGGCCTCTAGGGCCATGCCACACAGCGCCACGACGACCAGCAGGAACAGCAGGGTCTGTGCCGCCCCTGCCCTTCGTCGCTTCGGTCTCAGCCTGGGTGGGACTGGAGGCAGGCCGGCGTGGCTGTCCACCACATACACAAAGGGATGTCCATCCTTAGCCCTAGCATCCATAGCTACAGTGCTCTTTCAGTAACTTAATACAAAAAAATGCCTGAGGGTCTGGAATGTCCTCCAGAAGTCGTCAGAGGGTGTTGATTCAAAGGCGGCGGAGACAAACAAGAGATGTGAGACTTGAGAGACAGCGTGAAAAAGTTGCAAAATGGGTGGGCTCACTTGTGGTTGGTTCAAGTGAGCAGGGCTCACGAGTAGAACAGACTCAGATATAGAAACCATGAGCGGTATCACCAGGGACCACTTTGGGAGGCCGCCAGAGGTTCCACCTGTCTGCACTCAGCAACTGCAAACATGAAAATGATTCTGTGGTTGATTGCACTTTTTTTTCTTCTGTGGCTGCAGAACCAGACAAACGACCCGTTTTTGAAGCCTCATGGTGGAAGACAAGACCTCCCCATGACACCCACCCACATCACTGTAGCAATGTTGAAATATCTCCATTCACACTTCCTCTCTTGCATTCACAACTCGTTCACACATCACTGTGTTATCTTTGCGCTGTATGTACACACACACGGACTCCTCCGACTCCAAATGGATGATTTGATTCGGATCATTGCGGTTGACAGGGTGAGGAGGGAATCCGGCTCCTATGCTTTGGGTGAATTCTGTTAAAGTTCTCGCTGTGGATGAGAGGGCAGGTGGAAGGGGCACAAGGCCACGAAGACAAATAGAGTGAACTAAGAACATAGAAAGCATGACGTGATTCAATGTCACACAGCTGCTGTTAACATTTGACCATCTATTGAGTTTTCCTATACTGACTCTGTCACTAGCCTATTTCCATACTGAGGCCATGGCCTCATTTTGTCTGCTTTGGCCCACAGCTCCACCTATAGGATGTAACAGCACATGACAAGTACAATATTTGTTGAAAAACATCTTTTTTTTTTACTTGTTTGGAAAAAGAACAACAATAAATCCGTATGATTTAAGGAATGCAATAGGGCTGGTGAAGGGCCTTTTCAGCCCCAGGGGTAAAAAGAACAAATTGCACCTTGCTACCTCTTTGCTTTTCAGTTGTGCATGTGGCTCCAGAGTGCAGAGCTCTATTGGCTGACACAGATAGTGGCATTCAGCTCTGACCAGGGAGCCGGTTCCTATCAGGCTCTTCTGCAGCCGTCCGAGTATGAGAGATAGCAGTTACAGATATAGAGTGATTCACTTTTTTGTTGTTGTTGTGCATGTGTATCATAGGACCAAGCTGCTCAAAGTAGGTGGAAGTGGAATAAATGGACTATGCACGGTGACCGGAGGATGATGAACGTGTCTGCTCTGCTCTGTTTGCTGGCATTTGTCACTCTCACTGTAGACTTAACTTTGTCTTTGGGGCCAAATCAAGACACGGAATTTACATTTCTGTTACCTGCCGGCGGCACCGAGTGTTTTTACCAAACCACCACGAGGAAGGACAGCTTTGAAGTTGAATACCAGGTAAAGAAAGTACCTTTCTCTCTTGACAGTCTGGCACAGTGACAGTGCAATGTTCTGTTTAAAGTTTTGAGCAGCTTGATTAAAGTTTGTGAATCTTTGTCTAACTGAAAAACAAGAGAACAGGCCCATGGACTTTGGTCGTGCGTGCAGAGAGAGATAAGACGCCTTATCTGTAATGATCCCACAATGTGTGCTCACAAGGTGATACTGTTAAGTGCGACCAACACGCATGATGACCAGAAAAATGAATTTCAAATAAATATCATAGAAAAAATATAAATATTGTTGCCTGTTTTGTGCTTTTTTGTTTTTTACAAACATAAAGCTTTAAATTAAAAGCACACCTGCGCTCGGGGTCATTCATGACGTGCCGCTGGCCTTCAGTCATTTTATGGTCATGACCTTTGCATTGTATCACCTCATACCTTCACGCCACAGTCATCTCACTGCCGCTGCACCTCTGGCCGCGGTGGCACGTCCCTGCGTTCTCTGAGCATGGAGTCAGTGAGGAGCCCTGATGCTGAGCGGAAGTCTCCTTCTGTAAACTCCTGTAAGGTCAAAGGCCGCCTCATGGCGTGCGGCACAAACATGTGGTGTGTTGTGAAATAAAGAATTTCCAGACGCAGATGCGCGGACTGTGTGGCGCGTCGCGTGACGTGTCGTGTGCGCTATGTGTGCTGCCGAGTGCGCTATCAGGGCTCTCATTTGAATTCCAGACAGCCGTTGCTCACGTAGTCTGATTAAAAGTTTGAGCTGCGAGCTGCTGGTGCGGAATGAAAATACGCAGATAACGGAGTGTGTGCGGGTGAACTCTGGGCAACCAGAATATTGTTCCTGACCTCTGACCTGCAAAAGACAGCTGAAAACCCATTTATTCAAAATGACCTCTGTCTCACCTCGTAGTTTGAAACCATGTATTTTACTTTTGTTACGTTTTTTTTTTTTCACCCTCTTTCTGTATGTTTTATTTTATTTACGCGAAGCACTTTGTGAATTTGCTCTGTGAAAGGTGCTATACTAAATGAACTTGTCTTCTGTGTTACTGTCTCTTGCAGGTGATAGCCGGGTCTGGTCTGGATGTCGGCTTCGCCCTCATCTCCCCCACGGGACACCGGCTGGTCTCCGACTTCAGGAGATCTGACGGCATCCACACGTGCGTCACCTGAAATGATTTCCAACAACCGCCTCCTTCTGATGCGATGCTCAATCCCTGTAGCAGGCCCGCTCTTTGTTTGTATTCAAACCAGTCATCCTGAAAGCAGCTCACACCCCCAAAATATATGAAAAGCTGTAAAAAAAAGTGATTACACTCAACTTAGTAGTGAATAGTTTGCACCATGATGATGTTGAGGGCAAATCCCTTCTGTCTAAAAGATTCCGTGCCAATTTTGTTTTTACCGCAGGGTGTCTCCCACAGAGGATGGAGACTACCGGCTGTGTTTCGACAACAGCTTCAGTAAACTGTACGAGAAGATCGTGTTCTTTGGGGTGATCATGACGCCCAACAGCCAGAGCGGCACAAGCAGAGGCCAAGATGAGTGGGTGGACATGGTCATGACAGAGAACACGGTGGAGTACCAACTGGAGGACATCCGGGTGAGTGGTGAAACACAGAAGAAGAAAAACCTGGTGTCAGTGTGTTTTCATCTCCTCCTTCCCTGCTCTTCTTTTCGTCCTCCGCCAGGCGAGGATGGACTCTGTGTACCAGCGACTGGAGAGGAGCCGTCAGGTCCTGACCTCGCTGCGGGCCTCTGAGGCGCGGGACCGCTTCCTTCTGGAGGACAACCTGTGGCGGGTGTCCTTCTGGTCCTGCCTCAACATGCTCGTCATGCTCACCGTCGCCGCCGCGCAAATCTACACCGTGCAGCGTCTCTTCGACGACACCAAGCGGACCCACACCTAGTGCTGCAGAAGTGATTCACTGACCTCCGGCCAACAAAGAGCACCTGAACGTTTGACAGTAAAAGCTCAACTGACGTGCCTTGTGAGCTGAACTTAAAGGGATAGTTGACTCTACAACTGACTCGTGCTCATGCACTCTTTTAATCACTGCCACAGGAGGAGGCTTGTTCGGTCACATCAACAACTGAAAATCAGTTTTACACTATTGTAACATGCATACACATATCAACACCCACAGCACCGATATTTGTTAATTATGTCATCAGGGAAGCTTTGAAAACCCAAAGCTGTTGTTTTATTGAATTTAAGATTTTACAATGTACATCAACTCCACCGAAATCTATGACAAAACAAAGTTGTGTCCGAAAACTCCTGATTTTTTTTTTTTTTTTTTTTTTAACCAAAGCCTGTTTAAAAAGACAAAAACAAGTAATCTCTTTATCATGTTCCCCACTTGGAGGTGAAATAGGCAGAACACAGTGAAATCATGCAGATGTCAAGTTAGTGTGCCATTATCTGGACGCACTGCAGTCATTCGTCTCAATAGCAGTGTGTGGTAAAAGAAAAAAAAAATACATAAAGCCAGAAAGCACCTATACACTATGTTCTCCTGACACCCTTTTGGAAATCACTGGGACTGTTCAGCTTCCTGAGCCATCGTCAACATCATATTAAATGGTTACACTCCACCAAACTAAAAAGGCTTTTTTCTTTGTCGTCACATAACAGATGCTACAACAAATACATTTTGTTGGCGTTTATGGCTCGGCAATCTGGTCTGGCAATTTATCCCCTGAAGTAAAAACACACTGTATATAAAACAGCATTTCATTTACAAATCTGAATCTGGAAAAATGAGTGACATAAACTAGGAAATAGAAAAAGATCTGCATTGGATTCATAGTCCACCCTAACCATCTGTGGAAATACTCAAATATATCTAGTGCGGAGAACTATTTCCCTGTAAAAGAAAATAACTTACTTCAGTTTTGAAGTTCAATGCTTCTGTATAATTATTAAAGCATTACTGACAGTGTTGTAGCTTTGTGAATGAACTGAAACTAAGATAGGTCAGTTGTTTCTGTGGTCCTGCCGCTGTCGTGGAGTGAGGTCATTTCATGTCCACTGCAGGCTGCATGCTCAAGGTCACCACTGGTTTCGACGAGGAGCCGGCCGCCTGTTCAGGAACAATCAACCAACGTTAATGTTTTAACCTGGCGACAGGCAACAGTGCACAACCCAGTCATTGGAACAGCAAGGGAGTTGGTGAAGAGAGATCATCCTCTGCTCTCACAGGAGACATCATTAGACGCATCATTTATGGATGAACGCAGCAGCTGCAACACGAAAACTACATTAAAACAAAAGGCTACTCCCTTTGTTTCGTAGTAGATTTGAGTCAATATAACATATGGGAAAAATAGGATGAACTCTACGTAAAGTGCATATAAAAATATCCACCCACCTGTAAGTATTTATGCTTTGTTCTTGTACAGCTTGAAACAAAGTGGATCCCTTTAAAATTTGACATTAAAGAGGCTAATCAGTGTCGAAGAGTCACATTAAATCTACTTTGACTCAATATTATAAACCCCCCTAACCCTTCCTTCAAGGTGGGTGAACTATTTTTATATAGGCACAGCAGATAATTACTATGACAAGGTACTGATGAAAATGTTCATATGTGCTGAGGAACCGGTGACCATTGTTTGAGCCGTGTCTCTCTGCAGCAGCCAGTAGAGGGGTTGCCATAGGAACATGACCAGGTTTATGTCAGTCTGTATTGGATCAGATGTGGAGAGGGAGGCGAGTGGGGAGAGGACACTCGGACGGGGCCTTACAGTACGATATCAGAGAGAGAGAGAGCGAGTGGATCACACAGGAAACAGGAGACACCAACCACCAGAGCCAGTCCCTTTATTGTACACAACACCTCTTTATTGACTCTCCTTTCTGAATTAGTCCATTTTGTTTATTGAAATCAATTAATTTGCTACAGAGGCACTTGACAAGGGTTTGCAACACAAAAAGAAAATAATTTGTTTTTGCAGGTTGCTTTCCCATCTTCTTCCTCCGCCTCCAGACACGGGAGGGAAGGAGGAAGGAAGGAGGGGGCGCAACCTGATGTATCACAGGACATTTACAGTCTGGGCTTCTCACAGGCAGGCTGGAGTGACAGGCACAAGGAACATGGTCAATAGGAAATTCTATCACATGTAATTTGTTGGTTCATCAGTTTTAAGATTTGTTTTTTTCTTTTTCTTTCTGGCACTGCCACTGAAAGCCAAACCTGTTGAGAAATTCAGCCGAGGGAAAAAAACCCCCAACACATTCTGTCTCAAGAGTCTGTGGTTTGGGAAATTTTTTTGATTCATTTTTTTTTTTTTTTTTTTTTGTCAGGATGTCCAATTGAGTTTCAATCGTCTGTAGTGAGAAGAGACAGGATATGCCGTCATACACCACAACTCCCACCACCTGTTCACCAGTTCTACTGATCAAACCAAAAATGGGAAACATCCAGATAACCCCACTTTCACCCCCCACTGCCTGACCAGTTTTCCACTTCACACCTAAAAATATATTTTTTTTTAATTTTGAAGAAAATTTGGTTTTAAATGGTCAAAGACCAAAAGAAAAAAAAGAAAAAAGATATCATCAAATAATCACAGCTGTGTATGTTCAGCGTCACGTCTCCGAAAACACCTTCAGACAATGAACAGGGCAGTAAACCCCGTAGCAGAATTTCAAAATAAGAGTCCGAGGAGCGTGTAGGTTATACACAGCTGATACAACTGCAGCCAAATCATCAAAAGAAAGAACAAATGCCCAAGTTATAAATAATGCACCAGGAGATGCCGATCTCTTTTTCCCTACATCCAAAGCTGATCCAATGACTGTGTTAGTGCTTCCTTTATCGACGCCTACCGTTGCATGTTGACATATTGGGCTCTGATTATAATAACATGTTTTTGTCATCATCCCTGCAATTAAAATGAAAATACAAGTGCTAATTCCCCAGTATAGGCCAGCTATATACAATATTTTTGAATGCATGGAAGTAGAACTGGAGAGCAATAATAAATGTCCCTGACAAACTGAGCCGAAAAAGAGATGTGCCAAACTCCTCAGTTCTTAATACCATCATTATACTCTAAATCACAGATCTGTCCTCATCGACAAACCCCGCCGCTTCGCTGAGTCTCATCCTGTCTGAGAGGAAACTGTATGTGATCTCTTCTATATTAACCAGCTAATCCAGGAATGAACAAAGTCTACCCCGAAGGCTGAAGGCCTCGTCCGGGGTTCAGCTGAGAATAAAGGGATTCAAATCAAGGCTTTAGCAACTCAGAATTAGCGCAGAGGAAACGTCCCAACAAAGTGCAGACAGCACTCAGTCCGTCTCTCTCCCTTTCCTGGGTTCTTGTGCATAGTGTTCTGGTAACGGACTACATCATCCCTGTTGTGTGTGGCTTGATGTAAGGCTAAAACGGTTAGAAGTGCTTGGGCTACATTGGTCAATCTGACTGACATCTTTTCATCGTGGAAGAATATATTACAAATGGGAAGCTTTAGCTACTCTATCACTCTGTCTCATGCAACCCGGGCCCTGTGTCTCCTCATGCTTTGCTTTTGCTGAGATTAGGCTTTCATTTTTTAAAGCTACATTTATAAAGGGTCTTTTAAAAAGGAAGAAAGTCACTCCAATAAAATAACACAAGGGGGGGAAATGTTATCAACACCACCAAAATAACAATGGTGATAATTAGCTTTTGTTTTTCAGTATGAAATCAGTTAGGAAATGAAAACCCAGTAAAACATTAACAACCGGTTAAGTGTGTATATTACACAGCGATCTATTCTCGGGCGTCTGGTCCAATCTGAACAACAGGTGGAGGGGGGGGGGGGGGGGAGGAAAGCCAGCCCTTAACATTAATTTTGTTATTTGATGGGCTTCTGCCAAGAACCTCGTCCGAGGAAATAAAGTTATTACTATTTAAAAAAAGTTCTTGGCCTGTATGCGATACATCGCCTCCTACTGGTCGGAGTTAATGCATCCCACTGATCAGCTGGGTTTATTTTGTATTACACTCTTTTCCACAGCAGTCAGATGTAAGATTCAAGTGGTTAAGGGCTTTCTTTCCTTCTTTCATTCATTTGCACTGATACAGACAGTATTAGCAGCTTATTAACATTGCTTGAATAGACATTGATACGGCTGGACGATGCACATTATGCACCGCTATCAGTCGGCCCCTCCCCTCGAGGCCCCCGCCATACAGTGTCCAGATACACACACCCACACACACAAACACACGCGCAAAAGTGGGATTGCCCATGGGTCTAGTCTAGCAGGGAGGGCTCAGCAGGGCGGATAATGGTGGGCCGGTGAGAAGGAGCACCGGGGGGTCTTCGGCTGCAATGAGGAGAGAAGATATAGAACAAAGAGTGAGACATGCTCACACAGTGACAGTGGAGAAACTAAAACAACCCGACAGAGACAGAACAGAACGAGAGAGAGAGACTGAATGCAAAGAAAGGATTTTAAATACAGAGGGAAACTGGAGAGTGTGAGAAATGTCAACCGGCGACGACTGTGACTCTTGGAAAACAAGAGCATGCTGACAGATGTATTTGGGAAAAAAACATTACAAATACAGCACAATTAAGTTACAGCATAAACAAACGACACATTGACGATCACGTCATAGAGCAAAGTCATACCTTGGTACACCGGGTGGGACTCGTGCTGGCCGGGAGGGGATCTGGGGGGGTGCACTGAAGGGATCCAGGCTGCTGTTGAAGGCGTTGATGGGTTGGCCCGGGCGAGACGGGATCGGTGGCGCACCAAAGGCGGGAGAGGGGTTGAGCGGAGTCCCAAAGGCAGGGGAAGGGTTCAAGGGTGGTCCTGGCGTTGGGCCCCGAACAGCGGGTGGACGGCCGGGGGGCGGGGCCGTTGCGGGAGCAGGCCTGCGCTGAGGGGTTGGGCTGAGGAAAGGTTTTGAGATAATGAAACTGAAATTACGAAAATTACACAAAATGTATTGTATGTATTGTAGCCCATTTTGTTTGATACTTTGTTTTTCAGGCAGGCATGATACTTAGATGAAAGGTTTGTCATTTTCACTGTTTTTTAAATAATATATATATATATTTAATAAGTGAAATCATTGTGTAAAACTGGCTTTATCATTAGATTCTCACCTGGCTTCTTGCATCCAGGAGTCATTTACGGGCGGGGGTACAGGGGTGGTAATAGTGTTGGCGCTGATGTCACCGATGATAACCAGCGACTCCTTGAGTGCATGGTACATGCGTAGCATTTCATCTCTACGCTGGGCTTGGTCCGCCGACTCCTCCATGAGGCTGTTCTGATCCCCAGATGAGTAGAGGTAGGCCAGCAGCTCTGAATGGATGAAATCCTTTGCCTATAATGGAAGTTATGATTATTAAAAACACACAAGGTGGCAACTTACATTGATTAACACTGAGAATTTTTAAAGACGTGGAGCAACAGTAGCCAAAAGAGTTAACATCACAGAGTTCATGAACTGGAAAATGTGGTTGAAAGAAGTGAAAGGCCAGGGGCTAATTAACCCCAACAGAAAATGGTTCATAAATCATAACTCTTTGCAAAAGAGCTGCTAAGTGGACAACGGTGCAAATTTTGGTTGGTTGTGTGGTTGTGTGTGTGTGTGTGTGTGTGTGTATGTCGGCTGCTGGATTGCTGAAAGACATCAAGTGAGCTCACAAGAATAATAAAACATAATAAATGGACAGTGGAAAAGTTATGCATCATAAACTCTCTTAATTAGTGTCTTGGAGTTAATTACCTTTTTTATATATATAAAACACACAGTGACATTCAGACCTAATTAAACAGCAGTTTAGCTCAGTTCACTGTTTTATCAGGTACCTCGATTACTTTTATAGGTAATATCGTTATGTAGGGTGCTATACTTGCTCGATAAAGGCAACATAACTGTCTGCACGCATACACAGCTTAAGGCATATTACATCCATTCATACACAGATTTGTACACCAACAGAAGTTAATCTAGTAAGAAGGACAGGGACCATGTAGAGTTATAATATTAACTCAACAGGGCATCCAAAAAAATTGGATGTTTATATGGTTTGTTACGGTAGAAATCCAGATAGTGCCAGTATTCAGTAAAGCAGACAGGCTCAGATGTTAACAGACTCTTATCTGCCCTCAGCCAAGGAGGTTATGTTTTCACCCGTGTCCGTTTGTTGTCTCGTTTATTTGTCAGAAGGATTTCACAAAAAAAACTGAACCGATAATTCAAACTTAGTGGAAGAGTGGGCCAGTGAAAAACCAATTACATTTTGGTGCAGATCTGGTGAAAAGTGTATATTTTGTTTGGCCTTGGTGGACGTATGTGCTCTACTGTGTGCCATTCTACTGTTTGGTGTGTTAATGGCTCGGGTGTGTTGCCTAGGACTGTTGGACTCACACTGTTGATCATGAGATGCATGATGGTCTTGGGCACGAGGTCTCTGATGGATTTGTTGATGATGCCAATGTACGAATCCACCAGGTTGCGGATGGTTTCCACCTGTCGCTCCAGCTGAGGGTCCATAGAGAATGTGTCTGCTGGAGCAGCATCTTCATTCTCCGTCTGATCAGTGCAACACAAACAGGCAACAAAGATGAAGCATAAATATAATGACATACATAATTTGTACTTTATATCCGTTGAAGTTTCAATTACGACAACTGTCACAAAATCGTAATTGAAGAAATACGGAAGCGCATGTGTTACTGACCACTGTAATATTAACCAAACCATGGCTGTTAAAGAAACACAACGTAGCACCCACAAACCTGGTCCTTCTCCGGATAAACCCCCGCCCTGAGTAAGGACGCTTTCCAGCTGTCCACATCCTCTTGAGAATCACAGGCCAGTTCTACTTGGCGAAGATCCTTGTACACGTTCCTGCACACATAAACAATAGAGAAACACAAGTGCTTGTGAATGTGTTAGCGCACAAGGGAATGCAAGCACAGGAAAAACACAAAGCTGATGTCTGTGGTCATTCTGTCTGATCAAAAAACAAATGCTCTGATCATGACCCTGACCTTTGTTCAGTGTTGAAGATTGCGAAGATGTGCTTTGTGGACATGAAGCCTTTCTCCACATCTCTGAGCTTCAGGTTATCCAAAGGCAGCATATACTTCTTTTCTTTTTCCTAACACGAGACACGGAAAGAAAAGTGTATTTACAGCAGATGCTGCAATAAAACAACAACCTTGAAAAAAGAGTATTGAACAGACAGAAGTTTTATCTTCACACATGCGAGTCTGTTTATATTTGGATAAGGGAGAAGAACACTTCTCAACACAGTTCTGACACTACTCCGCCGATGAGCAGATACATTGGAATGCATTTCCTCTGTGCTGACGACCACCGAACTGGTGAGATGGAGAAATGTATGGTGACGGAGAGGAGGAGGAGAGGAGGAGCATGAGCAAGTTCTGGGGGGATGGGGTGCCAGCTTTCACCGTTGAGCAGAGACATCTGGAAGTGTTTACGTCCACACTAACACAGAGAGCAGCGCAAGCCCAACAGTTACATCACTCACAGTTCCACACAATCCCCCACCCCCAAACAGCGCGCGCGCGCGCACACACACACACACACACACACACACACACACACACACACACACACACACACACACACACACACACACACACACACACACACACACACACACACACACACACACACACACACACACACACACACACACACACACACACACACACACACACACACACACACAGGGAGAGAGAGATAAATACATAACTGCACGTGCAAAGACAAACAAACAAACGCTTGTCTCAATGAATTGGCAGTGTGCATAGACTTCTAAAGACATGATCAACTGCCCAAACACTAAAAGATACAAGAGGGAAAAAAGCATCTTGCACATGCACACTTTTGTGTACACACACACACACACACACACACACACACACACACACACACACACACACACACACACACACACACACACACACACACACACACACACACACACACACACACACACACACACACACACACACACACACACACACACACACACACACACACACACAATCCCACCCCCCTCCGGCCCCCGTAACCCAGTACGATTTCCTGCAAATTCCAAAGTCAGATCCCGGCTGGAACATTTCAGCCCGCCTGCCACGTCAGTTTGCCTCCACCATCCTCCCTCTCTCGTTCTGTCCTTCTCTGCTTTTTCGCTAAAGGCGACTAACATTAAAAGAAATTAACCGATTCCAGTTGGTGTCCGGACAGACTGAGGCAGCCGCACCAGAGATCGTCTTTAGTCGTGGTTTGTAGTGGTCTTTTTTTTTTTCGGAGAGGAATGACTGAGGCCTTGGGAAGAAGATCAAGCGGTGAGTAAGAAAATTTCAATGCTTAAGATCGATGGAGGCAAACGTTCAGTTTAGTTCAGTCTTTAGAACGTAGTCTAAAATGACATGATCAATAATCTGATTTTAGATCATATAAACTTGATGTTGCACTGCATGTCTCCGGTACAAAATGTTTCTCTCCAAGTCCTTGAATAGAAGCTTTGAAAAGGTCAATAACATAACAAACTGTAGAGCTGAGTTTGTGTGCACTTACTGAACATATTTACTCAAGAGGAAATACAATCCTACCATGTCTAGATTGACAAACCCGAGTCATTTGAAAGTAAAGTTATGAAACTGTAATTACCAACACATTTCACAATATAAAAAGTGTTGTGGTGTTTCAAATGTGTTTTGGTCTTCCATGTACGTGGCTTTTTCCAAATAGGTTTCAATTGTTTCATAGTGAAACCGAGTAATGTTTACTCTCCGTGTCCTCTGTCCTAGGATAGCGACCTGCAGCTGCAATGACCTCAGGGTCCTTCCTCCCATCAGAGTCCTAACCCCCCCGCCTGCCCAGTGTTCAGACTACCTGTTCATCAGGCTACAGCTGAACAGTAGTCTGCACATTGGTTAGGCTGGGCTGGGACAGACACACACCTCCGACCGCAGTGGGGAATGTCACTAAATCTTTACTCTGGATAGTTTATCCCTGCTGTGCTAAATATGGTATCTTGATCTTTATGCATCCCTGTGGTCCCGTGTGATATTAGCTTGCCGTTCCCCTCACCTCCTCATCTTTGTACCAGGACAGGGACTCGGCGGTCAGGACAAACCAGTATTCCTTGGAGCCTCCCTTCATTATGCTGATGTTGAGGGTTAGCCAGCCTTTCCTGATCACCTGCACGGCGAGGAGAAGAGGTAGAAGAAAGAGAAGGGTGGTCGGGAGAGAGGGGGTACCAGGAGGGTGGAGGAAAACAGCATAATCAATCAGGCTTATGCACTTGTGACACAATACTGCAATGTGACCGACACTAATAAAATCTTACCTCCTTACCTGCAACGTCACAGTGAATTTGGTTGTTTTTAATCCTAATATCAATCACTTTTGGTCTAATATGACTTACATAGGCAAACACATCGCTGGAGTATAGATGATTGCTAAATAGTAATAGCTTAAATAAGAAACTTGAGAAGGTTTAGCTGAAGAGGGATGTAGTCCCTGTTCGGTTTCACCAACAAACAGGACCAGATGGTGACCAGACCAGGCTGTAGACCCCCAACACAGAGTCAACCAAAGGTCAGCGGTGGTATGTTAGTGTCATCGGGTTAGTAAAAGCTAGTCTGTGCAATGGCTGTTCGAAATGAACAGGTTTAGTGGGTTAACTAGACTCTGATATACAGAGGGTTAAATCTCTGGATACGTAAAAGACGAGAAGTGACTGTTACAGACAGTTGTAAATCAGGAGAGAATATTTGCACTGAGAGATTAAATGCAGAGGCGAGCAGTCCAACAGAGTTAGTAATTCATGCAGTGACACAAATCTACACAGCAAAGTGAAAATTTGAGAGATGGAGAGGGAGGAAATACATCAGACTGAGAGGCCGGGTTAAATAAATCACTCCAAAAAAAAAAGCCATGTATTTTAGAGGAGCCCTCTTCACTACTGTCTCTCATTTTTCACTCAAAATAGGCTCCCATGCATTTGAAGTACAAAGGGGGGGGAGCTATCTGTGGAAAGTAAAGCCAAGTGGAAATGTCAGTTTCAAAGCCTGCTTTAGACCCCTCTCTCCTGAACTCCCCCTCCATTCAGGAGAGCAGGAGTGAATTATGGAGAAAAAAAAGGTTCATTGGTTCAAAAGCGCCAACTCAAACATGGGACAGGAGGCGAGAGCATAGGAGCTGAACTGGTACTTTGCCTTGGCGAGGATATTACTTAAACTTCTCAGAAAAAAAGTGGGTTTTAAATCCCCTGTATTTGCGTCAGTTGGAAATGTTATGACCAAGTTGATATTAATCAAGAGGAGATGATGAGAGGTGAGTGTCAGAAAAATGCTTTTTGTATCAGGTAGACAACTATAATACAATGTTCAATCGTGTTCTGTAAATGGAAGAGATCCTATGTTATTTCTGTTAATAAAAAATCTGAAAGATTACATCTTTGATCAAAGAACAAGAAATTAGAAGATTAGAAAGAAACCTGTCTTTTTAAATCTGTCTTGATAGTCAGTAAATTATCGAATTATTAAAATAAAAATTATGCCATGGGGAATTTTTGATTAAAACATTGAAAAACACTGATCCCAAAGTCATGACCAGTCACCATATAAAATAATGACAAATTTTGATCAGCTATGAATAAAGAAATGGAGAGAAGTGGTTTGAAATGAAGAGAAATTTCAAAATAAAATTTACCATGCATTTAATCTAAGAGTAAAAACTTAACACTAAAAATCGAAGAAAATTCTGAAGAATCCAAAAGTTATGTTTTTTGTATTTTGTTGATGTGATCTCGACCCAATCACTCCCCATTTTGTTCTTAGTGATGTTTAGGATGATTTTCACGAGGCAAAGTTTTGCATCACCGTGCATAAGGCAGCAGCAGAGGTATAAAACCAGAGACAAGTCAGAACTGAAGCCGCCGTCGGTCGCTGGTGGAAGATTGCTCTCTGCGGTTCCCTCATAGAAAACACAGGAATGCTATAATAGAATCTTTTGTGAGGAAAATGAATATCTTATTTAAAATATATTTGCTGGAATAAAGTCAAATGTTAGTAGGTGTGTACAATTAAAGACAATTACTGTCGTATTAAAATGAAACCAAGAATTACGAGATCAAACGTGCCAGGTGTTACTTTAAGAGACAGTCCAAATTACTGGCAATTCATCAAACATCAGTTTGATCAGTCCAAATTACTGGTAACTGATCAAACATCCGTTTGATTCGTCTGGAGAGTCTACCTTCTCCTCATGGGCCTCCCCCAGTCCGCCAAGCTGCAGGAGGGTAGAACAACTTATTATGGCGTAAGGTATTGACTCCTGTAATTGCAGGAGTCAACTGTTTATCCGGTTCTCTCACAGCAGTCTGTCTTTTCCACCCTGGCCATATTGGCTGACCTTTGTGTGATGGCCTCAGTTCCTCTGTATGGCCTACCACTGCTGCCCCCCGGGCAGGGTGTGGTTTAAATCTGTGGGGTACTTACCAGAATTTCACCCTGCAGTAATAGGAAGGGGGTGGGGAGGGGTTAAAGCAAAAGGGGAAGGGGGCAGTGTAAAATCATAGCCAAAAGAAATGAGAGAGTAAGCAAGCAAAGATGGAAGACAGATGAGAAATAAGAGGAGGTAGAGAGGGAAAGGGGGTGACAGGTGGAGGGTGGGAAGGAAAAGAAAAGGTTGGACAAATAGTGACAATGACACAATTGAGGGAGGAAAAAGAGGAGGAAACAGGAAATCCATAAGCCAACCAGAGAAAGACAGATGATGAGAGACAGAGAAAGAGAGGGAGAGAGAGCAAGAGTTACATGCAATTAGAATTACTTCAAGTATACCACAATTTGGTTATGTCATATTTGTTGCTCGGTTGATAGGTGCAAGGTCCATGCACATATTGAATCTCAATACAAAAGATGCGTGTGAGTTAACGGGAGGGCAACAAAACAATCAACCTGCGATAAATTGTTGCTTTGCTGTGGAACAACATGCCTGGGTCTCATGCAAACAGCAATTAATAAGAGCCATGGAAACAAATGCTCATTTCAGGAAAAGAGAAGAGAAGCAGGGTCTTCTTTAAGTCCGCTATGGCAACTCTCCACTCACTGAGACTGCAATCTCTAAAGCTGATTGGCAGCATTATAATTGTGTTTCAAGACCTTAAAAATACACATTAAAATTCAACAAATGTCAGTCTGAATACAACAGATAAGAAAAAAATACAATCTTCACAATATTAGGGACAAGAGACTGGATACAAATCAGTAGTTTAAATAATGTACAGGGGAGTATCGTTGACACATAGGTCAGGATAGATTAAAGGCTGTGAGCTAGATCACTGCTGGAGTCGGTTATTATCACATGGTTGATTAATAGGCTGCTAATGGGAGCCATGAGTCAGGGGAGATTAAATCTGGGATTGGTGAAAAGGCCAGAGCCGAGTGATGAAACGTACCTGGTTGGGTATGGCCCTTTTCTTGTTTGCAGCTGTGTTCCTCTGCTGGGCACTGTCATTACACAAAGATGGAGGGGGGGAAAAAGACAAGAAACACAGATGACAAACCAAACACAGCGGCGCGTAAAATATGAACACTCAATGTCCATGCTTCATAGGCCTTTAGTATTTGATCTAAATCAACTGTCTGGTGCAAATTAAAGGTTTTGAATGTTCTCATTATTATTATACTACTACATACTATCGACATACATGACGGTGAGTGGATTGTAGAGGAATTTGGACTATATGAAGGGGTCAAGCTGTCTCTCACAAACATACTGTACACACAACCCTACAACCTTTCTGTCAGCCCACCTGTTGTTGCCGAACCCTGGGGGACTACCATCATCCAGCCTTCTGTAGTCAAGACTGAAATTGACGTCATGAGAACCGTTAAACAGCTCCGGCTTACCTCCGACACATTACAGCAGTCCACGTGCCATGCAGAGGCTCGGCATAAACCCTCACAAACGCACGCACACACACCAGGGTTTGCTTTTTTTTATTCAGTCAATGGCATGGCCCACACAGAGGAGGGGAGCTCCACTCAACTACATGCTACTGTAACTGAACTCAACCAGGAAATCGAGATATAGCAGAATAAAACAACAACCAGTGAGTGCTTTGGAGTGTGCAAACGAGTTTCCAGTAACGACGGCAGCTACAGGTGAAAGCAGTAAAACATTAGCACTGTCGACCGTCCATTGGTACAGTAAACATTCTTTCTATTGACAGTCAAACAGCCGCTTGATTGACTTTGTTTGGAGGGGAAGTAGTATTTTTTCATGCAGGGGGGAGAAGCGGTGGGCAACTTATGCAACCTTGATCATTGTTGTATCCATCTACCCTATGAGGAAACGCATGCTCTGATGTGGCTGGATAACTAATGTGCATGCCACATCCCAATGATGCACCCACGCTTCCAACGTGGCCAACGTGGCTATAAACACTTTGATTCAGTAGCAGTGAAGCGGTGAAATGGTGGTGATTGTGTCAAGTTTCTGAAGTGGCAGTTGGTTTGCGCATGTATTTATGGCTTTTCTTTTATAATTCACATAATCACAAGTGTGCCAGAGACAACCGGCATGTAATTAATCCGGATTACGATGCGTGAGCTGAGGCTGGGGTCAATGGCAACAAGCTGTAAATTGGGCTAGAAAAAGGGGGGTAGGGGAAAGAGGCGGCGCACATACTTAGCGAAGCCTATGAAGTCCTCATGGTTGGTGTTGATGTAGGACAGCTCAATGTCAATCAGCAGCAGAACCTTAATTAGAAGCAGAAAAATCACAATTAGACTTGAGAGGTCTCAATTAAACCCCACTCACAGAAAGTCTCACTGCTAATATTTCACACTCAACCATGGCAGATATTATGTCTAAATTTAAACATAGCTATGCCGATTATCTTCAACCCAACTGGTGTCATTAGTGGGAAGAAATTTCAAATGTGGTAAAGCTGCGAGGATGATTTCCCCTCAAAAGATTTGGTTCATTCAACCTGCCTCACTTCCTTAGTGGCAGAGCTGTTACCAACCCTAAAACTCGCATTACGTTTACAGTTGATGCTAGTTCCAAGGCTCCTTCACCCATGACAAGAATAAAATTATGAAAAGCAAAGTTTTTGGATTTTTTTGTTTTGTTGCATTTACATATTGAGCAGAGGAAATACCAATGTTCAGACTGAGGTCTAATTTTAATGCTGCTATCTGCTTTTCCTCAAATGTAAATCATGGGATGATCCTGTGTTGTTGGAACAGTGTTAACTAGTTGAGCAATGACTGAAGATATTAGCTATCAGCTATCGTAAACAAAACAACTGTACATCTCTCTAGTTTCTTACTGGTCTCCATTTGACAAATGCTAAAACATTTTGTAGCTGATGCTTGGAAGGATCCCAACATGCACAGGTTTTTCTCCTAAATGTTGCAGATGCAGGATCTGCAGAGACTGACAATCCCAGATGACACATTTTCACGATCAGTTTTCAGTTGTCAGTTCCCAACTTCACCTAATGTAATCAGCAAATCTCAAACATATTATTGGAAAAGAGCAACATATGAATTAAAGATTGTAGCTCTAACTGTACTTTTCCAGACATGAGCTCACTCCATGTGCTTGAGAGCCACTGGGCTGTTTCATTAACATCCAGTCAGCTCACCTGGTCCTTGGTCTTTCCTTCTCTTTCTCTGACGTGGGTGGTGACAATCCTCTCGGTCTCCTCTCTCAGTCTGGGGTAAGAATTGAGCTGAAAAACAACACAACACACAACTGCAGCACCAAACAGAGACACGCAGACACACTTAACATGTGAGCTTGAGCTTAGTAAGACTTACCAATAAGTATCAGAAAGAAACAGGTGTGAGAAGTAAGAATGAGTAAAGAACAAAAGGAAAAAGGAGAGAGAGTCAAGTGACATTTCAATGCCACAAATAGTAACTACAAACCAACATGGTGGCACGGCACTATCACCCAGGGATGACGTAATGAAAAAAGTATCAATGTTTTCCATTGTCTAAATCATGAAGTTTTTTTTTTGAATGGCAAAAGATGAAGGCATTATGTTTTAAACAGAGGAATGTCCAAATTTGAAGACACGTCAAAACATTTACTACAGTCATCTCTAGCTGATGGTGGTGTTTCAGATTAGTGAAGACTGGGTGAGAAGGGAAAAGCGAAGGGATGAGGCAGAGACAACTAGTTCCAGTAAAGCTGAGAGACAAGAGGGGCAGGATGACTGAGTGGGAGTGCAATTCCTTTCTCTGTCCACAAGATGGCAGTGGAGCAGTTGCTATGGAAACACTCCCTTCAAGATACCACTGCGCCCACAGATTGGTTCTTAGTATCGTCTCTCACCCCCCCCCCCCCCCCCCATATCACTCCCTTTCCAACGGTTAGATAGTAGAATGTCAGGCGGCCATGTGGGTCAGTGAGGGAGCGAAACCGGGCTCGGCTCTGCCCCGTCTGACAGACCAGGCAGGAGGGTCTTAGAGCAGGGACAGGGGGAGGATGCAATGTGGAGGTGGGGGAAAAACAATTGCTTTAATGATCTGAGGCTGAGGTCAAACACCTTGTGGGTGGTGGGAATTTCCAGTTGTGCTTAAAATGTCAGACGTGATATGGAAGTTGCTGCTCAATCTGAATGATATGGAGACTGGGAGACTCCAGAGGTGGGGAAGGAGTAGCGATGGGGCAGCAACACACTTGAAATCAGTGGGCATGGATGGTGTAGTGGCACGTGGGGTGGGGGCGGATTTCACTGAGGTGACCATTGTACTAGGATGATACAGAAATACATGTTTCCAGAGAAGAGTAATCCCCTCGTATTTGTCATGTCCCTGGTTACCTTAACGGCACACTTCATGACGAGTGCGGTGAGTTCGCACACCACAAGGTCCACACATTTGAGGCTCGGCTCTTTGAGTTTGAGGATCTGCTTTTTGACTATCGCCTCAAAAGCCAGGTCGGGGGTGAAGAGCCCCGTTCTGAAGGGTCATGGGTTCAGATTGCGTTTGGTGGTGGTAGAAAGAGAGGGGGA
Source organism: Scophthalmus maximus (assembly GCF_022379125.1). Lineage (NCBI taxonomy): Eukaryota > Metazoa > Chordata > Actinopteri > Pleuronectiformes > Scophthalmidae > Scophthalmus > Scophthalmus maximus. The sequence goes on along the minus strand of NC_061531.1, from coordinate 13,457,513 downwards.
TAGGCAGACATTAAGAAAAGAGAAAATAGGACAGACAGGAGGGAGAAGGAAATAAAAAGAGAAAAAAAGTCTTTGTTCAGTTAGTCATTTCTAGTTTTTTGAAAGACAAATCAAGCAGTGGAGAGGGACAAGCCACAGGTTTTTCACATCCTCATCCCTGACTTGCCAGTTCCTCTAAAGCTAGGTCACTATGGTAAAGATTGACATCACCTCCAACTCAAGGCCAAATTATGGCTAACAACCCACCCCTTCATGTTTTGCTGGCCATGTGTACTGAGCTGTGAAACCTGCAGCTTGTCCAGGAGAGACCAGAGATGTTCAGACTGGTTGAGGTTCCGAAACATCTCACTCCACGACGACACGTCACAACACTCCACAACACGACAGCGCTGCCTGCACACAGGGCACACGGGGCTGGGGCTGGGCTGAGGGCAAGCTGCATAGAACGTTTTTTTTTTCCTGTTTGAATGCAATAACTTAAGTGATCAATAGTGACGCCATAAATGAAGCATACAGCTATTGTTCTCCGTCAGGATACCCTCTGCCACACCCATGGTTGCCATTGCCCTATGTCTTGGCTGGGTCGGGAGATGCTGGACACCTGCAGTACCTTGTTGGTGCACTGCCTGACTGTGTTGATGAGCTCCTGAATGACCATATCGATACATTTGAGACAGGGTGTTTTCAGCTTAACGATCTGCTTTTTCACGATGGCCTCAAACGCCAGGTCTGGAGTGAACAGCCCCGTTCTGAGGATTCACAGAGAGACAGAGGCACAGCGGCAGACAGATGGGACGGTTACAAGACATGTAGGCCAACAGATGGATAGACAAATGATTGGGTACTCAAAAAAGACAAACAGGTGACTAAAAAGATTTGAGGTTATACACAAATGGGAAAGAAAATGAAATTTAACATAATGAACGCCACAACATGGGGATTAAGGATAAGGCACTAAAGATAGCAAGGTGTAAAAGTAATTAAGCATACTGCCACAAATGAGATATGGCTGACCGAACAGTATCAATGTGGAACACATGACAACAAGAACGCAGCGGACGGAGATAAATGTAACACAACAAGTTATAATAATTGAATGCTTCAGCAGACAGAAACAGAAAAAGAGTGGGTGGTGTTGCAGTGAGGAGATAAGGGGATTGGAGGAACAATGAGGGGAAAATATTCACATAGAGCAGAAAACGCTTTGAGAATACACCACGCTGACTCTGTGCTTTTAGTCTGCGATTGCAAGGCTTGATTATAATATCTAAATTATAGGAGAATAAAGGATTTGAAGAGGAGAGAAGGTTGAGGCATTTGGGCACAAGAGTACTTCATGTAAAAACAGAATACAGGCATCTATCGAGTTCTGTGCGCGTCTCCTTTGGAGGTCTGGTAGGTTTTCTGTCTCCGCTCCACTTGCCTGACACCGTGGACGTTCTTGATTGCGTGACTGATTTCTCGCCTTAACTCCTTCTCATCAAACACAATCTGAGGGACAGGGGAGGGGAAGAAGAGGCAAATGATACATTTCACAGATCCAACTACAGTTTACAACCTACAACCAATAATGCTCAACATATTCTTCATGGAACACTAACCTTGACAAGTTCAAATGGGAAACGTTCATGGAAGAGGCGGTTGATCTTGGCGCCGCCCGACAGCTCGTTGGTGTCCACCTGGTCCCCGGAGCCTTCAATGCACTTCTCAAAGTCCACACCAAACTGCTGCACCATCCTGATAAGGGGGACGCACAGAAGACACAAGACCTTCAGCTTCAGCTAAATCCTTCCTTGAGATCCACTCCAAAATTTAAAAAAAACACAACACTTCATTAATGTAACTTCTTCTGTACAATGATGCCTGACATAAGTTGTAAAATATTCATGTTAATTTGAGGTAATCATGTTATTGTAACTGATCTAATCTCATCTACACACAAAATAACAACTATTATGTTGAAGACAGTAAAGTCATCTTTGTATTCTTCTATAGAGCAATACATCATTATCATAAAGTTATCTTAGCATACTTTTAATAAAGAGCAGGTCCAGACCATATAAACATTGATGATATTTTGATAATAAATAATGCCACGCAGTAAATAAATTCCTTGAATGTGAAAACCTACTCTGCAATAAACACTATTCAACATTATTCTTTACTGTTCAGATTTTGTACTTAGTACCAATTGAAAACTCTATCAGTTTCCCTGTACATTGAGCATCCAATATGGCTGCTCCATTTCACACACAAGTTTTCAACAGTAAATGGTACACAGATGTTGCATTTTGAGTTGCACTCACTGCAACAAGGCCTTGGTCTTGCGTGTCGGGTCATCAGGACGGAAGTTCTTGTACTCCTCTACCTCCTTCTCCAGGGAGAGGAGCTGACTCTGCAGCTTACTGCGCAGACCAGGCAGGGTGTCTCTGATGTGGTTGGTCAATTGCTAGAGAGGACAGAGGAAGTGATATTATTTTAGAGCATTAATGACATGGTAGAGGGAATGTTATATTTCATGACTGAAAATTTAACTAAAATAGATCGTTGATAGCTGACTTGGTTGAGTGTCTTTTGTAGATGAGGCGTGCCCATGCGCTCTGCTATGTGTCGGTAGGCAGGGTGTGACAGAAAGAACTTCCTCTCTGCAGCCAGAGCAGCACGGATGTCCTTCTTCCCATCAATGTCTTTCTGACTCCGGTTCACCACACCAATGTAGCCTGCACAGAAGTGAGGCCTGTAAATGTACGGGGATTAAAGCAGACAGAACATTCTACTGACTGAAGGGGACGAAGGGTTGATTACATACAGTATACTCACTGTGCACTAGTCTCACATAAGTCATGAATGTTAACATGCATTAAATTACTTGGTTGGTTGTGACTGGCCCATGAGCCCAGTCCCAGTCACTCTCATGACCAATCCCGATTTACAAATATATAGAGACAGTCGGTAAAGACATTTTGGTTCACTGGAAATTGTCCCAATATGCCAAAAGCAAGTCCTGACCTTCCCCCCGCCCTGGGGAGCTTGTACCTGACCCCTGAGCCATGTAAACCATCTGCCACAACGGACAACCCCAGTGCTCCCACTATACTCACTCCTTTAAAACATTTTGCTCCATCTGTTGGTCTAAGAATAAGTAGAACTAGACAAAACAGAAAGTATAAACAAAATAAATATTGAATAGAACATTATCTATACAATCTGAAGATAAGTCCAAACCTCGACTGAGAGACTAGACGACCATTGTCTTGTTTTTTTAAATTATGTGCATCTGAAGAGTGTCATCATGCCCATATATAGTCTGGATTGGTCCCTTCAGGTTGCTGCTGGAAAGCACAAGTTTCACTTTATGAACGCACATATGAATGCATGTTCACAAGCAACATCTTTTTTTTCCAGGCTGCAGTTTTCAAACACAGTTGCCTGTTTGCAAATTATAAATAGTTGTATTTCACTCACACTTCTGTCAAAACGCAAAGTCACAGAACAGCCTCAAAGTGGCAGGCACACAAACAAAACAAAGCCAAAGGCAACTGAGAAAAAAAGCATGTATGTACAAGCCTCTGGACAACACAATTATTTGTGTTTGGGTCATTAATGTTCTATTTACCTTTCAAATAGCCTACGTTCAAGATCGCACAGTTTCATGCAGCTGTCGGGCTCAGAGTGTCACCCCCCCCCCCCCCCCCCTTCTCTTCTTTTGATCCTTGAGTGTGTGGGTGTGTGCAAAATCTTCACCTCTACGCAGGGGCAGCAGTTTATTTTCGAGGATGTCCTTTGCATCTGTCCCTTCATCCATCAGGTCCAGTTTTGTTATAACACCAATAGTGCGTAGACCTGAACAAAATAAATAAATACTTAACTGTCACGTCACGACTTCAAAAACCTTTTACCATTTCTTGTTTCCTAATACTGCTCTTATTACAGAATAATATAGATGGAAAAGACAGCTAGAAAGACAAAAAAACAGACCAAATTGCATTAGCAGAATAATTTTTCAGTAGCATAGGCCTGCTTGAATAAAAAGAGTGTTACGTTGTGTGATTGGGACTAGAGCGCTATACCCTTACCCTGTGGGTCCACCTCCTTGGCGATCTTCAGAGCGTCTGAGTTGGCCAGGTCAGTGTTGGCAGGGGTGACGGCCAGGATCAAACAACTCTCCTTGGTGATGAACTGCATCAGCATTTCCCTGATCTGGTGCTCAATGTCATGGGGCTGGTCACCAACAGCCACCTTAGTCATTCCCGGAAGGTCGATCAGGGTCAGGTTGAGCACTAAGCCACAAAGAGAAAAGGTTATTAAAATTAGAGTTTTATCTCCATTTCCTAAACATATCTTGGCAATACAGTATTATCTTCAATCATTCATGTAATGTGTTCCCCTTATTTTTTAAATAAAGCTGTTAAGTTTCATATAGCCATTTCATTTTAATTTGACACATCATTAACTTGATACAGCATTTGAATTTAAACTCAGTTAATGGCGGATGCAAGGGAAATATATGTTTGATTAATCAAGAGTATTCTCAATGAAAGGGCAATCACTGTGCTGGGAAAACACAGCCTATTCACAGTGCTGTTGATATGTTCCTTTTACATGGCAGGCTTAAGTTAAATAGCGCCCTGTGTTTTTATTCATCTGTCACATTCATTCCCCTTCCTATTCATTGAAACATCAACACACATCTGCACTATCAGGCTCAATTTACCACATTAATAGGTGTCTGTGGGGGCAGGGGAAGCTTTCGTCTTGTGCACAAACAACTGAGCAGGCAGACCTCTGCTGCAGAAAAACAAAGTCTAATTTGTATTATACCTCAAATGATCGCCCTTCCTCTGAAAGGAATAAACATTAAAATGTCAAAATTTGACTTAGAATTTCCCTACAGCAGCTCCAACAAGGATATTAATAGATGTCTGTGACAGCCATTCAGTGAACACATTAGAACATCACAAAAGTGACTATTAGATTTTAAATGTTGTACCAAAACCTCATTGGTCCAAACCACGCTAATTATTTTTCCTGATATCTGATATCATATGATGATAACAATATATACAATAACATTTTCTTGAAATTCAATAGGTAAATTGTTTATGGATAGTATGAAAAACGTTGAAGTTAAAAGGTGAAATAAAACTCTGACAGATCAACAAAACTTCACCATTCTGATTTGACACATTCCTGTTATCATAACCTGACACTGTTGGAAAAATTTAAGGAATCATACACACAGTATAGACAGTATGCAAAAATGAATATAAGCCAAACATCATTGAGTGTGTATGTATGCATGTGTTTTACAATAAGACCTGTGCCCATTACCGTTTGGGGAGTAGACTCTGAGGTTAATTGGGATGGGAGAGATCCCTTTGTTGGAGCCTGTTATCCTGTCAGTCTCCGCCTCAATTTCCGCCCGCACCTCCTCGAAATCCACAAACTTCTTCCCTTTGCAGTGCAGGAATTCAGCATATTCTAGACAAACGAGGACAAGGAGACACACAGGAAGGGAGGGAAGAGGGGGAGTAAAAGGACAGCGAGAAAGAGAGAAAAAGAGAATATTAAATTAAAGAGATGAAGGCAGCAAAGAGCGGACAGGCTGCCTAGCTTGAGGCAATGTAACAGAGGGGGCATACACAGGTCAGTGATGAAAGGAGACAGGGATGTGGACAGGCACACTCACCTGCTTTATTGTTGACCAGCTGCAGAATGAGAGGTCTCCGGGTAACAATGCCTGATCCACGTGGAAGAAAGTCCCTGAGTGAGAGAGGCAGACAGAGGAAAAAAATTGAACACCACACTTCTCGGGAGTAAAATGGATGAAAAGAAGGGAAATCGAAACATGGTTAGGACATGTTGGGTTTTTAAGGGGCAGCTCAGAACCCACCCAAAAAAGGCGCAACAGACAGAGAGAGAGAAAAAAAAGAAGAAGCCAGAGAGAATACTCAATTATTCATTAAACTCGATGTCCATTTCCTCACAGCGTGCCCTCTGGTAAATTAATGGACAGGGGGGAATTTCACGCCTCCAACTTGTCGCACAACAAATCAAACATGACAAAGTCATTTTCTCTCATCATTCGAGCTTTAACCATCAATTCATACACATCCAGTCTTGCTGCAATGTGATGAATCCACCCTGAAATACATCCACAATATTTACCACTCTTAATTTATAAATTTGAACAAGTCTCTCCTTATGCTGAAACAGACTGTGTAAAGGTTGGGCCAATGGACGATGCAGTCATCACACTGTTTTGCCAAGCATTGTGATACCCAACCTTCCCTTTCAAAAACCTGACACCTGGGTCCAATCAGAGTCTTTTCAAATTGGGCATCTGTAGATACTGGGACCGATCCCATTCTTAATTTACATTAGTTAAATCTCGATTAAATTGTCTGTGTATCTGACACAGGCATAGACTAGATAATCACGCACACATACACCTTATTTTTGAAGAGGTCCTCGATCCACATACAAAAAGTCATAGTAAAAAAAATGATTTGAATGTAAGGTTAAGTTTGGAGAAAACTAAAGCAGTGCAGAGAGCCAGGTATGATTTACACCTGCGAGCACGTCAATTAAAGCTGCAATGTACCACCACCAACGACGTTTGTTATTTTACCGGTGACAGCAACCCACACTGCTAATGCTAATGATTTTTGCTGATCAATATTAGCGTCAGAGCCTAGAGAAAACAAGTGATTTTATTGGGACATGAAGACATTTCTTGATTCACAGCTGAACGGCCTACATTCAGATGACACTGTTATAGATATGATAATATATAGCACTACCGACTCAGTATCAGTAGAGCAAATCCAAAATGTCCGTTTGTGTTATCATCAGTCTTGATGAAAAGATGACAGAAAAGATCCCCAATTTGGGGAGCAAGTTATCAATGCTTGTAAAGCCCAATATACATTTTTTTAGGGTGGAATGTGTGTATGCAATGATTTTGTAGTGTGGTGTTTTTCATTGGATGAATTAGATTCATTGCTGAGCGATTAAGCTGCTGGATTTACTGCTTATTACAAGGATGGGAAAGGCTTGTGTTATAATAGGCTAGCGTTAGTCTACATCCAGTCCAGACTAGCATGGACAGCAGGCATAGATGTGGCAGCAGCGTTGCTGAGGCTACATCCACACCACTGCATTTTATTTTTAAAATGTAGTGGTGTGGATGTAGCCTCAGGCCTGAAACCGTTTTGCTCTGGGCATATTCTCTACTACAGAGTTGAGTCATGCTTCTGAACTGGATGATGCACCGGGATGACAGTAAACAATGGCACAAACGTTATTGGTGCGACAGAGCCCTATTGAAACTGTGGCCTCCAGAAAACAATGACAATTTTCACAACTGACTTGTTTGTTGCTCCTATGGTGACATGGTACCTGAGGAATTTTTCACCACATGCTCCAAGTTGCTTAGTCAGCCCTCAGACATGAGGGCTCTAAGGGGCCGACTCCTCCACCCAGTCTTCAGCACTCCCCTCCCATTTCAGAAGGCCCCTGCACTGCTCTGCAAACACACTACATCTGGTGGTAATCACAAGCCCCAGTCCTGAACCAAGCCTTAGCGTGTCACTAACCCACATTCTCCTTATCCTCCTTACTGCCAAACCTACAGGCCCGAGGAGACTATGGCGGTGCTCAGCCTGGCTGCTGACTTCAGACTGGAAGCAATATGTCGGCTATAGGCCACGAGAAAAGAGAGGAGCTGGCGTATACAATAAATACTGCCTGCTATTCCTAGGTTGGTTGTGGTCCTGTGGTGAAACAGTGGGGAACGTTCTGGATGTCCCTTGCATCAGCAAAAATCCACAGGTCTGTGGTTCAGTGCTGGTGCTGTGTCATGCACATAATGTGGAGCATGCAGGCATATGTCCACACGGGAAACAGTATAGAAATCCCTGGATAAGGATTGGGAGCGTGGGAGATTTAAAAAAACAAAAAACACTATAGGTTGAGGGAAAGGACAGACAGATTAGACTAGATGTGGAGAATAGTGGTATGGTGCTGCTCAAAGCAAGGGCGACCATGTCGAGGAACTTCTAATGTATTAATGTGTCTCTCCAGTTACAGGTGAATCCTACTGGATTTTTCATTAAACACCACTGGTCAAAGATTCACGCAACTAAATAAGGCACCTACGAAGGGTTTGTTAAAAAAATACTCTTCTGTAAAAACGTAACGCAAGAGAACTGAACCTGTTGATCTCCATAGACTGAATTGGATAAATAGCAGTGGCAGATTGAAAAGAAGCAAGGGGCCAGGATTCCATTATTGATGCGCTGTAAATGATAGACGAGGCCGAGCAGATTGTGTATCATTTCATGCATTATGGATGGCCAAGCAAAGAGCATCAGTGTGTGAGCCTCCCTCCATCTAACACAAGAGAAAGCAAGAGAGAGTGGAGCAGTGAGTGAACAAGAGAGCCAACACCCCTCCCCCTGCCTGCCCGCCTCAACACTCTCTGCTGCCTATTACAAACAGGCCGATCAACTCTGAGGAGCCTCAGCCCAGAGCAGATCCTCCTCTTCCTTGAGTCTACGGAGGCCTGACAGGGGTTTTCAAACGTAGAAACGGGCGTGTGAAACTCTGAGGTTATTGTGTGCTCTCAATGGAGGGTTTATATCCCAAAAATGTTTGTAGTTTGGTGGGACATATCCCATGGCTCTATGGTGTGGGCGACCAACATATATTTATGGTTACCCGCATGATTGCAGCACCTTAGTCTGTCACTGTGGGTACCAAGAGGCATCACTAAGCAGCAAAACCTCTGCAAGCATATCCAAAATCCAACTGCTAAATGGAAAATCCCTATGCTCTCTGCCACTCAGCTGTTCGTACACGGATGCCCATGGTGCTACACACACAAACCAAGATTTGTATACATGTAAGTTTCTCTATATAGTCATGCTGCCCTTACAGAGCAAGTCTGCTGTTACAAAAGTGGTAAGGCCGTCAAATTTAATTTTGTGTTAAGGACAAAGCATTTCAAATAATGATCTAGTGCTGCATTAAACTCAGGACAACTTTTCCAAAACTCAATAAAAGACTCCTGATGTAGCACTGTAGTGTGAGCGTGCTACAGATCTGATAAGAACCTCCACCCAGGCCAGCTTGCAGAGCTAGATATGACGCCTCCCCTCTGGGACAATGACGTTACAACACAGTACAGCTAACATGAATTGATTGTCCAAGTCAGACGTGTGTACAGCAACATACAGTCCCCTCTGTAAAATATAAGAACAACACGTACACACCCCATCAAAAGAAAGAAAACAGTCACAAATACATGAGGCTGCTGAGCCAGAGTGATATGATTTGTTTCTGTCAATCAAAGTATGCAGACCAGCCAGACAATGTGTAACAGTCTCTCCAGTAACAAACCTGGCCCAGATCACATCAACGAGATAGGTCGCACAGAACAGCAAGTAATCTCATTGCCACCTGACGTGCCTGCAGTGAAAGTCCGGACTGTGACACAACTGAGAGACAGTAACTACACAGCAAGTATGATCTTCCCCCTACTTTCCCCTTTCACTTCACAGCTGCCAGGAAATTAAAGCAGAAACTGAATGAGTTGCGTGGTGAGCAATGGCAGACATGCAAATTATAAAAAGGCATACAATTTGCCAGTGAAGCAGTAAGTTAAGTCACTCGGCAGCACCCATCAGATCAGATGTGGAGTTCAGATTTTACCATTTAACCATTAACGCTCGGTGGATCATACAGTCTATGGTCTGAAACGTGTCTCTTCCCAGAACTAAGTGAGTCCGTTTCTTTTGTCGTCAGTGCTGCAGAAACGAGGAGAGAGATTATTTTCATGCCTGGTGAGACAGATGAAGCCATCCTCTTACACAAAAACACTAATCAGGAAGGAGAAACCCTCAGTCACTGAGGAAACCATAGAGCAACAGTAGCTCAGTGCTCATGGTTGAAGTCTGTTGTCACCACAAATCAATTATCCTAAAGCACTGAACACCCACAGTTTTGTGTAACATGGAAAGGCTTTGGGTATAGGCCGCTACTGAGCTCAAACAAACCCTTAGACCAACAATGAGTCACCTCGACAACAACGCCCCTGTTGCTATAGCAAATTGCAGCGGCTCCCAAGCCCTTCCAGGTCGAAGTAAGACTCGACCTTGAAGACATGTGACTTCTACTGTTCCACCTCAAGTTCACCTGTACAGCAGGAACAGGCTGTTGGGGGTGGGGGGGGATATGGTAAAGCCTTTAAGTGTGCCACTCACATACTTTATAAAAGGAACATGAACATGTACATGTGTTGTCATGTTAAAACATGACCGTTAAGTGCTTGTGTAACTACTCAGCAAAGACATGTATGTCAGTCCTGTCAACAGGCAGAAAGTGGAAGGAAAACACAGGCAGTGAAACTGCGGTCACCATGAAATGTTCCGTGTTAATTACAGCTGATATGTGTCAAGTGTTCTCACAGTGCAAAGTCCCACTCATCTGAATTAATGTGCATCAAGTGGCAGTCTAATCTTTCTGTGTGCGCGCGTGCGTGTTCATGCCTGAGAGCAGTTACGACATGCTCTCGCCTGTGTGTTTATAACCAAAGGCCTGTCTGCATGCCATATTCATAACCAATGTACTTCCTATTCTCTCTTCCTCTTCCCTGTCGGCTGCCCTGTACGTGATAGTTTGACCCAGTGTGGGTTGTGTTACGCACACACAAACAGGGTGTCTCTCAATGTGGTGGAAACCTGCTTGACAGGCTCCTTTTAGAGCAAGTTTTTTTTGTTTCTTTATCTGCGGGATGATCTCATTCACTGCTGATGTGGGAGAAGGCAACAGGACCTGCCTGTAGCTTATATTCACAACACAGACAATGGAGAAACACGTTTCACTAATTTCTTGAAAAAGAACAGGGTAACAAAGGGGAAGATAGTAAAGGGAGGAAGTTGCTGCGTCTGCTTAATATGTGAACTTGTGCTGATTGATGATTTTTGGCCAAGAGATCAGAGGTGATGCATTACATAAAATGCTCTGGCGATAAATCCAGCAGCAAAACTCTACCCAAAGGAGAGGTGACTTGCTCTACGTCCACCACTTCAGTCTATTAGCCCTTCCCAATAACATTTGTGCTCCCACATCTGAAATAATACACATGCTGCTCAAACAAAAAAATCTCATGTGATCCGCTAAAACTCCAATCAACAGCTGCCGGCTGAAGACCAAATAACAATTACTAGTAAATAGAAATCCTGTAGGACTTTCTGGGTGTGGCCTGGATTTATAAATAGACCAATAGGAAAGAGTTTCCATTCAGAACTAAGGCCAAAATAATCGTATGTTCCACAACATGCACTGAAAGAAACCTTCATTGGCATCATTCTTACATAGGTCCATCAGTGATGATGGACCAGTGACAACAGATAGTTTCCCAAAGCAATATTGGAATATTTATAAGTTACTGACAGTGATGAAAGAAACAACCTGGAGGAAAAAACGTATTCTATTTCTACTCTTATTTACTAACATTTAACTTTTGTACCCATCATAGTTAAATCATTGCATTGTTTAAACTTAGACGGCCAATACAAGGCTTCATACAGCGTCTTTATCCTTGTATATTAAGCTGTGGTCCGCTCGTCTGTCACGTAAAGGACTACGTCAATTTTTTTAACAACAGCAGCCACTCTTCACTATCGAGGCAACTTTACGACAAGAACGTAAATTGATATTGCCGGCATATGCCATTTACACACCTATCGAGCCTGCCAGACAATTTTTAAAACAACACAGTTCGCGAAGGGTACACCACAGTACCCGGATACACTTTGAGATAAACACACAGCTACACTTCCTTAGCGTTTACCGTAGTCACTCACCTGCCGACGAAATTTTCCAAGACCGAGCTCTTGCCAGCGCTCTGTCCACCGACCACAGCGATCTGAGGAAGGTCCAAATTGCAACTCTGGCCAATGGAGCTGAACGCGTCTTGGAGCTTGTTGATCAGGGGAATCAGGTCTTCCATGCCCCGGTTCCCCATGGCTTCGTTAGCTCAGAGAGCCCTCCCGCGAACACAACGCAGACCAGAGGCTAACGCTAGCCGCGCTAACTAGCAAGGTAACGTTAGCTTAGCAACAAGGTGCTCTCGGGTTACTCTGTTGGGTTCCGCCGCTTCCACCGGCTCGGGCTTTTTACTCCCTCTTGAACACTTTGGTTGGCGGTAATGCGACTCACACTGATATCATTTCGTGCTATTTTAAGCGCATTCACCCAAACACCCAGCCAGCCGAAACGGACGGAAAAACTCGCAAAACAAAACTTCCTCTACACACACAGCATCCGGTCAAGGGAGACGACATCCGATCGAAACCGGTGTACTATAGACCCGCCTCTTGTCTGAGATAACCTCAAGCCTATTTGCTAGTTGATTTGCCTCTCTGCTCAGACCGGCTCCTGATTGGATAACTAAAAGGGCGTGCTCTTTGCGCTGATCAAATTGCTGTTTTCAGATTGGTCAGCGCGACTGTCATCCGCAGCAGCTCCCTGTCACGTGTTCGCTGCAACATGGCCGCTGCTGTTGTGGCGTGCGGAGCTGGCACACACCACACTTCAGAAAGCCAAATGCCGCTAAAGAAAGCTCTCTCTGCGGCGTCCCCGCTCACCCTGCGGATCGTCGCGGAGTGCTCAGTGACAAAAGCCCGGGCCTGTGATCTAATTCTGCCGCACAGCGCCGTCAGCACACCGGTGTTCATGCCCGTCGGTACTCAGGGGACTCTGAAGGGGATCACCGTGGATCAGCTGGAGGGTCTTGGCTGTCAGATTTGTCTTGGGAACACGTACCACCTGGGCATGAGACCGGTAAGCCGCAACACTATAATAACGGTCCACCACTTTTCTCCCTCAGTGTTTATCGGGCTTTCAGAGTGGCTACACGAGCTCATGCAACCTTTTCTTTAGTAAATGTGTTCTTCCATTTCATCTCCTCTACACACAGGGACCCGACTTGATCACGAAAGCCAATGGTTTACATGGATTCATGAACTGGGGTAGAAATCTTTTAACTGTGAGTGTGACTTTCTTAAATAAACCTTCTATTAGCTGACGAGAGATTTGAATAGAGTAGGAGATTTTGTTTGTATTCTCCAAAGCAGCTTTTGTTGCTGTGCTGAAATCTGCCCTCTCCTCTTGCAGGACAGCGGAGGCTTTCAGATGGTGTCTCTCGTTGAACTCTCAGAGGTCACCGAGGAAGGGGTCAAGTTCAAGTCGCCCTACGACGACAAAGAGATCCTCCTAAGTCCTGAGAAATCCATCAGCATACAGAACAGTCTGGGTCCGCACAGAGTAAAATAAATGGAACCACTGTTAAGTCACGAAAACTTGGACCTCCCCCTCAGTTTCCCAGCGGCTAACTCTGCGTGTGACCCTGTGTGTTTCCAGGGTCAGACATCATGATGCAGCTGGATGACGTGGTCAGCAGCACTGTGACAGGCCCGCGGGTGGAGGAGGCCATGCACAGATCCATTCGCTGGCTGGACCGCTGCATAGCAGCTAATAAAAATCCAAACAAACAAAACCTTTTTGCCATCATACAAGGAGGGCTGAACGCAGACTTGCGCAAAGCTTGTCTAGACGGTAAAACATCCTGCTCGGAACAAGTGATCCTTTCCCCACTTCTGATCACCCATCTCTGTGTCCGTATACTGGTATTGACAAGCATGAAAACCCAGTTGTTTAGAATAATTTATAACATAGCCATATTAACTAGAATGTTCACATCACACGTTTCTCCTCTCCGTGTGTCCAATGATGTATATAAGCTTTTACATCCTGACCCAACAAGGAATGATGTGTGAATCACACAGGTGGGAGGTAGCTTGGATAGTAACAAATCTTGTTCAACGTGCCAGGATATGAGGACGAATCAAGCAATACAAAAATATTTACGATCAAATCAAATTCAAATGTCATGAACATTGATCATTGGCAGCAAACAACCAGTTTGACTGTGAGACACTGATGATGAGGGCTCAGACTTGCACTTAACAAATCTTTTCCCCTTCCTGTAGAAATGACCAGGCGCGATGTTCCCGGTTTTGCCATCGGAGGCCTGAGTGGAGGGGAGGAGAAGGATGACTTCTGGCGGATGGTCACGCTGAGCACTGACCACCTGCCACGAGAAAAGCCTCGATACCTCATGGGTGTGGGGTACGTTTGCCCGTAATGCAGTAAGATTCCTAATGATAACTGTTGTTTGTAGGTTATGATGTTGTCAATTGACATGGGAAATGATGTGATCCACACACGCTGCAGGTACGCCGTGGATTTGGTGGTGTGTGTCGCTCTGGGATGTGACATGTTTGACTGCGTGTTCCCCACACGCACTGCAGTAAGCTGATTTTACCTCACACTTCACTTTTAGATCTTCATTAAACAGCTATAATGCCACGTCAAGCAACTGATTTCACCTGTGTTTCTTCTTCCCTCAGAGGTTTGGCTCAGCCTTGGTGCCTTGGGGATCTCTCCAAGTAAAACATAAGCAGTATGCCAAGGACTTCCAACCCATTGACCCAGACTGCCAGTGTCCCACGTGCAAGAGGTACGTTGAGAAACAAGCAGCTGATCATTGTGTCCGTTTGGAGGTTTGGCTCACATGTTATCTCTTAAAGGTTCATCCTCTTTGGTTTGTCAAAACATTTTCTTTTCAGGATAGAAACAGAAGTTTATGAAGCTCAAGACAACCTCATTAAGATTTTTCTCACCATTTGTTTTTTTTATTTGTGGTTTATTTGTACAACTTACAAAGTGTGTGTTGTGGGAGAATGAGGATCTAAATATGTGGATAAACAGATTTGGTCTTTCCTGCAGTTTGTTGGTGGTGAATGATGTTTAGACATTTTGCCCTGTGGGAAATGTTGTAAAACTTTTTTTGCTTGAACAAAGGTGTAAATTATGTGCCTGTTTTTTCGTTTCAGACACACTCGAGCTTACCTTCATGCCCTTTTTAAGAGCGACACTGCAGCCATGCATCACATCACCATCCATAACATCGCCTATCAGGTGAGTGCTGTGTGTTCTTCACTTTAACCTCACTGATCATTCTCCGTCGTGCTTTTGGACTCAACACAGGTGGACGCCCACTTCTAGGGAGAGTAGCCACAGTAGTGAATATTTTCTCCATTTATAGAGAGATTATTGCACTTTGAACTGGTTTCATATTTAAAAAAAACATGTAACCTTTTCCAGCTTCATGCAAATCGACGATTCTTGGTCGAGAGTCTTTTGAGGCCTCTCAGGCGTGTTTGACATCAGCAGATGCTTCTTGTGAAGAGCAAACTGTTTGTTTTGTTAGTTTAGTCAAACTAGCTCTAAGCAACCCACACCTTTGAATCCTGTTTCATTGATGTGCTCCAGGTTCACTAACTTTTCATCAAATGTCATCATCCTCACAGTTCACATACTTTTTTCCAACCTACACAGCAGATGTTAGAATGATGTGTTCAGTATGAACAAGAACAATGCAATCATTAATGTTTTATTAGTTAAAATATATTTATTTGAACACATTAATACTTTATTCCAAATGGTTCTTTTACTTTTTCTTGCCACTATGCGTTCAGTTTTAAGCACACCATCAATCCATTTGACCACTAAAAAAACTGAAACAAAAAAGTGAATAAAAACATCAAACAATTAAATATTGTACATTGACATTTTCAATTCATTCACACCAAATTAGCATAATATTTGATTTGACTAATTTCCTATAAATTAGCTGATATGTCTGTGGGGGGGGACACTGCACACACTGTATCAAGTCTATTTCATCTCTTCTTAAGGTTTCTATTTGTGCCACATAGCAACACAGTGTGTTTTATACTCTAATCTCTCTAACAGAAAATATGACGGCAAATGTTGAACTTTAAAAATGTGACGTGATTTTTGTCACAGCAATTAGGTCTCTCAGTACTCTCTGAGCTCCAAAACGACACAGACGTGCTTCGCTGCTCTGGCATTATCAAAACAACTAGAGTCTCCTCTTGTGACAGATCAGGCCCAAAGTACAATGTTCTTGTTAAGAGGGAGTAAAAGATACTGTCCATCCATTTTCCCATTGAAGCTCCTCCAGCAGAAAACATGATGGGCTCTGACTTTTCTATTATCCAGAGAGATGTGTTGCCATACATTTTTCCTGTATGCTCTGAGGATGTTGACCTGGCCTGTAGCTGACCCATACCTGCAGAAGAGAAGCTACACAGCGCAATAATGACTATTATTTTTTCCTAAAGTCACCAAACATTTTTCTTTGCAGCTCACCCTGATGCGCTCTGTGCGGCAGAGCATCGTGGAGGACCGCTTCCCCGAATTTATACGGACGTTCATGAAGCGAATGTTTCCGTCTCGTGACCAGTACCCCGGCTGGGCTGTGGACGCTCTGGCCTCCGTCAATGTTACAGTGGAATAGAACTCGGAAGGAAAGATTTTATATATTTTGAATTACCTTTTTAAATTGATGATTGTTTTTCTACTCTTTGTTTATGTTTGTATCAGCTGCTTTGTTGGCAGGTAAGCAAATGGCTTTTGAACTGAGAGAATAAAGCCTGATTGTCATTTTTTACGACAAACTTCTTTACTCAGCCTTGCAAATTGCTCTCCGAGTACACATTATGATAATGTGAGACAGTATGGGGTCTAAATGAGATTTGAAACACATGAACTATCTCCTCGGATATTCTCAGACAGTTTTTGTTGTTACCATGGCTACACAGCAAGGCCCGCCCACTTGAAATGAAATGTTTTGCCTGCCTGTCAAGCTCTTTGTATTTTTATTTATGCCCGAGCGCATTTAAGGGGTATTTCATTATCCCTAAATGCACAATATTAATAAATGTACATGTATGTTTTACAAACTAACTCACCGGCAGCAGTCCCCCAACTGGTTTGATCATATAAATGAACCTCAAGGCTCAGTAGTGTCTGCGCCATGATGACCACCAGAGGGCAAAATACACAAAACCGGTGACAGTAATGACAAGTTTTTTTTCAATAGAGTAAATAGCAGTTCAGCTGTCTCAGAGAAAAGATAACATGTGATAACAGTTAGATTAGGAGCATGTCGGAGGACACATCAAAAACACACAAAAATCATTAACAATCCACATTCTGCATTTTTCTAAATGGTTTCAATTCATGATCCATTGTTGTTTTTCCTCCTCGGTTCAAAAGGCAATAATCCTATTCGATGCTCTGAGTGGAGGTTTTGTTCGGGACTTATAGAGACGCCGCTCGCCTGTGCGATTAATATTAATTATTGGAAGTTGATTTGAATAACACCTGTTGTCTGTGGCTCCGAGTCAACAGTCCCATTAAGCACCACATTTGAATTTCATTATTGCCTCTGTTATGACCACAGGCTCCACCAGATTAAACCATGTGACATGTGATTGAGTGGCAGGCAAACTAACATCTAGCAACAGTTTGCTGGGGGGGGTCAAAAAAATAGGAAATGATTGGTTTGGTGCATAATTAGAGTCGTTTCAAGTGGCTACACCCTTAATTACAAGTTTATGTTGTTCAGTGACAATATGAGCCGACTAGAATATTCATGAGGAGAATAATGCCGTGGCAATAGTGAGTTTTAATATTAAACGTCCACTGGAACTTCTGGTTGTGAATGTGATGGTGGTTTTTCTTGTTTCTTCTTTGTGGGAAAGAACACAAGTGTGTTTTGATTATATTTAGCACATGCATGCATGCATGCTAAGTGAGAGAAGAAGAACAGCCCCTCGGAGCTCAGCCGTGCACAATCCTGTTAAGTGTTTGACAACGAATGAGCACGAGCGAAGCTCTTTGCACTAAATTAATTGGATGTGTTCTCTCCTCACAACCTGAGCAATTACCAGCACGCCACGTGTGCGCCCTGAAACCGAATCCGACAAAGAACGCAATATTTGAAAGAAGCCCGGTGATAATGAGGACAAACCTCCATCAGTATTAATAAATAAAGACGGAGGTGCGCTCAGTTATGATGTGACGTGAGTTTTATTGTCATTCAGGAGAACAGTGTTTGCAATGCAGCGCAGATGATGATGGAGAGCGCGTATTGGGGTTTCTTGTTATTGTCAACCCCCCCCCCCCCCCCCCCATTTTTTATCTTTTTTCCCCCTTTTTTCCTCTTCTTTGTTTTGTTGTTATCCCTGAGATGAAGAGTGGTCGCAACAGTGCGCCGTTCCCCAACGCTTGGTCACACATTCGCAGTGAGTGCGCCCATGCGGAGCTCGGCCGGGGAGGATGCTGCTGAGGAGAGAGGCAACCAGTTGCTCTCCAGCTGCCACAGCAAAAGTGGAGCCTCCGCCTGCACACCGACGGACGGACATCCTCGACCTGTTGCCTCGGCTGGAAGAAAAGTAGAGCTGCACGCTGCCGGAGAGGAGACGAGTGGAATGTTTCTGACGGGGAGGGCGGTCGAAGACGATGCCATGAGATGGATCAATGTGTTCTTCACTAATCGACGCTTCGATTGGTGAAAGGGAGAAGGAGCACGGAGTTGGATTTTGTGGTGTCCACCTTCCCAGTTTGGAGGTGCTGTACGCGTTGATATCTGTCTCCGGGCTCTGAGGAGGAAGACCATGGTCGAACTGGAGAAGGAGGTGCTCCCGCTACCCCCCCGGTACCGGTTCCGAGACCTGTTGCTCGGGGACTGGCAGGCCGACGACAGGTAAGGATGCCGCTACTTGCAGCGTTTACGCACGGCGCGCCGAATCTGCTGCGCATCTGTGCGCCATGAGAGGGTCGTATCACCTTAGACGTAGGCTACTCTTTTTTTTTTTTCTTCTTCTTCTTTTTTTTTTTTACGTTTGCATTTTCTCTCTGGCATGTCATGGATTCAGGTGTGATACTGTACTGGGGTGTTTGACTGTCAGCTCTGCACATATGTTATGGATGCTGCAGCAGCTTTACTCGCCCTCCTGTGTGCGCAGAAGCGACTGATCATGCAATACTATCACACCAGAAGCATTTATCCTAATTTATATGAAGAGAAAAAACACTCCAAAGAGATGGAGATACTAAATATGAATTTTATTTATTTATTTTCAATTTATTTTCCATGCATTTGCAACATCAATCAATCATCTGGTGGAAATTCACCATGGAAAATGAAGCAGACAAGTAGACCTGGAATATGTGTCACCATATTTTATGTTGGATTTACTGAATGAGATTTACAGTGAACCATCTGCCACTTGCATATATGCAATTTCAACTGGGTGCTCTCAGTAACTGGCAATTGACCTTTGCTTACACTCCATTTAGCGGGCTGTGACGTGCTATATGAGATGCATTTCTTAATTTGGCCATTTCACCAGTTGAAAGGCTTAACATTCATTTCACGCGTGGTGTCCCCTGTTGCTATAGGTTGAGATGACGACCAAAGTGCTTCTGGACTTGAGCAGGAGGTTCGAATTCAGATAATTGGGGAAAACATGATGCTGAATGCATGGAAGAGGTGACCAATGCAAGGCCAGCCATTGGCCAGGGGTTATAACAGACACGGCTGCTGCTATGTTGTACATGAAATAGTGGCCTAGTGTCTCAGTACTTCTACTATTGACGAAACTACGTTCTCTGTTGTCCTTTTATGTGGTGAGCCATATTTACCTCTCAACGGGTCTTGTTTCGCACGGCTGAAGCCTAAAAAAGACCTGCTCACTCTGGTCTTGCTCTCTGGCCTTCTGTAATTTGTCGGCCATTGCCTGAGGACTAATGTTTCCAAACCGGTGGGCAAGGGTGATCTCAGTCACCTGATGACAGAGCCGCAGTAATGGGGGCGGGAGGGGGCCTTCTGCTTTTTTTCTTGGAAGTCCATCAATAAAGGGACTTTTTATAGTCCTCTTCCTCTGGAAAAAAAAAAGGTGATCGGATACAGCTGACAACACAGCGGATGACCTCACCAGCTGAACGCCGCAGGGATGAAATATGTGTGTGGTGGCAGCGTGGCTGTGCTTCCTTTGGTTGGTTTGGCGCATAGACTGTATATAAAGAGATTTGGAGGCTGCAGCCGGAGACATTTGCGAAAGTCTGTGTGTTTGCGACAAGAACAAAGGTGCCGAACGAGTAGCAACTGCACTCGGTTGCGATTTCACGTTTCAAACCTCTCGTGCAACAGGCTTCTTCAGTTCTGAAGAACTGGCTTCTTCAGTTCTGCGGATATAACTACGACCTGGACGAATGAAAATGCAGCGTGTCACAGTGCCACACGTGCTGTCATACCCTATAAAGCACATGGTGTGGATGGAGGAGTGATACCCCGGTGTTGTTCATTTAAAAAGCTCAAGAAGGCCCAGATGGTTGGAGTAAGCTGTCAATAATGATAACAACAATCACTGATAATGTCATGCCTGTTTCATATTGCATTGTGTCTGTCTGTGTGCAAATGTATAGAAAACTTGTGTGTGAAAGAGAGAGAGAGATGGGGAGAGATTGTCAGAGGGTCAAGATGTTGATCTCAGTGCCCGGGTTATTAGTTGCAATAAAATGGACTGATTATAACAAAAGCGAGGGCTGTGATTGATTCGTGACAGAAGGCTTAATTATGACTGAAACACAAACACCTTCCCCTCCCCAGAACCAGACGCTCCCAGTGGGTCACAAATAGCTGACCACATCTCAGAACAATATGCTCCCACACATTAGAATGTCAACATGTGTGGGCATAACTTATGTCCCTGACGCATATGATTGCACTCTGGAAAACACACATTACTGGGTCCTTTATGTGGGCGTTTTCCCTCTCCATCTGGTGGGGCAAGTGTGTCAATTAATCTTTTCTCTTTCTTTCTTTCTTTTTTCCTTTTTTTTTTTACCTCTGGCAGTGTTTGTATTTTTGTTACTCTCTTGGGGCGCTGTGGTTTGTGTGGGCAGAGGGTGCCCTGGCCCTCGTGTGTGTATCCGTGACCGCCCTTATCTTGGAACGAGATTAGACTAAAACATACAAAAGATCTTGCTTGCTTTTCTCCGTACATACCGAAACAAGCCCCTCTCGCTCTCAGACAGAATTTCCACGGCCTGCTGCTCAAATTGGCCACAGCAGCCAATTATGGCTGTCTGCGCGGTCCAAGGTTGTGTGTTGTAATTGATCAATAAGTGTTCTGTAGTTACAGAAATGTGTCAAGGACAGAGAATTAGATGGAACATTTAAACGCCACTGTTCTGATTACACCGACATCAGGTATAATTTCTGGCAGTGAGTCAGAGGCGTCTGTTTTCAGTAAAATGCCAGATGATTAATCCATTAAATAAACATCTCTTTTTTGCAGGCTGACAATAAGGATTTAGCCAGGCAAAGGGAGCCATCTGTTTTTTCCACTAAAATGAACCTGATATCAAACTCTTTTTTGGCTGATTGTTGATATTAGCATTAGTCTTTGCCTTTCTGTGAATGTTATCAAAGCCAAGTTAAATCTGTTTAGTATACGCTTTTCTCAGTCTTTCACCCAAATGCTCCTGTTACAATATCCTGAGCATTTGTTTTAGAATAATCTAAATAGTTAATTTGGTAGCTTAATGCATAGAGGTTACCATGTTTTAAAATCCCAGGGCATTATAACATTGATCTCAGAGTAGATAGCATGCAGATGACAGCCTGTAAACACACGCACGGTTCCTATCACATCTCTGCCAGTCTGTCTAATGTGTGAAATGTGAAATTAAATATAAGTCTCCGTTGCTCCACGATAGACAGACTCAGTGGGGGTTTCCCTGAGAGTCCAGGATTACCATAGAAATGACAGTCCCTAAATCAATCTCTGTCTCCGCTGATCTCTGCCATTCTTCCTCCTCATGCTCCTGCTCCCTTCGCCTCCGTCCTGGAGCATGATCCATCAATACTGTTAATTATTGTGCCAGTCTTGTGCTTTGACTTCACTAAAAGCTGGATGGCAGAGTCGTTTAGGGAGACTATGAATTTCAGTCATACGATTTATAGCAGCAGCTCAGAGAGCCGATGGCACTCACTGTCGAGAATCCTAGGACTGTGGATCTGTTATGCGTCATCATCTGCAGAGCCAGGCCTGGCATCAATGGAGGTTATTCGCGATACAGATGTCTTGTATGATGAGAAGAGTCACTGTGAAAAGGTGATTTTATCAGATTTGAAGCTGGGTGAGATAGATGGGGGGGATGAGGGCGCAGGCAGACCTCATAACTTCTCTTCTCTGTCCTCGCAGCAGTGCACGTAATTCGTCCGGTAAACAGAGTTAGGTTAAACTTTTAAAAAACAGTTTTAGTGTGGTAGGCAAACAAAACCAACAACGTGGATAACATGCTAATTAATATCGACAAAGCGGAAAGGTGGCCAGTAAAGGTTGGACACTAACGAAAGGGCTGTTTGAGAAAAAAATGACACGGCATGGTGAGAGTGTGAAGGGCTCACATTAAGTCTGAGCATGATCCTGTTGCAAGGAATATTGAGCGCATGTTGCTCTTCGTGAGGAGGCTGTGTACTGTACAGAGGAGAAATTACCCAAAGGCAGAGTGAGAGACTCACCGCACAGTCAGAGTTTATTAAATTTTACTCTTTGTCCCTTGTACTCGAGTGACCTCTGCATCCTGCAAGGTGTGGATAACGTCAGATATACATGTATGCATTAAAAGATACAGGAACACATTGGACACATATTAGCTGATTCCCTTTATCATTGTGTATCGTTTATAATGGTAGCAATAGCCCGAAGCTGAGGAGAGAACAGAGGCAGTGCAGGGTGTGTCTCCAGAGGCCATCCAGACCCGCGGCCCCCTCATTTTTTACTACCAGATTTTTTTTTTTTGCTGCCACTGGGCTTTAATAAATCAGATATTGAATTCCCCAACCAGCTTTTCTCTTAGAGGAGCCCTGTCATCACCTTAACTGCTGTGGATACTATCACAGCCATCGGGCTGACTCGCATGCGCCTGAGCACATCTGAGCTCTCGCGGAGCTCGATGCTGCGGCATCATAGAGTAGGGGGCAGGGAGCTGCTGTGCCACGCTGCTGTGGGGGATCCCAATCACAGTTGTCCACTTATTGTAGCTCCCCTATTCCCAAACTGAGTTATAGCTCAATACAACATGGGAGTTGCCTTTCAAATCCATGCAGCCCCGGTGACACCGGGGACGGGCAATAGAGACGACTCCTCTCATGTTTCACTCCTTTAGTGCATGTCATGTCTCGAAGCAGTGATTTGAAATACGACGGCTTTGGAAACGGACTGATATCTCATATTGGTTTGATCAAATCTTAACTGTCCGCATCTGAGGCTAATGTAATCTGAAGGGACGGGCAGATGGAGTGTCATTGGATGGCTTATAATAGAGTTGAGTCGCCAAGTCAACCCGTATTATGTTTCATGCTAGGTGGGATGAAGTGGGTGTTTTTTGTTTTTTTAGTGCTTTAAATCAACGTGGCGTTTTGAAAAGCGTCCCGAGAGGTGGTGAAGCAACCAGTGTTCCTCCGTCACGTGAACAAAGGGGACGACGTGAACGTGTCAACGCATCCTCTTATTAAGAGGGGATTGATGATTTCAGGAAAGGATGAGGCAAGGCTGGTTACGTCGGGGGGGGGGGGGGGGGGGGGGGGGGGGTGGCTGGAGCACTTCCACTGATGATGTATGGAACGTTTTTAACCGTGGGAACCCAGAGGTCGTCCAGGGAATGCCTGTAAATAAAAGCCGCAGTGCACGTCTTAGTGTCATTACACTGTGGGATGCTTGACGTGTTGCCTCGTGCGTTATTACCGTCTTACCCCCGCTGCGCTTAGAGATGGAGTGATTGTTGGAGGCAACAGACATACGTAGAATGCGTGAATGCAATTATGTATACACACAAGATGAAATTGTAGATGAATCGGTCTCGATACAGGCTGGTTGGTTTTCTCCTTCGGTGACACACGGGTGAAGACAGAAGCAGAGAAAGAGAATCTTTAACAGTCTCAGTCATCATAAAGTTATTATGAACAGAAATGTACGTTCAAGTCTCACTGGATGGGATGATGAGTGCTGTTTCATCTGACTGTGACTCAGTCAAAAAGAAAAATGTTGTCCGGAAGAAAATGAATCTCCCCACAGCGGGGATTTGTACACATATTCTCCTTTTTCATTTCACTTTCTTTTTTCATACTTTACCATCTGCCGCCGTCGCTTTCTGATGGGTGTGATTGGTGTCTTTTTGGGTCGGGGACAAGTTGTCCTGTTCGACTGTTGCTTGAATGAAGCAGAGCACACCTTGGCTGTTACAGCGGCCCCATGGTGGTGTGCAATTTACTTGACTCTCTTCATCCCATTGAATTTCCCCTGCCATAATTTCTACCGTTTGTGTATAATTACGGTTTTGCCTTTTGTCTGCGTTTTCCCTTTTTCTTCCCCCCCCCCCCCCCCCGTTATTTGTGCCCTATTTTCACAGTGCATCCCGATTGAAATCTATATATTTCTTTCAATCGATGAGAGCAGCTTCTTTAAAAAAATAACATCTTTACTGTTCTGCTGATGTCAGTTTTACTTTTACTGGCTAAAAATATTTGTATTCATCTTGACCCTTACTTTTTCTAATCTGTACTTCTTGTGAACTATTTATTGTTTCATATCCATCATGGCTGTTGTTGTTTTTAACTCATTAACATATTTGCTTGCTTTCTGAACAAGAGTGTTACCAGGTAGACTTTTTTTCTCCTGTTACCTTATTTACCCTGGTTCCTTTATGTTATTTTTTTTTCTGCTTCACTTTCATGAATACTATTTCTGAGTTGTGTATGGAGGTCTGTGATGAGCCCGTGCTGTGCTGCTGTGCACACGGAGATTTGGGTACCGTCCTCTCTTCCACTGTGTCATTAGACGGCCAGTGCTGCGTCATTATGGAGCACAGGCGGGTGGAAGCAGCGGGAGAACAAGGTTCATCCCCCCCCCCGTCTGTCTGTCCATCTTGTCTGTGTCTATTACGTTGTCTGTTTTTTTTTTGGTTTTTGTCTGCTCTATTTCTCTCTCAGACTCCAGCGCTGAGTGTACATGCAAATACACGAATGCAAATTCTCTCCACGGGCTCAGGTTTCAAATGTTATGCAATTCGCCCAGCCGTTAAAACCTGCTCGTCTTGCTTTATCAAAGCCCATGAGATTCTCTGAGTTGTGTGGCTCAAAACAATTTCTCTGATAAACCTATATGTTGAATTAGGAGCTGAGAAGAGAACGAGACAGACCTCTATGTTTTTTTTATTCATGGCCATGTTTTTTTCCCCTGCGCCCCTACACTTTCCCCAGTGTCCCAGAGCAGTTTTTCCTCGACGATTACTTAATCATTTATTTTCCTTTTGCATTTGGAGGACCTCAAGGCGCACTGATACGCCCAGAGGTGCCACCGTCATGTGCTTGTGTTTTGTTTTGAAATAAGGCTCTTTATGAGTTTTTAATGTGTTTTTTCTCCCCCATCCTCCCTTTAGATTAAAGATCCCAGCTCTCAATCTATCCCACAGCTCAACTCTTTATTGGGCTATATATTTCCACTTTACTTTTTCATCCTCCGTCGTACTCTCGAGTGGAAAAGCTCTCGCTCAGAGAAAGATATCAAGGGGCACAATGGCCTCTGAAACGATCGTCCTCTCCTGGGAAGTCCTCACGGAGCTTGAAGAGCCCTGATGAACTAAGAAATGCATGGATTTACAAATGTATGTCACTTTAAATTTCCTATATAGGGAAATCAGTTCTTTATAAATGGTTGCAGAGGATACTTTTGAAATTGCAATGTGCCCGAGATGACAAGTTATCCTGTTTCCATTCTACTATGTAATGCAGTCGTCTCCATTGCATCATTGTATGTAATAGACCTGGTTATATTTGATTTGCTAATCAAATGTGCTAGTTAAATATGAACCTTATCGGTCTTCCTCTACGTTTTAACTTGCTGTTTCTCACAGAGAGCAAGCTTTTACACAGAAATATATATTTTTTTCTCTTATTAGTACAGTCATTTTATTTTTGGATATAAATGATATAATGTAATCGCAAGTATTCTGTTACTTCCCAACCCTAATGTGGATGGGTGATATTTACCTCAGAAACCGATGTTGCTCTCTGCTCAGTGCCACCATGGTGTTGACCGTTTGATTGCCCCGTGCGCAAAAGAACTCACGCAGTCATATGGTCGATTAGCTAAGTAGGACTCACCACACACACACACACACACACACACACTGCAGGGCGTCCCATCTCTCCAGCAATTCATTCAAAGTCATTGTCCAGTCAAAAGCTGCAGTTACCTTGAGCTTTTTCTTTTTTTAACTCTGGGGACTCATCGTGCATATCTGCATGTTTTTCTGTTTCCCGTCATGTGTGCAAGAGCATTATTGTAAGAGGGTCCAGCGGGAGCGGAGGGAGCCGTCAACAAGTTGGAGCAGGGCTATCGGCTCCAGTGGCTGAACACACTTGCTGTACTTGTGTTTGCTCACATCTGCTCATGTGAGCAGGAGGGAAATAAAGACAACGAATCCTGCGTTGCCATAGCAACACTGAGCAACACCCCCAAAATGTTGCTTGGAATGTGGTGCGTTTGGGTCCCTCTCCCTCTCTCTCTCTGTGTGTGTGTGCGTGTGCGTGTGTGTGTGTGTGCGTGCGTGTGTGTGAACATGTGGGGGGCGCGCTCGTATAGCGTCACTCACTGGAACCATGGGAAGACCCCACCTCCACCTCTTCCTCTTCCTGCAGACAGGAGAATAGACTGCAGTTGTTCCGCCTCCCTTTCATCTGTCTCTGTGTGGTGAAGGGACCACCGGCGAGCCGGGGCTGGCGTTTTTTATCCTCAACCTGAGTCATCCACTCTGTCCCTCCATAGGATGAAAGGAGGGCTACTGAGAATCCTCCCCGGAGGTGGCCAGACAGGAAATACAGTCACCCTCAGTCTGTCTGCCTGTGTGTCTCTACACATGTAAGGGCTGTCTGAAGAGGGTCTCTTTGTCGCTTTTCTCATGTCTCCTCTTGAGCGTCGATGTCGGACAGGCGCTTGAATGGTATAATAATCCCATTGACCTGGTTGCAGGTGTGTATTTTAGGCCTGTGTGTGCGTGCGTGCGTGCGTGCGTGCGTGCGTGCGTGCGTGCATGCGTGCGTGCGTGCGTGTGCGTGTGCGTGCGTGCGTGCGTCCCTCCCTCTAACAGAATGGTACCAGAACGGAAAGGGAGAAAGAGCAGTAATTATGGCCTCCCATGTTCAGCAGAAACATCAGAGGGAAGTAATTTGTTGCTCTATATTTAATCAGTGCAGATAACGAGACTGACTGCAGCTGTCTGGGCTTATGGGCAGGCGGACAAGCAGGAACGCCATTTCCTCCAGAACCCCATTATTCTTTAATACAGCCGGCCACATTTACTTATTTCCATACTTTCCAGGGTTCAAATAATCATTATCGCCCCTTCTTTCTCCAATTTGCTCAATTGTGCACTTTTTCCTTCCTTCCTTATCTCCCATCTCTTCACGTGTTTCCTCTCTTCTGTCCCGTGACTTGACTCCACATGGAAATATTCCGTGCACCTTCTTTTCTCTTGCCCCTTCTTTATCTCCAACTCTCTCTCACTGCCTCTGCCCATCTCTCCGTCCCTCTCTTAGGGTGCAGGTAGAGTTCTATGTGAATGAGAACACTTTCAAGGAGCGCCTCAAGCTGTTCTTCATCAAAAACCAAAGATCCAGTGAGTTGCCTGTGTTTGGGATCACGCTTTCTCTGTCTGTAAATACTCGGGCGAATTCTCTCCGTCTGCTGTGTCTGTGCGTTTTTGAGTTGCTCTTATTTTTTTGTCTGACAAGACGTGTTTCCTTTTAGTGTGCGTGATGTGTTGTCACTCTTGCTCTGCATTTCATCAGCAGTTGTTCAACTTGTAGTGATTATATTTATATATATTCTATGATGTGTTTAAAAAAATATATTTTATATATTTTCTCCTGTAAAAAAAATGTCATTAAAAAAGTAAATTATAAAACCTTAACTTGAAATAGAAGGTGTGTATGTCAGGTTTATTTTGTACTTCTCATCACCTTGATCCCTTTTTATTAAGAAGTAATAATCATTATTATAGTTATATGAACTGAGGGGTGAGAGATTAACTTTCATCAGACATGTTTTTTTTATTTTCATTAAACCAACCATTGTCTGTCAACCATGGCTACAAATGATTTATGTAAAAGATGGAAAGTGTTGTGTTTTTGTACATTTTTTTTGGGTTATTGTGATAAATGGCATATTAGCTGCTATTGCTCCAGGGATTTATATTGGTTTATTATTTGTGTTGTGTCTTCTAAAACCTTTATTTGTGACTTAGGTGCACAGAGCATTAAACTACTTTTAAGAGCTTTTTCAATATTTATAGTTGTATTCAAAAAAAAAATCAACTGTTGATATTTCTTTTTTTTTTTGAAAACTTTTTTTGCTTTTGCGTTGCAGGTCTGCGGGTGCGAATGTTTAACTTTGCCCTGAAGGTGCTGAGCTGCCTCCTCTACATTGTCAGAGTCCTGCTGGACAATCCGCAAGAGGAAAGACAGGACTGGTGAGAGAACTGGTGATAACAGGGGCCTAATGAGCTGAAACCAGGTCTCAGTGTGGCCTGATAGCAGGAGAACGAGCGCCAGGGCAAAAGACTGAGATAACAGTGTGTATAGAGTATCCTGGAAAAGAAAAAACAAGATTTGATGTGGGATTATGGTGGGAGAAGAGAGGGAAGTGGAGATGCAAAAAGGAAAGTAAAGTGATATTTGGACAAGAAGTCACTTTCTTAGTGGTTGTTTTATTTTATTTTTTCCCCTCTTGCAGCGCAAGCGGGGCAAACTGCACCAAACCAAACTCATCCTCTCGTCCCTTGAGTGAGTTTGACTGGTAAGCATGTGTTTCCTAATGAGGAGCGATGGCGGTGGCCTGTAGACGGGGACCAGGAAACCGCACACCCTGGAGGACTGGCATCTCCCAACGCCGGCCCCACCGGTCGGAAATGTTGTGTAACCCAATCAATGCGACGCCACTTAACTGACGCAATTCACAGTGCTGATATTGAGCATCACAGATCCACATTCATTTGTCACAATCTAACTGAATGGATTAGCTGTCGACATAATACATACGTGATGCCTGCGAAGCCTCATCAGCAGCGATCTAGTGGAGATAGAGTGCGTAATATACATGGGGGAGGGAGAGGAACCAGAAAGTGTACATGCCTCGAACCTATTGATCTAATTGGTGGCCGGTGACACTGGCTAAGCTCTGGCTCCAAATGAATAAGGAGCCTGACAGAGTGAGCTCAGGAAAGGGACGGGCCGACTGCCGCTCCAGGCTGCAGACTCGGAGGAGCACAGGCAGACAAGCGGCCATGATGAGCCCCAGGGTGTCTTTGAAAGAAAAAAAGGAAACAGCCTTATATCTAACAATGAGACTGTAAATTTCCTTTTGAGTGTGTGAATGTTACTTCTCGAGCATGCTGCTCATGCTCCCCGTTGAATGTTGGGTCGAAAATGATTTCAATATCTTGTCCTTTTTTTTTTGTTCCTTTCCTTTACACATTTCTCTCCTCTCCTCTCCTCTCCTCCTGTCCTTCCTGTTCTTGCGCTCTGCAGGAAGCTGATCATCTGGGTGGACAGACCGCTGCCGCTGTGGGCACTGCAGGTCAGATAGATCGGTTCACTCCTGTGTAAACAAGGCCTCGGACTGTTAAAACACACATTTCTGCAATACATGAATGAGCACACGGGTTGACCGTGCATTTGCATTCCATTTTTATTGGTTCGTGGGCAATAAATTCACACACGTAATATATGTACACGATCAGACACCGGGTTGTCTCTGCGCTTTCCCTTAAACCTGTTCCCTCTGAAGCTCAATCATCAGCACGCCTACTGCTTCCTCCCACGCTCTGCTCCTCCATCTCTGCTCCTAATTTCTCTCTGCTCTGGTCTCCGTCTGACTACTGTATCTCCACTCTCCTCTGTTCCCCCTCCCGGCCTCACTCTCTCTCTCTTTTTTGCAGGTGTTTGTGGCTTTCATCAGCTTCTCAGAAACGATGTTGCTCGTGTATCTGAGCTACAAGGTGAGACACTTGTGGCCCGCCAAGCCTTTTGTGGTGTCTACGTGTGCGTGTGTGCGTGCGTGCGTGTGTGTGTGAGAGAGGGCATGTTGTCCACTTTGCACTCCTCTGTGTGTTCTCTTTACTAAACTGAGTAAACTACTTCTCTTGCTCGTGCGTTTGGAGGAGAGCACCTGAGCTTTGAGGCTTCCCCAGCACCGTGCTGTCATTGGTTCATCTGAAAGACATTCGGGGGGGGCGGGGGGCGTTCTGTGTTCCCGCAGTGGGGGGGCCGATCCATCAACGGGTTGCCCTGCCTTTGATGTACTTGACACCATAAGCCTATGAAGAGGTCTCTCTGCAGAGTATTCTGGGGCCTGGAGGCCTTAGCATTTAGAGCTGACTGATTCCTGTGGACGTACCCCGTGCCTGTCCACCTACACTACTCAGATCCAGGTCAGCCGTATGCAGGCGGCAGACACATGAAGACAACCATGGCTGACATCTTAATTGAATGGCAAAGCTTAGTGGAAAGCGCCTCTTCTCTCAAAGCGTTCTAGGGTGTTGTATATCTCTTAAACAATCGCGATCTATTCCGCAAGGCGGCCGATCATTTTTTTTCTCCGCTTCTTCTCCGTGCAACCGGGTCTGTTATGTGGTAATCCCTTAAGGTCGCCATGACAATAGAGTTTCCTGACCCCTGTGTGTGTGGTTTGTGTTTCCAGGGCAACGTTTGGGAGCAAGTATTACGTGTCCCCTTCATTCTGGAAATGATCAGCGCCATTCCCTTCATGATCACTGTGAGTGGAAGGATATGGGCTAGTGGGCACTTGACAGCACTGGGAGGCTCAGGCAGCCATGCTGTGGAGTCGCACCTCAAATGTTTGATACAGTAACACGGGGAAGGGTATCACAACAGGCACATGCTCATACACTCCCATTCCCTGTGAGAAATCCTGTGACAGAAGAAAATACTTATTTTATTTTTTCAATGACAAAACTGCAAGTAGACTGACGCTTCCTCCTCTTGACAGGTGATTTTGCCCTCCTTCAGAAATCTCTTCATCCCCGTATTTCTGAACTGCTGGCTGGCAAAACACGCTCTGGAGAACATGATAGTAAGTGAAGCACCGTCTTCCTGTCCATTTTTCCCCCTGTTAATTTCATCTCAGCATCTCTTTTATATTTTGCTGGCATGCCATCGCCCCTCTTGCAACCGTGTTGAGTGAATGCGTTCCATCACATCCAGCTGACTGAGCTTGACCACCGCTCAATTTATTCCAGCACTTTGTCTTGTTCACCTCCTTTTTAATGCATTTTAACAGCATTCATCATCCCATCAACCACATTGTATCCTGTCTTACACTTTGACAAGCCACACTTGGATTGTTTCGCATATTAACGTCTCTTGTATCTCTCTGCCCATCTGCAGAATGATCTCCACAGGGCAATCCAGAGGACGCACTCAGCCATGTTTAACCAGGTGGTGATACTCATCAGCACGCTGGTCTGTCTCATGTTTACATGGTGGGTATCCCCGCGGCTGACGATGAAGTGAGAGGGAGGTGTGACAAGAAAGGGGCGGAAAAGAGAGCGAAAAAGAGCGATGTTAAATGGACGTTGGACAGGAAGTGAAGGGTGCCATGGAGGAGAGGGTGAGATGGTGAAGCAATAGTGTGAAACATGCAGGGGGAAATAATGACAGGGGAGAATTTCAACACAACACAAATGCTGCTCCTGGAGCCAAGAGAGACAAAGACAGACAGCAGAACTGCAAGAGGGAGATAGTGCGCTGAAATGACATCTAGTTATTGCCTCAGTGCAGTGGAGGATGTGTCAGCGTGCTGCATGTCTGCTGTGAAAGCCTGAGTTAATCCAGAAGATCCTGCACGCGGCATGAATCAAGCCGCCTGACCATTCCGGGGTCGACATTTGCCTGTTGACTCATCTATCCCTGAAAGATCAGGATAATGTGCACAGCTTGCGTTTGCAGACCCGTGTACGTGAATACACAATGTACCACAAGTGTGTCCACCCATGCCTCCAGCCCCACCTCCGCACATGCAGTGTCACACATATATGCACAAGTGTGAAAGCGGCTTCTTCATGAATAATGGCCACCACAAGGTCCCTTTACTTCATCCAGCATGTGGAGTCCACTTCTGAGTCGCCCTTACTCTCTTTCCTTTCTTTTCTCCTCCTTCAGCATCTGCGGCATCCAACACCTGGAGCGAGCGGGCAACAACTTGACCCTGTTCGACTCGCTCTACTTCTGCGTGGTCACCTTCTCCACGGTGGGCTTTGGAGATGTCACCCCTCAGATCTGGCCCTCGCAGCTCCTGGTGGTCATCATGATCTTCGTGGCCCTCATTGTGCTTCCCATCCAGGTGAGAAGCAATGGCGGAAGTCTTAAATGCAAGGACAGGATATCGCACATCGTACATCCAAAGTGGATTGCTATGAGGGCTGCACGGTGGCGTGTTGGAGGATTCCTGAAGGCTTGATTGCTCTGTCTAGAAAGCCGCACAAGTTATAAGCACCAGCATTGTCTCAAAGTGATCAGTGAAATAATTCCAAAATAGCTTGGATGTCTTTGCAACCCACAAAAACCAAATTTGTTTCCTTTGATTGAGCTCACTATAATAAACTTTTGTTTTCTAGACCAATAATTCTTGTCCCCCCCTCCCCCCGCACAACAATGTGATGACTCATTGCATCCTACGTAGATTTTCATACCTATTTTTATTCAGAGACCAGTGAGTGCGTCCTCCTTACTCGCTCAATTCCCCAGTTCTCTCTCCTGTCATTTAGCTGCTCCACAGAGGAAAACCGGTGATGGAGAACTAAAACGTTTGCACATGCACTATTTGTAGGGGAACTGCAAAAAAAAAACTAAATCCAAACACCTTGACAAACATATCAGCTCCCCGTGTAGCCTAATGGTTGTTTCTCATATTTGTGTAAACCTTTTATCCCTGAGGTAGCTGGCTTGGCAGGCGAGCGCTAAAAGATGTGAAAGTGCTGATAGGAGGAATTTACCTCGCCAAGACACTCCACTCAGTGCTGAACAATTCACAGGTGATTTGGTTTAAAGCCAATCTCCTTTTTGTTGTGAATTGTATTTCTTTTGCGGCGACACTACGCAGCTCAAATAACTCTTCTTTTAAGTGCATCACATGAGTAGTCGGCGTGGGGCTGCGTCCTACACGCGCCTGATCAACCAGCTGTTGAACTTAAGCTGTGACCGAGCCGGGGCGAAAACCGCACAAGCAAAAGACGCCATCGCGAAGATACTTTCATGAGTTGACTTATTTTTTTAAAACGGCGATCTGTGCATCGCCAACAAGGGATTTCGTGTCATCATCCCCACTACCTCTCTGCATCTGTCATCCATGAATACCCCTTGACATTTAGAAACTGCCCCCCTCCCCTTAGCCCAAGCTCCAACCCCCACCGTGCGTGCGTGCGTGCGTGCGTGTGTGTGTGTGTGTTTTTTCATCTGACTCTTTGTCCTGCCATGACCAGTCTCCAGGCTGCACAGGGGAGCCACAGAGCACATCAGGATGCAGCTACTGTCTTATTCTACAATTCATTTTCACCTGTTTCAAAAAAAATAAAAAAAACTGCAAATCCCGACACCACAGGTCTACCACAGTGTGAGCCATCGAAAACTGACTGAACACATATACAGTATGCTGGAAGACAACTGTCAAACTGATGTATAGGGCCTGATGATATTTTTTTTACAATTGGCTTATCATCACCTGTTTAGTGTCGACTTCATTTTACTCAAAGCAAAAAATTGTTGAGCGAAATGTGTCTGTTTATGACCAAGAACATTTTCAACACCACTTTGTATTAAAAAAAAAAGGATGGTTTGGAGTTTTGGAGAACTGCACTTTTCCTCCTTACACAAAGGGAGACGAAGTTGCATCATGGTGGTTATGATAAGATAAAATAAGATAATCCTTTATTCGTCCCACAACGGGGACATGTGGGTGTTACAGCAACAAAGTGGATAGCAGAATATAAAAGAGCAATAAGGTATGTACAAAAATATTAAATATAAATACTTTATACAGAGCAGTAACATTAATTGCACATGGAGAATAAGTATTAAGTAAGTAAGTACTACCAACTGTATTATATAGTTTTTCCCCAAAATGTTTTTGGGAAAAAACTAAATATGAAGAAATAGAAAATTTAAAAACAAATTTTCAGACAGCAAGGTATTTTAGAAAGTGAACAATAAATTGTCGCTACTGCTAAAAAAACACTTTTCTTTTTCACTGTAGCTAGTGTTGACAATTTATTTTCCGTCACGCACCTAAGTCTTTAAGCAATATTGGAAAAGAAAATCTGATTTTAAAAACACCATGTCACCAACCAGATTAAACTATTTACTCTTGGTTTCCTGAGTTTGCTGTTACTAAAAAGGAAAGGGACATTGTTTATAGTAAACTACAGTGATCTGTATCTTTTTGCAGCAGTAAATACAACTACATTTGTGCTCATATTTGGGTTCAACCAATGTGTTCAGTGTAAATGATCTATTTTACCTAGTATTTTTCCCTCTATCCACCCGGCCCTCCTGTTAAACCCCGTTCAGCCACCTTCTGAACCAAACCTCCACTTACCTTAATTCCACCAGAACAATCTCCCTAATTCATCGGAAACACAAAACAGTACAAGCCTTTGTTTCCTTTGGTGTACCACATGGCTCCCCGCTGTATTTCATCCGACTTAATCCCGTTTTCCATCTGTTGAATGTGGTGGATGTTGTCCCGTGTGCAGTTCGAGCAGCTGGCCTTTCTGTGGATGGAGCGGCAGAAGTCTGGGGGGAACTACAGCCGCTACAGGGCACAGACGGAGAAACACGTGGTGCTGTGCGTCAGCTGCCTCAAGATCGACCTCCTCATGGACTTCCTCAATGAGTTCTTCGCTCACCCGCGACTACAGGTCTCTCTCCAAATGGTTTTATTTAAGTAGGACGTGAGGGAGGTTTGGTCTTTGTGTTCGTTTCTTGTCTGTAATCCTCTCCAGGAGTGCAAGAGGCTGATGTTAAAGCACGAGGATTAATTCAGCATAGCGAACATCAAACTGCTGCCTCGTTCAAAAAGGAGCAGATATGTGTGTTTGCTTGAGGCTGCATCCGTATGTGTGTGTGTGTGTGTGTGTGTGTGTGTGTCTGTGTGTGTGTGTGTGTGTGTCTGTCTGTGTGTGTGTCTGTGTGTGGTGGTCATCACATCTTAAGTTGTTAATGGTGTTTTTTGATTTGTTGTTGTGTTTTCCCATTTGTCGTTGGGATTTGCACTTCAGGGCCACCGTACATGGGTGTTTATTTTAAGGTTGAAATTAAAAGTTGACAGGGATAAATCATCTCAAGCTGAAGTCAATTTATTAGCTTTCAACTCCAACTCATGAAGATGCCATGTAAGATGCTGTGTATATCCTGGAGAACTCGTATCAAACCTTTATGGTCTGGCATCGGCAGGTGTGCCTTGATTTAAGTTTGTATTTATGAATTATGAATTGCTTGTGTTTAAACCTTCCTCAGCCACAATTCAACTGTGTGTGTGTGTGTGTGTGTGTGTGTGTGTGTGTGTGTGTGTGTGTGTGTGTGTGTGTGTGTGTGTGTGTGTGTGTGTGTGTGTGTGTGTGTGTGTGTGTGTGTGTGTGTGTGTGTGTGTGTGTGTGTGTGTGTGTGTGTGTGTGTGCGTGCGTGCGTGCGTGCGTGCGTGCGTGCGTGCGTGCGTGCGTGCGTGCGTGCGTGCGTGCGTGCGTGCGTGCGTGCGTGCGTGCGTGCGTGCGTGCGTGCGTGCGTGCGTGCGTGCGTGCGTGCGTGTGTTTGTTGTGTGTGTAGGACTACTATGTGGTGATCCTGTGCCCAGCAGAGATGGACGTCCAGGTCAGGAGGGTCCTTCATGTCCCTCTGTGGGCCCAGAGGGTCATCTACCTGCAGGGGTCTGCCCTCAAAGACCAAGACCTGATGAGGGCCAAGTGAGTCCCTGTGACCAAAAACAGCAATAATCGATATTCTGGCATGAAGCCATCTGTCCGAACGTATACATGTGTTAGGTATGTACACTGTCTGTCTGTCTGTACAAATCCATTCGAGGAATGATCGTCACAAAATGGGCCCCACCTCAGCTCTCATGTCGAGGCTGCAGCTCATAATTAATACCTAAAGCACCTACAGCCTTGAACAACGGCTCTAATTACATTTTGCGTCATATTGCCTATTGTTCACTCCCTGGCTTCCGATAATACAGCCATACACGACCTTAGGCCGGCTTTTGTCACAAAGGAAAGAAAGGGAGCGAAACCCTATTTGTTCAATCTCCCTGTGTCCTCGCCTCCTACTATCTCATCCATAAATGGCGTAGGCTAGAAAGACACACCGTGTGTTGTTCTATTGTCCAGCTTTTGTCCTCTCCCTTAATAACATGACAACTCCCTCTTCCCCGTGTCTTCTCTCCTCTTCTCCATCCATCTCTCCATCATGCTCTCCTAACTGCCTGAAGGATGGACGACGCTGAGGCCTGCTTTATCCTCAGCAACCGGTTTGAAGTGGACCGCATTGCTGCTGTACGTTCCTCACTGCTTCCCTGAATCACCATGACTCCTTTACTCACAAACACTTGCATATCAAGTATTCTGTCTCCTTGCCTGGTTATAATTTGAATATATTGTTTTTTCTTACAGCAAATGAGCAGGGGGAAAAAATATTGCGGTTTGCTTTTCACATTGAGTTTTCTTCATAATACTGCTTCATGAAGAGAAAACAAATCATCAAAGCAGCTTTTGATACAATAGGATTTACTGTAGCTCGCTGTACTGGCTTTTTGTCCTGCTTTTTCCAAAATATTAATTACACAGTACAAACACCTGCAACTGACAGTAAAATAAACACAAAAAACAACATCACTGTAAACAGGCATGTGTGGAAAAACACAGGAAACAGTGCAGCAGTTTGAAGGTAGGGTGTTAGGCAGCAGTGGATGCATGATGGGGAGTCAAATTTGAAGAGGGATTCATTCAATTTTCACATCTATCTGTAATTTTCTTGAAAAATCCACAACAACTTCATAACAACTGTATGTCATATACCTCATGCATGTAAATAACATGATTTCATCTATTTTAGGAAGATATTTAATCAATTTGATCAATGCTGCTTGGTAGATATAATCCTACGGTTGGTCGGTCCACGCTTTGGTCCAAACTTAAATGTCTTAACAACCATTGGATGAATCCCTGTGAAAGTTAATCTTTCTTAATGAGCGAATACCTACAAGGGTATGAACGTTGCCCTCAGCCGACTGTGTGCCGGCGTACTGCCGCACAGAGACACTTTTTATTTCGCTGCCGGTTTTCACTCAGTTCCCTCTCCGTGGCCTCGCCATGTGTAGCCTTGTGCAGCCCTCGCCAAGCCTCTGAAGTGTGTATCCGCACCGCATCACTCTGAAACAGTGCGAGGGCCATTCAATTCAACTGCTCAGTCAGTGGTTTAAGAGGATTATTAGAGAGGAGCCGAAATCTGATGCCGCTAATGATGGGTTTCTCCCTCTCTTTCTCGCTGTGTTACACTTTTCCCTTTCTCTCTCTGGCTCTGGCTCTGGCTCTCTCCCTCCTTTTGTTTTCGTGCCGTCCATCTCACTTTCGCTGCGTCTCCGCAATTTTCTCAGGATCATCAGACCATCCTCCGAGCCTGGGCGGTGAAAGACTTTGCACCAAATTGCCCCCTGTACGTCCAGATTCTCAAGCCAGAGAACAAGTTCCACGTCAAATTTGCAGGTAGGCGGCCGAGTGTGAAGTCCAACACACTGTCAGCGTAACAAATGCAGTCTCCTGGCCCAGTTCGACAGGTGATTGTGCTCAGCTTGTGGCTGGGAATTGTGCTGCCACTATTCATGATAAATGACAATGCAAACGATGGGTGCTGAGGTAAGCATTTTTATTTTGCCACTGCACGGTTGGGTTGCGATTACATCAGGAGCTGAGCTATCCTGTGCGCACTTCGTTTCCAGTATGTGTCAGCAGCTGTCGTGTCCTCCCTCCTACCCGAGTTTGTCTGCCTGACTTGTGAGACTTAAACATGTTGTTTCCATCAGCGTGCCTGTGCAGTGGCAGGCCTCTCTCTGTCACACCAGCCCCGAAAAAAAGTGCTGGACAGATGGGCCCCAGCTTGGCTGTAAGCCTCCTCAAGGTTTCTGCCTTTTGGAGAGCTTCCCCTCTCCCCCCTGCTCAAGAGAAGACGTTGAGTCAATCATCTCCAAGTGAGAGAAGATGAAATTAAAAAACAGTATCTCACCCTTTCTCCTCTCTCACACATCCCTCCGACTACAGCCCTATGAGAATGTCAAACTCAATTCTAGCTCGCCGCCCTCATCCCAGCTGTCTCTATCAATGATTAACGCTTTACTTTGCTACCGTGGCGAAGAAAATCCCCCCGTCTTTTGATGTCTTCTGCTGTTGCGCCAACCTGGCAGTTAAACTCTTCCCGCCGGCAAATCCTCCTTTACCCCTGCGGTGCTGTTTAAACACCTCACTGCCACAGCCACATTAGGGAGCCAGGAATTCTTTGGCTGAAAGATATATTCACGATCATCCGAGATAACTCTACAGTATATTATCTGATTATCAGATAGCCCTGTGGGGTAAAGCTTGTGCTCCTATGATGGGAGCCAGAAAGCTGCATCATGTACGGTAGGTAACCCGCAAAGCAGTGGACACATGTTGGGTGGCATGGATTCAAATACACATCAGCCGCTCCCTCGCTGATGCAACTGCCATTCTGTGATGAATAGGGAAGTCCCTGTAGATTTATTAAGAGAAATAAAGTACCATTTTCAATCACACAAAAAAAACGAGCTCAAAGCAAAGTTCATAATCATCTGACCTTAATGTCCCTTTAATCCTGAAGTCACCACAGGTAGACCCAGGCAGTCTGCACGCAGTCCGTCACATGGGGCATCACTGTAAGTACAGATGCCATGTTTTGACACCACTGGAATATACCCACTCTGTGTGGGAGGCATTAATGAGCAAGGGATACTAGATTTAATTTTGCTCCAAAGGAATAGCTAAATAACAGCTCAACGTTCATTATAAAAAGGTCTGTCGGTATGATGCTGCGGCGGCCGGCCAGGAAACCCTGAGGCGTTTGAGTAACCAAACCGAATTTGGTACATGAGTGCAGTGAGAATGATTATCTCCCCGGTTTATGTTTTGAACGACAAGCGCTTGAGCTCATTGTGGCTGCATTGTGTTGATAGCGGCTCACGCTTATGTAAACAACAAGGGCCTACTGATTTAATTAGCACAACTGGTGGACCTGTGGTCAGGTTGAAATTGCACTCGACAAGAGGGCACAAATAACCACACACACACACACACACACACACACACACACATACACAAATCGCACACAATCACACAAACATTGCACCTTTAATACATGTCTGTGGTAGAAAACAACACACAGCTTGAAGTGATGGGTTTAAAAACCCAGATTGCGCGCTTGTGTTTCTGTGTGTGTATGCACAGTGTGTCAAAGTCGGTGATTGGTTTCTCTAGTGGTCTGAGTCCAGGCACCCGAAGGATTGAAGGCAGGGTGGAGGGCTGTGGTGAAGGGTAGGCAGAGAAGTAGATGGGAAGCAATGGGATCGCAGTGGTGACGAGAGGGGGAAGAAGGACATTGGAAATTGGAAATTGGAGACTCAGTTTAATGTGTAACTACTGTGTCTGTGCTTTGGGACTAATGGATACTGTGTGTGTGTGTGTGTGTGTGTGTGTGTGTGTGTGTGTGTGTGTGTGTGTGTGTGTGTGTGTGTGTGTGTGTGTGTGTGTGTGTGTGTGTGTGTGTGTGTGTGTGTGTGTGTGTGTGTGTGTGTGTGTGTGTGTGTGTGTGTGTGTGTGTGTGTGTGTGTGTGTGTGTGTGTGTGTGTGTGTGTGAAAACAATGAAGGATGTTGCTCCGTAGATACAGCATCAGTGTTTTTGTCTTTTACATCGCAAGCCTCCGATGCTCCAATGTTCTGCTTCCACTTTCAAAGAAATTCACGGGCCTTCTCAGCTGACCTTATGATACTCGTGCTGGCAGCTGATTGAGTTTGATAATTCATGTCAGGCTCTGACGTTGGCCACAGATTATTTTCTACTACAGGGCACACATTGTTCTTTTAGAACCCAGCTCAAGCGCTAATATGCCAGTGTGCTCATTACTCACCTAATGCAATCAGGGATTACAACAGCAGGAAAAAACGGATGCTCCCTGTGCCGCGCTCACTTACCGATTGGCTCACTACGAACATTAATCGCTCCGTTGGTTTCACCTTTTTCAAAGCAGAGTCTGTGTGGCAAAAGGTAAAGGGGAGACTGCCGTCTGTGTTTGTTCACTTTGGTCCGCTTGGCTTGCGGGCAGGGTTGCGTTAAGTGTTCGATGGTGAGTGAAAGGTGGTTCAATAAAGCTGATCCAGAATCACTAGCCTGTTTCAAGGACCATGTGTTTATTTTCATATAATTGTTATTCTAAAATCTTTGGGTTTTGCACTGTTGCTTTGACAAAACTAATGTAGTAGACTTCATTATAAGAAATCCTTTCAGCTCTACTTGGAGCACCGCTGTTCCCTCTCTGTGTGACTAAATACAACTGGGAGAAACTGAGAGAATGTGTATTTTCTTTTGTGGTCTTTACCCTTTGAAGGGGCTTAATCAATCTGATGTCCTGACCCATTGACGTTGGTTACACCAGGACTAATGAAGCGATATGAGAGAAACGATCAGCTTCCTCCGTCAAGACCAGGAGCCAGCAGCCCATTTGTTTTCACTGCAGTGTTGTTCAGAGATTAAAACTCTTGTGGAGCATAATGTGAGTTGTTGTGTTTTGTCGAGGGCCTTTGTGACCTCGGCCCCTGCGAGCCACCGCTTTCCTCTTGTTGTCTGCAGATCACGTGGTGTGTGAAGAGGAGTTTAAATATGCCATGCTGGCTCTAAACTGCGTGTGCCCCGGCACCTCGACACTCATCACTCTGTTGATCCACTCGTCCAGAGGACAGTGAGTCCTCACCCTTTTTCTTTTTGCTTTGTGCAGAGTGCGGTCTTACAGTCAAATATACACTAGATGAGTGAGTAGAGATGAGTTGCTCCTCCTCGCAGTCACTTCTTTTTTTTTTTTTCTTTCTTTCTCTCCTTCCCAGAACGGCACCCCAAGAGGCCTTCAAACAACGTGTAGGAGCCTTTCAAGCGCTCAACAGGTAGGATGCATCTCATCTGTATTCACACCCCGGGATCGTGTGTCACGTCTGCGCTCAGCGCCGGCTCTCTGTCAGCTTCCGCAGTTTGCATGATGGGCTGCGTGATTGACCGCGGGGATTTTGCAAAAGGGAAAAAAAGGGTTGTTATTTTGGAAATGTGGTTAGACGATTTATTTGGTGGTGCGTTCGCAGGATTGAGTTTATCACTTCATGCAGAAGTGACCAAAATCAACACCGGAGACAAATGTCTTAGTTTGCTACTTTTGTTAACATTGTGGCCTGAAATATACCTGTGGTTAAAAAAATGTTCAAATTCAAATCAGATGTCATTGGAATTCAATTAGATCTTTGTTTGTTGTTTTCGTTGAAGCGTTGACAATAGATTTTCTCCAGCACTAATGCACAGTTTTTAGTGTAATATTTCTTCGGGTTGCTCACATACGAATATAAGCAAAAGGCCATGAAGTAGAGACAGTAACTTAAATTAAGTCAGTAACGTTTCTATCATTGAAGGTCTGTCTCAGTAATGTTTGGTTACAGTAGAAATGCTCTTCGATTATGGTTAGAAAAGAAACACAAAAATGAAACAGCTATTAAATAATTTAATAACTGTTGGCTGTTGCCTAAGGTGTTCGACATTAAAAACGCAGGGAGTTTTGTAATTATGCTTCTATATCTGGATCTGATGCCATTTGGTGTATTGGCTGTGACAATGCTACATGCCCAGGATTTGTCCTCCTCCTCTGCCGCCTTGCACTTAGTTCCTGTAAACTACAAATTCACTGTAACACTTGTTTATATAATGGCGTCTTTGACGCGGGCCACCCACGTTCACACTTCCCCCACAACCTTCTTTCCTATTGTCACCTCTTTAGCCTCCGCATCCAAAGCCATATCCCCCTTGAGAAAATGTGCTGTCCACTTAACTGTGTGAATGTCTGCATCTGGGCCCCGTTGTTCAGACAGGGCTGGGTGTCCTTGGCCACATCCGTGTGCTGATTGGAGTATTGATCAGCAGCTCTGACAGCGATGTAAGATGTTACCTCTCCGAACCTCAAGTGGAAAATCTTCTAATGTGGCCGTGGTGCCGAGCTTGAAGCTTTGTGTTTTGTGCTGTAAAGGTCAATTGCCTCGCAGCCAATCAATCTTCTTTTTCTGTCTCAGGGAGGGCGGGGCGTGTTCGGCGGACCAATGGCACCGAACCTACCGCCGCTGCTCAGCCAATGAGGTGCATCACATCCGCCTGGAGGAGAGTAAATTCTTTGGGGAATACCAGGGCAAGAGTTTCACCTTTGCCTCCTTTCATGCTCACAAAAAGTAAGTCGCAATTTTTAAAAAAACAAAACAAAACAAATGGAAACACACACACTCGCAGACCTGCACGGCTCAGAGCTGACCTTGTTTCTACAGGTATGGGGTGTGTTTGATCGGCATACGCAGACTGGACACCACCAACATCCTGCTGAACCCCGGTCCCTGCCACATCATGGGAGCCTCCGACACGTGCTTCTACATCAACATCTCCAAAGAGGAGAACTCTGCGTTTGTCCGGGGCCAGAGGGAGCCGTCGTGGGGCGGCAGTGGAGGGAATGCCAGGGGAGTCCACCAAAGCATCTACCACGGGCTCACCCGTCTGCCAGTCCACAGTATCATCGCCAGTATGGGTCAGTCAGATGAGCGAATACTGTAACATTTATGACGCGATCGATTCTTGCACTTTTTTTGGGTAATTTCTTCATGGTTGAATGCACCTATTGTAAGTCGCTTTGGACAAAACCGTCTGCAGAATGAATGTGATGTAACGCAATGTAACATTTACACACTGACCCTCGTTTTTTCCA
Source organism: Scophthalmus maximus (assembly GCF_022379125.1). Classification (NCBI taxonomy): domain Eukaryota; kingdom Metazoa; phylum Chordata; class Actinopteri; order Pleuronectiformes; family Scophthalmidae; genus Scophthalmus; species Scophthalmus maximus. The sequence continues at coordinate 13,414,370 of NC_061531.1, read as the reverse complement.
GGTTTCTGTGTTGGTCAAAGCTGTCAGAATTATGCAGTTATCACATTCATAACCAATCTGAGGGACTCGAGATATTCACAGCTTTGTGGAGGATTTATCATATATCTGATTATAAGTCACACTTGATAAGCGCAACAGTCAAATGAACTAAAATGTCAGATACTGTGCTTTTACAAACACACCACCTGGTGGACGACAGTAGAACTGTCCTGCTGACTGCTTTTCAAAGCTCTCACTGCTGTATGGTTTTCTCAGAAATCTGTGCAAATGTATAGTATCTCAACCCTCAGCCTGTTCTCTGCCTTGGTAATCACGGTGGTTGTGCGTGTTTCAGGTACGGTGGCCATCGACCTGCAGGACTCAAGTGACAGCAGCCCAGAGGGCCAGGACCCAGGGAGCACGGGGCTGGGCAGCGGGACACGAAGCAGGAGAAACTCCAGGACGGAGGTGGTTGGCGCCAACACCTTGGCCCTGCCCGCCATAGGAGCATCGGCCGAGGAGCGACGGCACAGCATCGCCCCCGTCCTGGAGCTGGTGGACGGAGTCAACAACCCCACGTTTGACCTCCTGGGAGACCAATCGGAAGATGAGGGAGGGGAAGAGGGCAAGGAGGACAGTGACCGGGACGAGAGCGCCCACTGGTGGGGTCGACACTGCGAGTGAGTGCTAATGAGGCTGTGAGAATTTTTGTCAGCTGGGATGTTGGAACATAAACTCATTCAGGCCTGACTGTGGGTCTTGTGCTCCAGGTGGGTGAAGGGATACCCGCTGAACTCGCCTTACATCGGCAGCTCGCCTGCTCTGTGCCACCTTCTTCAAGAAAAGATGCCTTTCTGCTGCCTGCGTATGGACAAGGTATGGGATTTAAAATCGGCTTATTTATCCTTATTTGGCAAAATCAGATCGCTGTCATCCTCTGCTCTCTGCCTCTGTCCCAGGCTTGTCACCACATCCCCTTTGAGGATGCGCGCTCCTATGGCTTCAAAAACAAATTGATCATTGTGTCTGCGGAGAGCGCAGGAAACGGCCTCTACAACTTCATTGTGCCTCTGCGAGCCTACTATCGACCCAGAAAGGAGCTCAACCCCATTGTGCTGCTGCTGGAGAGCATGTAAGAACGGATCTACGCTATTTGTTAGTGTAATGTGGAGGCCGAGCTTGGACACCCAGCTTCGGACAGAAGGGGGTTACGTGTTGCCCAAAATTGCTGCAGCACAAATCTAGGTTGCAACCTCGGTTGCAAAATTGGGTTTCTATTAAAGTAGCCTGTAGGGGATGAAAACTGAGCACGGCGGACATGATTTGTGAAATGCTGAATGCTTTCAGGACAACGCGCTCCACAGTCCTGTCATTTATTTTATTTCTTTTTTCGTGGCTGGTACACAAAAGCAGGCGGCCAAAGGAAAAGTGGAATCCAATAAAAAGGCAATAAAATGCTGAGTCACTCCAGTGTAGTGCTGTTATTTTCAGACGTCTCTGCAGGCAGTGTGGCTGTGTTGTATTTCTCAGGCTGAGTGGGGATGTGTGGGGGGGGGGGCTGTCTCTGTATTAGCCCTTTATCATGGCATATATAAATCTCCACCGGTGGAAATCTCAAGTCCATTTGTGTTTTGATTGGTCCAGACCCGAAGCAGACTTCCTGGAGGCAATCTGTTGGTTCCCCATGGTGTTCTACACAGTGGGCTCCATCGACAAGTAAGACAGACCAAAGCCCTGGGCTGTTTTCATATTTTATGTTTCCTTCATTTCATCTTTTTATTGTTTCCCCAATCCTTATTCATTTATGTGCTTCTTTCACATATCAAATGCCCTTTGATTTATTCTCATTGCCCCCTCGTCACTGATCTCGCTCTCCACAGTCTGGACAGTTTGCTCCGATGCGGAGTGACTTTTGCCGACACAATGGTGGTGGTTGACAAGGAGAGCTCCATGATCGCAGAGGAGGACTACATGGCGGATGCGAAGACCATTGTCAACGTCCAGACCCTCTTCAGGTCTGCTTCGACCCAGCTTACTCTGCAGTCTCACACACTGGCTTAAGGTGAACGCTGTGTGTTTTTTTAACCCATTATCTCTGCCCTTCTACTTCTTCCTCTCAGACTATTCCCAGCTCTAAGTATCATCACGGAGCTCACACATCCGGCCAACATGCGCTTCATGCAGTTCAAAGTCAAAGACCACTACTCCCTGGCTCTGTCCAAACTGGAAAAGGTAAAAGCTTCACACCCTCAAACCACGACTTTATTTCTCTCTCTCGTTTCCTTAAACCCAGACTTCAGGGGCCAGAAAGAAAAACAGAACACAGAACAAACTCAGCAGACTGCGTTATGAAAGTCGTTCATCCTGAGGCATCCTGAGTGGATTTAGAAATACATCCATTCAGGGGCTGCAAATGTTGCTTTGTTATATTTAGATGAGCTGCCGTGATCGTTCGTCGCAGCCATAGTAACGTTTCTAGACAACATTTGTCACCGATTACAGCCCGGTGATATTTGTTCCTTTCACCCCGTGGCTTCTCGACTCTTTTAAGAGCTGTTGTTGTTGTTGTTGTTGTTGTTGTTGTTCATGTTGTGCATCAATAACATTCATCAACAATTCAGTAAATTTGACATCACATCTTAAAATGGGTCTGGGATTAGCATCATTGCGAGTAAACTGTTATTGAACTTCACAGTTGTGTTGCCGGAAGGAACCTTTGGTGGACTCTTCCTTATTTTCGGGCTGTGCAAGATCGTGTGTTTCCTTGGGGGTTTTCTAATTAAGTCCAATGTTAAACTTAGTTCAGATGGGAGGTCGGAACTGGAGGTTTCAAACCCAGTGCATGCTGGGAGAGAGGCCTGATCCCTTGACATTGTAAATGAATAGGCTTATAAAATGGAGGCGAAATAACTTTTTTGTGTTCACATTTTTTGATGAAGATAGATTCAAAAAACGTGACAACGCATGATTATTATCATACTATCTCCTCGAGGGCTAGTGTAATCCGTGTGTGTGTGTGTGTGTGTGTGTGTGTGTGTGTGTGTGTGTGTGTGTGTGTGTGTGTGTGTGTGTGTGTGTGTGTGTGTGTGTGTGTGTGTGTGTGTGTGTGTGTGTGTGTGTGTGTGTGTGTGTGTGTGTGTGTGTGTGTGTGTGTGTGTGTGTGTGTGTGTGCGATTGCTCTGCAGAAGGAAAGGGAGAAGGGTTCCAACCTGGTGTTTATGTTCCGCCTGCCCTTCGCTGCAGGGAAGGTGTTCAGTGTCAGCATGCTGGACACTTTACTCTACCAGGTATCTTAACACACACACTCAGTGAACAACACAATCCTTCTCCTCTGTGTTTCAAAAAAGTCCGATACGATTCCGATTCCGCCCGAGTCCGATACGATTGTTGTTGCTCTTGTTGACCTGTTTTGCTGTGTTCTCCTGCCAGTCATTTGTGAAGGACTACATGATCTCCATCACCAGGCTGCTGCTGGGTTTAGACTCCATGCCTGGCTCGGGTTTCCTCTGCGCAGTAAGAGACTGAACACAAAACAGCTTGAATCTTTTCGGTTCGGACTCCTAGAGGCTGATTATGATGTTGTATGTTTTCCTAGATGAAAATCACAGAGGATGACTTGTGGATCCGCACCTACGGCAGGCTCTACCAGAAACTATGCTCCTCCACTGGAGACATACCCATAGGCATCTACCGAACAGAGGCCCACAAGCTTCCAGTCTCTGAGGTCAGCTGCTATCTAGTGTTGAGATTTGTGGCAAACAATACACTGATTAAAGTCACTGGAGATAATTGGGAAGGACACTTAAAATAACTCTAACCCCCTGAAGATTCCCCCGACGCTACGATGCTCATTACCCGCCACAAGAAGGAGGAGTTAGTTCAACTTCATCAGCTAAAGCCCAAAAGTATATATAAAGGCAGAGCACGAGATTAATTAAATTCCCCATAGGGTTACTGATGATATTTCACAGATTATGTTAAGGCACACAAAAGACTATTTTCTCGACAAACATGTTTTGGATATTTTCTCAGCTGTAAAAAAACTGTTCACTCTCCTGTTCTCAGTTATTACAGACAAAGTCGTCTCTATTTATTTACTTCTTGAGTGGAACGAGACAAGACTGTCAGGTCTTAGTTTTGACATGTGACCCAGAGCAGCTCCACATGGGACAATAATTAACTTTGCACAGTGAAAGATATTATATCTTATATTAAACATGGTGCAGTGACGCCTGATGGTTTTATCACTTGTGGCACGACGGTTCTTTTGTCGCATGAAAAATATATTTAGCAGTGGTGGACTATTCAATATGTGTAGAGGAGCGTATCTTGTTCATCATTCATTTCTAGCCTGATTAGAAAGACTGAATTCCTCTTCATTGTGAGAAATCAGAGACCGCACAGGTGAAGGACCGATTTAATCAAATCTGTGCGAAAACAGCTTGATTACGCTGCCTGAGGAAATGAAAGGCTTGTGTGTGTGTGTGTGTGTGTGTGTGTAAATGTGTGGTCGTGTGTGTGTGTGTGTGTGTGTCAGTCCCAGGTATCCATCACAGTGGAAGACTACGAGGACACCAGAGAACCCAGAGAGCCCCTGCTGTCCCGGACCGGCGCACACCGTAACTCCACCTCCTCGGAGCCCATCTCCACCTCCTCCCACTCCTCAGACCACCCGCTGCTCAGGAGGAAGAGCATGCAGTGGGCACGGCGACTGAGCAGGAAGGGGGGTCGGGGCTCCAGCGGAGCCAAGGGGGGGCCGGGCAGTGCGGCGGAGAGGATCAGCCACCAGCGACTGACCCTCTTCAGGCGCTCGGAGAGGCAGGAACTCAACGCCCTGGTGCGAACGAGGATGAAACATTTAGGCCTCTCTCCAACCGGATTCAGTAAGGCTGCGTGAATTTGTGTGTAAAAAAAAAAAAAAATCTGCTCCTGTTCACAAATACAGATCTACTGTTTACTGGTGGTCAACCTTTTATGCTTGCATTCAATATTATTGTATTGGTAATTAACTTAAGGATCTGAGCTCCTCTTCCTCCACTACTTCTTTAATGTCTGTTTCTCCACCTGAGTCCATTTTTATCTAAAGTTGTCTTCCTGTCTTGCGACTCACTGTAACGTAGCCTCTGATCTGTGTGAGCGGATGCAGCACAGCCTGCTGTATATCCTGCGCCTATTTTATTTCCTGCCTCGCTCACCTCTGTTCTCCCCGCGTCAGATGGGTTGACAGACCAAGGCAACAGACTGTCGTACATCCTCATCAACCCTTCCCCGGACACCAGACTAGAGCTTCATGATGTCGTGTGAGTACGCGGCGCCCCGGTTTAATTGACGGCATTGTCAAATTAACACAGCGTGAAAACTACAAACGTTACAGGAGGCTATTGGCCACCTCGTCTGTGCCCCATCTGCAGGTACCTGATCAGACCAGACCCCCTCTCTCTGGTACCCAATCAGGGGAGCAGCAGGAAGTGCAGCGCCGGGCTGACAGAGAGCCACAGGTTCGAGACGCACGACAGCACCCATCTGTGAGAGACCAAAAAAACCAACATAAAAGACTAAATATACTCTCAAACCCCCACCAGAGGGAGGAGACATAACAACACACTCGAGGAAGAAGTGGAAAATAAGAACTGATTACATGGAGTGGGACGCAGCCAGGCGGCGCAAGGCCCTGCTCCACATTCAGTCTCATGGAACTCAGAGGTGCCGGACCTGCATGGACCTTTTCTATAATGATGAGAACGTTTTATTTATGCACCTTCCTATTTTTCGAGACCTGCGGACACAGAAGTGCATTTAATGAAAAATCCGTATGTACAAATATCCGTGTATGTGCATGTTATGTACTGCATCATGTATGTGCAGTGTGTATGTGTGTGTGTTTACAGTACGTATCAGCAAGTGTGTGGATGAATGTGTACTTATGCTTATGGATCGAGAGCGAGACACTGCCAATTTCATCTGGACGGCCAAAGGAATCTGCTGCCAAATGGAGGTCGAGGGAGGTTTTTTTTCTCTGTTTTTTCCTGTCCTCTGTGCTGTAGGTGTGTTTTGTCACACTTAATGTTGTTTGACGTATCTGAAAGTGACGCCACAGGTGCAGAGACCCTGTGAGTTTTCTTTTCTTTTCTTTTTCTTTTTTAGTCTTCATAAAGCCTTTTTGAAACTTTCTACCTGTTGCTTTCACCCTCAAACACACACACAATTGTGTTATGCTCACCAGCAGCGGACGAAACCCAAAGAGCACCAGTTTTAAGTAATGGACATAATGGGAGAAAGAGAACACACAAGTCAGTGCAGGGCATTTTTCTCAAAGTCTCTCTGCTTCTGTCAGTCGGCGTGAGCCGTGTCCATCCAGCAGCTTGCTTTTGGAACATGCATGTTAGAGATGCAGGGAACAGGGAAACAGAAACAGTAACATAAGGCTGTCCACTGCGAGAGCCCTGCAATTAATGCATCATTTCTAGAGCTAATAACAGTATTGAAGCTGCAACATAAGCTATACAAGTAAATACTTGTGATATTTATTGCACACTGCTACAAATATCCACTTTAACAAGTGAATAGTTTGCTAATTTAATACAAAAACATATAATATGATTTTGTTTTCAGTCAGAAAAATCTTGTTTCTCCAAAAACAAGTGGGGGGAAAAAATGTGCCAGCAGACTGAGACTCGCTCTGCTCGTTTATCAGCCAAGTCCACCATTGACATTTATGCCATTTATTTGGATTCGCAAGCCTCTGTAAATCGTTTGTCTGAAATTCCGAATGTGCTGCTTCGACACAGAAACGGTGCAGCCATGTGGTGGAAACGCTCACCGGCGCCCCGGGCCAGACACCACCACCGCCGCTGTAGCTTCAGTGCCATTAACAACAGATGGAAATATGTACATATTAAAGTCAGCCGAAAAACAGCACGTCACTGCTTTACTGCTGTTCTGTTGTCATTTTTGTTACCGCTGTAACCAGGACCTCTTCCCGTCAATAGAGTCATAGTACCGACTGACATCAAAGTGGTCACGTGAAATGATTTGACCCAATTCACAATCGCTGAGCTCTTTGCTTTTGTTGTTTGTTGTTATGTTTTCTTTGTCTCTTTGTGCTGCGATACATCGACACTGTTCATGACTCACACAAAACGGCTCTAATTCATCTACTGTAGTGTCCAATGACCACACGTTTTACAACACATGTGTTACATCAGTTGATCTTAACATATGCGTGACTTAAAAAAGACTCTTCACATGTATCTTGATAGGTTAGACTGTGTGAACAAAGGGGCGGGGTGTGTGCTTTTTAAGCAGAGGCTCACTCGACCTTTCCTTTGATTTTTTTTTTTTTTTTCATGCAGCTTTGCACTGTTTTTCTCAGAGATTGGAAAAACCGGAACATGAACCACACTCCTCATCATCCACAGTGTCATCACCATCGTCATGTTTACTTCTTTTAGTTGCTGCCATGAGCACACTTTGGGCCTGCTGGAATTTAATTGCACTTCATCTTATGGGAAGGCTTCGTCTAACAGCTTCGCTCTACAAATGCCTGACTACAACTTTTAAGGTTGAGTGGAAGATAGAAAACATTCAATGAAATACGAGGACATGGGTGTGGCCAGGCGAAAGACTGAGCATGGGAATGTGCAAACTGAGGCAGAGGAACCGGTAGCTCGAACAGTCGGCGTGATAATCCCAGGAGCCAGCGGCGGCCTGGGCCTGGAGATGTTAACACGTTGAGAGGTGAGGTTTTTAACTTCTCCTGTGACTCAGAAAGATCAGTATTGCTTTTCATTTTTATCATGCAAGCTACAAAATGATCCACAAAGTGAGCGGAAGAGTGTTTGATTCATTGAAGCGTCTGCTGGGTGATGAAACTGTCCTCTCTGTTTTTAAAGGCGTTGCAAACACTAACAAAGAAGCATCCCAACATCCGTCTTAGTACGAGCTCTGTCCCCTCCGTCCTGCTCCCATGCACCGGCCTCCACTCCATGAGTAACCATGTGTTCTGATATTTATCCTACTGTCTGCTATTGACCGCCGCCGCCGGTCCTCTTCGTTCTTTCGCTCTCTGTCAGACGCCACTGACCTTTGTAGCATGAAGCAGCCTGCCCAGCAGGTGGGCTCTCTGGTGGGGGACAGGGGCTGATTAACAACGCAGGGTTTCCAGGCCAAAGGCTCCCTGCTGGACACCAGTTACCGAGGACATGCAGAGAAGTGTTACGCGCACGGACGTAGCACTGGGCTGGGAGAAAGGGGACAGACTACACAGGGCCCATGGGTGGGGGGGATTAAAAGGTTTTTGTTTGAAGTTACTGAGGCCCCCTCAGTAACACACACACACACACACACACACACACACACACACACACACACACACACACACACACACACACACACACACACACACACACACACACACACACACACACACACACACACACACACACACACACAGTATGATAAGGGGCCCACAATTTGGTTCGACACCCCTGGCAACGGGCCCTGTCAACGTCATCAAAGTGAGGAACTAGGACCAAGTGTTAACTCTAAATCTGCACATTTTTTTCTAAATAAAAGAAAGAAATTGGGTGGTGCCACTCCAACAGGGGAGCTGTTCACCCATCACATTCACTGCTCTGTCACCACTGCTCTTTTCCCCCCGCCCACTCCTCTTCCTCCCACTCCTCGTCACAGGAAGGTTTGAACATGCATCACACTAGGCGTGCTGCAGGGGAGCTGAAGAGGGACGAGATCCTGTTCTCTGTGCTGCCTACACCCTGGCCCCCGGGAGTCGCACCGAGTCGGGCCAGTTTCCACTGACCTCACTGGATCGTCCATGAGATATACAGTGAAACATTCTGGGAGGAACCAGGGTTCAATAAATATTTACTTTATTAGCTGAGAGGAACAACGTTAACATCATGCTGCATGGATTAATATTTGTCCGCACACAATGGTTGGATGTTTATGCAATCACCGTGTGATTTTTTTTATTGTTGTTGAGCTACCATGAGAGTTTTTTTAATCTGTTTCTTTCATCCTTTTCTTTTATGGTTACCCGTTTTATTTGTCTTATTTCATTTCCTGTCTTTGATTTTGATTGCTTCCTTAATTCCTTTATTTTTCCTTTTTTGTGAAGCACTGTGTAACAGCTGTTTTGAGAGGTGCGACAGAAACAAAAGCATTATTATTTATTAAAATATCATTTATAGAAATCATCAATAAATCTGCCAGAATCAAATTCATAAAATGTAATCGTTCCAAGTTTTATTTCATGTCATCACACATGAAACGTGAGGCCACTTGGTACTTGGTTGTACCTGCCAGTGTCCTCACGCAGCTGCATTACAATATTGATCCATGGAAAATGGACACGTGACGCAACACTGGATTGTTTTATTCGAGCATTTAGTTAGTTAGTATGAAGCCTCTAAGCAGTTTCTTTGCGTTCACAATGCTCCCGTGACCCTGCATCGACACCTTTTTATTAAATTTATGATTTGTATTGAGGCATCATTTCAAATAATTTAGCAGCCTTACATTTCATCTGCCCTCAGGTTAACCCCCATGGCAGCAGCATCCCTCAGCGGGCCTACAAGTGCCAACACAAAACAAAGATGAAACAAAGACGGCATCATTTCAGACTGTTCAGCCTCGAGTGTGTGTTTACACAACTCAGATATGGATCACGAATGAAAGTGGCCAAGATCAGAGCGGAGAATATCCACACGAAACCTCAGATCTGAGCCACTTGAATTTTGAATAAAACCACAGAACCAAGAGTTTCTTAACAAAGAATGAGATGAGTTCAACACCTGTGAGAGTCTCCATAGTAACGTGTAGTGTGTGTGTGCGTGCGTGCGTGCGTGCGTGCGTGCGTGCGTGCGTGCGTGCGTACGTACGTGCGTGCGTGCGTGCGTACCGGGGGGAGATTGATGCTCTGGAGAGTGCTCGGGATGCTTAGCGTTATGGCCTCTCTGGCAGAGAGAGGCAGAATGAAGCCCTCCTGGATCTTGAGGGCGAGTCCGTCCCCTGGCTGCTTTCAACAGCTGCTCTGTGCTTCATTAACTTGAATGAGTCCCTAAACGAAACCCAGTCAATTATTGTTTGTGATCGCTCAGCTTGTAACATGCTCATTTTACACACAAACACGCACTGACAATCATCTGCCCACATGATTTGATTTGCACTTTGGGTAATTTATTGAACTTTCAACACACTGACGTGCTCTGCAAGTGGTTCCCATCGAGGTCACCACGTCGCACTGTTCCACACAGCCACTTTGGCGGGGCAGATCTTCAGGGGTTTGGGGTTATTCCCGTTGATGTTGGCTCCGGGGCAGAAGAAGGGGTACATCTTCTCAGTGAAGCGGCCTGTGAAGGTGTAGATGGGCGTCATGCTGACGGGGTTGGAGAAGGTCACCTCTCCGGACTCGTAGTCCAGCTGCACCCTGACCCGGGTCAGCTGCCCCTCCAGGTGCAGCGGGATGCTGGGCCTCGCCATGGCCGCGAACTCGCTCTCGTAGTGCGAGATCATCCAAAAGCCGCCCTCGGGGCAGCCCGAGATGCGTCCCTTCCTGTCGATGGACTCCCTGACCACGCCGAGCATCCAGTCCCCCTTGTCCCCCACCTCCACCTCCCAGGCGTGGCGGCCCGAGGTGAAGCCCTCGGAGCCCAGCACGAACACAAAGTGGCCAAATCGCTCAAGGTTGTCCGGGAGCTGCTTCCGGGAGCCACCGTTGGCCACACTGGTCAGGTCCGAGGAGAGGGACAACCAGGAGTAGGCTGTGTTGGGGTCCAGGGTGATGGGCGCTAAGAAGAAAGGACAAAAGCAGATGGCGATTTAGTGATGTATAAAGAAAATTGCAGATTCATTCGTCACGTCAGCTGAGTGCTCACTGTACTGAACCAGCTCCGCCATCTTCTCCCACACGTGGTACTTGAGGGAGCTGACATGTTTGGCCACATTAATCAGAGCTCCTGACACTTTTTCCGGGTCCTTCTGTGGGATCTGTGCTCTGAGAGGACAGTGACATTATGTAATTAGTGAGTGGGATCTGGATTTGACAGATACTGCAGAAGATTAAAAGCTTCTTACCTTTTCTTTGTGTTAGTATAATTCTGAAATCAAAAGAGAATGTGTCATAAACACTGTTTTGCCGGGTCACAGCGAATTCAGAAAGGGAACTAATCTAAGAAATCCTCTCACCTGAAGGAAGAGAGCGTCACTGGACGCGATCTCGTTCTCGATGGCGATGACGGCGTGAGAGAAGGTGAGGATCTCTCGGGTGATGCTGTCGGACTTCTTCTTCACCAGCTCTTTCTTCTCCTCGTCCTCCTGCTGCAGGGCGGCCAGTCGCGCCGCCTCCTCCCGCCGCAGAAACTCTCGGAGCTGTTCGAACTCCTCTCTGATCTGCTTCTCGGTGGCCTGAGTCTGGTTCTAGCACACGTGGAGATTAAAAGTCAAACAGGAAAATACACGTTACCGACACGAACGTTGCAGTCTGCTTTGTCTCATGTCAATTTCCCTGTTTTAAAAAAAATGTCTTATCTATTTCTGCCTGTTTATCTACATCTCGTCCTCTGGACTGTCACAATAAGAGCAATCATTACTTATACTATTTTTTCAATTACGTCTTAGAATAAGTAAATGTTCCTAATATTTTCGTACATTAAATGTACTCCCAGTCCAAAGATGTGTAATTCCCTTTATTTACTGTACATAATACGTCTAAGTGTCACTTTTTGAAACAAACACTACATCAAATATACCCAAGATCTGACCACTCGCTCCAAAGAAACACATTCTGCCCCAGTATCAGAACTTAAAAGTGCCCTGAAAGAAAACTAGGCTGCTCTTCCAACCCCTCGGCCGACGTGTTTACACACTAATAGTTTGCGGATCATTGTCAGCGATCATGCAGGTTTCCCTCGGGTTTCTTGGATCTTTGTGTTTGTTGATACCTTCATGTGGACAGTTGTGTCATCACACTCCTGCTTGGCCTGATACAGGTGACGCAGGTTTTTCTTCAGAGGAACCAGCTCCTCCTTCAGCTCTGCCTGAGAGGTGAAGGAGAGGTAGAGAACGTGACGACATGTCGGGGGAATGTGCATCCCTGCATTGAAACTTTGAGAGCTGTTAATGATGGATCATCACCACACGAGCCCTGAATGTTTCTGACTTCACACGGCTACTAAGAGCTCAAGGTCAACGTGGGCGACATGATCGAGTCGATCAACGGCCACCGCCTGATTGGCTGCCGAGTTTCAAAGAATTTTACTCTTAAAAAAAAAAAGTGGATTATATTGATCAGTGCACATAAATGCATCGCCACTAATAATAATTGTACTGCAGATAGACACGAGCACATTACCTTGAGGTCCTGAGCCCCCTCATCCAGGGGACACACTCGGTGTCCCTGGTGCTTCTTGGAGGTGTGACACACACAGCACAAGACTTCAAAGTCATCGAGACAGAAGAGCTTGAGAATTTCCCCGTGTAAGCTGCACTTTTCCTCCACCATCCCCGCGTCCTCCCCAGTCCCGCCGGCCCGAGCCCACGTCCCAGCCGGGGCCGCCTTGCGCTCCTGCTCCCTCAGGAAGGTGTCGGCCACGTTCTTCAGGGCCAGGCTGACCGTGGGCTCCGTCAGGGCGCACTTCATCCTGCAGACGGGACACTCGCGCCGGGCCTTCTTCTTGTTCCAGAACTGCTGCAGGCAGGCTCGGCAGAAGCTGTGGCTGCACTGGAGCACCACGGGCTCCTTGAAGACCTCGCAGCAGATGGGACAGGACAGTTCCTCCTCCAGCATGGAGCCCGAGCGCGAGGTAACGGCCCGCGGCCGGAGGGCTGAGGCCACCTTGGGACTCTGGAGGAAGGACAGTTTCCCCGGCTGAGAGGAAGCTCGTGGGCGCAGCGCCATGGCCGGTTCCTGTAGGCGGGAGGCTGCTGCTCTTTGTTACCGAGAGCAGACTCTCTCAAGAGGCAGTGTCCTCCCCTCTGCCTGCGGTCCACAGAGTAATCTGGACACAGTTTATTTTGCGACCAGGTTTGAAGATCAACTGCCACTTGAAGAACTGGTTTGCTTTACTTCTAGTAAATACAGGACGTGTCGCCACCCCGGAGCACTGAGGAGCAGGGCAGCCTCCAGCTGAGTCAAAGGGGCATGTTTTTCTCCTTTGCAGAAAAAAAGCAAGTCTGTTACTAAAAAGTGCTCCCGGTCCCAAAGTCGGACACTGGTGACTTAAGAAGGTAAACAGAAATCAAAACAGCAAATGACCCCGCTGAGCTTCACCAGCACTATCAGGTTCACTGGGGGGGGATCTCATTACTTGACACTCAAAAGTGATCTCGCTCTCTATTTAAATGTCATATATATTTCAGTAAGGACACGGGAGTGTGAACAGTCACATCGCCTTCTTTCATAACTGCTCAATCTGATCTGAATATTTATAGATAAAACCAGTGGGATATCCGAGTGTGCTCCAAACTGCAGAGCACCGTGTTGTGTTCAGGAAAGACCAAAAACAGAGAGGGGAGAAAACTGCCATGTCAATGTTATTATTGCATTACAATTGGACAATGACAACAGTGTAATACAAAGCCATCAAATGAACGTGTTCTTCTCAGTGTTACAGTGTTCTAGCATCATGTTGTTTTTTTCATCACATGACCCCAGTTTAGATTTTCATCAACTCTAAAGAATGAAACAAAAACAACAAAAGTAGCTTCATAAATTTGGACACACTGAAAAGGTTAACACCAAAGTTTTTTTGTTTTTTTTAAGACGTTCTGTTTACCTACGCATAGTAGTTGGTGCAACATTGCCTGTTTTTCCTCTCTGTGAACACATGTAACTGTGACACATGGTGGAAGTAGTTTGGTATCCTTCTGCTCCAACGAAGATATACTTGCATGAAATGAGGAAAAAAAATTAAATAAAGGCTTTTTGTACTTCACCAATTCCATTTTCTTTCTTTCTTCCTAATACAACTTCTCCGTTTCACAGTCTCTCTTCTTTCTATACTTTTCTGCTTCAAAACAAAGTAGTTACAAGATCAAATTCTTCATCTGTTAAACACTTGTTTTAAAATAGATATCACATCACTTTATATAAAAAACACCAGCTATATAAAAAAAAATAAGTCAACACAATCCACAAACCTGGAAACTGATCTGCTTCTCATTTCCCATAGAACGACCTTCAACCACAGGTTAATTAACACTGATTCTCTTTAACACTGTCAGATGTGGGGTACGTAAGACTGGAATGTGCCACCGTCTCCATTTATCTCACAGAAACACACACACACACAAAGCATGGAGTGTGTGTGTGAACAGTGGGCAAAAAAAGGTCAGGAGCTACAGTTTAAAATGACCCTTCTGTAGCCACGCATGTTTCTTTGACTTAAAATAACAAAACATTGAACCAGCAGAATTCATGATGACGATAAAAAATATAACAGCACATGCTTGTAAAAACGGATCCACAACAGTAATATCGAGTGGTTCAGGACGACACTGCTGCATTTCAGGGAGGCCGACGACGCTCACCAGGTGAGGTACAGTGCGATCGCTGTTCACTTCTACTGTTGGTTTACAGCGCAGAGCAACAGTGGGGGGAAAATATATCACATTTCTTTATGCCAAGTATCACATATCTACTTTGCGTTCGCTGTTGCCGTTCATTTTTTTTTTTTCCCCCAAAGTAGAGACTTGTGCTGCACTTGTTCCAATGCCAGCAACTACAACAATGACATGCAGGGTCACGTGATGCGGTCGAGGGGAATGCTCGGCAGCGTGCTTGTAGTTTTGGGATTAAGCCGGAAGACATATAAAAGCACTTGGTAAGTCAGAGTCACCTTTTCTTCTCCCATTAACTGGCATTATCCTCTTTGACGAAGCAGAGTCTCCCAGAAGGTACGCCCGAAATGAAAAAAAACAAAAACAGTAGAAGTATACACCGGAGTAAAACAAACTTGTGACGGTAGTGTTTGCGTTTTCCTAGTAGTGCTAAATGTTGTAGGGCGTCATGTCGCACACAGAAATCGTTCTGCTCCATCGATTCCAGTGGTTACACCCGTCCGACCTTGGCATCTCCGATGGCGCCCCAAACGTCGAACACAAATTCGTCCGGGAAGGCGAAGTCTCCCAGGGTTTCGTCCAACGCCTCGGCAAACTCGTCAGGGTTCTTTTTGTCCTTCCCAAGCTCAACCATGGTAGCCGCTGAGGAGAGAGAGAGAGAGACGTCAGAGAACATTTAGTGAACATGCGACAGAAAATTAAACCACAGACACATTTAAAACCAGCCGTTTTCAGACTTGGAAAAGTCCAGGAAAAGTTCAGGAAAATGTCCGCAAAACTGCATCCAGAAGTCACACCAGCAGCAAAAATTCTGGAACATTCTGTGGCAAGCCTGCAGGATGCTTGACATGATGGTAATGCGGCTGCAAAAGCAGTGTTTTTGCTTGCAGTCTGGAAGCAGCGTTACCCTTACCAAGCTCGCTGTCTCTGATGCCCATGTAGCTCTCAAGAAGGTCATCCACCTTCTCAATGGCCTTTTCCTCAAATGCAGAAGGCTGGGAGGGGGGAGAAAGAAAAAAAAATTGCAACACAAACTCAGGCGATACAACAAAACTTAAGAGAACAGAGACCTGTTATTAGTGGAACAGCTGCTGTCAACACACTCACCAGTTCCTCCACGGTAGCCGGACCTTTGGATCGCAGCCGCAGGGTTCCCCTGCCCGTCCCCAGCTGAACCCCCGAGGACGACCTGGACCCTCCGGACCGCTGGCCGATCATATCTATACAAAACAAATCAAGCATTCCATCAACACGTTATACTGCCAAATAAAAATCTTTATTTCCCAGCTGTGACAGTGCTGAACATCACACACACACACACACGCATACACACACACACACAGTTAATTTGGTCCTTTGCAGGCTACTGCATGTTATAGCTGAAGAAAATGGACCCAAGGGGCAACTAAATGGCCTAATAAGCAGTTAGATGCTTATCATGAGCAGCCTAGGCACCAATTTCATTAAGTCTGGCTTTTGTCTCTTCATTTTAAGCAATATGATTTTAGATAATAAACTATAAATCAAAGAGAATGAAAATGAGGTTTAAAGGACATCATCGTACATTGAATGAAAAGCTATGAAATCTAAACTTAAATACTGCCTTCACAGCCGCAAGTGTAACAATAATATTTGCTGTTTGTTAAGACTGCTCCAGTAACTCAGAGTGAATTTCGGGGGAGGGTAGAAGACAAAAGGTTGGGGAGCATGTCGTGCTGCTGCACAACCACACTGCCCAACAAATGTCACAGTTAAACCCTTATCTCAGACGTGACTTTCCGTTTCTTCCTCCAACACGTACCGAAGGCCTTGAGAGGCTCCACCAGCTTGATGGTGAAATCCTTCCCTCTGGGCAGCTCCTTCAGCATCTTGGCCACCTCGTAGTGTCGGCAGCCAATCAGGCGGTGGCCGTTGATCGACTCGATCATGTCGCCCACGTTGATGACCTGGATCTGGTGGATGATGCTCCCCTCGCGGATTCTCTGAAAACGGTGAACATCAAATGGATAATCCCACACACTTATCAAGTTTATTGTGTTCTCCTACATAAATGTCATTTTCCCTCGTTTTATGTGCCGCAGTTATTGTCTATATTTAGTTTCAGGCTCATGTCTTTCCCTGCGGATACAAGAGGATCAATTTTTCTCTCTGGCAATTTAATGTTCCTCACCTTGATGAAAGCGTAGCCGGCTCCATTATCGGTGATCGTCAGCCCCAGTGCATCCTCCCCTTTGAACACCTCTATTTCCTTTTTCTGTCCTTTAATGTGGGCAAAAATAAAGTCCTCTAGTCCAATCTGACCTCCCAAGAGTTTGTCCATGTCCACCTTGTGAGTGTTCAGTGTGCAAAACATAACCTGCGCAGGGGAAACAACAGACGAGAGTTACAGTGATGCTTTCAGCCCTATTGAACGGAAGCAAATCTATTTAACCTCACACCGACCACAATCAGCAATGCAATTGGCATTAGCATTAACCGACTGATCTATGAAATGTCAAATAGACTATGATATATGACAATGATAAACAGAAAACTGCCACTTGAATTTGAGAGGCACCCCTAATCACCAGACTGACTCACCTCAGACGGCGGTATCCCAAAAGCCTCACCGATCTTGGCGTAGAGCTCCCGCACGTTGCTGAAGCCCTCGATGCGGCCCGTGGGGCTGCCGTGGGCGAGCTGCGTGTGGAAGATGAGGCGAGGCCGCATGCTGCTGGGCGGAGGAGGCAGACCTTCGGAGGTGGCACCTTCGCCCAGGCCAAGAACGCCTCCGTCGAGCCCGTCCATGCCTGGCACATTGAGACCGGCGCGGATGGGCTCCGCTTCCTCGTTCTCGACCAACGGGGACGCCTTCTTCCTTCTTCCCAGACCCAGAGGCATAGTAGTCCCAACAGGGCGAGCAGAGGGAGTGGAGGAGAGGAGGAGAGGAGGCTGCTCTGGGGGAGGATGCTATGCTGCAATCAAAGCCAACATAAAACCTTGACAGCCAAATCAGCTGCAGGTCTGCCGGGGGTTTACGTCACAGCAGCAGTGTGGTCCTCCAGACCAGCTATGGAAGCGGACTTGTCCAGGCACTGTATGGATTTCCACATGAACACACCAGAGCAGCTCACATCGCTGGGTCTGCCAGGACCAGCACCCGGCAGTGGGAGGTCTTCAGCTGCAAAACAGAGACAAACTATTGCATATTTAAACATTTACGTGTGTTATACAGTCAACCTGTGTCGTTATATATCCACAAACGTGTACGCAAGGCTGATAGCATTAAATAAGTAGCACATTTAGCACTGACAGCACGGCTCTTCCTTGACATGACACCATGCTAACGTTAGCTCCACTCGCAGCATCACGGGCAACTCGCCGACAGCCAGCCACTTAGCATTTAGCTGCTAGACACGGAAGCTAATTCAGCGCCGTCGCCCCTCGGCAGTAACTCGGAGCTCTACTGTCTCTGACGCGTTGGGGGCCAGTTAGCTGGATTGACTGTGACCGGTGAGTGTGGGCGGGGGAGGGGGGGCACGACCAGGCCGGCCGGTCGCTCGCTCGCTCTTACCGGGGGAGCAGGAGTTTCTTTTAGCCAACTGTCGTTAGCCTGCCTCGCTCCTGTTAGCTTAGCCCGCTAGCGGCGCTGCTGTGAGTTGCTCAGAATGACGTTACGCCGCTGGCAGAGAGAGTCCAGCGTCTTTCTGCTGCTTTTCTTCCCGACAGGTTGACTGGTCCCGCGGCGGGTCGGAGGAGAAGTACAGCGCCTGTGAGTGTCGGTGTGCGGGGCTGGATTCTCTCTCTGTGTGTCTCTGCCCAGCAGGGGTGGGACAGTGACGCCTTCGGGGTCCCTCGTAAACAACAGCTTCCAATTGGACCGGTTGTTCTGAAGTATTCTGATCCTTTTCCTCAAGTAAAAGTTCTAATGCTACTCTTTAAAAAATACTAACTCACTAGTAAAACTGTGTCAAAACTACTTAAGTAAAAGTACTAATACCAAACTGTAAATATACTAGTAATATACTGTCCCTTTTATTGGTTTATTAAACTTTATTTAAAAATAATTAGAGAAATATTCACAATCACAATCCGCCAACCTCAAAAGAATTAAAAGTATACACGTTTTACATAATTAGCGGGAAAAACAGCAAATTGTCATCTTTGAGAAGATGAAATGTTTGGTATTTTTCAGCCAACAATTTGATTAGTCAACTGGTGGTTTCAGCTTTACTTTATACTGTTAGGTAGTTTGATTGATAAAAAGGCATCATATTTAGGCCCCTCATATGCTGTTTTTATTTTCAAACTGTTAATCTGTCAGATAAATGTAGGGCAGTAAAAAGTATAAAATAATTCCCTTTAAAACGGTGCAGTAAGACGTATAAAATGACATGAAAGTAAGATACAGTACAACTTTGTCATTGTTTGACTGATAAGACTTGTTGTCATGTCAGGTATACACTACCCTCTGGTGGCCACACAGCGTAACTATATCTGACTATTGTAAACGTTTTATTTTGAAGGTTCACTACCCGTAGTAAACACGAAGTTCTTCCGGTTAACACCTTCAAAATAAAACCGTGACCTTCATAGTTTTTACTGTCTAAATATATTAATTTTTATTTTTTTTGAGAGATTAGGTTGAAATTGCAAAGAAAGTTGTCTTTTCTTTTAAGACAAGAACAATTCATTTAGATTCCTAAGACATTGTCACCTTTGCTTGAAGTGCTGTTAGTTGTGTCTAGTCTTCACAATGCAGTGTCATGTACTACTGTCAGACCTGTGTCCTCAATAATTAAAACACACAGGCTTAAATCAATGATATACTAGCCAGTTTCTTTAATGTGGAAATGCAAGTCATCACAGCATAGGAAAAATCTATTTAAAAAAAAAAGTAAATCTATTATCATTTCATAAAAGCTCTTTTGTGAAAAATCATGAATCCCAACCTGAGGAATTTCAAAAACTACATGAACAAGATGAACAAAAATAATGCTAATAACTTTTTTTCCGTTAAAAAAACTAACAGGAAAACGTTTGCAAGGAAACGAAAAACAATAATCCTTTTTTTTTAACAAAAAAACTATTTAACCATTACAGAGATTATACATCTCTACAATCATGTTAAACCACATGTTTTTGTCAAATAGAAACTTAAAACTCCAGCAGGAGCAGGTTCAGGTAGGTCACACCAACGCTAGAAATATTTAAAATGTGCAAATGAACCATCTGGTTAACAAAACCTCCATCGTCACCAAAGTCGAAGCAGACTTCAAGCGTTTCTTTCACATTCTTACTAAACTGTGAAACTTAAATATTTCCAGATGCTGTACTTCTTTCTAGCGAACGCAGTCAGTATGAGAAATAAGAAAAGACGTGTTAAAAGACAGAAAAATGAAACAAAACTTTCCTGCAGGTCTTTAAATTGGGGGCTTAAACTTATTTTCAAATCTCAGTCTCTGCAATATTTAAGCTGGTGCCGCAGTAAAGCTCCAGAGTTATATCATGTCTCATAAAAAAAGTAATTGGAAAAAAAAGAGGCTCACTGGCTTTAGATGAAACAAACTGTCAAACAGACGAGTACTAACAAATGAACATACATATGTTGTGCATCTTCAAAGTGTACAAATTAAGCTTTGAGATTCGAATAATTTGTTAGTCACACATGACGGGACACACATGCTCTCAACGCACTTTACACGTCACACACACAAACATACATATTTTATAATAACATGGGGATAATTATATGGCACAAAAAGTCAAATGTGTAACACGATAAAGTGTGTACTCCTGGTTAAACAGGATATTGCAAAAAAGTAAACATTTTGAAAGAAACACCTGGGACACGCACCATTCTGGATTTTTCTCTCCTTTTGATACGTTGACTCAGGTTATCTCCTCCCGACGCAGAATACTGATCGGACATGAAGTGCTTCTTCTTTCCTAAAATGTAAAATCTGCTTAGTGCTACATTGCGGTGTGGAAATAGCATCGTTCATATGTATGATTACATATCGGAAATCTTTTACGCTCCACACGGCATATTTTCTCGTGACGATTTATGAGTTTAGCCCTGCAAAGAGTCTCATGGATAGCGGAAACAAATCACATCCTGTTGGTTTTTATAGCTACATTCAAGCATACGACAGTGCACCTGAGGTATAGTTAATCATCTGGCTGCTGCACTGAAACCAAATTCTTGGTTACTAAATAAAAATTTCAACGGTTACAATTCAATGACCTCTAAAAAAAAAAAAACACTTCTCACATTTCTCTGGACTTTCTCCTTCTTGCAGCCAAACTATGACCCATCACTGATAACCTCTGTACACACACCCACCATTTATTTTTCTGACTTGAATCTGATATCGCTGCGGGCATCGCTACTCAACCTCAGCTGAACGCACCACACAAAGCCAAAAGTCAGCTGTTCTGTCAGTTTACAAGTCTTCAGATATTCATTAAACTGACTGGATACTGGCAAAGGAATTTAGCTTTGCCGTTCAGACAGTAATATTTTACAGCTGGAACCAAATCTGCCCCACGCCTCAAACTGTCACGGGCCAAAATGTGATGATACACAGGAAATGATAACTTTTTTATACTTTTTTTGGGCAAACTTTTCATCGCCTCAGGTCACGGTGGAAGGATCTGTTTGAGTGCATCACGCGTGCTTTGTCCTAGTTTGTCAGGGAATTTAACAGTGAAGTCCAAGATCATGTCGCCCCTCTTCTCGGGGCACTTGGAGAGGGGCAGCCCTTCTCCGGCGATGCGCTTTTTCATGCCAGGTTTAACGACGTCCCTGGAAGTCACAGTGATGGTCCGGCCGTCCAGGGTCGGGGCGTTGACCGTGCATCCACACAACGCCTGGCGAGAGACACAGAGTCAAAACAATGTTACTGCAACAGGTAATACATTGTCTTTTTCTTTAAACTTCAGATATCTTTGTTCACTTACTTCTCTGAGTGATATTTTCGCAGGGTAAATTATATCTGAGCCCTCTCTTCTAAACACCAGATGGGGTTTATCTTTGACCACAAACACCACATCTGCAGGAATGTTGCTGGGAGTTTCATCTCCCTCCCTGGGGAAGGTGATCTTTGTCCCCTCCTTCCAGCCACGTTTGATGTCGACGGTTAAAATCTTGTCCTCGCTGCGCACGGTGCAGCCGTCCGGGTTGAGTCTCTTGCGCGAAATCTTCATCTTTTTGGTGCAGCCGGAGAAGATCTCCTCCAGGCTCACCCTCAGCTCGTGCACAACAGGCGGGTCCTTCTTCTTCTCGCGCGCCCTGTGTGGGGCTCCTGCGTGGGATTTGAAGGGCCTGTGAAACCCGCCCATGCCACCGAACGCCGTGAAGGGATCGTTGATTTCCATGTCCTCCTCCCCATTCTGCGAGAAGAAATTATCGAACGGGCTGCGGCCTCCGAAGAACTCGGAGAAGATTACGTGAGGGTCTCCTTGGAAGGTGTAGTTGTAGCTTTGACCGCTGTATCCTCCTCCGCCTACACCACCAGCCGAACCCTTTAAACCTGATGAGGAGAAAAAAAGAAGAACGAAATATCATAGCTTTGGAACTGTCTGTTTCACTAGTCAATGACTATTAAATGACCAAATTCAAAGGATCTATGGCTGCAACTGACATTTCATTATCTATATACCTGTGGATTATTTTCCTCAGTTCACCTATTGATCATTTAGTTTATATAATGTCAAAAAAAGTGAAAACATGATGAATGGTTTTGACCATAGAGACCAAATATATTTCATGACTTACATATAAGACAAATAAAAAGTAGCTGATCCTCACATTTAAAAAGCAATTTTGAAAAAGGCCCCAAACAATTAATCTACCAGCAAAAAAATATAATACAGAAAATATTGCACATTCATTTTTAATTGAGAACTGATAGGTTAATTAAATCAGCTCCCAGTGAATGCTCACAAAAATGTTTCTTGATTTGACAAGAACAATTTATAATCAGAAAATACATGATTTTCAGATTATTTAGACTTAAATACTGATACCAGTTTTTAAAAATCCATTATCAGCTGGACTCAATAAAGGCCTCTGAGTAGCTGCCACAGTGTAAACAAATTAAATAGTATTGGGATAATGGGTTAGGGTTACGGTTCACAAACTATGTTAAGTTTCATCTACAATCTTTCATACAGGAATGAGGAATAAGGTCTATAATAAAAGTGACCTGAAATGACTTCTGTTTGATATTATATATAAAATATAAAACAAACAAAAAGAATTACATTGGGGGGGGGCGGGGGCTCCCGTTGGGGGCGGGGCGCCATATACATGTAGTTTCGAGTGTTTTTTTTCAAGCGCTAAAAAGTCCATAAAAGATAATAACAGACAAAAACAGCCTCGAGGCACAAGTCGGTGATTCTTTTCCCCCCAACTAGTTAAACAGAAATGATTATCACCTCCAGAGAGCCAGACCCACAGGACAGTCAAGAACTCGCTGTTTCCAGTACATTCCACACACACACACACACACACACACAGGGCAGTGACCTATCTGGAGGACGCATCGGTGCATCGGCTGGGTGCAGCACACTGGTCAAGAGCCAGCGTGGGGCGGTTGGTCGAGATAAGAGGAGGAGTGGCACAAGCCACAACCACATGCACCAGGCGGTTCGAGTTGAGTTACCTTCTTCTCCGAAGCGATCGTAAACGTCCTTCTTCTTGGCGTCGCTGAGCACGTCGTAGGCTTCCGCGACCTCCTTGAATTTGTCTTCGGCTCCGGCAGACTTGTTCTTGTCGGGGTGGAAGCGCAGGGCCTGTCTCCGGTACGCCTTCTTGATCTCGTCCTCGGACGCGCCTCTGGCCAGCCCGAGCACTTTGTAGTAATCTTTACCCATCACGACGGCGGCGTCAGTTCGTCCTCCGCTTCATTAAAACATCACCATCACCATCATCATCACCACCATCATCATCATCATCATCACTTTAGTTCCTGCTCGGTGCCAGACAGCGACACATCCAGCGTGTCATGTGTGTGTGTGTGTGTATGTGTGTGGTGTGTCGTGTGTGTGTGTGTGTGTGTGTATGTGTGTGTCGTGTGTGTGTGTGTGTGTGTGCGTGTGCGTGTGCGTGCGGGACAGGGTGACAGGCTCCGCCGCCGCAGCTGCGGCAAGTAGGTGGCTAGCAAACGGTCAAGGTTAGCTTCCCCTCGCTTGTCACACAGTCGCAGACTCACAGTTGTCGATAGCGTTGTTTGCTCCGCGCCGAGACGAGAACAGGAAGCTGTCGCCGCCGAAGTCGAACCACGGAACGAGAGAAACGCGGAGGAGCGTCGCATCCGAGCTGTCGCCGCAAACCCGCGTAAAGAAACTTCTGGAAGATGCTGGTGCTGCTGTCGTCTGTCGCCAGCGCCGCGTCGAGAGGGTTCACTCCCAGCTACTTCCGGCTTCGCCTGAGCCTCGCGGCTGGACCGCAGAGAAGCGGCGGATCTGTCTTCAACATGAAAATATTACAAATGGATTCACTCAGAAGATGTTTCTGCGAATACGATTTCTGTATTATTGTTGAATAGATCAAATTAATTGCTGTGTGCCTCAATAATCGTCCCCTCTTGCAGTCGCGGCTGGTCATGGGAGGCATTTCCTCAGAAATATGAGGGCTGGGGGGGGGCACACCAGTTTGAGATTATATGTGTATTAACTGAATGAATACAGTGCAATTTCGTTCAGGTTATTGCCGCGTGTCGGTCTCGTGTGAGATCAAAACAGCCATCAGAGGCATCGATCCATCATAATCAAAGGAGGCTCGAAACGTCTTTTGAAAGAATCCGAACTAGCGATAGAGACAATAAACTCCTCAGGAAATTGTTTCCTTGACGTTATAAATCGAGTGAGGAGGAGTCATGTTCTCATTGACCTCTTTACACATAAAACACTTCTTTTTGCAACCAGCGGAGTCGCCCTCTGCTGCAGGGGCGTAGCCATCATTTCTGAAGTGAGGGGGACAGACGGATCAGATGGAAGACACTTTTTATTTAATGATTTATTGAAAGATCCTCTCTTATTCGACCAAACCAAACAACCAAAAACACCTGATGACTTGGAGAAAAGGTCATCTTCTACAGCGGGCAGCCAGAGTACCACGCCAGGTGAAGAACTCCAGTTCTTTAAAATGATCAAGATCTTAAATGAAAATCAGAAGATCAAGCTGCTGAGCTCAGGTTGAGTTCACTCGGCGCACATGGGAAGCAGTCAGACTTTTTTAGTGACATGAAGAATTACGAGAAAGTTCAGTACAACATGGTTCCTATTAGCAGTTAGGTCAAGTCAAGAGCACAAGAAATGAATTCCACGAAAACATTGACAGTGACAATAAATTAAATATGAAAATATTCAGTAAAACATCATTAAGATGTGGGCAATATGAAATTCAGGTACAACAGCATGGTGCGTTCCAGACAACTCGGAAAAACAAACTCTGACACATTAAAAAGAAATTGAACGGTTGTCCAACCCGGGAGTACAGGTCAAAAAGGTGTGGCCACAGGGGGGGACAAATACAGAAACTGTGGGGTCATGTCCCCTGCCTACCCCTGCATCCACTATGCCCCTGCTCCTCTGGTCATTCGAGGGAGTACAGGTTTCAGGAATGTCCGCACTGGCCTCACTTTACGGACCCGGTGACTACGTCCATTTCTTTATACAGTCTAGGGTTGGTTTGTGGAGAGAAACTGTCCTTGTGAATGGTTGTTCACAGGTTGTAAAGTGCTTTATGGCGCCCTCTAGAGGGCACAAGTTGAAGGAAGTTACACCCACCGACTGTATAGTGACTGAGCTTCACCCAGAGGGAGAGTGGTCTTATCCAGCCTGACTCAGGACTTGCCCAAGTGCTGGACCACCGAGTCACATTAAATCAAACAGCTCTTTGACACAGTTTATCCAAAATATATATATATTTTTTAAATAAGTCTCCCAAAGGGGATTTATTTTTTAGGACTATGTTATTGCAGTGTCTGTGTCAAGTACATTAGGAATCTTAACAGACATTAAACGTGAAGGTGACAGTGTTTGTGTAACCGCGATACGGAGGATTACTGTTCCCACGGAGCCGCGTGTTACAGCATTGCTCACGTCAGATCTGTCACGAGAAGTGTTACGACGACCTTCGAAAAAGAAGCAGGTGCAGTTCGGCATGTGTTCTGAGATATTCTCCACGTGCGTCTTACTGTTTCTGATAGTCAGTATAAAAAGGATTAGTAACAGTAGAGGTGTTTTTATATTTCAAAAGATTATGTAGGACTGCCAACAGTGATACCACCGCTTGCTGCTGCTGCTTGCGTGGACTACTGGTTATAAATAGACCATAGAATATAGATATGCAGTCGGCCATGAGCAATGACCCTGTGTGTGGAAAGGTATCTCTGATCGTCTCCCAATCAGCATTTCCCACACCCTCCCTCCCGCCCGCAAAAACCTCCTTGAAGTAATTTTAGAAGTAATTTTTGCTCTTTCGCGACACAAACCTTGAATCACACACACACAGGCACTGATATAAACATGTTGGTCTTTTTCTGTTCTGGAGGTCAGGAAGAGAAAAGAATACCAGCCTCACAGGTGGTCTGGGGAGGGAGGGAGGGAGGTGTTGCCATGCAGAGGTATCTCATCCCATGGATCAGGCTTTTAACGGGGCCCACCACTGTGTATCCAGGCAAGGAGCAGCGCAAACGGTACATGTGTCTTACAGGTCTAGTGAGAGCACATCGGCATCTGACACCGAGCTGGGCTGTAGGCCTACGTGGCCTCCCAAGGTTACCGAGCCGCTGCAGAGCAAATCAGGCGACTTATATTTAGCCTTGTAAATGGCGCTCTACGGATTATGTCTTGTAGCTCTCCAGTTTCGTCTTCAGTGCGTTTTGTCGCATGAAGGGGGTTGGGTGTGAGGGCGGTGGTATTGTGGATCCTGAAGTGGCTGCTATTCAGGTGTGGAGCAGGGTCACTCTCTTTCCTTCCCACTGGCGTCCACGCTCTAACATACATACATCTGGAGAACACATTGTTCAGGGTCTCACGTATTTCACTCTTGCCCCCCGGGGGTGGAGGGGCTATTCCAAGAATCCAAAGGACACCGAAGAAGGCGCACTTCAGTCGGACCGGCAGGTCAGCCGGGAGCTGCTGCACTTTCCAGTCGAGGACGACCAGCCTCGCGGGAAGTTATCGGAGATTCTTTTCAAAAAGGGCTACTGAGGTCGTGGATCGCACGTTACCATGGATGTACTTGCCTTGGAGGCAAAGAATGTGACTACGGCAGAGGCCGAGAAGAAATCTGCACCCAGGCCAAAACCGAAACCTCCCAAAAAGGCCAAAAGGACTGTTTTCTTTGAGGTGGAGATCGTGGACTTAAAGACCAAGGAGAAACTCTTACTGCTGGACAAGGTGAGTGCCACCTCGATGGACGATCTCTGATTACAATCAGATTCTGTGTTGAACAAAAGGTCTTTTAGAGGGCTAATATTCCTTTCTCATCATAGATGACCATAAACAAAAAGTCTCAGTTACTGCATTTTATCTCCACCTTTTTTTTTCTCCATTCTTTTCAATGTCTGTGCTAAAAGTAGCAAAAGCAAAGACTGCGACCACTTTGCAGTGAAGTCAGCGGACACGTGTTTGCTTTAGCTCAAGAACCACTAGACTCGTCGCCGTAAGCAGACGGGTAATTTCACAGATAACCATCTACTTCACGGTCGGCCTGGACAAGAGCTGCCATTATCAGTTAGGTGGAGCGAGCGTCGCAGTCCAGAGGCGAGAATTCCCTCTTCATCTGATTGGAATCTTCTGTTCCTGCTCACTGGGCCAACAGGCAAAGCGGAGCGGGCTGACACACATGATTAGCAGCTTGTGCAAATGTGCGAGTCATGTCGTGTGTGGGATCACGTTGCAAATGACGTCTGGCAAATTCCAAAAGAAATGAAGACTTCTGCGATAAATACAGTCATGCTGATGACGTATGGTTTTGTATTTATGGTCCTCAAGTGTCTTGAATTGACTTGTAAATGTCAGTGTGGCATATGATGCTATCTGCATTTTGATTGCAGGTGGAGCCAACTGCCACCGTTTTGGATATTAAAGCTTTGTTCCACAAATCGTGTAAGTTTAATAAATGAAGACAACATTGTTAATGGTGCTGGTTTTGATTTGCAATAAAGAATTTCTCTCGCAAGCAACCAGTAAGGTCCCTTTCCATTCCAACAGATCCAAAGTGGTATCCGGCCAGACAATCGCTGCGTCTCGATCCAAGTACGTGTTGCTTTTTTTTTTGCGATAAATGCTGCAGATATATATCCAACTCTGTTGAACGATAAGTTGTGTCATGTTTATCTGGTCTCATCTGTCTCGTTTCTCAGAGGCCAAGTGTCTCAGGGATGAGGACATTCTCCAGACACTTCCTGTGGGAACCACAGCCAGCTTTTACTTCAGCGACCTGGGACCCCAGGTCACGTGGGGAACCGTGAGTGTGTTCTCAGGAAGTGTTGCATGTTTGAGCCAGTGTTTTACTTTATACCGTGAGCTGTGGTATACTGTGCAAGGTGTTTTTATATTTATTATCACCTTTCTTTGCTATCCTGTAACAAAAAAAAAAACAGCAACTGGCCATTTCCATGTGGGGATTCAGATTTGTGACGTGATCCTGTGAATATCAATGATTATGATGCAAGAAACTGCGATTACTCATGGTCCTTTTTGCATGTTTTCTTTCTGGGTATGATTTAGCAATGACAAACGAGCTCAGGAATGCAGTGGCTTGCTTTTCCCAAATGATCCGCAGAGTGTACATGATTTGCTCTCAGTGGACTAAGAACACGCATGGTCTTTTAAGATTCTTGTCCTGTAGATACAAAGACACGCTTTTCTCTTTCTCAGGCATTTATTGACTCTTCAATACGAATATATCAACGTGGCGAATGGAGGTGCTTCGCTTTGGTTCGTCTTTCTCTCACCTCCTGCGCCGGCCGTTCTGTCTCCCAGGATAAATAATCTCATGGCCCCATTTCTCCCGAAGGTGTTTATCCCTGTGACCTCCCACTTGCCTTTCACGGCACCTCTTTAGTCTCCCTCTTGCCCACGCACCCTCAGCATTCCCTTGTCCTTACCAACCCTGCAGGGCCCAACCCTCAGCTCCCTGACAGGCTTTCGGACCGAGGCCAGTGTATGTAGGGTGGAGGAGCATGCGAAGTCAAGTGGCCCCAAGCAGAGATCACCAGTAGCTGTTGGTCTGGCGCGCTGAGCCGTGGGCTCTGGTCAAGGTGCTGACTCAGGGATTGATGTCACTGTCAGCCGAGCTCTGCTTCCCTTGATTGTGTTAATTGTGGGAAGCTGGTATTACACGCTGTCTTAGTGTCTCATTCACTCCATGGGCACATGTCGAATACTGTTATTGTTGCACTGAAGGGTTAGCCAATGCCGAGGAGAAGTAGATGGAAGTTTCTTTGCTTTGAGGTGGCTTTGACAAGTGCGATGTTAAAAAGGCAGAGACATTCTGGTGTCAGTTGCATGTCGTCCCCTTGGCCGGGGGTGTTGACCGGCAAAGTGCTGGTCTGACAAGGAGCGAATCATTTTAACGTCACTGGTTAGCCACAGTCCAAAGACGTGCAGGTTAAACGTGAATGTGAGCGTGACTGGTTGTTTTCCCTGTTTGTCAGTCCTGTGGTAGCCTGGACTGGCGCCCTGTCCAGGGTGCACCCACCCAGTCACAGATAATATTGGCTCTAGCCTCCTCTGGGCGAACCCAAAAGGATATGCTGTATATTTAATAGATGGATGGTCAGTGTATTTTCTATTACAGACGTTAACACTCGGAGCCGTCAATTGTAATTCATTAATAATGTTCTTTGATAACTGTTTTTTTTTCTGCCCTTTTGTAAATTGTTGCGCTTGGAAAACTTTAAAGCCCTTCTGTCTTGTCTTTGCTCACTTCAGGTGTTCCTGACAGAGTGTGCAGGTCCACTGATCATCTACTTAATGTTCTACTTCCGCCTCCCCTTCATCTACTCGCCTAAATATGACTTCACCAGCAGCAAGCAGTGGGTCGTACAGTGAGTGTCGGCGTACTCGTGTGTTTCTTCGGGGATCTGTCGGGATGTTGCCGGAGTCTATCAGACAATACCAGGCTTTGCACAGATGCCCCCCTCCCCCAAAAATGTCCAAGAGTCGTGAATCATATTTCTATGTTGACACTGAGTCGGGGCCAAGTGTCATGGACTGCAGGTGGACACTGTGTAAATCACAGCTCAACATGAAACTGTGTGTGTGTGTGTGTGTGTGTGTGTGTGTGTGTGTGTGTGTGTGTGTGTGTGTGTGTGTGTGTGTGTGTGTGTGCGTGCGTGTGTGTGTGTGTGTGTGTGTTGCAGCTTGGCCTGCATGTGCCACTCCGTCCACTACGTCAAGAGGATTTTGGAGACGCTGTTTGTCCATCGCATCTCTCATGGGACCATGCCTCTTAGAAACATATTTAAGGTGAGCGAGTTGCATACTTTGATATTTATTATTTCCCTCCGCCAAGGATCTAATGTTTTTCGCCCCTGTCCATTCGTTTGTTTCGTTGGTTGGTTGGTTGGTTTGTGCGCAAAAACTACTGGAATTGGTGGAAGGAGGGGGCACAGGCCAAGAAAGGATCCACTTTCTTTAACATTGTGATATATATACACACACATATATATTTAAGGGACTGATATCTATGAGTGTGCGCAATTTGGTGCGGCCTGATTGAATTTAGGGCGACTGTTGGGCCCTGGCGGAGGTATTTGCTGAGTGCCAGTCCAGTTTAGTCCTGTGTTCTTGCATGTGAAGCCTTATCTTGACACTTTGACTTATTATAGTCCACCGTCTATTCCAGAACTGTGGCTATTACTGGTGCACTGCAGCTTGGATGGCGTACTACATAAACCACCCTCTCTACACCCCTCCCTGTAAGTGCTGACCACTGGCATTCTCACTTTAAACTCGCCGCCTGCTGTTGACTTCCATCATAATCCGTGTTTCTGTGAAACATTCGACAGATTATGGGCAGCCTCAGGTGAATACAGGACTGTACATTTTCTTGGTAAGTTTGAGACGTGTAGACGTTGTATTCTTCTGGCTCAAGTAAAGTCATCTTCTGAACCCAATATATTACAGTGACGTTAATGTTCACCTTTGAATGTTTTTATTCTTACAGGTCTGTCAAGTGGGGAACTTTTCCATCCACGTTGCTCTACGTAACCTCAAGAGTCAATGTGAGCCTTTCGTAGTAATGATGTTGATTGTTGTTTTTTCCAGGTCAATGATATTCCATGCTTTCATAAAGGAGCCAGCGTTTCAAGGCAGTGCAATGTTTAATCTGTGCTTTCCCTCTCAGGTGCAAAGGCTAAGAAGATTCCTTTTCCAACGAAAAATCCATTCACGTGGATTTTCTGGCTGGTCTCCTGTCCAAACTATACTTATGAGGTGAGCAGAAAAAATATGTTCAATCAATTTTAAAATATGTTCTGAAGAAAAATAGAGTTAAAGGTGATGTAGGAAATGTTTGCCAAATTGGTTTCCACGTTGAAATAGTTTTTTTATGTTTTACAAAAATAATTCAAATGACATTTTCTCTCTTATCCGTTTGATCAGATAATTTACTGCAACAATTATCAAAATATTTTTTGTACTGATATACTGTACTGAAGCCAACCGTTAATTACTATGTGAAACCCAGCAGCTGATACTGAATTGTACCCTGTTAATATAAGATGCTGCCATCTGCTGGTTTCTACCACGAATCTCAATGCACTCTCTCTGTGTGTGTGTGTGTGTGTGTGTGTGTGTGTGTGTGTGAGTGCGTGCGTGCGTGCGCGCGTGCGCGTGCTTGTGTGTGCGTTGCTCACAGCTGGGCTCCTGGATCGGCTTCACGGTGATGACCCAGTGCGTGCCCGTGGCTTTCTTCACGCTCGTGGCCTTCATCCAGATGACCGTGTGGGCCAAGGGCAAACACCGCAGCTACTTGAAGGAGTTCAGAGATTATCCAACCCTGCGCTCCTCCATACTCCCATTCATCCTGTAGAGCTGGCGAAGAAAAAGAAAAGGCTTCTACACTCACACATCCAACTCCTCCCTGATTGGGTCCCCCTCTCGAGGGCCCCTCCATCCATTTGGATGTCAGGCAGTTGCAGTAATAGACTTGTGAAACTCGCAAAGGAAGCCTTCAGAGTTAAATACAGAAAAGTCTTAATTCAATGTTTTAATGTGAAGATGAAAAAAATATCCTTTTTATTTTACTACTTTGATGAGTTGATGTAGAGTTTTGTTTGCATTATTTCCGTAGCTGTTGGCGGCCTAATCAGTGAAGTTTCACACAGCGCTGGGAAACAAAAAGGGGCTCATCTGCATTGTGAAACTCGAATGCAGCCTGGAGCTGACAACTGCTTGGCCTCACGCAGCTCACGATTGATAGGACGGATCCAAGTGACCTCTACATTATGGCAGTGCTGTTAGATCTGGATTTGGAATTGTTTTCCCGATTCCCCCGTTTCCCACCGTGGCTTCTTCTTTTTGTCTGTATTTGAACGGAGTGTATTTCTGGGATAGGAAAAATAACGAGAGGAAAAACACTGGTGATAGCGTGCACAGACATGTCCTGCAGAAATACACCTCTTACTCACCCAGGATGATTATATTGCAAAAGGTGTTCGGCTGCAAAAGCGCAAAGGCCACGTTTCAGCCATCAATTCTTGTATCTTTGTGTCATGTACATTTTTTAGAGTCTGCTTTTCCCCAATCTGTTATTCTTGTTCTAATGTGACAATTTGTGCAGCTGTAAAACATATTTTTTGTTCCTTCAAATGTTTGGAGAAAATACCTTCAAAACATGAAAGACAAGTTCCCCCACTGAGATTTCATTTTCACCTAATGAGCCTCCATAATAAATAATGAGATAATCCACAGTGGTAAAATGAGGAATTTTTTGTGTCTTTGAAAGTAAAACACTCCTGCTGCAACTTTTACGTGTAAGGACAGCTTTCAGTCCTGAGCAGGAATTTTACAGTATTGCTCGACACGGTAAAAAAACTGCCTTTAGGTGAAGTGTTGAAGTGTGAAGTAACGTACTGTTTCACAAATCAAGTGGCTGAACAGAGAGACCCGAGCTTTATTTTGCGACTCCGGAAGAAGTGTCAGTGTTACAGACAAAAATGGGAGGAGATACATTTGGATATGTAGACTACATCATATGGAATGTTACAAATTCAAGTGGCTGGCTTCGATCAAAACACAGGGACACTGGACAATGTCATACACGGATGATACCATAAAATAATATTGCATTTGATCAAGCTTTCCGCTCCGTAAACAGGCGCTGAGCAGCTGCACTGAATTTAAAACAATATCTTCAGTACAACAATTACATTTCCCGCATGTTACTTTATTTTGCTCATGTATAAAAGAAAACTCCATTAGTCAGCACGTGGACTGGTCCCGTCTGTCGGAAATTGTTCCCAGAATGCAGCTATATTAAATTGGACCACATTCATTTCTATATAAGAAAAACAACAACATATTGCCTTGCCAGCAAGTAGTAGAATATCATGTTGGTCATGTCTCAGTGTTACAGAGACACACCATCCAACATCAGCAGCTATTGGTGACATGAGTCAGGAATCCGACTCTGTTGACTTGTGAAGCAGATATGTAGATAGTCTGACTCCCCCCCCCCACTCCCCAAGCACGTTGATGCCATTTAAGTAAACTCATCATATGAGTAAAAGAAAACGCACAACAGATGTGCTTTTGCGTTTATCTGTGCGAGTTACAAACGTAACCTAATAGATCGAGGGAGGACACAGGGAGAAATTTCATGATCGCAACAAACCAACATTTTCTTGTGACCCCAAAACCGCATCAACAACCGATGCTACGGCACTTTGCAGTCTTGTCTGTGCGAGTATATAAGCGCATAGGTGGTGCACTTGGTGCAAGGTTGACTCCTCTTCGCCGGCCGCTTTACCCGTCTTCTGCTCTGGCAGGAAGGTCACTGCTCCTCCACTTTCAAACTCACTCGGATTGCAGCGGTCTGTTCCCTTCGTAACATGGTCGCACGGGTGAAATGGCAACTACTTGAAAAACCAAAAGACTTTGATGAGAGGTAGGATGACTGTCTTTCAGTTTCTGGTCATTCTCACAGTGAAAGATAATTCCACCGCAGCCTTCCCTCCCCACACACTCACCCTCTACATATACTGTATGTGAAGGTGGGTGGCAGGATCCATAAGGGAGCGGGCGCTGCATGCATGTTTTGGGTCAGTGCAGCGTTTGTCTGTCCGTCGTGTGAATTCACCATTTCAGAGGTCTTCATATTCCAGGAAGTGGGTCCTCTGCAGCACCTTCACATGGCGCTCGTAGATTTTGAGGGCAGGGCCGAGACGGATGGACAAACCCGTCAACACGTCGCTGCGCTGCATCAGGAGAAGGGACTTCCCATCAATTTCCTGTTGATAAGAAAAAAGACGAAGATTTTTCTCAGTTAGTGTCATCCATGCGTTTGTAAAGGTCTGTAGTGACTGGTGAAGTTCTTCAAAAAATATCTTCGGGGGGCTACCAGGACACCCAGTATAGGAAGTGAAATGAGCTATAACAATGTGTAAGAGTGCTTTATATTTCAAGAGAGAAGTCTGGGGATTTCCCGATCACGTTTGAGAAAGACATTTTCCTTATCGAGGAGCTTCCATTCAGCTTGATATGCACAAATAACTTGATACTGGTCACAACATACCCTCCAGTGACACACTACATATTAACCATCTATTAAAAAAATGGACTACATAATGGGATGCAAGTTTGGTTTTTCAGTGTACATTTAGCCCTCCTGTGGCAGCTTGTGGTGGTGCACCGACCTGTGATCGAAACGCCAAAGCCTGCTCTGGGAAGCCCACAGCTGAGAAGTAACTGGCAACATCTGTCACAGTCCACTGCAACAAGTTCTGGCTCATCTTCTCCTTCTTCACAGAACTGAATGAAGATCAGGTGTAAAGAAAACAAAGAACTGTCAGAAACAATGACCACATCAGCAGGTTATTTCTCAGCTTATTATTGTATTTAAGGATAAAGGTTGATAAAGGTGTGTAAACCCATTGTGTAGAGGGGAGGGTGGATGTGATCTGATGTATTTGCTAAAATGCACTTCTAGTGGAGAACGTAATGACTTGCTTGATAACGAGATACTCACATTTCATCACCTTTACCACCGTTCAGAAGAACATCTTCAGTTGCTGTAAATGGTGATATGTCCATCTTCTTTTTAAATGTGCCTGCAAGCGAAAATGGAAGGCAAATTATTGCACATATTGGACATATTTTAAAGGATATAAATTATGACACGCTCTAGGAGAAATCAGAATTACAGACAGTATCTATTTGATGATTACAATACAGTTAATATTACCAGTTTCAATTAAAATGACAGTTTGACAGCATGTTGGAGAAACATTCAGAAGTTGACAGTGGTATTCAGAGAACTTGGCTTCAGAGTCCTCTGCACCTGTTCATTTTGTACATCCAAATCCATCCATTTGTATTTCTTACCATAGCAAAACATAATCACATGCAATGAATGACCACACTGTGTCTATCTTGAGGCCCCCCATCATTCATATAACCCGATGAAGTCAGGGAGCTCAGTTCATATGAGCAAAGTGGAGGGAACCATGTTCCATTTCTTTCCAATTGGAAATGAATTCAATAAAAATTGCGTTTTGGGTTTTAAATGTGCAGCTTCATATTCTTAACATTCACTTGTGTGATGTTGATGTTGGACTTTGTTCATGGTTAAGTACAGTGGAGATACTATGAAAGATCGTTGATAGGGCACCCTTAAGACACCAGCCCACTTTCACAGGATGCTCGCGGGACTGTTTGTCGTGTATGTATGCGTCACATTGAAAGGACACCGGCGACATTTTTCTTAGATGGGTAAAACTACATTCAGGCCCAGAACAGGTAAAGCACACGGTGACATGGTATTTGAGCAGAGGTAAAATTATTGTTGTGTCATTTGTTTCTGCTGTACCGTGTTAAGTCTTTTGCACACTGTGACCACTTTGCATAAAAAGCTAGCGTGACACATTTCAGATTTCCAACAAGGAAACAAACTCTGTTAGGCTTCCCACTACAAACACACACACAAATTGGGCTAATTGGTTCACAAAAACGAGCTAGAGGGAAACTCTACGGGCTATCGCACCCTGTGTATCTGAAGTGATGGATGGGAACTTTACTTCTAGTAACTTTTCATAAATTGCATCCAAAAACCTGAAGGATTCACGTGGCCCCAGATCAAATGTAAACAACGTGACAAAGAGCTGAACCTTGGTTTGGACTTCCAGGTGTGAAAAAGGCCTCAAAACCCCTCAAAGTGTTTATTATACAGGTGGTGATTCTCCTCGACTAGAAATCTAGATGCATCGACTTTAAAAATTAATCAAACTCTGCAGGTCTCCACCTCCACTGTTTTTTAATGGTGCACATGGTGTCCAAAGGACAACACGTTGAGAGTGACGAGGTTTAATAGTCAGAGTGAGCACCACCTGGGTGGAAGGCTGCAGAACGAGCTCGTCAAACATAGGAAAATATCTCGAGTGAGCCTCCAGGCTTGTGCGAAAGGCCACATAACAGCCAAAATGGCTTTTGAAGCATGAGCTGACATTAGTTCATGTCCCTAACATGTGTGTAGTTTGTTCAAAAGACATTTTCCAAAATGAGGGAGCAGTCATCTATCTGCATGCTACACATCAGCTCTATTTTTTTTTAAAAAAGGGGGAAACTATGTCACTCACAGTTGTCAGATGGCAAAGACAGTGTCTGTGGCTGTCCATCGGATACATTGCTGCTCTCGTCCTGTCGGCAAAGCAAAACAGATCAAAACAAATGAAACATTAAAATGTCAGGTAGAAAGAGAGAAATGAAAAAAACTAAAACTAACAGGCATTGTTGTATGTCACAAAATGGAGAATTACCAGTTTTGCTGCAAGGTCTGGTACCAACTGGTTTGATGAAGGCCTGCGGTCCTCCTCCACCTTGCCTCCATCTTCTTTCTTGGTGTTGTTCTCTAAAGCACAGGGGCTGGTAGTGAAGGAGGGGACGGCCGGCTTCACGGCTGCTTCTGACACAGAGGGAACCATTTACATCACACGCCGATCATCCTCCATACTGTCCACATCTGACTTCATTCAGTTAGTTTAAATTTACCTGAATTCTTCGTTTGATAATTAATAAATTATGTTTAATTCCAATGCTGCTCTTTAAACCTCTATAACTGGCAGAAACAACTGCAGACAGCTACTTTTTTCTTCCAACTGCAGGAAGGTATTACCAAGTCATTTCATTTTTTTCCTACAAATCTAACTAACATAAACTGAGGCATTTTTACTCTCAACAACTATGTCACCCTGCGATTAATCATCTAGGTGGTTAAGAGATTCCATCCCTCTTTTAATTGCCAGCACATAAACTATGCATACAGCCTTGCATATAAAACAATATCAGAGTGCTCCATAATTCCTATTAGGCCGTGTCTAGCAGCGTGAATACCTTTGTCTCTCTGCATTCCTGGGTGCTGGCGCTCCGCTGGGCAGACAGCAGAATCATAAGCCCAGTCATTGTGTGCGAGGGCCCTGGGGCTAGAGGGGGGCAAGGAGCTGGGCCTCTCACCGGCCTTCTGGAGAGGGACACAGTCCAGCGCCGAGCCGGGGCCGGACTCTGGGCCGGGGCCGGGGCCAGGCCGAGTGCCAGAGGGAGAGCAGGGGGCAGAGGCGGCTCGCGCAGCGGCACTGTCTGGCGTGAGACCTGGGGAGGGCCCGGAGGGCCCGTTCTGCCCGTTCAGCCCGTTCAACCCCTTCAGCCCGTTCTGCCCGTTCACCCCCTTCAGCCCGTTCTGCCCGTCCTGGCTGTCATCAGCCCCCTCCTCATCTGCGTTACTGTCAGTGTCCATAACCATTGAGGTGTCCGCCTGCAAAAACAGAGCCTCATGTTCAATTTCCATCCTATTGTTTTCTATCTGATGATGATGATAACGCGATGAGACAGGATTTAACAAACATGCATCAAGTATACCCCCAAATCATTGCTTGGGTCAATGGGGGAATAATCTGCCATTTAATCCAGTGAGAAGGAAATATTTAGTTAATTTATGTGACAGAAACGCTGCAAACCCAGGTTGGTGTCATAACTGAGGGCTAGTTGTGGGGGTGAAGGTGTCACACGAAAACATGCTGGTACAGATCAGACCACTGTGGTGGGGAATTATTGCCTTTGAGTGCGTCCATCCCCTCTCCACGGTGCAGTGTGTGTGTGTGTGTGTGTGTGTGTGTGTGTGTGTGTGTGAGTGTGTGTGTGTGTGGTGGTAGAGCTCCCTCCCCCCCCCCCCCCCCCCCCACACACACACACACACACGTATTTCCACACAATTAAACAAGTGTGCACGGACATACTGTTATCTGACCGCATGCAACTTGTTTCAACATACGCACTCTTTCCTTTGGTTGGCCCCCTTTTCGTTTTTTTTTTTGGGTCGACGGCGCCCCGAGTGAAAAATTACCTTGTGTGCGACTGCGTGTCCAGGACGCAGCCAGCAGTCGAGCACAAGAGCGCACTCGCGCCCGCCCCGCTCCGGCGAGGAAGAGCCGCTTCTCCGGCAGGCACCCATCGCACTGCATCTCACATAACTTTCACCGAGACACGGTCACACAAAACACACGATGCCCTCCTCCACCTCCACCTCCATCTCCTCCTCCACCCCCTCCACCCCTCCTCCCCCCGAGGATCTCGACACAACACGATGTTCATCCCGCGAACAGCCGACACACTCGGCGCGTCCCTGTTCACGGGCCTCGCGACTGATCAGTCCAACACGAGGGGGGGGGGGGGGGGCGTTCTTTTCTCTCTCGCTCGCTCAAATTTCCTCCAAAGTGCGCATGGAGTTGGGGAGCCGCGGTAGAGACCTCGCCATTGTGTCTGTGTGCTCTTTAACGGAGCGCTCCCCGGGGGCCGGACGGCGGCAGAGCAGCAGCCCGGAGGAGACGGGGGAATATAGAATAAACAACCCGGGCCGGGAACTCGACGGGGCAGATCACCGCATCGCGCCGATCGCCGAAACCAGCCGCCTCGATCTTTTTATTCCCCCCGTGTGTGTGTGTGTGTGTGTGTGTGTGTGTCTACTTTGACTTTGCGCCGGGTCAACGGTTGGCAGCGAAAAAAAGCGACGGAACAGAAAGAAGTATCGCAAATGAGTCCGTTATCGGACACGTCGCTGTCTACATTTAACCCTCGTCATCGGAGCAAAAAAAAAACAACCCCTGGACAACAAGCCCCCGAGAGGCAGCCCGGTTCCAAGTCACCAAGCACTCGGTTCTTCCTTTTCTCCCCCGTAGCGACAGGGAACAAAGTCAATTTGATCTCAGCTTAACCCAGATCGGAGAGGCGCGTCCGCCGCCCGGAGCCGGGCGAACAGTTTGCGGTCGCTTTGCGTTTAGTTCGGCTCCCGCGCGCGCACACACACACACACGCACACGCACACGCGCGTCGTCGCCGGCTCGTAGATTCCGTCACATTGCGGTGACGTGGTTCACGTAAAAAAAAAAAATCGCTGCCAACGGTCTATTCGACAGACACGCCGGAGCTAAAGCCCCATATGTGCGCACGGGACGAGAGAGGCCACACGGCGACGCGGCGCACCGCCGAGCGGCAGACGTGACCGGGCTCGGCGCAGCGTGTCCGACAATGGATCTAGGGGCTCGACTTTTATGCACTGCGTCTGCGACTCGTGCATCGCTACGAAGACAGACGCAGTTGTCCGCCCCGCAAATGAACCGAGCGTGTGTTCATCGGGAGCAGTTTGGCATCGACGGGCCATCGAGCCGCTCGAGGGTTTTTTTACGAGGCGAAAACATAGTGATGGGCATCATGTTGAAGTCCAGACGGGGGGAAGGGGGGTGACATCTCGTCACGGAACGACGGAATATTCAAAAAAAACGTGTCCGAACATGTTACCGGGGTGCATTTTATTATTTCGCCCGGGGACGACTGTCCTCGATTTACACTTGAGGAAAAAAAGCAAGAGAAAAAAACAATCAACAAGCCAACAATGTCCCACCGTCCCCCATCAGGATCCAACATCCGCGGTGTTTGAGACTTTTTTTTTCTCTCTCCCCCCCCCGCCCCGCTTCACCCACTCCCACATCGACAAGAGGATGGAGATGAAAACACACATCCCACCCCCTCGGCTTTAAAAAAATAAAACACTCCCGCGCGAACACGGATTTCGACACTCTTATTTCGAAAAGCGAGACGTGCTCAACTTCCGGCTCCGCACTTCTTTCTCGTGGACTTGATCCACCCCCCCCCCCCCCCCCACCTCCGTCCTCCTCCCCTTCGCTCAACGCCGAGTTTGGGGCTTGAAAAGCGGTCGGGGTTGTTGTTCTTTGCGGACGAACAGGACGCTGCAACTTTTCCCGGCCGCTGCTGCTGTCAGCTCGTCTGACAACCGTCCGTCTTTAAAGTGCTCCTCAACCGGCGCGGTGTTTTAAAAAATTAAAAAAAAAAAAAAAAAAAAAAAAAAAAAATGCCACGCTCCGACTTCACGCGCACCTTCGCTTTTTTTTTTTTTTTTTTTTTTTTCAACCTCGCTAGCGCTCGAGCGAGGTCCAACCGCCGCTCCCCGTCTGCGGCAGTTTTTTTTGGGTGCACTTGCAAATCACCCCCCGCCCCCCTCCTCACCACTCCCCGTGTGCGGACGGAGAGAAAAAAAAAACACGTTTATATTCGACAACAACACACAGCACCAGTAACCGTGCTTCTGTCTCCACCTGTTAAATATGTGATATGACAATGGGACGTGAGCTCGTTAAACACGTCCCCCCCCGCATCACGCTCCAACATACCTCCAAATCCTCCTCGTCCTGGTCCACGGGACCGAGCGCGCTGTCCCCGTTGCTCAAGTCCGAATGACTGGCTTCTTCCACCGCGCTCCGCCTCGCAGCCGCCGCCAGCGTCACATCGTCCTTTTTTCTGCTCCGCCGCTGGACCTTGGCGGCGTTTCGGTACGAAATGGAGCCCTTGTAGTTAACTTTTAGCACCGTGTGCTCCTGGATCAGTTTCTCCAGTTCCGCGCAGGTTCGGTCGGGCTCGGACCCGTGTCGCCTCCGGACCATTCGGCAAATCCTCTCCAGGTCCGGCCGGGCTTTCCGCGACCGCAGCGAGTCGATAGTGTCCAGGATCCACTCGCGGTACTTGGATTCAGACATCTTTTTTTTTTCCGCTCGGCTGGTTCGCTTGCTTTTCCCTCCCGGTTGCCTTTTATCTTTCCTCGGTGCGTCAACCTTGTGCGCTACACACGGCTGCTTTTTCGCGAGCCGCGGTCCGAGCCCCAACTGAGAAGCGGAAACCTCGATGAACGCCTCCTGCGTTTGCGTGTGCGCTTAAGGTGGAGCGACGGATTTACGGCCAAAAGTTTCACTCCAGAGCGGGTTTCTTTATTTTAAGGTGGAATGCGCAGTCCCGGATGGGAACGTGCGCGCGCACCCTGCCCAATGTGCGCCCCAATGGCTGCCTGAGGAGGCGTCTGTCGTGAAAAAAAAAAGTAAGAGGGTGAGATACCGACAACTATCGATGAAATGACCGAAGGTAGTTGGACCTTCTTTTTTTTTGAATTGCCCCGTCACAAGCTCAGACTAAGACGGAATCAAAAAATTTAATTAACAATGAATGAGTCGTTGATAGAAGATAACAAATTAAGATAAATGATTGATAAATACCCGGGTAAGAAAACTCCTCTTTTTGTTTTCCTTTAAAAAAACAACAGTGGGCTACTTTGAATCAAAATTAAAAATGTTTCCCCTATTGGAGGCACAATATATAATCCAACTGTTGAAAAACTAAAATCCAATTGGAATCCGCAGTGATTCCTGAATCAGAAACACAGCGGCTAATACTATTCAGCTACACTGTATGTGGAAAATGTGTATACGTTCCCACAAGTACAACACAAGTGTATATTGTCAATTATAAGCAGAGATATACAGAAAAAACGGTTTATATCAATGAATTAAGTTATAATTGTGTATGTAAACATAGCAGTAATTTGTGTAGTCCATAAATTACTTAGTGGGTTAATGAAGTATATATATCAAGCTGATTTACCCATTTAGTCTTTTCAATGCACTTCAATTAATATCCAATTATCTAATGTATTACCTTTTTTAACATATGTATAAACTAAGACGATTTATTTTCTTAGTTGCCTTTAAACAATCTAGAAGGCTTTTCAGACCCATCACATATAACTGCTGCATATAGATGGTGTTAAAATTCAAAGAATAAATAAAGCAGAGCTCAGATTCTGTGGATAGTTTTGGAGAGGGGCGCTGAAAGCCCGTCTGTAATTGATCCCATACTGTGACAGGATGAACACAACACTGCATTATTCAATTGCACCTGCCAGCATTTTAAAACATTCAAAATAACAGACAAGACAGTGGAAGAAAAATAAAACTAAAACTAAAGAAAAGTTACAGTCATCACCTACCAAAAATTCTGTTCCTCTGATGGGAAGACTGAGGCTGCAAATATCTTCCTTCAGATTTTCATGTAATAAAACATTTCTTTTGTCAGTGTGCTTAAGCTTATTTAGCTGAGTGACATTGTGCAAGGTGAGGTGAGAGTTTATATATATAACCCAGACATATTAGTCTTAACAAGTAAAACTTTATTGGAATGATACATTTTGCAAAATATTACTTTATGTATATTTTTTTTAACATACTCATTGTGTTCTAAGGGTATCTGTCAAGTTCACCAGAGGGTAAGATAGTTAAGACTGTCAAAGGCAAGGATATACAGTATTGTTTCCCAAAAGGTACAATAGACTACACAATCACTGTACCCAGGTCATGAGGAAAGGATTAATGTTGTTTTTTCTTTTTTTTCTCTCTCTCTCTCCTTTTTTTGAAAATACAATAAGAAAATATGAACGCAAAACATCTCAGATGTAAAAAGTGTTATGTTTGAATGAAGAGTGTGTGAAAACCTGATGAACGTAGAAGGCAAACACAGGAGAAGAACCCAGAACGAGCACAGATCAGTTGATAGTGTTTAGCTGATAAAAGATTTTAAGACGACTGACAAGAACTTTTGTATGGGAAACAAAAACAAAAAAAGCATTGTGATGGTGGCATTGCCCTCTACCCACCACCTATGATTTAGTCATTAGTCAGAACTTAAAGACCAAAGATATTACATGTGCTCTCTTCAAAGCTTTACATTAGGTCTCAAAAATTTCAAAGTATTAGCAAAAATCAATAAATAGGACATTTGAAAAAAAAAAAAAAAAGTGTGGCATGTGCTTCACTATTTGCAAAAGACAAGTTGGTGTGAGATCCACCGCATTGTTGAATGTGATGCTCACGACTGAAAGGTTAAATGGTGATGAGGCTGTCGGCTGTGGAAACTACGCTTCCTCACACATTGTCTCGGGTCCGAGATTGGGGGGGGGGGTATCTTGCTGTTGGGTTGTTCTACCACATGCAAGAAAAAC
The DNA here is from genome assembly GCF_022379125.1 of Scophthalmus maximus. Classification (NCBI taxonomy): domain Eukaryota; kingdom Metazoa; phylum Chordata; class Actinopteri; order Pleuronectiformes; family Scophthalmidae; genus Scophthalmus; species Scophthalmus maximus. The sequence continues at coordinate 13,371,262 of NC_061531.1, read as the reverse complement.
CAAGCTCGCCAGAGAAATATGTATCATAAAGAATACACACCGTCACGTTTCCACACGGCATGGAGACATCTCCATCAGACAATTCAAGACATTCAAAAGCTATCCTGTGTTTGATCTCAATTACATCAACAGACTCCCCTCAAAATAATTACTCAAAGCCCGACCGAAAATCATTAAGTCGAAAAAAAAAAAAAACATTCGCGAAAAAATGACGTGACACAAGATTGGACAAATAGAGTGATGCACATCAAACGATTCACAGAAACTTTTTTTCTAGCACCTAGGGGCTGTGGAGGGGGAGGAGGAGGATGGGCTGGGTGAAAGCAAACATCCTTCATCAAACCAAAACAATGTGTTCAGTCAACAAACCAGCAATAAGATTAGGTCTGTGATTGTCTTGCATCCACAGAAATAAACTTGGCAAAAAGGGCGGGACAGTGTTAGGATCGCTTCCTTAGTTTAATGTCACACAGAAAGCCGGAAAACGGAAAAACAAAAAAACACTCCAATCGCAAACAGTCCCCAAAATGTGGTCGGACCGCAAATCTATGTGAAGGTGTAACATGTAAGGTATATACAAGAGAAAAGGGGGGGGGGGGGGGGTTATCAAGATTGGATGCACAAGTTCAGTGACAAACTGTTGCCAGTGAGGCCAGAGGAGCTTTCAGACATTTCTCTGGGTCTCGTTCCATCTTTCGAAACAGAGCAGTCGAGAGAGTCCGCATTAATAGTTACGCGTGTCAATCCGCGGTCTCCAGTGCGTCAGCTCGAGTGAGTGAAGCATAACGCTATGCCTTCTTTAAAAGTGATATTGTACAAAAATAACATGCACATTTTGTTGAAACATTTTGCTACTTTTTTTCTTTTTTTGTTGTTTGCGTATTAAAATCCACCACCACCAGAGTTACATACAGAAAACTTTGCAGTGTTCTCAGTTTGCAAATTTGGCAGAATTTATATTAGTTTATTTATGAAATCTTAAGTCAGTGTCACAGCTATGAGACAATGTTGAAAAAGATGTCTCTATCTCATATAGATATATATATACATACATATATATATATACATATACATACACATATATATACATATACATACACATATATATATATAAATATATATGTATACTTTGAATTAAATAAACAATAGTCAGGAGTGTGACCACAATGTTAGTTGCTGCTAAATCACAGCTGTTTAACCCACCCATGAGCACTAAATAACACACAAGCACAAAGATTGACAAAAAAAAAAAAAGGACAAAATGATTACCGATAGGATTTTCTTTTTTTAAATGCTCTAATAAATTCAGCTAAGAGAAAGATTTAAACGCAGACCTCACGTCTACCATTTCTTACAGGTCCCCAAGAAGCGGAGAGACCCCAATGACGTTTACTGTGACAAATCTGGTTCTCTCTGATCACAGAGGTCCCCCACTGCTTCGGCTGCGAGCAGTGAGCGCATCACCTTCCCTATAATCATGCCACACGGAGCAGACAAAGGCGGGCGCAGAGAGTTTTCAAGCTTTCAAACCAAAAAAAGAACGGGGCACAAAGGCCGATGCCACCACAGCCAAAGCTCTACACCAATGCTTTCCACAGTTTTCCAACCAGTTGGCATTATGATAGGCACATCTGTTGGACTTGGTATTGCTTGGACAGATTCATTATGGAGAGATGGAGGGGTGGGTGAGGGGGGACCAGGGTGACAAGATACAACAATCACTCCTTGAGAAGCTCGTAGAGAGGGGCCCGTTTAGGGGGGGAAAAAAAAGAGCATAGAAGATTCAGTACCCTAAACAGAAAAATCAATGCCTCAACCTGCAAAGACTTAGAACGCGTCATTACACCATCAGAAAGATACAAGTCTAGCTGAACAGCGACAACCGATTGCCTGTTCTCCTCAAGCCCCTGCCACAAACACAAGAGGGATAAATAAAACAAATAGGTAACAGCTGAGAAACAATCAGAAAAGGCAACACTGCTGGTTCTGCTGGATCTTCCTTCACTTTGCCTACATTTCCACTGGGGGGGGGGGATTTTACATTGTTGTCGTCAATTCAAATAAGCAAGTTAGCAGTCCACCCTAGCGTTTCCCGTCTTCAGACCCCCTATTTACTTTCTAGATGCCTTTCTCTCCCTCTCTTTCTGTCTCTCGCACTCGCTCCGCTACCCATGGTCGGAATCTAGAACTCAGCAAACTCCTTTGCACACTTTTCTGTGAAGGAGACTCGGATTTCCTCTTCCTCATAGTCGTCAAAGTTGCTCGTGTCGCCGGGGCCTTTGCATTTAGGAATAAAGGGAGCTTCCACCTGGAACACACAGAGGACAAATCAAAATCAGTAGAACGATGCAGTGTGGTCTCAGGGAGAGAATCAACGCCACGGGACGCTCCATAAAAAACAACAAGATGACATTTGAATATTTCCCAAGGGACAAAGAGACAATTAAAAATATTCATATTCATTTGCAGTTGTGCAGAGCAACTTAAGATTGTTGAAATGACAGTGAACCGTGTTACACAATCAAGAAATCATGCTAGGATACTTGGCAGACTTTTAAATCATTCTGTGGTCACACTGCAGGACTCCTTTTGTGATCACATGTTATCATTTGCTTTCCCCTGAAGTCAACTCGTCTAATTCTATTGCAGATGGTCAGTTCTTGTATCTCTCAGTATGAATTTCAAGAACTCCCAGAAAAGAAAAGAAAATCTGAACCTGCTGCATTCATATGCATCATGTGTAGCCACAGAAAGTATTATTGATACCTAAGCAACGAGCTCAAGGGCTACAGGGTGTTTCTTTTTTTTTCTTCTATTGACATAAATCAAGACAAAATTGTGAAACACCTCGTCAACTGTAACTGTGATTCAGTTTATGTGGTCCAAAATCTATGTTTATATTCATACTGAACGGTCAAATTAAACAGGACTTGTGTCCATTGCAGATTTAATAATTTATTTTAATACATGCTTTAATACATGAATTTTCCATTAGCCTCTAATACATTATCATCTGTGCAGGGCACAGGGCGTCTTCCTGTGTGAGGATCACTTTCCTTGCCCCTTTTTCTATTTGTCAAAATGCGAGGTGCAACACATTAATGCTGGTTGCAGGCTGGCCTCCTCTCACCTTCCTCTGGTAGATGGCGATCCAATCGGTGGTGGCAAACCACTTGTGACCCTTGATATCATTGACTCCGTTCCTGAGGTTGCCGAAGCGCTTGGTCAGGTCCACCTGAAGCAGATTTCTCAGCAGATCCTTCAGGTCCGAGCTGAAGTGAGAGGGAAAGCGAACCTGCAAAGAGTAGACGCTGTGTGAGTGTGTGCGATCAAATCAAGTTTTATTTATTTATTTATTTTTACCTCATGCTATAGTTCAACCGTTGAGCCTATGAGTGATGCACAGCACTAAAGAGTGGTACTGTGTAAATGACAATGGTTTTAACACATCCGTTTGTTTTCCCCATTCCACTTTTCATTTGACCTTCCTCATCAATAAACCATTTGGACGACAGAATTTCTTACCACTGGTGGTTTATGCATGAAAATGCAGCGATAACAGCCATTTGGGAGGCTCAAAAAATGACCTGCACTCAAAGACTCTGAGGTCACTTGTTTGGTTTCAATACTCTAATGACCACTAACTGATGCTAGGAGCACTTTCTGCCAGATTCACACCATTTACTGCAGTCAAATGTCAAATAACTGCATCGTAATCTGTATGACACTGATGCAGGTGCCTAATAAACTGCAAATCAGCCGTTTATGGGCTGTGAGGCAACCAGAACATACGCTACAAGTTCAGTTATTTCTCTGCCAATGCTCCCAAAAGAAGGTTTCTGATTCAAACGTGTTCAACTTGAAACTACAGCGATCAAAAACCTCAGGGGTCTATAAATTGAGTGATTTCTAGGTTTGACATATTTGAGTGAGTTATTCATACAAAATTACTTTCTGTTGTTTCTTATGAAGAAACCAGTTAATATAGGAAGCAAAAGACATTTATCCTTGACTGACAACATTTAGAAAGATCAGATGTGCCGTGACAATATCATCACAAATTTTTGCCACATTGTTTGTGTGTTTCAGACAATTTCCTATTATGGCGGTTTTCAGTGCAGCACCAGTACGAATAACAGACTTTTAAAAATGCAAAAAAAAATGCCTTTGCCAAGGAGCAGTGTATAATTATGCCCCTGTGTTGTGATGGCACAATTCAAACAACGTATGAAATGAAAACTTATTTAGGGGGCATTTAGGTAAACTCACCTTCCCCGATACAATCTTCTCGTAAATCTGAATAGGCTGGTCTGCGAAGAAGGGGGGGTAACCAGCAGCCATCTCATATATCAGCACTCCCAGAGCCCACCAATCCACTGCTTTATTGTAACCCTGGAAAACACAATGGAATTAAGGGCAGTCTAACGTGTCCTCTAGCAAAAACTCACAGTCTCATGTAGATTTGAGAACTCATCTCCCCTTCATATAAAAAGCGGTGCTGTTCACCCTGGGCCGAGCTGAACACTTACCTTACTGAGGATAATCTCTGGTGCCAGGTACTCTGGGGTCCCGCAAAGCGTCCAGGTTCGGCCCTTCACCCTTTTCGCAAATCCAAAATCTGTTACCTGAGGAAGAGAGGGGTACAGCTCTGAGTACTAAACCTTGCACTCTGCAAGAAAACCCGAGACCAATCAAACAATAGCTGTTGTCGATGACGTAGAAAGCAAACATGCAATCCTTGCCTGTATGTAACCTTGGTGGTCGATGAGCAGGTTCTCCGGCTTCAGATCTCGGTAGATGAGATCCAGTGAGTGAAGGTATTCGAAGGTCAGTACAATCTGGGCTGCGTAGAAGCGGGCGTGTGGTTCACTGCACGACAGGTCGGGCACAACATTTACAGTCAACCAGCAGCATTTGGAAAATGTTGTAGGTGGAGTTAAACCTAAAAAGTCAATTTACCTGAATCTACCGATTCTCCTTAAGTGTGAGAACATTTCACCCCCGGGTACATACTCCATTATCATATACAGATTACTGTTATCCTGCAGAGAGATGAGCAAAGTCTTACTGTGACATGCAAAACACACATTCAAACAAGAGGTGAACATTCTTTGAAGATTAAAAACATATATTTTTTTTAAATCCATACCTTAAAAGAGTGCTCCAGTCGCACCAGAAAGGGAAAGCTGACAGCTTGCAGGATACGTTTCTCGTTCAGTGTGTGCTCTATCTGCTTCAGCTTCACTACCTGGGAGAAAACAGGATGGACTATGGTTCAGGTTACTGTGTGTGTTGTGAGGGTTGTTATTGTCTTAACACAGGTTGAAAAACTGCCTGATCAGACACATTAGAACACTAATTTATAATTTCGTCAAGTTTGTAATATTTTAAATGTTTTTTCTAGTTTCCCTGTAGTCTTTTAACGTGAGCTACTTGATCCCCAATTTAAAACTGACATAATCTGTGACACAGTTGCTGCTTTCAGACATGCAGCAACTGAGGGGCTGTATGTGAGAATGCAAATGTTGCGACGAACATTTTTTCCAGAACTTTTCCTGCCAGCCGCACCCCAGGTAAAATTCCCGGAAAATGTCAGAGTGAGCACGTGAGAATGCAGCAGGAAAATCTCCGGAAAATTCACGGTGAGCGAGTGGGTGTGTCGATGACTGTGAACGGAAAACACTGCTTTCCGCAGAGGGATTATCGCCATGTCCTGCCTCCTGCACGCTCTACCTGGACACCACAGAATTTTCCGTAAATGCGTCAGACTCAGACAGTCTCCCGCTGCGTTTGTTGTTGTGACTGCAAAATGTACGAACCTGAGTTGATCTCTGAAAACAGCTTTGGTGATTACAAACTGGTAGTAGCTATTTTCATACATGAACTCTCCGGCGAGGGGTCACTCTGGGTAGAGTGCCCACTCGCTGGATGTTAAATATTCCAGAGATTTTCCCGCTGTATTCTCATATGGGCTCACTCAGACATTTTCCGGAAATTTACTTGGGGGGCTGGCAAGAAAATTTCAGGCAAATGTCCGTACTTCAGTGCGAGCAGCCTAGGATACGTAAACTTTATTTAGGTCACGGTCACATCTCTATTCTTCATGGAACTACTTGCCAGTGAGGCAAAGATAATAATGATATTATCATGATATCATTGTATTAATAATACAGCATTATTATCATTAGAAATACAAAATGGGAGTGCCCAAGTTACGCATTCGACTTCTGTTGTAAGTACTGTACCTTCTGTTTATCAAGTATTTTCATGGCGAAGTGCTGGCCCGACTCTTTGTGTTTGACCAGCATGACTCGACCAAATGAACCGGTGCCTAAGGTCTTCAAACGCTCAAAGTGGTCCAATCCTGCAGTTTGCTGAGGGGCAGAAGAGAATACCAGTAAGACGAAAGGGTGCATTACATTTTTACCAGCAATGTACCACGAAGAGTCCTACTTTAGTTTATCTTTTTGACTAAATAGAATCGCACTAAGATGTACTAATGGGTCAGTAAAAAGTATTTACTTGTTAGTTTAATGTGTATCTAACATGCTGAATTACACATTTTGGTCATTGATGTACCAGTTGTAGAAAATAGGTGTGTTTATATATCCACATTGGCCAGCAGAGGGTGCAATAGCCCTATAAAATAAAATGGAATGAATATGATCATGTGCAGCTCTATTCCCATGATTCTGCCTGTGGAGTCTGGTTCATTCATTGTGAAATGCATTATAACACTAATTTGTCCCACATACAAAAAAAAATAAACACTATAAGTAGATGTCCAATAATAATAAAAAAAAGAATGCATTAATGTAACAGTGTACAATAATAGAGGAAAATGGAAAAATAATGACGAGACAGAAAAAGATAAGTAATTGCAATCCTCTCTCTCACCTGTGCTGGATTCTCCCATTTCTTCAGGAAATCTTCTTTGGCTTTGGCAAGAAACTCCTTCACTGCAATTGTAAAACGTTGCGTAATCATTAGAAAGAGTTTGTCTGCTTTAAAATGTCCAGACTATTCAGGATTTTGTGTAACAGGTCACCCTAATCTGATAACCAAGACCCAGAGAATACCACAATATTGGTGTTTTACAATCATGTGCCCAAATTTGTGATAAAGTCAAGCAAGTGAGCATGATGTATGTTATGTGCCTAAGTGTACATCAAAATAAATACTGTCTTGTGATTAGTTGAGACCGTCTGCGTTCATCTGGCTCCTCAGCTTGAATGCAAACAGCTGCTTCGCAACCACGAAGGTGATACTGTACAAGCAGCTGACTTAGTGAATTAAACTAACACTGATGTTCATATTAACACTAAATACCGCTCAAGGTAAAAAAGACACCATTTCACCCATAGAACAAATTCCCCGCTACACTATAACCCGACAAAATCATCACAGCAGCAAAAAATGGTTTAGAAGTCACAGAATAAAGATGAAAAGAGATCAGTCAAGGTGTGAGGTTAAATAGACCCGCGACTGCAAGAGTGAGAGAAGAATGAGCGAGTCAATTTCCCTGCAAAAACTACAATGAATGGAGACAAAAGCTCAGTCAAAACCAATCCCTAAAAACCTGGATAAAGTATGACGCAGCTAATCTGTGTTGTGCGGAATATCTTCAAAAACAGAGTGTAAAGAAGCTACAGGCCTCGGTGGCTGCGATGGAACACATCATGTGTACATGTGAGACGGCCACATGCGTGACATCTCAGCTAGTGTTTACCAGAGAGCATGTGGGAGGCTCTGAAGCACATTGCAAAGGTTCTACGGCCTGTTGAGACAAAATAAAGAAAAGAAAAAGTAGAACATGAAGAACATGCTGGAGGCAGCAACTGACCCCCCCCCCCCCCGCACCACAAAAACCACGCTTATGCATTAAAGCAAAGTTGGATTTGGACACTGAGCGACCTCCATGCTCATCATGACAGGATTGACACGGTCCACTCTTGTTAGGCGCCGCCCGAGTGATCATGCCTTCAAAACTGATAAAAGACTGAGACCAAAGTCAGGGGGTGCTCCACTTATGAACGCACTGTTAAAAATAGATCTGGAATAATAAATCAATGAACGTGCAAAGTGCGCACACACGCACACACGCGCACACACACACACACACAGCGTCATATGGAGAAGTTCATTTTTCTTGCCCTTATCTTTATGAGGCTAATCACTGTGCTCTGTGGGAACATGTACAGTAGATAATCAGTCCTTCCTCATTCCTCCTTACTGTCTGTGAAGTTCTTCGGACACTGGCCCTAGCCGTATCAGCTGGGGAGGCACAGCTAATTCTACAGTTAGCCCTGGACACAAGTAATACAATTATAATGAGTAATATAATAAATAATGTAATTTACACTAGTGGACACTAGTTACACTGTGGAGGCCAAAACCATATCAGGGCGATATGGAATGTCTATCAGTCAGGGTAATCAATGCAGCACAGCAGCCTAGGGCACAGTTTAAATAAAGCCAGTCAGCTGTCAATAGTGAAAGTGCATCATAATCTATTATTAACTTTGTGATAAGAATATTTCAACTAATTGACATTTGCAGCGATACATGAAAAAAAATATTAGTGGCAACTGTCTAAACATAAACCTCTCATGTGAACATTAGTGTGTATCACACACACACACACACACACACACACACACACACACACACACACACACACACACACACACACACACACACACACACACACACACACACACACACACACACACACACACACACACACACACACACACACACACACACACACACACACACACACACACACAATTAAATGAGGCTTAATCCTCATTTAGAAAATGTGATTTCCTGCAAATTCCCCAAAGAGCAGCAGCTCCAACAATAGGATGGGAGAGAGCCAGCACGAACGGCAGAGACCAAAGTTCGCATAAACACATGTGGAGAGCACTGCTGCTCCCACAGAGAGCGGTGGAAGCAGACGGTTCAATGGTGAGAAAACATTTCCCGTGAAAAGTTGCTCAACTCCCACTTCGACGAGCACAAAGAGCCTCAGATGGAGCTATTCCTGTCAAAACTTGAACCTGGTCAGAAGAAACACTTGGGTGCTGAATGGCCAAATTAACAGATTTAAGGGAAATGTCTTGATCTTCATTTCAGACTCTCTTTAGGACGGCTTCACTTCGACAACCCTTCATTCAGACTCTCTTTACGGCGGCTTGACTACCCATGGGAGTTTCACTTCGACAACCCTGGCTTTCCTGTAACCCAACATTCCTTACCATCTGGGATGTCTACAGGTACCTCTGGTGCTGCAGCATTGGCCGAGCGCGACCCGGATTCACTTGAGCGCGAGGATGACTCCCTCTTGCCTGCATGCCTCTTAGAGCTCTTCCTGTCACACATTAGCCCTGCAAAGTCTCCCCTGTTTCTTCTTCCTTCCTCACAGCCACTGATTCATGACCTATCCTCCCCCTCTGAGAGCACTCGGGGTCAGATCTGCAGCCCCACTCATCCACAGAAACCAAGTCAAGTGTCCTTGCCGGAAAGGATGTCTTCGGTGTTTCCTGTGACTGTCACTTTGCCTGGGGACCAAGTTCAGAAAGTTGCGTCCACCTCCAGTGTGCAGTCAAACGTTGCGTGGAGAGCAGCACTTCTCCTGTTTCACTCACACAGATCAATTTGGACCCTTGCTTGGTTTGTATCAATATTTATTCTGCACACAAAGTACTCTCTGCCGTTCCCTCTCATGTCAACCACACACGCAAACACATACGCATACTAGACACATCGATCTAAACAGGGCCATAATCATCAGGGGGCGGAGCATAAAACAGTAGCTGATATATTTATCCAACCCAGAGAGAAAGTCCAATGGAAAACCAGGCCCTTGAAATGAGCTAGACACATCTAGATGCGAGTAAAACATCCCTAATTAGCAGAACCAATCAGATGTCAGATCTGCAATGAAAAAAACTCTCAGAGCTGATCTGGGTGTCTAAAAAAACAACACATTAAAGTAGCTCTCTCTAAGCAAAGCTGGGGCGCACAAACCACAGGGAAACTTTTTTTTCCTCCCTGCCCAAATGCACCAGAGAGTCTGTGTAATGCCAGTCCTGAATTGATCCTCCAAAAAATCAATCCCGCATCTCTCCCCTGGGCCTCACTAGCCCCACTCTGACGCAGGAACAGTAGGGTTACATTAGGGCGAGCTGACCGACATTTAACTGTGAAGCGCGCAAAATCAGGTCCCACTCCACGCCGGGCCTTGTTCGGAGAGCACACAGCCGCCCTGTGTGGTGAATGGGAAAACAGTCAGAGGAGAAACAGCGCTGCAGGTGAACTAGAAAGGTGTTTGCACGTGTAAACAACAGGCAGCAGCTACTCACAAAATCACCAATAGGAAGTTGTGTTGTGTACAACTGTTAGAAATGAGGCGGGGAGTTTAAATTACTGATGGTCATCTTACACTTTAATTAGAGATCACTTTAATTTAATCTGAGATTTATTTAGTTTTGAAGTTTCTGTTTCATACCGTTTGAAAGTTTGAAGGCCCTTGAGCAGCCATTTAAAGGAAGCAATTGTTGTTTATTCCTAGATTTATCAATTTAAAAAAAAACTTCATTAATGTGTTCTATCTATTTAAATGCATGCTGGCGGACAGGTTAAGCACTTGTATCTGTCAGTTTCATTGCGTGATGATACATTCAAATTGCTCTGTATCACAATGACCCTTATTCAAACTTTGAGTATCACTTTGTGATTTTCCACAGGGGTATATGAAAAAAAGTAAACCTTTCAAAGAGAAGCTTTAGGGTTGTGCTGAACTAAAATACAGAAGGTGTAGTATGTAAGGTCCATCATTACATCCCCCAAGGAGGTTATGTTTTCACCCGTCAGTTAGTTTGTTGTTGTCTTTTGTTTGTTTGTTTGTGTTTGTCAGCATGATTATGCAAAATAACTGAACAGATTTCCAGGAAACTGGGTGGAAGGAACCCATTGAATTTTGGCACGGATCCCAACAAAGGGGGCTGATCAAGGAAATTTTTTTAATCACTTTCTTCAACATTGCGAGGTAGGGCATTTTTTGTTGTTGACATTTTCAGCTATTTCCCAGGGAATAATGCATGAATCTCAATGAAAAACCAGCCATATTAAGTGGACTGATATCTAGGAGATATCAAATAAACAAACCAATGGAGAGGGGCGAAAACATAACCTCCTTGGCGGAGGTAATTTTCCTTTGCGAATGTAGTTAGTTTACTACTTCATCCCAAGAGGTTTCGCTGGTTGGGGACTTAACATTAACCAGGTAGATATACTGTATAGTGGATAATGGACATTGTTGTTTCCCAGAGTTTCTGCTCTTCCTCTGGGAGCCCTACATTCTGTAGCGTGGCATTATGACATGCTGTGACCTTATTTATTGCTGAGAACAAGTATTTTCAGCAGCACCTCTGATGTGACAGCAGCTTTAAAAGATTAAGGACAACAGACACGAGGACTCACACACAACTACAGTACCACAACCAGTGGATGTGAAAATCCAAAAGGAAACTACTGTTCTTTCTGAGACCACTAAATTCCATCCTCGGTTTTGCTTTGCCTGTCGCTGGATTTTGCATCACAGGATTGTTCCAAGGCAGCATGTTAGCTTGCCAACAGTGTGGTACGCTTATCTGAGCTGGCTGATTGGCATTTCAGCCATAAGGTCCGCTGGTAATCAGTGCAGGCTTATAACAAAGCCCCTTTTACAGGAGACAGGAAGTGATGAGCGATCCAAACACAAACCTGCGCCTGTTACACAAACCAGCTGCGTGCAGAGCAGGGGCAGGACATGAACCGCACAGATATTTATAGACGGAGGGAGTTGCACTTTGACAGGGTGCCACCTCATTATATGGCCAAATTCAAAACGCTCAAGACTCAATACAACCGTCCCCCGTGTCATGGCTGGTTGCAAGGACCCTCTTGCTCGGATGTTGTGTGAGGAAGTGCAGAAAAATCTATCAAGCACCTATACAACCAGCAAGACTTACAAGAGCACTACAAAGTGAGAAGTACAACAACACAAGGATGTTGTAACACAAAGTAAAGTGTGTTCGGATAGGTTCAACGTCATATCGAGTTTAAGGCTGACAGTGTTATTCTGTGCAGCATGGCAACGTACGGCCACATCAACAGTAACTGTGAAAGGCTTTCATTTGAACTGCAACTAGAAAACAATAGATAACAAAGCAGAGACAAACAAATGGACGCTCTGTGGTGTGTGTGTGTGTGTGTGAGATAGAGAGAGCGACATGTGCAGACATACACAAACAGACACACTCATACATATTCATCTTGGCTTCTGTCCATAAATACCAATGTCTGATATCTCCACCAAAGCCAATAGACACTTCAACGCATCAGGTCATGAGACAAATGTAGAAACAAACATAATCAAAAAAAACCTAACTTAATTATCTGTTAAACGTATGAACCTGATCACAGCTCGACTGGCTAAGCTAGTGGGACATCGCATTAGCAACAGCTCCACCCCTAACCCGCCATGCTCCTGTCCCGCTTCAGAATGAAAACTCACTCCAGCAGCGAGCCTCTAGCTCCTCCTGTGGTGGGTCATGTCTGCCTTCTCCACTGCCTGTGTCCCCTAAACAGGGCCCGACTCGATGAAACAGCCTTCCTGCCAGCCTGTGAATAACAGACATCATAAAAGGCTGGAGGAAGCCAGCCGATAGTCTGTGTAGAGTCTCAAAAAGTGCTGTATTTCCAGAAGATCTAACAAACGGGGAAATCCAGAATAAGGCCAACCGCGTCTTGTAAGTCAAAAACTTAAATACTATCTGGGCTGGCTGAGTTTAGCGTATAGAGCAGTGGAGGCGATGAACAGCGGTGCAGAGACTGGGCTGGACCTTCCTTGCTCCTTCACTTCCTGCAGCAGTTCACGGTGTCTGTCCGCCCTGCTTCTTCCTGTGGGCCAGCAATCCGCTTTTTATAACAAGAGCGGCGGCTCTCCGCTCATCCACTCCAGCCTGGAAAGTTCCGAGGAAACAGACCCCCGTGCACATGAACCAGCTCACAACACTCCTTTTCCATTTTCCGTAGAAACCGAAAAGGGCCGCCATGTTGTGCCTAATCTCTAACTGCTCGGTGGAAAATTACAATCCTGAGTTAGTTTCTGGCCACTTGGTCCGCACCTGTCTCTAGGGATCAGGGTGGGTTCTTAGTGGGTCCAGAGTGATCGGGCTGATAAGGATGTGAAGCAGACCTCCCAGCACCAGCATTACCTTCTAAGTCCTTGCTTTTAACTTACTAATTCCACAAATTCCACTACCACTTCTACACACTGGACAGAAAAATAAACAACCCCTTTGAGCTAGACGTCTGAGAGTCGCGGGCCTTGTTGCAGGAGTAACCAGTGATGGGTTAACGTTACAGAGGGACTGAAGGCCATTCTTCACACCTACTCTCTACCAGCAGCAAGGAGCTGACACTCATTTTGCAGATAGCTGTTCAGACTTTGCACAGTTGAGCGTTACTTATGGTGTCAAGGATAAAAACATAAAATTGTGTCCTCCCTGGGCTTGCATAAGGCCCGTGATACTGACTGGAAGAAGGTAACCCTTAATGCTTGGTTTAAAATTGACAAGATTTTTTGTTGAGAAATAGAAATTTGCTCCGTCTAGCAGTCAACACTGGGGCTCACAATGTACGTAATCTAATGTGCCATTGTTTCTTTTTTAAATGTGGCAGTAACAAAAAAAAAACGCTGCAGAGACCAAGAGAGCGACAACAGTGCATCCCTTGCTCCATGTCACGCACACCAACATTTAGCACACGTACTCAATGGTGTCACATACAAGTGCCCTTGTTCTAAATGCTGCTCATCACATGATGTTCAAGAGACTCCTCAACTCCCAAGTTTCTGCCTGAAGAGGATCACCCTCGTTCATCATATGACCCTGGCCTGGCGTGTTGTTTTTTTCTTCTTCTCTCTCCCTTCACTGATAACAACCAACTCCCCTCTACTGCGAGACTAAGATTAACATTCAGCTCATCTCTTAAGAACAAATTTTACGTGCAATCTCTATTCTTCATTCAATTTTCTGCAGAACTTTAATTTTTCAAGGGGCTGCGTTATTAAAAAAAGAGAACAAAGCAACTCCACAGTAAAGGTTTAGGATTTCAGTTGGAGGGTTGTTATTTTTTAATAGGAGGGCGTAAAAAACACACATCTGAAACACACGGACCACAAAGAAACCTATGACTGTTGTATAAGGCCAGTTCTTGTCATCCTCACTGGTACCTCTGAACATAACCTGGGGCTTTGAATCACGAGCTTTCCCACAGCATCGGTGGGGAGAATGAATAACATCCTCCGCTGCTCAGCTGAGATGAACATGGTGTCACAGTACGAAGACAAAAAAACAGGAAAGAATTCCTGGCAGAAGTTTATCTGTGGATATGAATGGCCTCAGGTATCTTCCATGGGGGAGGCAAGAGCAAAGAAAGTTTAGTATTTTCTGCACGATCACTTTGAAGATGGTGAAACGTGGAGTTATTGTGTGTGTGTGTGTGTGTGTGTGTGTGTGTGTGTGTGTGTGTGTGTGTGTGTGTGTGTGCGTGCGTGCGTGCGTGCGTGCGTGCGTGCGTGTCTCTGGGCCTTGGATTGCATAGGTGTTAATTTGTACTTTTTCATTTTGCTGGCAATATGGGCAACAGGAAGTGACAGCTGGGCATGATGCAGCCAGCTGCTGGCTGCAGCCACGGGCTGCAGGTACTCACCGCTCTCCATCTCGTTGCCCTTCTTCGCGGTGGGCGTGTTGCCCATGGTGGCAGGCCGATGGTGGTGTCCCTGGGTTCGGGCTGGGTTTGTCCTTTTTCCAAGTCGTGGAGTGATGCTAGCACCTCTCAACGCAGTCGGGTGGGCTCAATGAAAGCGGACAGCTGGCTACTAGCTAACAGCTACCATTATTGACAAATGAGTGTAAATGTGTGTTTCTTTTTTTCTTCCAACACTTTCCCCCCGCGACGAATTCAGAAAACTGCAAGCCGAGCGACTGTATCCAAGTCCGCTGCTGAGACCAACGCTTTCAAGTTGGCTAGGCTAGCACGGCAGCTAACTCCAGCAGATATGGCCAGCGGACGGTAGCTCGGTAGCGTTAGCGTGTCAATTTTCCGAGCGAGCGCCGAGACAACAACGCGGCACTCGACTGTCCTTTATTTCCAAGACGTGACTCCGTTCGTCCGAAAATCCAGCCGGGACCATGAGACGGGTCGTCGAAAGCCGCTAACTGTCTGTCTCGCGAGCAAGCTAGCGTTAGCTTTTAGCGTCCCTCGCAGTCGTATCCTGGCCTGACCTACCCAGGTACTATCTCTGTGTAAGGCAGGCCTTTTCAGTCGAGACCCGGGTATCAAAAGTGGTGTCCGGGGTGGTCGTTTAGTCCGCTGTCGGCTATTTCAAATGGATGTCTCTCCATTCATTCCCAAACCAGCCGTCAAGTGCAATGGGACCGATCATCTGAGGGTCGATTACTAAGATCAACAGAGCCCTTCCATTAATCTTTAGACCGCAAGGGAAACTCCAGTCATCCATCTGGCAGGTCCCGCCTCTGGCCGCCTCCGATTGGCTGAATTCACAGATACTTGCGTGACAGAGGACGAGACTCGAGCGCCGATTGGATTAGCGTCAACCCATCCAATCATTGCATTGATGCAATTCGTCGGTTAAATCGTTTTGTCCGGCCTCCCGGACTCGCTAGCAGCCAATACGCCCCAAACTGTGTTTTTATTATATTATCTTTGTCCTAAATAAGCAACTGTTTGTATTTATCTACCTCTCCTTATCGCACAACACAAATCTAATGCAACGACCTTGCAACCGTCACCGCATTTTCATAGCAGTATTTTTCAAAGCTAATTCTGTAGCCTAGCCACCCCTTTTACCCGACCTATCTGTGATTGGGTGTGACGTTAACACTGGCTATTTTTAGTAAAATGTGAAAATATAAGGGCAAACTCACACTGACATTTGTGTTGCAGAGTTTGTACTCTGCATGTCTTTAAACTAACAGTGGAAAAATGAAAGTGAATATGTGGTGAATTGTGGAAACATTTCAAATGTTTTAGGCGCAGATGCATTGAACAGTGGTTTATATTGTTTCCTCTTTCTGTACTTAAAATAAGAAAAAGCAAGACAAAAAAAAATTTGGAATATAGATCTCACTATCACACTGACACATAACAAATACAATGTTCTTTTATTTGGAACAGAAAATGGCAAACTGAAAAAAAACCTGAAGTGATGCAGCCTATACAAAACACCACAATCTAAGTAGGAAAGGGTTTAAGTGCATAAGGAATTTGAACACGAATATAATGGCAGATTTTTGCCATTCTTGTACAGCAACATATTGCAATGCATTTGCCTATTGCTTCAGTGCTGAAATTCCTTAAATGGGTACAAATCCATTTTGCACCAACAAAAAGGGAACGAAGGAGAATCACACCACAGCTTACTCCTCCCTTTCAGCTCAGCAACATTATTTCAGAGCTGCTGTTTTCCCTTCCATGAGTTTAACTATTTCAATATTGCTTTCACAATTGTGGCAATGAACTCCCCAGCTATTGGTGATTATTCCATTGAGATTCCTGTAATCTTCCTCGGAAACAAACACTCATCTCACGGCCAAGGGGAGAGTTCCCTTTGTGACAACAAGCCTCAGTAAAATAAGTGCAGCTGTAAGGCGAAGATGTTTGTACATCCACACTAGAATGTCCACAGGCATTCTTCATTAATAAAGTCTCATGCCGCGATTGATCACCTTTCAGGTCATTGCTACGTCTTCCGGGTATTTTCTATAAGCAGTCCATGGAGTTATCTGGTAGTATCCCCAAGGGTGGGGCCTTGCCTGGGAGACAGGATGGAGGGAGCATAGAGTTTGACGTGGGATCCACATTTTCAGAGTCTTCCATTCGCTCTGCACAGCCTTCCCAGTTTATATGGAACCTGGTAACACGTGGGTTTGATGCCAGAATATTTCTCTGAAGCTGAAAGGGAAAAAAACGGAAATGCCGCTAAATATTGTAACATGTTATCCTTGAAAAAAAATCCAAATGTCAGCTGCCTTAAAAATGTTACAGCTACTGACAAAAATCCCTTTTCATTACAGATAAAAAAAATCATTGACAAATTACAAAAGTTATGATCAAAATATTTATATTTTGAACCATTCTTAGCATTTTTTTACTCCAAAGTGCAGGCTCATCAGAATTAAAAAGCTGTATTCCCATGCTACTCGATGACTACTTTTGTTCTTGTTATTTTTGGGATTAATTTAATGACAAACTAGATTGTTGACTAATGTTTGTATCGTGTTTATGTGAAAAAACTTTCAAATTTTGTTCACAACTCTTCTTCAACTAGATGTAAAAATGTAAGTATTAAAACCAGTAAAATAAGCATCAGGTAGACTTGTTGGTCTGAAAACTGAGATTATCCATAAATTAAACATCAGTCTGACCTGTGTGTAGTCTGGCTTGATTGGTGGATTTTCACGAAGCTCAGGATCCGTGTATTCATTGTTCACATAGTAACCAATGCGAATGAACTCCTGGCCACGATATGTGCAGGTAATCAGCACCACAGTTACACCAACAGCATCACTTTCAGGGATCAGTCCAGTGTTTGGGGCATCAGCCTGTTAAAAGAGAAACAATATGAGAGATGTGCATAATTATATAGAATATGTTAATTTCTAGAATTTCAACTCCTCACCACTCAGATGGGGATAACAGCACCAGTGTGGTGCAATTAATC
Source organism: Scophthalmus maximus (assembly GCF_022379125.1). Classification (NCBI taxonomy): domain Eukaryota; kingdom Metazoa; phylum Chordata; class Actinopteri; order Pleuronectiformes; family Scophthalmidae; genus Scophthalmus; species Scophthalmus maximus. Next base: position 13,353,465 of record NC_061531.1, on the reverse strand, counting down.
CTCATTTGTCAATATAAAAGACGAGAACATCAAAATTCAGTCAGTCTATTTTGACCATTTATAAATATGTAAATATGTGGCTCATACCATGATTGAAGCCATTTAGATTTTTAGTCAACATGACGGTGTAACTTCAGTATTGCAATAACCACAGCCCTACTCCCAGTGGTTTGAAAGATGTTAAAGTGGTTGCTTTTAATATCCAATCTTTTATTGCTCAGTGACGGATAAGAAAACGATGCATGGGAGAATGAGATCCTGATAATAGTAAAAAAGAATGTCAGAGGATGCAAATTGCCTATATTGAATGTGTGATAGAACAAATATGGTATGATGTTTTAGATCTTTGCCCTAAACAAACATACCTGAAATACAAACATATGCCTCCCAGCAGGTACGGGGCCCACCAGTACTGAGTCAAGGATTTGGTCATATTCTTCACTCTCGGCTGAGCCGACATAGATGATCTTCCACTCCAGGTCTATAAGACAAAAAGAAGTAAACTGAAGTTAAGATAATTGATAATAAATTGATCATATAAGTCGTTGATCAAGTAAATATACCAAAAATTACTAGAGAAAAGCTTCTTATATACTAAAATTTATTTGGTCTTGGTCTCTCGCCAAAACAGACAGCTGGGTTACAAAGAAATGTGCCCGGGGAAAGTCACACACACATTCTTAGAAATGCAAAACTCAATGAGCAAGTCAGTGAGTTACACAATACAGCAGACGGCAAAGTTGTTGGGATACCCACTGACAATACACTCAGCTGTCAGTTTATTAGGAACGCCTGGTTAAAATGAATGCAGCGTGACAGCAATCCAGCAATAAATCTGCTCTACAATAAAGTTATAACGTGCAACTAATATTGTGAGGTGTTAATTCAACATTCCTTAACTTTTTTTGGGGGACATGCAGTTCGTGGTGTTGTTGAACTGTTTCGTGTTACACTGGCAGGTGTTCCTATTATTTTGTCCTTCCCATTCAAACCAATGAGCTGCACAGACGTCACTTTTTAAATAAAAATTGAAATACATCTGGCACTAAGATTTGGACTCTAAGTGCTGTTAAATTAGATCGAAGTAGACACTAAAATATGCTGTCTAGTCGTAATAACTACAACCCACTCATAATAACTACAGACAGAAATAGCAACATGCTACATGTGCCATTAACAGTAGAAGTAGTGACGTTTTCAAGGTCTCGTAATAGTCAGCATTAGCATCACTGAACCATTTGATCTTGAGTTTGACAACTTTAAGACGGAACACACCACGGTCAAAGTGGACCTCACTTTACTTATCGCCTTGTTTCTCAACGTCCCCTTGAGCTCGAAGACTTTCCGTGCTCAAGTAGCCAGTGTAGCTCACACTGCGTTAGCTGTTAGCATTTTTTATTTTTTTACACAGACTGAAATAGCAAAATGTTCGCGCTGAAGTGCTGGTGTTCACCTACCTTCGGGGAGGTCCTCCATGCACTCGAACGTTATTTCGAACTGGAAGGGGTTCCCAAAGGGACTCGGGTTATCCAGAACCGCCACATTCAGCACCTGCACCTTCGCCATTGTTGCTGGGGCGCTACAACGAGGCTAAACGTATATGACACAGTTTCCCGGGGAATGCTTTGAAAGCAACACTACCACAACAAAGCTAACCGGCGTCAACAGTATTGTCTACCAAACACTCGGGCTTGTAATCAAACCCAGGCTTTTTTTCCCCCTCTTCTGAATAAATTGACACTAGTTGACGTGCAGTGTAAACAGCTTCAATTAAAATTGGGCTGCATAATCCACCGCGGACATATACCGCTGTCCCGCCGCTGTGACTGTGTTGCCGCGCCTACGGCAAGTCCAGTGGTCCGTCAGTCCGTCCGTCAAAGGAAAGGCAAAGTGCCTATATTGCCCCCTAGTGGCAAAGTCTGGGAGTAGAGGGGTTACAGAAATTATCATTGACAAAAATATATTTCCAGGCCTATAATATTTAAGATTTATCCATTTTGATTGAACATAACATTTCCATCCATTTGGATTACACAGATTTAACCCAGACAAACTAATACACTTAATGTGATGCATGTTTGTAAGTCAAATATAAATGAAACAAGTAAGACTAACATTGATGTGATGGTTCTAATGAACCTAACGTGTTTTAAAATACACAATAACCAGATTGAATATCTCTAATCAATAAATGTTTTAAATTCATAAGAACACAATATTAAGAGAGACAATTTGTTTGAAATTACAGGTTAAATCTGTGGAAAGCATTATTGCAATGTAGCATAAACTTTAGATCTATCAACTCTCAACTCAAGTCTATATGTTGCATGTATTCTGCTGCTATTTTGATTATGAAAACTTCTGCATAGTTACGTTAGGTTGGGAGGTGCATTCGGAATTTGAACTGTGTGTGCAGTCAAATACCATGATACTGCAATACAGCCTTGAAAGTCATGCCTGAAACTGTTCTCCTCTGAGCAGATATTGATTATGTATATCCTTCACAAAGATAAAAGTTATTGAAAAGACTACTGCTGGGCTTTCAGTGTACATCTTGTGTCCACATCCTGTGTAAACAATTGGCCTGCAGTCATATAGTCATTGGGACAACTGACTGAAAACAGGCTTTCTGTAGAAAACAAGGCCACATTGCTTGAAGTGACTGAGAGCAACTCCATGTACAACGACGCCACTAAAAACTGTATTGTATCTCAAACAGAATGTAGTTTCCACTGGTCAGTGGGGGGGTCAAAGTTCAAACTTGGAGAGAAACTTTGTACTTCCACTCTATAAAAAAAAATATGCCTATTGGCATCTGCTCCTGCTTGATAAGTGATTGACAATAAAAACAGGTTAAATGCCTATTAAACTTGTTCATATCTTTTAGTGAAGACATTGAAACATGTTAATATACTGGCTTACCATACTTACAGTGACAGTAAGATGAAATTTGAAAATTGAAGAGACCTGAACTGAATTGGACAACCACAAACACATTCTTTGATAAGAGTGCACGGTACATAAAACAATATATGTAACTCTAGCAATGCAGTATTTTTTTTGTCTTATACACTTACTATAGCTGAGGATAGTGATGACATCCTATCAGTGATGATATAAAAAAAGTCTTTCTTTACTCAATGATGTCTAATCTCACATCACTGAAATACTACACACAGGACAGTGAGTAATGGACAGAAACGATACGGTCAGAAGAAATGACCAACTGCTGTAACACCTCAGTCCTCTCTCACGCGGCCTCCGGATGAGAACTCGGGCCGTGCACCGCAGATTAGTCCCTGGAGCAGCCATTCCCCTTTTTCTTCTGCCCCTCTGAGCCGAGGAGGAGAGATTAGGCGCGGATTAAGGAGCCCACTGGACCAGCTGGCAGCCAAATTCATCCTTCAAATATCTCAGGAATGTTGATATCCTTTTCTCATGTTGGGGAAACACGAGGACTGACGGGGGCGCTGTTTCATGCCCCCACCAGCAGCACCAGCAGCAGCACCGGACAGGTTGCTAGGTAAGATCTGGGCAGGGGAGCACAGTCAAACATTGTGCTCCAGCAGGTTGAAGCAACATGGCATCAAACTGAACTTTTCTTTTCTGTTTTTTATTTTTATTTTTGAAAACTACTTGAAATGAAGAGTCAGACGCCCATTGCGCACAGGAGCCCGTGAGCCCGAAGGTGATTGGAGTTATTTCTTATAGAGATAATACAATACATTCAGAGGATCTTTTTTTCTTCTTCCTCTTCTTCTTCTTTTTAAGGCAACAGAAGAATTTGAGTCTGTTCTGCCTCAGCAGCTTCCCCCCTCGCCGGCGCACAAAGGAGGACCTGTCCGCGCGCGGCAGCAGGTAGATAACTGCGCTCAGGTGATCTAACGCGAAACTGAACCATGTGACCAATGGCGATTCGAAGAGGAGAAGGAGCAAAGAAAACAAACAAACAAACACCCAACTGCTTTACATAGGAGCGAACGGGCAGTGCGGTCGAGGATCTAGTTCGGGAGCTTTTACCGAAGGAGGATCCCTGCTGTGCCAGTGTTGCTCAGCGGACTGACACCGACCTGTCGCCGCTTCACTTTTGACAAGGTGAGGCGGAAGCGACATGGTTCGTTCGTGAGGAGGAAATCCATCTGCTCCATGTCTCCCGTTTTGCCTTTGACCACCACCTGGAAACAGCCGGATCAAGGGTGTGTGTGTGTGTGTGTGTGTGTGTTTGTGTGTGTGTGTGTGTGTGTGTTTTATTATTCATCTTTACAGCATAGCACCTGCTGCATTATTAGTAATTATGATAATATTGTTGAAGATGATGCGAAGGAGTTGAACCCTGGAGCTTTTTATACCCCTTGCTATTAATAGCTGATTATCTTTTCTTGTGGCCTGAGCAGGTTTATGATTCAGCATCAGGCTGAATGTGTGTGACTCAGTGGTTGTATGGTGTTTGGTGTCTGTCTCACTGCAACCTCACAGTAAAGCACATTTTGTCTCTATCACTATACTGACGACAATGTGTCGTCAGCTGTTCAAGAAGACGACATATCCGCACGCACACACGCAGTGAATGTTGGGCCTGGTGAAATGGGCCCGAGCTGACGCCCCGACGACCCCAGTCTGCGTCCCACTTGGTCCCGGGCAGAGATGGCAGCTCATCCGGATGCGCTGGTCATTCCTGGAGCTGTGGTCGGGAGCGTTTTACTGCTGCTAGTGAGCAGTAACCCCGTGTCGGGTGAGTCAGTAACCATCTCTTCATCCTCAGCCCTCAGATAAACCTGTGTTCCTGACCACACCTACACACACACACACACACACACACACACACACACACACACACACACACCATTAAATCCTGCAATGATAAGTAAATAAATGAAGAAAAAAAGTTGGACACATTCCAGAGCAAATCTGTAACATGCACAGGCCTGTCAGCAACTAAGAAATGATTTATGAACCAGGCGTTGTGCTGTATGAGAAATAGGTACAGTGCATTGATATGCCCAAAAAATATTTTACCATACGATCACCTGGTTGTTTTTTTAAGCAGGAATGTCCCCCCCCCCCCCAACCCCCTGTTATCAGGTTGTACTTTTGTCCTTGCAAAGTTTACTTTTTGAGTGAATGATTGACTCAGAAAAAGCAGGTTGGTTTCCAAAATGCTACTCTCCCTGTAAACTGATTCTAAGCCATGTTGTCGTGTTTAACACAAACACGCAAAACAACAAGGGATTTTAGTCCCCCCCCCCCCCCCCCCTCTCCATATTTCAAACCGGTGTGTTGTGTGTGACTCAGCTGACTGTATAGCCGCAGTGCACTCTCCACATTCCTGCACTTCTCCCCCTCCTCATTCACTCCACTGTTCCAAGTGGTCACCACGCAGTTTCATGATGTCACTTACTGATCACATGGCTGGTCATGGATAAAATAACCGGGAACTGGCAGGATGTCTGCTACATTTTATGTTTGTTGCCTCTTAAGTCTTTATAAGACTGAAGGCCACATCTGGTGTGATGTTGGTTCCTCTTTTTTCAACTTAGTAAAAAGTCAAAGTAAATGTCAGCATCACTGGATTTCAAGTTTAACTTAGATGTAATTAAATGACACCGTTTTGAATGGTTACAGTAGGATTAGATCAGTGTTTTTTTGTGTTAAGGGCATTGATCCTTTGGCCAGTCACATCTCTATCATCATTCATTAGTGCATTATTATGCACAACTGGATCTAAAGGTCCCTCTGTATGCCTGCGTTCATCTATTATATTGTAACGACTGCCTTTACATGTACTTAAAGGAAAAGTTCAAACAATGCTCTCTGCACGTGCGATCTACACAGTAGCGGAAACATTAAGCTTGGCTCAGTATTAAGACTGGAAACCTTTGGAAACAGCTAGCGTGGCTCTGTCTGAGGCGACACAAATCCGCTAACTGGCACCTGTAAAGTTTGCTGATTAACACACTGAATCTCATTGTTGAATCTGTGCTAAACCAAAAATGTAAAAGCTTCAGTTTGCAGTTTAACAGAGGGGTTGTTTCCCGGACGGTTTCTTGGCCATGACCAGTGAATTCCTGGAGTCTCCTCCTCTGGTTCTCTGGAAACACGCTCACCAAAATATTGAGCTATTCGTTTGAATCCATCCAGATTACTGCTAGAACCCATTTACTTACATTCACTGTGGTAACCTGATTGCTCAAAGGCTCTAAACAACGAATTGAAGAAATACTACAGGAGTAATCAACAAAACTGTAGTTAATGGATAACACCAATAGGTTACAAGCAGTACTATTAACAGGCTTCATTATATTGCTCTGCTCAGAGTGAAATGCAGTATTACTACAGTATTTTTGATGTTTTTGCTCTTATTTCTTTACAGGCAATTATACCACCATTGCAAATAACACCCATTCTAACACGACTACTGTGAGTGAAAAATTCTTTATCATGTTCAGTAAGTGAGATCACAAATTATGCAGTTTCACCAGATCGATCCCTGTCCCTCTGTTTTTCCCGTCTGAAGGAATACAACATTGCGGCTATTGTGGCCCCAGTGGTCACTCTGGGCGTCTTGGCCATCGTCTTGGCGGTCCTCGGCTGGCTCTTCTGCGTGGTGAGAAAGAAGCGGCAGACCGAAGGGACGTACAGACCCAGTGCCGAGGAGCAGTCCGGTACGAGCAGCGCGGCGGCACCCGACGCACTGAAGCTACCAAAGGAGGAGCGACTCATTTGAGATGCTGTGCCTTTACGTTTACGGCGAACGTGTGCGCGGCAGCGCTCCCGTGTGACGAGGCTCTCCCCCTGGAGCTGAAGAGTCTCTCAGGTGTAAGGGAGGACAGCGCGCCAAGTTTGAGGCATCCTCAACATGACGCATTTACTTTCCGCTTCGTTTCGACAAGCACCGCATGGTCCGTGTGTGGCTCCACGAGGGGACGCACATGGAGGTATCTTCCAGTGGATTTTAAGACAGTTGGACATTTCAAGTAGTTTTTGTTTTTTTTGTCTTCTGGACAAGTGAAACAGGAGCTCCAGTATTTTATCACCACTAATAATGTTAACTTGACATTTTTACTTCTTTCAGTTGCCTTAATTTTCAAATGATAATGCACCAGCACATGATTTGATTCATTTAAAAAAAGAATAATACTATCACTGGCAAAATCTACACTTATCCTTTACCTCAAACAATTTTTTTCCCCCACTAAGTCCCGAGGAGTCCGTTACATTTAAAATTGATAATTTATTTTTGCCTAACAATGAGAGTAATCAAACATCGAACCTGCTGTTGTGTGATTAAAACAAGGCTACAGTGGGAACTTATACTCAGCAAAAAGCAAACAGTTGTTTACACTTGAAGTATTCTTTGAATAATCGTCATTTGAAAATTTTCACAGATAATGCATTGTTATAAAGAAGATGTGTTTTAAAGTGTCACAGCATATTTATTATTGATTTTTTTTGTCAAATTAATAACAACATATTTGTGTAATAGGTGAGTGATTAAATCTAAATTAGCATTTACAAAGTTCTTGTGGGGACGTCATTTTGTTCTGAGTCGCCAGTTTAAAAAAACAAAACAATGTCACTAAAGTTATGATTATAATTATGGTATGCAGACCCAGCCATGAGATCAGGGTGGGAAGCGGATGGAATGAGGCAACGTACTGAGCAACGAGCAAGAGGTCTAAAAAGTCCGGGCAGCATTGGGAAAAAGACAAACAGTCTCATGACTATGTATTTGAGCAGTGAATGTTTAAGGACGATGAAACAGCAAAGCTAATGATCACAGAGTAAAAAAAGTTCAGCCCTCAGAGCACTGGAGAAAGTCACTTAAACAGCGAAGGCATTGTTAGTCTCACTGGGGGGGAAAAATGTTATCTATCATTTAATGAAAACATGATAAGTGAGTCTTATCTTTTATCACAGGTCTGTTATCACTTTAATTATTCAAAACATTTGGAAAACTAGATGAAAAGTAATGTTATTCGACTCGACTGAAGTATACCGTTAACATATAAAGTCGTTTTCTGGTCATTTAATGTCATCAGCATTATGTTAGATGTTAAATAAGGTTATTATTAAGGAAGGTTGGACTATTATTGAGCTTGTTATGATACTGAAAGGTCCCCCCCCCCAAATCAAGTTTATTTTAAAAGTGACATTTCCTCTGTTTTAAATTAGAGAGCACATCTAGGCAGGCTTTCAAAAAAAATTTGTGAATATTAAAGTATGTTTTTTATTCACACTCTGATATTATTGGATGCAATGTACTGACAAGTAGTTCTGGAGAAGCTTATTTACAATTCAGCTGATAAGGAGCAGAGAACAACAAAATAACAGACATAAATAATTTCTTAATATAAACACATAACATAACATTAATTGTTACTGGTGTACTGTGTTCAACTTATGTACTGTACCTAACAGCTGTTTCCTACCCTGCATCCTTTAACTTATTTAGATTTCAGTGGAATCATACAGTATTTGTACCTTCAATATTCCCCAATTTTCACACCTAATGTGTTTCAAAATCCGAGCTGCATTTTGAACATTTTTCTAATGTACTAGGTGGACTATCAAAAACATTTTTATTTGACATTCAATGTAAGTTAGCAGCCTTAGCTTGCCACATGCTCGAGGGGCTTTCCGTGATCTGTAGCCAAACTACAACCAGTGATTTTCTCTTCAGATTGGTTAATTGTCATTGGACTTTATAGATTTATGACGACTCTGCATTTAAATGAATAATGTTCATGCTGTGACCCTTTACAAGGGGGCCTGACCTTCAGGTTGAGAAGCACTCCCCACCTCATAATGTGACAGATACTGTAAGGTGTCTAATAACGTCATATCACACATCAAATTAATCAATAAAAGAAAAGACGAACTCAAGAGGCAGTAAAAATGTAAAGATTTTAATTATCTTCCAATTCCAAGGCTTCACAGTTAAAATCCCTTGCTGCTGAATTTGGCAGGGCAATGACAAGACAGATGAAAGGATTTAAATAATTCAGTGCATTCACAACATACAAAAACATTTTCACCAAAAACGTCACTAGTATCAGTTAACATCGATGTGTGGCAGACCATTCAATTCATGATGGAAAGGTATGACAGGGGTGGAGTTAGGGGGATGGGTGAAGGTGAAATGGAGTTTGTCAGTTGGGTGGGCAGAGGTTTTAGGCGACTTCCTCCTCTCCCTCTTCCTCAAACTCTCCCTCCTCGGCCGTGGCGTCCTGGTACTGCTGGTATTCCGACACCAGGTCGTTCATGTTGCTCTCGGCCTCTGTGAACTCCATCTCATCCATGCCCTCACCGGTGTACCAGTGGAGGAAGGCCTTGCGACGGAACATGGCGGTGAACTGCTCGGAGATACGCTTGAACAGCTCCTGGATGGCCGTGCTGTTGCCGATGAAAGTGGCGGCCATTTTGAGGCCGCGGGGTGGGATGTCACAGACGGCGGTCTTCACGTTGTTCGGGATCCACTCAACAAAGTAGCTGCTGTTCTTGTTCTGCACGTTCAACATCTGCTCGTCCACCTCCTTCATGGACATGCGGCCCCTGAACACTGCGGCCACGGTCAGGTAGCGGCCGTGGCGTGGGTCACAGGCGGCCATCATGTTCTTGGCGTCGAACATCTGCTGGGTGAGCTCCGGCACAGACAGGGCGCGGTACTGCTGGCTGCCCCTGCTGGTGAGGGGGGCGAAGCCTGGCATGAAGAAGTGAAGACGGGGGAAGGGCACCATGTTGACAGCTAGTTTGCGGAGATCGGCGTTGAGTTGTCCGGGGAAACGCAGGCAGGTGGTTACTCCGCTCATGGTGGCGGACACCAAATGGTTGAGATCGCCATAGGTGGGGGTGGTGAGTTTGAGAGTGCGGAAGCAGATATCATAGAGAGCTTCATTGTCAATGCAGTAGGTCTCGTCAGTGTTCTCCACCAGCTGGTGGACGGAGAGGGTGGCATTGTAGGGCTCCACCACGGTGTCGGACACCTTAGGAGAAGGCACCACGCTGAAGGTGTTCATGATGCGATCGGGGTACTCCTCGCGGATTTTGCTGATGAGCAGGGTGCCCATGCCAGATCCAGTACCACCACCCAGGGAGTGAGTAAGCTGAAAGCCCTGAAGGCAATCGCAGCTCTCGGCCTCTTTCCTCACTACGTCCAGGACGGAATCCACCAGCTCGGCTCCCTCAGTGTAGTGGCCCTTGGCCCAGTTGTTTCCAGCTCCGCTCTGGCCTACAATCAAGATTATCACAAATTTATTGAGCTGATCTAATCTCATGTGATTACAGCATCATCGGCAAATTCACATCAGCTCACCAAAAACAAAGTTGTCCGGCCTGAAGATCTGCCCGAAGGGGCCGGACCTGACTGAGTCCATCGTACCAGGCTCCAGGTCCACCAGGATGGCTCGGGGAACGTACTTCCCTCCTGAAATCAAGCCAAATGGATGTCATTCTCGTTCAGCGCGATGCATAACACAGACGTGTATGGAAATCATTTTGCATAGTAGGAAAACTGAGTAGGAGAGGGAAGGGATGACATGGTTTGCTGTGTGTGTGAATCTGCACCTGTGGCCTCATTGTAATAGACGCTGATCCTGTCTAGCTGCAGATCGCTGTCGCCGTGGTAAGAACCAGTGGGATCAATGCCATGCTCGTCACTGATCACCTCCCAGAACTGAGAAAAAAATTGGCATGGTGGGAGAGGAGGGAGAGGCAGAGTTAAAAAATAATAATATTATGCAACAATATGCGGACATGCCCCCCCAAGTGATGGAGTAATCAAGCAGAGGGCAATAATCTGATAAGTAGCAGCGATGCAATTGGAAAACACACAGTATTGTAAACACAAGCTTTACAAATATTTTTTTATGTAAATTTCACGTGTTTTTAATGACATTTTTCAACATGAAATGGCTTGAAAAGACTTGTAGGTAAAATTGGGCAAGAAATGTGAAGGGGGAGGGGCAGCTGCCCAGTGTCAGTAAGGTATTACTACAGTCAGCCCTTACATAATCTTCTGCAGCACAAAACGAAACAAAAACATATCAAAACACAATTTTGCATGCAATTATCAAATTCAAATATTTTTTGTCTCTTGCATGGGTATTATTTTTGTTCATTGCATAAATCACTGCATATACTCTGCAGAAAATATAAGTAAGCAAATTTGATTAAGGTTTCTTGATGGCTGGGAGATTTATTAAGGCAAAGATAAATCTGGGAGGATGGATTAGAGGTCTCCTCTCAGCGCCACGGTGGCGTTCATGCATGAATGCTCGCAGCCTCACCAGAACGCAGCAGTAAAAATGAAAAAGCAAAACTGTGTATTACCTTAGCTCCGATCTGATTTCCGCACTGACCGGCTTGCAGGTGCACAATTTCGCGCATCTTGGAGCGATGGGTACGAGGACGATCGAGTAGGAGATGTGAATGTGCAGAGATCGACAGGATGATGATGGCTCCCGCAGTCGATCGTCGGGGTTTTGTTGCGCCGCCTCCGAAACCGTCTACTGGGCTGAATCGGTGGCGCAAGTTGACGTCATCGCCATGGCAACCATAGACCGGAGGAGAGAGGGAGGAACCCAGATCCGTGGAAATTCCCGATAGGATGGGAGGAGGTGCCTCAGTCAGATTCTCATTATTCTCACGGACTGAGTGAACACATACACTCCTCCCACACGCGCACGCGCACGCACACACGATGGAGGCCTACTGTAGCTACTCACTTCACTACCAAGGTCAGTGTTTTTCTGTTTCAACATTGTAACGCATCATGTATTCATCACGTTCAAAGCATTCCGCCATGGCTTCAAAGGACAAGGACAAACACAAATGAAGTTTGAGGATCTGCTTGATGTACTGATAGTACGTACTGATAGTGCCAGGAGTTTAATTTTTTATTTTAATTTTATTTAAAAACATTTTTCAAATAAAAAACCTGAGTAAAAAAAGAGGGGGACCACCAGTTTGCTCCACCCTTCTGATCTTATTATTACCTTTCATCACAGTAGTCTAACTACTATTACAATGGGCCAAAGAGCAAGACACCGATATTTATGGGCATACAAAATTTGTAGGTAAGTCAGAAATGTCATTTTTTAAAAGCTGATGTTATAAATAACTGTCCATTAAGTCCACAGTCTTATCAAATGGACTGCATGTCTTCACAGTTATTAATAATATATTGGCCCTTCAGCAAGTTTACAATGGTTAAGTTTGTGTTATTTCCAGGTTATCATGACAGAAAAGCGAATGCTGTTCAGTACTTAAACAAAGAAATATTCTCCACTCTAAGACCCGAAAGGTGGACACTTAACGGTACATTTCTGAATGTTCACACCCAGAATCAAGGACAAACCTAAAATATGCTTCATCCAACAACTTGTCACTTGGAAAAACAACCACTTCCTGTGTTCTTTATTCAATTCCTGGCTGCCTCTTATTTAATACTCTGCTTGCAGCCTTTTTTCTTTTTTTCTTCTTCTTTTTTTTTTACAAAGAAAACCATGTTCCTCCGGTTCTTTATACTGCATGTGAGCAAATATTGATCTGCAGCCCACAGCAAATGCTGTATGGTGTGTAAATCATGCATACTAGGGAGATATGTTTTACATAAATCATAGTTTGTACTATCACAACCTAAATTATGACCCGTTGACATGTTTTATCTTACATTAAATTGTTTTTCGTGGGTGTCCTCTCGGTTGCTATGGTAAAATCCTGTCGGTGAAAAACATATCCATGTCTGCTCGGAGCTGGTTTAGCCTGTTCAGGTAAAAAAAAACAAAAAACAGAAATCATCCTGTGAACACAACATGAGGAGCAGTGAAACAATGCTACAGTTACTCAATTGCAGTATTTTAGTTTTCACTTGAACATCCCCTGTTTAAATGGTCAGTCGCTAAACTATGTTGAATTAATAATAAGCCCGAAAGGTATGTTTGTGTGCAGCCTCGAGCTGTTAACATGGACGTCAACACTGGAACGTTCACATTCATATCCTGAATGATCGCATTCCAAAACATGCACCAAGTTACTAACCAGGTTCAAGCTGTCCAAAAACCTGACCAATAGAGCTTCGTTTCCTGTTTGCCTGCTCTGCCGCATACAGTGTTTCACACACTGCCACATGATTGAAGTTACTCCCACAGAAGTCGTGCACAGGAAAACAGAGAGCATATTGCTACCTGTGTCAAGAACAATAGATAAGTGGTTAGTGCACTCGGGAGACAAGTCTTAGCGTGATTCGCTTAATTATGGTGGGACGGGGGAATCGTTGAGGACGTCTGCTGCTGTGATCTGTGGATTTACTTTTTTACTGTCCATGAGGAGGTATCGATCATGTCACTGCCAGAGGAGGATCTGACGTGCCCGGTGTGCTGTGACATCTTCACAGACCCCGTGCTGCTGTCGTGTAGCCACAGCTTCTGCAGGAGCTGCGTGAAGCGTTGTTGGGAGACGGGCCTGCGTGAATGTCCAGTGTGCAGGAAAAGAGCCGGGTCCAAGTTCAATCCTCCCTCCAATTTGGCTCTGAGAAATGTGTGCGCGTCCCTTCTGCAGGTCAGGAGCCAGGCTCCGGTGGCACAGGAGGAGAAGACGAACTGTGGCCTGCACGGGGAGAGGTTGAAACTGTTCTGCCTGGTCGACAAACAGCTCATCTGCGTGGTGTGTCAGTCTTCTAAGCTTCACAAGACCCACGACTGCTCGCCTATAGAAGAGGCAGTGCTGGACTGCAAGGTAAGGGGGAATGAACGAAGCACAATTGCATTTTGGCAGCTTGCAAAACTGACTGTTATTTTTGGTAAAGATAAGGCATTTACAGTAACACCTAAAGGAAGAATGCTGCTCCACAAGTCCGTCCGGATAATCCTGCTAATCCACGCTGTTACCTTTTAGAGATCAATGTAGGCCAAAGATATGCAAAGCTACTCAAAGTGCTTCTATTAAGCTTCCTGATCTCTGCTGACTGAAACCTCTTTGATCTCAGGATGAACTCGCTATATCCCTTAAAATCTTGCAAGAGAAAGTGGAAGTGCTCACGAGAATTCAGCAGACCTCTGCGGAAATGTCCAAGTACATCAAGGTAACGTGTGATGAGATGACAAGTCGTACACGCGTCTCATCGATGAGACAAAGTCATTAATTTGCAAAAGATAAATAAATATCCCACAGTGTCAGGCAATGGAAACACAGAGCTTGATCAGAAGCCAGTTCGAGCAGCTCCGCCGGGTGCTCTGGGAGGAAGAGTCGGCTCGACTGGCAGCTGTGAAACAGGAGGAGGAGGAGAAGATTGCGGGAATTAAGGATAAGCTCAAAGAACTCTCCGCAGAGGTGCTGTCCCTCACGGAGACCATCTCGGTCGTACACGAGCAGCTGAAAGAAGACGATATGGTTCTGTTGAAGGTCTGCTCGATCTCGTTACCTTCAGCTTTTTAGAAAAAATGTTTCACTAGTGACAATGTTTGTAATTTTTTTCCCCCCCTCCAGAATTTTCAAGCTACTCAGGACAGGTAGGTCAACTGTATTATATCCACACTCCGTCTTGCTTTGATGTGTTGGCGGTGACGTCGTCTCAATGTAGGATATCTGTTGTTGTTGTTGTGACAGAAGCGAAAGCAATGTGCTTGGTTCAGACAACATGTCGGGATTACTGATCGATGTGACCAATCACCTCTGCAACCTCAAGTACAGAGTCTGGGAGAAAATGCTGGACCACATTGACTACAGTGAGTTCATCTCATTTCATTTTCTAGAGGTTCAGAAGCTCATAGAGCAGAATTGTCCTAAACCGAACCATGTTCAACGTATAAATCTTCGTGGCTCATTTCCTGCCTTTTAGCTCCAGTGACATTGGACCCAAACACAGCACACCCCTGCCTCATCCTGTCCGACAACCTCACTTCCCTCCACTACTCAAAGCAGCCCAGCTGTTGCCCTGACAACCCAGAGCGCTTCCACATCAGCGCCGAGGTGGTAGCCATGTCTCCGCTCGGTTCAGGAAGTCACCACTGGGTCGTGGAAACGGGAAGTAATCAGGACTGGCTCCTGGGCGTGGTCTCCTTGTCCGTGCCCAGGAACGGTGAAGTCTCCGCCAGGCCCGAAAACGGCTTCTGGACTTTGTGTTTCCGACACGGAGAGTTCAGGGCGATGACCTCCCCGCCCACACCGCTGACACTTTCAAAAGCGCCGAGACAAATCAAAGTGCAACTGGACTACGACAAAGGGACGGTGTCTTTTGTTGACCCCGCTGACAACACAGTCCTCTGTGCATTCACACACACATTCACGGAAACTTTACTTCCATACTTTTATACACAAAGCAGTCATCCGTTGAGGATAATGCCGGAGAAGGTACTTGTCACCATGTTGCGTCAATAACCAGTTAACAAAATTAACATCTCATCTGAAATGGTTTGAGTTTCCAATGCTAATAACTTAATAATAATAACAACAACAACTTTATAGCACTTTTCAAGAGAGTACTTAAATGTACAGCCTTGAATTCTGTACATACAGTAAAAACAATGTGTAGCAAAAAGGACACAGGAGAAAGAGACACATTGGAATGGATTGGAATGGGTGAGGACTGTATCACATGGAAAATTACATGATATATATGTTAAAAATGTTTGTTTACCAAAAATGAAAATGAAAAAATGGCAAGCCACTGTTTAACAGGGGTGATAATCCATCACATAACCACCCCCCTGTAACACAGCAAATTTATGTTTTTATACATAACTTTTGTGCAAATTAAACAGCTGAGAAATAACATGTTAATAAGCTGACCTTTAGAGGTGCTGGAAGGGGTATTGGTGTTATCTTTGTGTAGTTCTGGGTTAGCGGTTACCCCTCGGGTTCCAGTCTTTATGTTGAAATAACACAACCTGCTTCTGGCTCCATCAACATATCTACACAATGATATATTGTTATTCTATACTCCTGGCAAGAAAGGAAATAGGATCAATCCATGTTATGTTGGACAGGGATCGATGATTTGTTTCTAACCTGTCCAGCTCTACGCACTTTAAGACACACTTTGTGTTACACACATGCAAAGTTGTTTCACTATCGCAGTGGGGGGACTGCATTCCCTTTGCCTTATCTAAATCCAACTCTAACCCAAAACCATCTAATCTTAATCTATATCCTCAAAAAACGTCTTTACACACATGTAGGGACCTTAGTTTCTGTCTCTGCAACGAGTCCCCATAGGTTAATGTATTCAAGTTGAAGTACCAACTGGAATATGAAAACCAACACCCACGCGCGCATGTCGGTTTTCGTTTTCCAGTCAAGTTCCAGCTTCTTGAAGTGATATTTAATTCAAGAGAAGTAACGATTCCCTGGTCAGAAGGTGCTTTGTTTTGGAGGGATTTTGTATGATACTTGTTTATTGGTCTATTTTGTACACATGGTGGCGCCAAAGCCAAACAAATATTTTGTAGGAGTTCAGCGCAGTGGAGACAGCAGCTCCGAAAACAAGTATGAAGTTGTATGATTGGAAAATCTTTTTTGATAGCACACATGACTTTATTAAATCATGAAATCAAAGCTTTGTTTTTCCACTTGTTTTGTCATCATTTAATCATATTTTAAGATACATTTATGTGTTATTTTCTGCCAACAAACCTATCATGCATATAACTGAAATAAAATCAGTGACCAAGACATGCATGAATTCACAGTTAGATTTATAGCGCTGAACTGACAAATGTACATGAATACGTCTGATATTCGAATATAAATCTCAAGTATTTTGCGCCGGCGGGGCTTTAGTATTTTCTTCAGCGGCACAGGGGCAACACTTCTTGACGCAGCCGTCCGAGAGGAACTGCGCCTTCTCCAGACGACACAGATAAACAAGTGGCTGGATGGTGCTGCTGACGTTGAGGAAGGCGAAGCCCACGGGCTGCACGTAGCAGCGGAACACATCAGGGGAGTAGAAGTCTTCGAAGGGGAACAGTGCGACAGGTGGCAGGTAGTTAAACACAATGATGCAAAGGATAGAGAGCACCATCTTAAAGGCTTTCCTCTTCATGGGGTGCATTTCGTCTTTCCCTGCACCGCGGGACCTTTTCAGGACCCACAGGATGCTCATGTTACACACAACCATCCAGGTAAAGGTCGCCAGGACCTCACCCGTGAACACCTTCTCAAAGTTGGGGAGGCCTCCCACTGTCTTGGCCGCTGAATAGGCGAAGGTGAGGCAGAGGACCAGAACTGAGAGGCTTAGCCTGTACTTGATGTGTTTGAGCTGCCCAAACTGAATCGGAAAGACCACAGCCACAAAGCGATCCAGGCAGATGCAGGAGAGGAACAACGGGCCGCTGGTGTCTTTCACACCGTAGGAGAACTTCAGGGCGGACCACACCCCTTTGCTGTGCCAGAGGTAAAGGTTGAGGAAGCTGAGTGGGGGCATGGCACTGAAGTAGACATCCATTGCGGCCAGGCAGCCCAGGAATATGTCTGAGGTGGAGGGCTCTTTGCGGTTGCGGATGAGGATTGCGATGACAAGTACGTTGGCGGGGAACCCCAAGAACACGTTGATGCACTGCAGGGTCAGGTCAAAGAGAATGCCCTCCACCTGGTGATCGCACCCGTCAAACACGCTGAAGGGTTTCACTGTGGCATTGATGTCCCCTGTGGCATTGACAAGGAGTTGAGTCGGGACAGTGGTCATGTTGAGTGGTGAAGACACATTTCTCTCCATGTTTCTACACCTGCAAAAACCAGGACTGTGATGGGAGAAGGACAACAAGACTTATTTACCGTCTTCTGGGCAGCACTAATTCACTCTACGGCAACAGTTTCCCATTAGAGCCATGTGTTTATTAAGGGGATTTATCCTTCATCTTGTTTTGTCATACAGTTTCGCTCGTGTGTCGAAAGACTGTTGTTCATTAAAAATTATTGTTTTAAATCTGTTGAGAAGTTCATTCCCAGTGGGAGTTAAACTAGCTGCAGAGTAAAGCGAGATATTTCCCAGAGAGCAAAGACGTATTACAAACACCGCCAGGGCTTCTCCTCAGGCAGTTACCTTGTAATTGTGTCTGTGTGGACTCTCCTCTGGGAATCGTGGCTGCCTGCATTCGGGGACACCTAACTCACTTAAGGGACCCGAGATAAAAGCCCCACCCTTGCACAGCAGGGTATAAAGGGCTGCTGTTCCCAAATTAAAATGACAAAAGTTCCTATTCTGCACATAGACAATTGCTTAAGACTATTGTTAGTAAGAGCAGTGGAAATTTTGGTAATTTCCCCCGGAGCTCCTAAAAGCCTGCGTCTGACATTTAGATATACCTAAAGCTGATTTCTTACCAGAAAACGGAAGATAACCTGGACAATAAATGTCATAATGGCTTGATTGATGGCATAATAACTGAAGTCAGACATGAAGCAAACCGTCATAGGTGTCCTGGGCCTCGTCTCTGTCTCTGACCATTTACGGGAGGACCGCAAGTTTGAAGATGTTCTTTTTTCTTCTTTTTTAAAAAAATCTTTTGCTGTTTTTCTAATAAAAGGTCCTGAATGTCAAGTTCTGTTCTGGGCTCTGGGACTATTTACAGCTGCTCTGAGTCAGGCTGATTTGCGCGACCTCTTTGAAAATGCGAGCGTGCTCACATGCGGTACACCTGAGCCCCCCCTCCAGTGAACGGACTGTTGAAGCCAGAGGCTGTGATCGTTCCTTCTACAACCATCAAGGGGCCTATTCTGGTTAAATGTGGACCTTTGTTCCCTTCGCTCCCTGGGTGGATGGTGTTTCTCGTCTACCTCGGCTGTCTACTCCACCTCAGGCCACACACGCACACACACACACACACACACACACACACTCCTCCTGTGGGACTAATCACACTGACGGAGGAGTGAAGCTCATTGCCAAAGATGCTTATCCCCTTAATCATTTGTTTTTTTCTGAGGACATGGACTGAAAATAGAGTAAACAAAACAGAATATTTTAGACAGTATTTTTGACAGTTTTGAAACATTTGTATTCTACTCTGAAAAAAAGACTTTTCTCAACTTGTTACTTGATATTTGTTATATTTCATTAAACACTAAGTGGAGAATGTCATGGCAGCTTCAACTGATTAATCACAGTAAATATATATAAAACAATTATTTTACAATCAATTATATTAGCTGCTTACTGCCTGTTGTCATATTGTCTGTTTTATAAAATGATATGCATTTGGCATGTTTTAAATCATTCAGCAGTTTGGTTTATGATAAGAATAAACAATGAATCACTGTCTTTGCAGCTTTGGTAAAATACATCAAGTTACAGTACAGATGTTTTCACTCTGTTTAAAAAACAAAACAGTTTATTGCTAAAATATTATAAATAAACTCGTAATACTTATTGATTTCCTATTGAAAATACTGAAATTACAGGTGATGGTGTAGAAAACTCAATTGATCCTCATCCACAAATTGTGTTTTTTGTTTTAGTTTTTTAAAGCTGACATTACTCTAATATTATTAATCTTATAGAATACAATCAAACTCATGCCATTTAAATTGAGCTGAATGACGGGCTCAATAACAAATTTACCAAAATCGAATGAAATCTAAAAAACCCAATGTATTGTTTTTTTACTCACCGGTGCGGAATATTTTGTCTGCGTTGTGTAGTTAGCACGATGCAGCGTGTGTCAAACACCAGTGCGGATTTTGGGGATTTAATTTATAAGTTCTGTGAATTTGACGCTGATCAAGAGAGGAGGATCTCCTGGAGTATTTGATACCATGTGAGTAGAGTCTTCCAATCGAAGACG
Source organism: Scophthalmus maximus (assembly GCF_022379125.1). NCBI lineage: Eukaryota > Metazoa > Chordata > Actinopteri > Pleuronectiformes > Scophthalmidae > Scophthalmus > Scophthalmus maximus. The sequence continues at coordinate 13,333,687 of NC_061531.1, read as the reverse complement.
CTTTATTAAGACACCTCCGTGTTTCTTCGGCAGCACTGTATTGAGTGACAGGAGGTACGTCTGGGGAGCTGATACTGGAGGTCTGGTTTTGAACTGTGCCAGAGGTAATTGAAGCCACTGTTTCATTCCCTTGTCTCATGGGTTGTCAAGTCTTTTCATGTGGATTCAGGAGCATATACTGTATGTTATCCTTACTCCAACCCTTCTCCTGTTACCGGAGACACTGAGCTTACGTACACAAGTACAATATCAACAGCCAAGCGCGATTGTCACTATAGTCTCCAAGCTCTTTAAAAAAAATAAAAAATAATGAAATCCCTGCAACTCAAGGAAAAGTGCCCTTGCTCTGTCTCACGTCTCATGTCAGTGCAGCAAGTGAAGACTCCCTCTGAAGTGTTCATCACTTCACAACTGGATTTGGGGAGAAAAGATGCAGTTTGTAAGTGAGTACAGCCGTGTGTGTGAGTATGCGTTTTGCATGTATTGGAATAGAGAGTTTCACAGTGGTTGGTTGACTTTGAGCTTCTGTTCTGTTCCCATCTGAACACAAAGACAAAACCCCCATCGAGCCGTCGTCTTTCTGACGTGTAAATCACCAGCGAGAGAGAGAGAGAGAGAGAGAGCGAGAGGGAGAGACTGGAAACAACAGGGTGGTGTTGATGTGGTTGTTTCATCTCTTTGCAGTGTAGGGGGCAGTAGTAGTCTGCGCTTCATGTTCAACATTTGACAGGGACAGCAGAGTCTCACTAAGAGTACCTTGTAACACGTGATGTTTACATTATAATAAATTCTCCAGGTCACCCTGACATCTGCTAGGTTCACTTTCTCCCTTTTTCCAGCTTCTAGAATGAAACATGTCACCATGTTTCACATATGTATTTTGTTTTAAAAGCCTTACAGTTTGTCGCAGTCGTGGAAGTTACAGATACAAACAAGTACTGAGCTTGGGGGCATTCTTGTCTCTATGTAGCAGCTGCAGTTATGTATATATCACACTATTTTCTACTATATTAGTTATCCACGTTGAACATACAACATCCAACACAGTTTGGAGTGAAACTAGCATATACAGTGGAGAATGTGTTTATGAGGAATCAAAATTAAAACACACAAAATGTATGAAATGTAATCTGGGACACATTTACTTTGATCTAACAGTATTGGGATTACAGCAAGAACAATCTATTTACATGGAAAAAAGTCACCGGAAAACCTGACATATTCTGGGCTGCTTCAATGGATCATATAATTAAATCGTAGTTGAGTCACATCTTATATAAACACATATCGCTGCTAGTAAAATGTCTCCCTCTTTCTTTTATAGCCAGCTTTTCTGTCCCAAATACACTAATGTTACAGCAGCAGGCAGTGAATGTATCAGCCAGGATTATGCATTACCATATTTCCCTGTAGGGGGTCAAGATGCCAAAACCCAAATTATAATATGAGTCGTTACTGACACTGTGCAGAAAACCACCCGCACACACTGGACAACCAGATAGTGAATTATACCCTGCGCACCAGCATAGCCAGAAGCAGGTTATTGTTTTCTGTGTGTGTGTGTGTGTGCGTGCGCATGGGTAACATATAGATGACTAACTTTTGGAGCTAAGCAAAGGTCAAGGTCAAATTTGAGAGGGAAAATAGATTTTCAAAGATATCTAGGGAAATAATAAGGCTTGAGAGACAATGTGAAGCTTACACTGATCAGAATAATTCTCCCTGTCATGTGAAAAGCGATTTTATGACGAAGTGACAAAAAGCATTTTGAAAAGAACTCAACAACCCTCGTATAGACTGTTGTTGAATGTTCTTTTTTTGACCTTGTGACATTGAAACGGAATGTTATGATGGAACTGCTGCATCTATTTTTTTGCAGTTATTTGTTTTAAACTTGGTGACCTTTGATCTGTGTTAGATGAATCCTGGCATACCACATTCACAAAACTATAACAGCAGTCGAGCGGACAAGTTCTCATAGTCTCAGCACCTCTGTCCTGGCACAGCAACCCGGACTTGGACCTGGACCAGCTCGGGCCACATGGTCTTCCAAAATGTCCAGCTCAGTATGAGAAGCATGAATATTTAAGATGCGCAACAATGGCCACTCGTCACCAGCAGCGTTGAGGGAAAAGAATGAGGCGAGCGGTCTCGGACAAAGTAGACACCATTGAGAAGCTACTGACTTTGTTTCACTGACAACACGGAGGAGCGTTGTATTTGTCTGTGGCATTTAGGTGGAGTCTCCTCCACACACCCACTGGATCTAATTAACCAAAGCGACAGAGCTAATTTTCTTTTTACAAAATTGAGAAAATGATCCACTTAGGTCTCATTGACCTGTCTTGGGTGGTTTATTTTTGTCTGAGGTTTTATCCTCCTCTCTTTGCCTAATGAAAACACCTTTCGGAATAACGCACAGTTTTATGGTGATGACTCATTTTACCCAATTTCCTTAGATTTCAGTGACTCAGTTCAACACTTGATGTGCCCTAAATCACTTCCATCATGACGGTCAACAAGCTTGTTTGGATGCTTTAATAGTTCATAAAATTACAGAAGCATTTTTAGCACACAGGTCTACAGATTCAATATTCTATTTCCCAAATATATTACCCAGCTACTGAATTGATTTTCCTTAACTCCTGCACTCTGACTGTTTGAAATAGGCTGCTGACGTTATCACTAAAACAGTGATCTTTAATTAGGACCGGGCACTTAACGGCGTGAGGACTCTATAACGTTCCTGTTATTTTCCATCTTTTAATGCGATCTTGGGAGCCGAAAAATGCTCGGAAACTCAAAATGTTGCACACATATCTTGTCTATAGTGAAAAATTTAAAAAGCGGAGAAAAAATAAAGTTTTATAAATCAAAGCCCCCTCATTTAAAATTACTCTTGATGTCTATTGGGCCAGGCTTTTCAAAAAGCCTCTTTAATTAACTCTATATATTCGACCTGTTTCATTTGATAACCATAAATTGATTGCGCTGTCATTTACTTTTTTTGGAAATGTTTGAGTTTCACTTTGCCAAAAACCAATGAAAACAAATGTTCACGTTTCCAAATATTCATATGTTGTGATTGTATTAAAAAATACATATAACTGTTTTCATCCTTACAGGTGAATCTGTGTTGATTCAGTGATTAAAGTGTCATAAATGACAACAAAGGTTTGCATTGTCATTAAGACTGCTCAGGGGTCATGGCTGCGTCCTGGCTATAATCAGAATTACACTGTTTGTACATGTATTTGGTTTTTTGTTGTCTCCTTGTTGCAGAAAGACCAAAGTTGAGCCAGAAGGCATGTCACAAGTGACATGTCTTTCCAGTCCAAACTGTATGTGTACCTTTCTTGAATGAAATGTAAACTTCTTAAGACTTTAACTTACTGAAACAGTACGATGTTTTGTGTCCAGGATCTGGCTCTTGCACCTTCATATTCCCTTCCGGAGCATTTTGGTGCATCGGTCGTCACCTGAGAGCGTTGCTAGGAAGCGATTCTACTTCAGTCTCGACAGTTCCGGTTTTCCTCAACGTTGGACCGCTTCATCATCACTGCTCCTCTGGTGAGTCCACTACATATACCACTGATAAAAAGAACCAAGAGGAAGTCACATACCAACACCTGTCTTTGGAAATTCCTTTTCATGTTACCATCCATGCAGCCATAACACAATATCAAAGCAATTCGTGAATCTCCACATAAATGCACTGGGATGAAATGAAACACAGATTCACACTTCAATTATTCACATTCACCGTGTGGCACAATACCTGTCAGGAACTGTACGACAATATATATGAATATGGTTGTCGGCAAAAACGAGGTTAATAAAATCAGGTCCTGTGAAAAAAGTGTCTTTAAAATTAGTTTCAGCTAATAAATCATCGTCAAGTCTTGCACCAAGGAAATATAGCTTTTAATACTTGGCCTTCTTCTTCGCCCTCTAGGAGAAACAGTGTTTATAAGTACTGTTTATTTGTTTGTATTTATGCAGAAGTTTGAGCATATGGGCAGCTATGGCGAAGGAGGTAGAGCAGGTCTTCCACTAATTGGGAGGTTGGTGATTCAAACCCTGGCTCTTCCAGTATCTGGGCAACACACTGATCTTCCAAATTCTGAGAAAATAGATGTGATGCGTGGTTCAGCAGCTGTGTTTGGGTTTGTGGCTTCTTACTATTCATTATTTTTTCACAATATTACATTTTAGTGCACAAATTATCATGCTCAGCCTTAAAGGACACCTGATATTATTCCGTTGGTTACTTACTGCCAATATCGATGTCAGTATTTGAGTGATGACGGCCGTCTCTGGGGGTCTTGATCCTCTGTCTGTGTTGTAAAAAATACAGATTAACTTTCTTAATGTAGTCCCATCTGTTGAATGGCAGATCACACTGACAAGAGATTAATGTGTATGGGAAAGGATTTATGTAAATCAGCTCTTTTGATAGATGATATGACATTGCTGGTACGGCGCGGGACTCTGATATGAGTTGTTGGTTACGTAACGCTGTTACACCTGCGCAAAGTCAGGGAATGGCGAGACAGTTCTGATCAGTGGTTGTCTTTTTTTTTGTTTGTTTTTTGTATTCAGCACTTTATCAGAAACTATCACAGACCCTATGTTTGTTTCTGGGGGGAGAAAAGAGGAAAACGACTTGTTAATGGACAGACTCAATATCTTGGAACAGTGCTGACAACAAAAACAGTATCTGAGATTTCAAAAAAGGAATAATTCTCATACCAGATGTTGGGAAGGCTCACATCTGAACACAGGGAAAAAATAATTTATAGCTTTGACTTAGCCAGGCAGGATGCTCACTGTGTATACATACATTTCATTTCAACCAAGCCCCTCCCTTGAAAACATTTCATTCTCACTGAGGGTCTTATCACATGCTGCACATTTCTCTCCCTCTCTCTGTGAAACATGGCCTGCTAATGCAAGACCAGAGAGAGTGTTGACAACTGTTTGATGAAAAGCACGGAATGTTCATACAGAGCCATTAAGCAGAAGGTTTCTCTTTCTCCGTTAAAATAGAAAACTGATAACATGCTTGCCTCTTAATGGAAAGTCAACACCAAAGTTAATTGTTACCTTTGTAATGTCACAGTGTGGATCCATTAAACTCTTAGTATTAGCATTACATAAGGTCTGATCAGCTCTCGTCTGGAAATGGATTAGAATAGCTTTAATATCCAAGACTTTAATTTTTATTCCTTGAATCGGGATGAGGTACTGTAATGCACCTCTTTAAGCAACTGTATACATATTGATTGACTGATAGAACTGTCCAACCCAGAGTGAGTTCACACACACAAGGACTATCAATCTCGAGTTTCTTTTTTAATTTGAAATCCTTTGCAGCCTTTAAATGAAAACATATGCTGAAAAGAATTCATATTGAGAGTATGGGCCTTTTAATCGCATCCATATTAGGAACTTTCTGGGTCACAGAATTTATTATAAAATCAGTGAGGATGTTAAAGCAGGATTGGTATTTCCAACATTGTTTGCATACAGCTGTTAACAATTCAATTGCAATGAAGATTAATTTTATGTCTTTACGTTTCCACATTCGAATGTGTGTGTGATATGAGTCAGTGTGTAAGCAAACATCCCAGTGAGTCACGTGTTGCATTAATTTGATTTACTGAAGTGGACATTTTCAAACTAAATGCATTCCAGACACAAAGCACATATTTTTTATGTATATGTACAGCTGGTATTTCTTTTCCAAGCAGATTGGTGTATTGGCTGCTGCGCATTGCTGTCCGTTGCGCTCTCTGCCGGGGGGCCACTACTTCTCACAGTCTGACCTCGAATGCAGCAGCATCATCATACTGTGGGGCAGTGGAGAGGGGTGTCTTTCTACCACCCCCCTGCAGCCAGCTGAGGAAATCCCTTCTCCTGTAGCTGGTGTTCTTTCATCCTTCCTGCTGCTTCACTTAAGTCCTCCCTCACTCAGTTTTCCCTCCTGGACTAGCTGCAGGATAGATGGTCGGGCTGCGATATCCATTTTTCTTCTAGCTAAAGTATTAAATATATGGGCACTTTATCATCCCTCAACAATATTCTTCTTTTAGAATAATTCAGCCGCAAACAACGTGTTCTCATCTCTATCTATCTCAGCAACTATCAGCTCAATAGCTAGATAGTTACACCGGATGAAATCTGCTAACAACAGTTAATGTTTCAGCCAACAAAGGTCTAGAATTATGCCTCCTTATCAGTCTATTATTAAATTATTATGTTTTAAAATCAAGCATCGTATTTTACAAAAAGCCCTCAGGCCTTTGATCATTGTAATTGTAAACTGCAGGACAGTTTTTTGGGGGCAGTTACAAGATCATTGAGGTCCACTCCCATTGTCTCTTCCAGAGGCTAGAACCTCGCCCTTATCCCCCAAGTGTATATGAACTGTCTCTGCGCTTAAGATCATTGTACTTTTCCTTCTTAGTAACCATGTCTGCAAAACGTTTTAAATTAGCTCATTAGAACCGAATGTGTGGAACAGCGGAGCCACAAATCCATATGAAATCGTAAAAAAATTATAATTAACAAGAAAATTTGCAGTTTCCGGGTTGATCGCTTGACAACAGCAATTATGTCTCTCTTCCTCTCTCATAAGGCATTTTGTTTGTTTTCTCAGTGGGTGGCAACAGCGCTGATCTCCTTGGTTTGGACCCAGGACAAAGTCGAGAGACTGAGCGATGGTTTCACATTATGGAAAAGTTTGTGGGATGGACCCTGGGAGCCAGGCTTTTCTCCTGAGGTTTGACTGTGGATTTAAGCCCACATGCCTCTGTGCTCCAGCCCCAGGCCCTTTGCAGCCAGAGCAGTAATCTTCACACAGACAGGAGCTAAAGCCAAGTGGGAGGTGGTCCCAAAGACATTTAACTATGACAGTGAGTCTCATGACAGGCAGACCAGAGCAGCAGTCAAAAAAATCACAGCTGTTATTTTTCTTTCTATCCTGCGAAAAAAAAAAAAAAATCACTGGATTTTTCGATACACATATTGTACAAATCATGTATGTATATGTTGTACATATGAATGTCAATGCTGTCCTTTGAACCATGGGGAATATGGCATTTATCTTTGTGTTGCCTAATTGAATTTGAATTTCTGTAATTGTGAAGCAGAGCTACCAAGCCCTTTCAATCTACGGTGCGTGAGTGGCTAGTTGCACAGAGAGCAGAGACAGGCTGCTTCTCGCTGTTACCGCTGTTGATGATGATGATGATGATGATGATGAAGATATAAAATGCAGGAAGCTGCAGGTTTTGTTCTCACTGATAACACTCGGTTAATTAGTTTAGGATATTTGATGAACATTTTTTTTTTGTAGAGATTCATTTTTTTGGAGGGGGGGGGGGGGGGGGTCAAAAGACTCATGATAAAGGATATAAGCCAACTGTGGTTCTGTCATGCAGCCTCCTCAGAAAGGTCAGACATGATTCCTACATAAAAAAAACAACAAACAACAACAGTGTGATGATCAAGGTCCACTTTCCCTGTCAGAGCAATTCAGTGGTTGCTTTAATTTCAGTCCACTTGGTTCGCTCAACAGGAAGTTATGTTACAGAACAAAAACGATGGCTGCACTGTGGGGGTTTGCATTCATCACGATCCCTAATAACATCAGTGGACATAGAGAAGCTATTAGTGGACCACGGTAATCATATTGCTTATCAACCTGATATAGCCAGACACTGAGTCAGTGATACTGAACCCGGTTGCCTTTGATTTTCTAATAATAGAGGCACGACTATGACGATTGAGAGAACTTAAAACTAAACGACCCTTTACTTTAATGGTCTAATTAACTTGTTTTTCTAAAAATATATCTTGAGTGTCTTGAGGTTATGAAAAAACAGCAAAGTTCACTAGCGCAGCTCCTTTTGAAGGAGGACACTCGAGGTTTATCTTGCACTTTTTCATTCTCTCTTGTTTTTCCTCAGGCGATGCCATTATATAAAGATTCACATTAAAGCCGCAACAAATCACATGGATTTACTCAGCTGTCTTGAAAAGGCAGTGGGCAAGATAATTACCCGGAATTCAGAGTACATTGTGTGCACTGCTGTAATGCTACGTAATGTAGAGAACGTTTGTCCTGTTACGTTTTGGTTTGGATTTACTCTGTGAAAAACAGTGAAAGAAAAATATGACAGCTGCTGCTTCATTTGCACAATTAAACACTTAGACATTATGAATGAGAAGTGTTAATGACCCTGACAACTTTACAGTCTCAAACACGTTCTTGCACTTGAATGGCTTGCAGATGTCCGACACTGGCATCCAGCAATTTTTTTTGCTGTTGTCATATTCCGGAGACAGCAGCAGGAAAAAGAAATATTGTGCCCTTGGCTTTAAATCGAATTAATCTGACCATGTTAGAAAAACAATTCAACGCTGTTGAACTGGGAGCGATTTTGATAATTGATGGGGCACGATCTCATTACTCATTAAGTGTGGAGGCTGTCGGGTTTGTTCCAGTAGCTGGTTGCTGTGGAGAGAGCGGAGGCATCAGCGCTCAACCTTCGTCCAACTGGCAGCTACTTGGCGATGTCGTCGTAGCAGTTTCCTCTTTCAGCACATATAGGTTCCTATGTCAATGATGAGAGGGCTGACTATTTGTATACATATGTTTTTACATATTAAAAAAAATCTTCTACTGTTGGCAAAAATATTTTACAATTCTTTTCCAAAGCCTTCTATAGCTCGTTAGACTAATGCGTGGGTTTTTCCTCCCTTCCACGCAGCAGGCATTCCACTTGATGCCAGCGTGAAAAGAACCTTTCACAGACTTGAAATTTGAAAGACAGTCCATCAGAGTGAATAATAATAAGTGAATTAATCTGAGGCCTTTTTTTGTATCCAATTATTCATTGGAAAATGTCATAGGCATCTAAGCTTTTCAGCACATGCGCCGCTTGAAAGCCTGTGTTCATCAAGTTCCCCTTTTTAGTTATATAAAAAATATGATGTGTGAAAATGAATATCTGTCCATTTATATCACACTGGTTACTTCCACATTTACATCATTAATTTGGATTTCTTATAAACAGATTTATTGTTATACATAAGGAGCCCAACATGGTAATCTACTCAAGGACTTGATAGATCTCTGATTTGAGCCCTGATCACTGTTTCTTGTCATAATTCCTCAATGTTAGCTTATAAAAAAATGAGACATTTTGAGGAACCTCGGAAGAATGAGATCATTCCTGTGTTTTTCCTCTTTATTCGCAGATGCATGGGGCCATTTTTATCGGAGCACAGTGCCACAGACTAACAAAATTAAATTTCTGTATATTTCAGCTACGGTACCAAATCTATTAAATCTGAATGACTTTTACGTTGATGGTAACATGTCTCGTGCTCTCTAAACTGGCTAATGTATCTTTGTGAGACATGCAATGAGTTAAATGAAAAAAAACGCAGCAATGTTCGCCTTCACTTAGCTTGTATTTGTTCTAAACTGCCCTGACATTTAGTCCAAATTGATCTCTAAATAAAGTCACATTTTCTAGCCTCATGCCTGCCTCCAACCCTGTGTTATGTTTTGCATGAATGTGCCTGAGGACAGTTCTTTATCCATTAACACATAAGAACAATCAAATATTGTTTGGTTGCCACATTATAAAACAATTGCTTTCATTTCCTTTCTTATATATGTTCTGCCCCTGTGTCCAAATTGACTTGATTTAAAATAAACAGTAGATTCACCCGTGATTGCATATTTCACATGGTAGAAATAGCACCCAACATTATAGCCGGAACGTTCTTTTGGACAGAAGCTGCTGATTTCTTTAAGCTTGTCATTACAAATCTAATATGCCTCCTCTATTAAACAGCGGAAGAACAGAGTTAGTGGGATATTGTTTTGCTCACACCTTGGCCCCTGAGAAAGAAGCAATCCCAAAGGGAGGCGGATGTGAGTTATTAGCAGGGCCATGTTCCACCGACGGGGGACCGAACGTTTTCTGGTTGCAATGTGACGGGTCAAAAGGTCTCGACACTGTATTCTGAGAGACACGCTGTCAGTTTGACTTGTTTTCATACAACAGTCAAGTACAGTTGTACATTTACTCTTCTACTCCACAGCCTTTTAGAATAAATATTACATCCTTAACATCACTACATTGATATGATCTGGTTACTTTTCAGATTAAGATAAGCTTGTTAAATAGAATGCAATACATATTTAGAGTTTACAACTTGTCCCCAATCTTTTTGGCTTGGCCTTTTGTGTTTATTAATTCTTTGATTTCTTTGATTATACCCTTCCTTGTGGGTCTCGGCCTCAGTGAGTTTCTGTCTTGTGATCCCAATTGTGTCTTTGGTTCCTGCCTTATTTTGACATCTACTTCCTTTCCTCCTGTAGCTCGTTGTCATTTTCAATCCAGAGTGGATTACATCCGTTCAATTTGCAAGTCTGTTTTTGTTTTTCCTTGAATTAAATCTACCTTTTCTTGCATCTGCATTCGGCTCCTGCATTGCTGAGTGTGACACAATTACCTCTTTTCCCGTGGTGTATAATTAACTGAAGTGGTATTTTGGCTCTTTTAAAACGTAATGTAAACTACCACCACTTATGTGCATGACTTCAAGTAAAATAAAGATGTGTTTTATACATTTGCATGTCGTAGCTGGACTGATTTAGCACCATGTTTGGTTTACAATTAAACACCGGGGACTCTTTTGATAGTATAACTAATGATGTGCACTTTGTGTTGCGTTGCGGCCAGATGTAGCCAAACAAGGTGAAGGAATGTGGCGTATACGATGTGGTATTTCCCCACCGTGGGATCTCGAGGACAGTCATTCACAAGAGGGAGTGGTTGGAATGGAGGACATGATTGCCATGGCTGCTGAACATCGGCCTCTCTCGTCACTGCAATTATTTGCATTTCAGGTCACGCAGTTCTCGGATGCAAAAGTGTCAGGGGGGAAAGAATGAAACAGGTAAATGGTCCCGGAAAATGGCACTTGAGAGATATGATGGGGCCTGAATGGGAACACTGCCGATGCTTACCAGGTATAGCCGGGGGAACGTGATTAGTAACGTCTCGCAAGCTAATAAGGTGGAGATATAAACACTGGAACCCACATTCTGTCTGTGGGCAGCATCTGATACAGCTTCAGGGCCCCCAGTGAAAACCCTGCCTCGTCATCACAGAGATGGGACCGTTAATCCTACTCTGCAGAGGACCAAATGACTTAAAAGGCTCTAATTGATTAATTATCCCTGCTGACATTCACTCTCTCAAAAGACATTCAAACAATGATGAGTAGAAATAACATAAACATGAACAAGAGCTCTTTGCTCCACGACCTCAGGGCATACAGCTAGAACAAACCAGTTCACACTGAGTATGTGAGAATGGGTGGCAGGTTGTTAACTCTTGGCAAACTTTTACCAGCTTCCAGCGCTGGATAATGATTCCCTGCAGGCACCACAACTCCTCTGCAGTTTTTGTGGTTACAGTAAGAAGAGGACCAGGCAGAGACACGTGTGGGCAGGAAATATGTTTCCTCACACATCCGCTTACTTGCCAATGGATCATTCAAACACATCATAAACTGGTCTGCTGTACATGCTGATTGCCCCTTTACAGGGTGATTCTGCTTTAATGACAATTGTTTCCTTCCAAGGTAGATTTTTGATTGATCACATATTGCAATGATTATGAAAAATTTGAATGTGCAGATGGAATATTGGTGAGAAATAAGATACTGGATTGAAGACATTTTTTTAAAAGAGTTTGGGTAATGAAAATACTCTCTTTTTTTCTGACTCAGAGTGGTATTACCGTTGCAACTCTCCCTTCTGTATGACAATTATGAAGTTACCACTGACTAATCATAGCTTAGCATGAAGAACTTTGCTTTTACACATTCATATTGCTGAGGCCCATCTGGTCTACACCCAACGCTTCCCTTCAGTGCCATTCAGTGAATAATTTGGCACTTATGTGGTCTGCTCCTGTTTGCCAGATCTGTGCCACGAGCAAGCCATAGCAATGCTGCATGTCAGCCAAGAACGAACCAAATAAAAAACAGAACTGGCCCAAATCTTGCCAAGAGCACTGCATCTTGTCCACAGAACGGCCCACATTGGTTTTGGGATATTTGGGACACCTTTTCAGTTTTACATGTGGGCCACTTCAGGCTCACTTGTATTTTGTCTAGGCCAGAGGAAGGCCAGTAGTGCCGCATCATTGACTGAAGTGGATCACATCAATATGCTATCTGGGGGAGCTTTTTTATTTAATTCTATATGCTAAGCTAACCAAACCAGCCTCCTTCATATTAACCACAAAGATAAAAGTGGTATTGATCTTCACATCAAACTCTCTGAGAGAAAGCGAATAGACAAATCATCAATTCACTCTTCCTTTAACTATGGATACAGAATACGGATCATTTGCTTGAAGCCTTTTGAATGAATTCATTCGATCAGCTTTGTAGATTTCAGCTCCACAAATTATCTTGAGACGCTTCATCTCTAAACCAAGGCTGATGTGAATTCTAAAACAAAGCAATTACACAGTCTGCACAAAACCTTGCGTTTTTTCTACTATATGTTCATAAATGCAATTAAATGTGCACTTCCACATGCAAATCACACATATTCATGCATCACTTTGGGCAAAAGCACTTTTCAAGCGCACTGCTTTAGATTGGATGAACGGGAAGGGGCCAACATCTTTCTGCAAATGATTCTGCCGCCCTCACTCACTGCCCTGCTGCTGTTTTCAGTGTCTCTCGTGTGCCAGTTTTGTTTTTAATGGCCGCTTGACAGCACAGCACCTCACACTGTCGACCACAGCGGAGCGAAAAAGATTAATTACATCTTAAAATCACCTTTCTCACCCCCCTATTGCCCCAAAACCAGTTGACATTCACGGTGTTGAAGGAAAACAAAGTGAAAACATGCATAATCAAACAGAGACTTCAGCTGACAGAGAAATCATCTCGTCAGGGATAATGCCTATGTGCCACGGCACGATCTGCACTGTTGACACTGGAGCAATGGAGGGAAAAACAGAGCTTGAGCATCCTTCTAAATCACAAAGTAGGAAGAAGATTCTGAGGGTCTGAATCAGAGGTATGAGGGTTGCAGAAAGTACCATAGTTGACCTCTATATAATGAAATGCAGACGAGTAAGCCTGAGTTGTTCTGCAGATATTTATGGAAAAAAACTAAAGGGTCACTGAAGTTGCAGACTCATTTCTGAGCCATGTTGTAGAAGGTAATTTACAATGTATTGCTTTTGTGTAATTATGTACTTTGTACATAAGGTATAATTGTTTTCAAATGATGTAACTGTGTATAAATTATTTTGATATATTAAAAAAAAACGAGAGACACTAAAATACCTAAATACAGCTGATATACTGTTTAAATATAGACTTTCCACTGAAAAGTTAAAATAGTAAATGTCAGGTGCTGGCAACAATGCTTTAACGTCTAATAACAGATAGTAAAAAGCTCTTTTAAAAAAATGTTATCTGCAGGTGTTTTTATTTTCTTTAAAACTAAAAACGCCAAAGTGCTCAAAACACGTAGCTGCACTTTGAAGCTCCGTTTCATCTTATTCTTAAAAAGGTATAAAATATAATTAATTCCAGAAGTCCTTCCTGTATTACTTAAAAACTCAAATTGCAGCTTCATTTGTTGGCAAACAAAGTTCTTTCATTACAAAAAAAATAAAATTGCAATTATTTAAACTTCAGGCCATGGCTAATATGAATATATTTATTCATATATTTTAATGTCTATAATGACATCTTGGTCCAGGCTCCGTCAACGAACCAACATCTAAGGCAGCCTCTAATGTAAAAAGGAAACAAGTGTGAATCTCTGCTACAACTAGGCCAAAGTAAGAGTCAAATTCTATCACAATCTTCTGAAATAATATCTCTTTGGTAATTGTTGAAAAAATAGCTTATATTACTTGTGTTTTTTTCCCGTGCCACTCATTAGTGACGGCTGTGTGGCTCTGTGAAGACGGGCGGCCCTGTGGCCTCGGGTGTCTCTGTCCCCAATGATGATGTAACGTGGCTATAAATTAGGAGCTCATTTTACAACTGGGTCTAATTTAAAGTGACTCAGAGCCGACCATGTAGGATCATGCCTGTAAGGTTAACACGTTAGACCTGAATATGAGATTCATCGGTCCTGTGGATTTTACAACGTGGTTCTGCATGCTTGGTGTGTGTTAATGTTATGTGCCTTTCTGATGTGTCCGTGCTAGTTTGACTGCCAACATCATGTAACCCCCGACTCCTAGAAATGGAATTTAAATCTGCAGCAAATAAGAGTTGGAGGAAGTGGCCAGGGTTTCTCAATGGATAGAGCAGGAACACATATACTAGGTTTATGCCTCGACGCAGAGGTCTAGGGTTCGGATCCGACCTGTGACGGCTTCCTGCATGTCTTCTCCCTTTTCTCACCTAGCTGTCCTGTCAAATTAAAGGTGGAGAAAGAACAAAAAAATAATCTAAAAAAAAGAAAAGAGTTGTAGGAAACTTAATAATGTTATTTATCAACATAATGAGGAAACTCATAAATTGTTAATTTAATCACTGAAACAAATATGGCAAGTTGTAAACTTTTTGTACTGCACATCTATTGCAGTTTTCAATCTTTCAGTATAATATTCACTCATAGCTAATTAAGCATGATTAAACGTATTTATCATCCATTATAGGCGCTTACCAAAAAAAAATCACAGGTCAATATGACAGATACGGTGAAGTTAGGACTTCAGATTCAACCGCAGAATGTAATGTAATAATGTAATAATATAAAACAAACTCAGTTAACAGATCTTTTTGAAAGGAGCCATATGGGAAGTCAGATCATCAGACTGTTGGTTCGACAGTGAGGTGAGTAGTCAGGTGTTGCAATTCCCCTCAAACTGCTCCTCAAACAGCGACTGATCTGGAAGACAAACTAGACAAATTGAAACGAGACAAATTGAGGCTCAGTCTGTTCAGTGTCTGGATTAATTGCATCTATAACGTTTCACTAACGTTCATAAAAGTGCCTAAAAACATAACGACTGACCCGATAGACTTTAGTGACGCTGGTGACCCAGTGACCTTTGATAAAGCACCACGTTAAGCAGAAGCCCAATTTAAAAATCAAGATAATAGCGATACTGTTTGTCCGGAAGCTTTTCGGTACTCTGGTACTGACCCAATTATGTACCGGTAACAAAAAGTACCGGTACTCCGTACCCATCCTAAACCTGAACACACAAAAACACAGATGTGATTTGTTCTCGGCCTGTTTGTGGTGAGATGAAAGACGTTCAAGCAATGGATTGGCACAAACAGATTCATCCCCGACGGGAGCTGTTTGCATGACATCCTCTTCTCTTCTCTCTGGTCTCGGCTGATGGACGTCGTCCTTCCTTTCCTTTTTCCGCTCCACACTTCTTGGCCTGCTCACCCAATTCCACTCAATCTGCTGTGAGGTGTGCATCACACCGTTTCCCGTTCCAGTGCTGATTTATTGCAACCTGCCATTCCAAACACAACTCCCTGCCTCTTGCTCTCCGCTCATCCCGTTCCCATCACCACATCACTCCCACGTGCTTCGCAAAAAACTCCACGCTGGAGAGTCGGGCTTTCACAGCTGTGAAGTATTTTGACGTCAGTTTCAAGTTCGGTCATGTGGAATATAGAAACCACAGAGTCAGAGGAAATGGCTCTTTTGTCAGGATGAGGGTTCTTGGGAACTGACACTGTCAAGCAGATTAGAAGCTGCAGTGACAGTGAGAAAAGATGCAGAGACTTGGACAGAAATAGAAACTTGGACACATCAATGGGTTTTTCCAGTTATGTAATCGGACACACTGTGATATTCTTTCAATATAAACTGTATATATGTATTGTACACCAAACTTTATTTATATACTACATATCTGCTACTATTATAATCTACTTTATGATGTTTGTTGCAGAAAAAAATTGGTGTTTTTTGCTTGATGAAGTTGAACATGGAAAGATCGTCCTTGTCACGGTTCTGCCCCAATCATGGACTCTTTGGTTTCTTTCTGAAGTTTCTATCCCTTGTATTGTTGGTTCCCATTTTATTTTGACACTCAAATTCTTTTCCTTTCCACCTGTGTCTTGTTCATTGTCACTTTCCTTTTCCTTGTGATTGTCTGCACCTGTCCTTTCACCTGTGTTCACGTATCCCTGCCTCCCTTCTGTGTTTCCCTTTGTCCTGGGTAAGTTCGTCTGCTCAGCTCCCGTGTTGTCTCCTGTTATGGTCCATTGGATCGGTATATCCTATGCAAAGGCAGAGAGTACTCAGTTCACTTTGCAAAAGGATAACAAATTTCCCTGTTCTAGTTTAAGTGGAAATATACAACTTTTTAATTTAAACTTATGTGCAGTCCAGACTCTGTAAACAACATCGTCTGCACAATCTTTGTATCTCCTATCCAGTTACTTTGCTGATCATGGCACAAAAAAAGTCACGAAGAGCAGGAAGTTGACACTCTATGCCTTGATGTGAATAATACTGAAGATTTACGGAGAGCACAACGGGGAGGGCTGATTTCGCAAAACTGAGGATTCGTCTCAGAACAGCACAAATGCATTCGCATGAAAACCTGTGTCTGGCGTAATACCGCTAATCTCTCCTATCTGTCCTGTGCAGAAAATGTAACGCTCATCACACCCAGCAAGGTTCCTCTGACATTCCAACATCAGAAAGAGCCATTTAAGGACAGATTATATTTAAAACATATTAGGCTATACCACTCTTAATCGCAAATTAGAATAATTTGCCATCTGTTTGCTGTGCTTGATGTTTTTTTTTTCAAATCACCTAATAAGGCAGGAAGACAGACCTAATGAGCAATGCAAGCAGGCGTAGAAGGCAGTATTGAATATTTTCAGACATACAGCATCAACGATTGTCCTTCCTTTACATGATAATGTTTTCTGTACCATGCAAGGTTTCCTCCTTGAGGGGAACAAATAAATGTTGTTGATGATAATGACGTAGTAGGGGAAAGGTGCAAATTATGAATTTGACGAAAAAAACGTTTTACATGTTTCTTATGTAGGCCCATTCTGGTAATATTAAGGACATTCTGATCCCTGGCAACCCGACACCACCAACCTATATACACATCCACCTCCTACACTCATTATTAGAATAATTCCTTGAATTACAATTAAGCCTTCTAAGGCTTTAGTCTTTCGTGCTATGTAGTTTTTTTAGTAAATGAAAACTGTTAATGGCTCATGTCCATGAGCCATATCTGTAAGCCGTAACTCTAATTGCACTAGACTGTGTTAATGGTACATTTGGGATCATTGAGCACATTTAACAGCAAGACTCCCTGAAGTCATTTTGAAGAGTAATTAGCAACAGTCTGTCAATGTTTAACAGCTGAACTCTGACACAGATACACTTACTTTTCTCCACGTTAGGTTCTCGGCTGCTCAGTCTGCTGATGCGCCTGGCCCTCCTAGAGTTATTTTCAATCAGGCACAAACAAGCAGGCCCCTTAATTGTTCTGATTTTAACAAATCTGTCATTTAAATGTTGGCAATACACGTTTGCTGATATTGAGGTACCAGTACTTTGTTCATAATGTATTCTACTTGTTTTCCACAAAAATATCTGATTTTGCTCGTAGACACTGAAGCATTATTCAACTTTTTTATGGTCATGTTTCACAGGGCGAGGGCGAGTGTTTAACATTTAAGAGAAACCTGGATCTTCCCCGAACCTTGACCAAAGTGCTTTTGTTGCCTAAAGCCAATCAGACACAATATACTCAAGATGAAAATCCCTGGTCTCTGGTCTGGAGATAAAGTCACGCACTTATGCCCACAAGCCATCCAGATCACTTACTCCGGGTTTAAATTCACTCAAAAAAAGAAAAGAAAAGTTTAACATAATCTGCTACAAGGAAGTGATTGGGGGGGTGGGATTATAATCCATTAACAAACTGTAATTTCCGGGAATTGGGACTGAAAATTGGTTATAAAAATGCTCTCGATGGCTGTGGACCAAAAAGGGAAGTTCTTCTCACTGGTTAAGTGATCCATGTCAGACAAGTACACATAAATATAATGTCTTCCAAGTTATGACTGAGCAATCGCTCTTTGGGGGAAGGATTTAGTGAATGGTCAAATTTGATGATGCTTTGCCTTAAAGGAAGTAGTGAGCGAGCAGAAAAGGAAGACGTACAGATGTTGCAGGCGCCTCAGGCGGTTTGCTGAAGCGGGTTTATGAATTATTTTCATCCTTCACTAGTCTTTGTGTTCACTTACTTTCATTTTATGGATATTTGAGTTGAGTGAGGTGAGCAGAGCCAATGTCTGTTGGCTGTTTTTCAAAAAGCATTTTCTTTTAAATATCACACTTCTAAGAAGTTGGCCAGCAGGGACGTGAAGCTCCTTCCACTGTGTTTAAATTCAATCAGCGCGGCAAAGAACTTTCATCCTCCCGAGGCAAACTGGTCGCTGCACAAAATGATCGTGTGATTGAGCGAGAGGGAGGATCCGAGTCTACTGTCTACTGCATATGTCTTGGGATGCTCTGTCACCTCTCAACAGTGCAGATTGGTAACACTTGGCCTGATGGCAGAACATTAATGCCATACATCCATAAAGGGCTCGGGCTACCCAAAGATAACCGAGTGACGGAAGGCATAAATAGTGACCTGATTCTGTCTACAATCAAGTGGCCTGACTGCATCGTATCTGAGCATTTCCATTACGGTGGTCCTGGTTCCCATGGCCCTTTAGAGTGCTGGGTTATGAAAGCCTCCATCACAGCAGGGACCTCTTTAGAACTCACTGAAACTCTAGTCAGTGGACGTTCAATCAGATTCTAAATGCAAGCATTAAGGAGCCTGCTAAGATTGATTCTATTGCTAATTTCTCAATGTAATTCAACCTGCTCATTTTTCGTTTGTAGCAGCTCCAAGATGAAAATGGAGTCAGCACATGAATTATTTTTTTTAAGTAATCTTTTTCTTTTCTTTGACCAACTGTTTGATTTTGAGCCTCATGACAGAACATGCTCTGATTAAATGCGACAATAAGTGAGTGATATAAACACAATGTAGTTTGACACGTTCAAACCTGTTTTCTGGGGATTTGTTGAAAATGCCTTGCAGAATCGAGTCACGTGAAATCTGAAAGAGTTGTTGGTATAGTGACAAACCTACAAAGAATATGTCAACGCATCAGTTCCCTTCACTGTTCTGGTTCACTGTCTTCCCTCGCGTCCAACTTCCCAGAGCCCAAGATGCCTCATGTGACAAAAGAAAAGCAGCAAATCTTAACAATTTTTTGATCAAATGACAATTTTTCTGTTGATCTACCAATTTATTAAGCAACTAACTGTCTCAGCTCTACTTACAATCATCATGGACTCCAAAGAAATGCAAATGTTGCTTCTTAAAGCAGGTTTGGGTCAGCGGGGACACCAATAGTATAAGATTGACATTATTTAAGAGTGCACATGTTTTCTAGAGTGGACTCTTTCATTAAAATAAACAGTCCCCTTCTTGGTCTTAAACCGTCAAACTGAACTTGAAAGTAATAAACACAGTCTCCGGTTGTCTGCAATAGTTCACTACAGCAACATTTAGCTATTCACCACAAAGGACAGTCAAGTGAATTGATAATCCTCTTTTTGTTGAGATACACTATGATTCATTTATGTTCTTGACAAAAGCTCGGGTTTGCTTTTGTGCTGCATGTCCAAGTAGATACTGATGTATGACGGTGTAAAGGCATGGCGTGAAGTAACAAATGAGAAACTGTCACTGGAGATAAAGTATGCTTTGCTCATTCATTGCCAAGGTGCCCAGGACTTGCCTGTTGATGATTGATGAACTCCTAAAAGCCATCACAACAACTGCTCTGAAGGTCCACTGGCACTGTGAGAGCTCCACCGAGTATATAAATGGATGTGTGGTTGGAATGAAAGTTGTAATCAACAAGGTGATTATGTAAGACGAAACTTGATGTCCATTTTAACCACTATACCCCTTCAACAGATGCTGCTCAATTTTTTCCCCCCTCCCATCAAACATTTTGCTTTCTGGCTGCAGGCACATTGGTTTTACTTTTGCACCAGGATTCTGCTCGTTTGGCTTCCCTGGATTCGACTTTCACAGAGATGACAATCACTGATGAGGCAGACATGAGGCTCAATAAGAAGGGACATTGTGCTCGGGATATGCTGTAAGAGATGGCTCATGGCCGTGGACATCCAGTAACACATCTTTGACTCTCTCTTCTTGTTGAGCAGTAATGTCTGCCTCATGAGTGATCACCATCTCTGTAAGTTAACAGCTGCTTGAGCTTCACACATGCGTTCCTCGGTTACAAATGTGGTTATATCCTAAATCAGTGCTCTTAGCAATAAAGTGCTAAGAGCATTTAGGATATAACCACAGAACATAAGTTCTTTTAACGCATCATGTGTGATCTATCTATTATAGAAATATGAGAGCAGCATTCGTTTTTTTAACTGTAGTAGTTGCTTCGAAATTTATTCAGAGCGTCACACTTTTACCATGCGGCTCAATGGATGACAATGTCTGTCAGTCCCAAATTAGATATTTCACTAGTGGATGTGGATTGTATGTAATTTGGAACAGACTTCATAATTCCCACAGGATAAATCTTAGAGAATCCTCTGCTGATTCCCAACTATTTTCTCTTGCACCACCACAAGGTCGACATTGGCGGTTTTGGGAGAAATGAATTTAAGCCCCCAAACTGTACATTCTGTACTCGTGTTTAAAATGTGGCATTGTTATATAAGCAAAACACATCTGTTGTAAGATGTAAAAAAAGAAGAAGGTATATTGTAGATATTACAAAAAGCCGATAAAACACGCACTTTCTATTTGTCTTGAAATGACCACATCAGAAACAAATCTTGTGACATTTTGTGGTATGAAATATAACTTAACAAAGGTAAAACAAACAGAAAAACAGCACAAGTGAGATGCCAAAGGTGTTTTTCAATCTACTTAATGCAGAGTTAAGACAAGCTTAACCTTTGAGGCTTGACTTTTCGAAATCTCGCATTGAATCCAATTTTTTTTTTTCAAACTAACCTCAGCTGTGACTGCCACTCAGGAAGTCAAAGGATAAATCCTGTCTGACCAGACACTAATGAAGCGTCCGACTGAAACACAACATCTGCGGTTGAGAACTCTGCGGAGCATCTCAGTCAGGCTATCACTGTCTGCAGTACCCCTCTGCCCCGGGTGGAACCACTGGCACCGGGGGATTTAGCGCACCCATGGTGCACGGTGAGGATTAATGATCAGACATGAATTCAAAGCAGTTCAGGAAACCACCAAATCCAACAGGTAATCATTAACTTGCTAGTTTGTTTGTTTACATCTCCCACCAGGTGGGTTCGGTGATACATTATGCATCAGTATTCACTCATGCCGAGTAAATGAATGTGAAGATAAAAACGTGGAGACAGCTTTAATATTTCAGGCAACCTCTTCCTTCACTATACCCAGTTACTTCACCGTGAAACTGCAGCACGTAGCACAACAGCGTGAAGCTAATGTAGCCTCTCGCTTAATGCTCAACAGTGTCTACTAATGGCCCGGACAGAAATGGCATATAACACATTCTTGCTAAGTCAGTGGTCAGCAGGAAGTAACATTCTGTCCTCCAGGCAAGGGGTGGATCCATGGAGGTGACACTGTAATGAGAAGGTCATGGGCTGGTCAGAGAGTCCCATTAAGAAGGTCGCAAACATGTCAAGGTGTCCCAAGTCTGCTCACGAGGCTTATTTTATTGATTTTGGGAGGCATGAAAATCCATTCCAGGGATGTTGTTGTTCAGTTTTGGTGGTTTATCTTAACATGGATCTGCACCTCTACGTCCAATACAGGCCTTTTAATGATGTAATCTGGCCACTATAAAAAGCCAAAGCTGTTTAACTGTGAGGAATTACGAGACAGCTGAAATGTAATACCCAACAAGGATGATGACGTCACATTGTTACAGTTTTAAAGTGGAGTTGTTAGCCACAATTTACAGGCTACCGAATCCCTAACTCCTATTATTACCATTCTCTATTACAAATAATATTTTTGGAGATACATAAAAGAAAATCACCCCGTTTGGGTCAATATATTAAAGACACAATTCACAAAACTTTACCATGGGTATAAAACCATTGGGCCCCCAATCAAAGCCATGAAATATGGTAATTTGACTCAGTGTTTGACACAACAAGCAAGGTTTCACCTAAACTGTCACAAATGTCATTAATTGTATAAAATTAAATGCTTATGATTTTCAAAACTCAGAAGAATACAGGATGGTGATGATGATGATGATTATTTATCAATGAGAATTTTTAACATGAACATTTAAATAGTGCAAGAGTGGATTATGACAGTTCATAACCATATTTGGGTAAAAACAAAACAACCCAATTATCTTCACCTAATCAATTTTAAGATAGAGATAAATAGATGGATTATTTTTTTTTACATTTCTCTGCATTTTTTATTTCCTCATAAATTTTTCCATCCTTTGCTGTATTTAAATGAGTTTTCTCATAAAACGCTTCGAGGGTTTTCTCTGAGAAAAATGGTACATATTGAAATTGGGTAAATTATCTCTACCAGGAACTTTCAGCTTTGAATATAACGACGATCCTCGGCTTTTTCAGTAAGATGTGCGTTTCATGCAGATAGGTTGAGTTATCACAGGTCAAAAGTTTAGTACCACATAAATATATTTTGAATGTGCACATGTGTAGGCTAATGTGACAAGGCAGGAGTGACAGCCTGTTTGTATTCTTGTAACATAGGTCGTATATAATGTGATTTTTTTCTCTCTCTCAGTACACCTGACAGTGAAGCATAAAATAAACCTGTAGCCTTTGGGAACGAAGGGGACAATTTGTCCTCCTGTAAGCGGCGATAAAGATTTTCACCGCGACACCTCTCTTTGTCCCCACTTACATCATCTGACTTCATCACCCTCGTGGAAATAATTCAGGCATACAGGATGTGAGCAGTCACTGATTCACTGTCCTTGCTGGTGAGTAGAAGAACATTACTGTGCCTCCAGCCATACTGGAGCTTATATTGGGGGGTAGATGTTTAGCTTTGCCGAGTAACACCAAGGTGGAAAAAATATATAATTTAACAGACCGTTTTTCCTCTATGTTATTGTTTTTGAAAAGCTGTTATACGAGAAAAGGTCAAGACCGAATCAATAACTGTTAATGCATGCAACAGGCTGAGACGAAGAGCTCGGAGGGAGCTAAATTCAATCTCTGAATGAAAAAGGCTCAATGGTCTTTGAGGTATAGTAGTTTCATTGGTGCTGCCTGAGAAGAGGTGGTTTGAATCTCTCTAGGAAACTCTGGTCAGTTGCCCAGTTGATTAAAGCTTTTGTCATTTCCCGGAGAAAACCATGAAAACGGCAACAACAACACGAGTTTGGCTTTTTTGGGACGGCCGCCACAAGCCACAATTGCTAAGTTCCCTGCTGTACAGTTATGTAATTCAGAATTAACCATAGTAACTGCTGTGTTATTAAAATGTGATGAAAACCAGTGAAAACCCACAATTGAATAGGATAAATGATGAATTGAATTTAAAATCCTATCAGACCTTTGGCCTTTTTCCCAACTGTACAACACGGTTAGAAAATCTGAGTGTGAAAAACAATTGAGTTAAAATCACACAAGTTAATGTTTTTTTAATTCCAAATTGTACACTTGTCAGGAAGGCACAGTGCCCTACGGGTTTTCACTAAGGAAAAACAAAAAAGGGCAAGCCACTAAATTCTTTAAGAAGTTTACAAGTACAGATTAAATCAGGAGAGAAAGAGAACATTTGCACATTGCAGCCTTCGCAGGTTTGAGCAGATGTGAAGTGACAAATAAACAAGGACAAAGTTCATTTTGGGCAGAGTTAAGTAGAAATAGAGTGAAGCACAGTCGGACGTGCCTCTTTAGTATCAGGATGTATCAAGTATTGTCTCTTTGAATTCTCGTTGGGGTTGAGAATTTCCCTATATCTGCCTGCACTTATCTTCCACGTTGTCTTTTCACTGTCAGTGAGGTGTTTACCTAATATCAGTGTTTTCACTCTGAAGTGCACATTTGTCTTTTTTTGACAGTGTTTAAATATGAAACTTCTCAAACTGATCATCTCTTGGCCACCACTGCTAAAACATATATACTTAGGGTTCAGTGAGGTAAATGAAAAATGTCAACTACATTGTACAATTACAGATTCACATGACCACGCAATGACTGTGACGACAAGCAAAGAGGAATGTAATACTGAATACATTCTGCATCATTATCCCCATCCACATTTGTTTGGTTAGTGTCTGATTACTTCCCCCACAGTCTTGTGAACACTGTTATTCATTAATTTTGTCCATCAGAGTGAATGAATCAGCAAATGCCTCCAAAAACAAACAAAAAACAAATAACCCACTAATGTGTCATCCGCTGTCAAATGCAATTCAAGTCAAGAAATGTCATCAAGTCATTGTTCGCAGAGGGAAGAACAAGAGTCAAACTGTGCAAGGTCTTCGCACATGATTGGAGTGAATTGTCTTTTAGGTAATGACATGGTGAAAGCAGTTAAAAGGTCCATTACGGCTACTTATAGCATTTATAAAACTGTTTTTCTATCATTGTTAGAGCTTTTCTTTTTGTGGCTAATACTGAAGCAGCTACATCCGTAATTTGAGTAAATTATGGTGAGTACAGCTGTCTATTTTATTCTAATTTCCTCTGGAAACCATTGAGTCCAGTGTTTCACCCAGTCATCCGCCCCAACCCCTCGGTGTGGACTGTCATAAGTACTACGAAAGCTGCTGCACTGACGACCTGTACGATCTAGGCATGTCGTGTTATTTTGGGACACACCGCTGGGCACCCAATGATAATGTGCACCGAAAGCCCTTCTTTTAAACTTGTGCCAAGAAAAGCTTTTTTGGTTATCTGACTCCCATCCAGGCCAGTGAATTTACCGAGAACCTGTCAGTCATTCTGCCTCAGTGTTTCCGCTCCAACCACCACACGCTTGTCTGAGATATTAGATTTATTCAGCTTATTCTGTGTTTCATGGCCATAATCTCATTGCACATTTAGCTGATTTAATTTGGCATGCTTGTGACCAGACTGTGCAGGGGTGTTGACAGACTATTAGGCTGTGGTGACAGGGATCTCTCGGACGAGGCGGTGTGTGTGTGTGAGTGAGCGAGTGTGTAAGCTGAGAGGCTCTTCTTCATTTTACGAGTGGACGTAGTAGCTTTGGTAGATTGGGTTGCTGTGTGTACCCAAGGGACTCTGCTCAGCCTGAGAGAGGCGATAGCACGACTTCCCAATGGCAGCTAATAGGCTCTAACGACCTGACTGATGGCGCTCATGCATTAACCGAACCAATGAATCAGGCCTCTCTTTGCACTTCTGTCCTCTGTACCCTCTGCAAAACGGAGTAAACAATGTTAATTTAGCCAGGCAGCATGCCACACTTTGAAACATGAGAAAAACATTTTTTTTGGTGTGGACCAGCTCAAAATGGCGTGGCAAACATTTGTGGTTCTGCGTTGTTATAGTGCTGCCTTATTGCAGCACGGATATTAAATATAGCCATACGTACGTAATATGTTAACATTATATGGAACTCGTGCCTCTAGATCTGATGGGAACTGAAGTGTTTTTTAAAAGCTGATGTTACCCCTTGCGGTGTATTCATTTTTATATGGCCCAAGGCACACGTCACAGTTAACTCGCAGTGTTAACTAATACTGTTATATTTGCGTGTACATTCAGATGTACAGTATGGAGTTTTAGGAGCTTGGTGAATAGGTGCAATGTGCGCATGTTTAAATATTCATTCACAAATGCACACTGTGCCATGTTGAGGATCCTGGGAAGTGATGATAACACGAGAGCCAAGAAGCCGCCCTGAGTGCCTGTCAGGGGGCTGAGGGCGAAGAGTAACTCGCTGGCTTTATAATCAGACACACACACAATTTCTTGGACACAAGAAATTCACATCAGGACACAAAGCCCAGTCCAGAGGCCGCAGGGCAAGAACATAAATACCACATCTATTGACCTTTCCCCCGGCAATATTTACTCATTGTGCATTATGGAGCACAGGAAAGATGCCGTATCCACCACATCCCATCTTCTGACACCCACAGGATATGAAATTATTCCAATGCTAAAATAGGCCACTTGTGTTCTTTTCAAACAACCCACAGGTCAATGATATAGAATAAACTGAAAAGCTCTACCTCTGAGAGTTTGCTTACATCCAATATTACACAATAAAACCTGGTCCCCAATGAAAACATCACTAGTTTTATTGGATGTTTTTTCTCCCTTGGCACCAACCGGCGCTCTTACTTTGGTGTTTGTGAATGAATGGACATAATATAATTGCTGATCTAACTTTCAGAAAGTTTCATTTTCTATTGGACCAAATGACTCAAATTGTGATAATACATGTAGCGGACACCAGCCAACCAATGGTGAAGCGTACTAATGTTTCAGAAGCATTTAATTATGTCAAGCCTTAAAATGAACACGTGTTTACTTCGCTCTCCTTCATATCCCTTGTTCAGAAAACACAGTGAGAGCCACAGGTAAATGAGCTCTTACTAACATACCATTATTACCTAAATGCCACCTTTACCATTCGTATGAATCATAAATGTGCACGCTTACTAGCACACTACAAACTTTGTCAAAAACACATCAAAAAAAACTAGAGAGCTAGCATAAACCTCAATGTAGCCCCTGCCATTAGCATGGCTAACAGGAACATCAAAAGACTTCTTCACGGTTCAATTAACAGCACATCTTACAGAACATAGTCATAAATAAACCTAAATCAAACGATACCTTGTTCCCACTCGGGCTCGGTGCTCCATTATCCCGTATGACGTCGTAATATTGCTGCGCGACGTCATGTGGCCCAATTACGCATTAACTTTCTGACATCATTTCCAGTTACAGACTCTCAGGGATGAACTTCCTGTCTCACCAGGAAACGGCTATATGACGAAAAAAATAAAGGCATGCTTATCAAAATAAAAGCTTGTCTAAAAGATAAACATAATTACTTGAGAGTCATTTATAATAGAATAATCTGGAAAGGTTTATGCTGAGGAATTAGTACGATCTGAGTGGCCGGCCATTCATTTGTCGTGTCAGCGCAGACACTACACTACAAGGGCTCCAACTGTGCATGAGCTGAAAAACAATATGGGACACTGATCTGATCTGAAATTCATCTTCAACACAATGCAAAGAAAACAAAAATCAGACAAAGCAGCTATTCCACATCTACCATGGATGGCGCCATTTCGATTTGATTCATATAGTTTGCATGCTCTGAATTCATAGACACCAATCGCGTGCATGTATAGAATGCATCAACAAGGCTCCCATGTAGTCCACAGCCATGTGTGTACAGTAACCATGTGCAATGGAGTAGCACTAAGGCCTCACAACAGTGACACGGGTTTGAGTGTGAGCTGACCTATCCAGTGGGTCTGGGACAGCACTTGACGCTGGGGTGGAATCGATTCTCACCTCTCAACTCCTTCTATACTTTCTTTTTATCAAAATGTTTTTTTTTTTATTCACAGTTATTCTTTACTAAAAGTGTCAGCATTCATCGCTATTATTCATCTTACTATATTTCACTTTATTGAGCTTTTACTATCTTAGTATAATTTTTGTGTTTAGATTTTTTCATATCTTTTATCATCTTGGTAGGCATTAGTCTTTAATTCACTTTCAACATCCTATATTTTTTTGTTTTATTTGTTTGAAATGTGCTATATGAATGAAGCTTGATTGATTGATTGATTGATAATAAACCAACCTGCAGGCAACATCATCGAGAAACCAAGAAAATTGATCTGCACATGCGTTCTCCTTTTTATTTTAACATTATGAATATTCACCAATACAAAAAAACAAAAACACAGCAAGTTAAAATACTCTTTCACATACATTGTAATTTATTCTTTCACTAGTTGGACAAAGTTTGAAAAGCGGACACAATATATGATGAACACAGTCAGTTTTTACCTGACTGGCTCCTCACAACACATACACTGAACATAACCACTTTGAGATTGCTTTTAGCAATGAAAAGTGCTCTATAAATGAAATTTATTATTATTATTATTAACCACCTCTATGAGAAAATACAAAGGAACCTTCCTGTTTGGCCCTTTTAAAGAATACATTCAGACAGAACCACTTTGGTCCAGAGAGGAGAGTGACACAAGCTGCTGGTTTCGAAAAAAACATAAATGGTTATGGTCACAGCTTAAAATACATGTATTAGATTGAAATAAAATCAGCATTGCACTTATACACACTACTGAATCCTTTTTTAACTCAAGGTGCACAACATTCCTTTGTTAATGTGTCAGTATTGAAAGCATGTCTCCTGCTTTGCAGAGCAAGAAAATTCACCACTGAGCTCCAGCGGTGCCACTGTGTGTGCCACACTCCCAGCTCAGCTCTGGCTGTTGGATATCCACCTGCTCTATTACAACCCTCAGCGGGTGCTGATGAAAAACACCAGCACCTGGCTGAAGTGTAAAATGCACCAGAGGCGTTATCCAAATGACAAACACGTCGCCGTTGTGCTTCGATTTCAATTTCAACTCTGAACTGCAAAGCTTCCATGATAAAACGCAGAGCGTTGTCTTGCCTATGCCTCATATAGGCATGACTTCTAGGAATGTCCTGTGGTGTGGTTCTGTATATGTCGGGGTAGGACTGACTCATATCGCCCTCTGATCGCTGAGCCTGTTGCACTGTTACATCATCCCACTGCACCTCTTGCTGCGGCCCGTGATTCAACCTACTGTAACACATGCACATATCTGGAATACTGAAACTTCACACATTCATACCCAACTATAAACTCTCTCATACACACACACAAAATATAGAAAAAATACAGAAATCAGATAAATCAACTGTTTTAACACATATACACTTTAACACACAGCATTTAGCAATTATAAATTAACATTGTGCAAAAAGTCATACATACAAAGTCAAGTTGAGCTAGATCTGGCAAAAATATTTAGCCACTCAAAGGTAAATGATGTTGATGTTTAAAAATAAAATCAAAAAAAGCTTCCCTTTTTCTAAAAAAAAAAAAGAAAAGAAAATATTCAGCCGCAAATGTACCACTGCTTATTCATCTTTCTTTGTCACTAGCATGCTTACCAGAGAGGATTTGTTCTCCCTTAAGGGCACAGAGCTTTGTTCAGACTCCACAGGCCCTGCAGACAGGCTGGCAATAAGGCTGAATACTAAACACTGTCTGTAGAGTAACTGGGCACATGCAGTCATTAGCACAGACTGACTTTTTGGCATTTGCACGGTGGAGACATTGATGAGATGGCACTGCACGGCACGTACGCAGCATCATTTCACAAAAAATCTGCGTGACGTGCATGCACAACAGCTTATATTTAGCATTGCAAACACACCCTTGTGCCAGAGGTGACATGTTATCTTGAGTCACAGTGTTACAATTCATACTGTATGCATGTGCCTTTACAGGTCATGTCTATATACCATGTATTTTTATCTTTGATTTGCGTGCACACCTCCTTCCTATCAGCTTTCATGTCAAAGGTCGGGTGAGCTACTGCGCAGAAGTTCATCATTGCACACCAAGCCATGTGAGTCAGACAACATGTTGATGGCAAAGGGGGAGAGAAAGTGTTTAACGGCGCAGAATTGCCACGACTCCCCTCGGAAACACATTTACACAGTAACACTCTGCAGTATTCATGGTTTAAACCAATATAAAACGATTTATTTGTTGTTGTAAAACACTTGAATAAGTCAAGGGATGACCATTTTTAGCTTATCTATAATTCATCCCATACCATCCCTTGACCGCTTTACGTAAGCCAGGAATGAGAGCAGCTGCCAATTTCTCATGGGCCCTGGATGGGGCCGCTTGAACATCACCACCGTGGTTACCTCACTGTATGAGGTACAGTCAACACAACGTTTCTTCCTTTTCTGTACATTTTCATCAAAGTCAGTCTGGACAAAAACATTAATATGATTCTGCGCAAATCAAAAAAAGGGTCTCCTCTGTTTTCTGCCATCTTCTTCACTTGTTTGGTCTTTTTTGTGTATTCAGTTCAATGTCCAGTTTGTCTTTAACCTCCAGAAACACAAAACACATATTTGATACAAAGCACAAATTAAAGCAGATGCTCAAGCAAGGACACTGGCTCCTTTTTTTGGTCTCTTTGTTGCTGTTGTTGCTTTTTGAGGTTTCAGGGTTTTTTCCTCCTTCTCATTATTTTACATGCCTTGTATCTGCAGTGAGATTCTGTTGTTGCATTGTTCAACATGCAGCAGTTTCTTACACTGTGTGACAAACATCTAGAGAAATCCAGTCACAAAGCTCACAGCAGATATCGAACCCTCAGCGTTGGACGTCTGCCGTATTTTTCTCCATTCTCAGGCTGTGGAGAGGGCTGAGCGCTGCTCGGTCTCCCAGTGACACTGATCTCTGAGAGAACACCGCTCTGACAGATGACTCCATCAGCCCAGCTCTTCACAGTCGCCCAGCGCAGTACGCCGGGGCCAGGTGAGAACTCAACGCTCCCTCCAAGTTTCCTCACCAACTTCTCTTTTCCAAGTGTCTTTCACAGGTGGCTCTCTGCGTTCCCTCTCCGAGCCTTGTAGCACTGCACCTTGTCGGTAAGGCTGATGTCTTCTACCAGGGTGCAGTTGCTGATGTTTCCCTTGTGCCGTGGAGAGGCGCACTGGACTCCCCCCTTGCTGTGGACCATACCGTTATGGCAGCCCGCCACGAGCATGTGCCTCTCCTCGGGACTGCAGACCGGAGCAGAGGTTTTGGCGATGTCCGGTAGGTGGGGCAATCGAGAGACGTGGTTCAACAGGCTAGCTGTCTTGGTGTTGGGGGTATTGCTGTAAGTGTGGCGGTATTCCTCCTCGATGTTCCGCCCTAGCTTCCAGCGCTTCCACTTCTTCAGGATCTCCGACTGCACCTGAGGAAAGGACGGATTATGATATCGGGAGAAAAAGCACGGGGTCGACAAGATGTTTTGTTTTATGCAAATGAGGAGACTCACTTCTTTGTTCACAAAGCAGTACAAGATGGCCACCAAGAGACCCTGTGGAGACACCCAAAACTGAATCAGTCCTCTACATTAACTCCATTAACGACAGCTACTAGATTAGCTAACACATTATTCTGCAAATGTCAGTGTAGCCACCTATTTGGCTACATTTGGTAAAACCAATGCTGATCAAAAGTCGCACAACTGCACTTGTCTTTGCAGATTCTATTTGCATCCTCATTTCCCACGCTCCCTTCCTCAAGGCGACCCCCCCACGTTGGTTGGTTGTAATCCTGACACATGTCATCTCTGTCCCCGCAGCGAAAAAGTCACTGACGTTATGCCACTTAGCAGCATAGACTGCATGTAATGTGTTCAGACGGGCTCTTCCAGAAGAACACTTAGAGAGGCTTTTCATTTAGTCCAGCATTGTTTCTGAGATTCAGATTTAATAAGAGAGCGTTATTAAGTCTAAGATGCAGTTGTGAATTTTTCAGCTTGTTCAGATTGACTCAAATTTGAGAACAAAGAGATACATTGATGATACACATCTCTCCATCAATGTCTCAACTCTTAGCCTGCCTGATTTCCCTCAGACAACTGAACCTCTGATTCCATGCTACCGACAATGAGCCAAGACATTTCCCCACAGGAGATTGATGAGTCTTTTCACAAATGGTGTGGGGCGTTTGTTAGTGAAAATAAGAACAAGTTGTGCTTTTCATAGTCCAACCTGGAAGGAAGAGAAGAAGAGGTCGATGAAGAGCTTGGTGAGACGCAGGGCAATGGTGGTCTTGGTGGATTCGTCTGTCACAAAGATGAAGACCACCTGATGGATACCCAGAAGAGGGATCAGGGTCAGAGTCGACTTAGCCAACCTGAGAGAGAAAAAGAGCACGAAATAAATGAGAGAGAGACAAAAACTAGCACAGAGCAAACGGAAAAGTGCTTAAATGTTTGAACTCACCTGATCTTGTAATCTGTGTATCTCATTTGGTGCGCTCGAAGTTTTGACACAAGAATCTTAATGATATAGATAAAGATGAGGAAGTTGATCTGTGAAAAACAGAGGCGTCCGTGTTAATAAAGTTTTAGAGATGTGTTATCATGCAGAAAATATCAGTTTTATTTGATATAGGTTGGATATGATGCATAGGAAATGTCGTTTGTGCTGCTCAAAGCACCGCGAAACTAAATTTGAAAAAACAGTCACTTCTTGGATGGTATTCCAGGGAAAACTTTTGAACAGGGAAATGGCAGAAATCTCAGCGATGACAATCACAATAGATAGAATAAAACAAAGGCATCTGCAAGGAATAATGCCACTTGCTGTAAATAATGTGTATTTGTGATGTATTTGTGATGTTTCTGTTACCATGGAACCTTTTCACAGCAGCTGGCATTTGAAGTAGCAGTGGTGGTCTTGTAACGAAAATCGCTCGTGATGTGACCTTTTGATTTATAAGTCGTTCATTAACAGGTGGCCGAGAGAAGAGAGTGAAGCTGGACCTAATTTGTAAATATAATTAATGCCTAGGGTTTGGGTATGTCTTGTTAACTGAAATTGCTGGAACTAAAAATACCAACCAAAGAACACTTGTGACAATTGTGTTGTGAATGAAAAACGTGTGACTGACAACTTGTATCAATAGGGACGGGCAGGCATGTTAAACAAAAGCAATTTTATTATATTTTTTTATTGAAAAGAAAAATCGCAGCAGCTCCGTACCTGTCCGCAAAATGACACGCCCTGTGTTGATTCAACTTCGGCACATACTATACACACAGTACATACACTGTAATGTGAACATCGCTTATAAATGTATGTATGTATGTGTTGGGAACAAACTGAAGGACACACACATACACACACACACACGAGCACACACACAGAGGGAAACAGGGGAACGGGAACCAGCCTTCCCATCCCTGCTGCAGCTCAAACACAGGAATTCCTGTGAGATACAGGCCACTTAGCAGGATGATTAATGCATGGAAAATGCCGGCAAGTCTGTGTAATTGACCTGGCATAAGAGCCATGACAAATCTGACTTCCATAAAGACTGAGGACTGACCTTTGCAGAGCACACCTACAATGAAAAGCAGTATTGATAGAGGGGCAGTTCAATTGTGACTTTACAAAATAAATATCATATTTCTATAATCCCGAAAACATTTGACTCTTTAAAAATGTCCCAGATGTTGGCTTTACAGCACAGACAGTCTTTTATACTTCATGAATAAATGAGTTGTGTTTACTAATCCAGCACAATTTACGAATGGAAAAGGATATGCTGGGGTGAGGGGAAGTGCACTGGGTACACATGTGATTGTAGGGTGAATATATTACTTTCCCAATGCAGTTTCAGTTCACAAATAACAAACAACATACAGGGCTCTTTGGTTAAGGATGACAATTGGTGTTATGGTCAGAAAACACCAGATACGGAGAAGCAAAATGAGAGGAAAGCCGGGGAAATTACCACAACTGCCAGCAGAATTGGGGAACGGATGATCCACCAGTAATTCATGTCTATGTTCTGCCCCCAGCACCTGAAAAAAAAAAAAAAAAAAAAAAAGCAGTGATGGAAACGTCAGTGGGGGCACAACGAGAAATATTCCGCGTGCTTTATCTGAAACACCTCAGGTGCTTCTGGACATGTTTCACCCTGTAACAAATTTTGTTTTGCGAGTTTTCCTCTCCCCAGCTGATGATGGCGTAAACACTGCACCACTGTGGGTTTACAGCTTTACATTACACACCATGCGTCTATGGTTTAGAAAGTGCAGCCCTTTTTCATATGCTGCCGAAGCATATGTTGGACGCTGAAGCTGCTTTCAGACATGCACTGACAAGTCTGGACATTTTCCAGAATTTTTTGGAGGGTTTTTTTTGTGTGTGTGAGAAAGCAACAGACATGTGAGAACACAGCAGGAAAAGATTCACGGTCAGCGGGTGGGCGCTCTTCCCACCTCTGGCCTGAATGTTTCCGGAAATTTTCCAGCCGCTCTGAACGCGTCTGACTCGGACAATCTCCTGCTGCGTTCTTCATATGTGAACGGTAAACTCTTGAAAAAGTCCAGAGCCAGTTTTTCCGGATAAATTCCAGAGTTCATGTCGGAAAATAGCTTAAGAGGGATTTGGCTGCTGAACCTTATCATGAAATATAACGGACAAACACAACTGCTGCTCTGACATTGTTTCCATATTTGGCGTCCCGCAGAACGTGTCCTGTGTGAGAAGTTTTGTTGCAGCCAACTACTCGTTTAGTAATTATGTGTGAAATTGGCCATGAGCTGCTATGCATAAACATCGGTATGTACAGGGGAAAGACCGTTTGCCGTGTGGTGCTGTTACGGCTGAAAAATCAACGTGAGTGAGTTCAAATGTAGATTGAAAGAGAGAAAGAGAGAAAGAGAGAAAGAGAGAAAGAGAGAGGGAGAGAGGGAGAGCGCTGAGGAAACTTA
Source organism: Scophthalmus maximus (assembly GCF_022379125.1). Taxonomy (NCBI): domain Eukaryota; kingdom Metazoa; phylum Chordata; class Actinopteri; order Pleuronectiformes; family Scophthalmidae; genus Scophthalmus; species Scophthalmus maximus. Next base: position 13,299,031 of record NC_061531.1, on the reverse strand, counting down.
CTCTTGATTTTCATACAGATATTTCAGCATCACCCAGGGCACGAGGAATATTAACGGGGTACCTGTGATGAAACGAGAGTCGTCTAAATGCACGCAAGTCGTTTTGCATTTTATCTGCTCTGATATGCAAAAAAAGAGGGATTATACAGCACTTAATGAATTTGCATCGGCTGACTTATTTCTCCCGTTGTAGACACACTCTCCCTCACACAAACACACAAATGAGCCTGCTCACCCCAGCCAATGCACAGGTAGATTTTGAAATAGTTCCTCTCCGTGAACACGGTGATCACCAGGAGGTTGTGGAGGTAGATGCCTTCCACCAGCAGCCAGTAGGTGTTGGCCATGATACTGTACTGCATCATCACCACGGCGATGCGACAGCTAACCGTTATCTGCAAGACAGCGGCACGGATTCTTTAACCCAGATATTTTTATTGAGCTGTGAAATGTTCAACAAACACTACACATTCAACTCTGTAGTGGACCCTCCCCTTACAATATTAATTTGTGATGTTAAAGAAAACAAAACACTCCTCTTAATAATTTGTGTACATTGTCTTCAGCTTGTTGTTTGTCTGCACGGCACTCACACTGACGTCATTGTTGACCAGCAGCTCGACCGGAGCCAAAGATGCCCGGGGGAATCCCTGCTCCTGGTCCCTGCCGAGGTCCTGAGATGTGATGTTGGCCACCAGCAGCGCGTCTTTGATGAGGATGGACAGCGCTCGCAGGATGAAGGAGGCAAACAGATTCATGTGGATGTTGTTCCTCATGCAGTGCAGTTTCCTGATGAGAGAGAGCGAGAGGCAACACAATCCACGGCTATCAGGCAATCTGCCAAAAGAGTGTAAACAATACTACTGTGTGATACAGAACAACTGCTCGGACATTATTTCCACGTTGTGCTTTCCATGATACAGAATCTACTGAAGCAGTCAAGCGGAATTATCGGGTGTGTTTCTTTGAAACGATTTAAAATGAAAATCATCATTACCTGAAGCATATGAGGATGCCAAGCGCCAACACCAAAGCCACCAGTGATAAGGAATAGCCCACTGTGTACATGATCCGAATATGGCCATAGTACTGCTGCAAATTGATACACATGTGAACATATGGATTTTATTTGAGAGGGTTAATATGTGACAGAGGTCCAGTTTAAGCTTCACTTCTAACAGTAACAGTGAGTCTATGATGTCATCTGTAATTGTCCAATGAGAGATTTTTGTTTTCTCACCTGACTTGGATTATTGGAGTCACACTCGCTGGTATTCTTCGTCGTCAACCACTGGCCGTTTGCATCACATTCCTGATACACCATACCGTGCAGTACTACACACACACACACACACACACACACACACAGAGAGACAAACAGTGTCTTGAGTTACTGGAAAGTGCAGTCATCACGGACAGCTGTCTCTCTCTGCAGGATATTTTAAGTCGCCCTGGATCAACTCTCACACAGTCCCTGTCTACTCACCCACATGTCTCTTACCTTCATGGTGCCATGGCAGATACCACGGGCACGGCACACTGACAGTGGTGTTGGGGAGTCCATCAGGCCAACAGGCGTAATTGTCAAATGTCCTGTTGCACACGAGGCCTGGGGATGAAATGAAACACAAAAACAAACGTGAAAAGTGGGAGGGATTATCTTGAACAGTCGCAGCCCTTACACACCTTTCTCTGCAGTGAATGTCCTGGAGTGGTCCCCGGGTCATGGTATATGGCAGCATGTCTTTGAAGCGATGGATACTGGTAATCATTATCACATCTTTCATCTTGAGTCCTCCATCGACGATCTTCCGCTTACAACACACCTTTCATCTTCTCAATAGAGAATGTAAAGAGTGTTGGCCATTTGCCGTATGGGCAGCTGGATGTTCGGATGTATGATGTGTTCTGCCCCATCTCCTCTGCACCTGCTAATTTGCCGTAATGCTCATGTGGTGACAGGAACGGTGTGGGAGTGCTGCAGAATGTGGAGGTGGATTGGTTTTTGCGCGCAGGGATGGAAGAGGCCTTTTTGAACGATGGGGCAAAACAATGTTCTCCCGATCTGTCCCTCAAGAATAACATATGCTAACAGAGTACAAAACGGCACCGACCGGCATGAAGTTAATCTCTGCTGATGAAGCGAATGATTCGAGAGAAGAGTGTGCATGTGGTTTAGTAAATGAACAACCGGCAGTCGTGGCAAGCAGTGTGATTAAACAATGGTTTGAGCAGAGAATGGGACATAGTCTGGTGACGGTGCGACCTAAACCTTCCCTATTGTCCTGGATTGGAGAGCTGCCCTTACGCCATAAACATGAAGGTAAATACAGTTTTTCTTTTGCGTAAGTGTAAAAATTACATAAAAATATCTTTCTTTCATATGTGCCTTGTCATAAAATGTTGTCAGAGCGCTATTAATGAGATTGCAACTGCCTGTTTTTTCTGGATAAAACGAATGCAACAAAAAATACATAACAAAATTGAGATTCAAGAGAACTGGTGATGCTACAGCGTAGTCAAACATCCTGCTCACCGGTGCTCGGCGGGTCTTGGCTGTTGTTGTGATCGCACTCCTCCATGTACAATTTCAAACTCTCCTTCAGCTTATCAAGGGTAGCAGCAGGAGACACCTGAGGAAAAACGGTGGAGCACATACCATGTCAGTGAAAGCAGGAGGGTCCGTTACTCCTGCTGAGAATGTGAGGCCCGCGCAAACCATGGAGACAAAACAGGTGCATTAAGTGAAATCGCATTCATCTGTTTCACTTCACTTATAAACAGTGGCTGAAAACAACCCATCCTCAAACTGGGGACATAATCCGTCAAAATGAAACTACAACTAATGTTTTGTCAGCCTGGGAGGGGGCTGTCGCCACAGTATGGAAAGACACATCTTTTACGCTCATGTCTTTAAGGGACCGTTTATTTAGGCCTCGATACAACTACTCTCTGGATTGTTTCAGAAGGCAGCAGTGTGTGTGTGTGTGTGTGTGTGTGTGTGTGTGTGTGTGTGTGTGTGTGTGTGTGTGTGTGCGTTGCTCCAGGGACCCACCTGGACGCTGCAGGAAACGACGAGCACTGCCAAAAGGAGGAGCAGCCGTGACATCCCTTATTCCTGCTGTTGGTGCTGGGAGGGAATACTGCAGGATGGGGAAGAGTTTTCACCTCATAAGGGGGCTTATCTACGCTCACCACACCGCCTGGATGACACAGGGACACACAATCCATTAAAGCTCATTGCAAACACATGACTTAATACCTCAGCTGGACCCGGCAGTGTAGCAAAACAGGAAAGGGCCGGGTCAATTAGGCCCTTTATTTATATCTTTTAAAGGCTCACAAAAATATATATCCACGGTGAACCAGACCATGTTTCCATCCCGGCCACTCAATCATACCAGGCATACTGCCCAGACCCCGTCTGTCCAGAGCACCAGCGAGGAGCCCTGAACCTCCAGGAAGTGCTGTTTGTCCCATCAGTCAGACAGCTGTGGCTCAGCGGGGCCACGCTCACTCTGTGACTCACAGTCGGCCGCTGTCCACCTTCATCTTAGAGCCCGTCAGTGTTTGGTTGAGCCCGTGTCAAAATGTGTGCCAGAGGTCACTCACCTGTGCAATCGATCGGCGCCACAAAACCCCCCACGGGAGATTCGGTCGAAGCCGGAGAACGGAACGAAATCTGAAACGTTTCTGCAAAAAACACCTTGACCATGGAAACATTTTTGGCTAAAACGTTTCAAATTCCATTCTGTTCCAGTCTCATGGCGGGACGGAGGGGACTCGTGTTGATGTGTGCGAGGGGGATTTCTTTTTGTTTACTGGGGGCACGGTATTTGCTCAAGAGATAAGGGCACAGTGCGTCGGGACAGACGTGCGCAATGAGCGCGGTCGCGACAGCGGTCAGTCGAAAAATCAAAGACTTTCCCCGTCTGCGTTTTTGACTGAACATGTCAACAAGCTCATGAAGTCTGGAATGAAATAGCCGCCAGGAGGCTTCAGTCACAAACTGAATGTCTGCCCTTTATATTACAAAACTCTGCAAGGCAGACTTCAGATCATATCTTAAGCAAAGAGCCGTATTTTCTAAATGGCCTGTTCAGTGTAATGACCACAGGATGCAGTTACCATTAGCTGTAGTACATGGGGACTGTTTGGCCCTGGCGCCTGAGGGACCAGGGATACTCTTGTCAAGTCAGACATCAGGTCAGTCCCATCTGAGATCACACAACTGACTTTTCTGCCCTTAATGACATCGGACGTGTAGAGGTCACGTCAACTCTTCACAACAAAATAAGAAGCTGGCATTGATTGAAGAAAAACCAAAAACAAAACTCCAGCATCCATTACGGCTCATTAGGGAAGTTGAATGTGTGCCAACCACATCTTCCTGTGAAACTGACGTCTGCTTTACACACAGGGCACGGAGAAAAACGACGGCTCCGGCGACCAGACTAAATGTGAAGCTCTTCTACAGCAAAAACAAGTGAAGCAGAATTCGTTCTTACCGGGGGACAGTGGTCAGACATCGTTCTGTGAGTGCATGACGTGTCAGCTCAGTGTCTGGGCTCAGGACAGTGGCTGACACACGTGTGGCTGAGCACATGGTCGTGCTTACAGCACCAGTGTTTTCCGAGGGCTTCCCTCCTCTCTCTCCCTCTCTCTCTCTCTCTCTCTCTCTTACTCTCTCTCTCTCTTACTCTCTCTCTCTCTTACTGGCCTTCCCGCACCACTTCCTGCAAGTTAGCACAAGTAGGTGCAATGATTAACCCGACTCAGAGCTCGGTCGAGTCCTGCAGGAGGGACAGCGACAGAGAGACACCAAGCCAATACATATTTGTGAATATCCCCGTGTAAATGAAAGAATAGCTTGCAATATATTTCAAAGAGCATAATAGAGCTACTAATAAAAGATGGATGGAATCATTCAGTCTTCTTCTCTCACTCTCTTTCACACATCTTTCTCTCGTCTAATCCCATTCTCTGACCTTTACACAAAACTGTTTCCTTCCCTTACCGTCCGTTTTCCGCTTTGATTCATACTGCATCTGCATAATTTTAGCCGCGACCTCACTACGTGCCCCGAAGCTGAACACAAAATGAGGCTTCCCCCTAAAATGAACGCTCGTTCCTTTGAAAACAATACAAAAGCGGGAACAAGTTTATAAAAAGACACGTCCTGAAGACATATACGCTCGCTCAGACCTCCTAATTGATTTGTGCAGATTTGTCACGTACGATATGTGCGCATGGATGCCTTTGACACGGGGCGATGGAGATCACGTCGGCCTTTTGGTGGTAGAGTAGAAGTAATGTGATTGAAGGTGTGAGACAAATTCGACCCGTATATATTCCTCTGTTATAATATCCTGCCAGAGCAGCTCCCACCACCGAGCCGCGAATTCCCTCAGCGCACTGAGGATCCAGACCAATCAAGGTTCTCTCTCATGTGTCGCTTGACCCAGCTAGCTCTCTTTTTCCAGGAAATAACCGGGAGCTTTTTTTTATCACCATTGCTGCACATCTGATTTAAGAAATGTAACGGTCGGCGGCTGAGAAACACGGGCAGAGCCAGAGGGACTCGGGTTGTTTCAACCCATCTCCTGTAGTGTTACCAGACCAAAATGTTTCACCTCTGCCTATGGATGTGTCCAATGTCTGAACATATTTATAAAATATATGAAAAAATAGATTACATTTTAACAGAATTATCAATTGACCATGACATACTTGTTTGTTTGAATGAAGCCTTTTTCAATTATGCATTTTTTTGTGCGTAAAAAAACAACAACCAAAAAAAAAAACATAACCAACAATCACAAATGAATGACGCCTATTCCCTGAATGTGCTCCGTGTTCAAGTGCACGCTGGATGACTCAGAACAATGGCCACTGAAAATTACTGTTGTTCGCTGGAGAGTACTTAGCTTTCATTCGATGACATTGTATGAAAAATAAAATTACAAGAAGGGGAATATGCGCGTATGAGTGCGGGGCAAAGGGGGGGCATAAAGATAAAAAAACAAACCTCTTGGAAAAAAACACAATAACTGTCCAGCTCAGATAAATGCCCCTGAGCAGCGACCTATCACGCAACTCTCCGAGTGCAGGGGATCTAGCGAAAAAGATAAAGGCAAAATCCTCCCCCCCAATCTTCTTTGTGCATCTATGAAAAAAAGGAACATCCGCTAATCTGCCTTTGTTTCAGAACACAGACGTCAATCAAATAGATTATCATTGAAGTGAAAATGCAGCGCAACTATTCCCGGCATGCTTTGGCTGAAGCCGAGGCAGAGCCCTGCATGCCTCTGGGCTGTAGACGTGTCTCTGAGCAAACTGCTGTATGACCAACGCACTATCTGTGTACCGGGGGTGAAGCAGAGCTCAGGGGAGACCGAGCATCCCGTTGCGACATGCCCTGTGACTCGGCTGCCGCGAGGATGATGGCACATCGTTTAAACCTGGCCACTGCACTCTGCATGATTAACCTAATCTCCGGTTAAAACACCCCACTAATCTGCTGCAGTGTAAATGCTCCATCTACCTCCGCCGTTGGACTTTCCGCTGTGCGACTCTCAAACTGCTGCTCTCCAGATAATGTCCTGTTCAGCAAACGGGTCCATGAGCCTTTACTCAGTCTTCAGACTCACTCCCTTTCTTTTTTTTTTGTCCTGATGAGATTAACATACCATAGATCATATTTTACTGGATTTATTCTCTACTGGAGATACACTCAATGGCTTTCAGACAGGTTTTTATCCAATCTCACTTACCTGTCCACTTTTGTCTCAGTAAGTGATTTTCTGTTTTCTGATGTCTCTGAGAAAAACACCAACAGAACAAAGGGCGATTTACACAATTTACACAACAAAAACATGAGTGTGATCATGGCAACAACTTCCTGCTGATGTCCAACTTTACCAAACGTTACCAAAGAAATATGTTCAAAAAATTATGTTCGAGATTGCTGGAACGCATTTTTCTGTCCAACTGTATTGCAGCCTTGCGGTATAGCAACAAGAAATGCACCACATCACCGCGCAACAAAGTGAACAATAAAATAGCACATGGAAAGCTGAGAGAGCTGAAATGTTGTAATTTTATACGACAAAAAAAAGAAAGAAAATGTGTAGCCTCACTCTCAACAGTTGCTTATAAGCGACTGCATGGAAACTAGAATCCACGAGGTCTCAAAAAGCCAACTGTGTCGCTTTCACTACCAGGAAGTGTCTCTGAGGGACAGTGCCCCCTGTTAAATCATGGTGCACACTCTTCACTCGCGCACAACCTATTAACCATCCTCACAACGGCTGAGGCCTAATTTGGTCAGTCTGTCAGCGGGATTTAGTTTGTCGGGTCTGTTGCATTTGTTAGGGGACATGACACGCACAGCTTGGCTAATCGTTTGCTGCCTGCTGGCCTTTCTCTGCCATTTAAAAAAAGAAAGAAAGGGGGAGTCATGTCTGAGGTTTTACTCATCGCCTGTCGCTTACACACACGTCTACATTTCAACAATTTCACGCTGCGGTGACTTTTATCATTTGGACGAATCAGTTACTAGGTTGCCCATTTTTTTCTGCCCCGTTAAAATGATCGACGACGGGGTTTAAGATGCTCTCGCATGCACTATGAAGACGAGTACCAAAAATTCAACGGGACATTGTACTTCACCAAACAGGAACACTGTACAACATTGTGTTGAAGGATCAACACAACACTTTCCACTTTTCCACAGCTTATCTGTGGCTGTGACAAAATCAGCAGCCACCGAAAAATGGTCACATCACTGTCCAGATTATAGTTCAGTGTCCACCTTCTCCAACATGTCAATGTAAATTAATAACATTTGTAAAAATAAAATTAAAAAAAAGACTTATTATGGTCATATTTAGCTCCATAATAATTTTCATTTGGGTTATTACTCAAAAAGGTTTACTTGCTCTAATGTTTAGTAAACACATCAGTTTCTTCATACTGTCCATTCCTGCAGCTCCTCTTTTCACCCTCTCTCTGAAACTCTTGGTTTTAGCTCCTGTCCCCCCCCCCCCCCCCCCCCCAACCCCCCCACCTTGCAGACATTACACATGAACGAAAAACCTACATATCACAAGATATCAGGAAAAAAATGGAAAAAAAGGAAAAACATGTCTCCACACAGTAGAAATGTTTGATTATTCAATCACGGTCTCTGTTTTTGATTTCTCTGCACGGAGGAAAAACACAGTATTTACAGCCTCCAGTCAATATGCAAAAGGATTTTTGCACTGGCCAACATCCTTGTCAACACTATTTCTCTGAGAAAATAGGATATGTGCTGTTTGCACAATAATCCTTTTGAAATTCGTACACAATGTTCTAAGTGCTTGAAGATCCGATCATCACGCAAATGCCATGCAAGACAAGCCAATAAAAACTATTGGCACGATCAAAGTTGTGATTATTTATATTTTATCCTATTTATTTATCTAGTTGTATAGTAGTTTATGTATGTGTATATAGATTTATAGCTCTAAACACGGTGTCTCTTACATACTGATTTCCATTGGGGATAAATTAAGTTATCCATGTATCTAGCTTTGATTTATTAATTGATTGATCCACAAGAAAACAGCAGCAAAACATCCTTTTCATTCTTTCTCTGTTTGTTTCTTTGCGGTCCCATGACTTTCGAAATGAGCAACAACTCAAACAATGCATAGCCGGTGCGTTCCGGTAATCAAACGAATTGTGCGACGTCTCACAAACACACGAGGACGGTACATGTGCGAGACATGAAAGCTGTGTAAAGCCTCGAATCAACATCTTCGCAGTTGTGTGATGTGGCCAAGTGCGACCTATTTGTGAGGATGCACACGCCGCTCCGGTGACCCAGCCGCCGGGTGCGGTGAACCTTCTCCCCTGTGTCGATCACTCCTGCAATTTTTGGCGAACGTTCGCATTTCCTACTCAGAGGTTGCATCTGATGAACGTGGGAGGGAGAGCGATGACAAAAGTGCTGAGATGCACCTGTATTGTGCGAAAGTGAGTGTATCAGGCTTTTTCTGCATTCTACATGAGCATGTGTGTGGGAATGGTTTAACAGTAGCTGGATGCGGTTTCATACACTCTTTCATGAGGTGTGCGTTGGACTTACAAACAGTACCTGCTCCCCACAGGGAGGCTTTGATTCATCGTGTTCACCATCCCACACAGTTTCAGCTGCATTGTGTGTCTGTTTGAAGACGTAACATGTTGTGATCATCACTGTAGAGTATTGACTCTTATTGGGCAGGACCAATTCACTTACTGAAGACACATGTTCACCAAAATGTCCAGCTCTGAATATATCCTCACGATTCTACTCAAGTCATTACTGCAATATTAGCTGAGTACTGTAACACTCCCTGTTTTATTTTGTCATTACTGCCTTTTCTTATCTTTGCAGTTCCTGGTTCTCAGTCAATTCCCTAGAACCTGAATCTGAATCAGAGCTGTGTTTATTACCAAGTAGGTTTTCGCAAATGAATTAAGTAAGTACTGTAAGGAGCAGAGCAACAAGTGAAATACTCCATCCATCCTTTGTCTATACCAATAGCTTTATCCTTTAAGGGTAATTTTGATCTCAACTGCAAATTCTACTGTTATTTAGCACACAAACACACACACACACACACACACACACACAGAGGGTGAAAACATTGCCACCCACGCTGTCACAGCCACTCATATTGCTGTAATGACCACTTGTGGGTCAGAGGTCAACATGGCAGCCGTGATCCCATCTCAATGGTCTGACCTGTGTCACACATTGAGTAAAATTTCCTTTGGTACCAAGGATTAGTCGATTTTCCTTATTTCCTGGGAGAATTTATTCTGCGGTGCAACCAGGCTCTCGGAAGCTCCTTAAAACGAAATGACCATTTTGTCCATAACGCGGGGACACTGCTTTTAAAGAGAGCAATCAATCGATCATGAGCCAAGCCGGGCCAATTGCACCTCCCAATAACAGGAGATTTCCAACTGGGCTGGTTTCCGGTGACCACAAAATAAAGAAAGAGCAGTTGCCTGAGATTACAAACCTGATTTTGAGACAACAGTAAAAAATTACAGCCCCAGCAGCACTGCCAGGCTCAGCGAAGAGCAGGAGCAGCGCTCTGTCGATGCCGTCTGCGGTCTCTGCTTGGCAGCAGTGATGTCGTACATGCAGGCTTCAAACAAGAGAACAGCTCAAAGCTTATGTGACTGTTGTGCTCAACCGATATTCACTGGCCCACCTGGCACAGAGGTGGAGGGGAAAGAAGTAATGTCAACATCAGCGTTCCTCTGGTAATCCACCTGCTCTCATCCACAGAGCTCACATTCAGTTTGGATCTCAGCAGCCATGGAGCCGGTCTGTGCACGTGTGCAACACTGGTTACGCATGTGGTCAAACATATGTGAAGTCTTCACAGTACATTCCAGGAATAACACACCAAGAATCAGAACCAGGATAAGTATTTGTCGCTACTTATAGATCATAAGTACATACATTTACTTTGAGCGTTATCACACTTGAGAAGCATCTGAAAAATAAATAAGAGCCATCAATGGTCTAATTGAAATAGGCTAAATGGGCTAAATGGATATACAACCTGAATGGATTCACCTCCTAACAGCCATTCAAGTGATGCCGAACAACTTCATGAGGGCAAAAAATGCAAATGTCAAACATGACCCTCTTATTTCTACAAAGACAAAACTGCAAACCTAGTAATGCATTTCGGCTTCGTCTCGTGCGACCAAAAAGGGAGGGCTCAGTCCCAGTAATAAATCTCCCCGTGACTCACACAAGCCAGATATCTGGTATAAACAAGTGAGCGGCGAACGAGGTGAACGCAGCAATTTAAGCCTGTCAACACTTTTGCAAGTTTGCATGAAAAGTCAAACACACTGTTTCTGCTGTCTGCCGGGAGAAAACGGGTTCCGCGCTGTGACATTTACTAAAAGCATTTTTCCGAGCCAAAACAGTGTGGGAAGGCTGCGCGGCTCACGGAGTCGACAGCCTTGTACGTGGAAGAACGTCGCTTGATTAATGGCAAAAAATGAAATGGTGACCTACGTTCCGGCAGGTGAGAGATCGGAGCGATGCTGCTTTCATTTCCACTCAAGAAGAAGTCAGGAATAAGATTAAAACAACAACATGTCTCTCAACGTCCAGGCCGTCTTCCCCTTTAGATATGTGACATTAGTGGCTTTCTCGTGATGCTCTGACAGAGTACAACTTCACTTGGTCCCGATAAGAGTTCGAGTTCAGGGACATCATGAGCCGCTGTTTGGCAAATAAACACTGTTATCGGCGACAAGACCGCATGATAATTAAATCCAATGGGAAAAAGAAACACCCTTTCACACACACCCACACACCCTCTCTCCCTGTGATAAAAGAAATTCAAAATCACACCAGGTGTCACAAAAACTTCAAAGAGGAAGATTGACGGCGAGAGACTCTTGCACTAATGCGATCGCTCCAGATTAAATGGTGCGTGCGCGCTGTGATCAAGTGGTGGGATTGTAAGAAATACCATAAATAGAAATGTTAGGAAATGATGAACGAGGCTCCAGAACAAAAAAAACATTGGGCAGAGAGAAGAGATGGAGCGATAGGAGGAGAGGAAATTGACGTAACCAAGGATACTGTACACAGTAACATGACTTAATTTGAGCGACGCTACATTCAGTGGTTCTCCCAATTTGAATCTATCCACCCACAATAACCTGGGAGAGGTGTTTTATTATATTATATACATATATGGGCCTAAATATTTGTGTGTCCGGCAGAGGGGCTCTCCCACAATGCACTCTGTAATGTTTAATGTTTATGAGGTAACTCAAATAGAGCAGCTGAATTATTACGGGGCTGGGTAATCCCTATACCATGTCCCATCTATCTTGTATCCACAGGGCTCTGTTGTACATTGGATACTGGCAGGCAATGTTTATGAGCAGTAATCCTCCCCCAGCTCCTCCACGCTGATCTGTCACTCCACCATCAGCCTGGAATCTACCAGACACTCAGAGGTTTGTCTCACACACAGTGGCAAAGCTGCATGACATCCTGGATCCCATACATAGATAGCCCGGCTCTCGGTAACCATATTTAGGCAGGAGGTTTAGCTCCGGCAAAAAAATAAAATAATAATAATAATTTAAATCAGCTACAGGCGGGAAGCTCCAGGCCAAGAGGTCACACTGTACTGTATATAATAGGCCTTGTAAATACATATTTGTAAATATTTCATATTTCTATCCTATTCTGTTTTCTTTTCATCTATATGTTTTTTTTGTACCAATGTACAATGACAAAAAGATTGTATCTAATATTTACACTCAGGGGCTGCAAATTAGGAATACATGCGAGGAACATTTGAACATTTTTAATTAACCCTGCACAATAATGTTCTGCGTTCATGACGGCTGCATCAGGTGAAGAAGGACTAGTTGACACAGTAAAGACAAGTTCATATGTTGCTTCTGCGTTTTCGGCCTCATCTCAAACTGGTTGCCGTTACTGCTTCTCTGAAATCTCCACGTCTCATTCTGTGCAGCAGATAAGAGGAACATTATTTTTCAGGGACATTACAGATGATATCACTACAGAAGCTGCAACAAAGTGTTAAATTGTGTATTTAAAAATCCATCGGCGTGATTAACAACCGATGGACTATATTCATTATAATGACAGTAAGTGTACAGTTTGTCAGCCAAATGCCACATTATATCACTTTTTACGTGTTTATGTGTTTACACGTCCATATCACTGAATAATGATGTACACTCTATCAGGTTTTAGCTAAACACCATTAACAAAATGAATCCATGTTGATTGTGGATTTTTGATTCGTTGATGATAACAATAAAGATTAAAATCACAGGAGCCTTATCTTTTAATTTCCAGGAAGAGGTGGTGAATTAATACTTTTCACAACCAAGATTATATCGGCCGGCTATACTTTCAAACCTTCGGGCTACACCGATGATTCAGGGAGAGATCTGTGTGTGTGTGTGTGTGTGTGTGTGTGTGTGTGTGTGTGTGTGTGTGCGCATGAATGCAGCAGTTACCTCAAATAACTGGTGAGGCTGAAGTTCCTCAGAGCTGACAGTGGCGGTATAAAGTAAATCATTATAAAGGTCACGTCACTACTATACTTATATTAATGTGCAAAATTCTCGCTCAGTAGATTCTGATGATAAATGAATTATCTCCTTTGGCAGAGGTGCCGCAGGTCTAAAGTTGTAGGTCTTCTTGTAATACGTGTCAGTGCAACATGTGGACATTTCACACTGTGACACGTGAAGTAAATGAAGACGATTTGTCTTGATTTCACTCGGCTCCCTCGGCTCCTGACTCTGCTTTTTCTTTTATATTGCTCATATTGCTTATCGGTGTTATCTCACTCCATTACCTGCTCTTAGCATCTGTCTCATCCTTAATCTAAATGAACTTGATTCCTTACTACCACTCGGCAGAGAGGGCAAAACGGCCTGTCGGCTGCTCCATCAGTTATTATAGTGTACACATTATATACACAGGTATAATTAATTACAACACGCAAACACCCACTCGCAGCAGAAAGACAGTCGCTTGAAGCTTCATTGTGTAAACTTTACCTCAAGTGCGTTGTAATGCTGCCAAATGTATTCGTTCTTTTGACTCCGGCTGCAGAGCAAAAGGTGCCTCAGTGAATGTAACCTTGGCACCTGTGTGAGGATTGTAAGGGCGGCGATGCTAATGCCTTAAATTCCACTGCAGAGCTGCAGAGAATTAAAAAAGTAGGCCTCGAGTGTCATGGGTTCTCCGATTGAAGAGCTCCGGGTTCACTTGTTGCAACTGACCCCACTTATGAACGAGTTCAACTGCGCAAAGTGTCCAAGTCGCAAGAGGCAGATGTTATGGACAGGCACAAATCAGCGCGCGCTCCAGCCCGAGACACGGTGAACGGCGAAAACAGAGAGCTGGTCCGTGAGCGCGCGCACCGTATGTTGTCAGACGCTTCTGGCCTGGTTTGTTTTCAGTCATTTAATTAGGCAGGCGAGACCGATGTGGCGAGACGTAGTTTGCAGACCGTAAATATAACACATCCTGCCTTCCCTTCGCTGAGGAGGCCTGGCGTGCACTGTGCACCGTCATCCTCATCTCCCGGCATTCGTGAGAAAGTGTGGTGCAAGGTGAGCGAGATATTAGCAAGTCACGCAACAGCGAGCGGCAGAGAGAACGGCTCGGTAAAAAGGTAGATGTAAGACAGGTCAAGAATGTTGAGGGTAAATGTAGAGCCCCAGGTCTGTACACTTCAAGTTAGGACTAGAACTGCACCTGAGGATAATTTTACATTTAGTGATCTACCAATTATTTTCTTAGTTAATCACAGCAAAAGGAAAAAAAGGCCATCACAGAATCCAGCCTTAAAATGTCTTGTTTCATCCAACCAAGAATCTAAACACAAAGATCTTCAGTCTTCCATCATAGACACACACACACACACACACACACACACACACACACAATTACTTCCGTTTTTGACAAGAGAAAAATCAATCAAGCTAAATCGTGACAAAAAAGCAACATTTCGATAAACTCTGATTAAAACTCATATGCTTTTAAAATAATCTGGGTTTTTTTTCCCTTTAATCTTTAGGTGCCTTAGATGTGTTACAACAGCACAGCACAGTGTAGTGAATTGTACAGTGTGTCCTTAATACAGTTGTGTCACAGCTGCAGTGATGTCAGGCTGCAAAAAGCCGCCTGTGAGAAACATTGAGGTGGCCGTGTAATGCAGGTAATGTCATCAGCAAACAGAGACTAAGTAGGCAGTAAAACAGATGAGTGCACACACACACACACACACACACACACACACACACACACACACACACTTTAGTGGACGTCTACCTAGGTCTAAGTTCTTAAAGCACATAGTAAGCAGAGTGTCTCGTTTTGACTCCAAAAAATTTAAACTCAGACTTAATTTTTTTTTTTTAAATCTACGTACTCACACTTCAGGCAGGAAGCTGGATACTTGTTTATTTAATCAAGTAATCCCAGGGTTAAACTAGCGATGCGGTCCGTTATCGCCATGATGCTCCAGTCACAATGGACATGTCACTTGTGTCGAAACCAGGGCGCCCGCTGACCTCACACAGCGCGTTACAAAACTGCTTGACGACCAACCGCCTGTCGCAAAACCACGAGGATACGGCGGTAACAGAAACAGAAGTGTGACCGGATATGTAGCCTTAGCATATTTCACTATTCAACATATACATGCCGTTTGAGTAAACTCAAAAATAACAAATGTAGGACATTTGTGACCAATAGCCTTTGGCCAAATAAAGGTTAAACACTTACATGGCCCTTAAACACACACACACACACCACACCACACCACAAAAGCACTACTGTAGATGGATTTATCTACTCGACAGCTTCTCTACAGAAATGTTAAACCTTCGAGTGATCTTTATAAACAAGGCAGGGTTGAACTGGGACGTCTCCTACTCGCTGCTCCTACTGTATGTTTGCACATCATTTCTGGTGCGCTGATTGCCAACGCCTGAGAAAGAGCCGCTGGATGGATGCGGTACGAGGCTGTCTCCAGCTTTTTGGAAAGGACCCTCGGCAGAGGCCAGTGGAGCATGAGTAATACCCCATCGCAGCAGCGTGTGTGAGTGTGTGATGAATATTTGATGTGTTTAGTTTATGACATCGTGGCCCAGCGAAAGGGAGAGGAGCATAGTTAATGGCAGCTCTTTAAAGCCGTGCAGGAGATGAGGTTTGACAGGAGAGAGCTGTTCGGCCCAGGTGCCGGCATGAATCACCGCGCTGACAGACGAAAGCCAGCGAGTCAGTCAACTACAGACCGGTGGAGGGTGTGGGGCTATTGGGTCCTGAAAGCAAAATAAATGCCCTGACATTACCTCGCCCCTCCGTTGATACGCAGCACATGATGAAAGTCCAGCAGATGCAAACTGCAGAATTGACATGAAGTCTGCGGCATTTATCAGCATAGAGTAATGTAATATGTGATTTTTTTTTGTCCATTTATTTTTTATTGCATGTATATATATATATATATATATGAAGCTGACTGTCAGACAGAGTTTGTGTGGTTTTTCCACAAGTCTGTGTGGGTTTCCTCCAGGTACTCTGTCTTCCTCCCACAGTCCAAAGACACGCAGGTTGACTGCCGACCCTAAATTGCCTGTAGGTGGGAATGATTGTGTATATATACTGTATATTTCAGAAATTTCAGAAATGCAAAAAAAACACAGTAGGGTTTAGCCAGCTGACCAAAAGAAACCGACAGGGTGGTCCTTTTTCACAGTTTGTGGGCTGGCAGGCACCACATAAAACACTGAAAAAAGTGATTTTTGCATAATATGTCACCATTGTCTGTTCCAAAGTTCCAAAATTTGTGGCAATCGGGCCCAAAAAAGATTGCGTTGTGTGAACCAGGCTCTGAACTGTGCACAAAATAGCACTGATGGGTGACTGGGTGACAAAAGCCTGTTCAATTTGTATGAGTTATTTTGACCTGTGTAAATTATTCCTTGCGAGCATATGCCTAAAGAAACTGTATCGTGTTTGTCAACAGACGCTGTTGTACTTACGTTGGTTTAGTCACGAAAATTAAACTTTGTCGGTCTGCTCTTGTGACAGCCCACAGCGGAGAGAGAGAGAGAGAGAGAGAGAGTGTGTGTGTGTGTGTGACACGGGGATGGAGGTCAATGTCTCCTGCTGTGTACACAGCGCGTGGAGGCCCAAGTTCCCCCCTCTCCCCCCCAGGGTCAAAAACACACTGACATCAGCAGTCTCCTCTGTGACGCAAGAGGCCATGTTGTTTTTCACCTCCCACCAACAATCGCCACCACAGAAGAAGGAGAGAAAGGCTTGATTCATCGAAAAGGTGACACCGACCAAAACCGCTGCTCTCTGGAAGATATTAGTCTGACGCCGTCTGCAATTGGAACGCCTCAGTTCGTGTGCAGCCCTCGTTCCAAACCGCTTACCTGCCGCGGAACAGGCAGCCCTGCGGCAGCGCTGCAAACTGCTGCGATCACTGGAGGACATTTGCGAGTGTGGATGTTTTCAGATGAGAATTTTTTTTTCCAGTCTTACTGTTGCCAGAGAAGCAGTTAAAAAAAGGTTGAAAAGTCACCTGAACAAAACCTTCCCAAGGCCAAATCTATGTGGTCGCAGAATGGCGTGTATGGAAAGAAGAGAAGGAGTTTCATGTTTCAATATGATATGAAACATTGCGATTCTTTTCTTCTTTTTCACATCTGCAAAACAAAGCATTTTTCTTCCGGATGCCCTACATATTCTTATCTGATGTCTCTGAAGCTGAACACAGCCATGATTACACATCATTGTGAATGTGAACTTATCACTTATCTCCCAGTAGTGCTCATACTCTCCACTCCTGTGGATGCTGCAATAGCTCATCATGCATGAAACACATTCACTCCGCAGTGAGGCAAAATGCCTCCGTATCGAAATTCACACATATTACTCCTGCGACTATGCACAGCCGCCAGAGGAGAAAAGTAATGCCAAGACTCCCTCAATAATTTCATCACTTCTGGAGGAATGTGGGCACACTTTCTGGTGGTTTTGGTCTACCGGCCAAACAATGACCTAAAGCTGTGTTGGATGCAGAACTATAACAAATATTGTCAAGTAACGATCCATTTTATGAGCCGGTTTTTTAAGAGGGAGATATTCCAACAGAAAAACATACTGTGCGTTCCTTTTCAAAAACGGCATCCAAGGGTTTATCTATTCATTTTGAATATCAATCATTGTTACAATGAAATTTAAATTTCAACAATAATTCAATCTGCTTTAAATTCGGATTTTGAAAATACCATTTAAACGTCTTTAGTTGAGCCATTGTTTACTGTTCTCTGGCACATAATCGGTTGCTCATTTGTGTTTTTCCTCCCCATTTTTGCTCATCACTTTATATTTTTCTGAGCTGTGCACGAGGACCTTGTTTGCAGCAAACTACGGTGATTTGATTTTCTCCACATTGTTTCAGATGGAAACACAATAGCATATAATTGCCCGGGGACATACAACTTGTATGAAATTTAATCAGCTCCTAATGGGAATATTTCAGGGGAAATCACAATAAAGTCAAAACAATGTGCAACTATCTGTCCTCCTCATAATTAGATGTAATAATTGCAACAAAAGACACACATTCGAGGAGTAAACACACAACAAACCTTACGCTCTGAAAATGAGCGGTGGACCAAACTTCACAGGTCATTTCTTTGGAGGAGTGGACGGCGTGCGAACCAAAGGCCATGGAAAAGGCACGGCTGAGAGAGCTTCCAGTTGAGCAGTCGCTGAGATAAACCAACTGTTGTTTGTGCTCTGTACTGTGATAAAAGGGTGTGTTGGGGAGCAAAAGGAGCGACACTTGACCCTCGACCCACACACAATAAGGGGGGGGGGGGGTATTTTTAGTGCCTCGCCGTTGCGGATCTGAACAAACAGAAAGTGGCTCAATACTGTTACCTCCTCTAGGGTTTACAATGCAGAGTTCAGAGAAAAGCAAATCCTTGTTGTGTTCTTTTATCCTTTCAAATCCTGCTGGCGAACCTCAGCTGGTATTGATTCTCCTGCGCTAAATGTTTTTCCGCTCGCCCTTTTGCGTGGAAACGTCTCCGCGCACACCGAAGAGGAATTCACCTCCCACAGGACTGACAGGTTAACTCCCGCTCTGACGGGGGCTGTGAGCCGTGCGCCAACACAGTTGCCACCTTTGCACGGTCTCAACTTTGATCCGCACTTTGGGCCGGCGAGGACCCCCGGAACATGCACAGGCACAGGCACACGAGCCCCAGTCTGGCCAACGCTGCGGCGTGTAGGCTGGTCATTAAGAGCGTAATCATATAAGCCACATTGAGCCTGATTGTGTGATTCATCTCGGAGGACACAAGTGATGTGTTTCCATTACTGCAACCCACTGACTTCTCGTGATTTATCGGAGACCTCCGATTTAATTCCTGTCACGACCTCCTGAGCAAAGCCGCATATCTCAGTCTGTCCACACATAAACTCTGATTGGATTTTTAGTGTGCTATTTACCAGAAACCCTTCAGAAGTGAGGTATGAGCACACGGGAGGGAGTCCTCCAAATATTATCTGACCACGTCTGCTGAGCTCAATATCAAGAGGACTGTTTGATCTTCACTCTCACTCCCTGTTCCTCTCATACAATCAGAGAGTGCTGACAGTTAAATATCTGGGACTGCAAACATTTTCATTTAAACAAGAACAATCTATCACTTTGAGAAATCTGCCAAGAAAAAAAAAAAGTACACATCACAATCGCAGAGACAGACATGAAACTGTAAATGCTCCGGCCGACCAGGAGTCAAACAGGGGACTTGCTGATTGGCTGTTTTGATATGAAATCGTTTTCAACCATGCATGAGACCAAATGTCCGGTTTCTTCCTGATTTTATGGCAAAGCCACTGACTCGGCAGCATAATTTCACCTGAAAGTCTCGCTCTTTTCACCCCTGCAATCGTAACAATGTCTGAACCCTTATTTTCCTCATGTACACTGAAAAAAGGAAAATTGCTTACCAACTTGGAAAAAATGATTACGAGGTAATGTCAGGGCATTCGTTTGTGTGCTACAAGATTATATAATTTTTCCAAGTTTGTAAGCTATTTTACATTTTTCTATATTATCATTACATCATTTTGAATAATGAAACGTTACATGAGGAAAAAGGTATTATTGGAACATAGTTAATTCTATAAAAGAAAAGAAGTTCAAACTTCTTCTGCAGAAGCACCTTCTCAGTTACAGCAACTCTGTGAGGAGAAAACAGGATGGGCCGTCGTCGATGACGCGGAGAAGGTATCGACTTCAAATAATGGACAAATGAAAACTCTCCACTTCCCGCAAACAGCGTCGTCGCCAACCATCAGATATTCGCCGCTGAACCTCGCACACACACACTGAGACGCTCTAATCCTCAAATTATTCCCTGCAGCACTTTGTTGAAACGACTGGGTGAAGGCAGGAAGGATATCATTTAAGTGTTTCGGTGTCTGGCTGATGACCAAGGAGAATTAAGCGAGGTCGTCGTGCTTTGAGGCTGAAATAGCAAAGCCCTTTTTTGAACGAAGAACGAATTGATGCACTGGTTCTCTCCACGGCACTGCATCGCTGGTTGTGCTCTATTTACTTTATCTTGTAATCGCTTTCTTATGTTCAGTGTGTGTGTGTGTGTGTGTGTGAGAAAGTGGAAAAGGGGTGACGCAATGTTTTCTGACTGCGGCAAGACACACAATTACGGGGACTCAAATATGTATAAATAAAAAAACATGTTTGAGTTTCTTTTGTCGACAACAGCTAAAGGGCCGATCCCTGCTGACCCGCGCCGCGGAAACAATTCAGCACGTCCACATCGAGCAAACTCCTGTGGCATGTCAGGTTGATTAATCTCACCGTTTTCCGTGCCGCAGAGCAGGCAACATCAAAAAACACTGTCTGCATTTGTTCACAGGGGCAGGAAGGTACGATGTTGGCAGCCGCCCAGGCCACAGTAAGTGATGGAATGTGCTACTGCACTTCATATCTGATTCTGGTTCTGGTATTGAGCGGACGACGCAGAGGTGAAGGCAACAGAGAGGACCCAGAGAGCCTCGTCGGGGACGCCACTCAGGAAAATCGTTCCCAGTAAACACGTTAAGTGTGAACAAGACACAAGAGCACCATCTGCTCTGCGCCGTGGCCTGCGTGACGCAAACCAGCCACCTGACGAAGGTCGGCGAAGAACAGAGCCCGACAAATGAAATCAAGAAACGACGACGCGTTGTGTGCCTCCTTCACGATCGAACCCCCCCCGAAACCCCAGCGACGTGAAAGAGTTAGCTCAGCATCGATTCACGAGACACATATGCCGCTTTTTCCGTTGCTATAGCGAGCGCGTCCGTGCGTTGCTCTGAAAGAAACAAACGAGTAATTCAATTCCCCCCCCCCAGAGGTATAGGGATCGTTCCAAAGAGGTTATAGAGGTCATTAAAGGAACTGACAGTTGTCCTGCTACTGGCACACCGCTGGGTGTACTCGGGGGAGATTTAATAAACTCTCAACTTATCCGTTTAAGCCGGAGAGCGAAATCACCCATCAGATCGTGGCTCAAAGCAACATGGCAGTCGATGTCTATTCAATAAGCAGTAGATGTTTTCCTGCCGCGGAACAGGAAGGGATCGGTTCTGATGCTTCCCATTCAAACGGTGAATATAAACACTGCGTACGTACAAGTATGTTTGCGAGCAACAGGCTGCAATGCTTGCTCACCTGAGAATTCTTTTCTGGAGTGTTTGTGTGTGTGTTTGTGTGTGTGTGTGTGTGTGTGTGTGTGTGTGTGTGTGTGTGTGTGTGGACTAGGTGTTGTAGGTTGCATGGCACACAGGTCTAAGTGGAGCCCTGCAGCGGTATCCAGACGGACTCTTATCGCAGCTCGGTTACAATCCAGAGTGACAGCTCTGTGTAGTCGATGCTATTCTTAGTCTCCCCGGTTCCATTGTGGGGGTTCGCTTGACGCGGTGCCTGTGGTGCTGCACAGGACATTCGTGGTCACTTGACGGGTGTCGACACGGACGATCCTCCTGACACCTGTCGTCCGCACAACCACGGGCCACCATCATCCAGCTGAGGATCTCCCTATCATCTCTCTCTCGCCACAATTCTGTTTCTTTTGTTTGCATGCTCGGGCTGTGTCTTCGTATCTCTGCACCAGTTTCGATCTGCATGACTCTCATCTCTACCTCCTCTCAGGCTTGGTGAACTCTATTCCCTGCACTACTACCGAAGAAAAACGGAAGGGAGCACCGCAAGAAATAGGCAAAGCTACTGTGTTTTTGCGCACGCTCTCTCTCTTGCACTCTCCTTGATAGCTTGATGGCTCACAGTCAGGAAACCACAAGAGACAGAGATATGTGAGGCCGTCCTCCTCCTCCTTCCTCTCTCAGGCATCAAGTGTTGCTCACCTCTCATAACCTCAATCCTGCAGCATGTCGCTTATGTATCGCACCTAACCATCATGAACCGTCATGTCCGACTAACTGGATGTAGATTGCGGATAGAAAGCCTGCCATTGGCCGCATTCTCCTCCCCTTCCACTATCTGCCTGTTACCGAGTGAAAAGTTCTGCTCCTCTCACCACCGCCACCTTTTCTAATGAAGACTTTTACTGAGTTGTAAAAACGTAATTTTCCTAACACAGGTAGAATCTTTATGCACCTGCAAACCAACACACATTTCTTTTTTGCGATATTTCTGTGCCGATTAGTCAAATCTGATGTGCCCATCTTGTTCTGCAACATTAATTTCTCACCCCCGGGGAATATGGTCGTCAAAGGCAGAATGAAAGACTGCGAAACTTAGAACTTGGTATGATGCTGTAGGTCGGCTGTAACAAAACACAATCCCACCACACAGCGTTACCAGACTGGAAACTGTGGTTTACACATCATCATCACAATCATTTGGCATGTTTTTTTTCTGAAGAAACAAGAATAGCAAAGGGTTTTTTCTACCACATAAGTACACTCAAGCCTCAGAGGCAAATAGCAGACCGCGCTCGTATGACGCTGACACTGTTTGGCTTGAGCCTCAAAATTCTACTTACGGGAGACGGGAGCGATGCGAATATAAGGCCATCCTTAGTCACATGAATCATTTGAGTGTAATCTTCAGTTCTGATGAAGCCACGAAAGAGAGGCCGAAGCCCTCGGGGACGGAGGGTACGGTGCTGACACGCAGTACAGAGCTCGGGGGAGATCAGAAAGCACTCACTGATTTCAGTTGTTTTTCTCCTCTTGGGGCCGATCACAGTGTGCAGTCCTGTAGCTTTTACAGACTGCACAATGCACCGCCCGCATAATGCGACCTGTTATCGCATACGACCCCCCGACCCCCCTTGTGTTAAGATTCAGCCACACACACACATAATGGAACTCACAACCATGCAACGGTTCACCCTGCTGATTGTGGCAGCACTTTAGGAAAGCAGAAGATTACTTAATGTATCTCAGGACTGCACTAATGTGTGTTTTGTATGCATTGAAGCAAATGCGTCTCCCCCGTTGATGTTTACAAATTACCACTCGAGACATACGTACAGCGAGACATCCCTTATTCATGGCGTGCACCTGTATGCACAAGAGCGTGCGTCTCCCGTACCACCGCTGCAAGTAACAGATGTGCTGTGGTCAAAATAAATGAACGCGTTTGGTTCGTTATGTGTGAGAAAGTGTTTGCTTGTTGACAATAGACGCACTTATTAGCCACAATTCAAGATGCACAAGGGAACTGAGGGGCCCACATGTTGTTCTCTCACGGGCGTGATGCTGCTCAAGTGGGTCTAATTAGGATCAAAATCACTCCTGGACAATTGACTCCCCTAACAATTAAAAATGCTTGTGTATTCAGTGTTAACCGTGTAGACAGAGGAGCACCAATGTGTTTATTCTGCCCAGTACATAATTAGACACATTTTACTCATGAGTAAATAAGCAGAGGATCAGTTGCCAGCTTCCTCAGAACGCTCAGCTTAAACACGTAAAAAGAAATACAAAAGTGCAACAGAGACGTGCAGCGGAACGCAATGCAACGCCACAAAATCTAAAAGCAGTAACATAATATTTTACGGTCAAATCTCACCTCATGTGATATTGCTGCTAGTCGTGCAACATTGTGTGATGTAGAATTGTTTTCACGCCTGCTTCAGCTACATCACCGTGAATGTGGGTTGTGCAGAGAGGAGAAGAGGAAGATGTGTGTCTGGACTTTTTGTGCAATGAGCAGTCTGTTCGCAGCAACAACTGATCTTGCAGTTTTGCAGAATATAATAACACTGTGTGTTTTGGGGGGTTTTTCTCAAGACATTGAATGCTGCGGCCTGATAAACTGTGAAACTCTGCTGGGCTCAACCGATGTCGACATGTGATGTCTGGGACGATTAACAGTCCTCACAGAAGACTGATGGAGCTTCTCCAGTTCAGTTCAGCTCAGATCAGTTCAAACTTATGGATAAAACCCCGCCACTGGCGCGTGTGGATACGTGGTTTTTTCATTTTGTTCCCAACATTTTTTCTCAATGCTGAGTTTGTTAAAACACGAACGAACGATCTCCCCATAAAAGTCACCTTGTGCAGGGCTCTAGAAAGTCTCTTTTAGTCCATGTGAGTGTCACACCTTAGACTAATAACCAATGAAAAGCGAATTACCATCGGCAGCTCGGGACTCCGCTGGTTGCCCCCGGTCCGCGCCTCGCCGCCTCTCATCCTCGGAGCAGCATCTGGCAGCAGATGTGTCCTCCCGGCTCAAGTGGCTGCGCTTTAATCCAACTTTCGATCACAAACGAGCGCCCTGCGTTCGAGCTTCGGAGACGAGCGCGACCGAGTTCGGCCGCCCTGTGGGGTTTTTTGGGAAGTGGAAGACCGTGAGGTGAATAAGATAAGATGGAACAAAGTGGAGAAAGTAAAGTGGAGGGTGTCGGGGTGTGCTACGGTGCCGCGCGCCAGCGGCCGGGTGAGTGCGCGCGAGCCGCACCGGCGCCCACTTGCGCTCCTTGTACCCGGGTGACGTCAGAGGGGGGTGTAACCGCTGGGATCGGGTCGTGTGTGTGTGTGCGCGCGCGCGTGTGTTTGTTTGCATGTGCGTGTTCGCGCGCGCGTGTGTGCCATCAGTTCATTGACAGATGTCTCACCACCATGGTTTGTTTTTGAAAGTAAATCTCGACTTTTCTGAATTTCAATATTAATAATGACATTTATACATATAATATATATATATGTATATATATATATATATATATATATATATATATATATATATATATATATATATATATATATATATATATATATATATATATATATATGTATATGTATATGTATATATATATAACGTGCATGGAAAGGACTCAATAGATGTGAATGGAAACACCCTTTAAAGGCCCCCATGGATAAACTGTTCCAGTTTTGATTCTATGTAAATTATTCATTTATTTCTTGTTATATGTCAAAAACTTCAATTAAAAAAGTTTTTTGAAAAAAGTAGAAAGAATTCTGTAAAAGTTTACAAATGTTCGATGACTCATCCTGCACTCGCTTTGCGTCCAATAAAAATTCAGCTCGACCACGATCGAAGACGATTTGGTCATCCAATCATCAGTTGCTGTACATCTGCAGGTGTAGGCAAAGGCACACTTAGCCTGATTGGCTACTGTAAACGTCAATCAATATCCACAATAGTTCCCTCCGTATAGCATTGTGTTTTTTACCTGACTATCATGAATATGTGGTATTAGTGGTATCAATCTCAGTTAACTATTGGCAAGACAGCAAGTTGAGTGCGTTTCTCAAAATGATGAACTACTCCTTTAATTATTAATTATTTCTGAATTCATTAGTGTGTGTGTGTGTGTGTGTGTGTGTGTGTGTGTGTTTAGAGAGAGAGAGAGACTGAGAGCGCCTGAGGTCTCCAAACTTCACTCCAGTTTCATAAATAGTTTATTGGCTCAGTCGAACTTTGTCCCACTCCTGTTTTCATTCCACAAAACTGTTGTGTGTCTTTAACCTTGGCGAGGCCAAGGGTAGAACAAAAGCTTTTACTAAGAACTAAAATGCCCCCAAACCAAAGCAAGTTTTGGGGCCATTTGAGGGTTGAATTTTGTGCGAAGACCACTGTAACGGCGAAGTTGAAATAATCACCGCCTTCCTCAGTGATTGTCATTGCTGACTGAATCTGAATTTATGTTCTGAGCAGAGGATCTATCACGTGAGAGATGTGGATTGGGTTTGGACGGGATGTGATCACAAAGGATTAGACCGAGCATCGAATACAGTCAGCGTTTTTTTTCCCAGGATTAATGGTGAAATCGCAGAGTTCCAGCTGTAGTTGTATAATTAACACCCAGTCTGGGGAATTCCTCGGAGACTCGACCAAACTAATCAATCACCTCGCCTCGCAGCGAACATGACCACGGCGAATGAAATCCCTCCTAACGAGACTCAAACGAGTAGGAGGTGATAGGATGCTCAGTGCTGCTGCTGCAGTGAACAAAACACTGTGTTTCTCCTCGCAAAACAAACACATGCTTTTTCTTTCTTTTTTTTTCAACATGAACTTTGCCCATGAACAGGGATCAAAGACCTTTTGCATGTGTCACTAAGGTCTGTCGGGCTGAAGTTGAAGCAATGATCTGCCTAGAATAAAATATTGTAAAACACATTATTCTGCCATGTATTAGTCCTATATATGCATCTTGCATAAGCTTTGCGCATACTGTTCTTACTCCATGTCCAAAAGTGGCTTGAGCTCTCTGGGACCCATAAAACGCTAAACGATGGCGTCCACCAGGCAGACGCTCTCTGCTGCCATGTTGAAATGCTTTTAAAATGAAAAGTTAAATCAGGAGCTGGCTGTGAATCCCCCCACTCCCCCCTGTCCCCTGGGACATTATATATAGTAGCATTCGAATTAGCCTACTGACACATTTATAGGCTCTTTTTTTTCCTCCAGACTGGATATAAAAAGAGCTGATAATTGAACAACAACAACAACAATGAGACATATTGCACATATAAACCCTCGGGGGAGAAAACGGAAAGCACATTTAGTCTATTCTCATATGCAACAGTGAAAACCATATATTATTACCAATATGGCAGTGAACGTGACGTGCGTGCCGGTGTGTTGGACGTGTATCAGTGGGGAAAGCGGTCCCCGAATCTTCCAACGGGGGGAGCCAGTTGACCAATGCCAACACAGTGACAAACCCAGAAACAGCTGAATTTAATATCAATATAAAGAGACACATGCCATGTAAATATTAACACATGGCTTTTGTAGAATGAGAGGATATTGTTTCCTCCTAAAACCACTCGCCTTCTCTTTTTCTCTGCTCCCATAGTTATTATGATACCATATGGTACAACAAAAAACCTGTAGCCTGGTTAACGGAGCAGCTCCATTGTTCCATGTAGCTGTAGCTCCTGACCAAGTGACCCACCGTGAGCGGCCATTTTGAAGACTCGAGTTGAGCATTTTTGGCCTGTGGCATCTTGGTATTTTGCCGACCAGAAGTAACCACATTTGGAGGAGCGGGGGCGGGCCTGACTGAGAGCTCGAGGACACCGCACTCCCACCATCACTTGTGACCCTTGCTACCTATTGGACGTTGCTAGCTGTCAATCACACAGCATCCAAACCCCCAATGAATACGGTGCTTTATGGTCTATTTTCTCAAAATGGGACCATAATTTACAAAATGATCAATCATACTGTAACGAAACCATAAACTCCTCGGGGGTTAGACTTCTATAGAAACTGACATCTTCGCCCTCTGCTGGTCATTTCTGCCTGCATCGGCTTCACTTCCCGGACCTGGTGACGTCCATTTCTATATGCGGTCCTGATTGACCACTAAACTCCTTTTATCATAACTATTACAAACACATACGGTATGCTGTCAAGATATTTGATTGCATCAAAATAGATTGATTGTACAGATTTAACCAGTGCGCACACTGCTGCTGCAGAGATAAACTTCGGCTCAGACAAAGCATTTGTGCCACCGGCTGTTTGCTACCATGAAAACTTTGCTGGGAACACAAGGTGCCGAGGTGAAAGAGGTCCACACAAGCGAGCTGGCAGTGGGAATGGGAAGGTGAGAGGGCAGTTACGTAGCACTGTTCTGTGTGTTTGGGTCAGCCGCGTTCCTGCGGACTCTCCGGCTCCTCAGAGACAAGCTTGTTTGGAGTCTGGTCACGCTCTTTGAGTCTGGCCATTCAACCGGCATTTGGCAGGAATCGCATTCTCGATGTCAGACAATGAGATCAGTGCCCTGTGGCACACAACATTTTTTTCATAGTTCTAAACCCGATTAGAGGCTTTTGATGCAAAGGCTTGTTTTTGTTCCCAATACATATACACTGCGATTGGCCAAAGACTTCTGGGTTAACATTCCAGCTCGTTTCCGAGCAATTATGTGTTATGCGCGGGGCAACAACCCTATGGATGTTTCATGCTTCACTTCCTCATAATTCACCACATTATCTTCCATTTGAGTCGTTGAGGATTTTGATAAAGGGAGCATCATTTAGGGTTTTTTGAAAGTTTCACCATAAATCCACAGGTCATTGAAATGTGCTGATTTGAACAACGCTTCATGGTCAAGTTATGAATTTGACTTGTTTGAGGTAAATTTACGTCTTTTGCCTTTTTTTTTTGTAGTCTGTCTGGTAGAAAAGAACATTGGAAACCAAATGAAATAACTTCTCCCACTCTGCCTTTGAAAGGACAGGAGTCCAAAATGGAAGCACTTGAGCTGCTGTGATGGCACGAGGTGCGTGAAGTGAGTTGCCAAGCAACACGTAATGGAACAACACACATACTGTACATCCCCAAACCGGGCGACTTGAGGCGAACAACCAATCTGTAGCACGTTTCCATTGGAGCATTTCCGCTCTTGCGTTCTTTCAGCAAAGTGTCCGTCAGCAGTAGTGGCCTGGTGTGTGGCTACGGGCTGATAGATGTAGGGCCATGTTGAAAGGCTATCAGATCTGTTCTCACCCTGATACCTCTGACAGCCGGCTGGCCAGAGCATGATCCTCCCACGGGAGGCCAACGCAGAGACCGGATTGGGCGGCACCTCTTGTCAGAAGCCAACTCTCCCTACGCAGGGCGAGGGGAAACGACAGGACCGTCGCCGAGTGTTGCCTGGGTTCATGGCAACTGGAGAGCTTTTATAAAGTGAGCCAGTGCCTTCGGTGGGTCTTTATTGTTCGGTATCATCCTTCAAATTTGTCATGTAATTATGCATACAGTATGTATATGTATAGTAAATAAGTTAGACATTTTAAGACATGTTATTGTATTTCCAACAATTGTAACGTCAACAAAGAAATATTTTATATAATTACAGGTGTGTTATATCAGTTATATTATTAATTCATTATTTGTGCATGTACCAGTTTATACAGCACAAAAATATCAAAAACACTTAAAAAAAAGACCTTCAATCTGCCAATCAAGCATTCATATGTATACTGTATGATGTCTATTATTGCTATGTAGTGGGTGGTTTCAAATGAATAGTGTTTAATCCCTGCTACTTTGGGAAAGTTTCTTTGACCAGATAATACACTTTCATGGAACAAATACGTGTTTCAGTTCAGTTTCAAGACTTTTTTTCCACCAAGAGAGGAGCTTTAATTTTATGAATATTATATATATTTTATGAATACTATATAACATTTACAACACAGGTCTTATAAGGAATTAACTTTCATGTATCAAATGTAACAAAATTACTCATTGGCTTCATCGTGAATGTTTTGAACATTATTTTGAGAAATCACGAGACACCGTCATCTCGGTTGGGGCCAACACGTTGGCAAAAATGTTGTGCTCGTGTGGGACCACGTCACTCACAGTCGGAAGCAGACTGAGAACAGGCCTCTGAAGTTGAATCCAACCCACTTTAAAGGTCACTTTTAAGGATCCACCGCATTGCAGAGTGTCTCCCTCGGATGAATCTATACTTGTGCTCTTTTGCAGATGGAGAGCACTGTAGTCTGCACACAGTAACAGGGCAGTTCAAACATTGTGTATAATTATTCTTAGAACAGCGGCAGGTGTTTATTCCTGTGGACTGCAGCGGCACAATAGAGGCCCGCAGCTCGTGTCACAGAGTTGGACTGCGTCCCTGAGTGTAAAAATAGTCATTTGACGAATGGTGTTATTTCCCTATTACTACTACAACGAGTGACCAACAAAGGCACAAGTCTTTAACATCCACATGATAGAAAATCTCTCCTCAAAGACATGAACAGAAGTTAAGTGGTTCATTAGTCTCCAAATATTTATAGAAGAGCAGCACGGCAGGATTATTCCCCTTTCACTCATCCCAAAAAAGTTCCTTCTGGCAGCATTTTACAACAACACGGGAGGTTTTTTTTAAATGCACTACATGATTCAGAAGTTGGCTTTTCTCCTTTTTATTTATTTTTTATTCTTTTTAAGTTGTTTCTCTCTCTCTCTGTGGAGGGAAATGTGGCTCTGTTTCAACGTTCATTTTTGAAATCACAATAGGGTGAGTTTTAGTTTTTCTATTCATAAAGCAGCCATGATTAAATTATTCAGTCACTCTCAATTCATTTCACGGTTCACTTGCAACAAGCTGCAGAGCAAATGTCCATGCAAACAAATAATTCAGCGAAACATTAGGGGAGGTTTTGTGCTTTTAGAAATATGAAATATTAACAGAAAAAATATTAAAAAATTATAATTTTTAATAAAAATTAAAATGCTCATAGTCCTGTGATATGTTAGAGGCATCTCATACACTTGTGTTCATGCCTGCATGGTTTGTACAGTATTGATCCTTATTGATTCTCATACAAACTACAATATCCAGTGAACTACAGCTTTCTGCTGTGGGCTTCAAATATCTACTACAGTGGTTAATGGATATTAAAACAACCTTTTATGCATCAAAAATGTCCTAACCCTGTTATGGAAAAAGGTATTGTTTGGCAAACACCTCCTTTTAAGCCAAATGCAGCACAAAGATACAACTATAAGATTCACTAAAACAAGTCAAGAGTTGCTCTGTGTTGATATTTGTGCTCAACACATTGGTGCAAATTCAGTGTAGACTGATGGAGAGTTGGGTTGATCGAGCCAAAACAAAAAAGCATATTATTAAAAATGACAGAACATATCTCATATCAGCAGTTTCACAATTTCTTTCTGCCTGTTTGCAAAAGTGGATCTATGATAATAGCTCACATTAATCAGACTCGTCGGTTGTTTTTTTGTGGGAGGTAAGCAGTGTGTTGTGCGGCTTAAACGATGAAAGATTTCTGCAAACAGTTGCAAGCGGCTCTTCCTGTCATCACAGCAAAATCAAAACAACCAAACCCCCCAATTAGCCGTTTAAACTCTTTGTCAGCATCATGTGTGTTTAATTAGGCTCCATAATAGATTTTCTAACATTTTTTAAAATGTCAAAAATGATTCTATAACTGCAGCACTGACTTGAACATTTACTCCGTTATTCTAAATGGCAATTGACCTTAAATTCCCCACTCGCCCAAACACAGCCCAGAGAGCTCGACTCAACTGTCCCCGTGTAAATGAGATTTCTGTAGTGAGTGTAATTATGTGTGGAAAGTGGAAAGAGCGGATTCAAACCAAATTGAAATGTGATGATATTGATAATTAATTCCATAAAGAACTGATTAACAGTGGCCTCTAAGCAGAGTGAAAGGCGATAAAGATGATACAAACACATGGAGTAAAAAATAAAAACCTGTCTGAGTAGAGTTTGATGCTGCACAGCTCTGACTTCTTCATATTTCATTGAACAACTCTTCTCTCCAATACCAATTTAACTTTCATGTCACATACATCCGTGTGTTGTTCGACTTCTCCAAGGTGACTGAGCACGACTCTCATCACAAAGCTGTAGATCATCTTGAAATAGATCTGTCTCAGGTGCTGCCCCCCCCATAATACTGACTGGTTTTAACATTCACAAAACACCCCCTGAGTCAAATTTAGCTTTAGTCTTAATGCATTTTGAAAACATGAAAATTTGCTTAATAACATCCTGGTTATTCAACTCAGTGATCGACTCTAATGAGAAGTGATTTGCCACATGAATCTCTGGGTTGTTTGTTTGTTGGTTGTGGCCGAGGGGCCATAATTATGCTGATGCTGCCTATTTAGAGTGACATAATTCCAGTAATGGGTGGAAAGTAGGTGGGATGTGCATATTTTATTCCTGTTTTGGCTACAGGCCACTCGGTTAGTTCCGACTGTTTACGACCCTGTCAACGTCCCATTAGAAGGAATCAGGTCAGCCGCTCACCCCAAACAAACATCCTGTGCATTAATGCTGATATTAATATCAGAAGAGAAAATTCAAACCCCCTGCTGCACTGATACTGAGGCAACCTGTGGCACTGTCAAACAACCACCATGCTGTTTCCGTCAGAAAAAAAGACACCACATATCATAGAGCTCTAATTCTGTCAAATTATTCAACAAGAATCTTTTTGTCCTTTCTGCTGCTCTTTTCTCTCACTTTCTCCTTCTGCCCTCTACTTTCACCCATCTGAGATGGAAAGGCTATGATTGATGACAGCTTCTCCATTCCAGGGTGTGTGTTTTCACAGAAAAGTTTCAGCCCTGTTTCTAATTCTAGCCCTCCTCCTCCTCCTTCGGCCTGCCGTGACGCACGCAGGTTTCTGCTGCAGCCAATTCCGTCTCTCGCAACCATTGTGAAGATGACAGAAAATGGGCCTATAAAGCGCAGAAACATTGTGCAACGCAGTGCGTTCATAACCGACCAATATGAGATAATTCACTGTCAACGCTTCCAGCAGAACAGAGAAGAATGGATTCCTTTTTCAATTGTCGACATATGATTTCAATTAACACTTGACAACAGAGGATATAGCTCCGCGGATGAGCCTCTCACTTCAACAGCAATCCTCGGTCAATTTTTGCAACTTGCTGCCACAGTGTTGCAGACACTAAGCTGGCAGTTTATTAGGACTACTGAGCTAATGCAGTGTGAAACAAACAATACGGTGGTCCTGAAGTGCAAACCACAACAGCAACTCACACAACACAACAGTAAATCACAAACACGAAAGCAACTCACACAACATGACAACAACTCACACAACAGGACAGCAACTCACACAACACGACAGCAACTCAGATAACACGACAATAACTCAACACAACACGACAGCAAATCACACAACTGCGACTTTAACTTAAGCATTGTAAATGACAGACAGTGCAAGAGAATCAGTGTCCCGATACGTACCTACCCTTTCTGTTTCAGTCTCACCAATGTTGTTGTGTTGTGTGTTTTTCTGTCGTGTTGTGTGAGTTGCTGTGGTGGTTTGCACTTCAGGGCCACCGTAAAACAGTCCGGAAACAGGTTGTAATGTTCAAATTAAATTGAAATCATTTTAGAGAATTGTTGATTCAACTTTATGATCGTTGGTTGGAGTTAGTGGTGCTGTTTATTGCATCACACAGAGAGGTGTTTCTGTTATTTAGTGTACACTAATGAATATAAACATGAAACATTATAACCTTCGTGATTGCATGTTTGTTTTTTTTTACTCTTGTATTAGTTTTAGCCCAGTGTTCCAAATAAAGTGGCAGTTTAGAGCAATTGTCTTTTCAAAGGTAAATCAGGCAGGATCAGGTTAAAAAATTATATATATATATATTAATTGTCATACTGTAATTTTACATTCACACTGGATACCTGCATTGTGGTTGGTGGTGTGTAGTCTGAGCGTCTATTTACTTCCAGTTCTATTCTGTCTTTGCAAAATAAAAAATGAGTCTAAAAACTGAGTTGCCTAATTTGACATTCTGCAATCTGTAAAATGTTTTGTTGCCCCCCCAGGACGATTCTCTGCCAGTACAATTCTCAGTTCTCAGCTGTGTGTTGTTTCCTCTGTGTGTTTTTGCAAAGGGACACAGATGTAACAAAAGGCCTTTATTCACAGATGACACTTGTGACACGTCACAGTGGGACAAGCACAGATGTAAATGATAAGACAATGATGGGATTCCATTTGGCAGCTTTAGGTCTCTGGTGTGGTGAACTCGCTGCCTCGCTGTCATGGCTTAACACTTTCCCTTTTCCTTCTGTAAGTGAAATATCCGCTGTGAAAATAAATCCCATATGTTTTTTAGAGACCTCATATTCAACTGCGTCAAAGAGGTTAAACATTTGCATATTTACATTTACAAACAGGTGGCGTTTAAACCTCTTTGGCTTTACGCCTCTTACAACTGACTCTCACGAAATAATAGACTTAATAAATGTCTCCTGTCCCAAAACATACACAAATCTTCGGCCACAGATTTCCCCTGTGATTTCTCGCTCTACTTGACAAAGGCTAAGAAAAATATTTGTGCATGAGTTGGCTTCAAGTGCGCACATGCGCACACACAAACACATATAAATACATACATATACAAACCATGAAGGGGTAAATTTAAATAATATAAATATATTTGATTTTAACTTTCTAATCTTAGTCTGTAATATAAAAATAAGTTACTGTATCTTTTTTTAGAGGGCATATATGACACATATATACATGTACACAAATATATATGCATGTACATATACTTACACACCTGTGTATAAAATTAAATATATCTCTACACTGTATATAGATTTTTTAAAATCCCACAGGTGAATAGAAGAGATCTTATGACCTCTACTGGTCAGCAGCAGTAAAACAGGATACATCTATTATAGTTGTGACTATATAACCTTCTTCCCTTAACCGTTATACAAATCCGTCACGTATTTAAAGCAACACAACACAATTCATTATTTTAATTTCCTCTTATCCTTTTTAAATTTTGAGTAGTTAAAATGTTTTCATAAAAAACAGATCAAAATAATTAGACAGAAGGGAAATATGGAGATTTCAACTTTAATCACATTATTAACAATTCTATAAGCAATATACAGACTCAGCTCTGCCATCCCATGAAGTAGAAACGGTATGTGGTGTTCTTTAAAATTGGAAATATAACCAGGTCCCTACAGCAGAAAAATTCAACACACACGCACACACACAGAGAATCATCAAATGACTTACTTGGCACACAGGCCAGTATTTCTGTAGCATGTTTGCTACACAAGTATCAGACAGACACCAGAGACGACACATGGACAAGCAAACAGTGGGGTGGCGATATGTGCAGGCTGTGGGCCTGGACAGTTCAGTCTGAGTTGTACCGCCCCACCTTGACGCTGTTGAGAAACCGCATTAATGTCAGAAAGGCAATTCTTTGTTTCCTTTTCTCCCGGGATCTTTTCTTCTTTGACGGGTAAAAAAACCCAAAACAGAAATAATAGAATGAAGAACGAAGTGCATGAGCAGAAGAATGGCGAAACGGTGGCTGCATAGATCTACTCTAACACCACGGTTCCGCCTGCAGCTTCCAGGGCCGCTTTCAGTTTCTCGGCCTCTTCCTTGGCTACGTTGGCCCGGATTTCCTGGGGAAGAGACTCCACTAGTTTCTTCGCCTGGTTTAGGAACGAGAGAAAAAACTCAATTTAGTTACATGAAAGGAGCTGGTGTAACGGCCAAAGTCTTTCTGCAACACTAGTGCTGAAACAGATTGTACAATTTCTGGCATTGTAAGAAAGATGTCGATGTGAGGTATCGACCTCACTATGTAAAGTGCCTTGAGACGATGTCTGTTGTGATTTGGCGCTATACAAATAGAATTGAATTGAAACTGATATTAGGGAGAAAGAACTTAAGACGTTATCAAACCCTTATGAAAAAGAAATGTAATTGAGACTTGAAATTATAGTTTACCAATAAACTTAACATATATATATATATATGAACAAAAAAGAAAAACAAATATATAGAACATGAATTAATTCATTTCACATAAAATGTTAACAAATGCACATCTTTTTGGCATTATTTATACCTGTAAATCAAAAGTTTTCATATCTGAAAACATAAAAGCAGATATTGATATGTCTGTGAAAGGCTCATATCTGACGGGCTCTATTTGAATTCCATTTCTGCCAATAGATCCCCCTAAATCCTGACGATGAGACTTACCTGAACCAGATTCAAGCCCTGCATGCAGTTCTTCACTTCCTTTATAAGTTTGACTTTTTCTGCCGCCTTCAATTCTGTCAATTTGACAATGAAGTGAGTCTTCTCCTTCTTCACGGGTGCCTCCTCCTCGTCTGCATCCTAAAAAATAAATCAATAGCATATTTTTTTGCGCACTAAGATACAGAACAGCAACTTTTAGCTGCTACTCATCAAGTAGGCCTTGATTTAGCTTAACTTTGTGGTGGTGTTGTGTTAGATTACGTTAATAATCAGTCAACAAATATGATAATTGTCACCTGAGCCATGGGTACAGCTCCCATCGCCCCCATCGGCATCATTCCAACATCCTGAATGTTCAGTGTTTTCTATGATCACAACGACAAACATTTTTTAATCCACATGACAGAACAGGTGGATCGCAAAAAACTTTAATCTGACAAGACAAAATGTGGTTTAAACTCAGGTTTGACCACAAACCTTGAGGAGCTCATTGAGGTCCGACACCTCTAGCAAAGTGAGGCTGGCTATGTCGTTGACGAGCTGTTGGATTTTGGGGGAATACCCTTTGGGCGCTCCGTCCAACGGAGGCATGGCGATGGCATCTGAGTGAGAGACGGGGCTGGTCTGCAGAAGTCGGAGGGCGCACAGGGCCGGCGTCTGCCGCTGAAGCTGTTGCCTGGAAAATGAAAAGGGATACAGAAGAATGACTAAGTGAATCTGGTCGCACACAGGCCGCCTTGTGGAGTCGGCCGAGAACATCTAGCAACAGAATACTAGCAAACAAGAGTTGCAACAATTAATCAATTAGTAATAGACTGCTGGATTGATCACCAAATATTTTAACAATGAATTAATCGGTTTAACTCGTTTTTAAGTGAGAGTTCTCTAGTTCCAGCTTCTGACGTGAATATTTGGGGGCTGCAACTAAGGATTGATCTGTTGATTATTTTCTTGATTAATCGATTAGTTGTTGCCCCGTAAAATGTCATGAAATGGTGAAAATGGCGATCGTGTGAGCAAAGAAACCCATTTAAGAAGCTAAAAGCAGAGAATTCTGACTTTCTTTTTCATAAAAACTACTTGCACAGATTAATCGATTATCAAAATAGTCTGGCGATTAATTTAGTAATCGATTACTAATCGACTAACTGTTCCAGCTCCAGCATATTTTCTGGTTTCTCGGCTCTTCTGTGACAGTAAACTGAACATATTTGGTTTGTGGACAAAACAAGATCAACAGTTTAAACCATCTCATGGAGCGATCCACTAATCGATTGAATGGCGCAGATTAAAAATAAATATCGGAATCTGGCAGACGGTTGTCATCTTTTATCGGGTAAAGTCTTTTCAGCAAATTAGGGCCAGAAGGCTGCAACCACCACACGTGTGTAGAGATGAGATAATGTGGATTCGGCCAGGTGAAATGTTCTTTTAACAGTTTGAGAAGTGTATAACATGTGACATACTGACAGCAGGGGGGCAGATTCTACAGCAAGAACTAGGCAATAATGTGTAGGACTGTTTGGCCTAGTGACCAAAGGAGTTGCCAGCCTCGATGTCAGATCAATACTAAATGACGAAGGAGGTGTCTCATGTCTGGCCTGCATACAACACTATCAAGAGGCGCCTTCCCCCTTGAGACACCACTGACCAGCTGCAGTCACACCTTCACCCAGGTCTGGTTGCACATGCAGGGGCGATCTTTCCAGCTGCTGCGATTAGAGGTCATAATCCTGCACAGCGCACATTGGAACACCGAGGACGTAGGAGACGCAGCTTGTGGCGATTTGACCAGAAGGACACACGAGTTCCGAGCAGCTCCGGCGTGACCTTGGCTGTCAGACGCACCGCCGCAGAATGGTTCCTGCGGGACAAACGTTCCACGTTCTCATTTCACCAACAAATCTAATGAGGAGGACTAAATGTGTCATGAAACCACGAGCAGCTGTAACTCGGTCGTGGCCTGGAAGCCGGAGCCTCAAACACCGGGTGAAGTAAGCGAGCTAACGCCGGCTAACCT
Source organism: Scophthalmus maximus (assembly GCF_022379125.1). NCBI lineage: Eukaryota > Metazoa > Chordata > Actinopteri > Pleuronectiformes > Scophthalmidae > Scophthalmus > Scophthalmus maximus. Next base: position 13,261,310 of record NC_061531.1, on the reverse strand, counting down.
GCTCAACACACACACACACACACACACACACACCCCCGGTGAACGTGGAGCTTCCTCGCAGCTGTGGACTGAACACACCCGCTGGATTTACGCGAGCTACACACACAACCGCGCGTTCAACGACCACAGCACCAGCCGCGGCCGCCGGTGGCTGTCTGCCCTTGAAGGAGCCACACCGTCGGACGCCGATGCACCGTGTTGCCGCTGCGCCGGCGTTCGTTTCGTTACGTGACTGACTGCTGCCGCCGCCGCCGCCGCCCGCTCGGTGGCACGTTACGTACCGGTGCGTGTTCGCCGCGGCCCGTAGCGCGGTGCGGAGGCAGCGTCTGGAGCAGAACATGGTGAGCGAGAGCTGGAGGCGTTCGTGCCGGTGTCCCTCTGAAATACACGGCGAGCTTTGGATCTGCCCTGGTCTCCTTCTGGTACAGCCGCCGCTTCAAAAAAAGCACATGGCGCCTGACCTACCCACAATGCCCCGCGTGAACTGTGAGAGGAGCTACGGTGGCCCGAAAGGGACATTTCAAAAATAAATAAATATATAATTGAACGATCAAATGAGTCATTATTGATGTTACTGATCGGTACAGTATGTATGAAGCCGAACACACTTTTATCGTGGAAGCAACCCGTAATCTTTCAAATTAGAAACATAAGAGGGGGGGTCTATGTATATAAATATAAATATAAATATATACATATATATATATATATATATATATATATATATATATATAACATAAATATATTAATAGAGCCATTTAATACGAAACACAAAAAGAGTTTTACAGAAAAAAGATTTTATTAGTAAATTCATTTTACTAATAAAATAATCATCAAATAAAAACTCAGACATAAATAACAGGACGTATAACAGAAGTAAACTACATCTACAAATGAATACTTTTTCCCCTTTAACAAGTTTTATATCTATCTTCCATACCCAACAGTTTTTTTACTGCTCACAGGCCTAGATTTTAAATTATATGATACAATCAGATACCTTCCCACTTATTTACTGCATGTTTACATTTTTAATGACAATAGTGATCTCTGCTTGTCTCTGTTTTCTCTACCAGTGTAGATCTATCACTGGGGAGGAGCACACACAGAGAATCCTCTTAACCAGGTAATCTCTGCAACCATCTGCTGTTACGGTCATCCCCCACATCCAGCCTCCGCCGTTGTCTTGCCAATTCCCAACTAACTTCTGTCACCCAGCACAAGTGAAGGTATAACGTCTGGGGGAGAAAATCAGTGCATAGCCTTGCAGCAGACACTAACAGTGAGTGACATGTCCTTCTGCTTCTTTGCTTTAGACCATGCTGCTGTCTACACAGGCAGAGCGGAACTGGGAGGGTCTGTGTTCGGTGCTTGAAGATGTGTTGGAGGACCAGTCCCACAGGCAGCTGTTCGCCTTGGAGCTGGGCTCTGGAACTGGGCAGCATGTAATACGATTTGCCCAGAAGATGACATTTGTCACCTGGCAGCCATCAGACATCAAAGAGGAGTCTCGGGACAGGTTTGTGTCTACAAGAAAAAGACTTTGGGTAGTGCTGTCTTTTGTGCATTCGAGACATTAAGCTTCAGGGGCAACAGGTCGTGCACTTTCCAACTCATACAGTAAGAATGATTGATGAGAATTTAAAGCAAAAATATAAGATTACGGTCTGCATGACTTCTGTTAACAGTATCAAGGCATACATTGCTGCAACCCACGCAAAGACAATTCTTCAACCTGTCCACCTGGATGCCAGCGAGCCGTGGGAGAAATGGGGAGGCATTCAGCGCAACTCCTGTGATGTTATTGTCGCCATTAACTTACTGCAATACAGTTCCTTCAAAACAGCACAGGTAGGCCTGGTAAACCTAAAAACAATGAAACATGAATGATGAAAAACAATGATTGTTGTGCTACAACTTTTCATTCATGAGGCAGAATCTGAAAATTGTTCAAATGAGCCAATACCTGTTTCTGTTTGCTTTTTTGTGTGTTGCCAATTTTCCAAGGGTGTTTTCAACGGAGCAGGTCAGATCCTCAGACAAAATGGCCTTCTGATAACATATGGGGTGTGTTCCAACAGTTGTTTTGAGAATATTATGCCTTGAAAAGTAGCATCATGTCATCATGATAGGATTTCCAAATTTTTGATGTGTTTTCAGGTGTATGCCATTAATGGCACCATTACACCAAGTTGTAACGAACACCTGGACGCAGAGCTTCGACAAATGTGAGTGGGCATCTATGTTACTACATTACAATTACAACAGTATGTGTTGGTGTCTTTGCTGGCACTGTGTGCGGAGACTTGACTCGTTTAATTCCGTTACACAGGAATCCAGAGTGGGGTCTTCCAGACATCGACGTACTGAGACAGCTGGCCTATGGGAACGGGATGCGAATGGAGAGGATGGTGAGTCCACATAATGTGATTTGGGGTAATTATTGGTAATAACCACAATATTGCTTTTAAAACTGCAATTTTTTCATTTCTAGATTGAGATGGAAGAATACTACAAATGCCTCATCTTCAGGAAACTTTGAAGAAAAAGAATAAAGCCAAACAGCACAAAAGAGATTTTAAAATGTTATTTGTTTATATGGAACACTGTGTTTACATGAATAAAGGTTGTCATACCACATACAACTTTCTTTTCATCTTCTTTGGAATAGAATAGAAACAAAGTGAAGCAAGTGGACAATCAGAACCAGATATTTATTAAATATAATTTTAAAATTACTTTAAAGTCAGACAGATCAGAATGATGGAATAAAGAAGTACAAATGGCAACTGACCGGTTACAGAAATCACTGATTGGGTGTGTGAAACATACATGCAGCACATCATGTTCACCCTGCAATCATCCTTGCACTTCTAGAGATCAAAGTACACTTGAGGGGGAAAATTAAAAAAAAGAATGCCCACCTGTACTTACTATGTAGATACCCTCAACTGTGATTAAAAAGCAGACAGGATGCAGCAGCCTATGCTTCTTTATGTTCTTCATGGTAATTAATGTTCAGCAACACCAGTTATTTGAATAAAAAGGGATGCAGGATGCTTCTTAGTGTTGCTGGACTGCTTTAGTATGTATAGCTCATAGCCTCTAGTCGTTTGATTTCAAGGATTTAATTATGAAAGTATATTTAGTGAGGATTAAACAAACCATCCAGCTACTTTTTCTAATACTCCTTCCACAATGTATAGTCCCTGCCCTGTTACATCATCTCCGAAAACAACATTAAGACACTCAAGGGTCCAAGCAGTGCACAACAGATGAATGTCAAAACAAGATAAGTCGTGTGTTGTCTGTTTTCATAGAACGGATGAAACAGAAAGCTACTACTGGAATGTCGAACTGTGAACCAGACGGAGATGAGAGTTAGTGCCATTTATCTCAGGCATTACTGTGCTTTCACTCCCAAGACATTATTCTTCATCCACACACCCATAACTTTTCATAACAGCACATACAGGTGTCTCTATGTCACTCCCCAAACTGCAAGAGTTAACTTCCTTTCCAGAAAAGAATTAAAATTGAACATGCAAAGTTTGTTTTAGAAAAAATATTGGACGAAGGATGGTTATATCTTTTTTTTATCCTCAATTTTAATATTTTCATATTCATGTTTAACTTCAATACCACTGACTATTTCTGAGTTATTTATTTAATAAGGACGTACTACATACATGTCAGGTAGAAAGAGGGAGAGAGAGGGGAGGAGGGGTCTGGGTTCTGGAGCCCTCTCTTGCAGCTTCACCTTACGCTCCCATTCTTCAGCGGGGGAGAGGCAAGGAGGGCAACAGTTCCGCGATGTCATCACAATATTTTACGTTGTCACAACATCACAGCTAGGTGGAAGGTAGGAGGTGTAGGTGTGTGTGTGTGTGTGTGTGTGTGTGTGTGTGTGTGTGTGTGTGTGTGTGTGTGTGTGTGTGTGTGTGTGTATGTATGTGTTTCCAGAGAGCATCCTCAGAGTCCAGAGGTGGGAGGGGAAAGACCAAAGGAAGAGAGAGGGTGTAGTGTGTCACTGCAGCATGTGGGCTTTCAGTCGAAGGAGATGAGCTGTGCCTCCGCGCTGCCCGGCACAACCTGAGGGGCCTGCTGCTGCTGCTGCTGCTGCTGCTGCTGTTGTTGCGCCTGCTGCTGCTGATGCTGCGGGCCACCGGGGGGAGCCACCTAGTAAGAAAGGGATGAAGTAAAGTAAAAATGGGAGGATTAGTGAAGATTGAAATAACCTTGAAAATGAACAGCAAAGATATGGACACCGATCAATAATCAACGTAAAGACTTTAAGCGAATTTCCCACAAACAACTGACCTGCTGGTACATGGGCGGCTGGCCTGGCATGTACGGCTGTTGTGGGGGCATATTGGGGTCCTGTCCTGGCAATGCTGAAATCATGTTCTGCATGCCGTAGGGCTGGTAGCCCATATAACCCATACCATTCGTGGGGGCAGCCTGGGACATGGGAGGCATACTCTGGGCCTGAGAGACCGGATTCTGCACAGAACCAGGACAAAGATTAGTGAGATAGCTCTTCATCATTAAATATTTTGGCAGTACTCTTCAGTGGTGATCAGAAAACTGAAAGTGGGGGATCAATCAGACCTGGTAGCCTTGTGTGGGTGTGGGCTGATAGTTGGAGTAGGGTGGACTTGTAGTGGGTGGAGCCTGGCCAGGAGGAGGCTGACCATTTGTGCCCGCAGCCTGATACATGTACGCATTAACCATATTCGGATCTGAAGGACGAGAGGACAATCAGACACACACAGACATTTTCTATTCCAGAATTTTTTTTCCTCAGCCATCTTCTCTTTGACCTCCTCACCTGTGGCTGGTGGCATGGCCTGGTACTGTGGAGGCGCAGTCTGCCCCGGCTGGTTCATATAGATGTTATGCATAGGTGAACCCTCCACGGAACCAGCAGGGCTGAAGGTGCCTGGGTAGCTGGGTGGAGCACCAGGCTGGTACACCACCCCTCCCGCCACATTGGGGGGCAAAGACTGCATCTGTGTAACAACACATACAGACACTTTCAAAGATTTATTCTAAGACTTTTATTTTAGTTAGAATACCCGCCCAATAAAATCACAAAGCCCACGGTTCACACTCTGAATCCTTCACCATCAAATGTCTACAGCTTTTGATGCCAGACAATCTCACTGGGGGATTTTAATGTTGTTTATCATCTCTAAACTCCTAAAAAAAACTCTTCCAAAAGAATGAGACCACTGTTGTAAGAGAGGGTTGGTAGTAGTATCTGATGATGAAGTACGCTGTGGTCAGAGAGCAGCGTGTACCTGGGCGTAGGGCAGAGAGAAAGCAGGCATCTGGGCCCTCATCTGGATTGTGTGCTTCTGCTGCTCCAAGCGCATCTGCCTCTCCTTCTCCTGCTCCTGCAGGCGCTGGATGGCCAGCTGTCTCTGCATTTCCAGGTACTCCTGCAGTTCACAAACAAAGAATTGATGAGCATGTTGATGAACAGCATATCAATCTGCATTCTGATTGGAGAGAGTCGTTTGCAGTTACCTGTTTTTTCTGCCTCATTATCTCCAGTTTTTGTGCCAACTGGATCTGCCTCTGCCTCTCTGATTCCTCTGCAGCACGACGCAGCTTCTCCCGGTGTTCATCGCGAAGGGCGTTCAGAGCTGCCCGAGCGTCACGCACCTGAGCCAACTTGTCCTGCAGCCCCTCATAGTACACTGCCAATGTCATAGATGAAAGATTAGATACACAGGGATACCGAAATGCATGGGTGCCCACACGTACACTCACGAACAACTGACACTCACATCGTTTCTCATCGAGCTGGTTGAGGATGTCCAACAGCTGTGGATGCATGTTGTTGATGGACTGGAAGAGGGAGAGCACAGCGCTGTCGTTGGTGATGCTGCGCCCGCGCATGTGGTTGCTCTTCATGCGGTTAAGGAAGGTGGTGACAGCGTTCTGCAGAGCCTTCAGGAACTGCTCGTGGTTCTCCTCCGACTCCCCGTTCTGGTACTGCGGCTGAAGGTGGGGACAAGAGGGACGCAAAAAGAGCAGAGTCAATCGTGGTTTGCCTTCTCCGGTCCAGCTAGACATTTAACTACTTCAGCTTAGATCTACCCTCAGCACAATATTACCAATGTACCTCCACTATGCTGACCGGCTGGACAGGGACATGAGTTTCTACAGGCTGGCTGATTGGTGGAAGGGGCTCGGCCAGTGGCACAGGGGCGGGGGCTGACGGGGTGGGACTTTTGCGAGCCTCTTCCTGTTTCTTCTCCCAGTATGTTCTGTTCAGGTAACGGGCCAGCTGGAATATTGTGATACAGACATATCAGTGTTGAAAGTATGACATAGCATTTAAAATTTGTCTATTATAATGCAGGTAGAAGGACGACATATGTACCTCAGGGTCAACATCTTCAGCTGATGGAGCAGAGGAGTTCTAGAGAAAGTACAGAATAAAGTTCATAATGGTGACAAAAGATATTTCAATAATTTGTCAAAATAAAATCTCTTTACTTTGTTTGATATTTGTTAGAGTAAATAATCAATCTAGCCAGAGAGAAGTCTCACCACAGGAGGAGTGTAGAGGGTGCTGACTGGTGGTGCTGAGGACGTCACTGGGGTGGGATCAGCTTTGGGATACATTGAGTAGGAGTTCTTATGCCTCTGTAAGTGAACACACAACTGTGCGTCAGTTTTTTCTCTCTCTACAAACACGCTGTGAGTCAAAATTTTGCCGTGCAACCCACCATGCGCTCCTTCTCCTCAGCCTCACTCTGGGAAAGGGCAATGGCCAGCTGCAGCTCCTCCTCCTCCTGCAGCGCGGCCTCGTCTCTCTTGGGCGGCATCTGGCGAGAAAGAAGAGCAGCGACATAACCAACGGAGTGAAAACGAGGGGGAACGAATGTCTACAAACCGGGTACAAGGATGAAGAATTCCTAATAACGAGCTGGGTGATGGCAAGATAATTTAAATACATTTATGAATGTGTTTTTCCACTGAGGGTCTTTAATATAGAACTTTTGTCAACTAGTGTGACTGTCAACTAAGGCATCTCATTTTTGTAAACAATTACCTGTGACTGTTGGGACAGCGGGCTGGTCAGGTACTCGGGAGGAAGTTCAGCAGGGCCCGTGGACGGGGCTTTCCCTTCGGCTTTCCTAAGTGGAGGAGAGAGGGTCGGGTGGCTGGAGAGGAGAAAAAGGGATCAGGGAAGAGTTTCTGTGCTGAGGTTCAAGTCAATCATTATCATTCCCAATGAGTCATGGCTTTTTCTTTTGGGATTTATTGTGTTGTTTGAGCACTTGTAGGCATTTTTCATTACATTGTGACAAAGTCAGATTCAAAGCATGAATAAAGATGAGGTAGAGAGACATAAGCTGAGACAAGGCAGTGCATTAAATCATTTACCTGATGTCTTAAAGTGATAACATACAGGTGAACATAAGTAGGAGAATAATTTACAACACAAGAACTGTCATACTGCAGCTAAATATGTATTTCTCTGTCTTGCTGGACATTAAAGTACTGAGGACTCACTTGTTGAGCAGCTCGAAGCAGGGCTCACAGACACGCACTTCTTTCTCAATGCCAAACTTCGGAATGGTGGAGTACTTGGACGAACACTTGCCGCAGAAAATCTGGCCACAGGCTCGACAGTGGTGCTGGAAAAAGCACAGGACACAAATCTGGGTCAACGTGTGCTCCACACATACTGTACTCTCCTGAGCACTAGTGTAATTGAATGAAGGCAACTGTAAAACCTGCAAGTGCCCTAGTTACATGAAAGCCTGGCCCACCTTCCTTGTCATGACTCCAAACTGGACTCTGCACCGGTGGCACTCCTCAGCATCAACCCAGTCTGGGGCCTAGTCAATAAAGAGACATCAAATATTACTAACATGATGAGACACTTACAAAAAAAAAAAAACCCTGGATACTCTATTCTCAATAGTACAGCGACATGAACAAACTAACTTCATGGTGTGCATTCATGCGGGCTCCACAGAAAACACTTAATAAACTCTGCTACAGTAAAATAAGAAAAACAAGTATCTCACTCTCTCAGCTGCAAACATTGCATCACTTTCCTTAAACTCCGGGAACACGTGACCTGTTGAGAAAAGAAAAACAGAACCGTGAACAAAAATAAACAGGGTGTCTGAAGTTTTCACCACAGTGACTTTCTGAGACATTTTTCGACACCAGATAAAATGCAATGGCATGAGCAATTAAGGCCAACAATTTAGTTTTAAAATGTGAAATTCAAGATTTTCTAATTCTACTACATTTTAAGGCCTTTTTGAGCCGACTAAATTAAATGTTTTTCAGAAGATGAGTGGCAGCAAACAATATGCATGATTAATTACTTGAAAATTAGAAGAGCTCCCTGCAGTGAACAATGACAATCACAGCATCAGTTGTTCTCACTAAAACAATCTGTTTTTTTTCTACTTGATTGTAGCTAAATCATTTATCTGGTTCTTTATACTGTCAGATATCATTTTCCATTTAAGTGAGAGTGAAAAAAATTGTTTATGAGCATGTGGCCACTTACCTTCCACTTTCATGATCTGATAAGTGTCTTGGACGACCTTGTATTTGGGCTCGTTGCGGAAGGCGTGAGCCCAGGCTTGGATCAGGTACAAGATCTTGTTTCTGACGTTTGGTTCAGTCTGTTTCTGGTGGTAAAAGGACCACACAGAGTCAAGGAGATGTATATTTACACCTGTAAATCTACTAAAACCTTCTTTGTTCTTATTTTCTACTGTCTGTCCTCTCTTTCTGTCTGTCCATCTTGACTGAGCATACTCAATCAAACAACACTGTCTGATGACAGGAGGTCAGGTGGGAAGTCCCTTGCTTTGGTCTGAACAAAAAATAAACACCCTGTCACGAGTCAGTGACATCATCAGGAAGTCAAAACCAGCATGGGCTGCAGGAGCCTGCGTCACATGGTACAGCGAGGATCCAATCAAATAATGCTTGCTCATGCTGTAACGCAGCAAGCTGCCTGTCTGCAGTGAACAGTAATCCAGTCGAGAGAGAGGGTGGGAAAGGTGATTAAGGCTTCCTGCCAAAATATGGTCAGATAACTCAACCTGACTGTTGAGAAGTACTGTCTCCAAACATTTCACAACTTGTTCATATTTCACTTTGGTGGAAAATGATGGGAAACTATTACATAATTGCACAGAATTCTCAAGAAATATATTAGCTTGTGATTTGATGCTATTCCATGTTGACATCATTGACTGCTGGTTGAACAGAAGTATGAGAACAGTAGATTTTAAATTAAAAAGCATGAGTGTGATGCCAAAGACATGATTGAAGTAAATGACCTTCAGCAGATCCTTCAGTTCCTCCATGGTTTGTTTACTCGCCACCTCATCGTGGACTGTCTGGCCACAGTTCTTCACTACTGACTCAAGTACCTGAAGGGAAGGACCACAACATTATTCACTACATCATACACTTTTCATGTGTGGCAGCCGACAAAACAGCACACTGATATACTTTAAGTATAAACCAGAACTATAGCTTTCAAATAAATTTAAGCAAAATTTCTTACCTCCAGTGCGTATAAAGCCACATGTGGGTTTTTGTCATTCAGCTTCTTCTTAATGGCTCCAATAGCATATTTAGCTCTGCAAGGGCAAAAACAAACACATCAAAAAAAGATAAACCTAACAGCCATATTAACTATTGAATATATATATATGTGTGTGTGTATATATATATATATATATATATATGAAGGCAGAGGTTGGCAGAGTCACTCACTGTGTGTCGCCTTGTCGAATGAGATCACAGATCTGCAGAATGGATTCCCAGTCAGTCTCCAGCAGCAGCTGGCTGGTGGCTTTATCTGTAATGAGAACAGATGATAGAAAAAATATAATAGTGATGTATTTGTTCGCCTTATATCTACCATACAGTATTTGCTACGTCAAACCAACAGGTCATTAAAAATAAAAGGCTTCCTCTGTTCCTGATTTCAGTCCTTGACACGTTATAGACATCCTTTAGGGAAACCATGCTAATCTGGGCTTCATATGTAGATATATAATAATACAAATCTACTCTAACTTGTCAGGAAACTAGCCACAGCTGACTAATCCTGATGCAGTCTAGCAATGAAATAAGCTTGACCTTCATGTTCAATGTTCAAAGTTTCTGTTTCAGAGAGGTGTTGCTACAGTGGTGGTCCTGTTGAATTTTATTTAATGACACAAAAACATGTTTCAAATATCGAATCTAATCTTAGATTTATAAATAAAATACAGAACCCACTACGTTAGTAATATCAATGTTATGTACATGTATTAAGAACAGATAATGAATTCATAAGTCTTGCGACAGAGAGATTATTCAGGTTGGTGTACATTCTTTACCAACAACACAAGTCAGATCTGTCAGTGATATGCGAGATGAAACAAGATCTGTGATTCACTTTTTGTGTCATTGCAGTTTATTATAAACGTAGTCTAAGATTCAACAGTATGTCTTACGATTAAGTGACATAATATTCATACTTATTTCACTGTGGTTTAGCAGTTTGTCCGCCATAACCAAACAGTGTTTGTCAAAATTACTATAATTGTAAATGTTAAGTGTTGGGACATGAAGTGGGAAACTGTCTCGATCTTAAAAGCTCCACCTTGTTTGTATTCATTTTTTTTTTTTTAACTTTGGGATACATTGTGTGCAATTTGTTCTTTTTGACTTTACTATTTTAAATGTTACGCACCCATCATGGGTACTATATAAATTTCCATGGTGTATCTTTGGTGGTACGGAAATATGAACAGCTATAGCACAGTGTCACCTTCCATGCTAAGGGGCATATGATGGTTTTAGTCCTTTTGTCCTGTGTGAACATTGGACTTGTTTGGGGAACTTCGTGACGTAAGCCACCACTGCACTAACACGGTGTGTTTATTACTAAATGTCTGTTTCTAGTTACCACGGCAGAGAGCGGCTCATCAACTCCAACCTCATATTTAACCCAGGGGCTCTTTGAAGGTAAATCTGGTTAATAAGAGGTTAGTGACAATTCAGTCTTTGTCTGTTATTAATTTGACTTCTACGTATTTGCTGGAACCTGATGTGCTTGATGTGTAATCGTCAACGGCCTGGTTATGACACAGTTGTTTTGGTTATTATTTGTGGGATATGGCTGGAGTTAACTCATCATAACCATCTAACGTTAATTTTTGCCAAATTAATTTCTATGTAAAGACTTAATTCGGTGTGACGTTAATCTCAACAGGGAAGAGATCATCAGATACCTAATCGACCTTCCGTGGACTTCAACCCCAATACACAACCACAATTCATAAATGATAATACTCTGCTTGATCGCGTGTCTGTCCTGGAAAACCGAGCCATGTCATGAGTCACACAATAACAATATTAATGTTGGTGTGAATAACTGCTCAACTAACTGGCGTGTGTAGATAGATAGAATCGTGTTCGACAGGCTGATTCTTTCTTTCTTCTTAATAACTCAACGACCACACCAAAGCTATGAGTTTGATTATCGTTTCGCGAAAAATAAAATAAAAGGTCAGATAGGACTGTAGTCGCTACTCAGCCGGGTTGCTAAATTCCGTGAGCCTTAACGGGGGCCTCCAAACAATAGCAACGAATTTGTTAGCAGGCTACAAATTAGCTGGCCCGAGAGCCACAGCCCCAGCGTCTGTCAAAACAATACGCTGGAAAAACATCGCACTTTGACTCACAGCGGGCTGATAACGCGTGAACTTGACCAATGTGCCGGTAACTCACCGAGAAGCCTCTCGAACGTGCCTCCGCCCTTCCCCATGTTAGATTCCGAGAGTCAAAGTCGCTGTCGACGGGGTCTTGTTTGGTTCGCGGAGCCTCGTACTTCCACCGCCGAGTTTAGCCTGTTAGCTTCTGTGTTAGCCACGGAGCACAGCTGTGCAGCACTTCCTACTTCCTGCTTCCGCCGCACAACGGGCAACGCGGAGGGATGCGCCCTCTAACGGCTAATACACGTAACAGCAAGTTACTAAAGTTTTTTATTTAAAAATTCTGCTTCAGTAACTTAAAAAAATTCAACAGGACTCCGGTGTAAAAAAATAAATAATTATATGACAATAATATTTTTTCCAGAGTTTGTAAATCTGGAGTTCTTACAGGAGTATTCAAAACCTCATCCTCTGCAAAAGTGTAGTACGGTAGTGATAAACTTCAAAGTCATGCGGAGAGCTATTTCTCTTAAAGCGACAGTAAAATGCTTAAACAGAAAGCTGCCTCTGATAAATATTGTTTTTAAGCCGACATGAATTAAAATGAAATATTAATAGCTGACCTTTAACAAATTACTATGAACTAAATTAAAGGAATTAGATTTTTAATCTCCAATTTACCTAAAGTACTGAACAAGATATAAACTGCACTTATTCTCCCAGGTTTTCTCCATTCTGTTTGGCTCTAGTCTAGATGATGACTAATCACAAGTTTGCGCAAGGTTTTTTTTCACTGGAAGTACAATCAACTATGTCAAATTATTTTTGTAGTTGTTGTGGTGTTTCAATCCAGTTGCTTCCATTTTTGTTCTGTCAAGTAATGAATATAAGGCAAACCTTGGGCGACGTAGTATTGATCAATCATAGGCCGCGTCCAACAATTACTGTCATCATCAATACATCTTAAAATGATTTTCTACGAAATGTCAGAAAATTGTGAAAAATGATTATTCCCTGAGGCCTATGGATTTGCAGATTGCTTTATTTTGATCCACAGGCAATGGTAGGATTGCGGTTTTAGAAAAGGGGCAAATACTAGAAGGACCTGAAAAATATCCAGCCTGGTGTCCCTCCAACATTTTTGAGATTCTACACCTTGTATTATTCTTTTTTGTGAAGAGATGTTCCTTCATTCTTCACAAACTTAAAAATCTCAAGTATTATAAGAATAATTTCACATTTTATTGATGTTGAACAGTGTTGCACTTCTTTTGTTGTATATTCTATTGCTCTGATGCCAAACCTCTTATATGAACACGGCGTGTAAAGCTACTCAGTTTCACCTGTAACTTCTTCAACATTATTTCTCATATTTTGACAGAATCCTCTTTATACACAGTATCAATTCAGACTTTTTTATACTCAAGAAATGGGGAATATTGGTTTTGGTGCTGGCAGCAGGGTCAAAAAGACCTTACTGAAGTGTCTTGAACTGTAAAGGTTTTCATCAATGATTTGTCAACATCCTTAGAATCAGTATGATAAAAACTTACTAAAATTGCTTTTTAAGACACTGCACTGATGTGCACTTGTCTCACTCGATTTTCCAATGGCACAGATTGTCTTACTGTATACACTGCGTTACTCTACCAACATTGGTATGGGCCTACTTAGGTCATGAATGAGTCACTACCTGGCACTTGGAACACTGATGCCCATTGTTATTGTTGTGTTGTAGTGCGCTATAGTGTGGCATTGTGTTGCTCTGTCCTCTGCTGTTACAGACAGAAAGAAAGAAAGAAAAAAAAACACTGATTGGGCAAAGTATGCCCTCACAGCTTTTTTTCAAATCAACTGTTTTAAAGAAGACCTGAAAAAGCAAAAACAAGACTCCTGGACAATCATATTCATTTTGTGAGATTGCTTTTGAAATTCTCTGTGATGATCAGTTACTTAATTTTTCCTCGTTGGCTTGTAACATCACACATTTACATGCACTTAGACACTGACACTGAGTGAGCACGCCCACACATACAGTACAGGACTAAAGAGTTGATCTGTTTGAATATCATATATCATTTAGCCTTCAGCCTTGTTATTGAATTCTTGTCCAGTGTTATTATGACACAGGGTTGGAGGTGTTTTGAAACCCTCTGTACTAAGAGCGTCTGGATGACTATATTTGGAACACCAAGGTTTTTATCATATAAAGAAAAAACATTTTTCTATGTACCTGGCACAGGGTTGCTGAGCGAAAGCAAGAGGAGGCGGAAAATAGGAGATGGAGAACCACTCACACCACCCACACACACACACACACACACACACACACACACACACACACACACACACACACACACACACACACACAAACAGGGCACTACAAACAAATGTACACACACGCCCATTGTTCTATTGTTCTTCTCAGCCCTACACATAGTAGCATTTACATAGATGAGCCAAACAACGATTTTCCTTTTAAAACTACTCTTCTACTACTGTCTAACACATTTGGTCATAAGATTTTTTTCTAAGGCCTTTTACGTCCGTAATTGTAAAAAAAAAATAATAATATGGACACACAAATTCCTTCAGTAGAAGACTTGGACAAACAAAAATTTTATTGTTTTTTTTTACACTGACAGACAGAGAAAAAAAGGTTATTTGAAATAATAGAATGAGTTCAATTTTCCCTAAACAGCCTCCTGTGGCTTGTCAAAGAAAAAAGCAAACTGGAATAACATTAAATATAAAATCATTACAAGGAGCAAAATCAAAAGAGAGAAAAACAGGTTTGTCATCATGTGTGGGGGGATCTCTGAGACTTGAGGGCGTTCAGATATTTGGTGATTTTAGACATAACCTTTGACTTGTGAGGCGGGTGCCCTGCGAGGACTACTTTCTCCACTGCTGAAAGTGGGAGAGCCTGAGAGGCCGGGGGGACTTGACCCGGCATAGAGGAGAGATCCTCCGATAAGGAGCAACGCTGAAGCCCCCCAGCCAATGTAAAGGGCAGGGCCGAGCTCGCGCTTGTGTGGAGCTGCCACATGTGGGTCGTAGAAATCCCTGATGATGGAGTGAGCAGTCCAGCAGACGGGCACAAGGTAGAGGAACCCTGCAATGGCGAAAAGGGCCCCGGAGATGCGAGAAATACGGGCCTTGAGGCTGTTTACGCCGATGCACTTGGTGCACTTGACTCCCAGGACCCCCAGAGACAGAGCCAGGCCACAGAGCAGCACGGAGAAGACAGTGAGGCCCCGGGCGGCCTGCATGTCACTGGGCAGAGCCAGCAAGCTGTCATACACCTTACACTGGATCTGACCTGTGCTCTGCACAATGCATGTCATCCAGAGGCCTTCCCAAATGATCTGAGCCGTCACTATGTTGTTGCCGATGAAGGCAGTGACCCTCCACAGGGGCATGGCGCAGACTATCGCCCCACCCACCCAGCCCACAAGGGACATGATCAGGCCCAGCAGCTGCATGCCCGTGGTTGCCATGGTGACAGGTGTTTGTTTGAATCAGACGGATTTGTCGTGGTTTTTGTGTCGGTCTCTGTCTGCTGTCCACTTTTAGTCCCACAATAGAAATGTGACAGTCTACAGTTCTGCGAATGTCGTGCTCTGCCACTGGATCCTCACACTTTGACGCTGATGAGTTCCGCTTGAGTTAGACAAGGTTGGGTAATCCTGAAATTCAGAAAAACAATTCAAGTAAATTTTTACTCAGCATACAAACAGCAGTAGAACATTTACAAATACAAACAAACTTATAGTTTTCTACGTCTTTCTTTCACCTTTTACAGCATTACAGCAGCTAAGTATGTGCAGACTAATGGAACATATATTTATCATAAATATTTGGGCTTGGAGGCCCATGTTTAGTGGATTCCAGAAAGAACCACAGAGAATAGCCGTCTTTGACACAACTGTGGGTGTCGAGCAACGCCTTGCCGACTGAGTGGATTATCTCAGAAAAACATGAGGAGACTCTGAACACAAGCAGCTTTCATGAGGGCTCGTAGAGTGGGCCAGGATGACCTGTATCATCTATTTATCATAGCTCTCAGTATCCACACTTTAATCGATTCTTTGAATCAAACCCTCCACAAGTGCTTCTGATAGACGAATAAACGCCTTGGTCATTAAATCACTATTACTTATCAATCTAAGGAGATGATTTCTAGAAGCGATAGAAGAAAAAGTACCATCTGTCTGTGTAAGTAGGCAGATAATAATGTATTGTATGAATCTGAGAAAGCAGAGTAACTCTTCTGACTGGCCTATGTTCTCCCACTGTTGCAAGACAGACACTGTGCATAAATTCAGTGTAATGAACAATTCTCAAAGTCCCTCAGTGTCCCCTGGAGGCCCTCAGACCTCACTATGGGAATCTCTCCCTTATCCCTGGTACAAATAACAACTCTGCCCATTAGGAGGAGGATCATTTACAGGGAAATAATGCAATTCAGCAAGAGCAAATGACGACATCCCGTAAACTTTCAACACTGAGACTATCAATATGTAAACACATCGCAGAACAATTACTGACAATATCATTTAAATTAAGTCAAACTCAATACACAAATGTGTAGTTTTCATCACAATTTTTTTTTCAGACAATTTCTGTTGTGACATTTTTGGAAATTTCACCAACGCACCGATAGAGGATATAATCAAGGATATATTACCTCAAATGAAGTACGGTGGACTCTCTCTGCTCCCCTTGTTCTACAGGCTGGTGATTTTGGTCCTTTACTCGTGTGCATCAGTTGTTGAATGCTTGGAGTTGTGGATGACAGTCCCTGAGAATTCAGCTTAGTCCACGGTGAGGCTGGAGAGCAGGGACGGCTCTGTCCGAGAGGTCAGCTGAGCTGCAGCAAAGGGGGTCGAATCAGCTTCGCCACCCAGGACTGGAGTGGAGATGGGGCTGCCCTCTGAGATGCCAGCGCAAGTGTGTGTGGCAGTGGGCAGAAGCATGCGCCTGTGTGCACCGCCGTGTTATTGTGTGAATGCATGAGCGTGTTTGAGTGTGTCTCCCAGTGCCTGGTGTACGAGCACAATGCCCCGCTGTCTTGCTGTGCCCTCCCTCCCCGCTCCTCGTCAACCTCTGTCCCAGCCCTGCACCCCCCCCCCCCCCCCCCCCCCCCCCCCCCCCTTACATCCATCCAACTCAGAAACCCATTTTCTCCACTTTGTTTTTTGACTTTGGCTCGCTTGTTCCTTTATGAGAGCCTTCTCTTTTCTTCCAACCTCCTCTGTCCTTTTCAATCTGTTTCATGGGATTCATTGAAGTTTTCGAGTGTAGGGAGTGAGTCCTTATACAACCTCTCGTTCGTTGTTCTGAGAGGGGAAATGTGGTTCGTCGCAGATTTTCATATAAATTAATAAATACATTTATCATACACAATAGATATTGAGAAGATAATTACAAGAATGGCAACTGTGATTGTAGTACAGCACTGACACTGATACTCAGATGCTGCAAAAACTGGAGCAGATGATGAGGGGAGCAGCATTTTTGCCGCCATGCAGGCGACCAGGACTGAAGAATGGATGAAGCCTGTCAGTGAAGGTGTCTGTAAAGGTGTAAACGTGGGCTCCCGATTCCACGCAGTAGAAGGACACGCGGCCCTCTGCGTAGTCCAGAAACACACCCACCTTCTTGGGCTTCTGCTCCAGAGCCAACGGGGTGACGGGAGACGTGTTGGCAATGCATTGGCCTCCAGCCTTCAGACTCAAAGTCCAGAAGCCATTTGCGGGGCAGACAGTGAACTTGCCCTTCCTGTTTGTGGACTGTTTGACGATACCCAGGCTCCACTCAATCTTCTCCCCGACATCCACCTCCCAGTAGCACCTCCCACTGCCGAAGCTTTCTTTAGCCAGCACGTTTGCCACGCGGTCGAACCGCTTGGGGTGATCTGGTACCTCCTGAAGCTTGTCTGTGTGCCTCACCTGTTTTCTGTCATCCGACACAGAGAGGAAGGGGTGGGCTGTCTTAGCGCTCAGATTGAGGTCCACTGGTGAAAGAGGGGGGAGAAGGTTCAGAACGTGTTAAACAGCATGGAGCAACAAAGGACGGTACAGAAATGACTGGAGTAGGAAGGGGGATTCAGTGTAAACTGACCAACTGAAGCATTATCAACATTTTATTTGAATAATTACAGCAGTGATTTGTATAACTCATTCTACCATTAATAACTGAAAAAGGCAGAGAATTGTTGTCCTTTCTTAAAGCGTAGGATTTCATGACACTTAATGACTTGTGCCAAACTTATTTTTAATTAATCATGCTGTGTTGAAAGTGTTGAAATATAAATGTGGAGTCAGGGGTGTTAAAAAAAAAAGTATTTGTCTCTAATAATCATTTCTGCGCAGACAAGGCCTTACCTGTGTATTTCTCTGTTCTCTTTAGCTCTGTGAAGTAAGAGCCAAAAAGAAATGTCACTTAAATTGAAATTGATCACATTAACATCAATTAAACTCATATTGTAAACTTTTTAAATGTATGACCCACCAGACTTGGAGAGCCTGTTTACTTCCACTTTTATCTGATCCATCATGTCTGACAGTGCCCGTCTGGTGACCCCAACACAAGGGTCAGTCTCTATAGTAACCTTAGACCAGTCCTTCATGTCAGAGAGGGACATAATGGAAATGGTCCCCTGCGTGATGTAAAAAAAAAAGAAAAAGATGTCAACATTTCACTGATCGCAGCCAGGATTAGCGCTTCACCATCCCCGCTGCGCTGTCCGTCGTGGATTCAGATGCTTACCGAGGTATCTTGCTTCGTGTCGTCACTCTGACCCTGATCACCGCTCACGGGAATCTGAGGGTCAAATTCAATGGTTTCCTTCCTCAGTTCCTGGACCTCCTGTTCCAGCTCTTTCACCAGCGCTTCCACTCTCTTCTCCTCGTCTCGCTGTCGCTCCTCAATGGCGGTAACAACCGCTTTGTGACTCTTCTCCATTGCAATCACCAGGGCCGAGAAGACCTTCTGGCTCTCTCGCACCTCTCTGAGGTAAGAGCTCTAATTGGACATCATCATCATCATCATCGTCATCATCATTCAACCCCATGGGTTTTTAAGAATAGACAAATATGTTAAAGATCTGGTTGCCAACGCACCTTTTGAATCTCGACAGAATACTTCAACCTTTCTATTTTCTGCAGCCTTTCCTGAATCAGCTGCTCAACATCTATAGCCTGTGCATGTCCAACAGGGACACAAGCATTAACAAATATTCTAGATTTATCCAGTATCACACTTCATGACCTCAGATTACCAGCAAAAGCAAAACAGAGTAAGTACCATTTCCTCATCGGGTGGTTTCTGTGGTCGAGCCTTCCTGTAGTTGTCGGAGATGTCTGCCAGAATGCGGTTGACGCTGAGGTCGGGCCTATCGGCGAACAATCGCTTACAGTGGGGGCAATATTTGGACTGGTGTCGTGCCCAGTAGTGGCTGAGGCAGGACAAGCAGAAGCTGTGTCCACATGGTATGGTTACTGGGCTGGTGAAGATGTCTCTGCACAGGGAGCACAAAAAGTGCTTCTCAGGGAGGAGGCTGATGGTCGAGGCCATTCTCTGGAAATGACAGTGACACGACGGCAATGTCAAGTATGAGGAACAGCTTTTTTTTCAATTTCTTGAGAACTGCCTGTAGAAATGATTATCTATAGCAGTTTTTGCATATAATATTGTTTAGTAATTAGTATTCACTTTATATGTAATATATAATAAAGTTCAATATTAACCTCTGAAATGTGTAAAAGTGTAAAGTAGCAGAAAAAAACAAGGACCTCAAAGTGTACTTGAATAGATGTACTTTCCACCAGTGTATATGAGTATTGTTATGGCTGTTCTTCTTTACGAACTGAAAATGTTACCAACTTTTATTATAAAAATACCGTGCAAAAATGCATTTTCTGACCAGCAATGCAGCGTGCAGACTCTCAGGAGGAATGAACATCATGTTCTTGGACACAACAACATTCCTCTCATATTATATGAAAATTAACTAAGAACAGGCTACACTCATCTTTTGTTTCTTTTCTAACTGAACTAACATTAATGCTGAAAACTCCCCACAGTAAAGTGTAATCTTTGAAAATTTTCTATTACAATGTCCAAAGATTTCTATCGTCTCAGACATTAACAGTTTAATAGAATTACTTCTGCGGCCATAGACTAACAGAGAACAAAACAGGCGCCGATGGGAATGATACGATGGCAAGTATGTAGTCAAACAGGTAGCAACCAAGTTGTTTGTTATATAATCTGGGAACCACAACTCAACACCAAAATGATAATTACTCAGTGCTTAAGGTTGTGAGATGTGTGATCCCTCAGTTTTGATTATACAAAACTATAAATGTCCAGTGGTTGTTGACAACCACTAGACATTTAGTCAGGAAACAATCTCAGCTTATGCAACATGCTCTTCAATGAGAGAGAGAGAGAGGGAGAGAGAGGGAGAGAGAGGTAGAGAGAGAGAGAGAGAGAGAGTCAAAAAGTGAAACAAAAGAAAACAATTAAGAAAAGTTAAAAGAGCAAAGTGTGGTCTTACCTCTACCAACTTGATCTTCCAGATATCACTGCGGTCAGCCTGAACTGCGTCTGTTCTGAGTTTCGAGGTAAAGACAACAATGTTTGACAAGTGCACTAAGGTGTGTGTGTGTGTGTGTGTGTGTGTTGTCCATAGGCGAGGGCAGTTCTTCAGACAATGGCACTCCCAGTTGGAACTCCACCCAGAATGTTATCTGAGCTACACTTTAACTAACCTCACACAGCAAGACTCCAGGAAATGCTGGAGGTTGAAAGGAGAAAAATTGTTACATGGTTAACAAATGAGCGCAAACCAAACAGCAAACAGTCTGTCAATAATCACAAATACGTTTTTATTCAAAATATAGATTTATTTACAGTTTGAATCAGCTGTGAGCTTTATTGTTTTGACCATTGGTAAACTAATATGCACACAAAGAACCAGTAGCATATAGAATCGTACAGTATGTAAATTATATAACTCAAAAATAGCTAAAATGATCAAATATAAAGTATCGTCAAGGCGTCAAGTTTGGGAGTTGTACATTTCCTTATCTCATTTACTATTGAGTCAACTTCAAAGCTACGTAACCAAGTGTTAGATGACATGAGTACATCATATTAAGTTTTCCTTTTCACTTTCTTTGTGAAAAACAGGTGAGAAGTCGTCGCCACGTTGTCATGGCCGAGTGGCTGTGAAGAAGCGATTGATAAAGATTGAGTTAAAGTTGAGTCTGGCGGGTGGAGTCACTTTGTTTTCCATATGCTTTATAGCGACCTGGGCTGTTCCTCCGGCTGATCCTCCGACTGCCCCACCTACGATCCCATAGAGAACCATCCCCCCCGGCCCCTCTATTGACCCAAACAATGCTCCCACAACAGCTCCCATGACCAGACCCGTGCCCAGCCCTCTGACCAGCGACGTTCTGAGCCACCCGTTGTCCATCTCCGCCTTGGCTCTGATCTCGGCGCCAACGCTGGCGGTGTAGGCGTCCTTCTGGTGATACAGCTCCTCCGCTATGTACTGCTTCTCCATCTCAGACCATGCCTGATCGATCTCTGCCGCCCTCTGCTTCCTGAGCTTCTTCTCCTCCCTCTTCACGAAGTCCTCCGCCTTCTGGAAAGTTCTGCTGGAGAAGCAGCTTCCCCCTAACGAGGCCACCATCCACTCGATCTTCTGCAGCAGCTCTCTGTCCCGGCTGCGATCTCTCCAGTTCTTGCTGAAAACGTGAAAGCGTCCGCCGTACCTCTCGATGAGTTCTCTCAGGTGCCAGTCCGTCTTCTCCACCCTGTCCACCAGCGCAGCTTCCTCCAGGTTCCCCTCCGAAGCCAGGAGGACCATGCAGTGCTTCAGACAGTGACTCCCGAAGCGTTCCTTCATCAGCCTGTGGGTCTTTATGTCATTCGGGGAGATTTTCTCCATGTCAAAGGCGATGAGAAAGGCATGGGGACCAGGGATGCACAAGCACTTAGACCTTCTCAGCTCCATCTTCCTCCTGGGTCGAGATATATCCTTGTCATAGATGTTCGGTCCATTGATCACGGCCAATCGTCTACCGGCCATCTCTCCAGTATTCTTCCTGCTGCCAGAAATGCTGGTGGTATCCATAGGAAACTCCTCTCTCCCCAGTATGGCGTTGGTTAGTAGGAACTGAGAAGATCCACTGCTACCAACCACCATGAGCCTTAATTCTGTGGGAGATCCTATAAAAAAGAGAAGTTGAAATTTAAAAAAAGAAGTAACACCTGTTGAATGGAAATAGTATGTGCATTTGTTTACACTCACTATTGTTATTTTAAATCACATTTTTACATTGTCTTCCTGTTGAATTGTCAGGTTTGAGTTAATGAAATCCATCTTCAAAGTTTCTTTCATATTTCTTATATTCCAACGATTCAGTGTATTTAACAAGGCCCTGTCGTATATGACGAAAAAGACGATTTGCTATTTTAGATTTTCCTGTAGCTTCAGCAAGACTGCAAGACTGCGCTTTGAGCTCAATGCCAACAATGATGCAGAGGTGAAAGGATGTTGTTCACAGTGTTTTTCGTTTTGGTTTAGCATGCTGGCATGAAGCATGGAGTCTTTAGCTGAAAAGTCCAATGCTCACATTTTCTTTAAAGGCATCATAAAAAAACAACAAGTGAATGTGCATTTTTTGCTGTATGCATTCTTTACTATTTGACTGTATCTATCTAACACTATTAAATTCACATATCAATGTTGTATAAACAGAACAATGCAATAACAAATATAACTGAATTGTGACTTTGAATTTCATTTGACCCTTTTTATCTGTCCACATATCACTGTATCACATCACTCCTCTTCACATTCTTTCATCTATGATAGAACATCCTTTTTTATTTTGTCGCTTGGGTTACAGAAAGGCAGGGTAGTCATTAACCCTCTGTATATATAACAAACCAGCGAGCTTACCTTTCTTCCTCTTTTCCATTTGCAAGATCTTAAGAAGATTCTCGCCGTAAATGTGGATTCTCTAAAAAGTTTTCTCGCTTCTCACTGGACTGAGCTCATCACTATAACTCTTGCATCTATTCAGTGCTAACACTTCCCCCCAAGCTCTCTCTCTCCCTCTCCCTCTCTCTGTCGATGAGATAACTGGGCACCAGGTTTCATATTAAGTGGAAACTGTCCTCGGGGTCAGAAGCTGGCACTTAGCCCATTCACATTCATTGACAATTTTAATGAAATGCATTGATCAATTACTTAATTCATTTTCTCTGTATTGTTACATTTTGGGAATAATGTGCATGGCAAAGGATGCGAGCAGATGTACATTTTTTGTTGTTGTTGTGGACGTTGTGAGTGGCCCATTACTTTACACAACATTACATACACACACACACACACACACACACACACACACACACTTCAATTCTGTGCCTATCAGATGCATGTTATTCGAGGATGAGAATCGTCCGAGGATTATTTGTCCGCTCACACAGCTGTGTAGGATTTAATTCACTGTAAGACTGTCTTGTAAATGCTAGTAATGATTTGTTTTTCTTTATTAAGATTAATATCCTAATTTTAAAGGTCCCCACAAGGTTATTTCACTGTTAGCCCACCAGACAATGTTTTTTTTCCCTTGGTTCAGGGGAATCAATAGCTCATTAAATTAGTTTGATCCTGCAGCGAGTGTAGAGTACAAATAATATTCCAAATATAGACCAGTGTCGTTATGTGTCATCACTGTAACAACAAATGCCATCGTTAACAGAGACATGCTGATATCTTATTTAGTCTCATGCATAGAGTTAATTGTGAATAGGCTATATTCAGTATTCAGATGTCACTGGGAGCACAAACTGCAGAGGGAAATACCTTTTGTATTCAACATTTAATCTGATCCATATTTGGCTTTCTAATTTGTAAAACTGTAATATTTCTAGACATTAACCTGAAATGTTGTACACTTGTGTCAGAACCAGATATTGAAAAGTTTGGAGGGTCGCATTATTTATATTTTAGTAGTTTCTGCGTAAAATAAAATACATTTTTCCTTTGCTGTGTTTGTGTACAGAATGTACCATATATATTGGTAAAGTCAATTTAATTAATGGTTCTGTGGTGTTTACATAAGAACTTATTCTACATTAAATAAAGTTATGTGATATCAACATCATAAGAAACTGTTTGATTCGCCGGTAAATCTTTTACTGACAGTGATTTATAATCCAGGTGATCTATTAACTATATTCCCTTATAACACTTAATTAATAACAATGGCTTGACATAACAGTGCATATATGAGATTTACCCAAAATGTTTGTTGTTGTTGTTAGTCTGATAGAACAGCGCCTCTGTGTGGCCAAACCGTGAAACGCAGGAAGAGGAAACCACGTCGATGTACTTCCGGTTTGGAGTGTCCGTGGTCTCTGGTTCGACGTGAAACAATGTAAACAGAGAAAATGTCTCCGCATTACTTTGTTATCACGTTGCTCACGTTGTTGTCATAGAAACGTTGCCAATTTCTTTATTGTCACGATGGAGCCGGCAGCAGCAGCAGCAGCAGGCGCTCGCAGCCATGTGTCCAAGCGATGAAGGACAAAGTTCAATAAATCTGCCCGATCCCTTCGCCAGAATGATCAGGCGCACGTTCCTCGGGGCCCGACGTGCCCTCTCTCCCCGCGGCCTGCGCTTCGTGTCCGGCGGAGAGATCATCGAAGATGTGTCAGAACGGGCAGCTCGTCCACATCTCACAGAGCAGGCGTCTCTCTACGTGCACGTGAGCTGGCTTGTTTTTTCCCCCATGTCATGCCTAGAAAGTTTGATGTCAAAGTCAACTCCCTCCTCCGATGTTCACAGTGGCCTTACTGCCTCAGGAGATGCTCCTACTGCAACTTCAACAAGTACATACCAAGAGAGGACAACCAGCACGTCATGGCGGCCTGTCTTCAGAGGGAGGCGGAGACCTTGCTGCAGCTCAGTCAGGTGTCCCGGTGAGGTCACTTTTTTTCCACATGAAATCATCCGGCAGTCCAACAGAAGCTTTCAACACACGTCCCTCTTTGTTTATGATTCGCAGCATCACCTCTGTGTTTTTCGGCGGCGGGACTCCAAGTCTGGCGCGCCCGTCGACCATCGGCGCGATCCTCGAAACTATCTCCAGACGGGTGACTTTGTCCGATAAGGCGGAGGTCACGCTGGAGGTCAACCCCACGCCGGCGGGAATGTCAAAGATGGAGGATTACTGCCGTGCCGGGGTGAACCGATTCTCCATTGGGGTCCAGGTGAATATAGTTTATGGAAGATTTCCCCACAGAAGTTTATATTAGGCACCATGTGTTTACACTCTCTATATCACATTTTTCAATCCTTCAGTCTTTGCAAGACGACGACTTGAAAATCCTGGGAAGAGACCACAGTTCTCATCAGGCGCTACAAACTATAGAGGAGGCCCAGAGGCTGTGCCCGGGGAGGGTGTCGGTAGACGTCATGTTCGGGCGCCCCAGACAGAGCGCTGAAACCTGGGAGAAAGAGTTGTCCGAGCTGCTGAGGGTGTGCGACGACCACGTGTCTCTGTACCAGCTGACCCTGGAGCGGGGCACCCAGCTGTTCAAACTGGTGCAACAAGGGGAAGCGACTGTGCCGGCTGACGATGTGATGGCGAAGATGTACCGGCGTGCCAGGAGGACTCTTCACCAGAGCGGCTTTCTGCAGTACGAAGTGTCCAACTTCGCAAGAAATGTAGGAAGGCTGGGAGAATCACATTTCACTGATTTCTCGGCCTAAGAATTGATTTCCTCCTCCCCCTTAACTCTCTTGATCCCCACACGAAGATCAAATAATAGACAACTCTAGTCAGTGCAGTGCCTTTGAATACTATAGGCAGTTCACAACGCATAAACATGCATTACATAATTTAAAAGACAATAAAAAGAACGATAAATTAAAATACAAGAAAAGTTAAACAAAAAAGAGAGACAAGAGAAAGACGCAAGAGCAGAGGGCGAATTAATGAACAAAACATCTGCTATATTAATTACGTTAAAGAAAAAGAGTCGTTTTTTTCATTGTTTGGACTTTGGCGGCGTCTCACAGCCATTTCTTTTCCTGATTGACAACAGCCTCACTGTTTCATTGATCCTTAGTGACCGTAGTTGATACTACTGATTAAAAACCAAACTTCCTGATGCGACTGCTATAGCATTATAAGTGTTTACCCTGTGAAACACATGGAAGCCTGTAATCACACTTCTCCTTCATATTGCTTTGAGTTAAATCTGCAGATTTTTGCTTTTTAGTTAACATAAATGAATGAGTTATATTTACAATGTAATTGCTGAAAATGACTTAACCTTCGTTAATAATATATATGAAAAGAAAAACAAGAATATGCACTGCTGATTATTAGTTTTCTCTAATGAAGCAGCAGGCAGATGTCTGCTCTGTTTTACACCGTAGCGACACATAAACACATTTGTGAGGAACACCCACGACAACATGGTGACACTTGTGTTACACTGTGTTACGCAGAATGCGGTGAGTCATCACAATACGAGCTACTGGAAGGGAACACAATACATCGGTGTTGGCCCAGGTGATCTATTTAACTAAATTGACTTAATTTTATTTTATTGTTGCACTTGGTTTTGACATATATTTTTGTCTGTAACAGGAGCACACGGGCGGTTTGTTCCTTTGGGGGCGGGAGCCGTTGCCCGGGAGGCGCGGACCCAGACGCTGGAGCCTGACATGTGGATGCGTGAAGTCCGACAGAGGGGGCACGGGACGCGGAGGAGGGTTCAACTCGGCCGCCTCGAACTGTGAGATGTCGCACTCACAGGCAGAAGTGTCGCGTCTGGTAGTGAGTGTATAACACAAGAGCGCAGTAGCCAAAGTGAAATGTAATGATCACGTGACAGGCAATCACTGCATTTTTAACACAGTGTCAGAAACATGGTGTTGCTATAGACGTGTTCTTTCAGACGTTCTGTCCTTGTGAAACACTATCACCAGACGTGTCCCTTCAGTCCGTTTGCTCACTCTGTCCTGTCCTTGTTATTATCAAGGTCTCGTCAATGAGAAGTTGTGTTTCTGAAAGATGTTTTGTTTGGCAGATTGGAGGAGGTGCTGGTGATGGGAATGAGGATGACGGAGGGCGTTAATCACGAGGTGAAGCTCCTCACACGATAAAACTCTTATACCTACGTGCTTCTATTCAGCACAGTTTCTATTATATGAAATGTTAAGGTGACGTTCAGTTTTCAGTGAATTTTGTGAAATGTGATCATATTGTTTGTGGTCTTTTCTCTGATATATAACAGCACTGGGAGTTGTTTAGTCCTCAGCTGGGCCTCCATGAAGTCTTTGGTACGTCCACCGAGGTTCAAGAGCTGCTGCAGAGTGGACTGCTGATTCTTGATGACAGGTCAGTTACGATTATTATTTCATAAACCTTGAATTCAAAGTTTTACTATTTCACTTGTGAGAACGAGAATCCCCATTTGTATTTTACTCTTCACAGATATAGCCCAAGGTGATTACAGTTCAAATTTAGTTTTACATAGTCTAAACCCAGAAATAGTCATTTAAGTGTGAGATACAGTAGAGAGAAGAATTAGATCACATTTGAAAAGCTGGAATCAAGTATAAAATTTTCATTCAATCAGCTATTTGATGAATTGTTGTAGCTCTACCCTTACTTACTTATTTCTTTCCCTTTCTCATTAGAGGTCTGCGCTGCTCCTGGGACGGACTGGCCTTACTGGACAGCCTGCTGCCAGCTCTCCTGGTGGAGCTGGAAGCGCAAATCCTCCCGAGGCCACACAGGGACCACGGTGCTGACGGGCAAACACAGAAGACCTCAAACCCACGATGACAGTAATGTTAGTAGAGGAGCAGATAACTTTGGAGAAAGCCTGTTCGTGGGTTAAAATGGCAGGATGTGAAAGAAATACATATATTAAAAAAACAGGCTAATATTGCTCGGTCAAAACCTGTCTAATTTAAGTTAAATGCTGCAATATTTAATTTCCTTATGTAAGGTATTTTCTTCGCTTTGTTGCTTTATTGTTTAGTTGACAATTCAACCCAAGATTATGGCTGAAACATTTCTCATCAAGCCATTTTACTGTCATCTAAACATAATTGTTTACTCTCGTGGTGCATATGACTGAGCTGATATGAATCTCTGCTCATTCTTCTGTGTCAGTCTGTATTGAGAACGGATTGTGTAAATAAATACACCTGCTGAGTGACCATATGCAGTAATTGCATATACATGTGCTTATCACATAATAGGTAGGTGGGTGGGTGGGTGGATGGATGGATGGATGGACTTTATTGATACCAAACTGAGAGCCAGCACACATTTCTAGGAATATGAAGGCCCCAACCTCTAGCCCTTGTATATTCTCAAAAAATGGAAAAGGACTCATCATTATATTCATTCATCCTTTCAAACAGGTAAACTGGAGGAAGAACAAAAACTCCAGTGCTTTAATTAATGGGTTCATAATTACCATGATCATAATTTCACGATAATAACTGAATAATTCATGTGTTTATTTTGGTTTCAATACATTTCTCCACAAAACTACTGCTCTAATGAAAAGTTAAATAATAATCGAGTAAAAGAGTTTTATTCAGTAAATGGACATGGTTCTTTTCAGGAAACTTCCCTTTGAGTAAATCTCATGTTTCAAATATGTGCTTTGAATTACAAGAGTATTTCCTCAGCTCCTGTTTTGCTCTGTGTATGGGTGGAGGTGAGGGTATTGTATTCATTGCCTTCATTCCGGAAAGCACTTAATGTGTATTGTTTGTGTAAAAAGTGATGTACAAATAAGATCCATAAGATTGGCGAGGAAATGAGGGACTGTGGAGCTATCAAATCTTTCTCTGCCATGATTGAAGTGGCCATTTAATGTGGCTTTTTACTAAGGGCTGTTTCATTTTAATATCTTCACTCGTAACTGGACATGGATGGATTTTCTGCTCAGTGGCGAATCAGTACAGTGAGAGCTGAGTCCAGTTATCAGTGGCCTCTCTCCATGGTGCTGATTTCATTGTGTGTGTCTCTCTCCTCTCGCCCACCTCCCTTCCTCCGCAATAAACCATGCTCCCATTCTTTGTTTCCCCCGGAATACCATGGTGACGCACGAGCGTGTGAGACAACTGCTGCCGATCAAAAGGCATTGTCACTCACACCTCGGCCCTTGGGGCCATTCACAAATTCGTGATGTGAATAATCCCTCTGCTCTCCAATTGTTAGGAGACATTCAAGGTTTTGGTCATTGTTGAGTCATCTCTTTCTCCCACACACACACGTAGGCGATGATCAGGTGTTTACATCATCACTTGAGAACAATTGATCGCCTGTGCCATCTATGGTCATAATCTGACAGTGTCTGTCTCCATCACCTGTTTCATTATTCTGCTACGTCTGAAAATGAAATACAGTGATTGTGATGGATTGAACACACAACACACATGGCAATTAGAAATAACATGTTTTATTGTGTGATAGTATAATACAGTTAATAACATATATAGGCTACAAAAAAAAGAATATGAACGCACTGGTCCAGCCAAGTGCCAGGGAGTATAACTCCTCACATGATATGACATTGCAGCATACTACTGCAATTGGTTCTGATCGAGAAGATGCACAATTCATTGAATCTGACACTTCTCTGGTTTGTTGTGCTTGGTGCTTGATCCAAGCACCAGCCGCAGGTCGCTAGTGAAGCTCGGGCGGCTCGCCAGGGGCTCCAGGGCGGCGCGGGGCGACCGATCCCGCCTCCCGCCCCGCAGCGACTGGACGGGCACGAGCTGATGCCGAGACGGACAGGTCTCGTCGGGCAGTCCGCCCAGAGCGGCGAGGGCCCTGAACGCGCCGTCCAGTCCGGAGCCGTCTTTCGCCGACGTCTCGAAGAAGGAGACCTCGTCGCCGACGGTCTCTGCCACCTCCGAGCAGCTGACGGCTCTCTGCGCGTCCAGGTCCGCCTTGTTGCCGCACACGACGGCCGGCGCTCTCGCGGGACTTTTTAATTTCAGTAACTTGGCCTTGGCATCTTTGATCTCCTTCAGCAGCTCACCGACTTCACCCAGGGAGTCTTTGTCGTCCAAACTGAAGACGAGCAGAAAGATGTCACCTGGAGAGAAAAGGGGCCAAGGGTGGTTCAGATAAAAGTCGAATTTAGGTCATCACAATCTCCATAATCAATAACACTGACATCAATACAAGATGCTGGCTCACCTGTCAGGATGGATAATCTCCGTTTCGCAGGGAAGTCCCTCTCACTTGAGGCGTCCAGGAGATCCACCTGGTACGCCTCTCCTCCAATGTGGAACAGCTTTCTGTGGAAGTCCTCGGTTGTCGGTTCATAACGTTCTTCGAATTCGCCGCCCAAGAACCGCTGGAGGATGTTGGTTTTGCCCACTCTGGGCGCGCCAAGCACAACTATTCTGCGACAGTTCCGGGGCTTGGTCACACCCAGCTCCAGCAGGTCCATGGGGCTCTTTTGGAGTCGATAGCCCGACGCCTGCTGCTTGCCAGAACTCAAGGACCTACTCACAGCGGCTCTCTTATCCTGTTGTCTCCAGCGCTCTTTAAGGCTCTTGATGATGCCCATGCCCGTCTTCGATATGTCTGAGAGGTGCTGGGGCACCGGGGTCAGGGCTGCGCTCTGCAGGACTGGGTGGGTATGGTGTGACTGGTGAAGCCCGGTGAGAGAGTTGAACATTTCAAAGATGCCATCAACGGGAAGGTAAAACTTCTCAGCTGTGTTCATCTCTGTGTTCTTCCCCGGGGGAACCAGGAGGCTGTCACCGTCTTACCAGCCCAGCTGCTTCTCCATGTGTGCTCGGACGCGGAGCTGAGTGCCCTCTCTTTATACACCCACACCGAGCACCAGATCCTGCGTCACAGAGTCTCATCCAGAGCGCAGTCCTTTTATAGAAGCACAAAGAAGATCTCTCTCGCTCTCCCCTCCTCTCAAAAAAAAAGATCTCCACTCTAAACTGTTGTACTTTTCCTTTGAAGAAACAAGCTCTTGATGAATCAGTACATTTTTACATTTTCACCTGGTGTGCTGCAGCTTTTTCAAATGCGTTCGAACTGATTCAAAATCCGAGTGAAAATATGCTTTTGTACATTTTGTTCAGACGATCTGATCCATTCAAACAAGGTACTGGTCTATTTTTAGTGCCTTGTTCAGGTGTCTCTCACCTCATTAGGGATAAATGGATGTATGAACTGGTGGACGGTTTCCAGATAATGGCCCCAATCGCTGTTGTCATGGACACTACACGCACTATTGAATTGTATTCATTCTCCCCTCTGAGAATTATGTCAGGGTGACAACTGTGTTTCCCCCCACTTTTACTGTGGCCAGTTACTTTAATGTAATTTTGTCAAATCTTATCTATTTTTAAATGATGTGACACTCAGAAATGCAAGCCTGCACTGCCTGACATTGCCTGGATTTTGTTATTCATGCGACGCTATGAACACTACTTGCATATTGTCCCTAGTTGCTGCGGTGATCACGACGTGTTAGGGCTGGAGACAGCTCTTTCTCTCTGCTCTATGATTCACGAGGCTTGATGGTGAGTCTTCCGCAGCACCGGCAGCGTCAGCAAATGTTCTCTGATCCGGTGTTACCCCACTGTATGAAGTAACAGGAACCATGTGTAAGGGAATAACATGGATGCTTTCGTTTGCATCAGCGGTTTAACACTCAAGAGTGAAGGTTTTAGCGAGGGAACACAGAGGAAGATGAAGGAAACATCATTCCTTCATGCCTGACTATAAAGTACTGAGCTGAACACGAATAATGCGTTGCAGTAACCAGCACATATTAAATAACGGCAGCTTTTTCTCCGTCAGGCCGTCCTTTTTCACGAACCAAGGCCACTCGGAATCAACAGCCCACATGATAGTTTCTTCTTGGAAACCCACAGAAAGGGTTGGATATTCTGTCATGAGAACAGGCTGACTGCCAAGGAGAGTGCTATCTCGTTTCAACTAGTGCAGTTCAGTGCTGCAGCTAAAAAAAACAAAACATGTTGTAATGGAAAATCTAAGTGTTGCATCATTGATGATCTATTGATGGATGACCTGTGTTATCCTCAGATATAATTGGGCTTTTAAATACGCTGTAAAATGAGAGATATATTTATGATCGATATATTTGTGGGCTCTAGGAGCCCCAAGGATTATCTTGTCAGATGAAAGAATCATTATAATTTTATAATTTCTGTAAATATGTTTTAAACTGTCACCTCTGTATGGATAAGACCTGAAAAAGCATTAGATTTTCAAATGCTTTTCATGCAGCACATCCCCTCCCAAATCCGAGATTTGTCTATCGGTAGGGAGTTTGATGTCTCTAAGAACAAAACAATCCGAAAAATATCAGAGATTTTCTTTTTTCAGGAACAAAGGAATATATCGTTGCCTATATTTGTTCAAATATAGCTAATATAAAATATCAAAGAATAGATAATGTCAACAAAACACAGGAGTTAACACAACAACCTCAACTGTAATCTACCTTGGTGCACAACACACTCCTGTATCATTGTTATTGCCAAACCACTCAGGGTCACAGTACAACGTCATAAACTGAACTAATGGCTTTAATTTGCATATGCGCATGAATATATCAAATCACTTTAATCATCAGCGCATCAAGCCACTTACTGGAGAATCATCTTAAATGTCACATGGTTCACTAAAAACACCAAAGTGCAAAAGTATGAGACATAACGACGTCATTCGTGTGATTCCTGAGGTCTGTTCAACTACCAGCTTCGCCAGGAGATGAACACGCACGCACGCACACACACACACACACACACACACACACACACACACACACACACACACACACACACACACACACACACACACACACACACACACACACACACACACAATAACAGTGTCAGCAGAGAACCAGAGGAGAGATATTTCCACAACAAGTGAAGTGCAACTTAATACACACAGCTTTCCAAACCTCCAAACTGCACTTCCCCTAATTTATATTTTAACAGCCTACATCGCACTGTATTTGATATTGTATATTTTATTTGTTATTGTACATAGTATTTCTATTTCATCTTATTTGCTTCATGTTCTATTTTCTATTCTTATTGTTTTTGTGTCTTCCCAGTGTGCTGCTGTGTCAAATTTGAATTTCCTCTCAGAGGGATCCATGAAAATCTTATCTCATCTTATAAAATATCACAGGAGCAGTCAGAGGAGAGCGCAGCCTCCTCAAAACACCACTAGGTGGCAGCAAAAAAAGAGTGGCCTCAGGATCCTTGAGTGCACAGGAATGTTTGGCTTTACATACATGTATGTATACACATATATATCTATATATATATAAATGTATATGTATCAAAAAACACACAAGCAGTCACATTTTCCCACCACTGCAACATGTCGCTGCTGGGCAGTCTAGTAGGCCGCTGATATTTATTAGTCCTCTCACCTCCCCCTCTGTTTTCCCAGACCTTGCCTGCATGACTCCCCCTGCACTGACCTCGCCAGGCCTTTGTTGGGAAACAAAGACTGCTCAGGCATCTGTTTTCAGGAGAAATAAAGACACAGGGTGGCAGGACAGAGGGGAAAGGGAGGGCCGGGCCAGCAGAGGTGTGTATATATATATATATATATATATATATAAAGTTGAGCTCGACCTATCTGATCAGTAGGAGGGGGGCAGGTTTGCAACCAGGAACGCTCTGAGCAAACTTGATCGAACCTTTAATCAGACCTTTAGAACCCCCCCCCCCCTGAAATGAAGATGTGCTCACTATGCTCAGTGAACTTTTGGTTCCTGTACACTTTACCCTTCCGTCGTCGTCGTCTCCAAGAGTGTTTGCCTTTGTTCTTTCAAGGTGGAGCTGGTATTTCCTGTATATCCTGCTCAGTCGACCCAGCCACTCTTCTTTCCTCCCGCTTCTTCCCTCAGTTGGGTAATCATTATTCACTCAACATTTCGCCACACGAGCCTCTCTGTACTACTACGGACAAACAACTTGTGGTCGAGTGGGGGGGGGTACATTGGACCATGGCACTGGATGCGAGCCAGTGTACACACACAGAGAGAGGCCGGGTGTAGTGCAGAAGGATATGACTTGGGACCTAGACCCATTAGTGCTGATGAATAAGTAAAGAGCAGAGATGCAGTGATGAAGCTGCCGGAAAGGAAATGTGTGGTTCTTTGTACAGTCGAATCCCTCTGGGACGACGCAGCCACTCGGCTGCCACAGCAAGTTTCCTTTCTGAAATCTGTAGGGCAACTGTAGTGTCTGTGATCATATTTAAAGGTTTTTGTTGTTCATTTTTTGTTGCTTGCAGGGATTGTCACACTGGTGATGCCCTGGACTCGGGGGGGGGGGGGGGGGGGGGGGGGGGGGGGGGGGGGGGGGGGGGTGCGAGCAGCTTCATTTGAACGACAGAAAGCTGCGCTGCTGTCAGCCTACTGTCTCCTGCCCTCGCCGCCCAGTGCGTCACGACGGTGTCCAGCTCTCGTCCTGAGATCACCTGCTCCTCCAGTGGGCACTGGATGCTTCTCCAGCAGGAGGTGAAGGGGTTAAGTCTGACTCTGCATGCACAGAGCAGGCCTCCCTCCTCCCTCCCTCCTCCCCTCGTCCCTCTCCATCCATTCTCGCTGTGTGCATTTCTGTGTGTGTTGGAGTTTCCAGGGGGGCGAGGGGCTACGCCATCTGCAAGCCCTGCGCCTGGATTTGTGATATGCGCACACACACACACACACACACAACTTAGTTTGATAACAACACCAGGGCACCGCCTCGCGTTCGTTTTTGGATTCAGTCGGACTACATAGGCTCTAAACATCTTCCCTTTTGGTTTCAACTGGTTCCTTCCCCGCTCTGTCCGAAAGCTCGGTCGGGACATGCCGAGAGGCGTTTCTTCCTCCAGCCCGGAGCCTCCCCAAGTCGGGATCCCGCTGACGCGCCATGGCATGACGGTAAGGAGGGGGAAGCGGGCAGCCGGCTCGTTGCGGCTCTGATGGCTCCGTATCGCCATGTCGAGCTTTCAACTTTTCAAAGTCGGGAACGAAGCTGAGTCACGGTCACACACACACACACACACGGACACGGACGCGTCACCTACCCGACGTTCCCATTTGACGCAGCGTGCGGCACGACGGGCCCACTCCGGCCGTGGCACAGAAGGGGACTTGTGAGAGAGACACGTTGAATCGGGACGTTAGTTCCTCGGCACATCTGCAGGACGCGCACGGGTCGGACGTGGACACGTACCTGGTGGAGCATGTGGGCCTGGTGTGGGAGCAGGTTTCACTCTGCTGCCCATAGAGAGAAAGAGAGTTGGGACGGAATGCTCCATACTCGACTGGTTAATGTGGCGCGCGGCAGAGCAAGAATATATGTATAGATCTATAGATCTATAGATCTATTACAGATGAATTGAATGTTCCAAAAGTCAATTCTAAAGTACTTTTATGAGACGTGTGACCGTGTCAAGGTCACAAGTCGCACTCGGACGGTACGAGAAGTCTGTTGTTGCTCAGGAAAGAAAGAGGGAGTGAGCTCACTGCTATCAGTTGGACTTCTGTGATAACATTACTAGAATAGTGTGCATACTCCTGTCAAGGGGCCCACAGCCCCCCCCCAATGGGACCTTATCAGTAGGCTACCCTAAATATGCCTGATTTCATGATCCATGCATTATTCCCTGGGAAATTTGTGAATATTAAAAAAAAAAAAAAAGAAGCCCCGCCCTATCTCGCAATGTTAAAGAAAGTGATAAAATAAAAAACCCGGATCCACCCATTTGTCCAGATCCATGCCGTGAGACGGATGGACATGGTCAGTTTTAAACACTAATTGTAATCTCACCCCTTCATTTTGCAGTGGCCATATCTGTACCACAGTTACATCATAAAAAGTGTTGACGGAAAAGTCATGGAACCTCGTGATAATCCCATTAAATCGCTCAAATTTGACAGGAACACAACAGGGTCCTTTCTTGGCCCGCGCCCTATCCTTCCAACTAGTTTCGTGGAAACCCGTTCACCAGTTCTAGTAATCCTGCTGACTGACCAGTGATCTTTACTATGAGTGTTATCGCTACAGTGATGGAGGCATCCAGATTTTTAAAAAAGCACATCTTTCTAATAGTTGTTCCTCTCACCACCTCTTGATGATCTGTTTGCGGCCCCTGTTACAGCACAGGGAGCTCTCTCAATAATAGTGTGTTAGATATTTCAGGCGAACCTATACTGCAGTCACCTTTCTACTCCTACTGTAACACAGTCGCATCGGATATTTTTGTAAATGCTCACTAATGCCACAAGCTTTTGACTCGTGAGTGAAGGAGCCGATCCTTCATCCATCTCAGAGCTTAGAAACATTACACAGATGTGGGAGTGACGAGTTGTTGGTTCAACTGACTCATTTCCATGACTACACGGGACAAAGTTCAATGTCTAGGGCGAATGAACTGCTCTTTCTCTACTGTATGATCTTAAATTACTGAAGTAAGATTAAAAAGTACAACTGAGTCTGGTGGACCACGTGTGAGTGTGTTTTTTGGTGGTTAAGCTGCTCTCACATTTTTTGAGTCTTCCAATACATTCCAAGTTCTAATGCGGCCGCTGCGCTGATGTAATCAGGCCAGGAAAGCCCCTCCCCTTCTCTGATAACACTGAGGTAAAACAGAAAAGGTTGGGCTCTCATTCTGAAACTAATATTTGCCTTTCAGGTAAGAAATATCTATTATTATGCTAAATTGAATGTAGGAATAGCTGAGAGGCTGATCATTGCTTACTTAGGAACAATGCGCTGTATGCGCTCACACAGATCTCTTCAAGTTGTCTCAGGGACAAAATACGCTCAGGTGTTGTGTTTCACTTTGCTTGGACGTGCTGACTTGTTTCTCTCTCCTTCCAAAAACAATTGTAGTGAAAAGAATGTGAGAGTTGAGCTCTATAGTGACTATAGTTTACAAGAGTAGGATGTGTTGCGTTTGTTACATGAGAGAAAGTTCACTTATGGGTTTTACATAAATATAATAAAGTCTGGTCGGGTTCAAGTCTTTCTGTAAATCTAATTTGTGCGATCTTCTCCGGCAGGAACACTCTTGTGGACGTCTGTGAAGTTACCTAGGGGAGGACGACTTCATTGCATTTTTCCGCTGACCTCAGCTCTAACGAGCCGACTTGCCCGAGGCGACACAGCGGGCTGGCCTGCTGTCAGACTTTCCTGAATTGGTCCCACCTGTAAAACACCACAGCCATCATGCAGACCTCGTCGCTCCGCCGGCAGATGAAGAACATGGTCAACAACTACACAGAGGCCGAGATCAAGGTCCGAGAGGCCACCTCCAACGACCACTGGGGGCCTCCCAGCACGCTCATGTCCGAAATCGCAGACCTGACCTTCAACGTGGTGGCTTTCGCCGAGGTTATGGGTATGATCTGGAAGCGGCTTAACGACCACGGTAAAAACTGGCGCCATGTTTACAAGGCACTGACCCTAGTGGACTACCTGATCAAAACGGGCTCAGAGTCCGTGGCCCAGGAGTGCCGCGAGAGCATCTACACCATCCAGACACTGAGAGACTTCCAGTACATCGACCGGGACGGACGTGACCAGGGCATCAATGTCCGAGAGAAGGCCAAGCAGCTGGTGGTTCTGTTGAGGGACGAGGAAAAGCTGAAGAAGGAAAGGAGCCAGGCACTGAAGACCAAGACGCGCATGACCGGGGTCAGCAGTAGCTCAGGCTCTGGATCCTTGCCGCCTCCTTACCCAGGACACCGCAATAGCCAGCCCAGCTCAGCAGGGGTCTATGGGGATGACTCCAGGAGGTGCAGGGGCTCACCATCCTCCTTTAACTGTGAGTAGCAGACACGTCTCTCAGTGACATCACTTCATACACCCTTCATGGAACACGAAAGACATCCTCAAAAGTAACGTTACTTTAGTCCCTCAAAGTACTCAATTATCTGAAGCTGCTTTCAGACGTGCACTGAAGTCCGGGCATTTTCCTGAACTTTTTCCGGAAGGCCGCTGTGCTAGAACGTAGATTTCCATAAATGTTCCCATGGAACTTTTCCTGCCATCCCTCGGGCAAAAATTTCCGAGAGAATGTCCCAATGAGTGGGCGATCGACCCAGATGCCACCCCTTGTCTGAACGTCTCCCAAAATGTTCCTGCTGTTGTGTACACATCTGACTGGGGAAAATCTCCTGCTGCTTTCTTCACATGTGAACGGCAAACTCTGGAAAAAGGTCCGGACCGCGCAGCTTGAAAGATAACAGATATTTCCTGTGGCGTGTGACCTGTGATGTGTCAGGAGCACACACATGACACAGGTCATGGGTCTCGGTCATCAGTTATCAGTTATCTCAAGATTGTCCTCAAGATGCTCTGTCAGTTATGTATTTCTGCTCGTGATTTTGATCTTGTCGTTTCTCACCTCTGACTTTTAAGATTTTTTTAATTTTAATTTTTAGACCAGCAGCAAATTCAAACATTTGGTCCATTTAAGTGCTATTTGCTAGTCCCTTTGTGTCGAAATAGAAAGTTATTTGAGTTTTTCTTTCTACTGTCAGTTGGACATCTGCATTCCTCTCATTCTCCCATTTACTGTCACGTCAGCTAAACTGGATTTTCAAAAGAGAGGAGGCCCTGTTTGTGCTAGTTTCAGTCAAATGTGAAACCACAACCGGTTGGCAGGTTTACTTGCGGTGATGCTTTCTCTCCTGCCACTCCAATGATCATGATTCGGTCAACGCATTCATTTTTTAACTCTAGCAAACGATTTGAACTTAAAAACATACCGGGCAAAAGCATTGAGTAGTTGCGTGTAGCATTTGTGTGTAGCATGTATTTTTGTGTTTGCGGGGTCCATGTGGTGAATGGTGTTGAACGAGAGATGCTGGTGAGCAGCCGGGCCGTGGCTTCACAAAGGCACCAGTTATTCTGTCATAGTTTACTGTCTGTGGCTTGTTTGGTGGTGTAACCAGTTATGCCCACAGATGCTATCTATCATCACCAATCTCACAAAAGTCCCTTTTCAACAATACATTTCCACTTCTCACTCTCATTTTCCTCTTTTTTTGGGGGGCCAGGGGAAACATGAGGCTATTTACATCCTCCAAGCTCTTGATCCACATTTCAGTGTTGCGACAATAATAGAAAAAAAACAAACAACATTACGCCTTGAAATTCGCAGAGGAAATTAATCCATCTGATAACACTTCAGAATGCTCTGTTTGAAGCCACAGTTCAGACAGACAGAGGCTTTCAGGCTGGTTAATCTTAACAATTTCACACTCCAGCGCACGAAGCAAGTAATTAAAATCACTTGGTCTTTATCCAAATAGGTGCATACAGCACATGCTGCAGGTGTTTGAATACTTGAAAGGTGAGTTAGTGTGCACACACACGTGCCTTATTTGTCCTTGGCCTGTGTCAATGTCCAACACTGCACAGCAGCAGCACAGCTCCTTTCTCTGCTCGAGGTGAGTTTTAAAGGCCAAAGCCGAGAACAGTGGTCGTCTGTTGGAGATTCCTGGGCACCGGCGCACGGTTGAAGTGTTGGTGCTGATGGATGACATGGGTGTGGGTCAGGAGGTTGGCAGCAGCTAATTGATAGCGAGCTTTCCGGCTCGGATGGGGGGGATATTGAAGGGCAGCAAAGTGGAAATGATGGGTTTTCTGAGAGCGGACTTTGCCAGCGTGTGGCCTGCTGCTCTCTTTTAGCCCCGTGACCCACAGACCCACAGTCTGGCACCGGGACTGACCCATCCCTCCCCTTACCTCCTTAAACCTGAACCTGAATCCTGGATCCCACCCAGAGGTTTCGGGGGGTAATAAGGTGGGCCCCATTCCAACCCATCCATTCCTCTCCCCCTTCACCACCCTAACTCTCCACACAGGCACGCCATTGTTCTCGGTGCAGGCCGAGTGAGGCAGACCGTGGCAAGCAATGCCAGCAAATGCCTTAAACAACAGGCAATAGAAAAGAAAATTAACATGCAACAACAGTGCCAGCCCCTTTTTTGACATTAAAAAACAGCCTAAAGTGTTTCTTTCTTAGCTTTCTCCTCCTTTTTCCATCTGTTCATGTTCCTGTCTATATCCTTCTGCTCCCCCACCCAGTTTACTCGGTAAACACCCAATTCTCTCTGCTCTTCCTCTGTCTCTGCAGCATCCTCTTCCTCTCCTCATCTCGCTCCGGACCTGGAGCAAGCTCGGCCCGCGACCAGCGGAGAGGAGGAGCTGCAGCTGCAGCTGGCCCTGGCTATGAGCCGAGAAGAAAGTGAAAAGGTACCGCATACTGAGATAATACACACACACACACACACACACACACAGCACAAACCCTCTTGACCTTAAAGCACATGCGCCTGACAGAAAGAGGCTTCTTAGCTGCCCTGCCGCTGACGTGTCACGTTGTAATTCTGCAGTAAAAACTGTAAAGAGCACATGGGCTTGGACGCTCTCAGTCACGGCGGTGATGCACTCCCGCTGCCTCTTACTAGGTCACCGTTTCCCAGAACCCTTTCACAGAAAGTGATATCATCGACTCGGCCCCTGGTGTGGTCAGTAATGACACTTTGACCACTCGGCGTGAGCGCGGCTGAGGAGCGAGGACGCTGTGAGTGAAATAGTGAGAAGCCAGGCAGGATGTGTGCATTGATTCACTCCTGAGCACCCACACTTCTCCCCAGTCACCATGGCAATGGCAGCCGTTGCCCTCTGTGACTTTGCTCGGCTGCTATTGGAATATATTACGGTGCACAGCGCTTTTCCGCTTCTGTAATCAAAGAAATCAGCTGTGATTTTGAGGATCAAAT
The DNA here is from genome assembly GCF_022379125.1 of Scophthalmus maximus. NCBI lineage: Eukaryota > Metazoa > Chordata > Actinopteri > Pleuronectiformes > Scophthalmidae > Scophthalmus > Scophthalmus maximus. The sequence continues at coordinate 13,220,718 of NC_061531.1, read as the reverse complement.
TGTGGTTGATATACATAGATCTCTGCTTATGTTCCTTTCTTTTGAATCACCTCAAATCATTGTATTCTCTTAATAATTTCATGAATGAATCACTTCAACAAAGTCGAGTATGATTTGACCCCTTTCCCTTTGATTAGTCTTCCCCCTTAATCCTTCCTGCTTGACCCTAGCCACCTCCCCCTGTGGACATTGATGAACAGACCCAGCTCCGGATCGCTATGACTCTCAGCAAGGAGGAGGCACAGAAGGTATAAGTACACTGGGAAAGGGGGACGCTCCATCCTTCGCTTCATGTACGCTACAGCACACCCCGCGTTGCTGCGTTCACTAAAACCAGCATCACAGCCCAAAACAACTGCATGTGCTACTCACTTTCTCTCCTCTCTAGATTATCACAACGACCTCCCTCACTCACTTTTAAACGGCAAAAGGACAAACAACTTTTTCTCCAGACACTAATCAGTTGTAGGTTCTTCCTTCTGTTCCATTAACCTCTAGATCTCTCCTCTTAGTCCAGTAGTGGGAGATGCCCATCTCAGCCACTCTGACCTATTCTGGCGTGGTGTTATGGAAGGGGGAAAAAGTGGTCAACCCCTTTTACTCGACTTGGGACACCCATAGAAACTGCATGTAATGCACTGTGAGGATGTCCGAGAATGGTTTCTGATTCGCTCTCCCCCGGTTTACACCCACACAGCCAGTCCAATGTGCACCTGCTGCCCCGGTGGATATGGATGAGGACACCCAGCTGCAGTTAGCCCTGAACCTGAGTAAGGAGGAGCACCAGCAGGTAGGGTTGCATGAAGTTGTGGAGTCGCTACCTTGTAATGCTGTCGACACTCTACAAGAGTTTAGAAACACTTAACACACAGTGAGAACACTTCTAGACTTACTCATAGATTTAACAAGTGACTTTTGTCAAATTACAACTGCAGAAAAAACACATGATATCCAGGTCAAAAAGGATCGCAATCAGATTTACCAATATGACGTTTGATCTGAATCACTTGACACACACTCACACTGGAAACATGTCAGTCACCGTGACCTCATCAGGATTATAGTTGGATGAACATTTTCTATAAAATGTCAAACATATTTCCACACCTGTGTCCTCTGATGTACCTCTCGCATTCCTATCATTCTTTTCTATAATACCAGACAACCATTGTACCCCACTGCTCTCTCTCTCTCTTCCTGTGTCTCTCACTTGTCTATCCGCTCCCCTCTTTTCTCTCTCTCTCTATCTGTGTCAGTACACTGTAGCACAATAGAGCTGCTCTGTAAGCCACCACAGTGATGCTCTCCTCTATTTGACCAGAGAAGTTTCTGGTTTGTGCCCATTACACACATCCAACACTGTGTCATATGTTGCCTAGGAAAAAAAAAACACAAAAAAAACAACCAAGCCCACTTTTGTGCCTCAGTGCGCTGCCATGTTATTATTATTATTATATGATGTGACAATATGTGAATTTTGCTGGAAGCTGCCCTCAAAGGCAACCATGTGACTCTTTCTGTTGACAGGAACAACTCAGTCGCCAAGGGGACGAGTCGATGCTCCAGAAAGCTTTGGAGGAGAGCAAGCGCCAGTTGGAGTCCAAAGGCGGGGTATGAAATATTGGGGTATGGAATATCTCAACGGGGGTGATGAATTACAAATACACATTTGAGAGCAGGCTTTTCTTGCCCCAGGGAATCACAACCAAGTGGACCATAATTCTTTATGAGGATGATGATGATGATGATGGTAACAGGCAGAGTTATTGACTCTGGTCAGGTTTTATTAGCTCAACCCTTGATTATGGTGTCAAAATGTCAAAACGGTTTGTTTATGAAAGTGATAAATATGTCAAGTTAGCTGGCGTGCAGTCATTAAGGACTATAGAATGATTAGTGAGCACTGAAGCAATATAATGAAGTGATTTTTTTTTCTCTTTCTCCTTGATGTGGACAGACCGCCTTCATGGACCTGGTAGATGTTTTTGCAGTGCCCTCAGATCTGCCTTCTGGTGACCACAGCTGGAATAATACCGCACAGCAGGCGGCAGCACGACCTGGGGGCACAGACCCATGGGATGCCCTGGGTGAGCCTGGAGTTAGCTACTTCCCATGACTAAAACTGGAGTGTAAATAATATCTTGTAAATCAGGGTCATGAACTATTTTTTCTAAGGACAGCAGCATTTGTAGCCTCATCAATTTCAGGTATCGGTATACTGACTGAAAATGTTTCATATTTGTCGTAGAATTAGTTCTGCTCACATGCCGTGATAAACTTTCTCTTTATTTTCCCTCTCTGTTTTCAAAGAAGGCAGCACTAACATCCAAAGAGTGGATTCTCCATGGATGGTGCCACCCACGTCCAGCAGCCCTCCCCCACCATGGGAGCCCCCGACTGAACCCTGGGATGTCCCACCGAGCTATGTCTCCAGCCTCAACACCACCGGCGGCGTGTGGGCTTCCCCTTCAAACACAGGTGAGTCGTAATGTGCAAGTGCCAGCCAAATAAGACAAAGGGGAGATATTTGAAATTAAGTATTTTACAATGTTTAAATGTGTTTATAGCTTCCCCGAGAGTTGATCCTTTCTCAGCCCCATCAGAGGGAACTGCACTTGCAGGAGCTTTTGCCCGAACTGGAAGCCCCTCCGGTAAAGCAAAGCGTTTTCATACTCATTCTTTCACTGTGGTTATGTGTTTCCCACATAGTTGTAATGTCAGGACTCTCTATTTTTCCTGCTGTTAGATGGGGATCTGTTTGATGAGGCCATGGATGGCGGTCAGGTGAATGTCAATGGCCGGGGGCAGTGCAGTCCAGAGCTCTTTGACCTGTCGTGTCTTGGGGAAAGTCTGGCTGCCCCTAGCCCTCGTACATGCCGGACTCCTGAGACCTTCCTGGACCCCACAGCAGCATCCTTGGTAAACCTGGACAGCTTGATCCCAGCAAATCCCCCAGGCAAGACCAAGAACCCCTTTTTATCAGGTATCTGTGATATTGTTGACTGGAGATTAAACACGCGTTATCTCAGGGGGAATTGGGTTCTTTGAAAGCTGTGAAACTAGATTTAAATCACTCTCGTGTTTTGCATAGTTGGATCCAGTTAATGAAAGATTATATGTACAGTACTGTCAATAATGTACTGGAGCATGTCTTACTTGAACTGTGTAGATTAATTCCTAGCTTCCATGTTGCCACTGTATTTCTGAAAGGAATTATATAAAATAAATAAATAATCTATTTTATTTTTCTCCCTGTCCAGGCCTGAGTGCCCCTTCAGCCACAAATCCATTCCAAACCGAGCAGCCCAAACTAACTCTGCATCAAATGGGCTCCGGCTCCACCTCTTTGGCTCCTCACAACACATCTCTTCCGTACAGCGCCTCCTTGCCTCTGCCCACGAGCCACCAGCCTGCCAGCCTCCCATCGTCACTCACCCACCCCACCCAGCCGGGTGTGGGCCTGCCAGGGAACCTCCCTGAGCCCTTGTTGCCCTTCTCTTCAGCCAGCACTCAGGGATCCCAGGCTGCACAGAGCAGTCAGAACCCTTTCTTATGAGGAACAAGTAAACTGGGGAGAAATCTTTTACGCAAAAAGAGAATTTCAGATTAGGTTACGCTCTCGAAATACCACTCTTAACTGCAGACCAAACTGTTGCCCCGAGGACTTTTATGAAAACCCTACTCTTAGTTGTTTTTATATTGTGGTATAATACAGTAATCCTTAGATTGATGCAAGATGGTTCTGCTCTTCACTAAAACAGCCTGTCCAGTCACAAATGCTGTAACAGAAGCACAGTTTGATAATATTTTGTTGTCTCTGCACATCCATTATAACCAAGCATATGTTTTGCGGCTTTTCAACGAGTCAACAGATCTGCTCACTCAAATGTCTGTATTATTGGCTTAGCTGCTGTCTTATTCCCTGGCTCCAAAAAAACCAAAACTGATTTCCATAAACTGGCAACAATTTTTAAGACATGTCCAGCCCTTGAAATGATACTACATTAAACTGCATCATTAATTCTGTGGCGCTTCTTTTGGACCAGAATTGATGAGAAACATTACTGTAAATATAATTTCACTATGAAAAAATTAATTGCTGGGGTTGAGTGAATGGAATTACAATTTGGGAGGACTGTACATATTTCAGAATGAACTACAAGCAAGGCGACAGTAGAAGATGTATGAATCTGAGTTTTTTCATTGCATGTGAACTCTCAAATATAAGGGTATAATTATGACACTGCTTCATTCTTTAGTTGTTTTATTGCTTTGCATTTCCTCATTTCCTTTGATGAATACATTTCACATGAAATCATCAGAACACAGGCACACACCCAGGGCAAATTCTGCCCCCTGCTGGTAATAACGCATTACTTCTATTCTGCATCCCATTATGATTAGAAGTCTATTAGTATTTGTTCTACACACTTAACCGTTTGTTAAAAATGAAGTACAAAGTTACTACATTCCAGATCACTTCTTTGAGTTGCATGAACTGTCCTCCGATGTTACAATGCCATGCGAGTCCTATGATGACATTGCCGTCAATCACGAATCTCAGCATTTCACTGTTTATTTATCTGGCATTTCGACTAGTGAAAGTGATCAGTAATAATAAAAAACGACCCTGTGGAAGGCCACAAACCAAAACACGTCAGTCTGCAATAAAGATGTTCTATATACTGCAAGTGTTGTTGGAGTTTTGACCCCTGACGACTTTTTGCTCCTCTCCGTTCACTTGGAAGAAGGTGAAGTTGTGTTGATGTTAAAAGGGTTGACCTTACAACCACAACGACACATCGCTTTCTCATTTCACCCGAATGGTATCAAAGACTTTTTCCTCTGGCCTCTTTTTCAGTGAGTCCAACACTGATCACATCACAAAGTCCTCTTAAAAATGTTGCGTAAACAGTCTTTGTGCACTGAGGGCACAAACGTCCTTTGCCAAAAGGCTTGAAACCATTAGTCAAAGTCCTGAGACAGCAGCATAATTTTTTAAGGAACAAACATAATTTGGATCACTTGACCGTGATAGACTCCAGCCAACTGAGAACCTCCTGAAGTCCTTGTCCAGAGCGGGCACTGAGCTCCAGTGTTGTGATTGGCTGAGTAGCAGATGCAATGATGTCATCCATTCTGAACAATGAGTTCATCTCTATAAGACTCATAGTGCAGGGCATGTCCCTGAAAAAGATTGGAATAAAAATAAGACGACGGCAAAGAACAACAGAATTATGAGATTGTATACAAGTCGGGTTGAACCTGCTGACTCTTGTGTGTGGCAAGTGAATGTAGGGATTAGTGCATATAGCGTGCTACCTCTTGTTGAAGAGAATGAGCACAGAGGCACTGCGCAGTGGCTCAGCAGAGAGTACCGACAGCAGCTGGATACAGGAGGAGGATACCTGAGAGATGTTGGCTAAGTCCACCATGAACTGAACAAACATAAAGAAACACTCAGTTGAATTATTCCAACAGAAAACTATTTGTTTCCATCATATGTGACAAACGGATGCAGTATGGATACAAAAACGTACCATGACGGAAGAGCAGTCTTTGAAGTAACTGGGCCATATAGGACCCATGCAGCCTCCCAGCTCTCTCACGGTCACCTTCTTCTTCTTCTTCAGCTTCAGGTCTGTCAGGTTGGTTCCTACCTGTGAACGATTAAAGAGATCAGATGGAATGTGTGAATCACATCAATGTTGAGCCTGCAAACTCTGAATTTAAAATATCTTTCATCATCACCTACAGTAGGCAGAGTGGGAGGAGTTGCCCCCAGTTCACCGAATCCATGTACAGTGAGCTGTGAAACAAAGGGGCTAAGAAAAGAATCCACAGGAGCCAAACTTGATATCAGCTTCACATGAAAACAAATAGCGACATTATTTAAACTAGTCTACTGTATTTGGTCAGTTACAAAAGCTGCATCTTAACAGCTGTAACATCATATCACTTATGCCGTTTACTTAACATGAATGTCCAGGTATGTTGTTTTGCAACTGCAGTCTAACAGGTGCAACATTACATGAGATGGCGAAAGTATATAGTTGCCAGTTTAGTAGTTAAAACTGCATTAAAAACAATGAGGGTAGGCTAAACAACAGACCGTGCAAAAGACACGCAGCGTTCTGTAATGCAATACAGTTCAAAAACACCACAAACCACAGGCTCCAAAATTATTACAGAAGTTGACGATACCTAGCTGGCAAGGTGGCATATAATGAGAACGTATGTGTTGACGTGAATGACTTTACACTAGCTACAGCAGCTAATCAGGCTAAACTAGCTAACACTTTTCAGTTGACAGTTCTATTCCCAGTTCGAAACGTTCATTTGGGCACAAAGGATATTTTGCAGACGTTTTAGCAACAGCGTTTTCCCGACGCCAGTCGCTCCGAGAAGCAAACACGTTTCATTTCTGGTCATCTCTGTTTTCCGGCAGCAGCATAGCAAAGCCGATGATAGCATGTGTGTAGCATGTAGCCGAGGTAGCCGACACCGGACATGGCACCATGGCGACGCTCATGTGACCGTGGAGCATCGCTCTGATAGGACGACGTAGACATCAATCATTGCGGAATTGTTTCTGATTCGTTACTGTCCCACCAGACTTTGTACAAACGGAAGAAAAACAACATTGTCGTCCCCTCGCTGGTTCGCACGACTGGAAAAACATCGACAACGCCCCCTAAACTACTGACAGTACAGTTATGCTGCGTTGTTGTTGATGTAGTTAGCACCACTGTATTTCTACCAGAATTGTTTCTGGCAAATAACCATGGAGGCAAAGTTAAAGACAGAGTTGGGGACAGCCGTGCTGAAGTCTACTGGTCACTCTGGAGGCGGATGTATCAGCGAGGGCCAGAGTTATGACACTGACACTGGGAGAGTGTTTGTCAAGATCAACCACAAGAGCGAGGTATTTCCAACCAATTATAGTGACATGTATATCAGTTGGTATCTATATGTGCTATTAGTCTGGATTGAAATGCATAACCAGTGAATAGGAGTTGTTCTTCCAGTTGTTCTAGCCACTGAACTTAGTACAGAACAATATTATAACTTGTAAGCTACGATGCTCACCTTTTTTTTTAATACAGGCCAAACGGATGTTTGATGGGGAGATGGCCAGTTTGGAAGCCATCTTAAAGACAGAGACTGTTAAAGTCCCCAGGCCTGTGAAGGTGATTGAGCTTGACACAGGAGGGTGTGTATTTGTAATGGAGCATCTGGACATGAGAGGTCTTAGCAAGTAAGAGCTCCCTCATACAAGTTGTTTAGCACTGAAACTGTATAATGATGACTCTTTACAGGCGGTATTGAAGCCCTCTTCCTTTTTTTTCTTCATCCTTTTAATGAAAATCTTTCTTTCCAAATCCAATTTTGTAGGCACTCAAAGCTGCTAGGGGAGAAGATGGCAGATCTGCATCTTCACAACAAGAGACAGTTGGAAAAATTGAAGAAAGAGCAGCAGACAGTGGGTAATTCACCGAAAACGATACTTCAGTACATGTAAATGTAGACAAATGATCCCTGACTGTATATTTATATGTTTAAATTTATATTTAGTATATAACTCTGTTCTGTGGTACACAGGAAAGGGAGCTGGACAGTCAGAGGTGGCTGTTGTTGGGAAATTTGGCTTTAGTGTACCTACATGCTGTGGATATCTACCACAGGTAAAAGTATATCTGTATACTAGGTAAAACTGGAATGTATTGTATATATTACATATGTGGTGCATGCATACTATTAATGGTCTCTAAGTCACTTCCAATCATCCTCAGCAGTATTACTGTATCCTTCTTTTTTCCATGTCTCTCCAGAGAAACGAGTGGCAGGATGACTGGGTGACATTTTTCTCCCAGCAGCGGCTGCAGCACCAGCTTGACATGGCGGAGAATTCTTATGGAGACAGGGAGGCTAGAGAACTGTGGGCCAAGCTACAGGTGCACCCTCATAAGAAACGAGCTTCACACAGTTTTATAATTGTGTCAGTAATCTGACAGTACAATTTACTCATGTGTGTTGTTCCACAGCTGAAGATCCCTCAGTTTTTCAAAGATGTGGAAATTGTCCCTGCTCTCCTCCATGGAGATTTATGGGGAGGCAATGTGTCAGAGTGTGCAGAAGGCCCAGTCACCTTTGACCCTGCTTCCTTCTATGGCCATTCAGAATATGAGCTGGGTATTGCGGGGATGTTTGGCGGCTTCAACAGCTCTTTTTACTCTGCTTACCATGAAAAGATTCCTAAAGCACCAGGCTTCGCAGAGAGAAACCAGCTTTACCAACTCTTCCACTATCTGAATCACTGGAACCACTTTGGGGGTGGCTACAGAAGCTCTTCATTGAGGATTATGAAGAACCTACTGAAATAACTGCACTCGCACTTATAAAAAGCTTCACAACTTAGTGTTAAACACAAACATGGTTTTATTATGTAAAAATCGATAGATGCTAATTTGACCAAAATTAATGTGGCTGCTTGTTGGAGAAAATAAACCATTTTAACATTGTAATATCTGTTATAGTGTGTGTCAAATCCAGAATCATGATAACAAAATTAATTCAGGACTGACTAGTCCACCCACATCAACTTTCTTTCAAAACTAGAAAAAAACAGAGCCCATATCTTCCAGTTTATATCTTCATGTGTATGATTTAACAAGGACACTTTAGTTATTAGTAATTTAATACTTTATGTATAAATGTATGTACATATGTGACTGTTGATGTCATGCAAGTGTAGCTATATAATAATCAATAATTGCAATATAATTAATCTTGAGATGATCCAAAGTGTTTGTCTTGTCTTACTCAATTTAGTTTCTGTCTGGTTTGAAAACTGGTGAATAAAAAAGTTAGACCTCCATCACCATCACCACCATCACCCTGTCACCACGATGAACAGTAGCTATAGCCTCAAGGAGAGGAGAGAAGTTAATGTGTGATGTCATCAATTTCTGAACTGTTCCATCATGATCCTGAGAAATAGGGATCAGTAGTGGGGATATTTTTTTTCTAATGAAAGAGTTAGTATTACGTTTTTATTACTATTTATGGTCACAATCTCCTTGTGTTGTTACCGAGCTGCACTTATATAATGGGAGTAAGTAAAACAAAGTCAGATTCTGTCGGTAATCAAATAATCTTTGATGATTTCAAACTAATTAATATAAGGACTAATATTAATGAGTCTATGTGTTTATTTAGTGTGACAAACCCTCCCTCTGTTTATTAGAAACCGCATGTCACGTTACACTAAACTCTTTTGTCCCAGTCGGGGTCCCGTAGGATGATGATTCTGGTTTTCCCAGGGATCTGATTGGACAGTAGTTGGACTGGCGCTGCACTGGTGACTGTTTTGTTTCTGCACACACAGAACCGACAGCTAGAACAGATCCGTGAGGAGATATTCGCTGATTTTTTTCTTTTACGAAAAGTGTATTGGATTAAAATCGCTTACTACCCGTTTAACTACCGATACATTTTTCTTTTCCACGGCAATAGAAACACATTCTGAGCTATCTGTTGGCACTTCTCGCTCGCCGTACCGTACCGGGGAGGGGCGTGGAAGCAGACTACGCACTTGCGGGAGCATCAAACAGCGATAGGTATTAAATAGTACATCTATGGTAATAATGCCACGGTTTTGAGTAGTGAAATCATTTTCAGTTCGCGTGAAGTCAATACGCACTAGAATAATTACCTGCCAAGGTTTCCAAGGCTCGTTCCATCCACACTCGTTCTACTGTTTTGCTAACATTAGCTAGCTAACTGGCCCACAACTTACAGTATACCGCTGAGCGCTAACGTTCGTTAGCATCCACAAGGGGACTCTTTGTGAGGTAAAGGGCTTTGCAAAAAATGGCCTTGTCAGACGCAGACAGTGGCTGCTCTGGTGGCGAAGATTTCGACAATGTTGTCACAACTTGCCTCTTGGGCGGCTTCAGCGAGAGCGACGGAACCAGAGCTCTCATCTCCAGCCTGCAGGAGGTCCACGGGGACACGAAGGCAACGGAGTCCACCACACACAGGTTCCTGGGTGAGACAGTCCTCAGCAGAGTTCACGAATCCGCGAATAAACACGTCTTTATTAGTCTAGTGCTTTGCTCATGTCGGTGGTTTTCAGATTGCTCGCAGTTCCATCACATTCTGCCTCTTATTGTCCCACAGTGATAATGAACAGATACCAAGAGCAGCCCCATCTGTTGGACCCACATCTAGGTACATTATGATAAGACGGACTCTGATTCGTATTGGTGCTCTAGATTTATTTTGTGTGTGCATTATTAAAACGCCCCCCCCCCCCCTTTTCTTTTTATTCCTTTCAACTTTCTATTAGAATGGATGTTGAACATGATACTGGATGTTGTGAGAAGTGAGAAGTCTCCCTCTTCACTGGTTCACTTGTGCTTCAAGTTTCTCTACATCATCTCGAAGGTCAGTATAAACGGCATCTTTGCAGACAGTAGCTTGGCAAGTCAATGAAAATCCACTGCTACAGAGTAAAACCTGAATAACTTATTTTACTTACATAGCTGGATAGCTAATTCAGCAATCCTGCTCGGTGATACAAGCCGTAGAGTGTGTTATTTATCTCTTTTTTTTCCTTCTAGGTTAGAGGTCACAAAATCTTCATGCAGCTTTTCCCCCATGAAGTTGCTGATCTCAAGCCAGTTCTGGACTTGCTCTCCAGACAGGATCCCAAAGACTCTGAGGTGAGACTGGCATTGCCTACCATGTGTAAAAATAATAATAATCCAGTCCCTCACAGCTATCACACCTCTCTGCGTTTTCCTCCTGCAATTTTGGCTTGTGTTTATGTTTGTTCTAAGCAGTATGTTTTACCATGTATTCATTCCAGACTTGGGAAACTCGCTTCATGCTATTGTTGTGGCTGTCAATGACGTGCCTCCTACCCTTTGACCTTTCTCGTATGGATGGACATCTGGAATCAGACGGTAGCATGGCCAGGGAGCCAACTATGGACCGCATTTTAGCTATTGTGAAGGCAAGTCAAGTATTAAAAAAAATCTTGATTTTTGTTTCGGTTTTAAGTGTTGGGGAGATTGGGCTTTATGTCTAGGTTTCTGATCCCCGTAATGGATTGTCTTTGTTTGCAGGATTGGCAGATCCTTAAAAAAACTAATCTTTGTAAACTGTCTAAAAGTTTGGCAGCAGTAATTCTATGTAATACAAAGTAACTCTTAACAAAGTGCCCTCTGTTGTTTTAGAGTCAGTAATTACCGCCAAAATAATCACCATTGTACCTCCCTTTCAAAATTGAAATACTGTATGAATAACCGTGTCTTTGCTTGCTTGCAGTCTTATCTAGTCGTCACAGATAGTCCCAGGAATGCTGCACCTCTACTGGTATCAAAGTAAGTGCATAAACAGGTGATTACATAGTATTTTAAATTTTGTGGTTGTCTCCCCTCCAGTGATGTTGATAGACGATATGAACAGAAATTATCTCAAATTCAGTTATTCTTTTTGATCATATTTATACCATGGAGAACTCAACAGCAACACATTTCTTACACACTGTCTGATGATGAGCATAGGGTGTCTATAGGTTTGGCCATAGTTCAAATCAGTCTCAGGCATATTTGGAGTCATGACAAAGATTCCAGTCTCTGCCTAGAGTGGCTTCACAGCTCAGTCTGTATTTCTGAGTGCTCAGGGTGAGCATGCAATCATACTGTCCTGAATGTTGTTTTATTAAAATTGTCTTCATTAAAAGCTACCAGAATTGATTATTCAAGTTTTTCTTTAACTTGTCTATGTTATTTAATTTGATTAGTTAGTTTGATTATACTAACTAGGTTAAGTTATTAACTGTTAGTTTTCCAACCAGTAGAGGGCATGCTTGTTGTTAGAATGTCTGTGCTGGCATCTGCCTTTGTTTATCCTAATGAAACCTTTTATTTCTTTCTTGTCTTACTGTGCATGACTGTACAGGTTCATGACACGCCCCGATGTGACACAGAAGCATCTCGGAGCCTTTTTGGACTGGAGCCTCGCCACTATATCCCAGTGCAATGACCAGTTACTCATAGACATTGTTGTGCTGGATGGTACTCTGCAGTCTCTGGTAAACACACGCAGACACACTCACAGATTACACTCAGTTGGTTGTGTGTGTACGCCTGCCTGTCTGTTTGTTCTGAGCCGGTGTAATCTGTGGGCACTGCTGTATTAGAAACTGCCACGGGTTGTTTACAAGAGCTGACATGACTGGTATGCTTCACCCAATAACTAATGTAATTCTGGCAGGTGTGTAGTGCACCTGCTGCGTGTGTTTTCTCCAAGTGACTAACCCTCAGCTTTAAGATAAATAGTTCTCCAGCAAATGTGATCAGGGTGTTGGGTACTTTGTTGCAAGGACGCCTCTCGCTTTTTTTAGCCAGCGAATATTAACTGTTTGAAGTCACTCCCTGTCAACTAAGGTAACGTATATATATCAGCCCTCAAGCAAGTACATTGCAATCACATCATTGGCACGTAAACTTGCGTAACATGTTTAGAAAGTGTTCCTTGGTAATTCATGTATTGTAATGAAAAGATCTGGCAGGCCCCAGCCTCTGTGGTGCCTGGGTGTTCGAAACTGGCTCTTTCTGTTCAGTCAACAACTCTAAGATCCCTGCTTGTATGCAATGCATAAATGTTTTTTTGTGTACATTGAGGTTAAAGTAATAACCAGAAATTAATAAGTGTGCATAGTCTGTGGTATGTATGTACTTAGGTTTCTGGGAAAACCAGAATCATCATCCTACGGGACCCCGACTGGGACAAAAGAGTTTAGTGTAACGTGACATGCGGTTTCTAATAAACAGAGGGAGGGTTTGTCACACTAAATAAACACATAGACTCATTAATATTAGTCCTTATATTAATTAGTTTGAATTCATCAAAGATTATTTGATTCCTGACAGAATCTGAAAAGTGGAAATGTTTGTTCATACTTACCATTTCAAAATGTGTGAGGCCCTCCCAAATGTTACAGGCGTAGTATGTTAGATTGCTTTTTACTATTTTCAATAAACACCTTAACTGAAATACTATATTGTAGTGTGTATACTGTGTATCTATTCTTTGTTGGAGCAACTGTAACAAAACCAAATTTCGCCCATGGATCAATAAAGTATATCTGATTCTGATTTGTCTCTCCCTAGGCAACGATTTTCAAACATGGAAAACGAGGTGACCTCCTACAGTACGGTAGGCTCTCTTGTTTCTCAGTTATATCTACGGTATCTGCAGTAGAGTGGTGAATGAGTATTAGATTTATTTGCTGTGTTGTAGGCTACTCAGCAGGTCAACGACAGTTCAGGTGACCCCAACTTGAGAACAGTTTTGATAGAAAACTAATAATGATAAAAGAAAATATGAGAATAGCAACAGATATTAGTTTTTTCACCTCTGTGAAAGCTCAAAGACACACTTTTGTGACCTTATTATGTAATTTATCGTACGTGGACTGTAAAATGGTGGACTGCATAGCCCATAGTAATGTCATTTAATATCATTTATTAAAGGTCATGGCAGCAATATGGCATTGTTGAGATGACATTTAGAATTTCCTGAATAGGAGTTGTTAGTGAGTGTTTTTGTTACATTCAAAGCTTTCAGTACATCTGCTTCTGCCTATGGAAACAGACTTATTTGTGTTTATTGACATGTCCTATGTTTGATTGCATCGGGTTATTTTCATAAAGTATAGTAAGCAATGATCTGTGAGTTTTTACTGACAAGTTATCCAATGCACATTTCTGGCAGTTTCTGTAAACAAAGTCCAGTTGTAACTGGTTTATGAACCTCATCCAAAACATTTGGGATTGTCTGTCCTTTGTGTACCTGAGATCTGCAAATATCCTTTATGTAAATGTTAAAATATCCAGCCCAAAGGCATTGTAAACCTGCAAGATAGAAGTATATGCCTTTCTTTGCCTTTTTGCCAGAGGTATCAAAAAAACCCAACTTGTATACTATGTATATTCAGGTATATATTAATTTATTTGATTATAATAATAATGAAGTCTCAATGTGTTTTCCAGCTCCTAAAATTCTGCAGTGTCTGGAGCAGAAACATCTGTCAGAGAGCAACCAAGCCATGCTGAGGAAGCTTGGTGTCAAACTCATCCAGAGACTTGGCCTCACCTTCCTGAAGCCACGTTTGGCTGCTTGGCGGTGAGACACAAAACCTATAAATACATTAATTGTGTGGTTGCTTAAAATTTAACATCTAAACACAGGAGTGCCATCAATTTAAAGAATCTTGTCAAGACACAGTCTCTGTTACATTACGTCAAATGTGTCACTCACAACACACTTTATTGTTATTAGTAAGAAGATGTTTTGCTCACGAAGTGGCACAGATCTAAGAGTCTTAAAAAACAATGTGTGCCTGTTTTTTCAGGTACCAGAGAGGCAGCCGCTCCCTCGCCGCAAACCTTTCCGTGTCCCAGTCGGCTACAGCTGCTGATGCTCCGACTCCTCGTGCGGAACAGGAGGAGGACTATGATATACCTGAAGAAGTAGAGACAGTTATTGGTGTGTTGTGGCCTCCCCCTCCGGTTTGAAAAGTTTGTAATTGCAGTGCGTCTGCTCAGGAAATCAGGTTTACATGTTTTTTTACAGAGAATCTGCTGGTGGGACTAAAAGATAAGGAAACCATTGTGCGCTGGTCCGCGGCAAAGGGGTAACAATCTGTCCTCACTTAGCAAATTTGTAACAGCTAATAAAAAGTCATCCTTGTTGCTTCTTGTCTTCTTGCATCTCCAAAATACTTTATTTTACTTAAACTTATTTTATCCAACCCTTCAGCATTGGTAGGTTGGCTGGGAGGCTTCCCAAGGAGCTGGCTGATGAGGTGGTCGAATCGTTGCTCGACTGCTTCAGGTAGGTTCACGCGTCAGTGATGTTCTGCTATTTATCATTTATTTTCATAATCTTTTTTCAAAAATACCTATCACACAGGGACACATTTTCAAGCAGCCCCATTATTCTAGAAAACAAGTTGTACTTTTTGACCTGCATTGTGTGTGTGTTGTGTTCCAAGCTTCCAGGAAACCGACAATGCTTGGCACGGAGGCTGCCTGGCATTGGCAGAACTGGGTAGAAGAGGCCTGCTGCTGCCTTCCAGATTGCCAGATGGTACGTGTTTGTACAAATTCACACTGAAATCGTTATTACGAGATGCATGGACTATTATAAATGATTCAGTTTTTGTCAGTTTTTTATTTGAAATATTTACATTTACAGTGCATCACCACATCTCAGATTTAAATATTGAGAACCCTTATAAAAAAGCTTTTCACCTATTCAAATCAAGTATGAGAACAAAACATAATGTGCACAAACCTGTGATAGCTTGTTTCAAGTTATCAAGTTTTCGTATTTATTTTTATTTTTTACAATTGACCATGTGACAGTTCTGTAGACATTGTCATATCCTCCTCTACTTGAATAATTAAATCTTTCAGTGCTCAGTTAATATGTTAACATTAAGTTGATCTGTTCATGTTGAGGCTTACAGTGGTAAAGGTTGGAGACATTATGTGCTTATTACCAAGTATCATAACAGTCATAGTTTAGTTGTCAGCGTCAGCGAGGCCTCCTCCTCAGAACCCGTCCCTGAGCTTTCGCTCGCTTCTTTGGTTTATGGCAGTTGTTTTCAGACTGGCCACTCTTTGCTCTCTTCAGGCCAGTTTGCTTCGTCTCCTCTTGAGAGCCAAGACTTCCAGTACCAGTGGAATACTCTGCGGGCCTGTCTGCAGTGCTGAAGTCACTCAAGCAGACAGCGGAGCTTGCACTCGCTAGCTGACAGAGTGCCAGTGCTGCAGTCTGCCTCTGGTCACACGTCTCTTCATCCAGCTCATCGTACGGCCTCTGCTGAAGATTTTCAGGGCTGCTGTGAGAAGCTCGAAGGCTGAGGTTCAGAGGCAACTCATCCCCCTTCAATTTCTCTGAATCAGAACACCTCAGTCTGTGGTCAGATGGACTATTTTCTTTGTGCTGTCTTCTTGTTGAGAGGTTGAGTGGAGCCAGATCTTCTCTGGTGTCCTCTTCATCTTGCTCCGACGCAGTTTCAGGACATGGCTCAGAGACGGATGTGGAGGAATAACTGCTGCTCTCTGCCGACCTGAAAGGGACAGACCAAAACAAACATTTGAAGGACTGACTAACATTATTGTAAATACAATAAACTGCAGCTTAGTTAAGCCAAAAAATAATTGTTTTTCTTTAAAAAAAAAAAGGGGATTTGCTTACCCTCTGTCCACATGCAGAATTCTTAAATTCAGCAAGCTTTCAGCAGACTCCTCTTGTCTTGAGTCAGGTTTCATGTTTTGCACGGCTGTAGCTGTGTGTTCTAGTTGGGTGTTTGTCTGAGAATCACCCATGCTGGTGTAGTGCAGTGCCTCTGTGTCTCTCTGGATGGTGTGTGCATGGCTGGGTCTGTCCGGGGACCCCAACGCCGAACAACCCTCTTTAGGGCTTAGCCTGGTCCCTTTGTCCCCACTTTGCCCATGGTTGCTCTGCTCTTGTGCAGACGTGCTGAGGCCATTGTGTCTGGGATGTGAATGCATGTATAAGTCATAATCCTTGGGCCTAAGGGTTTGGTCATAAAAATCCAAAGGAACATATCTGGGTCCCGCGATTGGCATGGAGAGCTCATGTGGTCTGTACAGGGTGTAATGCATAGGAGGGGGCGGGTGAAGAGGGTGGCAGTATCTGTATGCGTATGTTGGAAAGAGGGAAGTGTGAGGTGGGGCTATGGGCTGTGGCATCACGGGCCTCTGGGGATCCAGAAACTCCGGCTGGAAAGAAGAAGAGTTTGGCTCATTTGCATGGGGATTTCCCGAGAGGTAGTACGGATACAGGGGCCGGTCAGGCAGGAGATAAGTCGGGTATTCAGGAACCACGGGAGAGGGTAATGGTTTCAAGGGGATGGATGATGAAATCGTGCCCCATGGGAAGCCCGGGTGGTTGAAAGCCGGAGCAGGGGTTTGCGAATCCTCTGACTGCTGCACAGATGACTTGAAGGCTTCGGCTCCATCGCGGTTGGGTGTGACAGGGGAGAATGCAGATGGGCGTGGCAGAGACGTGGCTTCATTGCTCTCGCTATTCTCCCTTTCTGTAACTGTATTTGGTGTTGTAACATTCTGGCTGTCTTTATTCACAGGACTCTCACACCCAACGTCTACCTCTTCTGTGTCCTCTCTGCTCACATCTTTGTTCTCCTCAGCGTCCTCTTTCTCAGGACTGTCTTTCTGAACTGCTTGCACGGGGCTCGGACAATCCTTGGATATGACAGGGACTCCCTTTGCTACGGCTTTGACCTGCCGGGCCGTTTGCCCCGTTTTCTGTGACATCAGGGAGATGGAGTTTTTACACAAGTTGTATTTCATGTGGTTAAAGAGATGGGACTTTTCGTTGCAGGTAAAAGGACACTGGAAACACTGATACTTGAAGGGTTTGCCAGGCGGTCGGGGAATGTAGTGGGGTCTTTTTGGCTTGCGTTCTTGACCAGTCTCCATCTTGACTGTAATGCAGGTTTTCTAAAAAAAAACACAGCACATTGCAGTTTGGTCACTGAGTAGTGAGGCTCATAAAGTTGTTTGGCTGGTTCAAGTGGAGAGAGGTTCCTACTGGAACGTTGTTTTCTCAGTGTTTCTTTAGCTGCTCGCTCGGTCAAAAAAACCTCTAGCTACACAAAACACTGCGCCCTCGGGCAAATTTATTTCTAACTGTTCCTTCACACTGTATTTGACACCAGGCAGGGAAATACTTAAATATATAATGATAAACTGTCTGCTGTATGCAAATATGAACCTGAATCTTTGCATGCGTGCATTCCTTTCCTGGTGGAGTTTTGTTTAAGCGGCAGTGGCCTACAAAGGATTCTACTCGCCGTGTGTGTTCACCTGTCCATCATTCGGAATTTTCTCCACTCACGTCCTGAAAAGTTAGGGAGTTGCTAAGGCGCTTGGTAGGCAGTTGTTGGGCAGACTAGACGCTTACTAACTCAGACCTGGGGGGCATGCAGAGACTTGCTTTCTCCCTCAACCTTACTAAACTCTGCGCTGTCGGCGTGGGAACCACCAGCCACCTGCTTCCCATGACTACACCTGCGGGATACACTCATTCATCATTTGATGAGCTCACAAGCTTCGGAGATACTAAAGTGTGAGATGTTATTCTTAAATAACGTTTCATGCAATGCACCGGACGAAATAGGTGCAGTCAGTGGCATCTGAAGCACTCCGAGTCTGCCTTTGAAATGAAACATCACCTAAAGCTGTGAGTTACGTGTAGCTGGGTGTCACTTGGAGGAACCTGCTTGTCCATGCGCTGTCGCAAGAAGTTGTCACTCAAGTTTCTGGCCAACTGTAGTAGCACGCAAAGCCACTCCCTTCTCAAGAAGTGAAATGCATTAGAAAATCCCATTTCGAAAGGATTGCAGTTCACTATCAATAAACCCAAAGATGTCTAAAACACTGTTTAAAAGTGTGGTCCTATGAGCTGAGGTGTTTTTTTTTCTTCTTAATTACAGAAAAGTCTAAATATATTGTAAATAATAAAAGGCTATGATATTTAACATTTAATATTTTGAACTTTTTTAAGAAGGTCCTCTGCTGAGGAGGGGTAATTTGAACATTACTCGTGCATCAGTCATTGCAGCGGCCATTTACAATCCATAGGTAAGAGGTGCATGCAAAGCTTATTCTTACGTTAAATATACCTAACAATTGAGTGAATAGTACCTTTATCTAAAAAACACAAAAAGGCCTTGACATAGTGTAGTATATAAGTAAATGTAACTTAACGCTTCTTGCTTATTAATGAAGGCAAGATAAAAAAAATTAAATACCTTCTCTTGGTGTAGCAACGGTCTCCTCTCCCGAGTATTTAACCTGCGGAGGTGTTGCTCCACACAGTCCACAGCCAGCGTTAGTGTCTCGTCAGGACATTCACTACAATATGTGCTGAGAGTTGAGAGTGTGCCTGTGAATGTGTGCGGCGGTGCATGTGTGTGCTGTGTTTGGTGATGTTAGTTGTGTGGTGAGTTCCTCTCTCTGAGGTGTTGTCTCTCAAGTGGGTGGGGCTTCATCCCAAACAGTAGGGCCCTCAGGCAACATCGATGCACTTGATATTAGTCGAGCCTCGAGGGATGATTTACATGACGGGGTCTTCCTCTTCCCTGCTCCCTTCTCTCTCTTTTGTGGAAATGACCACATGGGCCTCATTCGCCAGATCCCGGATAATAACAATCTAAATTACATAAACACCACGCATCAAGTTTCAAGTCGAGCTCAGTCGCAAAATCGTCATTACATTTGCATACATGCAGGTGAAATTGTTGCTTTTCTTGTTCCGTTTTATTTCCCATTATATGTGAGCAGAGCTCAAAGAAAATAATACATCTAATCACGTTCTGTGTTTCCCTAATACCACATAGAAGTCCCAGGATTTTGATAGTTTCTTGTCCTCCATCTTATTTTTGCTTTAAATGAATTATTGTGATTCCAGGTAACTCTCCTGACTTTTTTAGATTGCATACAGTATATGTAACATGCTTTGGACATAGCTTTCTTCTCATGCTTTGATCTAAGCTTTTGTTTCTGAGATAAAACTGTTCTGTTGTCCGCTTGCAGTTGTGCCACTCATCATCAAGTCCCTGACCTATGAGGAAAAGAGGGGAGCATGCAGCGTTGGTTCCAATGTGCGTGACGCCGCCTGCTACGTGTGCTGGTCTTTCGCCAGGGCTTATGAGCCCAAAGAGCTCAAACCGTTCGTCACTGAGATTGCCAGGTAACCCTCCTCTTCGTTCCCTTCCCATGCAAACATCACATGCAAAGGTTGCTGAAAAACCACGCCCTTCAAATTAATATTGAGGGTGTTGGTGTACCTAATGAAGGTGAGTGTGTATTTGTTAGCCTGATAAAAAAAGAACAACTAAAACAAACAGTTCTAACATAATATGCATATTAAGCAATCAGAAAGATTTTTATGTGCAGCTCAGACTGAATTACTGTGTGATTGTATTTAACAGAGATGATACATGGATTTTCCTCTCAGCAGTTATTTACTGCTTCAAACCAGTTTTTCTCTAGTAATAGATGCGTGTCCCCACGTAACCAGCACGAATACTCGCCTGTTTGGTTTGTGCCTCTGCAGTGAAAAGGGTTGCAGTGGGCAATTTATCTTAATTAAACACACGTTGGGAGACTTCCCGTATTGGCATTTATACATGACAAATCATTTAAATCACAAGGTACATACATTTCATTGTTGTGTTTTGTCTCAGTAAAAATGTCACTGCTACCAAGCAGTAAAAACGTCCCTGCTACCAAGCAGCACATGCCGTTGATGTGGCTCGTTGCCAATGTTTCTTTTGTATAAATTAATATTTGCTCCTGTGTGCCCTGTCTGACACAATAATGAATCACTCTGTAGTTAAAGGAGCCCCATGTTCTGAAACGCTTCCTATCGGGAAAGTCAATCGAGTTGAAATACATAGGTAGGGAGCTTGAAGGACATTTGGGGATTTTTGTGGCATTATAACCACCACAGGTTTATTTATAAGGTCCCTGTCACATAAAAAATGAAGATCTAATTGTAGAATTCAATATTGTTTAGATATTGTTGCACATGCAAAGATGCTTTTATTGATTTTATTGATTATTATTATTATTTAACAATCTTAGCAGTAGTAGCCGATGTATCCACAGATTATTCAAACCATGTAAAATGCTTAACAGGCAGTGAAATAATAACCTTTTTTTTCATAAACAAACCATACTGTTTTTAAAAATGGGAAAAGGAAATAAGAAAAAATACAGCAGGTGAAATGTATAATCCTTTGGGCATTTTGCCATTTAGACATATGTTGACTTTTATATTATTGCTCTTTGTGGCTTTTCTCTGACAATCACTGTCAATTCAGCATTCAGTCTTTGTTTGCTTTTGAGACTTTTATGTAAAAAGGGACCAGGATGCTTATTCAGGCATGTTAAATCTTAGATTCTGACTTTGTTTTTGGTCAATATACAGTTTTTAATGAAGCTGAATCTAAATGCCGAAATGCTTAATGCCTTAGAGCGCCTTCCTCCAGGATCAGAAGCAGGAGTTATCCCTCAAAGTGACGAGTAAGACCTTGTACATCTAATCAGCGACCGGTGCAGACAAACTGAGGTGCAGTATCATCCAGTGACGTGCACTCAGTCTTTGTCAATAGTAACGGTTTGCCTCCTCCTTGATCTCTTTTCTCTCGCAAACGTGTATGGACCTGTGGCCTCTGACTGTGCAGACCAGCTCAGCAGAGTCAGTTTGAACCCCTACTACCTTTTATAATCTGCATTATCATCAGTAGTCGCGACAACACCCTCCCTTCCTCGAGCCTGCAGGATTGCCAGGTTTCGCCTGTTGCTTTAGGTTTCGGTCGCTGTTTGGCAGCAGCGCCTCCCACAAGCTGGTTCCTGCTCTATTCATCACAGCTCAATGACACTTACAGAAAACTCACTTTTCTGAATGTGGGACTGACTGTCTTGGCCGCACGTGCATACACAGTAGTTGTATCTCTACTTCCACAGTTACAATTACTGAGATACAATGGGCATGATCCAGAGTGCAATCGTTTTGTTTCCTAGAGCCCTCGGGGTAGGGGCAGTTAGTTAAGCTGCAAGCCTGGATCTTTCTGTAAGGAAGCAGATAGCAAGGAAGGAGAGCAAACAAAGCTTACAGCAGTTAGTGTAGGTCTGTTTTTTTGATCTATAAGTATGTTGCGCCCCCCTTAACCAACTGACATTCACCCCTCCGAGAACGTGTAGAGGCAATGCAGAGTGTGGGGATGCTGAGGTTCAAAACGTTGCCACAGACAACTTCCCTTTTTTACATCGTGGTTAATCATATGTGCTTACGTAGCTGTGCCGGGAACCTGTGCAACGCAAAACAATAGAAGAAAAATTATAATTATCTGTTTTATGGTGATGATGTAACCTCGCCTTGGACATCATTTTAAAATCTGAGTCTGAGATTCTTTACAAATTGCAAAGATGTTGATACACTGTCGGTGCAGTGAACAAGGACTCACTGAGGAGGTTAGTATCTCAGTAACGGAAATGTGTGAATATATGCCAATTTTTCCAAAAATAGACAATACAAGGGTTTATACAGATAAATATAGATAAAGATACATATTGATTGGTTTATTGTCAATAAACAAAAGCACAGAGAAGCACATTTGATACTTTCCACTATGCTATAGTTGGAAGAAATACATTTTACATTACTCATCCGTAAGTTGTGTATGATAAGCAAAATAGAAATTAAAGTTAATCATTCAGTGACAAAAAAACACTATTAACAAAGTACTGTGACTGCACACAGTGTTCAGCTCCTGGTAATTGTCTTGCATCAGATCATTTATATTCCCCAACTCACAGTTTGTGTTTCTCTCCGCAGTGCTTTGCTGATCACTGCTGTGTTTGATCGAAACATC
This sequence comes from Scophthalmus maximus, assembly GCF_022379125.1. NCBI lineage: Eukaryota > Metazoa > Chordata > Actinopteri > Pleuronectiformes > Scophthalmidae > Scophthalmus > Scophthalmus maximus. The sequence continues at coordinate 13,198,205 of NC_061531.1, read as the reverse complement.
AACTGCCGCCGAGCCGCCTCTGTAAGTTCCCGGCTTGACCTCATCCAATCTCTTTGACTAAAGATCTACAGTTACATGACACAAGTTGACTTTAATGTCTCATTTTGTCCCAGGCTGCCTTCCAGGAGAATGTCGGCAGACAGGTTTGTGACTGCAGTATTGACTCCTTGTGCATTATGACTAACAGAATCGCTGTAATTTGAATTTTATTTGGTGCCAAGTGGCCAGGTCTTGCTCGAACATGCCTTGTTACTAACATGTTTTGAAGGAAACAGATGGCCTCCCAGTTCGCCTACCAGCCAATGTTTGACTTTCCAACAGTCCTTGAGCCATAAAGCACTAAAAAAAAATTCAATTTGGAGCCAAATCACTTGTTTCCCATCTCACTTTTGCTCAGTGATGAACAATGTCGACCATTCTTACACAATCCCCTGAAAACACATCAGCTCATTGTTGCTTGTTTGTCTCAATAGGGAACTTTTCCTCATGGTATTAACATTTTAACCGCAGCCGACTACTATACTGTCGGGAGTGTCAACAACTGCTATCTGACCATCAGGTAAGAAACATAATACTCACGAGGGAAGTTCATAAAGTGCCTAAAGTGTGTTGGCAGCAGGTGTTGTCCCATTGACACAGGTTTTAGTTTAGGGTTCATATCACTTGTAATCATCTGGAAGGAAACTGTGTCAGGAAGTACTGGACAGAAAATAGAAAACTTATAATTATTTCTGGTTACTGAGGCACCCAGAAATACTTTTTAACACATAAATCAAAATATTGAAAATTGTTGGCAGAAAATCAAAGCCATTTAAAACTAGTGTTGATATTAAAACCCACAATTTAAGGGTTGAAGATACTAAATAAAGCATGGACATTTCTATGTTACTATATACATCATGTGAGCAGTTTAGCACCTGATGTGTTAGAAGTGAACAATGTGTGTCCAAAACAAACGGAGAAAAGCTACAACACTTTGAGGATTGTTCACCTTTGGCAGAAATGCAGAAGAGCAAATATACAAGCTGTGAAATGGAAAAAGATGTTAGCCTCAGGGTGTGACTGACTAAAGGCCTGCACACAACAAGGAACATAAATAGATAAAGTTGATTTTTTGTTTTTCCCCCACACATGCCAGATGCTGGAATTCATTCTCTGCTTTTTTGTTGTTCTCGCAGTGTTTACATCGCTAGTTTCCCAGAGTACACCGGTGCCATGATAGATCATTTAATTGCCATGAAGATCAACCACTGGGATGGGTAAGTGCTTGTATTGTCCTACCCATCGTGATTTCAGCAAATATGACATAAAAGATATCACAGTTATGTATTTATCTCTCATGTCGTTTTTGCAGTGTGATTCGGGAGCTTGCTAGTAAAGCGCTTCACAACCTGACGCCTCAAGCCCCTGATTATATGGCAACAACAGGTAAACAATGTCACCTCACCTGTTCCCCAGGCAATGTAGAGCTTTCAAAAGTAAAAAGGCCTTTTTGGAACTGAAAAGGAACTTATAATTATTGCTCATGAGTAGATTGACCATGTGCTTTACGCCTTGTTGGTTTCAGTTCTGCCGAAGTTGTTGTCCCTGGCGGTGGGTATCGACCTCCACAGTCGCCATGGCGCCATCCTGGCCTGTGCAGAGATCATACATGCTCTGTACAAACATGGCCTTCAGACTGACAGGTAGACTTTTCAGTATCATCTCACAGGATCATAGAGACGGGTGGATGTCCCAGGCTACGTCGCATTTCCCATCTTTAAGCTTGAGCTTCATTGACTCTGAAAGATAAACACCTCAGGTTCATGTTAGTCCAAAGGGACTTCCAGAATCCTCAAATGCTTTTCTAGCCAAATAAATAAAAAGAACAATCTGTTTGTCACAATAAATAAAGTTTTTAACCTGTCTCAAGTGTTTTGGTTTTTTTCCTTTTTGTTTGGATTAGGAAGCAAAATCAAAACTTGAGAAAAGGGTTAAAAATATATTTTTATTCTGCAGGGGACAAATTGTTTTCTACCAGGTGGTTAGAAGAGTCTGACAAATCGAATTATTCTAGCTCTCATTCTTCATAGTCATATCTTGAAAACTCCCCCTGATTAAGCCTTTGGCGTGAATTTTATGTTCGCTAGAAAAAGAAGACTTGGGAAGACTCCAAGCTCCTTCTGACTCTGTTCCCTGAATTGTTGCTTCTCCCTGTGTTTATCCTGTAGGACCGTGGTGGACATGATTCCTTCAGAATGTGTGGATGCACTAAAAAACATTCACCAAACGGTAAGAGGACCTCAAGTGGCACCCCCCAAAAAAAATATTGCTTCAAATTGCATAAACTATGTCCACATGTCTTCTTACTGATTTTCATTTGACACTTTCAGCTACACAACAGAAAACAGTACAGGTAGGAAGACTTATGTAATTATCATTGATTCATCTCAAGTGTCATTTTGGATTCATGTTAAAATTATGCTCTTTTATCCAGGGGTTTTGGTGGAGAACTAATGAGGCCAGCAAGTACGTCTACAAGCACAGTGGTGTTTAATAGGTCGAAACATAATAAAAATCATCAAGGGCAGTGATATTTCACTATTGTACAGCTGATTTTATTGTTTTTGTCTATGCAGTGTGCGTCCTCATAGAAAAGCTGTCCCTGTCCAAAATGCCTTTTAAAAATGACGCCGTAATTGGTACGTAAGCTATTTTAAACAGTTTCATTTCATTCAGCCTCAGTCCTGAAAGTATCTGATGTTGTGACACTGTGTTTCAGTTGACTGGCAGTGGCTTATTGATGACACCATACAAAATCCTTATCATATGTCTAGTGGAGCGAAGGATGGCATTATGGTGAGCTTGATCAGCTGGTATGTTTCTTTGAAATCACTGAATTCACTATTTGTTGTTTACTTCTCACTGGTCTCCCTCCTGTCTCTGCAGGTTGCAGTGGTAGCAGCCTTGTCCGCCTTGTGTGAGGAATACTACAAGGACCAGGCAGGGCAGGCTGACCCACAAATCCAAGGTAGGTTGAATATGGTTTCATAATGCCACAGGCCATACTCTACTTGTCTTAATTTGAAACAAATCTCTGAGTGCTGTGTGTGTGTTTGTGTGTCTACATGCACGTGTGTAGATGTCCTGGTATCTCAGTACATCGAGGGACTGAACAGTCAAAGGATGCTCACTCGCTGTGGATCTGCCCTGGCCCTCGGCTGTCTGCCAACATTTATGATCCATGGCAAACTGAAGCAGGTATGTTTTAAGTTACGTGCACATTTTCAAGACACGTGACAACTTCACTGCCTCAGTATTTAGACATAAAGTGTGTGTGTGTGTGTGTGTGTGTGTGTGTGTGTGTGTGTGTTTGGTAGATCTTTGAAGGCCTCCAGCAGATGTGCGCTGTCAGCCAGAAAGAAGGGAGTTTTACTGAGGCGAGGAGAGATGCAATCAGAGCAATTGCTCAGTAAGAATTCATGTACATTTCTATTGACTTCTTATCTTCTCATTCCTCTCTCCTCTTCTTTCTATTTTTGTATTTTAGTTATTCGATGATGGTTCAGGCTCATGGCACAAAGACCCCTCTGTCTCGCCTCTGTCCTTTGTCTTGCCTGTCTGCGAGCTTAACTGCGTAGTTGTGTCGGCTGTAAGATAAACATTTGACTGACTCTACCTGCAGGACCTGAATGACATGTTGGCCCTTTGGCTTTTCCTCCTCCTAATTAAAAAAATGTATCTAATAACCCCCTGTCCATGAGATATCCCTCTTGTTGTCCCCTTGTTGAGTATTTTTTAATTGTGTGAACTTTTTCTCACTCTCCATTAGACTGTGTTTGACGGTGGGCGTGTACCCCCACGGTTCCCCAGACTCTGCTCTCTGCTCAGAAAATGTATCCCAGGTGTACTGCACGCTGCTGGAAAGCATGAATGACTACACGACAGATAGCCGAGGAGATATAGGCGCCTGGTGAGTGAAATGTCCTCAGCGATACACATTTGTAAATATAATTACAAAGACAGTCGCACTAAGCCCACAACACACATGCTTGTTTAATTTGCCTAAGGCATTAGGAATGTTCTCCTGCCCAAGCCCTCTGGTGTTTTTTTTTCTGTCCATCCACCTCGGGACATGAAGACATGACATGCATGTCTGTCTCAGTAGTAGCCCCAGGCCATGCTTACCGACTCGCCAGGAATGTCACCAGGCTTGTCACTTGCCCTTTACAGCATGGGATGGGCTCCTTCTGATTCTTCCCTTCATTCTTTTTCTTGAATCTGTTTTTCTCCCCGTTTAGACTTCTTTATCTCTCCCATCAGTATTTCTTTCTTGCGTGAGCCCGGGCCCACACAGGGACACATTTCTTTCAAATTTTTTATTATTGCAACATAAGTATTTGTTATTTTCTTCCTCTGTCACATTTGCAAATAGGCCAATAATCAGGGCCTCCGCCGTTTGCCTGTGCACCTGTTTCAGGGTGTGACCTTTGAGTGAATGCCTTGATTAACATTTCACAGAAGTAAATTGTGCCCTGCAGCCATGAAGCTTTTGTCAAGTGACACTGGAATACAATCCTCAAATGTCTGCATGCCTCCTTTCACCAGCTTCTGAATCATATGTGTTGTAGAAGACTATTTCAAAGGACTTCTCTGCTTAAACAGATTCTTTTGACCATGGTGACTCTGGTCAAGCCCCATATCAGTTTCAAGCTTTAAGTCTTCCTCTGTCACTTTGCCCAGGGTGAGAGAGGCCGCCATGACCAGTCTGATGGGTGTTACTGTACTGGTGGCCAGCGGTGCTCCAGAGATCCTTTCGCCAGACATGTGAGTATAAATCTGAAAAAACTCAGATTGACTCCGGCTCTTAGAGAAACTCTTCACTCTGTCACCAGCTGCTTTGTTCATGGCCTTGAGTCAACTTGATGTCAAAAGGTGTGGCCACAGTAACTTAGTACTAAGTCTGTCCAAGTTGGATCAAATAGGTTTTGTAATTATAGAAGAGGATGAGGGTAAAAAGTGTACTCTTACAGTTGATATAAAAAAGAGTCATGTCGTGGTAGAATGCATGCTGATTTGCTGATAACTTATTTGCTGATTTAATCATACCTCAGTTAAGTATTCTACCATAACTTTCTGATAGAATTACAGCACCTTCATTTCTTTTTCGATCCATTGTATGATGCAGCGTGAGTTCTATGATGTGCTGCCTGGCCAGGCAGGCGGCGGAGAAGATTGACCGATACAGAGCCCACGCAGGCAACATCTTCCTGCACCTCCTCCATAGCATAGAGCCTTTGGTACCTCACATCCCCCACCGGGAGGAGCTGGGGAACATTTTTCCTGTGTGAGTTACTCCTGTCTTTGAATAACTTACTCTGATAGTAGCAGTAGTAGTATTTTTTTACCAGACATTTATTCCATGGGTTTGTCTGCTTGCTAAATATACAGCACAGTGCAAAAGCAATTGATTTATTTATCAGTAGAAAACTAAATCAAATCAATATCTTAACCATCATTTACATCTAAAACAGCACAAAGGTAAACTTGTGTACAGTTTTTTAAACTTTTGCACAGTACGGCACATGAAATATTAAAACTTGACTTGGAGCAGTTATATGCAGCAATATTTGTTAATCTTTTGACTCCCGCTTGTTCAGTGAGACGACCACCAGTCTGAACTGGAGTGCTCCATCCCAAGCTTTCTCATACATCACCCAGCTGCTTGGACTTCCTGAGTACCGGTACCACACCCTGCTCGGCCTCACCGTGTCTGTGGGCGGGATCACCGAGTCCACAGTAGGTCAACTCCTGTGATGGGCAGAGCATTGTCTTGTAGAAGATGGGTGAATAATTTAAAGTGAAAAAGCAAATGCAGACACTTCCTTACAGGACACAAAGGTTCAATGAATTAGTATAAATTAGAAACTGTGGCTCCTTCCCTGGCTACATCCACATTACTACATTTTCGTTTTAAAACGCATCACCGCTGCTACGTATATGCCTGCTGTCCACAGAGTTTTTGAGCTCCCAAGTACAAGTTACACATCGTCATCAGTCCAAGAAAAAAGACCCCGCTCTTTTCACCATTGCCATTTCTCGTTTTAAGTGTTTTCTGTAACTAAGTAACCAATTGCAGAGAAGACAATCATGCACATGCTGAGTGTACGTGAATGGTCACGTGATATACGTTTTTTCAGGATTTGTTAATGTCGACTGGGATTAATACTGATATGAAGTTAAAAGGACGCGTGGAGGGCGATCGTTTCAGTTTTTTAAAATGAAAACGTGGTAGCGTGGATGTAGCCTCAGTTAGATCTCAAACCACCTGTACACCGATGGGATATTTGGCACCTGCTTGTTAGCACAATCTATGATATAGTGGCCCCAAATCACGTGTCACGGTGTCACTCACCAGTATTTTATCAATCTTCATTTCCACTTAAAATGTTGTGTTGGAGAAGCATCTATAATTTTAAGCTCCCATTTTAATGACACAAACAAAACGTTCACATAATGATGAGACAAAAGAAAGCAATGATGCTGATGCGTGTGGAGTTTCAAGTTTTTACTGCTGGTGTGGAAGACAGAACTCCCCTGAAAATGACATACATTAGGTCAATAATAATAATTCAACTCTGGATGGTGATTATCCTGCTGCAAGTAGGGACAGGCAAAATCAGCTGTTAATTGTTATGGTCTGGGAGGAAGTTAGACCAGCAGGGGGAGCCATGTGCTCAGACATCTAGCACAATAGTAATCTGTCTCTCTTTCGAAGACCTGACTTTCAATGAATCCTCACAATCACAGATCAGACTGTTTACAGGCAGATTTACTGCATCTCACGCTCTGTGCCAACCACTTGAGCTTCAAGCACCCTAACCCTATCCCGACGCATCCAGAAAAATCCTAACGTGTCCCTGCTGGTCAGAATTTCCCATCAGTTGAGTCTTTTTGCATCGCAGTGCTATATTACAACTTTAAAAGTCTGTCTACTTCATTCCACTCTTGACCTTTTGCTCACCATCACTTGGGAGGCTCAGCTGGGGCCCCAAACCAGTGTTGATCCAGTTCTCCCTCCCCCAGTTTGACCTTACCTGTTAAAACCGATCATTGGAAAAAGGTCCTTTTCCCTTCCCATAAAGAAAGTTATTTTTAACTTTTAATGTAAGTGGATATAATAAAGAAAAATAGATTTAAAACCTGTAATAGCAGCAGTGAGGCCAGTAATGCTGAACTCTTCTGCCAGCGGAGGCCGTAAACATATTCCCTCGGAGACGATCTGGCTCTCGTCATGCTTCTTACCACCCGCTCTTCCAGCGTTTCTCTGCCACAGATACATCCTCTGAGACGGGAAGGACTGATATGTTTGTACAGGGTTGCAAATGCAGGAAACTGGGCCAAAACTGCATTGATACGTGGGCCAACATTACCATTCTCACACAACAGGCACATCACAGGGGCCGGAGAGATGGAGCATCCACAAACTTTCCAGGAATCCCCATGAAGGTGATAGAGGAGCATTCAGTGCAGCCCTGCAGAGGCCAAACAAAAGAACCTGTCCTAAATAAAGTCCCAACACTGAGGAAAAATAAATCCCCTTGTAGATGGAAGTATTTCCGGTATTTCTGTGTTTCATTTTTGGGTGGTTGATTCTTGATGAGGAAATCAGACACAAAGGTTCAGTGTAACTATGTTTATCTACAGCCCACAGAGTCAAGGTTTAACACTTTCGTTCCCACAGTCTGATGACTTCATCTCTTTTACTGTTGTTCTTTCCAAGGCCCCTCAGCTCCACACTCATTCTCCGATAAGCACATGGTTCATTTTTACGAGCACAGGGTTTTTTACAACATGGGAGTGATGTTATACACAAAATGACGGTAATCGGTACACGGTCGTGGTTGCACCCAACCTCGTCTTGTGTATTTTCAGTTGGCTCCCACATTAACTGCTGCTCACTGCCCCTTGTTCAGGTGAATTTCTCCTCCCAGTCGTTGAATGACTATCTGACAAAGATCCAGGACAATGATGTTGCTCTGGCAGAGTTTGGAGACACTTTGCTGTCCATCTTCAGAGACAATCTCCACAATGACAGGTACACACACACACTTTTTAATTTTGCTTTTATTATTTATAATGAATAGTTTTTTAATAATTATTTTCATGATTACTGTTTAGTTTTGATACTGATGTTCTTCCGTGTCATTTCTATAAATCCTCTGCGATGTAAGTGACTGTTGTCTTTTCCTGTAATTTTGTTTTAGGGTGATTATTCCTTTACTTAAGATGCTCAGTCAGATGCTGACTAACTTCGATATCTTCACCAACCAAGAGAAGTAAGAGTTTTATTAAAACAAACACGAAACAAAAAAAGAAAAAGGATGATATCAATGAGAACTGAAGATTTTGTTTTGATTCTCCTTGTGATTTTGTGTCTCAAGTCGTCAGTTCTGTGTGGATATTTTGGCTCTTTGCAAAGAGTGCAAGAAGTCCAAAGATATTTTGAAACTGCGCACCTGTACAGCCGTGTAAGTCTCCCAACTCATTGATAAATATAAACACGATACAAAGAGCTAAAGCGAAAAATGAATGAATGAACCGTTCCGTGGTGACCGTGCCGACTGGTGTTTCCCAGCTTCTGCGGGTTGTTCCAGTTCCAGGGCGATGTGAGAAAGAGCGCTCTGTCCCAGCTGCTGATGCTGCTCGGCCATTCCTTCCCTGTGGTAAGTTCACAAGACGAGTGATGCTCACCTGTCCTCAACACATATATGAAACATGATAGAAGCGTCACCGTGAGATTGACCTTTGTGGTTTTGGGGGCAAAATGGCTGGACAACCTTTGGATGGATTCAAAAATTAGATTTGGAATTCATGTGCCCCTCAGCATGGATTATAATGACTTTTCATTGTGCACCATTACCAGGTCAAAGTTTTTGTTTGTTCAATCCTTTTTATTTCCAACTAAATACCTGCAAAAATTAAAGATATTCACATCAGGCTCAGCTGTGTAGTTATGATAAGTAACTGCTAGAAAGACAACAAACACACTCAACCAAGAAGGTGTACATGGTCGACATAACTGCCTTTAACATCAGCGTATTAACATTGTCATGGTGAGTGTTTGTGTTTTTACTTTTCTTTGTGTAACAACAAGCGAAGAAAGAAAAAAACATGAACATGTGTTTTCTGACAACTGCAGGTGAGAAAGAACACAGCCAGCCTGATGTATGAGATGCTGGTGACCTGCGACGATTTCACTGATCCAGAGGTGCTAGATGATGTCATGACCCTGCTGAGTGATACTAATTGGTTAGTTGGCCACACTGGATGCTGTTATTATATTTTTTATTTTTTTGAATACATTAAAAATCAATTCAGTGCCGAGAGTGTGTATCATGTTATCGCTCTGGGTGTTTGTTCCAGGGAGAGCGACCTCGCCACAGTGCGGCCTCTCAGGAATCAGCTGTGTGACTGGTTGGGAGTCCCCAGGCCCCAGCCGATCGCCATGGTAACTATTTCAACTGACATTAGTGGGTTCTGAGTGCTTGATAGGATTCCTGTAGGAACATGCCAACTTTATATTGTGTGTGTTGGACTTGTAATTAACCCTCACCCCTCTTCTTTCATCAGCAAAACCGTGTCCAGGTCCCCTGATGACCTGCGTCTGTGAAAACCAGCAAGAATTAACGTAGGTGGACAAACTCCTGTAGAAAACTATGAAAGGACCAAGAATGCTGCCCTCCTGAGAAAACCATGACAATAAATGGATGAAAACACAAATTATTTTATTATTATTATTATTCCTGCACCTAAACACGTCTGTATTTAATCATCGTTTCCTGTGCATCTCACTTTTCTTACTTCTCTTATTCGCCCCATTTGGAAATGGTTCCACTGGAGCTGTTTACTTGTTAACCTGCGCCCGGAACAACACAGATATGTGAAACCGACACCAGAGGTTGCGTACACTCCGGGGAATTCGTTGCCTTTAAGCCATTTTGGCTACAAACCACGGAGAGTGACTGGGGCTCTGCCTTCCCTCGGGTACCACGCAGACCTACTTTCTCCGCCTCAGTGGAGGCGTCAGTCCCCGGCCTGTGCTCCAGGCTTTGTGGAATTTGAAAGTGACCACATTGTTTTAGCCAATGCTTCTCTGTCTCACACTGACAAAGGTACCACTATTGATTTTTCTTTTTAGAAGGTTTGAGGTTGTTTATCGTACATTGCAGAAAATCCATAGTCTTGTAACCATCGATTGCGTTATATTTTGTCTGCAATCTGATAATTTCATCTTGGTTCGTCCTTTCCCTTGAAGACTGAAGTGTTTTTTGGATCCTCATAAATCTGGCCAAAAAAAAGAAATGTCTTTTCATGTTATTTTCATTGGATTTTTATGTGTTGCCACATTTGTTAACATCTGGCCATCAGTGCCTTTTTTTTGTTGGTTATTCTTAAACAGCTGATGATCATTAACTTTTATTCCAAAAGCCATAACGTTGGTCTCCACTAACTATTTGTTTTTACCTGTTTTACAATCGCTAGTACCTGGATTAATGGTGGCCAAGAAAAACTGCTATATCCACAATCATATTGTCCATCGTCTCATCGCTGTCTTGCTCGATAACTGCTTGAGTCGGTGTCTCTGACAAGTTCCTCCGGTGGTAGCTCTCGCAGCTCATTAACAAGGCCACATTCACCCTCGCCCTCCACGGGTGTTGTTGAATTTTGTCTGGGCAGCTCAATATTGCCGCAGCCCATAATTCGACTTTAATTAATTCCCAGCCAGATTGAAATTCCTGCAGTCACTAATGAAAGAAATGGTGTGTTTCTCTTTGAGGCGGATTGATGGTAAAGCGAGCAGCTTTGCTACAGTGCTCGGGGTAGAGAGGAATGCTAATAATTCTGAAAAGGCTTACAGTTCGCCGGCAGTAGCCATGGCAATTCTTCACATACAATGGTGGCCTTTTAGCAAAGTGGAGACGGGGGGGGGGTGCTGCTGCTGCTCTCTCGTTGACTCAGTTTGGTGTGATATTAGGAAAAACCTCCTTGCATTTTCCACTGTTCTGGTTATTATGACATAGTGGTAGCCATAGCATTATGGAGTAGAGAAGGTAATAATGTTTTAGACAGTCTTTAGAATATGGTCTCATTTTCTACAGTGGTAGTATTACTTTGGACGGCATTATTAATGTTTTATGACTCCATATCCAATCGTCCCTTTTGAAGATAAATGAATAATACACATTGACAGGGTTGTTAATCATATTCAAAAACAGTTTTTTTTTCTTTGCTGCTTTTCACTAACATATACAATATGTGGTTTGTATAAAAAATGCAGGGCTGCAGTGTGACAATTAGATAGTATAAAAGGTGAATGTGGTTTATAAAAAAAGAAGAATGTCAGAATCCACAAGAAAAGATGTGGATTGACTGCCTCTCGTGTAGATAAAATATGCGTATTGCATTATAGGTACCAAATATTTTTTTAAATCTATTGTACTTTGCCTTGTAGAAAGAACACTGTTCCTCTGACCTGAGGGGAGGGGGGTTGAAGGTGTCATAAAGGGGGTGGTCTTAAAACTTGGCGGAGAAAGATGTCGGACAAGGGCAGCTGCTTCACCTGGACAATATTATCCAGTCGTCTTTTGTTTCAGGTGGTCGCACCAGGATCCCATGGTCAAAACCGACTCAATAAAAGACCTATGAAACAGTATCATTAGTTTGTGATCAACACTACTTTGTTAATGGTTCATCCATGTTTTCGTGCGTCACCTCACCGGTGCCTGCAGCAGGACAATGTCAGCGCTTGTGCATGAATGAAGTCATGCTTATTAATACATATTACTGTTATTGCTTACGGACAGTGGCGTGTTTCTAATTTCCCTCATGATCCACTGATGTATCAACAACACCACAGAAGAATATACTGTATGTGTGTAATCAACAACCACCCCCCCCCCCTCCCCACCCCCTTCACTGTCAATGATTCAACTGTAGTGGAACACAGAGGCAAATGTTGCACTACATGCCCGCAGGATAACCTTGTTTTTTTTCTTGCTCGTGCTCTTTTCCCCTCTCCGTTGTATACTGTACTTGTTAAAGGAAGCTAAGGGGCCAATCCAAGTACCACAGCATTTCTTGCAGTAACCCAATAACCGCGTATGAGAGTGCAAAAAGAGTGCACTTCCTCTTCCACAAAGGCTGGTGTGGATAATCTAGGAATCCGTGGTAGTAATATTGGTGATTTATCCGCCTGGAAACATTTTTTTAAACAATCATGTTCAAGTGTAAGTTCAGTTGCGCCCAACGTACTTCTGAACTGCACCAATTGGTGGTGTTAAACTCTGCATACTGGAGCTTTCACGTTACTTTTCCAGTGTAACCCTGAGATGGAGCCGTTGTGTGCTGAAAAAAAGGGTTTATTATTCCCAGGTGTTGCTCCTGCTGGGACTTCCTGCGCACGGCCTCGACACCTGGCGCACGAGCACAAACCCTCCTCCAGCGTTTAGTCTGGTTCATTAGTGGAGCTCGTGGCCTAATTGCCCTTAAATTTATGGAGTGGTGGTCCTGTGGAGCAGCTGTTGCAGCCCTCCACTTTTGGCTTAAGTATATTATTGTAATGAGTCAATCGGTCGCGATTGGAGATGTTGGCCCTTTCTTGTTTTCTCATATCACGCATGTTTTCTCATATCTGCGGTGAATTAGTCGTACAGATTTCGCGGGCCAGCACTGAAGGCGGAGCTCGAGCTGAAAACGGAAGCAGGCGAGAAAAAGCAGGAACCAGCATTTTTGTACGTCGCGGGGGCCATAAAGAAAACCAGGAAATTTCAGAAAACAAAGTTTAGGTAGAAATGACTAAGAATATGATAATTACACGACTGATAGAAATAGCAGAGATACGATAATTATACGATCGTGGAGAAATAGCAGAAATGCTATAATTATGAATATGACAGCTGATGCGGTCTCCCTCCAGGAAACCACTGTCTTTATAAGTTTCCAAAAGCCATAATCAGCAGCGCACCAGGCATGCGCTCTCTGCCCGAGGAAATTACCACGTTGTTTGGAATTATAGTCATTTGGAGATGGAGGCAGCTGGCGAAGTTGGGGAATGTGGGTTAATTGCTGAGCCTGTGTCCTTTTGCAGACCACAGGTTAATGGGCAGTGTGTTTTTATATCAACGGCACACAGATTCTTATAGATCATTTGGCTAATTGAACCGAAGGGTCATTTTCTTGCATCGACCTGTTATTCCTTCGCACTTCCTGTCTCCCCCCCCCCCCCCCCCCCCCCCCGTTTCAATAGGGACGTCGGTTTGTGTTCTGAGCACGTTATCGCAGCGGTCCGCTCTGCAAAAGAAAATTAGATCCAGATCCATTAAACCGTTTCCTCGACTTTACCCTCTCCTGAGGACTGACTGGCCCTTGTTGGAGAGCAGGCGGCCTCCAATTAGCTCTGCTTATCGCTGTTGTCCCGGAGCGGTCCGACAGCTGATATCACCCCGGCGCCTCCCAGATTCCTCAGTTACTCCTCAGCATTTTAGTATTGTTTTGTTCACAACGCACTGGTGAGTGTGTGTGTATACGTACAACATCTGTCTGACCTGTAAACAGTGAGGAACGGGTGCTTTTGCACCACGGTTGCGTAAGTCAGCAGCAGCAGCAGCAGCCGAGGAGGAGGAGGAGGTTGTCGGCCAGCTGGTCTGTTTGGGTTAAAATGATATGGAGAGGCCTGCCGAGAGTTCCCCGCGGTCGTCTGGGAAGTGTCGTCCTCCGCACTGTGTTTGATGAAAGACGCTGAATGCCGCTTGCTGCTTGGCATCACCCGGAGTCGCCGAGGTCTATCTGTCAGATAAGATTCGTTGTTCTTTCTTCACGGGAGCCTGGCTGTGAGCACGATAAGACCAAATGAAGCCTTGAAGACAGGCAGCTTTTTTCTTGCCTCTTTGACCTTGTTGCAGTTTCTTTTAATGAAATGTTGTTTCAGTACTTTTTTCTTCTTCTTTCGGTTCCCAATCCATCTCTTACACAGATGCGGTCCTTATACAGCTCTTCTTTTGGACTTGGAGCGTGCCGTTAGTTTAAGTCTCCGTCCAGCTAAGACGTTCTCCCTCTCCCTGTCACCACTCTGGCCTCAGTTGAACCTCAGAAAGTCTCTGGACTTTGTTTGTGTGCCGCTGCTGCTGCACTGATCTGTGCCTTGAGAGTGACTCAGACGACATGGGGTCTGGCTCGCCTCTCGTTTGGACGCGGGCCAGGATGAGCTCATCCATGACAGCGAGTCCAGCTGCTCGGTCGCACGATGGCCGTTCTTTCCTCGAACCTCCGCGCTGGGCCCTGAACCCCCGGAGCTGGCTGGTGTGAGGACTGGGCTTAGTGTGAGTGTGACGCCATTCCCAGAAGCTCCAGCGGGGACTGACCACCGGCAGCCCTGCCGCCCCTTCGGCGCTCGCTAAGCAGCGCGGCCTCAGGCCCTCGCCGCTCCCTACGGAGAGGCCCAGTTTGTTCTGGACACACGCCAGCGCTGAGCAGTAGGGGGGCATGGCCGGGTCAGCTCTCACGGGTGGTCCTGTAGTCAGAGTGTGAATCTATGTGTTCTTTCGATGTGTTTGGAGCCATAGTAATTAGCTTGTGTTTTGTTTTTGTGTGATTCTGTTATTTTTGCCTTTTCTCTTAAGCCCCCGGGATGTAAAAAAAATCTCTGTCTTTGTCAAGCTCCCCGTGTGTTCTGGGAGTAGAGGGGAGGACAGCACATAAAAGATTATGGTTCCATCGGGTTCAACTATTTCTATGAAGATGAATGCTTTTATGGGCTTCTTGTCCCGCGGGAAAGGCCGCGTTAGTTAGAGGACAGGGAAAGTGGTCATGAAGCAACATGCTCCGTCACCGGTGTCCAGTTGAGAGGTGCCTGCACTAGTTAAAGATCTCTGAATCACATGAGGTATCAACAGCTCAGAGAGATATTAGCCCCCGTGGGGAGGGGATAGGTCCACTGAGCTGTGTACGATTCTGTTCGTGAAATTATTCCGTCACTCAGTCATCTCCTGGGCCAACACAGTCAATCTGGTCTTCATCTGTGGCAGAGTACACGAGCGCGGGGGCAGCCAGAGGTCAGAACCTGAGAGGTAGTCATATCTCTTTGCTCCGCCTCCTCCTCCTCCCCCTGGCCCTCTGCTCCCTCCATGGGCCGCCTCCCCTCAACCCTGCACCCACTCCTGCCCGAGCTCCACCATTTGGAATCCATTATCCAAGCCGGGGTTTGAGCTTTTCTGATAATTAAAAGGAGACGTTCTCCAATGTTCCCTCTCAGATTAACGGCTGTTCCCTGGTATCAGTCAGTGGGAGGGCAAGCGCAGCAGGAAGGTGGGCGCTCTGGAGACTCCAGGGGTGGGAGCAGAGGGCCAGGGGATGGATATAGGCACTGTACATCGAGGTGAGCCAACCCCCATGCATTTGAGAAGTTGTCTTAAGTTAGTGTGGAGCTGGGATTTGGGATTCAGGGAGGGTGTGTGGGGGGATTTTGTGGGAGGGGAGGCCATGGGGAGAGGTGTTCTTCTGGGGTATAACTTGGAGGAGGCCATAGCTGTGGTTGGCGGCCTATCAAAAACATCTGTCACATTATGTAGGTCCTGTTCTGGGCCCGTGGGTCAACTCTGGACCCAGTTGGATCTCCTCGCAGTGCTTGGCAGCACGGAGGTCAGAAACACTGTGATTGCAGCTCATTTTCTACAGTATCATCAAACCAGCGCACTCAAAGTACACTTGGTCAGTCTGAGTTCATTCCACGTCTCTGAAATTGTATTTGACAGTGTTGACTTTTTTTTTTTTTTACTATTAGGGTCTTGGCTTAAAACAGGCATTTGGAATTCCATTTTCTCTTTTCCCAGACGATGAAACGTTACCTGTTATTCCAGCGACCATGTAGAATAAAAAATCAACAGCCAGAATTAACATAGTTGCGTCTGTCCGAACACATTTATTCTGTTGAATGAAAAGTAAAAAGTAGAAAAGTTGTGCTAGAGAAGAATTGCTCTGCTGCGGCGCTTAAGATGGAAATCCACGCAGTTCTGAAACAGTTGAGTTACAAAAACAGTTGAATCACATCAGATATCATCAGTTAACAGGAACTGCACCACTTTCAAGTTTCGGGTAACATGAGTTGCCTCTCACTCATACGTCTTCCTTATCTATGTGAGCACATCTGCCGGGCTCAGGCATGTGGTCTCGGATTACGACAGTCGCCGAACGGAGAAAGTTGGAGGTTTGCATCAATTTTTTTCCTGCCAAATTTTTGATGTTACCAATTATCAGCATGAACTGGGTCACAGGCGGTCTCTAGTTTGTGGTCGGAGCATGTGATGAGCTCTGCAGCGCCGCGTATCTGATGACAGCGCAGCCAAATCCGGTCTCGTCGGGGGCGGCGTATTAACCGAGGCCGCCCGTGAACTTGTGACCCGCAAACTAACTGACACTTCACGACTGCGGGGGCCCTGAGCTCATCACAGATCCCTCCAATCAGATGATACGGTATGGCTCTATAAGTGTTTTTGTCGTGCGTTGACACTTTTCTTCACGGTTATAATCTCCCGTCATGTGATGCAAAGAGGCTGCCACCATATTTTTGTGGGGCAGTAAAAAAATTTTTAAAATGAAAGCCATCTCTTTATTTTTGGCGGGACCAAAGCAACAAGGCCGTCCCGAGAAATGTGACCGAGACTGACGGGCTGATGAAGTTGCACAGTTGACAAATGTAAGCAACTTTCTGCCAAACAGAGATGCAAGTATTGCCCCACAAGTGCAAGGTCAGGCTTTCCATCTGCAAGCACCTCTCTCTCTATAGCTGTTGTCAGACATGAACTCTCTGGAAAAATGGGCTGAAAATTGGGTATTCCGTAGTTCATGTCCGAGGCACAAGGGTCGGCGCCTGGGTAGAGCACTCACTCGCTCGACGTGAATCTTCTGGAGATATTCCAGCTGAAAATCTATATCCTATTTTTTAGATCAGGGTTTTAACAATGCAGAGCCAAAGGCTTGGATATGGATTGAAAGAGACTGCTGGTTAACATTTAGTTTTACGTGTCAGCATATCTGTCACTGTTTCATACTTTCATTGACATCATGAATATGTTACTAAGTGTGTTACGTCATGTAGGGACTTTAGCAGCCTTTTGCTACTTTCCATAGAAAGTACAGTAGTCTTTTACACTTTTACAGCTGTTCCACTGTTTTCAACCACGCTGACCTCACACAGTCAGGTCTCATTCTAGGCTTTGACCCAGTCTCATCAAGCGGGAAGTTTTATTGTGATGTATTTGTTTTCAGGTCTCTGGAGTTTTGGGAGTTCAGCAGAGGTCGAGCCATGGAGTCTCTCAAAGTCCACGAAATATTTTCGGCAAGGACACAATTACAAGGATTCATATATAACTCATCCTCGTGGACTTTCAAAGAAACAGATCAGAGCCACTTCAAAAAAAAAAAAAAAGGCTCTGCATCTGTTGCACCATAGCATTAGAGGTATAGCATCAGATCTCAGGTTTTGACTCAGCAGCTGCCCTCTGTGTAATTCTGGAGTCTGATGAGATTTTTATTTTCAGCACCTCAGTGTAATAATCCTGTTTGTTTGTCTGTAATAAGAACTTCAGCATCTGAAATGTGGTTGTGGCCACTGGGTCATCTTGTGTGGTTAACCTCGCCGCGATAGATCAACGTCGTGAGTTCCAAAGATGCCTGTCTCTCTGATAGCCCCGACAGCCTCAGCGTTCAAAAACGCCAGAGCGTCAATTCTTTGCAATTTGCCTTTTACAACCGTTTCTGCTGTTATTGCAGCAATTACCTTGTCATTTAGCAGCCTTCCAAATTACAGGGCCGGCAGCTGTGAACATGGTTGCCGTGTACATACTCGCCGTAACCTCTGCTTCCCTTTGAAATCTTCCAGTCGTTCATGCCCCATTTCCTACCAGCCCTCCAGTGAGCACAACACAACCCGGAGCAGCCCCACCGTGCCAGACGTGTGCGGCTTATTATCATGAGAAATATCGCGCGAGTCACCGCGCAGTCGCTCGCAGTTGTGGAAACGGAGCACTCAAACACACGTGTTCCATATAATGAACCAGCGCCATTAAAAGGAGATGTTGAGAAACAGGGAACCGACCAGAAGCACGTCTCTTTTTAAAGCCAGTGCCTCTTTTGTTTGTAAGTCTGCTGCCGCTCATGATCTGGGTAAACTTGTGTGCGAGGAAGCATATGTGCGCGGTTGTGTGTACATTTGAATGTAAGGAATGTCTTTGAAATCAATAATACACTAAAAAAGAAACCAAACCACAGGATGGCAAGAGGCTGCAAGACTTTTTGCACGAGAGGTGGGGGGGAGGGGGGGCCCCTCTCAGTGAGTGATGCTATGGCCCTCTCCCCCACATGGCAGGCCTGCTGCTGTGGTCACAGGTCGACATCAGCCTAATAGCGAGACGCTGCTCTGCTCCAATCAGAGGAATTCAGACATCCGCCCGGGCCAGCCGCCCTCCTCCTCTCTATTTCTCTATTTTAAGAGCGAGACCGAGGGGGGTGGAATTACACTCCAATATACTTAATCACTTCCATCAGTGATGTGGGATGTGAAAGAAGGGGGGGGGGGGGGGGGACCCGACTCCTCTGCCGCTCCGGGGTTTTTTCCATGAGGCACGTTCGCCATCCCCATTAATGTTTCTCAAACGGTTTAGCGGCGATCACCGCACCACACAACTGACGTTTGTGGAGCCGTCCCTTTGAAATTGCCAGTGATTTGCGTCAGTCATGCCTTGGCCCGGCAAGAGCGGTGCGGACTAACTCCAGTGCCGAGGAAAGGGAGGGAGAGAGAGAGAGAGAGAGCTGGGATGAGTAGACAAGAGGAAGAAAGGACAGTGGATGCGGCCGCAGCGGTCTACCAGCAACCGTCAACCGAAATGAGTGACTCAACACACGGAAGTGGCTTTTGACATCCAGTCTAGAGCAAAGGAAGTGTGCGCCCTTCAATAGACTTGTCCTCTTTTATTCTACACGGTGAACTGCATGTTCCTGGTGTAATAGTCGCGGTGTTGTCACTGATGTGACTCATTCTATACCCCAATTTCTTTCTTCTGATTTGTTTGTTTTTTTTACCCCATCAGTAATTTAATCTCATTTTTCTGAGACAGACAAAGGATTCAAATTGCAGGATGTGGGATTCCCCCCATGGGATGATCATCCTTCTTCGCTCCTGCCCTCTCTCATCTGTGTGGTTAAGGGGGAGCAGAGGAAGGAAAGAGCGAGCGTGCGTGCGTGCTGTAGGGAAGATCAGAAAGACTTAGGCGGGAGGGCGGCTGTGATGTGGCGGCCGGCCGACACACACGGCCTCTGTGCTCTGTCCCTGGGTGGCAACAGTGGAGTGTGCTGCTCACCGGAAAACCCCGGCCTTCTGCTGGAACGGGAATGTGGTACGAGACGACAAACAACTGGAGGTGACGAAACACAGTCTCGGCCTCTTGGCCTGTTAACTTCAGGGGGAGACGGTACAGTTTACGCCGATCGGTCTGAATCTTCATGTTATTAATGACCACCTTGGCAAAACTAGGAAATGCACATG
This sequence comes from Scophthalmus maximus, assembly GCF_022379125.1. Classification (NCBI taxonomy): domain Eukaryota; kingdom Metazoa; phylum Chordata; class Actinopteri; order Pleuronectiformes; family Scophthalmidae; genus Scophthalmus; species Scophthalmus maximus. The sequence continues at coordinate 13,178,626 of NC_061531.1, read as the reverse complement.
CATAAATCATGTATATTACACAGGTCGTCCCATCACCACAAATCAAACTCCGTTGTGTGGTTGTTCCTACAAGTCAGTTAAGGCGTCATTGTCACACGTTGTGGCATTTATTCCAAGTGAATCAGGCTTTTTCGCGAAAGTACAGGGACATTTGGGGTGGGACTTGTGGCGCCACAATAACTCCCTATGTTAGAGTCAATCTGTTTTCTGATTAACCGCAGCACAATCTTCAAGTTCCTGACACTAAAAGTTTCTGGTGCTTTCGGTGGTCAATCCCCTCCCACCAGCACACCACCCGACACACTGTGTTAGTTGTGGTGAGCAGGTACGTTTCTGCATGAGGACGGAACAATAACAAGTGTTTGCGTGCAAGAAATCCATGAAGATGCATGCAGCAGCCCAACAGCACTATATAAACACATTGGGTTGTTTAGTGGGTTTTTCTAAATGTCTTTTGTTCTCCTCTTTATTTTCACTTTTCATCTTTTCTTTTATTCACCACCTGAAGTATCTTGAAGAAACCGTCCAGGCACGCCTGCTGGAATCCTGGCAGCCGTTTGAGTTCACCATGGGTTCACTGTGCTCATGAATGTGGATGAGTAGGTGTCAGAGTTGGCACAAGGCAGAGGGGATATTAACAGTCACAAGAAAAGGAAGGAGGGAATTTTTTTATTGCTATCCTGGGCTCTGTTCAATGAAACTAATTCAAGAGGGATTCCAGTCATGACAAGGCTTTTCTTCATACTTTCATCTTCGGGGTTATGTGTGGCTTTAAGTAATACTAAATCCTTAATTTGATAAATAACTCTAGAGTCAAATCCTCTACAGTGTCAACAACAATTAAATGTATGATAGGATACTGAAAATGTGAATAGGTGAAGTGTAGGGTATTAGAAACCAAATATATTAATACGCTCACAAAAATACTGTCAAAAGATTTATAGATGTAAAGACACACTTTAATTCTGTTTACTTTATAATCTGACTTCGTAATTTGTAAGAGAGCTGATACCCAGAAGGAATATAAGCAACCAAATAGGCTTACAAATTGGTGTGATGCCGACCTGTTGTAAATTTATTCGGACTATAACCATCACTGAGTGAAACCTAGAGAGGAAAGAAGTTGAAATAGGAAGCTAAAAGTAGTGGACTAATAGTTAAATGAGTCAGTATTTACTAAAAGTAATTTATAAACCCCTGGAACACATTTTCAACAGATGAAAATAGCAAGCTAAATGTACTGAATGAGCAGCTAACATACAACCAAAGTATGTTGAAACAGCTTAAAGTAATTTAATAAATGTCCGAAATGTGATCCTCAAGCCACTGCCTGGCAGAAGTATGAATACACTCTAGTCCAAACCGACATAATGAATTGTATGGAACAGTTTTGTAACAATATCCACTTTTTATATAAATAATGGTGTTGAATAACAGCTACTCTAAAACAAATTGAAATGAACATTTGATCGGACTGTGGGAGACATAAAAAAAGGGACTATTTTGGTCTAGATTGTGTGGTCAGAGTTTTAAGATACAAATGTTTAGCTCTTCTGCCACTCCATCTGAATAATTGAATTTGACTATTTGATTAGCTTATACTTGAACCTTAGTGAACCATCTGCAGTGAGCCGTGCCACATGGAACAAAGGTGTTTAGTCAGTCGGCAGCATTTCAGCTGAGCGGGTGAGTCATTAACAAGGAATTATGAGTAGAGTTCGAGTTTGTATCCCCCGAAGAGCAGTAGTCATATTATGACTGCTCAACTCTGCTGTTTACAGTCTGCGATGGCCTTTGACCCCAGCCCCGCCGCCGACTCCCTCCATCGAATCCTGTATTTATTAAACAGCCCCACCACCTGTCTGTGCGAGAGGAATGTGTGTGCGCTGTGAAGCCCCGGGAACCGCTACTGCTGCTGCCAGTTTTTTCTGCCTCCATTTTGGATCCAGGAGACAGGAGAGGGAGAGGCAGCGAAAGGTTAACCGCTGGACTGCTGCGGTTACAGGCCTGCCTAACCGGACCGTGCAGCCGGCTGGTTCTCTCATTAGCCTTTTTCCTCTTTATCCTTCCAAAAAGCCCTCTTTCCCCCTCATTCCGTTGCGTCGTGCCAGTGGGGTTTTTTTTTTGCCTGGAATACTGAAATAGCCTGTGTCTTGTTTTATTTGTCAGGCATTCAGTGAGAATTCCCCCTCCAACCCACAGCTGGCTCAGGAATGTCCTGCGACTCCCCTCTCAGGTCTTTGCTCACTTCATCACCTCCTGGTCCCCCACTCACTCTTCATTTCTCCCTCCCTCACATTCTGTCCATTCTCCCCCTCTACCGACATGACTTCACATTTGATCTCTTTGCCTTATCGTGTCCCTTTTCTGTCTGTCTGCTCGTCCTTTCAGGGACGGCAGTTAGGAAGGGGCTAGCAGGGGGAGAGCAGTCAGCCAGTGCCAAAGCTCACAAACTGCTCGCTGCTAACACAAAGAGTTGCTGTGGAGATAGGTTCACATATGGCTAAATTGGATTGGCTCACTTTGTCTCCCCCACTGGCTTTTTATTATTTCCCTCTGTCCCTTGTGCTTCTTAATGTTGGTTTTTCCACTCTGCCTTATTGTGAATCTCATTTTCCCCCTATTGTGCATATTAAGCTCTCAGGTGTCTACCAAAATGAGTAAGATGGGAAATGACCTTGTGTAATACTTAAAGCATTAAAGGAATCGCATTAAGCTGATGTAAGTCCTGTTAACCAGCTCGATTGCCGTTTTACAGGTTAACGAGTAATAGTCTGAGTATGTCAACGTTAGACATGGAGTTCCACAAGGTTCTGTGCTTGGACCAATTCTATTCACCTCAAGTACCCTTCTTGTAATGGCAATATTATTAGGAAATACTCCATAAACTACTCACCTCACTGGATTCCTTGCATGTATTGTTATGCAGATGATACCCAGAGACATCTAATAAAATGATATAGCATTGGCCTGTCCTTCAGCTGCACCATATCACCAGAGATCTTTGATCACAATACTTTGCTTTAATTGTCACATAGAAGAAACTTCAAGGACGACCTTGTTCTCACACATCTCATTGCAAAAATCGGGCACATACTGTCTTTAAATGTGATGAGATTTTAAGAGAATTCATATTTTTCTGTTTTAAAAAATCTGTATTTTTCGCTGGTGGACACTCACCAGGAACTTTTTTTTGGTGCTGGGTGGACACAGTTGGTAGCTAGATCTTTTTGGCTGGACAATTTCTCTCTTTTTGTAAAATAATAAACTTTCTTCCTTTTTTTAAAGTGCCCCAGGCATAAAATGTCACCAACCTGTCATCAAATGGAATGTATCAGTAGATGTATGGCAGCGTGGTTGGGTGCAGATCCTCCACAGAGAACTATTTTGTGGGACCAAACAGCACCTTTGACAGGCTACCTGCTCTTGGCTCTGCAGAAAGCCGCAGATGCTCCAGAGGAGATCGTGGGGTGGATACTTCGTAAGCGTAGCTGTTATACAGTACAACCAAAAACCTGTGACCCAGTCTGCTTCGGATGATTTACAGCATGGCACCACAGTCTCCTTCTTTTTTTTCCACCCTTCATGTAGGGAACAAAGGGAGCGTTGTTCGGGACATGGAGACCGTAGTAGAAGCAGGTTTATAGATGGGGTTAGGGTCAATGTTAAGGTGGTTCAGTGAATGTGTTCTTTTCTCCTGAACATACACAGCGTCTGGCGAAGGTTAGTCAGTAGTGAGCTGATGTTCCAACATATCAAGGCCTCTGACAGAAGCTTGATTTTTTTTTCTTTCCACCTCACGGTACGCCAACATAAGAAAAAATGTATTTTTTATCACGCTACAGCATCTTCCAGAATCCACACTGCTTCCAGTTCCCCTCCGCTCTGCTCGCATCCCAAAAATGAGTCATACTTGTATGCAAAGAAATTCCCTCCGAATAATTAACATGAATTCCTCCGCAGCGGATCACTTAATACAATTATGAATGGTGCCCTCCAGTGAATAAAGACTGCTTGTAGGGCTGTTGTGGACTCTGGGCGTTCTAATCCTCCCAACGCGATGCCGTGAATCTATTGTTCAGGTTCCGTCTCCCAAACAAAACAGCAGAGCATAACCAGCATGCATGATACGCCGTCTAATGCCTCATGAAATATACATTGGGTGCTCTGCTTTTAAAGGGACCTGCGGAGCTTTGTGGCACGTCATAGTCCTTGGTTCATATGTGTAAGAAAGAAGAAAAAAAACATGCAGCAAAAGTGGAAGCACTTGTTGATGCTTAAGCTAAAGTGAACCAGATGTAAAAGGATGGGGCAATGCCGCGTTGCTCTGCGCTGAGGTCATTCCTGGGCCCTGTTTTGGCAACGGTGTGTCATTTCCACACTCTTATTGGTGTAAACTCTGAAGACAAACAAGGAAGCGATTTGCGCAGGTGTTAGAGAAATTGCTCTTCCTGTGTTGAGGGATTTCAAAGCTCACTCAGCACAGTGAGAGACGCTGATGTGTAATTGGGCACAGTGAGGCACTTGCGCATGTTTTGCATTGGAGGGTCTTGGACACTCCTGTATAGTCTTTTGATAGAGTCCCTGGCACGTTTCGAGGTGGAGATTTAAAAAGCAGGTTTGTCTGGCTGACTGATTTTGTTCAGTCAGCCAGAGCCTGTCAATCACAGACACCACACTGCATTTCTACTTTACTACATGTTATTGGGATATAAATAGCTCATTTATAAATTACATGTTTGAGAACGCGGAGTGTCACTGAAAATGGATGATGATTGCATGATGATGATAGATTGCAGAGGGAAACTGAATCCTTTGGCCTAAGAGCTAATTTGATGACAGCAGAGACATTCTTTCTTTCTGTCTACACCCGTGTGTGTGTGTGTGTGTGTGTGTGTGTGTGTGTGTGTGTGTGTGTGTGTGTGTGTGTGTGTGTGTGTGTGTGTGTGTGTGTGTGTGTGTGTGTGTGTGTGCGTGCGTGCGTGCGTGCGTGCGTGCGTGCGTGCGTGCGTGCGTGCGTGCGTGCGTGCGTGCGTGCGTGCGCGTGTGCGTGTGCGCACACAAAATAACCAATTTTCACCAAACGGTCTGTGTTTGTGAGATAGAGCAGGTGAGAGAGAGAGAGACCGACAGCAGGGAAACTCTCCAGGAGGGAAATGGTTTACACCAGACCTCCAGTCCATAATCACACATCCACCAGAGTTTCAGCCGTTCCATATAACAAATATCAGTGTGTAAACACTGACTGGAATGTCAAGATAACAAACATTATGTTGGCCCTCTCTGTATGCAAATACTGTTTGCGGTGAGCTTTGCATATTTAAAGTTTTCAAATGTGTGTGTGCAGAAATTTTAGGGGAAGAGGTCAGATTTGGGACACAGTGGTAATGAATAAAAAATAGAAAAAGTTTAGAGAAAAACCCATCTTCCCATTTGTTTACGGTGACGTTTTGCTTTCCAGTGTCTATTTTAACCTTTGAAGTAAAGTTTGGTCAAAGCCCGAAGGGCAGCTGGAACAGCTACGATCACCATCAGACTTACTAAAAAGAGTTGCATTGTTTGGTTGATACGGAGTGAACAGGTGAGTGGAAGCTGTGCTCCTCATGGCAGGTAACAAGAGCATGCTCCACTGATTGGAACCACAATTAGGTGTTTGAAGGAGAATGTTGACGAGCCACCGAGACCTGGCTGAACAATTTTTTTGGTGGTAAAAGCTGTAAACAGGCCCCCATGCACTTTCACATGTCCACTTTGCCACGAACAACGTGCAGGTCCATTCTTAGGTACACACAGAAGTTGCAAAAGGGGCCCCTGCTGTCCTAGCCCATTGTCGGGGGGGCCGCAGGCGTGCTTGGACACATCAGCCGAGGATCAGATTGCTTTTGTTGGGCCCGTCCCAGGTCCGCGCTGCTCCACATGACTTCAAAGGGCCATGTCAGTGTCTGTTAGGGAAGATGAGAAGCGGTGCGAGCACAACTCGGCCGAGTGTGATCCGCAGGGGCCACGGTGCACCCTCAGGACGACACCTTGTTGTCTTAGCAGGCGAGGGGTCGAGGGAGTCACGCAGCTCTGTCCAAACCCCCCATGCACAGGAGCAGAGACACATCAGCATACAGGACAAGGGGGTGGTAAGACAAACGTGTGATGATTTGGAGGGAAAAGAAGAAAAGATGGGAAGTCAAAAAAGGGCAGCGTGGAGGCAGGGGGAAGCCGTCAACATATTTAGACTGATGGAGCAGATACTGTACATCGACTCAGAAAACAATTATGAGAACAGAGGCTCTGATGTGAGTCGGAGCCAGCGCTATCTCCCGTTCAGGCCACTGGACTGAATGTATGTTCAACATTTCGGCCATTTGATAAGCGCCACAATGGGACAGAGGTCGAGCAGGTTGGGAGAGGATGGTGGGGGTCAGGAGTCACCACACAGGAGGCAAAACATCCTCCCCAATACTCCCAAAAATCACATCCCCTGGTGTCATCTCAGCCAGACCTGAACATCCTCTCCCCGCTCCAAACAGAGCAGGCCTCTTCCCCACACACCTAGTCCGCAGCTAACAACATGGCACGGAAAAGCTCGGCTGTGAAAACATTTAGGCTGCAATGTCTGACAGCGACGCCTCTCATCTTTTAGCATATTTGTACATTGGAAAAAGAGGCATAGTTGTCTGCCCTATATTGTTTTTTTGTTTTGTTATTTCCGCGGTCTTGAGATGAGAATGTTTGGACATTTTCGTTTCCAGGTATTGTCATTCAGGTGTGTGACGCCGCCTCGTGCACAGAGAAAGAGGTGTTTCGTCGACAGGTGTGACTCCTGACCCTGCCTCTGTCTGTCTCTGTCAACACATACAGGCCCGATCCGTCTCGGCGTGGAGAAACATGCCGCACCGCCACAGGCTTTGTCTGCTCACCTGCTCCATCGGATACATTATCCACACTTGTCGAAACGGCAACAGTACACACGAGCAAACCGCTCTTGACTTTCCAGCCGCCAAGTCTTTTCTTTAACAAGTCAAAAGCTATAGAAAACTGGCATGATTGGAAATAAAGCGTGGATTTTTTTTTTTTCTTGTGACGCAACCCCTCCGCGACTTATACCACTTGTTGATGCTCTGCAGGAATTTGTTTCACATGCGTGGGGATGGAGATGATGTCAAGGCCCAAACATGTATTTGGCAATTCACCAGCGAGTTTCCTTAATTTATTTTCTGGACGGCAGAGAGGTTAATCTTTGCACAGTGATAACATTCCTGGCAAACCTCCTGGAAGACGCATGCACACGCACGCACACTTTCATTCAACCGGCAGATGATTCCAGATGTTTCCTAAGCGGATGAAAGGCAGGGAAGCTCCTCGGCAGGCCTGCATTAGACTCAACTAAGAGTTGGAAGCCGACCAGCTGGAACCACCCAGGCCTCCATACTGCTCCCCTCCTCACTGGCCCCTCCCCGCCACAGGCCCATAGTCGAGATTTATCTGCTCAGGATGTGTCCGGCGCGTGGGGAGAGCGAGCAGTCATCCCTTTCGCTAAATTCAAAGCCCCATGATAAGAGACAGTTGAGGAAAATAAATTACTTATCCAGTCTTGGGGAAAACAGAGGCACTGTACTGTTTGCAGCATTTTTACCCACGTAGCCTCGCACAGGCCTCCTTTTCTGGCAATCGCATCCAAGTGGAAAAATTATTTCTCGTTTGGGGTTTCGAATTAGCAGCAAGGTATGATTAAACTTTTTGTCCAGCAGACTGTTCTTTCATCACAGACCACTGATCTACCACGTGGAAATATCGGGATGTTATTAAATCTGTCACTCCGGCTCTACAGAGCGTGTGGCCCGGACCCCGGATCATATTGACACACACACTGAAACACACACAGGAGCAGGCCTCCTCCAGCCACAAGCTCAGGTGCACGAGCCGCCCACGTTTTTTGCTCTTTCATTATATCTGCTTAATGCAACATCACTGAAAGCCACAAACCTCTCAAAATGTCACTGGGAGTCAAAGGCGGGTGGGTTTTTTCTCCCCCCCCCCCACCTGAATGGGAAGATTGTAACAATTATGGTGTTACCTCAGCGTGTACAATGAGACCATTGATTCCCCGGGCTGCTGGTGGATCTGAGGCTTGGCGAGCAGGAGCAGGACAGGGTTGAGGTGCAGAGCGAGCCCAACCGCTGAATCGCTGGCTTTGTTCGCAGACATATCCTAGGGTTTTTGATCGTACGGTGGAAACGGCTGAGGCTCAAAGCCGCTAAGCTCCGCTCGTACAGTCTGGGCTGCACGCATAGTGTCAGACACTTGTGAGGGCACGTTTAAACTTGCTATGAACATGGTCGATCTTGTCACTTTGGACAACTAGTTTGAGTTTCAGGCACACGGAATGCAGTTAGAATACTAAATAAGTATAATTTACGATAGAGCATATCATAAAAGTTGTATGAAAGTGTATGTGTCGATTCCTCTGTATTAGACACAGGTGGTGAGCAATAGGCTGCACTCAGCACTGTGATTGTGCTTCCTTTGTTAGGGAAGGTGTGTGTGCGTGTGTGTGTGTGTGTGTGTGTGTGTGTGTGTGTGTGTGTGTGTGTGTGTGTGTGTGTGTGTGTGTGTGTGTGTCAATGCTTGTGGCTGCGTCACCTGCTGCTGCTCTTTCAGCTGGTTGTGATTCACCTGCATAGACGCATGTCTCATCATGACAGAGGCTGCTGTGTTTCAACAGGTGTCTGCCAGCACAACAACATGAGGGCACATTCAGCAACATGACACCCAAACAGTACAGGAGTGTGAGTCTGCTCCTGTGATTGAGGTTTTCTCTACGTAGTACACGTTGACTCGAATGTAAGTTGTCATCACATCTACTTATTAAAGCATAATAAGGTTATTCACTGTTTTTATCTGACGCCAGATTGTTGTGACTTCAGTCTGACCTCCATCGTACATTTGTTCCTGCAAATATTTGACTTTCTGTCGTACGCTCCGAGCATATCTGATACGCTTCCACGTGCGACTCCACGTGACCTTTGACCCGCAGAAAGCGTGTCGGGGCACATGACCCTAGGAGTGTGTGCGGAGCGTGCCGTTGAGAATATGGGAGGGTGCAGGCGCGGCGCTCGAGACGTGTGTGCTTGTGTGTGCATGCGTGTGTCAGATCCACAAACTGGCCCAACAACTTGCTGATTAGCGCTAGAGATATGTGTGTGTGTGTGTGTGTGTGTGTGTGTGTGTGTGTGTCAGACACTGAGGCACTTAGCTGGGCTAAGCCGAGGTGCGTTGAAGACTGGAGTTGAGTGCCGACTAACACAAAGCACAGTAATAAGATCACAGAGCACAGCCTCCGTCCTCAGCTCCCATGATCCCTCAGCTGATCGCACAGCTCATGCCTTCCATGTTCCACTCAGTCAGCACATCGGCCACTTTCAACTCCATCCAGAATACTGAACTCTAAGACTCGCTGCGTGTCCAGCGGCACCTGCTTAAACCCTGAAAGAATCTCTTGCTGGGGATGCGGCCTAGTCTCAAACTAATTCAGGGTGAGTGCTTGTGTCCAGGTAAGGTGATTTCATCTAAGATGAACCTCATTCTTCCAGAGGCTCATTTAAAGCCTCCGCTCATGTCACATGTCTGCGTAGTAGTTAGTTAATAAGTAATCTACTAGGAGGCCACTTCCATCAGAGCTCTCTGGTTACCTGCTCGACTTTAAAATGGCACTTCATTTCATCCACAGGCTCTGTCTGACTGTCTGACGTGACCTCAGGCCGAGCGCAGGAAGACGCAGACCTAACAGGTTATTTTTGTGTTGCTCCATTCCTTCTATGAATGCCACGCTTCGTGTCTTGGCACGCCTGCATTGTTTTTCACATATGAGACCGCAAAACAAAACAGATTTGAATATTTAGCAATCGCTTGGCACTGAAGATTGCTAAGCTGTAGACATCTTTTTCCTTCCCCCATAAAGAAGATCGCTTTACATTGCACCAGGGAAAAAGACATGCTGATGAAATGTAGTCATTATAGCAGCAGGCTGCTAGAGCTGCAGTAGAGTCACAAAAAACAACAACAAATGATTCCTAGTACGTGTGCATGAGTGTGTGCTAACCTGATTGTAGTTTGCGGCATTTCCTTTAAAACATGCCTGTTAAGTGTAAATGTCAATTCAGGAAGAGCAAATTAAACAAGGCACCGAATCCGAGATATATAAAATTTTGCACATTAACTCAAGCTCCCAGCGGACAGATTACTGTTTTTTAGATAACAGAGGATATTTACAATATGTGGCAAGAGGAAGAACTCTGGCTTCCTGATGTTTCTCGGGAGTTTGCCTAAGAACAATTTCAGATAAAGATTAAGAATCGCCATTTAATCGTATGTGCACACGTCTTAGGAGACAACATTGCAACTCAAACAGCAAAAGAAGCTGATGTACACGAATCTACACAATTAAAAAAAAAAAGGTTTTGTCCGGAGAAGCAGCATCAAGCTCAATAAAATGCTACAATCGCTGCTGTGTGTCTATGTCAGCGTCAAACCTCCGAAGTGAACGTCTGTGTTAGTGTGTTTTCTTTCTTCCTTTTCCCATGAACCTGTCACCTCCTGTCACCTGGGACTGCAGCTGTCACCAGCTTGTGAATCAGCAGACGAGGCTCGTGTCGCCTTCAGCTCAGACCGCACCAGCGTCGGAACTCTGGTGTTTCCGAGGTCCAGCTCTCGTTTCGGGGCAGAATGAGATCCATTCAGGCGGGTGCCAGGGGATCTCATAAAGGCCGCTCTGTATAAGCGCTCCAAGAACCAGGCCACTGGGTCAGAATTTCTATAAAGAGTCCTCCTGCTCGTTTTTTTTTTACCAAGATTTGACTGATTGTTTTGTCCTGAATAGTTTGTTGCTTGTTTCTTCAGGCAAACCATGTGCTATTACAAAACTTTGCATGCGGATGGATACAATAGGCCGACTGTTCCCCCCCTGCTGCATTTCCTTTTCTCATTTTCTCTCCTTGTGTAAACACATGGGCTTGTTAGTGTGAATCGTACTGAAAGGGCTCTGCCTGTTGGCTGAGCTGGAAACTCAGATCCGTAACTAAAGAAAAAGTATCAATACCACAATGTGAAATATACGTCATTATAAGTACAGAAGCATCATCGGCTAAATTTACTTCAGCGTATCAAAAGTAAAATAGTTGATTATTCAGAAAAACCCACTTTTAAGTGTGTTAATAACATTTTGGGTCAAAATCAGCGACAAATTAATGTTAATGCGAAGGTGGAGCTGAGTTTGAGTTTCGACTTGTTTGAACTTTTCATGAATAAATCCAAAGGGGATCAGTGTGCAGGAATCAAGGAAAATGCCGACTGGTAAAACAGCTTGAAACTGTGTGTAAGTATGTAAAATGCTGATCTGCAAAGTCTCTAAACCTCTCTGAAATTAGGAGAAGAAGAAACACAATGTGGAAATACTCAAGTAAAGACCAAGGACCAAGGACCAAATGTGTACAGGTTAGTGTTTTCACTGGTTAAAACCACACTGGGGAAGCAAAGATCAAAGATAAAGAAACCAAAAACTGTCTTATCCTCATCTGCTCTGGCGGATCGCTGCATCTCTGATTGAACACAGACGGCAAACTCTGCAATGTTAATACAAATCTGTTGTGCTTGTTTTCCCCAGGAAATTCCAAACGCAGCTTTCGAAAAGAAGAAAAAAAACAATAGAGAGCCCGGCACAGTCTTTTTTTATTAAATCAATATCATTTGGATATTCAAATGTTTAAATGTTCCCTTTGCAATGTGAAGCGTTGTTAGAGGCGAAGTATTGCACATGAGCGATGCCAGAGTCGGGGGTAAATAGAGAAAAAAAAAGAAAGAGCTGATCTCCCCATACGAATCAGACAACTTGGGGAATTAACAAAGGCTGGCGCCCCCCCCCCCCCCAGCCTCTGAATCTATCATGGCTGTCACCCAGTATCAGCGGACCTAATGGATGAAGCTTTTTGTCCACAGCATCCTGGACTGATCGGGCAAACTGAAGAATGTGTGTACCCTCCAAGCAGACTCTCACAGGGCCGCGAAGAAGACGAAGGGGGACGCGGGCCAGAGGAAGCCATGAGAATCAGATCACCGGAGCTAATCTGGGAGGGCGGAAGTCGTCCTGGAGAAAGGGCGCTTCACACACACAGAAGTGCTTTTTCCTTTAGGGAGCCAGACTTCACCTTGAACACTTGTTCAACTGCCAACTCCTCTGCCTTTGCTCAGTTATGGTTTTTCGTGTTTGTCCGCTAATCCTCAAGGCTTCAGAACCACTTCAGACCTGCAGGCCTGATCCATATCTGATCTCTGTGAAATTCGAAGGCAGCGCAGAGTTCACTTTTTATTGTGCTGCTCTCATGAGAGATGCCCACCTGCCGGAGCGAGCGCCTCGTCAGTTTTTCTTCTTCTGAGCCCCTCGGTGCTGCGGTTCCTCAGGTTTCTGGGAGCTGGTGAGAGAGGGGTATAAAAGCGCTGATAGCGCGGTGTTGAGAGCAGCTTGAAGGCATCAGGGGCTAATTCAGCATGGACGTGAGCATGTCGCTGGGTCAAGGCTTTGCCAAAACCTAATCGCCTCTGCCACCTCTTAACACGGCCCAGGAGCACAACCATGACATTTTCTTTTAGTTTTCTCCACTTTGGCCTCTCCTCTCTTTGTATGTTTTTCTCCCACTCCCACAATTCCATATGCATGGGCTATATACATCACCGTCGGGGCCGAAACAAAAGACACGCTTTGTCTTCGCGGCTTTCGAAAACTTCTGGGAATTTGGAGTGAGATGCGCCAGTTGCTGCATACTTCAAATATGTCACTTTCTGCCCACATATTTTCACACTGGCTGGACGTATATGGACCCCGCTGGCAGCAACACAACCACTGACCAGGGCTGATGATTGAGACACCGGAGGGCTACAGGGCTGGAATGTGCACTATGTCCATTACCGTGTTGCTTAAGCGGAGAGAATAAGACTGTCAAATTCGTGTGAGGTGTTAGACGAGATACAAGCACCATGTCCCTCTTCTGATACGGCTGGCACTTCAAAATGACAGGCTTCGTGTTTACTGAGAGGAATGTGGCCGCAGGTTTGAGCTCGGCTGCATTTCTGACGGTCTGGAGAGGAGCCAGAGAGGGATGATGACAGGCGGACGGCCTCCCGGCGGTATCAGCACCTTGCAATCTGCTTATGCATTCCACGAGATATCGGACATGCGTATGTGACTGCAGTTTACAGTTTATCTGCCAAGGGATTGCAGCCTAAAGGAAACAGGTCGAGACTGGAGGAGAAGCAACAGCTCAGGTATTCATCGAACTGGTTCCTCGAAGTGGGAGGTTTAACGTTGAGGGGGAAGGCTGTTGAAAATAAACTGCAGACAAGTAGTAATTCACCAACACTGAACACATCTCTGCCAAACAAATCAATGTCCTGGCCTTTTTAAACCCAGAGGAGAAGATGACATCATGGTCGCTGTCAAAAGTTCTTCATACAAGGGTTTGTTTAATCGTAGATGAGCCTGGTTCCTTCTTCTTCTTTCAACACAGTGAAACACATAAAGTAAGAGTCAAAGACAGACGGGCCTATTAGGACAGGCGATAGTAAAAATCGCATCCTGTCAGCAGCCTAATTTAGTTTATGGCTGCTTTTTCACCTGGAGGTTAGCTCCAGCATAAAAGTGAGTAACACTCAGCAAGAGTTTGGGACAACAGGCCTGAACAAAAACAACAACAAGCCTGTACCCTTCCCCCAAACTCCAGCAGGGCCTCACTGACTCCATACACTCTGCTCGTATCCAACCTCACTTCGCCCGGCTACATAACACTTATTTACCCATCGAACCTAATCCTTTAATTTAACATGTACCTCCGCTGCCTCGCTGTTGAGCGTCAGGGCCCCTCTGCCAAGTTTCAATCTAAAACCAACAACAGGAAAGCACCGTGTGATTAACTGTCTGTTTTTCCATCTCCTGCTGTCTGTCATCGATTTGTTTCCACCCCCCCACCGCCCACCCGTGCACCGCTCCCACCAGCAGTGAAACTTCTGACAGGTGGAGGCTGAGAGCTAAATTTGCTTCATTTCAGCACCAATGAGAGAGAAAACAACAAACGCCGGCAGCAAGTGATCAAGCAACTGGAATAACAGGATGAGGGCAAATTCACTCTTCCCAGTGGATATCTCCCAGTTGTACAACATGTCGTCTCACTAACCTGGTTTTAAACCAGTATTGTATTTTCATGACAGATTAATCTGTTGGTTGTATAGTTTGACTAGTATATTCATAGTACAGTATATAGATCAAATGGCAATGGTCAAACTCAAAGGCTACGTTTTTCAAATCGATTAAAAAGTAGAAGATTTTCACATTTGTTAAGGTGGAACCAACAAATTGATTCAAATGATTAATTGATCATCAAAATTGCTATTGAATATTTTTCTGTTGATCAGTTAATTGTTTGTGCTCTAGTTTAGAGTACGCCCACTGTCATGATGTACACAGAAAAAAGCCTATAAACAAACTAAAAACTAAAATAATGTTATTTGTTCCCACTATTCTTAATACTCAATACTATTCTTAGTTCTCAAGGCTGGGGAAAAATTAAACTTTGATTGATGTCTGTCAGAGAATGCGTCATACAAAACACGAAAGTACAATCCTTTCTCTTGTACACTGGATGTTAGAACAGTAGACTTGATCAACCTTTTAGTATAGACAAACCTTCTTCTTTTTTTACGTAAGCAGTAGTATCACCCAAGACCTGTAGACAGGCGTTGATATGTGGCAACAGTTGAGCCACCTTGAGTCAGAGACAAATATGAGGAAACTCTTACAGGTGTAGCTTTTGTGAAACAGAGACAGGTGTAATTGTGATTGATACTAAGACGTCGAGTCAAAACATGCCTTTTGGTTCCGTTACCTCATTGGAGAGTACAACTCCCAGACTACCTGCATTACGGCAAGAAAAATACAGAAACCAGAGCACACAGGCTTCTAATCCGGATTACGCAAGCAATACTAAAAAGTTGCACAATGTTAAAATCTGGAGGGTGGTGCAATATATTTATATATATCTTTTACAGAAACTGAAAACCGAGCCAGGACATGTACCCTGCGTGTCAGGTCAGTAAACCAGACACGTCGATCGCCAGCCATCCATCCACGGCCAAATCCATGTCCCGAGAAACCAGAGAGGAGAAGTAGCAGTTACAAACTGCTCTGGTTTTCCTCGTCGGACGGGTTTCTCTCCCATGCCAAACACCATCCACACGCAAAACATCTTATTTTAAAAGAAAACGGACTCAAGTGATGAGCAGTTCATGTTTACAGATGCACTCCGTGCGCTGCAAGTCCCTGCAGCTCTTGTTGCACTCAGAAACAACGCTCCATGAAAACTCTACTCTGGATGGTCTTCAAACTTTGGTTGGGACGTGTGTGCCGTAAAGTTGTAGATCAATTGAAAAAGTGACTTAATTGCACAAGATAACAATGATGAAACTATTTTTACTGGATCTAATGAAACGGCCCTTTGACCCGAAAGCTGTCTGGAATCCATAGTTTGGTTTTCTGAAATGTGATTTTCCCAAATTCCCACTCTTCTTATAAATGAACTGCTGTGACATTAATAAAAATCGAGGCATGTAAAAAACCATTTGAAGTTGTGTTTGCTCGACAAATGTTTATGACTCTCATTCATCTACTGATTGATGTGGCCAATATTTGCAGATTTTTTTCTTCTGCTGTGGCTTGTGACCAGAGGACCAAACCACGATGATTCGAAGAAATAATCTGAACATACGTAAATAGCAGTTACTTCGCTCCAAGATGTAAGTAAAGAAGCACGACATGTTGGCTCTCCAGGACAAATAACTGAATAACTACAGAAACCCATGGCGGTTATCTGGGTAATTGCTACTGTGCTGTTTATAACACAAATACACATGTAATCGCCACTTTTCAGCCCTAACATCTCCACATGTTGCACAATCGCTGAAGACTATTGCTCAATGCAGGGAAAGTGAGCAAAGTTGTGTTGCACAAACACAGCTGTTACACTTATTATTTCATATTCAGGTGGCAGTTCATGACAGTTTATAAGCAATTGCTGTAACAGGAAGTTTGCTGTCATAATGACAGAAGCCTAGTTAAATTCACTTACCAATATTTATTTTAGGTAAAATAGTAGTCATAGTAATAGTTTATAACTTTTTAGTTTTCGCTAAAGATGAAATGTGAGCATCAGGGGCTGCTGTTGTTTTTCCGCAAGCAAAATTCTTGACTGTAATGCTGCCTTCACGTGCCGTCGGAGCTTTTTATTGTCAGATGAGTTGAAAAACACACGTCTCGAAAAAACAAACAAACAAGGGAAGCTAGAAAGTTTCTGCGATAGTTAAATTACTGAGTTGTACTTTAAGTAATGTAACAAAAAAATATAGTCTTATTTCATTCAACCCATTAATGTAAAAAAAAAGTACACAGTATATTCTCCCTCCACGAAAAAATAAATGCTAATTTAAGACGTTTCTACAGGAAGATCATTTAAAGTCCTTTACATTACATGTAAAATCTTCATTACAAATTGCAAAAGACAATAATAAAACAATTAGCACAACTAGCTAAACAAAAAAAATTAAATACTAAGAAATACAAAAGTCAAAGTTCAGTGAAATTTTTTTTACTTCATGATTAAAAAAAGTACTTCTAACACTCCAGTGCTTCGGAGGTCGGAGCTTCGGCTGAGCACGTGAATGCATCAAACGCAGACGGGGCTGTGACGTAGGAAGCGACCGGAGCCGACACGGACGGAGTCGGACCTGATTTTCACTCCTCACGTTCACGGACGACCGACAAGCAGCGGGGCTGTTCGACCAAAGCGCCTTTTTACATTACCGGGAACCGCCTCCCCCCTCCGAGAAGTATTAAGAGAAGAAGAAGACGAAGACGACGACGAAGCATCTCCGGGGGCACATGGAAACGCAATGTAGCTGGAAACGCGGCGGCGGACTTTACCGAAGTTTCACCCGAGAGGAGGCGAAGTAAGCGAGCGGCGACGCCAACATGCTCAGCGCGACGCCGACGCTCGGCTCCCTGCTGCCTCTCGTGCTCCTCTGTCGGATGTGTGCGGGCCAGTACTCGAGCGACCAGTGCAGCTGGAAGGGCAGGTGAGACCCACGGAGCCGTGTATTCCTCCGACGGCATCGTGTGATGATACAAGTTATGAAAGGTGTGGAAGTGAAGCGAAGTGAAGACTGACACACAAGCGCGGCGACGTGGAGCAGAAATGATATCAAAAGGAACCATTGTGGCAAAGAGTCCATAAACGTTATGAATCAGGAAATAGAAAAATCCCATTCGTTCCACAGAAAGACGCGACAGACATTTTGCTGTGGGATTTCCGACTCGATCATAACAAAGTGTGACTCATGCACATTGTGTGTGTGTGCTCACTATGATTTTTAGATAGATATGAACGCTGGAATATGAAAACGTTGAATTATTGTTTATTCCCTCCTCTCCAGTCCTGGAAATCTCAAAGACAGTTTGATTATTCTGATTTTATACATTATTTTCTGTAAAGATTGGTCCAGACCTTTTAAAATATGTTGGTTATTATTTATTATTCTGAGGAGATTCTTTTATTTCTTTCTTTTTAAACCTCGGGACAGCAACTGGAAAGTTTCACCTCCCATCACACATCTGCTGAAATGTGTTTTGCACTGGAGAGGCTGCTCTTCAAATGGTTTGGAGGTTTTTTCATCCTCCAGTCAGGAGACGATATCCACTCAGCACGTTGAGCTCCCAACCAATAATCTGTTGTTCATTAGTGAGACTCTTTGACTAATCTCCTTTAATTGCATGCAGAAGTGATGAAGTTTCGAAAAGGACTTAATTAGTGGCGCGCTGAGGAGGAGCCTGGTTACGGGGCTTTTTCGGCTGCATGTGCTCAGCATGTGCCCCGGGTTGCTTTAGATCTATGGCAAATTTGAATTTCAACATCTCATTTTCAGGGAAGCTGGGCGTTTCTCCCCTCCAGAGTCAAACCACTCGCTTGGCATGCACACGCTGGTAGACTGCTGATGGCTTCCTGCCTCTGGCTCTCGCCACAGAATGACTGACAGACCGGAGTTTTTTTCAAACCCTGACCAGGCATTAAGATCTGGAGGGAGTCCTTTGGTCGTACTGGCGCCAGAGTCCGAAGTGCTGCCCGGACAAGTCTCTTCCAGTCTCTTTGGTGGCTTGAAAGCAAAGGGGAGGTTCGGTGCGTGACCTGCATTTGCACTTGCATGCAGCGGGCCCCGGCTACTGTTGCCGCCGTTGTCTGCCCAGAAGCCCCTGTGTCCCTCCATTCATCTACTCCTGCTTCCAAAACTCTTCCCAAGGGCAGCCTGCCAGCGGCGCTTTTTTGCCAAAGCTCCGAGCAAGGAACAATGTGGCATGGGGAGTGTGTGTTGGAAGCTGAGGTCATCTCGGCGGCTCCGGCTCGTGACTGGTCATGCAGCCGGTCTTGTGCACAGACGGCCCTTAATGCCTTAGGAGGAATGTGGTCTAATGTCCTCCAGAGTCTGCCCGAGGTCTTCACCTTGGTCAAGTTAATTCAGTCTGTGAATGACTGTCAGATAACTGAATAGTCTCTTTATGCTGTGGTTAAAAGAAAAATTGCATTACATCTTACAAACCTTTTACTTTCTCGTCTTGCAGCGGCCTGACTCATGAAGGCCACACCAGGGACGTGGAGCAGGTGTACCTGCGTTGCTCACAAGGCTCTCTGGAGTGGCTCTATCCCACGGGGGCCATCATCGTAAACCTGCGGCCCAACATGGTCTCCCCGGCCGCCGCTCGCCTCTCCGTCTGCGTCAAACCGTCCGCGGACTCCAGCGGCACAAACATCTACCTGGACCGCAACGGGAAGCTGCGGCTGCTGCTGCGCGAACAAGACCAGGCTCAGGGCAAGGTGCACTGCTTCAGCATCCAGGAGGGGGCGCTCTTCATCGAGGCCGTCCCGCGCACGGACATCAGCCGGCGGACCACGGCGTTCCAGTACGAGCTGGTCAGCGACAGGCCGGGAGCAGAGGCACACTCACTCAATGGTGAGACGCGTCTCCTTTTATAATCCTTCTGCACATCGTTGATGGTGAGGGTGTCGATAAATGTCTTTTACTCTGAGTGGACATTAGAACGGTCTGCAGATTGATTCCCTCTACAACTGGGTTCCTTTGTGCTTTGTCCCCAGTGGTATGTGCTGTGTACTAAATACAGCCATCTACTGGTGGAAACTTTTATTAAGTTGGACTCTAATAATAGGAAAACTCCACATTTGCTCCAAGCACTCTGGTAACACTGAAGCCAAAGGGTCGATCCGACCTGTTCACTTTGGTTCGAGGGAAAACATATCTCTTCACTGTGAGCATCAGAGCAGAAAAAAACTCAAGCCCCTTTGAGGCTTTATGAAAGATTTATTCTTCAGGATGAAATATTAAAACCAGTCAAAACCATTTCACAAACATCCACACTTGACTGAAAAAACGCCACATGACTCCGGACTGTAATGGTTTCTCTTGGACGCGTTGTGCGGAGAGGGGGGCCGCAGCCAAAACAGAGGGCCTCCAATGAAAAACAGCCGTGAATTTTCACGCTGCGTACCTGCCAAACCTGCACAGCTTCACGCTGCGCAACTGTGCGAGCAACTGTGATTTTTTTCTCTCTCCCACCTAAAGCCAAAATATGAGCAGTATCAGGCCCACATCTGTTTTTACGGCTCTCTGGGTTAACATGTTATGTTGACGTCCTGCGTCACTATCTGGAGAGCAAGCAAGCGAGAGAGAGAGAGTGTGTGTGCGCAAAGTTATTTTCAGCCACATTAGTGTGTCATGCTCTGCAGCATAATCTGCTGATTTGTATATTTTTTGCATCGAGCCTGATAAGTAAAATGAAGCAACACTTTTGACATTTTCACACTTGCAGCCCACACTGAAGTTAAGCCTCTCCAAACTCAACAACCAATGTGTCTGTGGCCACAATGTAGTACGACGTGTGTGTGTGTGTGTCACGTAACGTTCGACTGCAAATCACCAGAATAATTAGAGCTCAGCAGCAAGCATGCCGCGTGCTTATTGGCTCACTGTCTGTCACACTGATGAGATCTACCACTTAGATATCGAAATTCGGAACGGCAAGGGCATTTTCCAGCACTTGATAGTATCTAAAAACAATTTGGACGGTTGCCATAAAACGTATTGGAAAGTTCTCAGTGCCCAGCCCCCCCGACGACGGTCCTTGGGTACAGCACGGGGATGATTCACGCAGACAGTGGTCTCGTGTCATGTGAGGCCTGGACCTGGAGGATTGATTGCTTCTTCGCCCCATCCTCTTTTTTTTTTTCCTTCTCTCTTCTCTCCCCCTGTTTCTTCAATCTTTCCTCTCCCTTCGTCTTCTCTCTGGCCCGCTGTGCTGGGATTGAGTTGCTCACCATCAAGCTGGAATGTATCTCCAACCAGATGTTGGGAGAAACCTCGAGGAGCATATAGGACTTATTGCCCCCCACCCCGGCCTCGCTTCTTGATGTCCCTCCCTCACTTAAATTACCCACTTCCCCTCCCTCACCCATTTCCTACCTCTTCATTTATTTCTTGTCTATTTATCATTCTAGTATTTATTTTTTTCATTCCTCTCCATACATCTTCCCCCTCTCTCTCCCCGGCTGTTTGAAGTGGTTTCGGTCCGTGCCGAGTGGTATTAGCAAGTTGTGCTCCATTTCAGTGGAATGCATCAGGCCCCAGATGTCACAGGGACTCCACTCCTCCTTTTTACGGCTCCTCCCATCCCTCATCCCTCTCTCCGCTCCTGTGAAGTGGTTCTGATCAGAGTGGCGCTCGCATGTGCACGGGGCCAGAGAGACAGAGAGAGAGATGCTGACTCGGCTCTCAGCCCTTTCCTGTGGTTCTGTTTCATGTCTGACATGTGAGCCCTGCTCAGCTCGGGCTTCGGAGGAAAGAAAAAGAAAAAAAACAGCCCTGGCTTTGGGCTTCGGCTGGCTGCTCGGGTCTGATGCTGTGGCAGCGTGCGAGCTCACTTCAAAGTGCGTTGTGCGCTCTGCTACGGGCTCTGGGCGAGGCCCGGCCGCTCTGAAGTCCCCCGGTCCTCCAGCTGTTCTTAAGCCGTCCGAGCTTGTGGCTGATTGACCTCTGATCTCTCTGGTGGTGCAGCGGCGCCTCATGTTGCTACACAAGCTGACCTAAGACATGCTCACCCCTCACCCCTATATGCTCGACTTCAGACAAGCCAGCTAAAAATAAGCTCCAGCTCTGCTCCTTAAGATGGGACACATTTCTTTTCTTTTTTTGGACTCAAATCAAGAGAGAAAAACTAGATCAATATTTGTGCTCAGCTTTTTACGACCAGACGTGTAAATCCAGATGAGGTTTCTCCTCTAAATCAGACGCCCACCGCCGCCCCACCCTCAGCCCCTGTGCTGACTCGACATCCCTCCCTCTGCCCCCACCGCTCTCACTCCGCTGCTCAGGAAAACCACCGCGGCTTTTATGGCTAATGAAGGCGCTCCGTGCGAGGCCAGCCGCAGGACCACCTGAGTCAACTAATCGACGTGTCTGCTCTCGTTTTGAGGCCCCTTTCTTCTGCCATAAAACGCCGGTGGAGGGCAGGCGGAGGTGCTGCTCCTGTAGCCTCCAGTCAAAGGTGAAACTTAGCCTGGGGCAGGTTATTAAATGGCCATTTCATTCCATTCACTTTTTTTACCCTCCAGTTATGAGACAATGGCCCCTGATGGCTTGCCTTCTATTGTTCAAGGCAAAACGTCTTTTCTTTTGAAACAGGATAATTACCTTAACTGTCTTATCTGCCTCTTTAAAGGCTTCTTTCAAAAACTCCCACTTGATGATGGCGCTGGGAGACTGCGCTGACTGTTTTCGGCCGCAACGAGCGTGCTTAAGTGCTAACAGAGCTCAGGTCAGAGATGTAGCCGCTCCTTGTCTCTCTGCCCTCGTTATCCTTTTCATCTGGTCCTTGTTTGTCACGGGGTGTCAAGGGTTTCCTGTTGTGGTGAGGAGGCTTACGGAACAGCCCCCTTGAGCATAAAACACACGCACACACACCCACATACACACACACAAGTTTTTTTTAAGTAAGCAATGATTAACTTTATTTCACCATCGGAAACGAAACTCAGACCTCATGGCCGCTTAATCTGCCACCTTTTGTAAATGAATCATCATTTCCTACATGGTTGGACCAACCACAGATGTGTGTTGTTTTTGTAAGTGGTACTTGTGAATTTGTGATTTTTATCATGCTCCACAACGCGGAGTTGCCAAAGAAATCATTGCCTTGTCCAGTTTCTGTTTGTAGTTCTCTGAACTCATCCGCCCTCTTTCTTTTGTTTCCATCCAGCGCCCTGTCAGCCCTGCAGTGACGACGAGATGCTTCTAGCAGTTTGCACCAATGACTTTGGTAAGTCAAGTTGAAGAATTATAGGCCTCAAGCTGGTGGGACAAAAACGTCCCAATGAAAATACATTCTGTGCAGCATGCTAGCTATTACCAGTATTTAAATCCCGTCTTCCTGTTTTCCAGTGGCGCGGGGCATCATTAAGAAGGTGGAGCAACAAGAGGAGCACTCGTCCGTCACCGTGGAGATCAGTCGCCTCTACAGACAGAAGACCCAGGTCTTTGTATATGGTGGCGTCAGGGTACGGCGCTGGACGGGCCACATCAAGATGCCCCCGCACTGTGGGGTGAGGTCCGGCGAGGGTGAGTTCCTCTTCACCGGGACAGTGCGCTTCGGGGAGGCCTGGATGGGCTGCGCCCCGCGCTACAAAGACTTCCTGCGGCTGTATGACGACGCGCAGCAGCAGGGAACCAACCCCTGTCACGTGGACACAGACTGACCGGGTGTTACCCGGCCGCGCCTGGAAATATAGGACGAGTCTTCACCGGGTGGTGACGAGAGCTGAGCCAATGTTCGTGTTGAGGAGAGGAGAGGCTGAAGGACTGGGCCAGCGGCGCTGCCTCTGTCTCCTCTCTTGCGGTCTTGTGACTCTTTGGAGACGATGAACGGAGCTCCTGAATGTTGCCAAGCAACATGTCAGCTGGACTCTGCTCTCAAAGTTCAAGAGGATGCAGCGTGGAATGTGTTCGGACTGCCTTTTCTCCTTTTCTTCTTGCAGATGTGGAACTTCCCTGGTTTTTTTAAATGTAGCAGACCCCCGTTTGGTTTTTATGTGTATAAAATGTGAATGAACATTGTATATTTTGAAGCTCTGCGTGCTTTGTAAAAAAAAAAAAAAAGCTTGATGTACAGTTCTGAAGTTATTTCTTATGACAGAAATGTATAAAGTGAAATCATCTTATTTTTATTTTGTTTAAAAAAAGAAAAGGATTCGCAATTCAATGCCTGAATTCATTCATGTGGTTTTCAGGCTGCAATATTGTACAAAAAAAAAAGACAACAAAAAGCAAAATCTCTTTTTTTTGCTCTTGAGAATAAAAGCTTATTCCATGGAACTGAGCTCATGTCTGTGGTGTTAACACGTAAAATAAGTAGGAGTGATTGGATTAGATGATTTTGGCTGAATATGAGTTGATTAAAAAGGAAATTAAAAAGCCATCATTATGTATTTACAGCTTTTCTGATGTGAGGACTGGCTGCTTTACTATATGTTTGATATGATTACTCCTGGGTTTTGGACTGTTGTTCAGACAAAACAAGACGTGAAGATTTCATGATATTGGATATTGATAATTATTTTTAGTTTGTAATAGCATCAGTAGTTATAGTAATAGTTATTATTATTATAGTTTTCAGAGTCAGACAATTTTATCTAAGTAATTTGACTCATGAAAGCTCTAACCCAAACTTCATATTTTGACAAAGATGGACATATATCCACAGTGGTGCCAATGGATTATTTTTTTTCCTGGTTGGAATAATAACACCATCGTACGATGTGCGTTTTCCTCCCCTCCGAGGAGGATTGGTGTCTGCCAGAGGTACGGAGACTGATATCAGAGAGTTGGGGTGGATTCCTCGGCGCTGGTTCCTGTGGTGATGGGGGTGGCCGTGTGTCAAGGTCAATATGAAAAGACTCATTGTTTCCCGCACAGCAGCCTGGTATGAGGGAGAGGGCTGAAGGCCGATCTGAATACAGCCCTGTGACTGGGCGCACAGCAGAGAGCAGCACTCTCCAACCACACTCCAAATTTTGATTGGCAGGCACAATTTTGCTTAACCTCCCCTTTTTCACTGAAAACTTTTTTTTTCACCTCAAATAAAACAAAATAAAACGAAGGGAACCAAGCGGGTTATTGGAACCCACGCCAGATGATTCGTCCTGCGAGCCAGGCTTGTTAAAGTGACATGCAGTCCAAGGCCAAGGCTCTTTTCTCTTGTCTGCCGTTTCACTTCGACGGAAACGTACCTAGAACGTGTCTCAGTAAATTTGCCCCACGTAGACAATCGCTTTTTTCAGACCGCGCTGTGCGTTAAATTAAATGTCTGAATTCCAGCTGAAAGCCAGCGGTCCCAGAATTGCTCACTGGGAAATGCAAACAGAGTTTCTATGGTAACGATGCCTCACTGTGAACCTTCTCGCTCTGGCTTTAGGACTTGGAGCCTCAGATGAGGACGAGGAGGAGGAAGAGGAGGAGGAGGGTCAGTAGGCATTATTGGGCTTTTGGGTTTTTCCAGCTGTTCTGGTGGTCAGATCTCCCTCTCTCTCCTTCCTCTCTTGCCAGTCAGCCTGGCTCCGCTGGGACCAAAAGCAGTTGCCAATAAGAGAGCACAAATGTCTCAAGGTGATTCTATTGTGCCCCATAATCAATATCTGCATCATTGTCACAACTTTTTGAGTGCGCTGTACTCCACCTAACCAAGATATGCTGCAAGAAAGATCATACTAATAGTCATGAAATAAGATAAGCCCCAAGACAAGTCTCCATCTGAAAGATAAAAAAAAAAAAAGTATCAATGAAATAATTTCTTTGATAAATAGAAGAAAAACTAATGTCCTTGTCATAATCTACAGATACTGCGGTTTTGTGTGCTGGCTGTTGTCACTGATATGGCACTTGCTTCATAGGCAAAACAGATCTACATTCTCATGAGATAAGATAAACATTTCAGAAGGGATTTGATTATAATAACATATAACTCATTTCATGAATTAATCTGTTCTATATGCACACGGAGTCGATTGCAAATTCATGGCCGAGGTCAAATGTTGTTGTAATTCCAGTTGGGACGGACCAGTCTGAACCAGACATGAATATGTGGAGTCTCAGTGTCATCCACTCAGAAGTCACTGTATGGCCGTCTCGTGGGTGGAATAAAAAAGAAAAAGAAAGAAAGAAATAAACTACTGTTGAAAAATCGCAGTCATCGCAAAGTGCACAGTCACTTTGGCAGAAAGAAGGGCACCCGAGTTAAAGAGCGGGAGGACCCCAGCGGAGAGCGGAGAGGCCACTGAGCACAGTGTAGTGGCGGGTATTTTATGCCTCACTGGGAAGTGCTGGAATGTGGAGAATGTGTTGACTTGACACACACACACACACACACACACACACACGCACGCGTGTGCAGCTTCCCACAGTGCCGCTGCCTTGATTAGCTGGAATCAATAGAGCCTCTGTGGTTTTCCCTGTGTGCATGTGTGTGGCCTTGACATCAGCACACATGAACGCACCATGCACCCCCCTTCTTTAAGCAACCCCTCCTCTCTGTGCAGCAAACCTAATAGCTCCACCCCAAAAACGATCATGTGGAATATTGATTATTTTTTAATGATATTTCTTTTCTTTTTTTTAGCACCACTCACTTCTATTTAAGTCTGTAGGAAATTACTGTGCCCGCATTTTATAGATCAAATCCCACGGCAGCAGAGAGAAGCCGGGAGTTGTGCAAAAAAAATTCTGCTTACTTTAATATTCATCGGTTTGATGATTCCATTCATACAGAAGGAGAAACACATCCCTGTCCACAGTCTGCAGCCACGCCACTGAGGCTTTTAGGCTTTTAAGTGGTGCTTTATTACCTGCTCACAAAGCTGCCAGGCGTTTTTTTTCCTGCTAATATTTACTAACAAAACCACAATTATTTTTTTCCTTTAGTATGGTAAGATGCCAACATTGGCTACTTAGCATAAAAAATAAAATACAACTGGGCTTGATGCAAATCTGGTTGTAAATCAAAGAATTAGACAAAGAGAAATGTTGAGATGAACTGGTGGAAGATCGTAGCCCTTATCTTCTCTGGACCTTCAACAAATTTCCACAACAATTCCTCCAATAGTTTTTTTAAGAAACTTTGGTCTGGACTAAAAAAACATTTTATTAAAAGTTTTGATTTAGTTTGACAAAAAAAATGTAGATGCAAAGTTTCAATTCCATGTACATGGTGTCTATTCTAACTCAAGGTGAACACGTCAGAGAGCGAGAGAGAGGGTCAACGAGCCAATAAGGCGCCTCGCAGAATTCTCATTAATCCCAAGTGGGTCATGAGTTTCCAGGTCGTGGAATGCCTTGCCTTGCTCTGCTTCTCCCTGGGGGGGGGGGGGGGGGGGGGGGGGGGGGGGCGTTGGGTGTCTTCTGGCAAAAAGTGATCGTAGGGTCACAACACGGGCCTGCGTGTCTCAATATCAGGTATCAAAGGGGGATCGGGGGAGTTGTGTGCTCCCACTGGGTAAACGGGTTGTGATCATGAAGGAGACCAGGCTCCGTCTTCATCAGAATGTTTTGAGATCAGGGTTAATCAGTTTGTCTGTCATGACAACATTTCACTCTCCCTCAAAGTTGGCAGAGACTTTTGGGATCACATCCAGTCAAACGTATACTGGATATTACTGATAAAAAATCCCACACCGCTCAGCTTCATTATGCGCGTTGTTCTCCCTTGGCTGATGTCTGTGTTGTGTCTAATTAGGTCTGTTTGTGAATGGCGACTCGCTGCTGCAGTCTGGCCCGACAAGGCCGTCTCCCTCGTCCTTTCTGTTGTGCATTTCTCCCTTTTCTCAAAGAGTGAATGTGTGCGACTGCTGTCGGCTCACACGGCTCCCAGAGGCCGGGTCGGGGCACGGGGGGCTCCCACTCCAAGTAACTACTGGGAACACCCCAACCCCCCATGCCTAGCAGTCCAATAATGGCACAGAATTTGGCTCGGAGGACGTCAAGCAAACACACCACAAATGAAACTTTTATTTACTTGCTTTCACGTCCCCTCCCCCAACAGCCTTCTTTTGCTTGGATCTGCGCTGCCATTTCCAGGGGCCCCATGGCAACGGCAAGCCCTGTCAAGGGGGGGTACGACTTTCTCATGATGTCACCATATCACAGTGCTTTGGCGGTCTTCAGAAAGCTGATAAGCTCTCGGTCAGAGATCAGAATACCGACTGAAGTGATATTTTCTGAAACACAAAAGTGTGATAGTGTTTTCTCTCAACATCATCGTTTAAAATGATGAACCACTAGAGACGCTTTCACTGATCTCAGGAACATGAGTTCATCCTGCACCACAACTCTCCCGACTTCATGATGGCCATAAATGCACGTGTCTTATTCAACCAGGAAGTCATTAACACTTCTTTCTACTCTAATTGTTGTCCGATTGTTATAGTGCAATCTGCTCGCTCTCGTCTGCTCTCAGGCCTGTCAGAGTCACGGTCAGGCCCGGCGGATCGGCTGTTCTCACCGACCAATGAGCCCCAGTGGCTTTGCCTCGTTGGTGGACCACTCCTTGGCAACCAGACCCACCCCCTGTGACCTCTGACCTGGGTTGTGGCACTTGGATGACAGGAGAGGGGGGAAAAAAGGGGGTTGTGTATAAATTCAGCCATCAGATTCTGGAGGAGATAGGGCGTGCCCTCTAAACTCACTTCTTTTGGGCATTGTTGGAGCGACAAAGATCCTCAGCCAACGGCGGGACAAGTGCAGAGCGTGATGGATTGTGCAACTGAACGTGGGACGTTTGAGGGATGTCTAAATGAGGAGCGTAATGGCTTGTGTGATGGATAGGTAGGAAGCGAACACTTAGATTTTCAGACAGGAGCGGATGTGAGCCGTTTGCTTCTGGGACCGAGAATGATGGATCGATTCTCAAGGGACGAGGACTCAGATGGGAAATAGATGCAACCCACTGCTGTTGACTTTCTACATCAACAGTTTAAGATCACAAGTCAGCAAACCACCATGATCTAAATCATATATGTACAAATGACGAATATTGCACCGTAACTTTCGTGACAAACAAATTGCGAGCACACAACAGCGGTTGTTGACTTGTCATCACATAGGAGAGCACGCACACCAAATGCTATTCGAACTAAAACTTGAAATCATGCCTTTGCACCAGTGAAGCAATGTGGTAGCAGTAGATAATATATCTAATTCATTAAATTAGACTTTTCTCAACCAATATTAAACAATGGACATTTAAATAATTAAATTAAATCTTGAGTTGTCAATACAATGAATTGTGAATTCCTGTTTAAAGTAATTGAATTAACATAATCATCTTAGCCTTGTGCAAAAAAAAAAGGAAATTGATAAAAGATGTCGAATATTTTGATATTTTGATCTTCCTAAACTTCATGTTGAATAAAAATCCGAACCAACAACAAAGCTGCATCGGTGGAATTCAGGGCCTGACACGCCCACGTGTCAGTCATGATAAAATACATTTTTAAAACCAATGCAGTTTGAATTTCTCTCTGCAATAAAATAAGACATTCCCTCGAACCACGGATTGTGCAGACTTAGGCAGGGTGATTTCATAAAAATCATTACCGGTTGTAAAAACCAGCGTGCTGAGTTCTGAGCTATGGCAACAGTTAGCAAGTGGACAAGTGTTGGCAACAGCTGAATGGTCAGCTGGGAAAGGGCTGAGTCCAGGGAAAGTAGAGCCACAGGGGCTCACACACTCGTGTGTATGTGTGTGTGTGTGTGTGTGTGTGTGTAGCTGGTTCACATAGTGGCTTAGCACAGGTGACAGCCATGCAGTGACCCTCAATAGGAGTTCAGGACCCTGTTATGTTGATAGGGACCTGCCTGCTCTCCAAAAGGTCAAAGGTCAACCAGATTGATTAACCCACAACAACATTGCTTGAAAAATATAAATGAAATAAATGCTTTTTTAAGCCTGTGACATCAAACCAACAGCAATGACAAAAGAGAGGCAAAATGAAAACAGGACATTTTTGATGCGAAATGAAAAATCATTAAAGATTGATTTATTTCATGCCCTCTTTACTCCACCCGCAGTGTTTACAACCTCAGTGTCCGGTGTAGCCCGAGAAGGGCGGTCGTGGAGCTTTTTGTGCTCATGTTGCACCACAGTCACGTCAAGTTTGCCCCGTCGCAGACTGAAGAGACAGGCGTTAGTCGGCGTGACATAATGTGTCGATTCTGGGGGGATTTATCGCTGCTCAGCTGTGGAATGTCTGAGTGGGGGAATCACAGAGCGGGCGAGCGGCGGAGAGGGCACAGTGTGCTGACGGGGGAAATTTTCCTTCCCCCTGTTATTTGAAAAATGTGAGGCTGCTGAAAGACAGAAGCTTCTCTCCTTCACCTCCACTCCGGCTGCAGTGATAACGGCAGGACTTGAAGTTATTTTGAAAAATGTAACTTTTGTGAACGTGTACAAATTAGTTTTGCTAAGCTTGTGCTCTGAGAAATCCCCTGTAATACGCAGTGTTCACGGCCAACTGAAATTGATTTTAAAATGACCGGATGACCATTTGTGATTATCGCATGCTTGGTCACAGCGAAGGACAAATCTGACAGTTCTTGCTCAGACAGATGCTGCCCCCCGCAGGACAAAAGTCTCTCTTGTAGCTTTATGTGTCATGTCACTGCTGTATTGTTAATGAAGGATCCTGACACAACACCTGTGTTGGGTACAGTATTAACCCACAAACCACAATAGCATTGCAGCGAGTGCACGGAGAACAGGCTTCATGTTAAAGGTCCCAGAGAGGCCGCTCATATTTCCAACCGTGCTGAAATGTAGATTCATGCCGTAATCATAACAAAGCCTGAACATGACTGACGCTGAATAACAAAAGGGCCGGTGTCGTGATCGTTGGTCCTGGAGACAAGCTGTCCACACACTGATGGATGACTTGACTCTCCCTGGATCCGTCCAATACAATGGAGGTAACAATTCAAGTGGATTTGACCGAGCGTGTACTCGAAAAAAGCCCATCAGCGTATCCACCGGGGTTCGATTTGTCAGTGAGCGTTGGGCGAGGTTTCGTGCCAAATTTTGAGAGAAAACACAGTCCAGCAGATCGAGCTGAGTTCCCGACGCCAGCGAAGAAATCCAGTAATAAAACAACAGTTGTTGCCTGTGAGAGCTCTGTGAGGTTGTTTGCAAAGGGCCTGTGAACACGCACGACCTTTAGCTCGTGTTAGTGATCACAAAAGGTACAAAAGTAGAACAATATTTTCCAGATTTACTTTCAGGAATAATTTAGGTCCACTTAAGAAAAGCCAACAAAGACGTCCGGTTTCATTTTACACCTCCTCTAATACAGCTCTTAGTGTGGAAACAATTTCAGTTCGTTTCTATGAGCAAACAGGGCTTTTATACACACACTCTGCCATATAGACATGTTGTAGAACTTAGTTGGCGTGATACATTTACAGTTCAGTGTCACGATGGTCCTCTGGTCAAAGGGAATCATGTTCCTGGATTTTTGGGGGGGAAACTGGTAAATGAAGAATGAGGGAGTCCTGGGACAAGTTCAGTTTCAGCATACAGGCGTCGTCCTTCTCCATAATCTATAGTTTGGACGGGGGAGGGAGCTCAAGAGTTGAGCGGCTTTGCTGTGTGTTTTGTTGCAGGACTTCCTTTGGGTGGAGCTGAGGCTTCAAAGACATTGTGATAAAAAATGAACAAAAGAACCTTGGACTTTGGTATTAGTAGTAGAGGAGTGTGTTAGTCTGTGTGTTAGTGGTTGAGACAAATCGTCACAGCCTTACCCATAAATTCCATAAAATTCATGGAACGTCATGTGGCGGAGCCTCATTTCTCTACACGTCGCATTCAATGTTCACTGGAAAATCTCTTTCGAGGGGGCTGTCTTGTCGTTCAGAGCAAGCATTTTTGAACATGTGATTATAAAACTGTATTTCCACTATAGTTTCTGTTTTAAAAAGGGGCAAAATGAATAACCCCTTGTGAATAATGACTGATCTCTGAACTGCATCTCATAAACTACACTGAGTTATATCCCATGCTTTGTACCGATGCATTCGAAACAACTTAAAATTTCAATAATATGTGCCTTTATCCGGTGTACACCTGATGTTTAGCAGTTCCAATCAATGTTAGAGACTTATTTTGTGATTTTCTTTGCTTTTTTTTTTTTTTTTTACAAGAATATCAATTTTGTCTACCACTTAAAACATGATAAAACTTTGATCTTGTCATGTGTAACCATACGGAAAAAAAGATGTGGGGAAAAGTGTGGGGGCTTTACATAGCAAAGTTAATCATCAGCCACCGACTAAGAGTTGACGTTGAAGATTGCAAAGTGAGCAGATCCAACCAGAAAGGCTGGCTACTCAGATATATCACTTACATGTATATATCTACTCAGACTATATTAAGATCCTGCTGACGCATAATAACTGTGTCCTAGCCACTTCAGACCCATGGCGGCACTAATCTCTTCCTCGCTGCTGAGGTGCTATGCTCGCACACTCAGATCCGCGGACGGACTCAAATCATGCAGAGCGACTTTGCTCGAGGGGTAAGTTTAAAAACTTATTCATGCTCAGCGGTCAAATGGCAACATGTGGAGTCACCCGCACATTGATCACAGATATTTGGGCTTTGTAAGATGTCATTAAATATTGATTTGGTATTTTAAGTCAGGTAACAAATGCCTGATCTACAAATGTATGCAATGAAATTGTTTGTAATCGTTGGGTACAAACATAAGTTCCAATCCTCACATTAACACCGAGCAATGCGAAAACATTGAAAGCAACTTTATAAATGAACTCATCACAACCTTAATAATTAGACCTCCACTTCACAGATAATTTCCATTTTGGAAAACCTTTCTGTGAACAGGGTCTACAAATGTCTAAAAGATATTTGCAACATGCTTTTGTGTTGCTGTTTTTTTGCACATTGTTAAATGTCAAATGTAAACAGTTACACATGCCTGCAAATGTTTTGAGACTTTTTTTTCTCAAGGTCTCCGGCGGCACAAATATCGTCAAATTGATTCTGTGTTTAATGTGCTGGTGGAAAGCCTGGGTCGTCTTTCAATGAATTCACGTGTAATTTCAAGATGGGAAAGACATTTTTTTTTTCCAAACAGAGTAGTTAATCACTTCCTAGATATATATGGTTTAACCAAGTTACTGATTAGTGGACTTCTGCTGGGAAAACAGCCAGTCCAGGCAGAAATGCTGGTTGTACCGAAGTCTAACTTGTTGCCTTGAATACCACAATGCCTTTCCCTTGTGTGTCAGAGACTACGGACTGTGATGTAGAGGACAAATAATCTGTGGGCATTCTCTCCCAAACCTACAGTTACTTCTAGTGCTCAAATCATCGTCTGCGTTTGACTGTGTTGTCTCTCTCTCTCTCAGCGCCAGGTCACTCCATGTGGACAGTCGTCCCCAAAACCCCTCCCTGACCAGCAGCTACGTCCACGGCACCTCCACCATCTCTCTGCTCCCCCTGACCGTCGGCCAGAGCCTGGACAGCGCGGCGGAGCGCTGGCCTGACCGCGAAGCCGTGGTCTTCCTGCAGGACGGCATCCGGAAAACCTTTGCACAGTTTCAGCAGGATGTGCGTCTCCGATGAGTTTTCAGTCACTCTGACACTAAGAGTGGGAGCCTCTCCTTTTTAAAACAGTTGTGACCTTTGGACACATGGTGAAATCACATGTAGTAGCTATTCATCTGGTAGCACCTGTCAAATTTAGTTCATGATAAGAACTTTGGTTTTCTTTCTCCAGTCTTTAGAAGAAAGTGAGAAGTATTTGTCAGGCTTGTACAAATACCCGGTTAATTAAATTGCATGCAGTAGACAAAATATCTCTGGCTCCGTCGCTGGCTGAAAGCATTTTCTCATATTTCTTTTTGTCCTTCACTGGTGCAGGTTGACAAAGCGGCTGCGGGCCTCCTCGCCCTTGGCCTGAAGCGAGGCGACCGTCTGGGGGTCTGGGGACCCAACACGTACGAATGGGTCCTTTTCCAATTTGCCTCTGCCAAGGCTGGGATCATACTGGTCAGTTTGGGAGGCATGTGTGCCTTTAAAATGACTTTGACGACAAGTGTAGCTGTACATGTACAGTAGCTGTGTGGTTAGACAGACTGTCCTACATCTCAGTGACTGGACAAATGACCAAACACCATCCTGCAAAGTGAGCAGGACACCGAACATGAACCCAATATACACAGCGTTTTATAATATATGTATTATGTAAAGGCCTTTGAGAAATGTGTGGTGAGGGGCCCCATGAATCGACGTGACTTTCAAATCGCTGTTGCTCTTGCAGGTCTCCCTGAACCCGGCCTATCAGGTGAAGGAAGTGGAGTTTACTCTAAAGAAGGTACTGCACTGTACAGCGTGTGACCTTTGTCCAACTTACATAACCGCACTCGATTACAGTACTTCACCACAGCACCGAGGCAAAATCTAGACAACTGACAGCTGACGATTTACTTTCATACAAGTATAATCTTTACACACATTAACATGTAAGAATGCAAAAAAATTCAGCAGGATTAATTTGTTGTGTCCAGGTCCAGTGTAAGGCGGTGGTCTGCCCTGCTCAGTTTAAAACCCAGGAGTTCTGTGAGATGCTGAGGGAGATCTGCCCGGAGATTGATGACTCGTCGCCAGCCGCCAAGATCAGTAGCTCCAGGTATGACTCCTCCAGACGCACGCTCCTTCCTCTGTTATCGTCACGGGAATGCAGATGCAGTAAAATCCTGCCTCGGGTCTGCCAGATTGCCGGACTTGCGCATGGTGATCGTGACGGACAGCAGGCGGCCGGGGATGCTCCACGTGGAGGACGTGATGCAAGCAGGAGAGAGCCGGCACCGCAGGGAGCTGGTGGATCTGCAGAGCAAGCTGTCCTTCGACGACCCCATCAACATCCAGTTCACATCAGTAACATTCACCAGCGTCGTCTTTGTGAAAATGATCACGCTTTAAGTGGAGGCCATTAGACGGTGGTAAACTGTGGCCATGAAGGGAGGCTCGGACACTCTGATAGGCTATAATACTAAGACGATGAATTGATTGGTATTCAGGGGGTTCAACAGCAATTCAGATGGAGTTATGTTTTGTGTTTTGTATTCAGGGTACAACTGGAAGTCCAAAGGGAGCTGTTCTTTCCCATCACAATATTGTAAATAATGCCTACTTCTTGGGTCTCCGAATGGGTTATCCATCTAGAGTAAGTCCACTTTTATCTCTTGTATTTAAGAAAATGCAAACAGTGAAATGTGAGTAATCTTCTCCCCCTCCCCATCAGCCTCAGGTGCGAGTGTGTCTGCCTGTGCCCCTCTACCACTGCTTCGGCTCCGTGCTCGGAGGGATGACCATGGCGGTGCATGGTGTCACACTCGTCTTTCCTTGTTCTGGCTACAGCATCCAGGCCAATCTGGAGGCCATTGAGAGGGAGAAGTATGACCCGCGGATCCTCATCACCCAAATCACCTTTAAAATACACATACGCTGCCGCGCACCTTCACTGACATGCGGTCTATTTTCTGGTTATTCAAGGTGCAATTTAGTCTACGGCACTCCCACGATGTTCATCGACATGCTGAGCCAAGATTTGCACAAGTATGATTTGTCATCAGTCGAAGCTGGTAAGAAATTTCAAGACTGAAAGTGAATTTGGTACAGTCAATATTTGAGGCATCATCGTCCATTTGTTTTGTGCTTCAGGGATAATGGCGGGTTCCTCGTGCCCCCCTGAGATTGTGAGAAAACTGAAAACAGACATGAACATGAGAGAGATAACGGTGAGCATTTACACTGTCCTATACCTTCTCAAGTACAGCAGGAAAAACAACAGGTGTCCATCATGTTTTCGATAGTTAGGCTATGGAACAACTGAGAACAGCCCCGTTACATTTCTGGGATTCCCAGAAGACGATGATGAGCTGAAGATGAACACCACTGGATGCATCATGAATCACACTGAGGTACATGCCGCCTCTTTTTGAACAAACCTTTATCCCCATACGACAAACTGCGACTGACAGTGCGACCCTCTATACTCTAGGCAAAAGTGGTGGACCCCGCCACGGGGCAGATCGTCCCCCTGGGGGCGTCAGGAGAGCTGATGATCAGAGGCGGTTGTGTCATGCATGGTTACTGGGACGAGCCTGAGAAAACCAGCGAAGTTATCTCGCAAGATCGCTGGTACAGGACTGGGTATGTTGACCGATGACAATGTAATTCAACGGAAGGAAAATTTCAATTCCAGTATCTGTGTGTGGCCCACATGGAAATCAGCCTGGGAAAGGCTGTTTACATGATTTTTTTTTTACGAAAACTTTCCTCCCGACAGTGACACTGCCTCGCTGAACAGTCTGGGATACTGTCAAATTGAAGGACGCATGAAGGACCTGATCATCCGAGGGGGGGAAAACATTTACCCTGCCGAGATTGAGCAGTTTCTCTATACACATCCCAAAGTGAATGAGGTGCAGGTGAGAATCACGACCACTGGCGGGCGGCAAAGCGTCACAGCGAAGCTAATGTTCAGTGTGGGAAGATTAGTTCAAACCCTCTTCTTTGTAAAGAGAGCACATTTCATGGAGATGTCGCATCAGTTGGCTGGGGGTCGAAATTGCACGCGTTTCTGTTTCTCTGTTTCCTAGGTGGTTGGGGTGAGAGACGAGAGGCTGGGCGAGCAGGTGTGTGCCTGCATCAGGCTGAATGAGGGACAGACCTGCAGTGCAGAGGAGGTCAGAGCGTTCTGCAAAGGACAGGTGAGAGTAGGTGATGAATGAAACGGGCAGGAGCTCAACATACTAAATCTCACACATGGGCTGATGACAGGATTTGTGTTTCCTTCTTCTAGATTTCTCATTTCAAAATCCCGCACTATGTGGCCTTTGTGGAGAGCTACCCCCTGACGGTTTCTGGAAAGGTAACTTCTAAACAAACACTAACATGTCTAAACCATCCGTATGAGTGATTAATGAAAATAAGAATATGATATGGCCACTACTTTTCTTCTTACTCTAGATCAAGAAGAACATATTAAAACAGGACATGGAGAAGAAACTGGGCCTTTAATTTGTGGACTGATAGACGATGCACCTGCTGGGAAACAAAGATCTGAACTCCTCCTCCTTTTTTCTGTAAGCAGGATTACACAACAAACTACTTAACAGATGTGAAAGGACATGGGCCAAGGCAGAACCCAATACATTTTGGTGCAGATGTGGACAAAGGGACGGATTCAGGAATATATATTTTATCACTTTATGTGGCGTTTTTTTCCCAACATTTTCACTAAAAATCTCAGGGAATAATTGAAGAATCTTGATGAAAAAGAAAAAAATCAGGCGTATGTAGAGGGTTGATAATGTGTGTAATGTGGTGCAGTTCCTATTAAAAATCCTGATCTAGCGGATTCAAATTTGGTTTCATACGGGGTTCAGTTGGGCTTTGGCAGAGGTATGAGCTCCACCCAGTGCCACTCTAGTTTTACATCTTGCCGTTTAAATATTCATACAAAAAAAACAAGACCATCAATCTTGTATCCACAGACATCAATCTTGATAATTTGTTACTGACCTCTTTCTTTTAACACAACGTGTAACGATGATGAAGGCTCAAAACACTGGCCTAAAAGCTCCAGGGAATATCCAGTAAGTGGGTGGGTCTGACAGAGCTCGTCCACTGCACTTCCACCTACAACCGTGCACCTATTGGATGGTGCAAGCTGTCAATCACGCTGTATCCACGCCCCAGTGCATACTGTTCTTTATCGTCTATTTTACCCAAAAGGATACCACAATTCATAAAAAGAACATCATGCTGTATTGGAGAAGACTTGAAACTAGAAGATTGAGACCAGTAACCCCTCAGTTTTTCTCATAGACTCTATGGAAACTGGCTTAGTTTTGCAACCAGTGGAGACGCGCCCTCTGCTGGTCATTCCAGAGAATACAGGCTTCAGGAACTGATTCTTTTTTCTAGTCTGTGGTCAAACTGTGAAATCTCTACTTACAGTGTATGAAACAAGTACAAAGTACATTTATCATCTCAGTCTTTATTTACATAAACAGTTTGGACAAACAATTTGATATCGTAACACAGTGAACGTAACCACTGCTTATATAGTAAAACTCGATATTTGAACACATGCCATACAGAATCTGAAATAAATAGGACCTCAATGCCAAATGTCAGTATGTACAATATGGTGCTCGGCAAAATGACAATCCTGCTATGTACACATGTGACATCTCATATAATTAAATTACTATGAATACTAAAAGGCTTTGAATATGCTCCAGGATGTTAAAATGGCCACAGAAAGATTTGTGGCAGGGAGAAAAGTGCGGGCGAAATTGATTCAGACAAAATCAAAATCAAAACCTGCTAAAAGTCAAATTAACAGGTACTCTGAAAATATGCTGCATGACACAAAGGCTGCACACTTCACCATGAACCAACACACACACAAACCAAAGCTAACAAACGGTCTCACGAAGAATCTTTGAGTCAGTCGTTTTTCTTTGAGTGTGCTTGTGTGAGTTTCATGAAAATGGAATCCACCTTCTCATCGAAACCAACTGTGGCATTAAATCAGAGCGAGGTAAATGAGCCTGTCACAATACTTAATAAAAAAAAAAAATCTATACATCAAACATTTAAAAAAAAAAAAAAGAAGGCAAAACTGTTCCCCTCAAATTGCCAACGGATGTTGGAAACACTCGCCCGCTAGCGAAACCTGCGAGCGAGGAGCGAGGCTTAAGTGCAGGTTGAACCCGGAAGACAGTCCCAGAACGGAGACTACTTCCAAAATGAGTTACTGCGAGTCGCCAGTAACGAGAGGAGCGACTGTGCACCAGAACTACATGGCTTTGAACGATCAACATTCACTTCAGTCTTTAACACGGGGCCCGACGACGACGACTCTCCTACCCCACTTTAAATATGCACACATGCAGGAAAATTTGCAAACAGAAAATATTGCATTTTAAAGCATACTGTGAGATAAATTTGTCAATATTAACATATCCCTTTTTTAAATACAATACATTCTAAATTAACTTTAGTAGTTTAACTGTGCAATTTAAGTGAAAATACAGGGGGAAAAATAAGAAGGGTTAAGGTGAAGCTTTAGTCTGTTAAGAACCGTTTGTCAGGGATAGTAGTTTTCAGATGAACAGTGGAACTGAAAAGCATTAACCACATCAGAGTTGACAGCTAGAAAGCAACACATTGCGATGACATTCATACGAGCACGTTACAGAGCTGTGCAGCTTTAGGCACATGCAAGTCATAGGAAACGTACTGAATGCACGAAGAACCGTGCACCTACTCACAGATGCATTTTAGAGCTGCAAACTGGAGGCTGGTTAATTGTATGGTCAGAGCCTCGCATCCACACATCAGGTTCAAAAAATTAAAAAAAACACAATCCCAAACAGGCAAACGCCCACATCACTCTACGTCATCACTCTTGCTCTCACTCACTTTCTCACACACACACACACACACACACACACACACACACACACACACACACACACACACACACACACACACACACACACACACACACACACACACACACACACACACACACACACACACACACACACACACACAATGTATTGGTCTTTCAAGTGTCCTCTCTGTTCCCACATTGTGATGGGTGGGTAGGAGTTGCAGTGGAGGTTTGTGTGGCATTGGGGGAAGGGGGGACACTTCACACACTCAGAGGCAGCATCCCCGGTGGAGACACAGCTCTGGTTGTTGCCATGGAGGTCAAGGTGCTTGGGTCCAATCCGTTAACAGTCCTACGGTTGCCAGGGGCATGTTTAACATTAGCAAACACGCACTCACAGGTTATATACACAGATTATTTTTCTGTACATTCAGAGTTATGGTGTGGAGCTTTTGATGTCGACGAGCAGCCGAGGACTCACGTTTTGTCGTAGTAGGAGGTATGTAGAGAGTGGGAGAATTTGGTGGCATTGCTGCTGATGAGTGTACCATTGTCGGTGGAGTAATTTTTCCTTGCCGTCTGGTCTTTGGCGAAGTTCCTACAGGCGGCGAGTTTGGACTCCAAGGCCTTGTGACAAGATAGGAAACAGAATCTGTATTTAGCCTCAATATGAACATATTTCCTCAGTGTTATGCAAACTGTTTGGAATATTAAAGCATTTCAAATAAATGATACCTACCCCGACTTTCCTCAGGAGATCACCAACGATGTTAAGAGCTGAGATTCTAGCAGATGGAGTGAGGGCAGAGCTGCCACAGCCATTGGTCAAAGCTGGATTACACAAGTAGATATTAGTACACACAGTAGTTCCTTTTCCATTTCCAGTGTGAAAGTGTAACAGTGAGAGTGCTCCTGACCTTTTGGGCTGATGAACGGGTGCTCTATGCTTTTTCCTACAGGTGTGGCTGGGAGGGACAAAGAGGCCTGTACTGCGGAGTCTATCTTATCGATGTCTGAGGTGGGTGAGCTGGGTGCTGACATCCTGTCTGTCGTCCGCTCCCGGACTGCCAGCTCCTGTCGCAGGTCTGAAGAAGACAAGGGTAACACATGTGAAATACTACCCCACCAACCCTAACGCGGTTGACATATTGCCCGCTAATAAAGGGGGGGGGAATGGATTCCTCTGTGCTTCATCTTTACCCCGTGCTTCGTCTTTCAGCCGCTGCACAGACACGAGCAGAGACTCCTTCTCATCCAGCTCGCTCTCCAGGAAGGCGTTTCTCTCGATTGCCTGGTTTAAACGGCCCTCAAAATCCTCAAGAGACACGATTGTAGCCCTGCACATAGAAAATGAAAGAAACTGTTAATATCAGCAGAATGTGATAGTATGACAGCCATTATTAAAGAACATGAACTAAAATAACATATTAATACAATTATTATATTAATTTAACCGAAAAACATGGGATTATGTCCAGTTTGGTACTAGAAAATGTTATAATGACAATAAGAGTTGTTTATATTCTCCCAAACCCAAAGCTACCAAGAGGTAAATAACGACAGCTGCGTTAAAAATTATCAAAATATATTTTAATGAATCAAACTAGTGCTGCAAATAACGACTGTTTTCATTTTCTGTCGATTATTTTCTCGATTAATGAATTAATTGTTTGGTCAGTAAAATGTCATTAAACGCTGAAAAACAGCGATCGGGTTTCCCTAAACCCCCTAGATGATGTATTTTTTTTCCTACATACAAAAAGATATTCAGTTTAATTTTCATAGAGGAGCAAAGAAAACAGAGAATATTCACATTTAAGAAGCTGAAATCAGGGAATTTTGAGTTTTTACTTCTGGAAAATCGATTATCAAAATAGTAGTAGTCGACTACTACTCTGCAGCTCTAAATCAAACATATCTAAAAATCTACTGGTCCCAGTTGAAAATTGCAGAGGGAAAGATGCTGATCTTTTGGTTCCAGCACGCTACAAAATTGCATTCCTCGGACCTTTTGGCTCTCTCCAGGTCGTCGTTGGCCTGCTCCAGCTCACGGACGTATTTGTTGAGCTGCTCCTTGATGCTGCGTGTCTGGCCCAGATCGTCCTCCAGCATAGAAATCTGCTTGTAGCTCTGGGTGTACTGATGCTCCAGCTTCTCCTGATAGAGATGGACGCAGTGAAGAAGAGGAAGAAGAAAAGTAAAAAAACAGTTTGGGAGTGAGTGTGTGTAGAGAAACCAGGTCATCGGAGAGACCTGCTGTTCCAGGAAACATCCTAGTCATCCTAGTATTCATAAACAACAGTAGGGGAAACCTGGTGAATCACAATGTCATGAAACAGCGAGTAAAGATGTTCTTCCACATTATTTCACTTTCAAAGGGCCTCTTTGTTCCCTGGGTACTGTAGGTCCTGTGGCTAATGGGCTCTGGGGTCCTTCAACAGTGGCAGAGGCTGCATGCCTGGCGGGAATGATTCATGGTCTCCCTGCCTCATTTACACTGTTCCTGTTTAGGAGTAGCTGATGCGAGCATGCTCACATGTTGGGGCCATGTAAAGATCACAGCACTTTACTGCAGAGTGATATCCTCGATGTATATATGCTGATTTTCTCATACATAATATGTAATGTCTGCTCTGCTCTCTAAGAACAAAACTTGACCTTGGAGTTTTCTATTTTCTTCCTCCTTATCCTGACATCCAATTAAGAGGTGCTTGAAGGATTATGTAACAGCATTCCTTGTTGACGCCTGCTTTACAAATCAGACATTGGACCAAGTCCTCAGGATGCAGCAGAGCAGATGACCTCTTAAATAAACCACTAATCAATTTAAACCTGACCTAACCCACAGACCGCAAAGACAAACCAAAGTCCACAGCAGGCTTCATAGCAGGTCACCGGGCAGCGGGCGCAGTTACCTTGAGGTTGGCCACCTCGTTCTTCAGTCTCTCGTTTTCCGTCTGTAGGTCTCGGAGGCGGTGTTCCGCCTGGCTAAGCTGTGCCTCCAACTCCGCCTCCAGTTCGCGGCTCCCTTCCTGGAACTCCTGCAGCTCCTCCTGTGCATCGTGGCAACTGGATGGTACACGCACAGATAATGTGTGTGTAGGGGGGGGGGGGGGACAAAACAGAACATAAAACAATCACCTTCAATTACCAGCTAGCCTGTTCATTGTCCACCATTCAATTGTGTAGAGCTGACTGGCTGAATGGGCTCTAGAAGAGTGGCCGGCTTTTGTCCCGCAAGATGAGCCGGGCTCGGGCATGTTCTAGTTGCTTTGACTCCACTTGCCAGAAATAAACCTGTGTGAAAATGCCAGGAAGATATTTGTAGTTTTGTTCAACCTTCAATTCTGCCTCCGCCAAACAGGGAATAGTTTGGTGACTGCATTGTCAAGTAAGGCAATCTAAATTTAGAGCTCTACAGAGACAGCTGAATTGTCTGTGACAGAAGGTGGCTCGGAAGTAGCTCAGAAAAAAACAGGCCTGCTGTCATGTGACCTCAGCTGTAGAAGGGGTTAAAGGTCAGGGGCAAAGAGAAAATGAGAGGGCAAAAAAAACAGGATGAGGATAAGGCTAAGAAACAGGATGTGTGTAAAGGAAGTTTGCTGAAAAACAGAATAAATGATTACAGAGTTTCTGATGTGCGTACACTCATGTATATCTAGTTAGGTAGATATGTCAATATAGAGGGAGAATAGAAATAAATAAATATGGTGCTATAATCTCAAAATTAAAAGTAATCCAAAGTGACCCCTAACTTGTCCGCATGTTTTTGTGTGACAGTGGGAGTTCACGCCGCCCTGAGATCAGCTGACCTGTGCTGGGATAATGTGGCTCTGCACAGCAGTGGAATCCGCGAATCAGTTGTTGTGCCACACTCGTTCCACACATACCAGCGGCAAGAGAGGCTGCCTCATCAGCACGCCGGGCTCTTTAACGTCCCCGTTTAACTAACACACAGGCTCGTCTTCCCTCACGCGCTTCATGGTTTAAAATTACCAACAGGAGACCATGTGTGACATGGAGCAGCATTAGATAACTGAATGTGTAAACAAAACACATGATGTCCAAGTGGATGGAGTCGGATAAAAAAAATGTTGTAAACATGATCCTGAGAAAATATGCGCACCAAAACATGTGTGGGACAAGCCATGCCTAACTATATGTTTGAAGTTATTTTTTTCCACGGGCTGATGTTTTAGCCCAACACTATGTACCCACAGCAGGAGTTTCTCAGAAAACCACGAGGATTTAAACGCTCTCTCTCTTGCAGTTTTACTTCCTCTTGGGCCCCAACTCCACAAATAGAAAATACAGACGGACGAAGTTCAACAAAGATTTTACACGACGCTCACAGGGCACCGCTGCTGCTGCTGCTACTACCGCTGCCTACTCCAACACATGCTGCGGTCTCTGTTTAAGTAATCAAAGTTGCAGTCATTTCCTCCTGAGTGAGCCGCAGCTGTTTGTGGGCACGGGCTTTTTTTCAGAAAGCTCCTCCGCTCATTTGCCTTAAATGGCTAAACACAGTCTTTCCGTGCTGAAACTTTGAACATAACATTTGGAAACATTTGGTTAGAGGCGATGAGAAAATTGTTGTGTAGTCACATCTTTTATGACTCCATGCAAAACTACGTATTCAGCAAATTTGCATCAGGCTATTATGTAAGAGTGAGCGCCTATACATTTTTAAACACCCTGATGTTGAGATTTTTTAAATGTTTTGCTGCCGTATGGCTCTATAAACTGACACATGACAGTTATGATAATATTATGTACGAAAAGCTAAAAACACTATCGTGCATCTGGTTTGTATTTTGTAAGAAAATGTGACAGGTATCACACAAAATACAAACTTTAGAGGCATGTTTTAAATGTATATATGTTTTAATCTTGTGTAAAAAAAAAAAGAAAACTCAGGAAGACTATAGCTCTGCTTTGGGCAACTGATGAGGATCGTTTTTATCTTTGTCACCTGAGAATTGTACCTACCTTTTCTTATATTTGTGGGCTTGTGACTTCCAGTAATCAACTTCCTCATCCTTTGACGAAAATTTGGGAATCATCTCTGTGTCCATGTCAGGGCAACCTGAGGATTAAATTCACATATTAATAATGAGCCTCACAGCGATTTTACATTTGCTAAGAAGAGAGCATATGAAAACGAAACCAGGTGAAAGCTTACAAGGTTTAAGACAGGAAAGAGAAAAAAATAAATAAACCAGCAGGTGAGTGACTCAAACATGTACAAAACTTTTTCCATTTGCATCCCTTGACATGTAGAGTCAGATTCAGATCATTCCGTTCTTATCTTGGGGCAGTACGATCAGATAAATCAACATCAGAAATGTCGCTCATTCCTCAGTGGAGAACTTAACAGATCAAATATAGTTTCACTAAAAAGTGGCAAACAAAAAGCCAGAGCAGCCGCATCGGTGACTCGAGGTCCATGAGAAAATATATTATCATTAACAGCAATCCATGTTAATTAAACCTGGCTATAATGCCAAATAGATCACAGCTGTCTGTTGTAGCCTGCTTTAGAAGTTTTGATTTGAAGTGTTAAAAGTTTTTCATCTTCCTTTCCGTTTACACTTTACTAGACCCGTCGTCAGTGCTCCTACTAAACTCCTTCTGTGATCTATGTGGACCTACAAGGCAGAATTCAGGAAATGATTAAACACATCTGAGAAAGAGCCATGTGTGTGTGTGTGTGTGTGTGTGTGTGTGTGTGTGTGTGTGTGTGTGTGTGTGTGTGTGTGTGTGTGTGTGTGTGTGTGTGTGTGTGTACAGTAATGCTGTTGCTGTAGCTCCAAGAATATTTATAATCTGACCTGAGCTCACTAGGATTTCCTGCAGACGAGTTATTTATAAGACTCAGGGAACCTGGTCTGGTTGTTTTTACAACTGTCTGTGCTAAAGGCGCTT
Organism: Scophthalmus maximus; assembly: GCF_022379125.1. Taxonomy (NCBI): domain Eukaryota; kingdom Metazoa; phylum Chordata; class Actinopteri; order Pleuronectiformes; family Scophthalmidae; genus Scophthalmus; species Scophthalmus maximus. The sequence continues at coordinate 13,134,023 of NC_061531.1, read as the reverse complement.
CTGTATATGAGAAAAACTAGTGGCATTATGTTGCTGTGGCCATTATCATTATGACATTTTGCCAACACTAGCCTAGGCGGTGAGTAGATATGTTGTTTTAGCTTTCCAAGAAGAGCAAGAAGACTCTGAGGGATGGAGACTCCGAGACAGGGCCTCCCGCTCTTCCCTTTCACACATTCCTCAGAGTTGGCGTCAGCGACAACTTACTCGCCGCAGACCCCTCACGTGTCCGTGCAGTACTCTGGAAAGTACAAAAGGAAGCTGGGGACCATGAATACGGCAAGGGTGGAGACAGTGAAATGTCCCAAAGCTGACGTAACATGTTGCTTGTATCGCATGACTAAGGAGAGCGTTAACACCCTTCTCAGGAACAAACTGAAACATTTCTTCTGCTTACAAGCAGAGACCAGCAATTCCTGCTAATCTGACAAATAGAACTGATGGTTATGACGAATGCGAGCGAGTGGTTCCTCATCCCGGGGATGTCTCTGAGCGACAGGAAACGGTTTCCCTGGTGATTGAGATGAAAGGCCTCAACAGGATAAACACCCCCTCAAAAAAAATAAGACGAGGCTGTTTATTAGCTCACTGACAGGAAACTTAAATCAGATGGGCTAATAGGAGGTATACCCTTACCAGAGCTACTCCACATATTGAGGACACATGGGGATTGTCTGCCACTGTACTGGTAACCTAAGACATCACGAAGCTCCAGCTGTATCGCGTAACGGCGCAGAGACTCTGCCGGAGAACGCGACAGCTCCTGTTCTCTCTCGTTTCAGCATCATTAGGCAGAGACGGCGGTGTCAGCTATGACCCCTGGATCTTTTTTGTTGTTCTGATGTTCACAATTCCAGGATAGTCCAGGGACAATTCACTTACAGTGGTGGAGACGTCGGGAGATTACAACCAGCGGGGGGGGGAGACAGTTTCTTTTCTCACATTTTTGTCTCTACATCCTCTTTTTTTGTTGTTGCTGCCGTAGATGACTGACGAGGTGCTTTTACTAAGAATGAACCGCTGACACTGACACGAGTCACATTAACGCTTACGAGAGGAGGCGAGGAGGATAACACACACATCTTTGTCATCTAACGTGAATTATAATAAGAGGGGTGGTGATGACATCCCCCTGGATCTTGGCCCATATGTTGTGTCTTAGCTGCACGAGGATGTATAGGAATATGATAATATTGATCTTTTTAAAAAAAAAAAAGTAATTCAAGAACGTATAACACCAACAGTGGCAGGCGTCACTGTAACAATGCCAACAACGGTCATGACGATTGACAGATCGAGCTGAACGGTGGCAGGTTGTCATTGAGGACAATTCAAAAAGCTGCTGTCAATGTGTCGACACCTCACAGGTCCATTTGTGCGGTTTGCCACACGGTCCAGCGGGCAGAGCTCGATGCCGAACGGTCTCAAGGCAGAATAAATACATAAATGAATACCACTAGGTATCAAATGTGAAAATATGAAGCACAACAACAACAAAAAAAAAGCTGAAACCGAGAGGTCGCGACACAACACACACTCAGGAGTCGGAGCGACACCGCGACACCAACAGGTCGAACATCGAACACGTCCGCGGTGAGGAAGTCAGTCACCTGCTCATGTCCAACCGGTGTCCGAGCGTCGTCAGCTTCTGTCGGGCGCCTTCCAGCCGCTGGTGGACATCCACCAACACGCACACACACGCACACACACTGCCGCCCCGCTGCTGGCCTCGGGCGGTGACGCTGGGGTGACTGAGCGCTGTGTTTAGGAAATTGCCAACGCGTCTCCCGGAAGTAACGTAAGTTCCTGACGCGGGGCGTACGTGATGACGCATGTCACGCTGTACGTCAGAAATGGGTAGGGCCGACGTAGAAGTAGATCGAAGTAGATCTGCTAGACAGGACAGAAGGAAAGGCAGAAACCAGATTCTGAACGTGTGTGAATATCAAGGAGGGTTCGGTTAATTGAAGATATTAATTAGGAATAAATTAATAAATAAAAACTTAGACAACAGGGGGCTGATGTGATGTTACTGTTTCAGGTTTTGCTGTTGTTGACTTAACAAAACAAAAAAAATCTAATGACGAAACAGAATAACAATCTCATCTCCTTGTTTTTCAGTTGTAACACTATTGTCGAATTTTTGTCAGATTATTATGATTATTATGATATTGATTATAAAAAATAAATACTGTTATTTATGACATATTTATATTTTCTTATAATGAGGAAAAAACTAATAAAGAGAGAAAAACAAATTTTCAACAAAAAAAGATTGCCAATAATTTATGTTTTCTGACTTATTTTTATAAAAAAGAAATACTATTATTCATGACATATTTATATTTTTTGTAATAAGTAAAGACCAAATAAAGAGAGAAAAACAATTTTACAAAAAAAGTTTGCCAATAATTTATGTATTCTGACTTATTTTTAAAAAATACTGTTATTTATGACATATTTATATTTTCGTATAATAAGTAAAGACCAAATAATAAGGGAAAAACAATTTTACAACAAAAAGTTTGACGTGTTTTTATATGTGCTATTTTAAATAAATACTGTTATTTGATCATTGTAATTTTAGCTTAAAACTGGTTTTAGGGGGGGGGGGGCCTTACAGTTCAACTTTCCTTCTGTGTCATGCCATTCTGTTTTGTTTAGGGTTTTTTAAGTAAAAAGTAAAAAAGATATTCTGAAAAAATAGAGATAAAGGATCAGCCGCACCTTTTTGGATTTTGTAGCAACACATTTTCTCTCTGCAGTGACCACAAGGTGGCACTTGATGTCAGGTAACCACCAAACACGGTTCGGGGACGATTTAAAAAAAAAAAAAGGGTCATATAACACATAAACAGTAAATTATAAACCAATTATGGTTCATTTTGGCTGATTTAATTGTATTTTTAAAAAAAACTTAGCAAACCAGAGATCGAATAAAACAGAATGTGCCTAAATTGTTCCAAATTAATTAATAATGCATTCACCCGCGGGCCTACAGCATATTGTTCCTAATGTTTTGTCTCAGTCAAGACACTTCCTCAATCTTCAGAGAAAGTCAGTACAGCCTCTGTGCATGAAGAACATGACGTGCGAACCAGCTTGGCCACTTGAACTGCCAAAAAAATGTTTTTCAGGGGACCCAGTCAGTCGAGTCAGTGCAGCCACAGGTGGCAGACCCTGTTCTACCAGGCGCTGCTCTCGCCCCCACCCACGGCCGCAGGTGAGGAGAGTCATGCGCTGAGGGAAACGTAACAAGGAGCTGAACTTGAATCGATCAAGTCTTATTCTGGACTTGATAATATCAAGTCGGTCCTTTTTTTTCCTTCTATGGCATTGTACAAGGAGGACAGCCAGGAGGACGCACGGGAGTGTCCAGTGTGCTACGAGTGTCTGTCGGGCACCGAAAGGACCCTAAGCTGCGGACATGTATTCTGCCACGACTGTCTGGTCAAAACGCTGGTGGGCATCAACAGCGATGGGAACATCCGAGAGACAATCGTCTGCCCCGTCTGCCGACACCTCACGTTCATCAGGAAACACAAGGAAGCGCTGGTGTCCCTCGCGGCCGACAAGGATCCGCACGGAGGGCAGACGCTGGAGGTGCCTCTCCATGTGCCACCTGGACAGCTCCAGAGCGCACGGCGCGCGTCCAGCGACACTTTGCCCAGGGGAGTGGACTGGATCGCCCAATGCCTCAGGGGCATCTCCGAGCGAGTCCGTCGACAGAGGCTGATCAGCCCCGGCCACAATGCGTCTCAGATCTTTATCATAAGCACCGAGGGGCGACCCATGGCAGAGGAGGATGCGCTCAGCGTTGTGATGACCGCGGTTCGTCCTCAGCGAAGGCGGAGGCGCAGGATTTGCACAACTGCACGATGCCTGCTCGTTCTGCTCTCAGCTTTTACTATACTCGCACTGGTGGCTGCGACCTTGCCCTGGATTCTGTTGGCATAGCCCCTTGACAGATGACTTGGATTAACGAGTGCCAATATAGGAACTGATGAACTGACATTTATGAAGGAATTCTCTGTTGAATTTCCACAACATTCAACATTATCCACGAGCTATGCAATGACGTGTGTGGCAAAGTTCATTTGTCTTTACTGATCAAAATATTATGAACATTTTAATGTGATATCAATTAGATCATTTGGTTTTTAAGATATGGTCATGGCGTTGTCATTTCCCTCACTGATTTTCAGGAAAATCCAGAGAGTTTATGGACATGCTCACCTCTTTTATGTGCATGACATAGAACAGTATAAACTAAAGTGACGAGGAGCAGAGGAGAAGCCTTGACAACTGCCTTTTGTTTTGCATTCCTGTCTGCAACAAGTTCTACTTGTTTCATGTGTAGCAAACACAGCAGTGATCTCCAGCAACTTCAAAACAAATCCAAAAGTTGGTGAAAGAACATTTTTGAGGTCTACTTTAAACAGTGCAGTGAAACAATTTGACATTTGCGGTCAACTCATTTCAATTCATGGTTGACGACGCTGTCAGCATTGCTTCGTGTTTGCAATATTTAATCCAAAGAAACAAGGAAGGGGTTACAGTTTGATATCAAGATACAAGCTTGGTCTTATGAGGAAGCAAAATGTGGTAATAAAGACGATATGTCAGGGTGTCCTGCAAACCTTCTCTCCTTCTTATAGCACAAAGAGAAAACATTCTCTCGCATTTCTAAATTTAACTATACATTCTTAAACATGCTTATCGGATGGCAACGTGTTTAATAGGCAGATAACTGGATGAAGTTAGTGGTTGTATGTCCCTCAGTGACATTCTTTACAGCGTGTAGGCAAAGCTTTCCTTGCAGTGTTTACAAAGACGCTGTAAACGGAGTCAGCTTTAAAACTCTCTGAAAGAAATAATTGATGCTCCCATGGCAGTCTGAAGGAGATAGACCAACAAATGAGCTGAGCCTGGTTGATTGTTGTAAGGAGATACGCTGCTGGACAGTATAGCATTAGATTACCACCGACTATTTAAGAAAAGTCAGCAGAGATGGGTTTATTGGGTTTATTTTGATGAAAAGAAAAAAAAAACACATCAATTGCAAATGGTATTTGTTTTCTTAGTTAATGTTAATTGCTCTTGACTTGAGCAGAGAGTTAAAACATTATTTCAACATACAAAGTTGATAGTCTGGGTCGGAGGGGTCACCACAAACAGACTAATTCTCCGAATCAGCCTCACCACCATCCTGTCAAACCTGGACACTCCTTGTGGCAAACCCACGGCCATCCTGCTGGGCCAGTCCTGCAGGTAACACATGCCCTGCCTGGTTTTTGATGAGTCAGACCTTTTCATCATAGTCCTGTTTGTGGCTCGGATGCCAGTGCATTGGACCCAAATTAAAAGAAGAGGTAACATCTATAAATCAGTGAACCAGCTATTGCTCCACAAGTGTGCTCATGCTATTGCCTATCCTAAACTTTAGGCAGTGGTGGAAGAAGTGCTCATAGATCCCTTCAATAAAAAAGCATAAATACTTACATTGCATGTAATGTATGAGTATAAAGAGTATTTTGCTCAGCTGTAAGTAACTTTGAAAAAGTGTGTCAACCAAATGATTTAATTTAATTTTTTTTAGATTCTTTTGCTGCCACAAAATAAATCCGCGAGGCTGTAAAATAAATAAATACATTTCTGATACCTTTTGGACTTTATGGCTGTTTCCACTGAAACAGTGGCATTTTATGGACTAACAAGTCTTTTCGACAAATGTGCTCCACAGAAGAAAAAACAACAACAATAAACACTGAAATAAACCCCCACGAACCAGGTGAGATTATTAAAAATGTAGAGTTTAATATATATATTTATTTCTGACATTCTGATAAGGATTGCAGGTAGGCTTCACAGTACACACTGTGTTCCACTTGATATGCTAAGCAGAGGAGGGAGGGGTGGGCATGGTGGGTTTGACAAGCGGCAGGTTCTGTTTGTACACTAGTAGTGAAAGCAGAAGGAGGCAGTAAATCCACAGGCAACGTCCACTCCTCTACCGTATATTGCTCAAAACCCCACGAAGAACCATCCATCGTGATCCACATTCTCTCGAGTTCATCACCACATCATATTCATTACCCCTCGTACAATCCCTAAAAAGACAGTGATTGACACAAAACGTGGATTATCAAAAGACTATCTAAGCGCATGCATGACACTTTTTTCAGATTTTCCTTTTTTTTCTTCCCGTTCTCTACTCATTTAAAATTCCCTCCCCCCCACAAAATGTAAACAAATTGAGCTTTACTTTTAGACCAACACACTTGGTGGTGAGGTGACATAGGAAATATAGGCCTACAGCATTCAAAATGCTTGATAATACTACATAACAATGTACTCTACTATTAGGTGCAAAACGCGACTCCTATGAATATGCACTTGAAAACTGCCGTTAAGTCAATTCACTGACTGAAATTAAGATATGCGATGAAATTATGACTTGTGTGTTTTGGGGAAGGATACAGACTTTTTCTTTTTCATCCTCTTCAGCAGCATAATAATCACACCGATAATGAATATGAATGCATGCTTTTAGGTGGCTGTAAGTTCCAGTTATGATGCACAAAAGCATTACAGTAATACTGCCCTGTACTGATAATAATACATGCCAACAGGCCCTTATTAACCCTTCATCCAAAAAATAGCTCCCATTCATCCTGTTAGTTGATACAAAACCTACCCTACGGTTTGATATCCGAGTGAGTCATATTCACAGATACCCCTGCTTCCGCGAATAAATCTATGGATCCAGCACAGACAATTAAACCTCAAGCACACATTGACTATGCCTATAGTTCCAAAATAACAACCAAGTGAGGGCACTTGCAATTGTTTGTCATATAATCACCACAGCTATCAACATAATTATCAACATCACCAAAATCTTCATAAATGTAGTCAATTGAGAACACACACTGAGGCATACCATGGATCACTTTTTGAGAGAGAGAGAAAGGTTAATCTATAATTCATTTAGTAAGCAGATAACTCACACACACAAAATAAGGTTTCAAAAAAAAGATTTGCTTTGCAATAAAATAAATGGCTTTTTTTCTGAGTTTGGGGGAGGGTGACTTTGACCACTTTTTTGGACTGAGGTGGATCAGTAAACACTGTAATTGCACTTAAATTGACAAAATTATTGTCCTAAGACATTCCGTAGGAAATCAAAAAAAGTGACACTGCAGCATCTGTTGTCGGATGGATTCCAAATTTGTCTGACTAATTATCTGCGACGAGGATACAGACAAAAGGAGAATACCAGCCTTCTTTTAAATTTAGAAAGTGTAACAGCGGGTGTGCCGAATGTGACAACACATTAGCTTTTCTGATTTCTAATTGGTTATAGTCCGTCCTACACAAAGGCTTTGGCCTCATTATAAATTAATTAAAAGGTCCAAGCGGGCTCAAAGTAATCAAATTATTTACAAAGAAGTAACTGATTAAAAAATAAGAGAAGATAGGGCATTGGTGTGTAATTCATTAGCACTCTAGCATTTCTGAGGTCAAAGCTCAGGAGGCAGAATTAGAAAGACCGCATATTAATTTCTCGCAGGAACGAAATTCTGCATTTCTGCTGCAGCATAGGTGTCACCTGGTGTTAAGTGAAAGATCATGAATCTACAATACACCTGTTCATCGTGTGCAGGGACAAAAATAACATCAAACTTTGAATCATTACATTTTCTACACCAGATAAATATCAGCACATATATTATCATTATATATATATATATTCAAGATATGCATTTTACATATACTTTTCCTCTCAGATTTATATACATCAATTTATGTACATTTCTTTGTATTTACACAAGGGGTCAAAGGTCACTGAACCTGAAGCACTTGAAACAAGGTTAAGAGAGAGAGAATCATGTGAACCTAAAGGCAGTGTAGTCATCCATCCTTTATCATCAAACTGTAACTGCACATGATTGATCTAAGTTAACTTTCCAAGGACGACGACAACAACGAAAACACTCACACAAAATTAAAACACTGCTATTTTTAGGCCCTTGATCCAAAGCAGTTCGATGGCATTGGCTTGTCATGCAAACACATATTGGTGCTTTTTTCTTTTTCTAAATTAATTAACAGATGCTCGAGCTCATAAACTTTAAATTTACAATAACATTCTTCTTATACTGTGCTGGTTTAAGGTGAAGTAAAGTGAGTAATATGTGATAGAAGAGGGGGCTGAAATAAAACCGGATGTGACGATTAAGAATCAAAGTTAAATGTATCGTCTTGCATGCGAAACTTTGCCGGCTTCAGCATGTCTCTAATGTGCACAACGCTTGAATACCCTGTGAGCAATATAACCACATTACTCTCTCACTCCGTCTCTCTGTTTCACCCTGAGGATGGGCATTGCTCCTAACCACGTCAGGCTCTGAGATTCCCTAACCAAAAGCTGTACAACTCATGAATATCATATTGCAATTTGATTGCATGTTCTAATAAGGCAAAAAAAAGAAAGAAATAAATTAAACAAATGCACAACAAATTCAGATCACTGCATCAAACCACAAAGACAAAGAACAAAGCAAAAAGAAACAATTCAAAATAATCTTTCAGTGTAATACTCATCTATGTTCCAGACTTTCCTCCTAAAGGCAACTGTTCCTCCACTATGGCATTTTGGTGTTTATTTCTTTTTTTGTCACATTTAAGTACTAGCGAGCAACTGTGAGATGAGTTTCTTTGCAGCCTGTAGCAGATGTGAGGGAGGGTTTGAGTTCTGGTTTCAGGTGGGCATTGATGAGGCCAATTGGTGTTTCCATCAGGCCTTGGCGGCGACAGTTAAGAGTATGTACAGTCAGAGGAGTGCTGGTAAGCTGTGATGCCTTAGGGTCATAGGTCATAGAGTGGTGCTCTGGGGCTCCTCCTCAGGCACAGCGTCTCCCTCTGGAGAGTCTGCAACTGCCAGGGACCTCCTGCAGGGGGCACCGCTGAACTCATCGATGAGGCTGTCCAGATTGACATTGATGGAGGGGATTTCATAATTGAAGATATCTAATGGTGAGCATGGTGGGAGAGGTGAGTATGGTGGGCAGAATGGTGGAAATGGTGATGATGAGCAAGAGGAGGGAGAGAAGAGGGCACATGACGATGATGATGAGGTGTAAAAACGGAAGAGAGCAGAAATAATATTAATCGTTTTGAGTCTGAACTCAAGCGGTAAGTGGCAATATGATGTCTACCCTGATTGAAAAAAAGGAAATGAATCAGTAGATTACATGTGCTTCACATTCTACACAGGGATGTTTTCAGTGTGCTGCTAGTCACGCCTGGACCAACTTGGTGGCGCCTACTGTGGCATGTCACAGCTCTGTCTTTTGAGACGTCAACAACAGATCATTTTTGTCAGATAAAATACAAGAACAGGTCAAAATGACTGCACGATGACACATTACTGTACATGTTTACAACAACGGCCAGATAAACCAACACAGAGGCAACAAGATGTGTGTGGAACTCTGTGGAAAAATGGCACCAAGACACCAAGTGGGCCTGAAGTAACGATGGAAATCTCATGGGGGCCTGGATATTTGCTCTAAATATAGACATAATTTAAGTGCTGCTGCTTTTACTGAGGGCAGCAGGTCCAAGCGGTGGCTGATGACTACTCCTGTGTAGGAATGAGATGGAGCTTGGCAGTGTAGTAAGAAGGAGCAGGGGTTATAAAAAGCGATGAACCTGTCAAGGGAGGATTGGGGGTTACCTGTGGGCCCCCCCCCCCCAAATACCGGTGGCAGGACCGTTACAGGGGGATGTCTGCTGGCGTAAGGCTGGGGATGGGCAAACGAAAGGAGGTGGGGGCTTTAAGATAGCCCTTGATAAGCGACGGCGTCTGCAATGTGAGCGCAGTGTGGTGCACTCTGGGAAGTCCTTAGGCCATGCATTATTGGTCGTACCACAAAACCATGCAAAGAGTCAATAATGTCCATGTTCTCATTGCGAGCTACAGGAACTCGAGTATGTTTGAGGCAGGCTGCAGGAGACCCCAGAGGCAGCCACAGCACGAGGCCAGGCAGTGAGATGGAGTGCATGGGGCGGGGGCGGTCTGGCTTACCCTAAAAGTCCCCCTCACACTTAGCCCACACTGAATCCCTGGCCTCACACGGCTGCAAGGTACACAATAGTAGCAGGGGGAACAAGAGAATGATAAATATAACAAAGTCACAGAACGACTGGTATATATTGACAGAACACCTCATCATCAGAACATCATACTGTAGGTATAATGTGGGGTTTGTCTGGCTAGGTGTCCACGCCTGCTACGCAGTGAGCGAGACTAGACTCGTGTGAACTGTGTAAGCCTCTGACCTACCTCTGCCGAGTGAGGGTCTGGGTAACACAGATAAACAGAGAGCACATGATGAATCTAATGGCAACTTCCATACAAGCAGGACGAGCTATGCTTCTCTGATGTTTCCACACATTACCCGGAAACATCATCACATAACACAAGCAATGAATACATAGGGGTCAGGAAATCTGCTCACTACAGCAGCACAAAAATGCAAATATTTAAATCGTATCATTGTCAGGCATCTGTGTCTAGAAGGCAACTTTAACTCATTCAGACATTCGTGTGGGAACAGTCAATAAAAGGGAGAGGTATCTTATATATCTACAGTGACAAGTTCTACAGAGTCCTACACTCGTCCACCATCTCCATTGGACAGAGCCACAGCGAGTCTGAGAGAGGGCCGCTGTAGCCCCACCTGTGGGGGTGGCGGCGGCGGCGGGGGTGTGGTTACCAAGGGCTGTTGTTTACCTGTAGACATGCTTTCCCCGGGGGAAAGTCCATCCAGGAGGCCCTGCTCCAGGGGCTGGGGAACTGGGGCCATGGCCGAGCCAATGAACCCAGGAGGGGCTGTGGGCGGCTGAGGAGGGGGCAGGCTGGGTCTCTGCCTGGGCTTAGGGGTGGGCCGAGATTTGGTTAGCGTTCCAGTCAGGGAGGGAGGGGATGAAAGGGAGTGGGGCGCTCCCAGTGGGGTTTGCCCAGGGGAGGATGGGGGCACTTGCCCTGGAGGGCAGACCAGTCCATAAGGGGAGGGGGTGCTAGGTGGTGTGGGAGACAGGCTGACCGGTGACGGCTGACCTGTGGACTGGTCGGACATCCCGCCAGACTGGCCATAGGGGACCTTGGGGGGGACAGGGGCCAACTTCTTGGAACCTGGAAACACACAACACAGTCATATTACACAACACGTCTCCTGTTCAAAATGTAAATACATCCTCATAAACTTTCAGGACTTTCAGATTCAGACAGGTGCTGACCTTTGCGCAGGGTGTGTGGACTGTGCTCTGTGGAGTGTGGAGACTGGCTGCTGCTCTGAGGACTGCTGCTGGGTGGGACTGTTGGACCTGCCACCTGGATGCCTTTGTGTCCAATTACAGGGGAGAGCTCTTTGCTCTTCAATGAACTGAAAAAGACAGGCAGACATTAGTGGGCCAATATGACGAGGCACAGGTCATTTACATTCTGAACTGCCCACATGCTCCTTTCCTCAGTGCTGCCACCACCACCACCATCATCAGTATCCTTATCAAAGAATGTGACACAATTTTTAAGAAACCAGAATATTAAGTCAACACAACATCAAGCAAGTAAATTTTTACAGACCAAACCGCGCCAAATCCTTTCAATCCCCTTTCGTTAAACTGTTGTTGACGTAAATTGTGTGAGAGAGTTCCTAAATTTTGCAAATCTTTCTGCTTGTTCAAACATAACTCAGCAAATATTCCCCAACATGTTGCTTCTTTGCCAGTGACCGCTCAGGGACTGAGAATCAATCAATAAGTTCATTTTTTTTATTGAAATAATGAAGTTAGATGGCATTGTTAAACAGACAAATGCTGACTGACAAACCAAATGAACATTTCACCACTGATATTTTAGACGTGTCAATTATAAAAACATCAAAAACAACAACAACAACAACACACATTTTCAGATATAATATAATAAGAAAAGAGCAAAAGAAATAATCAAAGCACGTTTTTCAGAACACCAGTAAATTGGCAAGATTTTTCACATTAAAAAAATTAAAGGCCTTTTCCATTCAGCAGATACAGAGGCTTCGGAGCGAAGCCTTAACCTTAGCCCAGTCAAGATCTGAGCTGAACTTACAAGATTTCAATCTCATGATAGATCCCTGACCAAAACACCCCTGAGCTCAAAGAAAACTTTCCAGCGTCAGCAAACAGACAGTGAACACAAAGCTCATAAATAAACTTTCTCAAGCATTAGATTGATTTTCTACACAATACGACCAGAAGTGAAGTTCTGACAGGAGCAGAGATTAAAGCGTGTGACAAGATAAATCTGCAGGCAATGATGAAGACAGCATGTGCACCACCTTATGCACGTTTGCTCGGAAAACATCTTCACCGATCATTTACTGTACTGCAAAATGATTTGATGATTCATAACTCCGGTTCGGCCATAACTACCTTTGTGCTTACGCAAACTTCAAAGATGTTAAAATCATGCGTTTAGATGTCACAAACATTTGGTATATTGTATATTTTTCTTTCTCTGCTCTTGAATTAAAGCAACAACAACACTTCCTGTATTCTCATCTCAATAATGTATATATACATATATCTGTAAGTACCGAATGCAGCAAGGACATGCTTTGGATAACATGAGCTTGTATAGTTGCAAATTCAAGACTAGGCCCATGAAGTCTCACCCACAAAGAGCATCCACACTGCAGTGTAGCAGTCACATTAGGGATTATGTGACGTCTAATTAAGTGCAATCTCCTGCAGTCCCTTTGAGCCATGTGCCTCCGACAGATAAATCATCTGAATGTGAAATTGTGGAGTTAGCAAATCACAAGAAGGAGCAATATCAAGCAAGCCCGTTGGACTGCTGACAAAGATTCGCTGTAATGATTCACGCTGCCTTGTGTGGTCGTAACGCTGAAGACTTGTGACTCAGGGAACTGCCACAATCTCTCAATACAAACTCTGCATCTTAGAAGTAGCTGGAAGATGCTCATGACTGCATGAAGCTCTTCTTCTGCAAAACGGGTTCTACATTACTAACCTTGAAAATCTTGACTTACTTAAAAAGAGGATGCTTCTTCATGTTGGTTAGTAAAACAAAATGCTGCGAACTGTAGAATAAATACATTCATATGCTATTGGATAGCCATATGCAGCATTGTTCATGTATTTATCATCTGCTCAATACCAGCATCAAACCGAGCGCTATATAAGCCAGTAACATCCTTAGTTGCTAGGCAACCCCATGAGAGGCAACCCCCGGACAACCTGAATGTTACAGAATTTGAGATATGTAATTTGAAGGGGGAGGGGGGTAAAAAAAAAGCAAAAAGAAAATATGAGCCAGCGAGCTAGAGGAGAGGAGAGATACAGCTGCCACTCTGTAATACATCCACAGTGGCCATGGGTGTGTGGTATTTACCTAGTCAGCCTGGGGGGTCCTCTCTCTCGGGCACATGGACAGGCAGCCCACGGCGGGGGCGGGGGTGCGGACGAAGGGAGGCTAGGGGGGTTGCCAAAGGACTGGTCATGGCGAGTTAGTACCAAGGGGGTTTTGATGTAGAGTGGTGAAGCATTAATGTCTGGTGGGGGCGCATGCGACATGTCACCAGGCGGACTGTGCTTGGAAAAGTGCAGGCAGCTGGGTTTGGGGTTCGAATTGATGTCGAGTGACGAGGAGGAGGAGGAAGAAGAGGAGGAAGGGGGCGGGGCCGGGGGAGTGAAGCCAGACCAGCGCATTGGGGGAGGGGGGGAGGCGGGGGGCTGGGATTCTGGACCCGGTGCCACGGGGCGAGCGCAGGGTGGGGGTTTGGGATAGAAGTGGTGGGGGAGAGAGTGGCACGAGGAGGTGGGGTAAGGAGGGGGTGGCCGGTCCTCCCCGGGGGGTGGGTGGGCATGAGAGGTGTCCGGCCGATTGGGCGACACGTTGTCTGAGCTGTAGATATTAAGAGAATAGACAGCACAAAAAAAACAGCTCTAGTGATTGAACAGGGAGACGCACTGGAGCGATATAGGAGAAGCTGTTTTGATGATTAGGGTGTTAGTGTGTTAGTTGGTCCGTAGCCAAAAAGCAGAAGTTAAAAAAAATAAATATATATATATATAGAAAAAATTGCATTTTAGGGTGGGTGGTGGGCACCGAGCTTAGCACACAGTCAGCTTGGTGCAAATACAAAGACAAGCACAAAGCAAGAGCAAAAGAAGAAAAAGTATATATTGCCAAAGGAAAAGAATACAGTGTTTTGAAACTCTCTCTGTGATCACCTTGTGTCTGCACACTGCATGGAGCTGCGAGGATCTTTCTCTGAAGCCAAAGTGCTGGACTGCAGCTTTCAATATCATCAAGCTAGCCCGATGGACGAACCTCCTCCACTGCTGCATGTGAAAGAACCCTATCTGCCCTGATCCTGTAAGACTTGTTTGCATTGCAGGTCCTGCCGTCAGCCCAGGGCAGTGTGAAACAGACACAAAACCCTTTCATTGGCTGAAAGAGCCACAGGAGAGGAGGGGAGAGGCAGCCAAACTATAAGCTATATTATCTCTTGGCCGCCACACCGGCAGAGCCAGCGACCATATTCATGTGTTTCTCCATAATAATCATACCAAAAAAAATGATGAAATCAGTTTGAGTGTCAACAGAAAAGGAAAGAATTCACGACCAAAAGCTGAGAAAGCCAAGCCACGACAATGGGATATTGGAAATACTGGCATGCTTGCGAGGACTTGCAGATTGAAGCTTAGTGCCACGTACAGAAAACAAAACTTCCACACAGTGTTTCGACCAAAACCCTTCAGAGTTAGAGTCAAAAAATATCATTGTCCCTTTGAAAGGTTAACCCACGGTGACATCTCCGTGACAAACAGGAGAAAGTGAAGAAGTGTAGAGGGTGACAAATCATGATAATAATAACACATAAGAACGAAGGTGTTGACAGAGGGTGTTGACAGAACTAAGATGCGTTGCCAATTTGACTGGTGTATGATTAGCACAGCCAAGGATCTCGATCGCACGGATGTGAGAAGCTGATGCTGATGCTGATGATGATGATGGCGATGACGACAAAAATGAAAAAGGAGTGGATGTGTGAGGGCAGATGGGAGGGGGGAGCGGCGTCTCCATGGCGACTTACCAGAACCTTTCTCCTGGTGGCGGTGTCGCGGACGGGGAGGTGGTGAGCTCTCCGGGCTGCTCGGGGATGAGTGTGTCTGCAGGAGAGCCGGGGCCCTGCATGCCCGGAGGGGTGGAGGAAGTCTTCCGCACCAGTGTGGATGAACCCTTGCGAGACACCCAGGAGGTATCCATAACCCGGACGCCCATACTGGAGACAAAACACAAGAGTCGAGCATGTATATAAGGATAAGAAAAGCACTACGCCGTGAGAGGGGGCAGTAAGGAGAGAAGTAGGGGGAAAAAAGGCATGATACGCTACCTTTGAATCTTCCTAATGCTGCGTTAGTAGGAGAGAAGAGAGGCAAAAGGGATATGAGGTCAAAAGTAATGCAGAGATGGTTCACAACACCACACTTACACCACTCAGTTTATATATATATATATATATATATATATACACACACAGCACTTGTCCACTGATCACCGGCGAAATGCTTGTTTTCCCTAATTATTCCCCTAATTTGTTCTGAGCAGACGCTCCTAAGCTGCTCATTACTCTAAACAGATCAAATCTATTTTCTATCACCCTACATTTCTAGCTGGTGAGATGCAGATTTAGAAGGATGCCTGCAGTAATATATTACAGCCTCGTATTTTTTCAATTTGATGGGGATATTTTGAAGGCATTGGTTTCTAATTCTGCTTGTGATTTTCCACCAGCTGGATGAATGACTCAGGCCAGGTGACGTGCTCGCCAGACTGCGAAGGAGGAGCTGGGTGTGGGAGGATGGAAGGAAGATAGCACTGGAGAAATATTTCCTGAGGAAAAAAAAACAAAAGAGGCAACCAGCAGCCCTCCATCAGAGGCCTGTTGCCATAGAGACAACGCCACTCAAGGCAATTCAGCCCCATGTATTCAAATGAAACTAGTTTTTAAGCTTTCTCTCCTCCTGATGAATGCTTACCATAGGGAATTTAGTTGTATCTGCTGCGTCTGCTGCCTACAGAGGCTTCTGATTCACCGGAGCGAAACATTTTAGATTGCAGGATGTGTAAATAAACTCTGCCAAGATATTTAATGTGCAAGTGTTGTCCTAAAATTGAATATCAGATGCATGAGACGAGGCGTGGGAGCAGAGAGAGGGAGTGAGAGGTGGGCAGCAGAAGGATGCACTTGGCATCATTACCCATCCTTCTTGTAAAACTCCAGCATCATGTTGTCAGTGGCAACACTCAGTGGGCGTCGGCTCTGGTCGTGCGGCTGCTTGCGCTCCGATTGGTCCATGTCCGGCGAGGGCATGGAACTGTAGTTGGAGTTGTGGTTGGTGTGGATCGGGCTGCCATAGCTGCCCGTCAGGTTGAATTCAATCTCTGAGGATGAAGCAGACATGCAATCAGCATACCGTTTATTAATAATAATATATGTGTTCCCTACAATAGATAAAATCCTGATTTAAATTTCTTTGAGTGGGCATTTTCATGTCAATAAACATTCTGGAAGAAGTCCAAATTGTGTGATGTGATGTGTTAATTTGAGCTGAATTTGAGCAAAAGTAGGGCAAAAAATAAAAAATGGAATCCCATAATTCAATTAAATGATGGAGGGTAAATAATAATCTATATGGTGCCCAGTCTGACTACAATATTACATACATAGTATGTGATCCCCACCTCCAGGGAAGAACCAGTCAGCATGCTGGATGATGGGCTCAATGATGCCAACAATCTGTAGAGACACGGTGGTCATCATCTCCGTCATGTTTCTGCAAAGAAAAGAAAAGTGAGCCACAGAATGAACATTATCCAACAAGTTTAGCTGAAAATAATACAACAAAAACAATTTCACACATGTTGTCTTCAGAATACATACGGTTCAGTATGAGTCCAGAGCAAGTTAGGGCCGAGGACGATTGCCATGTTACCAGGGCTCATCTTATTTGCGTCTTGATACTCACTTAGCTTGGCTAAGAATTTGATTAGATACCTGTAGGATTCAAACAAATGATTGCATCTTATAAATTCCATTTTTAAGCTGTTCACTCATTTTTCTCACTGGCCCCTGCAGAACCGACTGAGGCTGCAGATGAAGGCAGAGCTGCTCAACAAGATCTTTACTGTTTGTCAACTCCCAACCTGTGCTACCTACTGTAAAAAACTGTACTGTTAAAACTTTCACCTGCAGACAGTGAATACCAGAGCTGTAAATAATTTCTTGGAGGTAACAAGCATCAAGTCTTACCCTTCATCTGCATTTCAAATCTGCTGCTGTTACTTTCCTTACCTGTAGGTGGTGCAGGTTGGACTGAAACTGCATGGCATCTGCCTACTACATGTTTTCCTGTCTTCTTACAGTGGTGGGATAATTTATAAATAACTGGACAGAAAATCTGGGGAAGCAAATTACCTAAAATTGTTCAAGTTGTCTGTGGGGAGTTTTTCACACGCGGCCATTAACGCTTGGAGTCTCTTGTCCATATCTTGAATGCTGGGAAATAAAACAAACCATTATGGTTCACTGTTGCTCCACTTCGTAATAAATGTCATTTTTCATTTTTGGCAGTTTAGAGCCTCTGTATGAAGACTTTGGACTCTGTTTTTCATCATGGCCAGTGGTATAATTCAAGGAAAACAAACACAGCAACCCACTTGGAGGCCTGAATCCATTCATCGTAAAGTTCAGTGGTCATCAATGGCTCGGGGAGCTCACGGAGGTATGATTTCAGAGCCCCTGTGGGTGAGAAAAACAGGGAGAGCGTTAAAAGCTGGTCAGCTTTTCTGAGAGAAGTGGGGGACGGTTTTCCCTCTTCAGAGTACTGGTAAGGCCCCGGTATCGTCACGTCCCCTGCCGAAGACCCTTGCCGCTAGTGCAGATGCCAGACTGAGATTGCTCAACAAAGATTTCATGCTAATGTGTGAAGTGGACAACATCGCAAGAGAGAGCCGTCAGGAAAACAGCACTGAGGGCAGGGCCGATGACGACTGGTTTATATTTGTCATGCTCATCAACCACATTTTTTCCACCGACTAGGTCCAAAATCAATCCATAACGTTTGTATGGGGCAAACAAACTTTCTTCATCACAAGAAAACACTGCAGACATTGAGTACAGACCACGGCCTCGGACAGGGATTCTTTTACAGTTAAAGTGCATTCAGGTGGCGTCAGGATAATCGGAAAAATTAGTTCCTCATTGGTAAAGATGTCACGAACGGCATTTAAAGTCGGAACAACAACTCTAAAAGTCAACAAATATTTTGGTACATGAGTCGCCGACGCCATACACACAGAAACATGGCGGAAGTAATAAAGCGTTAGGTCGATGGAAAAACTTTGGATTAATTGTGAAAATGTACGTATTGCATATCTAGTTTCTGCTAACATTTATTTTTGTAATACTGCATTAAACGGGACCTTGCGAGGAGGACGCGAATGCACAAGAAGTACAGTTGTTATGGAAATGGGCTTTTTGCACAAAGCATTTGCGTGGGTGTAGTTCACCTGCGATGGCGTGTGGGTCACAGGAGTACTCCTGCACATCCATAACCCCGCAGTCCAGGGAGGCTTTCAGCTTCTTCAGCTTGGAGGCTGACGGAGCCACTCTGAAGAGGCCCTGCAGCCAACACACAGGAAACACGTAATCATGTGTGATTATCAGATCCAACATGACCTGCGCATATATTATACAACGGCCTCCTAAAGGAGCCTTTGCATGTTTGGGTCCATTAATTACAAAACACGACAGCTATACTTACACCACATTACTGACGACCATTTTTCACAGCGTATAAGAGCATTTTTAATTGGTCTAATTACCACAAACAAGTAAGACCTTTGTCAAGATGATTAATATCCTCAATCTTACAGCCATTGTACTGTTATTGCTGATATCTCTCACAATTAAAATCACACAAACAGTATTGTTTCCTGTTGCAAAGAGGTTGCTACCGGTCCTCTCACCATTTTTTCTGTCGATTTCCTCTCTATATAATTTAATTTTACAAATATAAGCTCTTCAGCATGAGTTTTTTCAGTGTGACCAGGATAAAGTAAGATACGGTCAGCTGTGAAGTATTTTCTGAATATTCGAACTGACAGCGGGACTTGTTCTTTAAATGTCACATATTGAAGAAAGTGAGATTTCCATGTGTTTTTTGATCATAAAGTATGTCTGGGTGCGATGTGTATTTCTATGTGTGTGTATTTTGTCCTTTACCTCCTCTTGCATGCCACACTCCAACAGCATGGTGACACAGGCTTCGATGGGGAAGGCGATCTCTCTGCCACTAATATTCAGGTGTTCCTCCAGAGACTTGCCAAACGACGGCTTCTCCACCCACGCCTCTGCAACACAAAACAGCAGTTCGCATCTCTCTCACATGCAAACAAGCCCTCTGTTTTGGTTTATTACTTGTAAGACAGCCTTATCTGAAATATGCAGGTGGATAATTATAGGTTAATGAGATTATGTGACAGGTCAGAGCTATTAATTCCATCACTTCTCATCTTGATATTGCTTCAAGAGCAGAAATGGAGCAGATCCCTACACACACACACACACACACACACGGCGCATGACTCACCTTGGTGAGCTTTAATCTGGGGCAGGACACTGTGAAGAATCTCTAATGACTTCCTGTGATATTCTGCCTGTGTTTCTATCAGCTGCAGCAGGAGAAGACATTATAACAATCCATGACATGAAGTGTGTATCATGCATTATGATGCAAGTTATAGCAAGTTATGCTGCACAGAATTTCAGTATCTGATGTATTTTTCCACTGTGATCATAACTTGATTATATAATATCAATATCATGATATAATATACTTACTGTCTGGAAATAATTTGCATAGTCTATTTCTTTGGCCACAAAATTGTACATATCTGCTGATAACTGATCCTGAAACAGAAAGCAGAGAGCAATCACACTTTCAGAATGAAAAAGGAATATATTCCTGGCAATGCGGTGCACTTTTGTCCGTTACGTGCAGAGGTGTTGTGGTAACAAATCAAATGGAGAACAATAGACCTGGTGGAGGGAATTATACATGAGTGGCTCTGATTGGTGACTCACCCTACAAATCTCCATGCGATTGGCTGCCTCCTCCATCTCCTCTCTGAGGGACTCGGACTTGGCGCCGGGCTGCAGAGTGCTCGGGTGACTGGATGACTTGGACGACTGATGAAATCTACTAGGACATTTAAAAAGGAAAAGAAAAAAACTTCGTTGGTAAATGTCATTCTTCCGGCACAGACACTTAAAAGCTTTTATTTTAAGCGTTTATTTAAGAAAACGAATGAACAATGAGCAGGGCACTTCACCTAGCCCGTGCCGAGTCCATGTCCAAGACAAGTTTAGCTAAGTGCTTCCTCTGTTTCTGGATGTTGGGAATGTCCACCTACAAAAAGAATTAAGAGGAGGATTATGTTAGCTAAGAGGATTAAAATGCAGTTGTTGTATATAAATTAAGACCATACTCTGCTTGTGATTTAGTGCTGCTCTGTAATTCAG
The DNA here is from genome assembly GCF_022379125.1 of Scophthalmus maximus. Lineage (NCBI taxonomy): Eukaryota > Metazoa > Chordata > Actinopteri > Pleuronectiformes > Scophthalmidae > Scophthalmus > Scophthalmus maximus. Next base: position 13,113,357 of record NC_061531.1, on the reverse strand, counting down.
TCATATCAGGAGGATGTAATAGGTGCATTAAGTAAGAGCAGCGCCGGCTCACCTCAGCGAGAACATAGAGCGGCTCCACCACATCTCTCTCTATCTGGAACTCAAACTGGATGAGCTCCTGCGCCAGCTTCTCCTCTGTCTCCCCGCACATCTGCAGCATCTTCCTGTTTGGTGACAGCCACACACAAAGTCAGGGGCAGTCCAAGGCAATTCAAATGCAGGCAAGAGTAATGAGGACACGAAAGAATCCAATAGCCAAATCAATAATTAAAGCGGACTCTCTCTGTGTGAGGGAAATGTGCGAGCACTGGCTTGTTCACCACACCGACTTACCCCAGGAGGGAGTCATCTCCCAAAACTGCAGCCCCTTCTACCATGCATTGTGCCAGGATTGCGAGTGGTAGTTTTTTCTGATAGAAAGAAATATAACATTACTATGAGCTTCTGCAGTGTAACAGATTCGGCATAATCTCTTGTTGCATTACCACACACATCACATCACAACCAGATTGCATTAGTTGTCAGTGTCTGAGGGAATGAAGGATGCGTGCACTCACAGACGGTGACTTGACAGACCTCTTCTCCACATCAGTGCCCTGCTGACCCTGCAGGCAGGCAGTGAGCTTCTTGTGAGTGCTGTGTGTCACCTGCTTGACCAGATCCAGACGCTTCTCCACCTGGAAGAACGCACACACACACACACACATACACACACACACAAACACACATATCCATTGCCGTATCCCGTGTATTACCAGACAGAATACTCTAACAACACATCTGTCATCAAATCTCCAACTTTACATCGTACAGCACAATATAAGTTATGTACCTACACAAAGGTTGTACTCCTCAAGGTAGGTCTTTGCGTTTCTAGCATAATAATACTTTTTGGGGGGTTTATAATAATATAGTGGAAATTTGTCATTATATGTGACGTTTGATTATCAGAAAATATTCAATGGTCGCAGCCCAGACTGAGTAACTATGGGCAAAAGAGAGGTGATCGATTTGAATACAACAGGAGAAGAAAAGCTTTAACTGTTTAATTTTTCTTAATGTTTATGTCTCGTTGTGAATGAACACCGCTCGCTTCCTCTAAACATTGTTCAAATGAGACAACCCCGAGAAGGAAGAATTGCTCTTTTATCAAACTGCATAAATAACCGGCGACAAAAGGCCCAAATATGTTGCAACACACGTTTTGACAAAAAAATCTTACCTGCAGGAGGTCGTCGCTCAACACCTCTGTTTTTTCTGCCCTGTAAAGACAATAGAGTGAAAGAGTTACAGTCTTTACTGAAACTTTTCTCAGTCTTGCAGTGGATGTAAATGTGTCAGTTGTTGAACATCATCAGTGTGGCAGTGGTGCTCCAAAATGGGTACGCCACCATCCATGGTTATCTCGCTAATAAACGCAGACAATACACACAGCATATTAATTACGCGGGAAAACAGTGCATGCTATAAACACAAGCCTGAGTGGAACAAGCCGGACGGCAGTGAGCAAAGGCCGCTGATTCAAATATGCCAGTTCCCGCCCTGGAGCGTCACATCCCACTGTGAATCCAGCAGACGGGGGACTCGGCCAAAGGGAAAGGGCAGAGCTGCACTGCTGATGCAGCAGATAAAAACTACTCACACGGAGCAGTGATTGAGCCACAAGCTATCAAAAAAATATGGTGTCAGCTCAGTTCAGGCGGATTATATTAAAAGATTTCAGTGGGGGTTTTTCCAGTGGAGGAGCTCCATATTCCTTCTTTAATCCTGTAGGAAAAGATAAAATATAGGTACATTTTACCATTGGACTGGATATAAAACATGTGACTATTGTATTGTTTTCCAGAAATCCTTTAAACACATTTGGACATATCCAGAGCAACAATCCTAGAGCACATAAGAGGGGAGGATAACAGGACCTTCCTGCTGTTGTCTGTCGAGGGAGGGGCTGCTTTGGCAGACAGTCTGGCCTCTTAAAGAAAAGAGTCAAAACCAGACCTGCGGACCCCCACCAACCAACCAACCAGTGGTCCGCATGCTCACTCATCACTTCCCCTTCCTGTCTGCAAAACCTCTTCCTGCTATTGTGCCCTAGCCATACCAGCGGCAATCGCAAACAATAGATTTCTTTGTATAATTTATTTAAAAACAGCATCTGAATAATTCTCTCCATTGACCATGAGAATGGAGAGAAGAAAAAAAACAACAACCTTGGTTTGTGCTCCATTATTCATCAGCCAGACAAAAATACATCAGCAGCACATAACTAAAATATATTGTTTGATGTAAAATGCTCTTTTCAAGTCTGTCAAATAAAATCCGTTGCACACGGCATTAGCGACCCTGTGTCGCCCCAGTGCCACCGCGAAACTGCAGAGAAGAAATAGTCTGTTTAACGTTGACATGCAGTTGTGTGTACGCATATTGCATACATTGTTGCCGACAACAGAGAGCTGAGCTTTAATTATGTCAGTTATTAGCATCCCTGGTCTAAGTGCCAAGATGTGAGCATTGGAGCCATGGGAACTGGGTCAAACCATGTACCGATGGATCTAATCACAGCCAGCCACTGCTCTGCCCACTGTGCTGGTAGGAAAATACAGGAAGTGTGTGTGTGTGTGTGTGTGTGTGTGTGTGTGTGTGTGTGTGTGCCAGATAGATAGATAGATAGATAGATTGTGGAGCTAAGAGATTTCTGGCATGATTTTTCAGGATAAGTGTGATCGCAGATTGCTGATTACATGACAAAGTAGGACAAAAATAACCTCAGCCAAGCCCTAGAGTTTGGCACAGTTTTGCTGCAACACTCCAACAGCCTCTAAAAATCTCTAAAACTCCATGTCCTATAATAAGGCAAGACTGTCACACATGTATGAATGAGTGTGTGTGTGTGTGTGTGTGTGTGTGTGTGTGTGTGTGTGGCCTGGAGGTCGGCTATGCAGCTGTGAGCTTGTCGCTGACTTGTCTGGTCCAGACTGGAGTTGTACCCAACTGGGAGACTCAGGGGCCCAGCAGCATGAATGTGACAGGAGCTCCAGCAGCGTCAAGGATGTGGAGAAGATACTCCTACTTGTGATGTTTGGCAGAGACCAATGGAGAATTTGTGAGCCCCTATGGCCTTGGCTGTCTGCTTCAGGAGCTCTACTTAAAAGCAAAGCATCACACTTTCTCAATCTCAAATGCTGGAGACTGAGGGAACATACAGTCCTGCGTACATTTAACATCTAGCGCTCTCACTGACCACTGCTGATGTGGCCATTATTACCCAGACATCAAAAAGACTGGAGCTTCAAAGGCAACAAACTGTCTTGTTCTTTCAGCTTTGTTTGTTTTCAGAGCGTGGTATTTCCTCTTTGGAAAGCAATATTGCACATCAACAGCCTGTGAGGACACAAGAGACAAAATAGCAGTACAACTGGCTGGAATACAGGGGGTTATTGGGAGATTGTAGAACTCATATAAAGTTAAACACACAGAAGATTTCGGAGATGAGCAGAGAGATTCCTATCATCAAATACTGTGCAGAATGCATCCTGGGGGAAAGTGAGCGCGTAGGAGAGCTGGCAGCCATGTGGGCAGTGTGCTCATGGAGAAGGAAGGAGACTTTGCCAGGTTGATGCCAACCATCTGCCACTTCGCAGGCTTTCCTTTACCTGGAGCTGCTGACGACTCAATACTGGCACACACATCTTTAGATATACAGGTTAATCAGCTAAAATCAAAATACTGAAATTTAACATAAGCTTTAAAGCCAACAACACAAAATAATTTCAAAATCTTGTTTGTTTCAGTGGCACAACAGAACTACAAATATGTGCAATGCAAACATGGATGGAAGACAGGAGGAGTTGTTGAAACAATATTTAAGCAGACGGATCAACTGCCAGAATTTGAATAACTCCCTCTTCACCTCGGGTGGCAATATTAACACGGTGCTGATAAGAGGAAGGGCCTTAATCTGTTCAGCACATCTGGGCTTGTGTATTCACAGCTGGCCAAAGAGAACTGCAATTTTACTGTGCATATTTTCCCAGGGGTCTAAGTCATCCCAGGTCATTGTAATTCCATAAAGTTGGGAGTAAAATATGTACCAAATACCCAGTTGACCGGTTCAGCCGCAAATTCCATACAAATGTGTCTTACATAATAAATGTTTATATCTAGAGATATGCTACTATTGGACAGCCACATGTTCATTGGCACAACTTGGCATAACTGTTCCATGTTCCTTACTTTAAAACTCATTTAATTCCCCCTACATGTCTCTGTAAGTGTGTATTACATCGAATAGAACTCTTTTAATGAAGACGGGTGAGCATCTGTCGCTCCATAAACGATCTTTGTAGTGCGATGTAATGTCGTCAGTACAAAGGCGAGTATCTCAACAGCGCGTTGGTCAAACTGGGTGATTGACACGTCGATAGAACCGTCAGAGCCAGTAGAATCGACTGACAGCACCACTCGCTATCTGTGACGCCTTTTTCCCCCGACGCCATTTGACATGCGACTTCCCCCTGTGTAGTCGAAGTACGATGGACCAGGCGGATTAGTGTCTTGAGATGACGAGCGGTCTTTGTGCTAAACTAACGGAGTCGGATTTATGGATCAAAACACAACTTTTCCTGCAAATACTTCGACGGTAAGACATGATTTATGTACGTCGCTGTGTTGATACGAACATTGGTCAGCGGCTGGCAAGCTGAGTGTTTGTCTGACAGTTAGAGGAAGAGGATAGCTTTGTAATCTGCAGAGGCTGGGCGTTAGCATGATATGTAGCTTGTGTTGTTAGCATGTTGGTAGCAGCAGCTATCAAGTCTGACATGGTACTATATTATCATGTGAAGTTGTCGTGTTTTATGCGATATGCTGACTTAGTCGCTGGATGTTTTAATTGTGTTTCGTGTCAGTGAAGAGGGTTGACACTGGCGTTTAGCCGAGCGTCTCCCCGTTCTGTGCAGATGCGTGTGGCCTCATAGCTTCATGTTAAGCATGTAGCATATGTGATTACAAACATAATTTTTAAGTCACTTTTTGATACAAACATTTTGTATTGCTCTCCTTCAGCTGCTTATTTGATGACAGTTGGTCCGGGAGTTATAATAAATAATACAATATTGGAACCAGTGGACTCTGAGCTTTCGATTGATATGTAGCTTGTGTTGTTAGCTTGGAATATCACGACTGTCACGTGTGGACATATCGGACATGTTCAGTTTTCGTATTTATGCGATATGCTGATTCAATTGCTTGATTTTTTAATTGGTCATGCTCTGGTCTGCTGACAACGCTCCAGTAGCGTAGCTAACAAACCTACTCCGAGGCCTGTGCTAGCGGGTAGGTCCTGTGGGGGGGGGGTACTGGAGCAGAATGGTGGCCCTGGGCCCCAGCACGGCACCGCACAGCCCGGAGTGCTGGCATCAGATCCGGAGTCAAACACACACACACACACACACACACACACTCGTGGTCATGCTAGACGTGCTGAATATTTCTCCGTTGGATTTTTTTCTTCTTCTCCTTTTCCTCCAGACCTTTGCAATGCAAACGCATCTTAAGGGCCACTCGGTTTCCTCCCGGATGACAAGACGGGGGGCGGGGGCTGATGGGCTACACGGTTACTAAAACAGAAAAGCACACTTTACTGTAGTTGTCCAGCAAACTAGGTCACATTTCTGTTAAGTATGCAAGAATAACTGTGAGGGGAGTGCGTACACACACACACACACACACACACACCCTCCTGCACACGAGTGTGTGTGTGAGAGAGAGAGAGAGGGATGGAGAGAGAGAGGAGAGAGAGATGGAGAGAGGGGGGATGGAGAGAAAGAGAGAGAGAGAGAGAGAGAGAGAGAGAGAGAGAGAGAGAGCGCACGCCTGTGGCATTCAACAGTGTTTTACTGGAAACACAAGCAGTGCGTTATCGCTCTGTGACTTAACTGTTCTTTTACACTTTGCATCTGCCTGAGACCACACACACACACACACACACACACACACACACGCACACACACACTCATCCTTTGTTACTTCCACCATTATCCGCCGTTTTTGAATATTTAACATGTGGGTTGGCAAAGCCGGGCGAACGTGATAACAGCTAATAGCAAATGAGCGTTTCCAAGGCAACCAGAGCAAACAAAATATTTTACATCGACTGTATAGGAGGTGACAAGATTTTGGAAAATTGGAAAAATGAGAAGCTCTAGTGAAAGCATTGAGCGGTAAACAAAACAGGAAACTGTTATTAGTGGATTAGTGCTTCCTGTTTTGAGTCTATTGGCATTCCTGAATGGAAGGAAGTGGGCATGCTGATAGGGAGTAACCTGTCTCCTTTGGAGAATGTAGTTGATTCTAACAACAATGCCACTCCACTCAGCGACCCTCATCTACAACTGTTTATTACTCAGACTTATGCAGCGGATAATTGCATGTATCGTAGCAAGGCCCTGGGCTGCACGCCACCAAATATTCAGAGTGCGTACACGCGGTGTGCTAAACACCGTGAGCAAGTGAAATTGCTTTCTAAATGTTTTTACAGCAGTAACATTACACATTAGCCCTCTTAACTGGAAAAAAAATGTCAATTTCTATGAAGAACAAAGGTATGACTACAACTGCAGAGGGTGTATTACTTCCGTAATCAGCTCAAATGGGTTATTGTAAAAACAATTCAATCTAATGTTCACAAATTTAACCTAATAAATTGTTTGAACTAGAAGAGCGCGTTATTATGTTACCTCAGGGCATGTATTAGACAAGTTATTTGTCAGATTCTGAATATTATATCAAATCCGTAGCGCCGGCGGTTTCCTAAAGCTGCTTTTGTTCCATGTTGTGTTTTTATACCCACTGGTGCTGAATTCTTTTAGTGGGCCCTCCAGTACACGGGCTCTTTCAGAGGTTAGTCTGTTGAGGGAATCAGCGACATGGAAAGGGAGAAGCGGCGCTTCTGTCCGATATTACGTCATCTCTCTTTTGATGGCCAAAAAGGTCCCTTGACAAAGGCTCTTTATCTCTAACTCTACCCTGTAGTATGCTGTCTCTGAGAGGCACTGATGGGGTTATGGGAGGGTTATCAACATGGACTTGTGATACTGGCACTGAAAAGGCGCGATACGATTGCTGCAATGGCTTCGGCTGTAAATAAAGACACGCAATCCAGAACGCGAGTAATGACTCGTGTCCGATTGCTGATGACTAATACGTGAAACTCTTGTCATTAAATGAAATGCTGTGAGTGTGCTTTTGCTTTAAGATTTTACTGCACAAAAGCAGTGAATCAAATGCCCTGTGAAGGCAACTCGTCCTGAGATCTTCACACTCATCTGCCAAGCCAGTGAGTCAGGGCAACAAGGTGGAAGAGGAGGAGGAGAGAGGAGAGGGGGAGATGCTGCATTGGCATGCAACAGGGTTGCCTCCCACATCTCATGTTACCCGTCAGCGACCATATGCTCTTTCAGAGTGCTAATGTTGCACAGGATGTAAAAACAGGGAAGGACAAGTTTTCTTTTTTTTATATATATTTGTAGGAATTTGCTGGGGTCAACATGTTCAGGGATTCATGCATAATCTTTCCCTCTCTGGCCTTTTTGACGACATCACAGTAAAGGAGGACGGCATGCACTCAAAGTTACAACTCTTTAACATATTTCAGTGTCCCACTTGTTAAGATTATCACTGTGGCATTTTCTCACCTAAGATCTACGAGAGGTCAGTATGTACGCTTATCTATAACTCATGCACCTGCTGCATCGCACAGTCGGGAGGGAGAGAAGGAGAGAGGGAGAGTAAGAGTGAGCCAATGTGGGAACGAGAAAGCATAACTCATCTGCCGGCTCACAAATGGCTGCCATTTTATGGTAATCGCATTTTGGAGTGGTGAGCTAAAGCCTGTACCCTAAAGGCATGAGGAGGAAGAATGATTTGACCATACTCGTGTTGGTTAACGTCCCACTGGTCAGTGAGGCGGAGAGTGTGAAGATGGTGTGGGAGGCAAGAGCTTACTTGTCAGGAGGTTAGGGCTCGAGATGTTTGCCCCAAGTATAAAATGGAAAAAACATTGGGTTTGTATTTTGCCCCTTTTCTTTCATCTGTGAATTCCATTTGCCGTATAGCTTAACGCATTCGTACAGACTTGTATCATGGAATCTTTCACCAGACCGCCCTAGACCTAGATAGGGTGGTGAGCTGGGAATAGAGAAATAGGTCAAGAGAAATGGAGGGTGGGAGCTGGCTGAACCAAAGTAGTCTTCCCCTGGCTTGTTCAGTGTGTATGAGGGCATCAAAAAAATGTTACTGTGGTTTTTTTTATAGACAAATACAAGTACTCAAGTGGCCTTGTGACTGTATTTTAACATCGCGGAAAAGGCCGATCCCGGCTTAACTGCTTCTGGCTTAACTTAGCAAAAACATGAGAAAATGGAAGCAGACACAGGGCCAGGCGTAGTTTCTCCCACCTCGCCGAGCGGTGACACACTGCCGTCTCTCCCACTGTAACACAACACAGTTTTTTTGAGCCATAGAGTATGCGTGGCTGCACATCCTCCAGTATGAAGTCTTGCCTCTCGCGGAGGTGATTGGTCAAACCGGCGATCACATGACATGGATCTCACCCAGGCAGCAGCAGCAGCAGCTGCAGCCTTGGAGAGCCGAGGGGGTGCTGACACAGCACACCTGATCGCCAACCCCCCACTGAAAGAAGACCTTCAATCTCCATCACATATAAGACACATGTGAGGCTTGCAGTTATACAGTGAAGAAAGACTCTGTTTGTCAGACGTGGTTACACACGCCAGAAAACAGACAAATAGATTTAACGTCTGCAGTTGGAAACAGTCCGCTCATTATCTCTCCTGCTAATGCACACAAGCAGCCACACATAAAACATTCTTGTTTCCAAAAGCCATTTGACACACGGCCTCCTCCTAGTTCTTTTGGATTCGTTGAGTTGGTAGGAAGGGACCGAGGATTGGTCAGCACTATTAACAGATCCACGGAGACCACCGAGGTTCAGGAAGGTCAAACCCTCAAACCAACAAGAGTAACCTCGACCCACTCTGTAGATGGCTGAAGAAGCCCGAGTTTACTAGTCACACACTGTACATTATTACACGGCGACTCTTTGACTCCTGCGCCAAAGGTCTTGCTTCATTGTCATTTAACTTCCCCAACTTGCCTTTCACCTCTTTCCCCTCCATCCCATGATTACACAGCCAAAGTTTGACGCTGCTCAAGGTCACCAAAGGGTCAAAGCTGCTACTTCTCGCTTCGATCCAAAACTCAAATTGCGTGTCGTTCGCGGGGAGGCTCCCCTCGGCACGGGAGTAACTGCCGCTGTGCGTAGCTGAGAATTTCTGATCATGCTTTGAATTGAGAGTTTGAGAATGGCAGTCCTGGCTGCGCACAGTAGGTACCCTGAGCAGGGGGACAGCACTGTTCGGGGAGAATGGCTGTTACTCATTATTATGGCTCTGTGGTGCAGGCGGACCACCTCAGCAGGTTGCTGCTGCTGCTGCTGCTGCTCGTAGACAGACAGCTGCACAAAACAGCAGAATCTGAGGAGAACGTTATACTTGTAACTGAACTGGTTTGCAGGGAGGGTGCATTGAAATAAGACTAGGATCACACCCACACACACACTCTACTGAGTCACAAGGAAATGATTATGAAAAGAATGGAGATGGGAAACAATCAGCCTGAACCAAGGGGTAACCGACAACGATTGCAGAAACACCCATCTGGGTGCATGCAACTCACACAGCCCTAGACCCAGGACCCCCTGGACCCAATCCCTCAGTGCTGAGAAGCAGAGAACACCTTCTGCACTTGAGGTGAACGAGCAGGGCGGGGGTAAAGCCATGGGACCTGAGCACAACGCACATCTATTTCTGAGGGTGGGAATTAGGAATCGCATGCAGAACCACCCAGATGCAGGGAAACGGCAAAATGAGCAGAGGAAAGGAAAATCCTTCCACATAGACCTCTCTTTTAAAATTCTGGGTGGCTTTTCTTTAAAGGAATAAAAATCGGACTACATTAAAAGTGCATTAGATCATCGCCAGATGAGGAGCACGACCTTCAGGGGCACGGAGTTGGTAACCCACGCCTATGGGGTGCTTCCCTCCTCACAGCTGATGTTACTGCGTAATGAAAACATTGCGCCTCCCCCCCCCCCCCCCCCCCACATTTAGCCCCTCACGCCTCAGAGCCCCACACCGCATCACGTCTGCACCACATTCACCTGCTGACAGGTATCGGTGACATGGAGGTAAATTGAATCCCCACATTAGTTCACTGTGGCAAATTTCTATCAGATCTGCATTGGTGATTCCTCAGGAGGTGGTCGTCTCTCTCTGTGTGTGTGTGTGTGTGTGTGTGTGTGTGTGTGTGTGTGTGTGTGTGTGTCTGTGTGCGTGTGTGTGTGTGTGTGTGTGTGATGGTTGGTGATACTGCGTTTGTGTCTATATATAATGTGTGTCCGTGGGCAGGTCGTGGGGCAATGCGCCTACACGCTTCCTATGCGGTAGCTTCTTCCACTGGAAATTACGCACTGGAGCACGAAAAGGCGTTTTTGAACACCGGTCATTCTTTTGTCCCCCTGTGCACCGACCCCTGTCTATTCAATGTGCGTGCAGTCCAATAACACATAAAAGTAATCATAATTGCATGCATATGTTTTTCACATACACGATTGGGGCCAATCGTGGGGGGGGGGTTCTCCTCCTTCTGACTTGGCGATAATACACAGTGCACGGAGAGGGGATCGCTTACCTTCCCACCGTTTGGTTGGCGAGCTGTCGCATCCGATTGAACTGCTTCTTCATCTTGTATTTGTCTGCGTTAACACCTACGGGGGGAAATATTCCGCATTATTTCTCCCAATATAACGGTCCGTGCTCCGCGGCGGCGCAACACAAAATCCCGACTGTCGCGTTTCCCTTCCCTCATCGCAAGCTGCCAGCGCCGATACAAAACTTATTCCACGATCGCACTAAGTTAATTCTGTTATTAATGATCAACGTGTTTCCCCCCCCCCCCCTCCACCATCTACGTTCGCCCCATCGCCTGCGCAGGGATGCTGGACCAGTTCACCGCGGGCACTCGCACGCAGGGAGCGACGGCAGCGACCAGGAGCCTCGCGGCTGCGCAGCAGTGCAATTTGGGAAATGTAGTGAGTCGAGGCAGACGCTCCAGAAAAGAATCCACTCTGGGCTCCAGTTGTCTGTCTTATTCCATTTCCTAGGTTAAGAAAACACAACCGAGGGGTGTCACCTGCACGTGGTCAAACAGTGCAGTGTGGACTATACTCTACAATGTGTCCATGTGGGTTGAAATGAATTACATTTCTATTATTATTATTATTATTAAGTGCTTCAAATCCTGAACCACTACACAAATTGCCTGTGGTGTTTTTCTGTTGTCATAATGGGAAATAATTCAAACAATTACTATTTTAGATCTTTCCTCATTTGCATTTTTTCTTTTTACATGGTCACTGACTGCACTAACTTACTATTCTGAAATATTGCAAGATTGTAGCATCATCATATACACTAAAGTCCCACTAATTATTGTCCTGGAAACATCCTCATTGCTGAGTCAGCCTGGCTAACATCTCCATCTAGTGTCTGTTATGTGCCAATGCATCTAAAGATGAGAGGTGCTACCTTTTTTTTTTTACTTCTTTCAAAATGACAAATAAGGATTTGATTATCTTTACACTATATATATATATATATATATATATATATATATATATATATATATATATATATATATATATATATATATATATATATATATATATATATATATGCACATCACTGAAACTATGTAATCCTAATGGGCTCTTATTTTATTTCATTGTGATGCTGTTATACATTTTGGACTCTGTGCTGCAGTTAGAGACACTGTCCAGAAGGAGGCGGTAGTGTCGTATATAAACCACTTCAGTCAACTTCTGTCTGTAGTTCTCAACAAGTCCTTCAACTCAGCTAGAAGCATCAGTCAGCATCAACACTTAGACTGTGTCTTCAGGATGTCCGCTTATCCGAACACACATGACATGACTCATGAAATGTTATGATTAGCTTGTCTTAGTGCGTTATCTGCCAAGTTCATCAAAGTATGTTCATAAAACAGACATTTATTAATAATAATAATAATAATAATTTAACACATAATCATTACTCGTGACAAATGCTACTTTAACTACAATAGTGGAAAAGAACCACAGGCCGACAAGTTTGTGGTTGTGAAGTTTTGCAGCTGTTGAAAAATTAGGTGCGTGACTGAAACAAATTTGTGAACATAATTTGCACGTGTAATACGTTTTTGTAGTTGTAGAAATATTTAGTGTATTTAAAATTTGAGCAGGGTGATTTTCAGCAGGTTCCCCAACATCTGATAGATTCACACTTGAATGTCGTATACATGTGCATGTGAGTGCACACTGAAGTTACAAGCTGCCAGTTACAGTTTTGACCCTGTTTTTTACACCCGAGCTGACTAAAGCCAATCAGCATTTTGCCCACTGACCATCCAATCAGACGAAGTTAAAACATTTACTTTTAGCACATAAACACAGTGTAGAAATCCGTGTTAGGTCTTTGAGGACATTTTGTCTTTCCAGGATGAAAAACCACACAAGCTTGTTAAGACGGAACATGGCAGCTCACATAGCTGTCAGTCACCTCCCTAACTGGAGTTGATGGACCAGAGGAGTTGACCTTATCTTTGATATTTTAACTGTATTCTCAAATTGGGGGAAAAAAAATCTGCCTGAGAATTTGTTCGACTTTATTCTTGACATTTCCAATCGTTTTTTTTCCCCATCTACTGGAGGCTTTGGGTAGAGTCCTGAAAATGCTACGCTCCTGTCTGAGTTGCAAACAGGACAGAGCCATTACAGCCCTCAGTCAGGATGTGATGGCCTCCCTCGGTGTCCTGAGGTCTTAATAGGCCAACAGGTGGGCCGCACACCACCGCCACAGGGTCCAGAGGCCTCAGGGAGTAAATGATACAGAGAAAAGGCTGTTCTCTGCCCTCATTAATCTCCCCAGTTGGAAATTGAGAGGGGCGGGGAATCCTTCAGCCTTGATCTCAACCTTTTGACCTTGTCAGATCATTTGTTTTCGTTAGTCCCCACTCAGACGAACTGGCCAGACAACCGTCCTGTCCCTCCTCCCTGAAGCAGGGAGCATTTCTGGAAGTATCTCCAGGGGTCCTCTCAACTCCAAACCCAACCCCCTCAAAACTTACGGCTGGCCAGTGTCTCTGGGCACTTCTAAATCAGTACGTATATGATTCTTCACATCCGCTGGCCTGTTTCACAAACTATCTCACCGGTAATCCCCGCACGATGAACAGAACAGCATGCCCTCGAGTGTAGAAAACAGGAAGGGGCCGACATAAAGTCAAACTATACAAGTTAATTGTGAGGTGCATTTCAACGCTCGAATATCATGACAGAGCCCCAAAGGTTCGGGAATCCGTTTGCAGCAGACGTCACGTGACAGCACAGCAAGAGAAACGCTTCGAACGGCAATTCCTCATCTGGTCTCCTGCTGTTCCAGTCGGAGCGTGCAATGACCGAGGGTTCTTCCCCTCACACTAATGCTCCTCTGCAGGGCAGCTGGGGACTAATTGGCTGCCAGTTCGCCTAATGAAGCATCATCTCGGGTCATAACCTCTCCACCTGATGACCCGTCGCTGCGACTGATATGTGGGCCGCACTTGGACAATGACCTGGTCAGACAGATGCCCTGTGGTTCCTTCGCTGGGGAACCACAGTCGCTGCTGACAAGTCCGTCCAGTGTATGCAGTCATTAGAGGGGTTAGGTCTTGCTTGAAACCAAACGTCGGTGTGTGTGTGTGTGTGTGTGTGTGTGTGTGTGTGCGTGCGTTATCTTTGCTCAAAACAAACAAGGGTAGGGCGTCAGGAAGGATCTAATGGCATGTTTTGAGCTCAGGTTAAAAGCTGCCCAGTCAACAAAGGGAAGAATGGTGAGATTGCCATGTACATCGCACTCGTGTTTTATCTTCAGACACACAGCATCGTATTACGTGCAGATCAATCAGTCAAGGTCTGAGGGGTGGGTTGCTACAAGCCTTTGGTCTGTCATTAAAGAAAAGTGTGACATGTTCATCGGCGAAGTGTGTACAAGGCAACAGGCAAGCAGCCTTTATTTAATTCCGAGAAATTTACTCACTTGCTAGTTCCTCATCCCATATGAGCATCCCCCGATTGATCACTGATATTAGGATTTGAGTCAAACAACAAGGCGAGAGCGACAGTATGCATTTTCTCTGTAGTTGGTCTGGTCCTTGCTACTTGAAGACTGGGTGTGGAGCGACAAAGCTCACCATAGGCATTAAAGTCAGCCGTTCAGGTAAGCCTGTGTGCTGAGGCCAGACTTTGTGTTGTGTCTTTAAAGGGTTATCTTTGGCCATAATGAGCCCCAGCAAGCCAAGCACCAGGCCCTAATGAAAACGCTGTGACATCTGAGGGGGGAGGATATTACAGGTCTAAAATACGGGGGCTGTCCTAACATGCATCCAGTGACAGAAAATGATGGTTATCACAAACACCTTTCAGACTCTAAATGCAGGTCTGCTGCTGAGTGGGCCTGAAGTTTAGAGACACAAGCTGAGCACTATACACTCAACATGGAGGAAAAAACGAAAAAGAAATCACAACTAGAGATGTGCAATTTCCAAAGAACTTGTGATTGAATTGCTGGCTTCTGATGCTGGCTTGGACATTTATGAAAAAGAAGTTCAAGTAGTATGAAGAGTTGGAAATGTAAAAAAAACAACATCAATGAAGACCATAAACTGTGATGTAAAGAGTGTATGAAGTAATATAGGCGTCATTGATATTTTAATGGTTGGAAATTATGTTTGCGAACAAGTTCACAGCCTGCAGTTACATATCACCTTTTTTGTGTACGTAACAAAAGTACATTCATGTATCTAAAATGTGAGATCTCTTGTGACCTTGGTTGGGAAGAGGTTTTACTGGTGGGGGAAAATGGGGGGAATTGAAAAGAATGGAAACATAACCAGAGATCCTTTATTGTTTTGTTTGGGAGGAGTGTTTACTTGGAGCAAATTTGAGACACTGAATGACTTGAACTGTTTTTTCTGTCGTCTGTTGCTGAATCCTTGAAAAGTGTTTTTTTTTCTCTAGACTTTTTAGGGAGTCAATCCCTCCCCTACAAAAAAAATCTTGAGAACCCCCTTTAACGGTTTGGTTCGATGTAGGGCCCCCAGGTCCCTTTTGCCTGGGGCCCTCCTCTTTGGCACTTTAACAGGACACCACATGGATTCTATTTATCCAGGGAGGTGTGGACATTCAATGAGGAAGGTGCTTTCATATCAGCTATCAAGGTGTTGCACAGCACACCTTTCATCACTAAACCTTCTAGGATGAAATCATACTGTAATGGATGACAATTGCAACTGAGACCTCCACAATGTAGACAGACCATGAAAGGCTTTGCATTCCCTTAAATACATTGATTGAATTATTCACAAATATTCATTAAATCCGTGTCATAAAACGATTGCACTATACTCTGGTTAAAAGGCAGGAACATGCTGCCACTTGTGCAGCTCAAGCTAACCACCAAACCGCTGCGGTGTTCTGGCGAAAAACAGTCAACTTCACTTCCATGGATTTTCAAACAACATGCAATGTAGCAGTACTTCAGAAAAAGGGAGGCAGAACATGAAACACCAACAGCAGTTTAAAGCTGCGAGGGCAAATACAGCGCAGCAATAGCACGAAGGACACAGAAAAAGGCTGTTTCTTTAATAAGCCATGAAAAAAACTTTCAGCTGATCTGAGGAACTGTTCTCTTGATATGAGCATGGTGAATCAGAGTTAACGTCGACCCTTTAATCCTCTGCAGATTAAAGGTTCTTCATTAGGTTTCATGCCCTGAATGTAAGCTCTACTGTAACTGCTCAATATAAAAGGACCGGCCTTTATTATATTTTATCAGCCTTTTAGCTCATAAACAGAAAGTAGTTGTGACAGGTATTAGCCCGTGGCAAACTCACTGACGCATTAAGTCTTATGATAATACTATGTTCTCGGCATGCTACCTCCCCTGCTACCTATTTTTGAATGCCAATTCAATAACTGTTTGTTGGGGTGTGGTGAGCTCCAGCTGCAGTGTAGTTTTTGTTCAACGACAGTGCATGTATATACATGCACAGCTCACATGGGGGGTTTTGCTTGAAAGAGAAGCTGAATAAAGAGCAGATTTCTGTGAGTGAAGAGAACTTTTAGCAGCAAGCTCAAGTTGATACGATTGAAAGACTGTCCAGTATTCTCATTGACTTCTATTGAAATATTATTGTGTTTTGCATTGTATTTGTTTTGCATTGTTTTGAATATATTTTCCAGTCTAGTTTTCTGTATTTTTATGGACCATGCTGGAACAGGCTTTGCATTATAGTCTAACTTTATTGGACTATAATCCCGTCGTAGAACATGTGGCATTGCTTCATGCTCAATACATGTCCCATAAATATAAACATAAAAATTGGACCACTATATGTCACTTTTTAGATTTTAATTGTGCCTGTGTGATGAGGTTAAGAGGCTTAAGAGGTTAAGAGTTAAGATGACACACTAACCAGTTCCCCAACATTATAAAATGAATCATTAGAGAGAGAAAATTTGAATTTTCTTTTGGACGTTAATGACACTTCATAATATTGTTACTGTATGTAGCAGAACGTAGCTATTAACACCATGTCACATCATGGTGGTATTGTTGCAGGTGTAGATGAAACATCTGTTGCACAGAAATGTGAAAAATGAAATCCCGGCAGATCAAATGCACATGCACATATACATGTACATCCACGCACAACCAGCACATTTGATGAGACCAATGCTTGTGGAAACCGAGGCCTTGAGGTAGCCTTGGCATTTCATGGATCTGAAAGACAGATTAAGCTCAGATGGTGCAGGATTTATGATGTGAGGCGAGCAACCTGAGGGACAAGCCAACTCCTCCCTGGGCCAGCAGCCACTAGTGATAGAGAGATTTATAGGCAGGATATTACAGCTGATTGCTCATAGGCCATGGGGAAAGGAAAATGTCCACGGAGCACACAAACACCGCATCCTTGCAGCCGGCTTGAAAGCTGATTTAGAGCGCTGGATCCCACACTTGTTCTACCTTAAAAGCTTTGGAGAGTTGGGTCAAGAATGGCTCTGCCAAACTGAACACGGAAGGATCCATAAATCATATGTTTGGAGGGCTTTGAATCCATGATTCAAGACCCCTGTGATGTATATTTGGCAAAACAGCTCCAAATGTTGCTCATTGTGGCTTCAGGGAAGTATGTATAGCAAAAAGTGGTTTATGTGGTTTAGGATTTGCCCACCCTTAAAGTCAATGTATGTACAGTAAATCTGGAAGAGGTTGAATTTTCAATGGACCGTCACAACCCAGGTTGTGTTTATCTAATGCTAATGAGCGTGGTTAGCCCCGCAGAGAGAGTTCCTAATCTTCAATTCACTGTTTGCCTTGGCTTTGTGCAATCTCTTTACGCCTTGTCAGTATGAGGTCAGTATATTATCATTATAATACAATAAAGTAAAATTTGTCTTCTCCAGAGTTGTGTTCAAAGGTCGAACTTAATGTAACAATAAGCCTGTTGACATTAGTGTTCAGGAACGTGAGGATCATCAACGTCAGTGTAGGAGCTGCGATGACTGACTGACCTTACTTCCCTCAACCCTGAGCTGAACTCCATTAAGGGCTGCCTGCAGTCTGTAATTTCACCAACAGCCTCTTATCATGTTTGTCTCGTCTCTACCTCAGGGGGTTGACTACTTGCCCACAGACCAGCTTTACTTCATTTCAGCTGGCTCTCCACAGAATGTACAGTCAGTGGGCATGACAACTAGGGTGACTGAATGAAAATACAACTGGAAGTCTGGAAAAATGACTTAATGCGTCTGTAATGAGTGCAGTTCACAGACACAGCAGCACGTGTTTGGGCTATCTGCTTCTTTTTTTTTAGTGGGTTTTTTTAACTTGTCAATGAGACCTGTGATTATATGCATACTAAAACTTAAACCCTTTGAGTTTTTCAACGGTGCCGCTCCAAGGAACATTTGCAGTTCACGAGGTAGCCCATAAGTCAACTTTAATTCTCTCACATTAACTCACATTAAATCAAAGAGCTTTTGTTGTCAAATGAAATAAATGACATTGCTAGGTTTTCATAGTTATAATAGTCCAGTAGATGACAGTGTATATACTTTCATTAGATTATTTGTTTGCAGTTTTGTAGATTCAAAGAGGCAACCGATAACTTTCGTGCCCCTAGCGGTTCCAGCCGGCATTACTTTTCGGTCACTGTCATAAAGATACGGCAGTTGCAAGAAGCTGGTAAGGACACAGGTACTTTTCGTCCGAGCCCCCTTAGTAATTCGTCAACACCACTTTGGAGAAAACAGAGAAGAAGAAAGAAGCATGTACACTGAAGCGACTGCTTGTTTTTTTTGGCTCCAAGCCTTAACTAGCGGCGGTGTTAGTATTTAATGGCTAACTCAATGCCAGCAGCCTGGCTACTGTCCAAAGCAGAAAACGATCGTAAAAATCCCAATTTGAACAAATTACCACGAGTTAAACTGCGGTAGTACTGAGAAGAAGGCCGAGATTCACTTTTGTTTGATCTCTTTTTCTGTCAGTCTCCCTCTTTGCCTGCTTTTGTTCCTTCGTCAACCGGATTCCTTTTCTCTTGCAAGGTTGAGTTGCTTTTGTCAATTTTGCTGTTCCACCGTCTGCCCCATCTGGCTAGATCCCGGGAGAACGCTATTCCCTTCCTTGCTTTGGGTACGCAATGGGTAAGGCAGCTCCTTTGTGCTGTAAATCAAGTCGTCATGTTTTCCACGAAAACTGCATCCTGGTGGCCAAGAGAATAACAAGGGGAAAGGGAGGCTTATCGGGGACCAATATCAGAGCGGATGATATTGATTTTCTACAATTACCATCAGTTTTCACATCATAATGACAAATTTAAGCCACAAAGTTGTCTATTTCCATCTGTATGTATGTTAAGGCATACACATTTAATGATCTCAAAAAGTAACTTTAACGCAAACACTTTAGCCCAAAGCTCCCCCACTACAGCACCCTGTCATACAGGTAGATTGGAGGCGATGTGATTGGAGGTCTGCCCTCCCCCTGAGTGACCTCGTCATATTTTGCCAGCGGTGACAAGAGGCGGCCCGGGGCTCTGGGACCACACAGCCTTGTCATCTCAGCCCAGATCAAAGGGACACTGCACCGGTCTGACAACATCCAAGGCCCGCGATGAAGGCTGTGCCGTATGGAGTTTGAGAGCAGGGCTTGATCGCCATCATGGGTGGCGAAAGGCAGAGTTTTCTGCGTAGGTCACCCTGCATGAGGGGTGAGGCCTTAGGGGAATTGGTCTCGACCCTGCTCTTCTAACTTTACTCAAGAGATGCTCACGATATCTGCGTAGGGAAGTGCGATTCCTAAGTACATGTAATCTGCAGAGATGAGCGAGATGAAAGAGAGGTGAGAGGAGAAGCACGTCAGGAATGCCGAAAGAAAAGCACAGGGCAGCAGAAGTGGCGCAAACGTGGAGCATAATGTGTCTTTAGTGGACCTCCACCCAGACGTAGCTTCAGCGAGACATTTTTCTTGGCCAGAGCCCTGCGTTCTTGTGACCTCAGAGTAGGGCTGACGGCACAATCTCCACACCGAACAATAAATACTGGCTGAGAATAAAAATCGAATAATTACGTTACGGACCAAAAGTAAATGTTCTATGAAACCGTAGCTTCCTTGGATTTTGTAAATGTGGAGATTTAGAGAGCTCAATTAGTATTAAAATAGTAAAAAAATTAAGTTTGTAATCTGTGATATGATAAAAATAAAATTTTAACCATCTTGTAATTTCCATGCATGTGTCCAATTAGCATGCTGTTTAGGAAAACTCCTCCATTCCTGCGCAGTTTATGAGTTTACTGTCCTTGTTTTTCCATCTTTATTCAATAAACGCCTTCAGTAGTTAAACTAGTAACCCCGGCATCTGATCTGCTTCGCTTTCAAAAGACCACGGCGTAAAAATTCCTGCACCTTGATATTTTCCCCTCATTTCCCACCGGACAATAATGATGCAGGGCTCTTTGTTGAAAGCACCTGTTCTCAGCTCGAATAATGGGCTGCATTTTCATCCAGGACATACCCCCTAAGGGACGCCCAGCCTCCAAGCCCGAGACTTGAGGGTATCTAGTTGCCACCGTTGCCAGTGAATGTTCCCTGCAAACTTTTGAGTGCTACCAGCAAACATGTGTCCTTTGGCTGGTAAGATGAGTCTTTGGAAACAGTCAAACCGCAACGCTGTGTTGTCTTTAGAAGATACAATCTGTGTATTTTACAATAAAGTAGTGTTATTTTATTAAATGAACTATGAAGCAAACTGAAGGGTATAATGACAGTTATTCATCATAAAACTTAACAAGATATCAATGGTATTTCATATACTAAACCCAACTTCATTGTAGAACATGTTCATGCGGGTATCTGCTATTTTGGCAGTAAAGAAGCCAATAAGTCACATTAACTGGGAGCAAATCTGATTAGCTTCCCTTTCATAATAATATGATGGTGCAAGACTGCATAACTGACAAAAAAAACATATAAAAGTATACTTTTGCCTGAAAAGTCTTTCTGTGAAATCAAGTAACTATTGACCTCCGAAGCTCTGACGCTGTCTATTATCAGAAGGGGAATTTGCTGACTCGTCTTATCTACATCTTATCAACCTTAAATCATATTAAAAAGAACAACACACAACATAACATTAACATCAATACTGAATATTATATATAGATATTTTGTATGTATATACCAATGTTATTCATATAGACCTTGAAGTTGCAGAGATATACTCTTTTCGAGCAGGGACCTGTGAAAAGGGCCATGAGCTTAACTAAAATAGACCTGATAATGAGGTGATAAGTTGTGTCATACTTGTAACTGCAACGTCGTTAATACTTTTAACTTGTGAACCATATGGACATCGTGAAAAAGACACAGATGCGATCTGCGTCAAAAAAAAAAAAAGGCAACGTGTTTCGACACTGTTGAGACAACATATCAGTCGAAATGCTACGGACCGTACAGGATGCAAGGAAACTTCCTTATATGGTCAGTGTTTGGAGAGCTCGCATTTGTCTAACTGAACTGATGTGCCACATCACAATTCAACCATCAGTAGTTTGAGGAAAGGAAACAGTGCCTCATTTTCACAGCAGTGCAACCGAGTGCTGCATGCTGCACAAATGCTCATTCATCACTATGAAAGTCAGCGTCTCTTTATTTCTGTAAACGTTACAGAGACACTATTTAATGAATGAGCTAGCGGCATAAAGATACCCTTTTTTCGCTCGTCCAAGACTTGGCAGGAACTGCACACATAAGCCTGCCTGAGCTTTTTGACCTGCCACAGGCATGTCCAGGAGGACATCAGCGAGGGATGAGACCTTTTTCTACAGGATCAAGGGAGGAAAGCTGCTCAGGCTACGGCTGTTCCTTAGCAGAAGATAAGATGGTCTCTAGCGTGGCTCCAGAGCATTTATAGACATTTTAAATGGCCTTAGCTGGAGTTGAGGACCTTGAAGGAGGACTTAAGAAGCCAGTGGAGTGTCTTGATCTGCCTCTCAGCTCACCTAATAACCCTGTCATCAGATTGAGGGCTCCGCATGTGTAATACCCCGGCCGTCCCTACTGTTGTTTGGGTTTGTTTGTTCTTTCCAGGATAAAGGGCGGATGAGATCATCCGTCAGGCCACTTTACGCTCCAATGGGCTCAGATCTCTGACATCTGGAGTTTGCTCCAACACTGACGTTAGTGTTATTTGGGTAATTGACTATATTTTCACATTTGACTTTAACATAGATTGTACTTACAGTACATATACACACATTCATGCACGCACAAGTGTGCACAGGGCTCATGTGTCCATTTGATTCCCGCATGATTCACTCAACACGCGTGAATGCTGAAAAGTGGATTTTGGAAACACGTTGACGGGACGGATTGTCAGCTGCATCATTGAAGCATAATGTTCTGGCAGACATGTGGAACACCGTGTGTCCTTGTGAAGTAGAAAGACACGATTTAAATCTTTCTTCTCCTGGCAAAGAATCCACTGCAGCCTCGAACACTCAGGATGTGAAACTACTCTACATTTAAACTTTTTACACCAACTCAATTTGAAAATGGCATCACAATAGCAGACTGGCAAATACACTAAAGTTAGATCAGGTTGCATTTGTTTATACTGTAACTATGCGGACACACATAGTATCAGTGTGTCCTGATGCACTGTCTGGCTTTTATGTATGAGGTGAGTGCAGTTTATGTCATCTGTTTAGGCTGTAGAAGAGGAGTGTGTCAACAAGGTCCACTTGGTGTAATCGTATTGGAGGATGTGTAGAACAAACTTTGGTGTCTCTGGTTTACTTTTCTTGGATCCCAGCGCGATGATGTGTGCGCGTGTGTGTGTGTGAGCATGCGTGTATGTGCGTGCGTGCACATGCATGCTTGTGTGTAAGTGAAGTATCACTGTATCCATGCATCATGAAGTATAACAGATGGAACAAATCAGCACACACTATTTTAGAATAAAATGTGTGTGTGTGTGTGTGTGTGTGTGTGTGTGTGTGTGTGTGTGTGTGTGTGTGTGTGTGTGTGTGTGTGTGTGTGTGTGTGTGTGTGTGTGTGTGTGTGTGTGTGTGTGTGTGTGTGTGTGTGTGTGTGTGTGTGTGTGTCCTCCCTCAGGATAAAGAAGAAAGAAAAAGAAGCACAAAACTGGACACACATTTTTGTTATTTAATCCAGATTTATTCAACACCCAAAGCTCTTGTGTCAGCCACAACCTTTACAGATATAAAACTATTTCATCTGTTAAGGAGACATTACTCGTTACTCATACCACTTCTACTCTAGTCCAGTCATGGCTGTCATGGCTCCATGAGAGTGTCCCAGTGTGTTTACACTTCGCAAGAACAGACCGAATTTGTCAGCAGTGAACTCTGTTGTGACTAATACTGTGGCATAAAAAGGCCAAGTTCGTCAAACATATTGTAACAGATGTGTAGTAATTTTCTCCATTTGCAGATAATTTCCTCATGTTGTAAGATCTGGGTATGGAATAAAGTGGTGTTAAAAAGGTTTAATGGGGGGAATTCGGAGTAACTATAAAGTGTAGTACTCCAACAACTCAACCATTTGCTTGCACCCAGACACTTGGTCCCCAGTGCAGAGACAAACATGCTCTGTACACAGACCAGAAAGGGCAAACCACCTGTGTGGCTCGAACCAAATCCCTCGATGCATACGTTTTTCCAAACAGTTTATCTTGTGCTCATGCACTGTGGAAATACAACACACACGCAAACACACAAACACACACACACACACACAGATATCATATATAGCAGTGTCTGAGAGATGAGATAAGGGGCTTAGATGAAGGGGGCAGGGTTTGTCTCTGGTGAAACTCTGACTGACATGGCCGCTCTGGGGTAATCCCCCTAATCCTCTGCTAGCTCAGGGGTGCAGTGGTACTGGGGGCCTTTGACCCCTGCACCAAGAGGAGGCGCAAACACACACACGTTGGACACAAACCAAACTTCAAGTGGGCATCTCAGACTTCCAAGTCACACATCTTCATCATGACAGCAACGTGCAGTGGCTGCACCACCACACAACTCCGGAGTGAATGATTAACTTTTTCATGGATCCATAGAATTTTGCTGATAACGTTTGTTTATGTAAAACTGCATGATCGCATTGTTTGGAATGATTACAGGGGTAATTATGGAGGATTATGGGGCCAATTAGCTCTGAGGTCACTCGACCATTCGTGTGAAGTTGTTAAAGAAACAGCTGATCCGTGACGCATATTTTCACTCGTGTCATTTGTTTTTTCTGCTGGTATCTGGGTGGTTATAAAAGAGCAATACATTTTATTTATTGAATGTTTTGTGCTCATGACTGAACAGGTAACACATGCAATACCATACAATCAGAGGTTATTTAAGAATTGTGCTGAAGAATATCCCAAAAGCCAGTTTGAGCCTGCATTTTTAAAAAAGCATGGACGTGCCTTTAAATGGAAACATTTGTGACCAAAATTTGAAACACAAGAGTCTCCTTGTCCAGATCAGTTGACGGGTCTTTCAACACAGAGAGTCGGAGGTTGATGTGAAACAGCCTGAAAGTGTAGTATCATACAGACTGAACATGTACATTAAATAAATCGGACCTCTAAAGACTCAAATTGTGAGGCCATCTGCTGTTCGACATTGTCTCAGGCTGTAATGTGTTCAATCTGGGGGGTTGCTCACATCCACTGGCAGTCATCGGTCCCACAGTTCGAGACACTGAGAAATGCGTCAGTGTCGACATTGAAAGGCAGAAAAATACAATAATCTATTACAACTTTAACATAAAACTAAAAGGAAAAAACAACCTATTTGTACAGAAAAACACTCTAAAAATGTACAACATCCAACTATGTCTTTATGAAATCATGACAGGGACAAAAAACTTGATAACTATCATTGCCATAAGCATTCAGTTATAATGTAATCCACATCATGATCGTGTTGGACAGGAAAACACCATAAACAAACAAGTTTATCATAAAAAGTGTTGTATTATTCCCTTATATCTACTTTTGTCAATGTAATCTTCTTAAAGCTCATTATTTCCACTGGTAGCCTTTACTGATTTTCTCTGATTTATTTGTTTATTTTATTCTTACTGTTCATTTTATTGATTTGTTATCTTGCTTATAGTGGAGCACCATATAAATACAGTTTATTATTATATTATTATTATTATCATTAAAAAAAGATGGGCGATAAATGAAAAGAATAAAACAACATGAAGTGTCTTATTATTATATTATTAAGGTGTTGGGCCACATCAGTCCACTATCACAAGTTAATTATCTCCAGAATGTACTCCACTATTCAATATTGATATTTCCTCATCTGTTTTTTTTTTTAATGAAGGTTGTGGTGGAGAGCATAGATGTTCAATTGGGTTTTACTTTGAAAAGTTCCACCGGAAGTAGATTGCCAGTACAGTGTCTACCTTGACGCGGTTGCCTGGTGTAGATAACTTGGCTGCGCCGGGGGAGCGCGCACACACACGGAGAGCAAGTGATGGGAGACTCCGCAGCCGCTGACGCGCGCTTCGCCCACCGAGCGACAGTTTCTGTCTTGTGCTCTTTTTTGTCTTCTCTCGTTTTTCACCTTTGTCAAGAATAAAACTATCCAAGTTACTGTGCAGGCCAGAAGTGGAAGAAGTGAAAGAGGGAGCCGAAAGCGCGCAGTGCCATTCGCCGTCAGATTCTTTATTGCCTCTTGTGCGTTCCGGGGGAGATTACGCATCGATCGTCCCACACTCTGAGACATGGCAGAGGAGTGAGGCGCCCTCGCCAAAATGCCTGGTGACCGGAATGTAACTTTTCCACGCCGGCCCTATGGAATATAGTCCGATTTTACACAGCCTTCATGTTGTGCCATCATCCCACGTGAAAAACAAACTCCTGGTGTTCCTCATCATGCTGTCCCTCTGGGTGTACATGATTTACTGTTGTGTCGCCTACTGCTCCACGGTGCCCGACCTGGCGTACGGCTCGGCGAGCAGGCGCGACAAGGACCCAGCGGGCGACAAGCGGGAGCCGTCCCTCGGGGCGTCCCGGGACCTGCTGAACAACGAGAACGACTTGGACAGCAGAGGAGACGAGTGGGACGACACTAGGGCCGAGGCGAAGGCGCCGGGCGACAATGCCATGTCGGCTTTCCTCAACGAGTCGGAGAGTAGAAAGTTGCCCCAGGCGATCATCATCGGGGTGAAGAAGGGAGGGACGCGGGCGCTGCTGGAGTTCCTGCGCCTGCATCCGGACATCAGGGCGGTGGGAGCCGAGCCGCACTTCTTCGACCGCAACTACGACAAGGGGCTGGAGTGGTACAGGTACATCACCCTGACATCCGCGATCCACTTTGAAAGTGTTGGAGTAGAGAGAGAGAGAGAGAGAGAGAGAGAGAGAGAGAGAGAGAGAGCGCATCGTTAACACCAGCCGTAGCGCATCTCCCTACAGCTTCTTCGCGCAATTGCGCATCGAAGTAGGGGAGGCATTGTGCCTCCTCTGGCTGTTCAGTGCGGGAGAAAAGGCAAACATCAATTGTTCCACCTCTGAAAATGTTATTGACACACTGTCAGTTGAAGCAACGTTTACACTTTGTTTCAAGTGATTTTCAGCTAAACCCACAAGACGTGGCTGTGATCATCTAAGCAAACATTTATATCTACATTTCAAACTTTGCTCAAGAAGAATTTGAGAACGTGCCTAATGTCACATTTAGACCAACTGCCTTATACACATGTTCTTTACTTCCATAGTGTTTTCTGCAGCAGTGAAATTAACTTTCCAGGACATATATTTTATACATAACAGCAGATGGACAGAGGGAGACAAAATGAGATGTAATAATAATGCTCAATGCAATTTAAGAAAGTTATTTTTACTGATAAAAGCAAGACACGTGATCCTGCAGGTAGATCTTCAAGGATTTAGGAATAAAAAAATAACAAAAAAAATATACAGTATAATATACAATATTGCTGCATAAAATAAAATTGAAGTTAGATTTATGATGTGAATTTATGTTGATATGTGTTCAATTTCCGAGGAGGGTGAACTTTTATTCCACTGTCTTAAGTAAACCTAAAGATGTTGTTATTAGTTAGCGATTCTTGAGGCCTCGGGTCCCTGCAAAAACAAAACATGAATGAAGCACATCCTATGACATATGAACAAATTGTACTGTATATTGTTGTTTATAAAAAAAAAAATAGAATCTCAGCAGCGCTGCTGAGCGTGACCTCAGGTGACATCTTCCGAGTTTAACCAACCGCAGGTGCAATCGAACCTCTAGTATCAGTAGCGCCACAGGTCAAAGTGCTCGAACGGTGCAGAACAACACGTACAAACTCCCAGTTTGACATTTTAGGCAACTCTTCTGAGCCATGTTCAATTGCAAAGCACAATCGATCTTCTGCTTGTTTGCTCGACCTTCACCTGGTCTTCCTGGTATCTCGCCTCTCTGTGCCTCAACCTGACCAGAATGGGGGGAGAAAAATCAGAACTTAGTTCTTAGTTCCCAACACAGTTCAAACAAACAGCACTTAGTTTATGGTTAGGAGTCAGCATGTCACATCATGCGGTCGTCTGTGAACAGCCAGTAGCGTGATTAAAGATCATGAGTTCCAGGGTATTGATTCAGTGGCGGTAATTTGTTTTGATTTTCAATCCAAAAGTCATCAATGTCAAAAGGAGCAACCAGGGATTCGTGGCTGCCTACACCTTCAACGCTGCATGATGTAACATCTTTATTGTATTCTCTGTCATGGCAACTGTTGTCCTTGTACCATACCTCATATCTCGATATGCAAGTTCTTCTCTATTGACTCAGCTGCACAGTTACACAACTCGCTCCTTTCAGGGGACATAAACACAGAGACACTTTGTGTATACGATTGATCTTTCACCTTCCCAAAACGTTCCCGCAAATGGTCGTGGGCATTGAATCTTCTACATTTGAGCAGCCACATTGTTAATGAGAGCTTCTGCTGTTTCAAGTGTCCATTTGAGTGAGCTGAGGGATTAACAGGAAATGTCACAGGATCTACACACTGTTTGAAAGCCGGTTCCATGAAGCTACAATAGGGGAAGCGAAGCATTGTTCAAAGGAGTTTCTCGCCTAAGCCCCTTTGAGAATTTCCGGACAGGTTTAGGACATTTTTAGATTGTCAGTCTTTGAAGAGCGTTTTTTTTTTTTTTGTCCATCTCCACAGACTGAGCAACAAGAACAAATGAAAATTTTTGTTTTTTCTAATCTACAAGTGATGCACGAGTAGGTAACGCATGTGGAGACTGAATCCTGAAAACAGTATCTATCATTAAGTAAGCCCCAATTTTTTTTTGAATTATTATGTGAATAAATTATAGAATTAGCTGCATATAATTGAGACATGCCAGCTTCTTCAGCTGCATAGACACAGCCAGGCGTTGTGGGGGAAAGCTTTTCATCTTGGGACACGTATAATGAAGCTTCTTCTCTGAGAAAGGTGATCCGGCTAATTAAAACAGCTTGGCTTGGGTTGTCACAGTAAGAGCACTGAGCCACAGATTGACCCCGTTCGGCAGAGCACCATGACATCGGGTCAACCCTTAATGAACATTTAGAGTGGAGTGCAGAAAAACCTGGGGTAGATTAAAGGTGGAGCAGGTCGCTGTTGGACGGACGAGTATTTCTAACGTTTCGGCTTCGTGAATGAGCAGTTTCTGTTTGGCATCTTGCAATCTCCTTGATCGGAAGAAGACAAAGTGTTGAGAGGTGTTGAAATAGCAGCGCAAAGCCGGGTGAAGATGTCCATGGATTTGTTTGCCCATATGTCTCACTTCATTGCCCCAGACTAATGGTTATCAGTCGCTCGGGGAGAGGAGCTGGCCTCTGGGTGGGCTTATCAGTTCCTGTGGTTGCATTGAGTTGTGCCCACACCATTTATCTGCTGTGATTGGTGCGTCCATCCTACTGGAGGTCTGCTGTGTCCATTCTGATGGAGCCCCACATAGTGGAGAGGCCCCGGCCCAGCGGGACACCTACCACAATACAGCATGTTTTCACTCTCAGGCAGGAAAAAAGAAAAGAAAAAGAGAAGCGGGCAGACAATTGTGCACACTTTCTTGCACAGAGCACAGGAGGCAACTCCCAAATGCCGTGGGAACTGCTTCCTCCCTGGCCCCTCCTTTCTTAGATACCAGCATAATTCTAACTTCCTCTTATATGTGACAGTTTAACTGCTCATCTGCTTAATGCACGCTCAAATCAAGGTGTTCCGAGTTCCACACGGTAGCTGTGACTTAGTTGTTAAATATCTGTTTTTCCTCTTGAGTTTCCGTATATAGAACAATGAGCCGCCTTCTTACTAACTCACTGAGGGTGTCAGGGAAGATGGTCTAATCCTCCTCCGAGCCCCAGGGCAGCTTAGATGCAGGCCAGTGGCAGATACAGGGCAGTAAATTTAAAGTGAGTCTTTAGAAAGCGCAACAGTATTATGGAGCTCAGTGAAAGGGGATGCTGGAGAACCCCTGAGGTCTGCATTAACCCTGACAATAAAAGAGCAGACAATTAGTGTGAAACATGTTTTCTCTGCCTTCACTTTGTATGCAAATGTGCTCAGAAGGGTGAAAGTGCCCTTTGACGAAGCCCAGCAGGAGTTCGTCAGAAAGAGCATTCACTGGAACCTGCCCAAGAAAAGACTCACACACTACACTTCAGCCTTTTAGCCTGAATGTTGACTTTCAGAAGACATCTGTGTGGAAAGTTGCATTTCCCAAAGACTAGGTTCATTTGAGTCCACTGGTGGCGTTTTGCTTACTCTACACTTTTAGCAAGGACGCGGGGGGGATTGGTGTGAGAGAGCTCTCAATATAGGTATTACCCATTTAAAACTAGTGTGTCAGCACATTGACAGGGAAAGATGGGGATAGTGCATTCAGAATGAGATGCAAGGAAAGAGATTGCACATGTTAGCCGTTGTTTCAAGTTTTCCTGGGAAAAAAATCCATCTTACTTTTCTCCTTAAAGACTCTGAAAAAGAAAATCTGACCTTATCTGACTGCTTCTTCTGATAGAATAAAAATGATGCCCTTGTTCCTCGAATGAGTCCGCTAGATTGTCAATACTGGTAATGGGCACCTCCCCTCCCTGCTCTGGAGATTGAAGATTTAATTTGCTCCAACAACCCCCTGGGCTTTTGCTTGAGGCAATTTGTCAAACCGCAGCACTTATTACAGCACTTTGGAAACACAGAAACAAAGCAAGTTCACTCCATTATATCCCCTTGGGTTGTTGACTTCTTCATCCCGCTCTCCTTGTCCCTTCGGAGAGAATGTGTTGTTTCCCGCCTCCGTCTTTCTCTCCACTGCAGACTCCCTGACAGCAAGTCAGACCAACTTTATCTGACTCAGCCATCTTTTCCCCCCCTGCTTCTTTGAAGTCTTGTTTGCTTTTGCTGATCTTCTCAGGCGCTGTTCATACCTTGGCATCAACGTGTGTCTTGGGTGATCTGATCACAAGCGGACAGCTCTAAGTATGTCAGCTCACACCTGGTATTAGAACGCATTTCCAATGACCACTTGTGATCGGATCTTTGTTTAGGAATGAGTAAGTACATCCACTAAGCATTGCATACTATCAAACCCTCAAATTCACGATGGAACTTTTCCTTAGCCAAAGGATTCAACTGGAGGTGAGCCAACCAGAGGTCTGGTCAAATTGACTGGTCACTCCCACTCAAACTCTTCAGTGCTGACCCAAGTGACATCACTTGAGCCAATTTCGTCAGATCTACCTCTGGAGTTTCAAAAATGTCTTTGTCCAACATTTTGCACATATGCATTAGGACTCAAAAGCCAGTAAACAGACTCAGACGTGTATAACGGGTGGAGTTCCCCTTTTAGTTAGATACTGGAACTGACTTAGCGTTGCCTTAAATTTTTATTGCTGATACATGCTCTCCATAATTTCGTAATGAGTGTCACAATGTCTGGCTCATATACAGTATCTTAATAACTTACATTTCTGACAGCCAGCATCAGCTGTTTATTGTATCTTTAGTCAGAGTTCCACCTGCTTATTAATTATCATCCAAAAGGGAATCAGACGAAACAACCGGTATTGATTTTAGACTTCTTTCTATTTACTTTTATCTGGATTGTGAACAACATTCAGTGTTACGGTGGTTTATATCTTACCAGGACCACCTACCTGATAAAAAAAGTCCCCTCTGGCTCTTTAAACAACCGACTGTCAGGGTTGTTATGTGTTAATGTGAAGCTGAGAGTTGTGTGAGCAAAGCCAGAATTGTTCACACACTGTTCCTCCTCCTTCTCCCTTCAAAATTGGCCTGTCTCCATTCGACAGCCAGGTGGCCTTCAGTTCTGCACACTGGCAGTAATGATGGAGCACGTGAAAACGCTGTTCTCATTGTTGAGGAATGCTGTTGAGACACTGTGTTGTCCAACGTCATATAAAGAAGGCCCTGACCGTGTAGCGCGATGTCGTTGACTCGAACGATAAGACGGGCTGCTCCGGCCAGAACACCTTCCCTAAAGTTGCTGTCATCATTTGACTATTGTCTGGAACTTGTCCGTCCCACAGTAAATTGGTCTGATTATTCTAAGTGGCTGCATACCACCACCTCTCATCCTGTCTTTGAGAAGGGGGAACAATTCCCACAGTAGCTCGAACCCCTCTGAGCTGCAGTGTAAGATCATAACTCATATCATTAGATAATCCTGTGTTTTCTTTATTTTTTTCCTGAAGCAGTCCCTCGTCACAGAGGTCTGAGGAGCTGAAATATAGACGCCTATTAGAGTCAGTCAAGCAGACTACTGCGGGATAAAAAAAATATAAGTCTTGTCTTGAGTTTTCTGCACTGTACTTGCTCCGTACTTTGCTGAACTCATTACCGAGGGCATCATCCAGCAGCCACGCTGCAGTGTTGTAAATTCCTACCTTTGAACCTGCTTCCTGGTAGTGGTGGGAAGTAAACAACGTTTCAGCATTCAAATGCCGTCTCCCCAGTAGCCAGTTGAATGCAGTCACCTGACTATACCCAGCTGACAGATTACACAACACAGCCGTCCTAGATTAATATCTGTCTGTAGGTTGTACTAGGTGTGACTTATTTTGTGCTACTGCTGCTGTTGCACACAAAGCATCGGAACTGGCAGCCGACTTTAAAAGTTTCACTTCGGCTTCAAGGTCAGAGGAGTCAACCAACGCGGTCTCCATCCTCCAGGAGCACACCCCGATTCCATCTAATCCTCTCTTAGCTCCTTCTTCTCCTTCGTCTCGTGTTTTATCTCACTCTTGTGACCGCCCCACCTCCCCCACCTGTTATCTCCACAGCCATGCTGTTCTCCCGCGAGTTGAACAGGACAGGTTAGAGGACAGAGGATGTTTATGTGCAAGTGCGAGCATCGATATAGATTTACTTTTAGCAATTAAAGGTTTAAACTCTTCCGAGCGTAGACTTTGAAAACATAAAGCATTTTCATCTTTCGCTTCATGAAGTTGAATGGAAAAGAGGGGGCAAAAGTCAGCAAGTTGTGGCTCGGTTCCACAGATGAACTATTTTTTTTTTTTCCTCCTCTTGTCTTTCTGTTGAGTGATGATGCCTTTGCATGGCTGATTGATAGATGGGGACGCACTGAAACCTGTTGGTTTCGGGCGACATTGTTTATTAAGCAGAACAAATTGTGAAAGCTTGCTACATCTGCCCCCCTAAGGCAACTCTCTCACTCCCTGCTCATTCAGAGATCTTCTGCCGCGCTCTGTCATCGGCTCGGATGAATAATGCATGTACTTCTCGCACAGATTGTTTTGCTCGGGGACTAAGTGGAAAGTTTGATTGGTAGTAAGTTTTTGTGTCCCCCGAGGCCCAAGGAAAGGCCTGCAGCGCTCCGCTTGTGTGTATCTAAGAGATGCGGATGATAATTGCAGGGGGTTCTTCTGATAGACTTGTTTGTGTCCCTCGTACCTATTACTTTGATTAGGTTTGGGGTTTTTCCACAACATACCATGGTGGCGTCAGCTCTCAGGGAGATAAAAGTGGAATAAATGTGGCCTCCATAGAAGGGGAAGGAAAAAAGCAGGTGACATAAGGGGATGGAATTGCATTAGGAAGCAGATGCCCTGTGTGTTTGTGTGGCACTAATGAGGTTTGGGTGATGCCTCCTTTTCCCACGATCACTAAAGCTTTTTTCTTTGCGCTCTGCACAGCAAAATCTTGCAGACCATTTTTTGCTTGTTTCTGCCACATACATTTGTAAGATGAAAGCGGCTGTGTTTGGAGAGGCATATTGAAGCTCCGTGTGCGTGCACCAGCAGATGGATGGAAATTGTGGCAGACTCTGTAATGTCATGGCTCCTATGCTTCTCTGCTGTTTGACTTTTGAACAACTGCTCTCTACGAAAACACAGGAATGTTCCCGGAGTGCTGTAATAATTGAAGATTTGCATTTTTTTTTTAACTGACTTTAAAACCGCAGGATGTATGTTGGGAACTGATGCTTTTGAACGCGTGACATCACATCGTGGCTCACATATAGCGGGATAAGCCTCATCTGCTCTCCGTTATTGTGGTCGGGATACTGAGCTCCTCTCCTAAGCTCCTGCATAAGAAAGTATGGATGTGTGGAAGACTTGTTACATATATAACATCCACTGTAATATTCATAGTAGAGAAGTTCATATAAAGCTAGGGAAGAATTAAACATTTTATGTAATTCTATCAGATTTATAAATGGGAGCTGCACACTAATACACTGACCTGTATCATTAAGAAGCTGTATTGAGTGTATGTGTTTTTTCCCCTTTTAAATACGTGCAACAACACCTCAAACAACTCCTGTAAAATATCGCATGGAATTGAATGAACATTTCTCTGACAGTCTAAATCTCGAGCTTAGCATTTCTGGACAGCGCCAACTTGTTTTTTTTGTAACCAGAAGTAACCATATTTGGAGGAGCAGGGGGCTTGTGCACCACTGCACGTGCACAAACACCTGGGACCTGCACCTATTGGACGACTAGTACTGTCAAGTCACGCTATATCCACTCTCCAATGCACTGCCATGATTTATCTTCTATTTTACTCTAAATAATAACCATAATTTACAAAATAGACATCATGCTTCATTGGAAAAGACTTTAAACTAGAGATTGAGACCATAAACTCCTAAGGAATCAGAGAAGTAGAGTCATTTTCTCATAGACTTCTTTAGAAATCAACTTCTTTCCTATAACAAGTGGAGTCGCCCTCTGCTGGCCATTCAAGAGAATACAGGCTTTAGGCACTTCCGCACTGGCTTCACTTTCCGGACTTTGTGACTACGTCCATTTTTGTATACAGTCCATGACAGAATCAGATGAATTGAATTGAAATCTATATTGTCATTGGTTGCACTTGGCTATACTGGGGTTCATGTTGTGTCCAGAAGCAACTGGTTTTCCTCTGTGTCGGTGCACGGATTAACTACTTACCACTGACTCTCATCGTTGTGACCACACGCTGAATCTCTGTCTCTCTCTCTCTTTCTCCCACTCACTCACTCACTCCAGAGACGAACCAGCCACCCAGCCAGCCAGTGAGGCAGTCAAGCAGCCTCTAATGCTCCAGCGTGTTTGGCTTAGTCCTAATCCCCCTTGGCTCACTTTAGCCATTATCCAGTCAGGGCTGCAGTTAACAGGCTATATTATGATCAACCAGAGCCATCCAGGGTCAACAAGAATACGCAGTTATGGGAATACACGGCTCCCAAGCTTTGCATTTTTTCTCCTAAGGAATGCAACGCCTCTCTAAATCATCCCATTTTACACAAAATTACACACAAATATGAGGAGAACAGTGCAGCCATAGTCATGTGCCTTGGCATGACATTAAGAAGCATAATGCTGCCTATTCAGAGCTAAACCATCTTTTGTGTAATGTAATGAAGGTGTGGAATATTTCAACGTGGGGATTGCAGGGTTTGGAAGAGGATTGAGGTATTAAGGTAGATTAAATGCAGCAGCAGGAGATGAATGTCTTCCTTCAGGGTTTGTATTTAGAACATGTCATGAACTGTGTATTGTCCTCACACGCGATTGCACATGATTGATAGCAATCGCGCTCTACCTACCAGTCTCTGTCACTTTAGGTGCACTCAATGACTCCTTTAATGTTGCTCATGATGTCTACAATTGTTTTCTTGATGATGATTGACTGCCTCCTGCACTGACAGTATTTTTAAATCTGCCATTGACAGACTGTGTAAATGTTGATCTCATCTGTCTATATGGAAGCATTTTGTTGGCCTTACCAAGAAGAAGAGAACACGATGTTACAGAGATGTTTTGTGCCGTTAGCGAAGATAGAGCGAATATAAATCAGTGTGTGTTTGTGTCATTTGCAGGGAATTGATGCCCAAATCATCGGAGGGCCAGTTGACCATGGAGAAGACCCCCAGCTACTATGTCACCAAGGAGGTCCCGGCTCGAATCCACACCATGTCTAAAGACACAAAGCTGATTGTAGTCGTCCGGGATCCGGTCACACGAGCGATCTCAGACTACACCCAGACCCGCTCCAAGAAGCCGGACATCCCCTCCTTCGAGAGCCTGACCTTTAAGAACATCTCAGCGGGCCTGATTGACACCACGTGGAGCGCCGTTCAAATCGGCATGTACGCCAAGCACCTCGAGCGCTGGCTCCAATTCTTCCCCATGGAGCAGCTGCTGTTTGTTAGCGGAGAGCACTTGATTAGCGATCCTGCGGGGGAGATGGCTCGTGTTCAGGACTTTCTCGGACTCAGGAAGGTGGTGACGGAGAGGCATTTCCACTTTAACCCGGCGAAGGGCTTCCCCTGCCTTAAGAGACCTGAGGGGAACAGCAAGCCACACTGCCTGGGCAAAACCAAAGGCAGGACCCATCCTAATATTGACCCAGAGGTGGTTCAGAGGCTAAGGGACTTTTATAAACCCTTTAATAGTCAATTTTACCACATGACCGGTCATGACTTTGGCTGGGACTGAGATGAAAATTATGAAAACTACTCATGCTGGGGGGGTTTTTCTGGAGATATTGTTATACAGTGTATGTACAGTATTTGGTGGATATGTAAAAAGTTCAGAAGTCTATTTTATGATAATTTATTGCTATAGTAATATTAACCCACTAAGCTGCCTAACCGGGTTTATTCAAGATCACACCTTTCATCCCGTTTTAATTCTCATTACATACATAAACATTTTTTATAAAAAAAAGCACAATTCTTTACGGGTATTATGACCAGGGTCAGTTTTGTTTTTCTTTACCATAACTTTGTTACTTTCCTCAAATGCTGCATTTGCTTCACCTTAAACGGAAAGAGATCCAACTTCCCAAACAACTGGTAATGTCCCCTTAACATTCGCCTGACCCTCAGAGGTCCATGGAGCCACTTAGTCAGGTCGATACAGGCCTCAGCTGATCCAGTGCCACTTGCCAGGTGGATCAATACAGTAATAGCTCCTAATCATGTCACTTAGATCTGAGTGATGGCACTGCCCCGATCTCCCAAGCACTGCGATAAAACAGGGGTCCGTTAATGGCACTAAGTTTATGGTTGACCCTTGAGCCAACTTCCAAGTAAATATAATAATATACAATAAAGTCCATTGCAATGTTTTGACTCAACCACTATTTATACTGTTACCACAGAGGAATGTTGATTAGAATCCCATAGAAGCTCGACACTTGTTGGATGGCGGCTTTATCCACTGTTTCCCCCCCAAAACCTGCTGCTCAGGCGTCGTGATGCCTAATCATTTACTGCCCTTAACAAACAGACAGTGATTCATATGACTCAGTCACATCCACTGATGTGCGCTGAAATGGCACGTATGGATTATTCTGATTACAGCTGGTGATTCCTAGACATGTTGATGATGCCCTTATCCACGATACATCAGCAGATAGCAAAATAAGCATTTCTTTAAAGTATTTTTATCATATACTTTCAGTGATAGCTGGAGAGAATTAAAAACAAGTTTCATGAATGGTTGAGTTTTATTCAACCTATTTTTTTTTTTTTAACAGACTTCATTTCGCAATGACATACTGCGACCCTGTTGTTGTAGAGGCACTATTCTGCTGTAAAAAAGTACTTATTAAATATGGAACTGAAGCAGGTTTCACTGAGACATTGATCAAAAAGTGCAGCCATGTCATTTTCTTTTCTTTTTCATGGAGCAAGAAATAAATGTTTTACCAAATTGTATTTGTATTTGTCATATTTTTACTTTATTATATTGTGAAAAAAATGGCCAAAAAGCATTACATGCTGAATATGCTGAGCATGTTTTACCCTTTAATGCGTTATCCACCTTACCTGTATAGATTTCCGGCTCCCTGCGGGCAAAGGTGTAATCTTGCGTCTTAATTTGCCATCTTCGCACTAATTAGGACGGAGCGGTTAACAACTTATAGCTGCCTCAGCCGCCTGCTGCCAACCGGTGAGGGGGTTTTGTTGCCATGACCCTCGCAAACACATAACACGAGTGTCAGGTTTCTCATACGGTGGAGAGGGGACATAATATGAAAAACACTAGCATTCCGTTATGTCCCCGGGCGACACCGAACACCTCTCACTCAACGTGAAGTGGGGTCAGGTTTCAAGCCGCTTTTTGAATGTGCTCATGTGGATGTAAACATGAGGTACCTCTCATGACCTGAAGCAGCGTCCTATTTGTAATAATGATTATGCTCCTGATGATATAATAATCGGGTGCAGAATTACAGTCGTTTATCCTTTTTTATTCCGGAGGCATTCACCATCTTCTGCCAATTTGTTTGGTCATATTTCATGGAGTTGTCTGTGCACTTGCCCCGAGCAACTTGTTGCATCCATCATGCAGCGCAGCTCACCGCGGAGCAAAGGTTATGGTCCAAGCTGAGATATGAATCACCCTGCTCCATTAATGAACAACCTTTATCTAAAACTCTCCAGTAAAACCACCCTGGTTTACCTGGGGCTGCCAGAGGTGGTGAAGCCCGTCTCCCTGGTGGCGGGCTCGCAGTCTGATCGCTCAGGAAGCAACTCCCTTCGCAATTACAGGGATAGAGGAGGGGTGCTGTAATTGCTAGGCTCCCGACTGGGGAATAGCAGTTAGCGCACATCCCTCCAGGCTGTTGTAAGGGAGGCTGTTGTTGTTTGAAGATTGGGAAGACAAGGAAAATGGGCACCTGGCAGCCGTGAGCGTCAAGCTGCTTCACACATCCACTTGGCAGCTTCCACCAGGGGATGGAGCTACTGGACGCACAAAAGCGAAAAGAAAATAAAGCATCACACAACGGCAGGCTTGTTTAGTTTAGGGAACAGATGTACATACATGTTGGAGTTTAGATGCAGGCAGCAGGATGAACTGTGGCCTCATTGCAATGTCAATGGAAAGTATTTGTATTCTGCCAAGATGTCAGTCATGCAGACTGATTTAAACATGTTGGGTCGTTGCCTTCGGAAATGATTGCAAGTCACTCACTCACTCTATTTTTGACTGAACTGCGGGCCGAGTCCTGTCAAGTCGGTGATTCAGGAATTTAGTCAGGTTCTCACAATGTGATGTGATATTAATGATTTTACGCTTTATGTGACATTAGGGATGGATGGACAGGAGGCGGTGACATGCGCAAAACGTGCCAGACCGACTGTAGTCTAAAAATATCTCAGGTACAAAGTACATTCTTCAGTCTTCATGTCTTCTGGTCTTACAGTACATTCAACCATTCTGACTGAAAGCTGAAATTGGTTGAATCCTGCAGTGAATTTCGTAATGCATCTTTTGCGTGCTGTGTTGTTGGGTGTTTTTTTTTCCATTCCCCGATCGTAGTGACCTTTTTATTCTCACACAAAATGAATGAGCAGGGTTATGCAGCACATGACAGCCAAACAGGATGTTAAATCTATTTTGAAGCTGGTGTCTCTACTTCT
The DNA here is from genome assembly GCF_022379125.1 of Scophthalmus maximus. NCBI lineage: Eukaryota > Metazoa > Chordata > Actinopteri > Pleuronectiformes > Scophthalmidae > Scophthalmus > Scophthalmus maximus. The sequence goes on along the minus strand of NC_061531.1, from coordinate 13,074,690 downwards.
CTGTGTCTCCCCTGCTGTTCTGTAAAGTGTCAGGGAAAATTTTGCATCTGCACCTTTGAAAAAACTGAAGAAGAAGTTAGTGGGAGTTGAAAAAGATTAGACAACACTTAATTGATTGATTTGGTTGAGTCACCAACGGGGAGTCTCTGGCAACACTAAGATAAAATCTACAGAGAAAAGGGAAGAACGAGGAGATAATCGTTTTGTTTCAGGTTATTAAGACAATTGCCTTCCTTTACTGGCCATTAATCTTTTATTCTGCATTGTCCGAACCCTTATCCTAATCCGATAGGAAGGGCAAGCATTAATCTGAGACAGTAGACTCGGAGCTGACGTTCATGTGCTGACAGCTAATCCAAATCTAATCCCTCTCCCATGAGGTGTATGTACTATGTATAGTGTACTACCAACCTGTACTTCGACTACATCGTGGGTTAGAATATATATGTGAAGATGGAGCAGATGTATTTTTTTCCCCAAACAAAAGTGCATGACTCACCCACACCTGGAATTTGTCAAGTCGAATTTTAGCCATGAATTAACTACTGTCAGATTACAAGTACGTTGCTCTTGTATATCAGCTCCTGGTTGGCTGTGAATCCTCTGTTGCATCCGAGAACAACTTCTCATAACAGACCGTGCGAGTAAATACGACTCAACACGTTGTTCTTAAAATAGTACGACTGATTTCACGGGCATCTGTTCAAACGCAGCAGAGCTGTTCACATCCAAATGTGGTTCCAAATGTTTTATGTTCAGTATGATCTATCTAAAAAAAAAAAAAAAAAAAGACTAAAGGAATAACCGTTTCTAACCTCGTATTTTTACTATAATCATATATCTTATAATTTGCAGTAGTGGTAGTAGTATGAATAGTAATAAACAATAAATTTAAAAAAGAGGAAATATTATAATCGCATCACATTTGCGTAAACATTATTATTTACTGATTTAGCTGTTAAGACTACATCAGAAATGTAAATGCAATCAATTCAATCAAGCAAAGTTCACAATGTTCTCAAACTGTTTTTGCTTTTTTCAAGCTTATCCAAGACAGGAACAGATGGGTTAAGAGTCCTCAGACCTCTTTTAATCACATTTTTTGATTCAGTAATTGCCTCGACTCTAATTTGCCTTCACGCATTAGCAAAGCTTTGCTTCCTGCGCTCGTCAGTGTTCAAAACTGCACAATGCCACTTGGAACTGTTCTCATCTTGTCCCCAGAGAAAATGTGTTTTCCTCTGGATTCTTCTGCTGCCGTTTTTAGTTTCTATATGACAAAACCTCTTGTTCTTTGTCTTTATATCATTAAAATAATGCAGAACAGTGGATTTTTTGGGGTTGTTTTTCATTTTTCATTGAAGTTGCTCTGAGTGATTCATTCCCGCTGGGCAAATATTTTCTCAAGTACTTCATCTAAACATCTAACCATATCCATAGCGTCTTAGAGGACAAACAGATACTGTGATGTTGTGAAGCCCGAACGCTGCATCGCCTCCGGTGAAATCCATGCGTTTGCAACCAGAGATTCCCTGGAGGAAGCGCGAAGTGCCTCCTAACCAATACAGGGGAGTTCCGTTGTTAATGTTGATCCTGTGGTCTCCCAACACTATTTGTTGCAGTCTGCCGCCTGCCTGGTACCACTTTGGGCTCTCCATTAGGCCGGGTCGGTCCTCCTCAAATCCCAGTGGCTTGCCGGTGTAATGACTCTATCGCTCTACCTCCGCTCGGCCACTCATTCCAGTTCCTGATTTTGCAAAACCATGTTGGCAACACTTTGAAAAAGTGGCACAAAACTCGATATCTGAACAATACTGTGCTGTGATGGCAAATTGAAAAAGGACCAAGAAGGAAACAAATTGTGTAAAAAAATTTTGAATACATGTTCCTTTAAATTAAATCTCTCACTAAGAGGAAATGGCATTTAGTGCCCCTGTCTTTACCGCCCGTGACCCCACCCAGCTCAGACATCGCAGTGCTTTTCCAGGCTTATCCTGCTTTCTCTGTAATGAGGTGTGCATAGCCCCCTACTCTCTATGGACCAATGTCACCTTCATAATCCAAGATTTGGCCCTCGAGACGTGAGGGTTTTGAGGACCCCTCGGTGGGATTACTGACTGGACTGTCTGTTCCATGGTCTGTTGTCTGTCTCCCACCCCCACCAGGGCCGGGCAGGTGGATCCTTGCCCCTTCAGCTGCTGCTAATCTGGAGTGGAAGGCATAGCACTGTCTGAGCTGGCCCTGGGATCAGACAGTGACATTTATCTATGCATGCGTATGTGAGCGAGAGATAAGGATATTTTTAAAACAGTGCTTTTAAACACATGACATCTCCTTCTGGCCATGGCAGGGACAAGCCCACATTAGATTTTATTCAATGAAGCTATGATGTGGTGATTATCTCTTTATGAGTGTTCACAAAGATGAAAATAGCAGACTTATGACAGAGATCTTAGAATAAATAGTAAGTAAGGTCAATATTGTGTGTGCCTTGAGCATCGGAGAAACACTTCACACAGAGATACTTTGAAGCCTTTCAGGGATTTAATCTGATTCTGCAATTAATTGGTTCGTTAAACTCTTGCTCCTGGGATTAAATGGAAATTAAAGCAATGTCAGAACGGAGCCGGAATTTCCCAAGACGGCCCCTCCACCAGACTGTGTTTATCTGCCATCCATACAAACACATCGCTTATCTCTCCTTGAGCAAAAAGTCCACAAGTTTGTGCATGCCATGTCAACTAGAATACAGCATGTCACAATATGTTTTTTAAATACATTTCTGCTGGTTGTGCCACAAGAAGAGAACTCAAATGTACCAGTTAAACAGTCTGTCAGGTGCTTCATTCAAAGTTGAAGAAAACCAAGAAGTCCATGCACATCGTGGACCCATGCACAGCAAAATAAGGGGTTAGGGAAATGAGGTATCAGAAATTAGGCAGACTACTGTTAATAATTCAGATTCAGCAGTGATGGTAGACGGCTCGCATCCTATGCTATCAATATAATAGTCTCACTCGAAATATCCTGAATTATTAACTAAGGTGAGCTGCCGATCGGCAATATTTGAATGTTTGTTCTTTTTTTTGCATTTCCCATTTTCTGGATTGAACTGAATAATTAAATAAATGGATACATCAACTGACTTCCTGGATTGTATTAGAATTTCCCCTTCAGTCCCTTCGGCAACACTGAGGCACAACACAGCAATACAGTTTATGGTCCGATACATTGCAAACCACACACCTCTCTGGGTTTTTAATGCTACAAAAGACTTGAAGGAAAATTGCATCATTTTACTGAAATTAGATACTGACATGCTTCTGTGAAACTACTTTTCTTTACCTTAATGCCCTCTTTTACGCTGTCAGCAACTAACTCTTCATAAGAACAAACTTCAAATCAATTTCCAATAATGATGAAATTCAACCTTACTATCAATTTGAATTTCTTATAGAAAACGTGCAGACCATTCAGAATTAGCTCCGTCCTTGATATCCCTCCCCCTGCGGCCCTCGGACGGAAAGCAGTGAACATCAAGGTCTTGATTCGTCACGGGCTCTATTGAGTAAAATTCCTTGTGTTGTTGCCATGGTTTCAGGAGTGCTGTCGCTCATTGTCGCCGAGGTGACGGGCACTCATTTTCATTCTCATTTTGCGTTTTTGCGACGAGCTGTTGCGTCGATGCAGAAACGGGCAGGAAATGAAAACATGTCAGGCGATATCGGAGACACGCAAACGCTGATGATTTCTCTGCATGACACCAAGCAAACTCTAATCATTAATTCACCCAAACAGTGGAGCTGCCAAAGAATGTATCCCAAGTCAAGCTCCCCCCACACAAAGCTCCACCAAACTAGCCGGAATCCGCCACTCTGCCTCTGCATCCAACCCTGCGCTTCATCATACCACATCTGAAGGCCTCGGCAATTATCCTTTAATTCATTCAAAACCGAACTCTCCGCTGCTCTTCCCCTTTGATGGCTTTCATTCAGTCACATGGTGAGACAACAGGCCGAACCCCCAAAGCCCAGTTTTTTCCATTCTGCGGGTGTGCACCAGCTGGTGGAAGTTATGTCGAGGAACCATTATACAACCTCCTCTGATCTTCTCTTTCCGTCCTTGTGGCGGAGAGGAGCTGCTCTGTCATTGCTTCACAACATTGGCACACTAGAATACAGAAACTCTTTCTAATGTCAAATGTGGGTGCTGCTGGAGGATCTCCCCAATGTCACTTAGATGGCGAGTATCCACAGAGCAGCGCAGATTTATTGTCCACTGGGTTAACCTTGACGATGCCTCAAAGGCCTAACTCTTGCACCATCAAGATGCTCCCATTCTCTCTGCCTCTGCTTCAGCCGACGCCTGACGGTTGGGACAGGAAGGCTGTCGCAGTTTGGGATTCATTTCAGCCTTTACCACAACAGAGAGTCATCAATCCCATCTATAGGCCTTTTTTTTTTTTTATCCTGCTGTTTTTCTTCACATTTCACCTTCTATTTAACTTGTCTTGGCACAATCTCCGCGATATTGCGTTCGGACATTCTCCAGAGTTCACGTGTGACGAATGCGGCGGGAGATTGTCCGAGTCATCTCCGTTCACAACAACAGGATAATCTAAATGAGGAGCTGCAACAACATGCTTCCACTCAAGAGGTTCATCTTCATCTCCATCATCATCATCATGTACGGAAACTCTAGTTCGAGAACAGCGTGTCCATAGTGGACGTTTGTGCATTTTGTAATGTTCATTTTTCTCATTCCCACGTTTCTACAAAAGCCTATAGTGAAAGATTGTGGTTATGGAAAATAATATTTTTCTCTAAACAACTAAGTGACATGGTGAAAGTTATTGTAACAGATCATAGTTGCAGTCACAGTAATTCAATTAAACATTAACTCAGGGTCTTTGACACGCACCTCATGACTCCTGAATGAAATCCAGCCTCGCTACAACCCTCCACTTCCATACATTGGGCCTCACTTTCTGCAAAAGGCATTGCATGGCTTTGGACATGAATTGTAAAGTGAAGATTGGTGCAATATCATCAAATACTGCATTAGTGTGACTAAGTGTGACTTAATTTCCCTTTTTTTACTCCTTAATGAAATGTTTATCCTCCTAATTTAGAGGTTGAGGTGTAGCAACATAAACCAACAAAACTAGCACAACCATTAGATTGATAAGAGGCCTTAACCAGCATTGTATCATCACACCGGGAAGAATGAAAGGATCGCATCACGGCACCTCAGTGAAGAAGGCATTAAGGCGTTAAGAAAAATATCCAGCTCTTCTGCCTTGGCTGCTGCAGCTGTAACGTTCAGCAGCGCACAGGGAGGAGAGGGTGCGAGGGATGACACCGAGGGTGGGTGGGTTGGTTGGCTCAGCTTTGTCACTCATGTCCTCATCGCTTAAACACACAGACACATAAACACTGTCCAGTTAGTGTTGTCCTACATTCTACAGCACTGGGGCTTCACCCCTGCTACATGCAGTTATTAGCTTCACACAGTCAAACTGTCCGTGCTCCCCGCCGGTCACTTGGTAACGCCGACCGGTGACCCACAGCTCAGAGTACTGGGACCTGCTCTATATTAGGAGAGACAGGGTGGGCTAATTCAATTATTTCCGCAGCCATGCATTTATCATTGTTACACCATTACAATAGATCATCCTAATGACTAGACAATCGACTGCCTGTGGCCCTTTTTCTGACCCATTAGTTGAGATTATTACATTCGCCGAGGAGACTCTGTTTGTTTGTCAGCAGGATTACGCAGGCGTTAAATGTCCAGTGACCTTGACCAGTACATTTATATCATCTTGGCCGAAGTGAGGCACATCAATAATAATCTATGTCGAACATATGGATTTCACCAAGATGGAGAATGCTACACATGGTCAATGTAAAATCGTATTATCAACCTTCGTTGCTTGTGTGTGTGGTGGGAAATGTATATACAGTACTGGATGCCTCTTGGAGGTCAGAAGGAGAACTGCTGTGTCAAAATAAGTTTCCACATAACCGAGGAACTGAGAGGGCATGAAGTTCTGAAGTGCCTGCTGTGACTGTGAAGACACAGGATTTATCAAATGTGTGGATTTTCACTTGGCCCTGCCGGCCAGTACTTTATATTGACAGGAAAATAAAACCGTGAATCATATTACTTCACCTGAAACCTCTTCTTGTTACCAATGCCCGTCTGGAACTGCACGTTATATTGAACTGTGCAGTCCAGTAATCTGATCATCATTCATTTGTGATTTATCAAATTAAAATTCTCTCTTTTTTAAAAGTGAAGCCAGAGGAAAACAGGCAACACTGTTCCCTACAACACTGGGATGCAAATGTGTGTTGGCCTCCGTCTCCCTCTCGACTGGTCTGTCAGCACAGTGCGACTGTGTTGAGGCAGAGTCGGGGCTGAGGATGAGTGTGTGTGTTAACAGAAGGGCTGTATCCACATGAATGAATGGAACACATTCCACATTAATCAGAAACAAATCACGGCAAACCACAGAATCAAAGACCCGCCAGACTTACAGACGGCTCCGTGCCCTATAGGAACTCAACTTCCACCCAGAGTGATTGTAGCTCTGCGGGTTCAGAGAATCGTTGCTCTCCTCAAAGCGCCTTTCTCTCTTTCTCCCTTCTCTTCTCTCCTCCTCCTCCTCCTGAAGAATAATGAACAGACTAAAATACAGCTCAATATCAGACCTACATTTCTAAAGCCTGGTCTGAAGAAATGTATCTTTCAGAAGGCTTCTTAAGACAGGAAGCAAGTGCACACCAATGGTTTCTAAATTTAAACTGAAGGCAGTACAATGGCTGTCGCGGCAGCACTGCCCTCATCTTCATCTCTTCTCCTCGCTTGTTATTCAGCAAAGCAATGTGAGGTTCACATTCTGAGCATCATGTTTTCATTTCCTGGCGTGTGGATTAGGAATCCATGCAAAAAATGATCAAGGGAAGTTGCAGAATTTCTTACAAGTACAAATTTCACATGCTTTTCCTATGAAAGTTAATGAGGCCGTCGAATAATTTTCTACCAAAAATAATAAATAATAAGATAAGTAAATACATTTTAAAAAGATAATGATAATTTAGTCGTTTTATTTGAGATTCCTAAAATGGCTTCTCTACGAGAGGGACATTTCTGGAGCTCCACGTCACCGTGTCTTCGAGTGTCAAAGCTAACTTCCACAGCCGGCATCCTTGGCTGACTGTGCTTTTCGCCGGCTGCACCGAGATCAAACGGACGTCGGTGAGCCACAGCCTTCGGGGCGGGTTAGCTCCACACGCCACTTATCTTCAGCAGGGGTTTGAACGGGACCTGTGAACCCTACCCAAGGCGAGGGCTGCTGCGGCGCGGCCACCTGGCTGCACGCAGGATGAGGCGAGTGGCCTCGCAGCGCTCATCGCGTTCACGTGTGAGGTTGTCGTGGTGTTAGCACATGGACTAATGCACGAGAGGCTTTATGAGTCAAGTAAAAAAAGAAGTCACGTATTCAAAACAGTCAAAATGAAGAGACTTAAAGGCTGCAGTCCACGTCCAAAGGAATGTGTTAGTGATTGTTTTCCTCTCTAAATATTTGTCTCAGAGTTTTATGGCCGTGCAGATTTATGACCCCTTGTTGTGTCCATATGAAATAGGGGGCAGCGATATGACTGTGTGACATTATAAAGGCCTTTACCTCGTATAGCCCTCCTATCTCACATTGGGAATCAATGGGCTTTTCATGATTTAAGTTGGCACTGGGGATAAAAAAACGACTGCTCTCATCAATATGTTTTGCGCTGATGTGTATAATACATCTGCTGCCGCGACCGCTTCTCGTGTCACATCAGATTCTTAAGTGCATCCTGTGTTGTAATTCCTTCTGTTGACGCATCGATTCGAAGGAGTTTGAACCAAGTGAAGTGTGTAATGTGACCCGCGATGACTTACCAACTGCTTATTGTGCTTCTCTGGGAGGAAGTACAGCTCAGGGGCCGTGTCAAGTCAGTACTTGACCGCTGTGCTCCAACGCCGGCGTTACAGGAACGAAAAACCTAATCTTACCCTCGGATAAACCCGGAGCTTCCTCCCATGAATCCTGCTTTTCATGACCCACAGGTTCAGTGTTGACGTTTGTTCCACCACTGGTCATATGTGAGAGAGGTGGGAGGTGGGGGGACGGGGGGTGAACTTCACAAAACAAACATTGTGTGAACTTCGGAGCTATCAAAAGGCTTCTTGACACCTTGACAACCACAGATGGAAACGTCTCGTTGCAGTGCACACGCACACTCGAGGTGCCAGCGGAGCTGTAAGCACATTTGTCAGACAATATATCTACTAGAGCTATTTTCTGCCTACATGTTTAACATATTGTGTTCACCATCTGCTCGTATTATTATCTATATTCAACGAATTGACAATGTTTTTTTGAGTTCCTGTGGTTAATCAAAGACATATACTATGTATCAGTGAGACAGAGTTATACATTTGCCCTGCACAGAGAAGTTAGACTTATTAATTATTCATTTATTGGTTGAATCAATAGAAGGTATGCAGGGTCATGATGCCTTCAAATGCAGCTAGTAAAAGTCTCTTATAGGCATTAATTTAACTATCTGAGAAGAAAACAATTACAGTTTATCTGAAGGCATCTGAAGAAAATATTTTAAACACGTTAAGAGCTCATCAAGTAGAGAGTAGAAGTGGAGGTGGGGGTCTGACAGTGCTTTATCTATCAGATAATAGAAAACAAAACTCGTCACACTACTCACTATTGGAGAGATGCAGTCTTGAGTTTCATTGTGCTCAGTTGTATTCGTGCCATGCAACATAAAGCATGTGTGGATGTATGTATGCGCTTGTCCTTGATGCCGACTTTGTGACAAAAGAGAAAATATATATACGACAGATGATCGTCCACAGGAATCTAGTGTGACGGAGGGCGACACAAGGCTCCGTGCTTGACTCCACTGGCCAATCAGAGACTCGATCAGCAGGTCGAGAGGTCAACCGGCTCATTAGTTGATGCTCGTCATGATGCGGCTAATGATCACCATTGTTTGCTCTCGTTGAAATACGAGAAAGATTCACATTCCTTTTTGGAAGAATGAGTAATCAGGCTTTGCGTGGTTTGGTTTGCAGGCTAATATTTTTTGCTCATATGCATTTGATCAATCCAATTCGGTCGATTCTATCTCTAGATTTTTAGCTTTTTAATAAACAAAGATGTTTACATATGCAGAGACTGCAGTGCCAGGCACATGAGGTATACGCCAGCAGTGCAGTGGGTGTGCCTGTTTATTGGGGAGAGGCACGTTTTGTTGAAAAGTGTCTTAAGTGTTTTCTTACTCAACTGCAATTCACTCACCAGTTCAGACTTTTCCAAAACACTTTTATTGGGTTCACAGCCTTGTGTGGGCCCGGGGCAGTTTCCCTGACTGGCACCATCAATGAGGAATTGGACAAGAGGCACTTAGAGGCACATTTGAATTAACAGGACTTGTCTCACTTAACTGTTATTTTGACAGAGGCGGCTCTACAGAACATGTGTTGTGTTCTGAGGAAGCAGAACACAATACGTGCAAAAGCACCGGGTTTCAAAAAATCATGTGTCAGAGGAACTTCAAATGACCGGTGGATCATAAACTTACCGAATCTTTTAATCCACTTCAGGAACATACAGTATTCTAATTGTTACGTGGAACGTGAGACTGTTTGAGTTACACCATAGCTGCGCATGTCACTGCTTGGATCTTATATTTCATGTTAACTTGCTCGATGGTTCAAATGAAACCTGCTACCCAACAATAAAATGGCTGAATAGAGATTACAATATCCAGATAATAAGATAATGTCCCTCCACAACATAATGACATAATTATATGTTGAAATTAAGATTTAATTGTGGAAGATGATGTTACACAATTCTAATTGAAATCAGAGTGTCAGGAGATGCATCCATCCTTCAATATTTATTTGATTTTTTTTTTTTTTACATAAACAAAAGAGGAGACTTGCCTGTAACTGCTATCTCTGCTGTGCAGGGGCAGTCTGGGTAATCATTAGCGCTGCAGGTCTCAGCTCATCCAGACTGGATCTGGATTTGCTCAAGGTAGAAGTGAAGCGATCGCAGAGCAGCTCTGAGGGCTCCTCAGTCCGCAGGTTGTGGAGCAGGTCGTCAGATGAGACGACGGAGTCACTGTCAATATTTGCGCTACGCAGACGTTCAGGGGAACCTGTCAACCCCGGCTGAACCTTGGATCTATACTCTAAGCAGGGGTTTCTCTCTGTTCACTTAAAATCTTTGTCTAAACATTGTCACTGGCAGTGTTAACTATGGGATAACAAGATTTAGAGTGGCCGCTTACAGCGAGGGGTTTATTTTAAGGTTTATGCAGGCAGCTTTAAAAAAAAAGCATTTCTGGCCTGCGTGCTGCTGACATTGTTCAGTTTTTTTTTATCACATCAGCACTCCTTGTAATACGGATTTAAAGAGTGTTAATTTCATTGGGAATACTTACTCATACATTCTTGACTTGAATTTGCACGTAGGAAATAATGGAGAGTAATGTAATGAGATATGGTAAAAAGACAGTGACGATTATTTCAACTCATTTTTAAAAATGACTTTTGGGCTTTATCGGGCGTAGTCAGTCACTTAAAGACAGGACACACGGAAGCACCTGAAACGTAGCTCATGGGGCGGAGGCGATGCCGTACAGTAAGTGCGCAGCATTACCGAGCAGCAGAATCTTTGATGTTCTCTTGCAGTGACCCGGAGATGGCTGTTACATCCGAGCAAAGGATACAGGTGATTTGTGGGATTTCAATGCTGAGGAAGCGACAAACCCAAATGGCCACAGAGCCCAGATGGTCTGTTCTCTTTGAGCAGAGAGCGTCTGATATCTACCCTAGCCACACCGACCTGCGTGTTTGTCGGCCTCAGCATGTTAAACTTCTATCTGGTGTGAGCAACAATCTCTGTTTTTTCTTCTTTTTTTTTCAAACTTCGGGCAGCCGAGTGTTTGCTTAAGGCGTAATTCTAGCTTACCTTACTCCAGACTTCAGCAGGCACCGGGCCTCTGATCATCAGTCACTGATGAGGGGGCATCCAGGCTGGGAAGACAAACAAAAAGACACCCACTCCAAACACTTCCAGCGTGGCTAGTTTCAACTCCCCGTCCACTCTAAATTGCACCAGGGAGACCGGGGCCACTGGCCGGGGTCAGGGAGGTTGAAACAACACAGCTACTTCAATTTGACCCCCCGATTAGGCCACGACCGCCATCCCTCATTTGATCTGCCGGTAGATATCACATCACTCAGGCTTATTTAGCGCACTAACCGATGAGTGGCTACAACTGGATATGTGTGTGTACGTGTGAATACCATCAGCCTCAGAATTTTCCATTCTGCGAACCATCGAGCAGTTTCCTTGCAATTTAATAAGAGAATTAGGTCATAGCAAAGATCCATTTTCATATCCAGGGCCAAAAATCGAATATGTTTAATATCTTCCTCTTTTTGAACCTTCATTTATGTGTGGTGGAGACAACTGTATCATGTTTTCAAATGATTTTTGTGCCACTTTGTGCGCAATTATCCTCGTGCGCCTGTGTGTGCAGGTTCTCACAGGCGCTCCCAAATTATCTGCATATTTCCATCGCCATCTCCAATGTGGGAAGCCTATCTGAAAAGACATAAATGGATCAGCAGCCGTGTAACCGCTGCTCCAATGTTTCGCCACAGTGATGCATCTCTGCACTGTCACACTGCTCTCTAATTTGGAGGAGCTCTGCTCAGAAACACCAGAGAGCGGCAAGACATTCTCTGACTCACTCTTGTGTAATTAAAGGAGAAACTGTTCGCCTCGGTGGCCTCGTCACACCAGTATAGAAACCCTTGTTAGCCACCAGGGCTGGATTAGAAGGTCTTTGTTTTCTGGCTAGTGGCCACATAGTGTTTCAGTGTCTTAACCTTTTACATGAGGCGTGTGTGAGAGAAGAACAGACGCAGAGGAATATGGAGGGAAACACCGTGTAGAGGCACCAAACATTAGCACTCTCCCTGATATGTATGTAACCTGGTGAATATGCATCAAAAATAACAGTGAATAATTGTTTTTTTTCTCTCTCTTTGCAACAACCTCTCTTCTTGCTCAGTGATTATGGTTGATTCTTGCTGATGGCGATAAATTATTAACGCCAAACTTTATTAACGAAGTCTCAAGTTACAGGAGCTTGTTTTGAATCAAATATTATCCAAGGGACACCTGGGATGAGTTAATACAAATTGTGGTACAGTTTTTTAAATTTGAATACAAAAGTTCAATGAAAATCTATGTCTTTTTTTTTTTTTTCCACATGCACATGCAGCTTTGCTTTCAATGCCTCTAGCTTGGCTGCTCCTGACAGCTCACCGCTGCAGGAAAATGCATCACATCTGTGCCCTGCTCTTTTCTGGGAAACTCTTAAAAGCACGAGGGATGGGCGATGAAGTGTTTGTGGGATTTATTCACACTCATAATTTAGATAGAATGCATTTGTGTTCTTCGTGGTGTTTCTGCAGGATAGTTGTGTGTGGGTGTGTGGATACATATGTGCAGCCATTAGCTATTAGGTACACGTGTTGGAATCAGAGCTATCAAAAAAGAAATTTGTTGCCATTCTCCGTATATGTTTTCATGTCTCCTGGGAGTTTTAGGCAGGAAATTGTGCTGGGAGATTCCTGCGCATGACGGGGGTCTGAGGAGGATGCTAGTGGCAGGATTTAACGGCAGGAGTCACGGGTCAAAGGTGCCTCCAGGTTCCACATCTGCAACTTTGCCCAGATCCTGTCCGGGTGGCTGTCAAAGTGGGCAGCCAGCCGCAGTCTAATGTGTATTAGCAAGACAATGGGAGAGGAGAGGGGTGGGCACAGGATGGGCTTTGATTTCTCAGAGATTTATGGGCGTGATGAAATCAGCTTTGAATAAACGGGGCTTGCCCATTTTCTCTGTCATTTAGCGACATCTGAGGGCTCCGGGGTTTGTTCCGGGAGACGGACACCCTGCATAAAAAAGCAACAAATCTAAAGAGAAAGAAGAGAGGAGGGCTGCAGCTCCCTCAGAAGTCCTCACATGCCCCATTCAGGGACCCATCAGCTGGCTGCAGCCCATTGTGTGCACCGCTTCACAGCCATTACTGCTACTCCCCAAAAATTCCCAACCACGGGCTCATGGAAATTATCCTTATTTGTTCTCAGGGTACCAAGAAAGCGCTGGACTGCCTACGTGTAAATGCCCTCAGCTGTTGTGTTGCAACAGCTTCTCACTAAGGAGAGTCAAACATGTCGGCGATATCCTGATCGTTGTCAACTTTATCTAGTTAAACAGTATTGACGTATGTATACAAACCCCAAAGGATGGAGATGAGGGTGGCCTCCTCTCAGTCCCCGCTCCCCACATCCTCCGTGTCCTGCAGTAAATACTTGTGCCCCCCAGTGACCCTCCCAGTGATAAATAACCCTTAAGGTTAACTACGTTTGAAATGGAGCTGTGAGGCCATTATAGGCCTCCAGAGTTTTCTTGACATCCCCAATATGTTATCTGTATGCCCAGGGACTTTTACCACTGCAACATTAACTGGCCTCTCTTTTGTGTCAGAGCTGATGAAAGGGAAACGCTCCCTATAACCAACAAACCAGAAAATGAGATTTTAATTCCTCATCGCTGCATGTCCAGCAGCCGAAATGAGCTGTCTCAAAAAAAAATGCACAGAGGGGAGCATGTGCAGATATTGTTTTGTGTAGTGTATGGACAAACTGTGATCTAGTGGCGTCTGATAGGATGGTGTTGAACTTTCATGGCTGCTCGAAAACAGCAACCACACAACTGGAGGTGCTCTGATTTATTTCATGTTGGGCAAACATGGAACTGACATGAAGCTTTGAGAGCATGATCATACTACTGTATGTTCTTAGAAGATATTATAATTAAGAATAATATGAATGATTGGAAATAAGTTAGCCGATAAAACATTTCACACGATGGTAATCTTTTTTCATTGCTTGTTAATGCATTTAAGGTCAAATTTGAACATGATGCCCGGGTTAAAGGTCATCATGGGCCCAAAGGAAGTTATAGTATATTATATTATTAATTATTACAATCATAGAAGAATCGCAATATATCACCATAGAGAACAGATTGAGAAAATTTAATCTGGGTAAGGATCTGGATACGTTTCAGCAGTTGCCTTTTAGTGAAAGGTCTTATTGCATATTGAGCACTGACAGCCCTAAACTTTGTTTCTACAGCGGAGTATAAGACATCTATAAACTTTCTTCTGATCAAAGGCAGAATCCTATTTCAATAATCCACTGTGGTGTCAACTTCTGAGGGGGAGCATGAGAGAAGATTAGTGTCATGTTACCCCCAGTATTGTATTTGCTTTAAACAGGAAACAGAGTTGGTGGCTTGGTGTGGGAGGGATAGCAATGTATTCTTTACCATATGTCTCATGTCATAATGTGCAGTTTTATTTGTTTTCTAAAAAAAAAAAAAAAAAGTTGAAATCACCAGGGTGTAATTAGTCGTCTCGGCTGCAAAATGTGTTGCTGTCGCCACCTAGTGGAATTATATGCAATCGGATCTTCAATATATGATGTGGCCCTATTGAGCTTTGGCTGACAGGGCACTCGGCTGCTTCATGTTGTAACACAGATTCAAGCATAATATATAAACCTGAAGGGGACCAGATAGAATACAGTAAAAATACTAGCACTTGTGAATCATTTAATGGGGATCTAAAGGTAAAAGTAAATGCTCAGTGTCCAATTATTATGTCTTATTGCAGTTATTTATCCTGCTAACAGACTTCTGCTGTTTTTCCCACAAAACAATGACAAAAGAGTCTATTCTATCATATTCTCTCAATAAAACACCGTGCCATGCTGCATTCATTTTATACAGCCTCACACCTGCATAATTGATTTAACCATCTGAGTATATTGTGCACACAGGCATGTAAACAGGTTTTTCGTCAACATCATCTTTCTCTAAATGAACGACTGGGTCCTAAGAATGTTTTGTCTTGTCACAGCGCCACTGTGTGGTACGATTTAGCTACTACACGTGGACATGTGTGACCCTAAGCTCAGTTGGATACTCAAGTCGTTTGCTTGTCTGAACACACACGAGTACAGATTAACACCACAGAGCAAGAAATGGATCCAAATTTCACATGGTGTGAACAATGTATATATAATTATTGGTCTAAGAGAAAACCATACTTCTGTAATTATGCATCTTCTCATTGAAGTCAGTGAGCAGAATTAATTTCAAAAGGTTTATTTTAGAAGAATACTGACAAAAAAAATGGTAACAGGTTTGTACAAAGCAAATTAATCACAGGACATGACACACTTGCAAACACAAAGTAGGCTATACAGTTCAAGAATAATAGATAAAAAAGCACCATTTAAAAAAAATAGATTACAAAATGCTAAACATATCTATATATATATATTTGGCATATCAAGTAAAAATGATAATTCAGAAGAAAACAAAACTTCATGTGTTTAAGTCAAAGTTGTTTTTTAAAATTTTATTTTTAATTTCTGAGCATTTACTCATTTCCTTCAAGAAGAACACAGATATTCTAGGTAAGGCACATTGTTCAAAGCAAACTCAAAAAAATTAAAATAAAAAAAGACAACACAGTTTAAAAAAGCTTGATACTCTTGGCAGGTGAAGCGGTATCTCTTTGGCACAGCTGCATGATTTGTGAGAGACACAAACTCCGTCACAACAAGGAGCACTAGAAATGTTAACTTGACAACAATATGTACAAAATGTATGTAAAAATGTTATAAATATGTCTAAAAACCACAGACACTATGTACATCTTTGTACTGAAGAAAGGCAGGATTATTCATCGTCATCATCCAACGTGATGGACTCGTGGAAGTCGGGTGCCAGCGTGCAACAAAAGTCGACATGTCACCGACAAATTGCAAAAAAAAACATTTTGAGGACACGGGAATCATTTGTGGTGTTTGTTAAAATTGGCGTAGCAAAACATTTGTGATATTGTTCAGCATGTGATGGGAACATGACGGATGCAGTTTACAATTGACAGTGACACGTGCACTTTTGTTGTATTGTTGGGATGTCTGTCTCTGGTCTGTGGGCAGTAGGCACAGTGCGATGTTGTGGTGAGGGGGTCTCCTTACCGCCCCTCCTCGTTTCTCCTCTGCTCCCTGTCTCATTCTTTCTTCCTCAGGACGATATAAATGAGGCCACTGATGAGAGAGAGAGGGAAAGCTACCCAGGCCAGCACATAGGCGTAGCCGAACTGTGTGCGAGGGCTGTCATCGGGACTCATCACGGTGTAGATGATCGCCGCGCACATCACAAACAAACCTAGGGGAAAAAACGACAGGGAAACGTGTTGATGGGGGAATCTGAGGGAATTTGCAACAAGCACGGATGATCTCACAACTCCACCCTGCATCTGCTCAGGGTGTGACCGGTCAGCGTGTGATGGCGTCATACTCACTGGCAAAGATCTGGAAGATGGCGGTGAAGAAGAAGCGTCCGCCCTTGACCAGTTTGAAGAGCTGGAACACAAAGGCGATGAGGGAAAAGAAGCAGAAGAGCAACGACAGGATCATGAGGGCTTGCACCGCCTGGATCCAGTCTGCAAAGACGAGACAGAGAAAGATGGAGAGCGTGAATTTGAACATCATCATTACTTTTCCACGACAAAAGACAACTGAGGCTGAAAGTGTGTTTTTCCAGGAAATGCTGACATACCTTCATTGCTTGCCGGCTTGCAGTGGTAGCCTCCATTGGTTATCATGCAACTGTACCATAAATCTGTGCTCATATCCCCACCTACAGACCAGGCCTGGTAAACACAACAACACAGAATCATTAAGAGACATCGCAGCATCCTCAGTGGGAGCCAAAGAATATAACATCCAACAGCAATAATAATAATCAATAAGCATGCAGTAATGGACGTGTGAGAGTGTGTGCTGACTTATTCACACCGGCCCAGTAAGTTACAGTCTGCATTTTGATGAAGAAGGTCAGACTTACACTGGATGCCGTGGACACGATGAGGAGGATGAGGATGATCAAGTGCATGACGAGCACTCCGAGCAGGATGAGCAGCATTTTTCAAGTAGATTCTGAAGGGAGGACACATGAGACACAATCAGTCCAATCCACACGGGTTCAACCGCCGTGAGGCGCCGCCGCTGCAGTGACGCCTCGTCGCCGCACGATGGCGCCACGCGCTCGCTGCTGCGCCGACCGCAATGTTTACCTCGACGTGAAAGTATCCTCTTACATTCAAACGTTCAAAAAAAACAACAACGCAGGGACTCTTAATTTCTTCCCGATGTGCTTAAAAATGCTCAATGTTGAGTTTGTTTGTTTTTTTTAAACGAAAAAAAGTCAGGGCTGCGGTGATGAAACTGAATAGATGCTGAAGTTGTTGGGGTTTTTTTTAACGACGCGGAACGTTGGATCCATTTACAGTCCAAAAATGATTTAGTAACAACAACCCGTTTGACGTAAGCAGATGTATGTTACGTGGGGGGTGGGACTCTTGAAGAAAAAAACAAATCGGTACGAGTTAGAGAGAATAATGAGGACCGACCGCTGCATGCGGCTGGAACACAAACTCAAACCATCTGCGTAAAAAAACCCATTCCAGCGTAGTGCCGCCGCCATGCGCGCGCCTCGACCGTTACCGTGCCACAGGCGTGGAACCTGGGAGGACTCTCTCTCACCAAAACCGCGACAGGAGCCGTCAAAGTCACGCCACGTGAAACCGAGTGGCCTATTTCGTCATTTAAGTCGAATCCAAAAGTCGATTTAAAGTCCAGGGGTGAGGTCCTGTTGTTGTTAGCGGGGAGGAGGCGCAGACAGTGACACACCGAGAGAGAGAGAGAGAGTCAATGTAAAAGTGAGTTCCCTGACCAAAACGAAAGTATAACAAAAAAACACCCCCGGATACATCGAAGTCCAACTTACGGAGGAAGAGGCAAAGAGCGACAGGCTGGTGTCCGCGTAACAAGGCGAAGTGCCGAAGGGAAGAGTTCGGGAAAGTATCACCACGCTGCTGCGTCTCTCGACTCTCTTTCCTCTGCAGCTACTATTCCAGATGTGGCTCACACACCCCGGTCCGTCTCTCCCTCCGCCTGAGAACACCGCCCTGCAGGCCCTGCACGTCACCAGAGCCCCCCCCCCCTGGTAGCCTATCATCTGGATTATAGTAAAGTCTGCAGGATTGTATGCAGTATCATATGGTATTATTGTGCAAACCTTAAAAGCCTGGATGTGATCTCACGGGTGACAGCATTCATGTCTCGAAACCTCCATTCTTTCACACCTAAAACACATTGTTAAACACACACCGGTTATATTTGCAACCAGGACACGTTAGGTAGTTTAACGAATCGCGTATTTATCAATGCAACTTTAAAGCCGTAGGTTTTTTTGAACGTCCCGAGGTTTCGACTATTTTCACGCTGCAATCTCTGTGTTTATGTTTTTTTCTGTGCAGGCCACACCTGAAAACCAAACTGTTGCAGCAGTGGCTGTCAGGACAGCCAGTGTGACTCTGCCTCGTTCCAGATGGTTGAAGTTGGACGGATGGCCCAGCACACATTGAGCATCATAAAACACACATGGCCCGCAGAATTCTGCCCAGATAGTTTGCGTGTGTGTGTGTGTGCGCTTGGATGTGAACATACCAGCCCTCTGGAGGCCCCGTGGTATGCCCAGAATGCCTGTGTGTGTGATTGCGTGCGTGTGTGTGTGTGTGTGTGTGAAGCAGGCCTCCTGTTTACTCCTGCGTCTGCCGAGAGAAGAGGGAGAGTTCGTCCAGTGCCAAAGGGAGTTAACACGGTGCAATGTTTCGGTCATGCTAAATTGATGGAACAGCTTGGATCTCCCCGCACCCAACATTCATGGACGGGTGACAAAGACTCTTGCCTGCCGCTGCCCGCCGCGGTTCTGCATCCCCTCATTACGCCGTGGTCTCAGGCCATTTCCTCACAAGTGACAAAGTGGTTCGCCGAGCCAGAATGCAAATGACAACAACAGTGACAAAAAAAAAAAAAGAAGCAGCCCCCCTCGGTCCAAATGTGGCTGTGATTGGGCGATGCAGTCACAGTGAACAGCTCGTGCGTTTCTCTCTTGTCTCCCAAACAGTTCTTGGCTCGTCAGTTGGATTCCTGCGGTCCGTGTTTGTAAACACGCGAGGGGGAGGTACCGCGGGCCGCTGCCCAGGCCTCGCTGTGGGACGCCTGGGTGAGGCGGTGCCGTGTGCCCCTGGCAGAGCTATGAGGGTCGGAGAGGGAGGGAGGGAGAGGGGAGCCCTTTGACAATCAGCTGACCGCTCTGCTGGACCTGCTGCTGTTTATGAAGATGTAATTGGTGCAGTGGTCAGGGGGGAAGGCAGCGCCAGCAGCAACCGGGTGAGGAGTCGAACCTGGCTGCTCGGCGGGAGCAGGTGTGTGTGTGTGTGTGTGTGTGTGTGTGTGTGTGTGTGTGTGTGTGTGTGTGTGTGTGTGTGTGTGTGTTTGTGTGTGGAGACTTTAAATGTCAGCGTGGTCTTTGCACTCAAACACACACACACACAATCCTGCACCATTACTCACAGAGTGGACACGTATAGAGCAGAATATGAAATGGTTTGACCCATTTCCTTATGCTGACATGGATAAAAATCCAACCAGAGAGTAACAACAGCAGCGATAACTTTGACTTATAAAGTTAATCTGTTGATGCAGTTCATAAAACAGCATCTGTGATACATTCCTCAGCAGATGAAGCGTCGCTGCAGTGAGCTACAAAGTGCCCCACCCTTTTCTTCAGAACAAAGTGTATTCAATTTCATAAGCTGTAAATTAGCAATACATGTTTCATTAGACGGTGGTTCAATCTTTAATGATATCTATTAAGACAAGCACATTTTGCCAAGCAATTCTTTTTGTTTTGTAATAAATATTTCAGTACAAAACCAATCTCTTGACAAAAAAAATCCCTCATTAAATTGTGAAGATGCTCTAAAACAATGTGTGCGTTTGCTTTGTCTCACTTCATCTCGCAAGCTTTATTAGTGCCAATCTCATTGACTGATCACTCTGCGCTCTCAGAGATGGCTCAACTTTAATCCCGAAGAGTTCTGATCTTATGATAGCACTGGGAACCATCCAAAACCTTTCCTTCCCCCCAAGCCTGTTAGAAGAAAACACACAGCTCCTCTCCCTTTGAAAGTGAAGGATTACAAAGCAAACAGGCAAGAAGAGCCAACCACCCAGTAACCATAGTCACGGGCCATTGTGGCGAGGCTGCAGCTGAAATATAAAACTGCCACGCCTCTCTTTATTGAGAGATTTACCAGCACGCAGGTGAGCTGTTGGAGAGAGAGTTATTCTTTTAAGTAGCTGAATTCCTGGATTTGTGGATATTGATCGAAGAACTTCCCCTTTCCCTGAATAAACCTCACTGATTTGTGGAAGAAAAATAAATAGCAACAGTGCCTTGTGTAAAACAGCTGATGTGAAAAAAGTTTTTAAATAGCAAATCGTATTAACGTTCCCAAGGTATGAAGTTCAGTATAAAGTTCAACACATGAACATTCTTACAATGGTAATATTTTGATTTGGTTAATGACTTGATATGGCTATTGAACTAGATATGTTAATCTGTAATTACAGCAGCATTCCTGGATTGAACTGGACAGTGTCAAAGTCTGGGAGTCAATTCAAGTGCTAAGTTTCAGTTCTGTTTTTTGGAATAACTAGTTAGTTCGTAAGTTTTTACTGTGTCTCAAAGGGAAATTCAGTTTCAAGTTACTGCTTTAAACCCACACAAACCAAAACGGCAACACCTAGCAAACAGTACACATATTGCAACAATATAAATGCATAACAAAGAAGGAAACGGACGGTGTGTCTAATTTAGTGCTGCTATGGCTAAAGGTATTAGGCTTTTGCAGTAACGGGCCCTGTTGCACCATGTGGACCTGTAATAAAAATGCAAATTATATCTTAAACCAGCAGCAGTCATATTGAATGTTACCGGTTCAGTTCTGCCTTTTGTGACAGGATGAATCAGCCACAGTTAGAGCCCAGGCCTGGTGAACTATACAGCGCCGGGCTCCCCCTGCAGGAGTGGCCACATGACTCTTTTGGGCATCTTTCCCGCTCCAATAGCAAATATGAGACTGAGGGAGGGGAGAGGCAATCAGGGATTAGTTTTTTTTGGTGGATTTCGAAATAACCCTGGCCTGGCTGTCTGAAGGAAGGACATCTTTGTGAAACAGCTGGACTGAAAATCTCACTTGTGGGAATATGAAGGAATCGTGGAACGCCCCGGTGCTCCTTCACCTATGGAAGTCACTGCCAAAACAAGAGGAAACACCGAAGCTCTGGAGTGAGTCTGGTCAAATGTCATCAGGAGTAGCTGACGACGCCTGAAATCACTGAAAAGTCCTTGAGGTCATCTCACCGGACCTCTCAGGGTCACAGCTGGGACACTGGTCTTCATACCTTTGCTATAGCGAGGATTAGTTTGACCTGTTTGTGCCGCGGCCTAGTTTGGTCAGAATGCAGTGTTGAGCGCATCATTCTGTCGATGAAACTATAGACGGTGACATTCCTTTTGCACATGCACTCTCCGCTTACCAGGATGTGCACGGCTCTTTCCCTGTGCTCCCCGATCTTCGGGACTGAAGTGGCCTCCCCGTGCTGCTCTTGGTGTTTATGTTTGGCCACTTAGTGACTATCAGATGACAGCCCACGCAAGAGGAGCTGGAGAGGAGCCCACCAGACCCAGACCTATACGTTAAAGGATTGCACACTTACTAAGGTCACACAACTGCTCTCACATACGATGGTGTACAAAGACCAGACGCATGCATGAAATGCAAACTTTGGCTGGCTTCACATGCCTCTAATACGCAGCCTGTGCGCAAGTGTAAAGCAGGATCACATTAGAGCATCTGCGCTGTGCACGCCCCGTCTCACCTCTCCCATTTTGAACTCTGCGGCTGCGAAAACGCACCGTGACCGAGCCGGAGATCTCCATCGGCTCGGAGCTAAATCAGATAAAGCCGACCGAAAGTGTTTGAGAGGCGGAAAGGGCTTCATTTCTTTCCCTTAAGAAATGGGCCTGTCCTTCTCTGTGAAGCAACAACAACCAAATAAATCAGAGACACGCAGCAGGACAGACTCCAGATTGTGGCACCCTAGTGATACTAAGCATGTGCTAATCATTAGCCCCTGGCTTCCTGTTGAAGTCGACGTCATCAGCACACACATCTCGACAGGCAGGGCCCGGCACACAAACTGTTGCTTGGAATCGGACTGATACGGGCCTCAGGGGTTTGGAACGAAGCAATGAAACCAATGAAAGGATTCAATTTTTAGCGCCTCGCTCTCATTTGTACAGAGGTCTCGCAGATATGCTATCTATGGATAAATATCTAAACCTGCATCAGACACGCTTCATGCGAGTGTCTGAACACGCACTCATAGTCATATGCTCTAAGATCTGCAGCTAAAATCCCCCACTGCTCCCAGGGAAGAAAACCATTCTTGTCTCCTTGTTATCAGAGGTTTTCTCTTTCCTGCTGCTCTGCTATCTTTTCCAGGCAACGTATGTGTGCTCCTTTGACAGCCAACAGCGCAGCACTTCCCTCACAGGTTGCCAAGTCACATTTTATGTGAAATAAGGTGTGCCAGTAAACATTTGCTCTCGAAAAGAGCTGCCAGCACTTTGTAGATTTTTATAAATCAGTTTGACCCGTAAGGAGCCGACTCTCACTGGATATTAGCACACTGTGTGAGGCGTGTTTTTATTGTGGCTTTGCAGAAATGATATACAAGGTTGCCCTGGGGTCAAAGGTCACGGGGGCCCAAAGTAAACACCAGGCACCTGAGCTCATTCCCTCTCTGAGGTAAGATGTGTTGCACTTATCAGCATCGAAAGTTTTACACATGGTTAAACACTCAGAACTGACTGATATGAAGTCTTTGTGTAGCACAGCTCATGGGTGATCTGGCATATTAATATCATATCAATAGCTTTAGGACAGCTGAGGGCTAGATAAGATCATTCCTAAGCTAGCTGCTGATTGCACTTTATCTCTGTCTAGATTAGCACCGCTGCTAAAGTTGAGTCTGACTGTAGATACATAAAACCAAACCCAATCCTGAAATCCATATGAGAAAAGATTCAAGATAACTCATGGTCAAGTCAATTTGAAATAGCAGCAAACATCGTACCTACACTGCAGAGATAAAATAAAATAAGAATTTAAAAAAAGGGAATATAATAATTAGGATGTGCAATGTTTATATGTTATGCAAATGTCTGTTGTGGTAAAAATTCTTGTGAGTTTGTGAGAGGGGTTGCACATGACAACTTTCAGGCTTCCTCTCATCCTCTGCCTCTGCCACTGCCTCCACACTATCCGGTCCACGAAGGCCTTCCTCACCAGCTTGCCCAGTTTGTTAGGAGCAGTACCACGAGTTCCATTTTCCCAGCACAATTAAGCAGAGGAGATAACACTGGCCACTACAACATAGCACTCACGAGGTTTTCTCTCGTTTTGGTATTTTTAGACGAACATGGTCGGTCAAACTCGATTGGTTTTGGCGAACGTGGTGACACATATAAGTATGTGATTGATAGCCTAGTGACTGTATTGGCCTGGCCAGAGGAAACTGTGGCCGTGCCGTAATGCCTGGCTCTGTGTTGTGTTGTGTTGTGTTGTGTGTGTGTGTGTGTGTGTGCTCATCCGTCGGCATCGGTTTGGACGCAAGCCCAGAACAGCCACTCGCGCAAGATCTGCAGCGAACCCACTGACAGCTCCTCTCAGTGGCAGAGTGAAGGAGGAGGTGAGGGTGATATTGAAGAGGAAAAAAAACGAACTCTGGCAGACACAGCGATGCACTAGCACATGCCACAGATCCACACATAGACGATGCACACACTTGGAAGCATCCACAAATTCGCAGCCAAATCTCTGTCAGCCCCTCCCTTACCCGAAGGAGATCAACCCAAGCTCTCCATAAAATGCTTCTCTCTGAGTATATTGGCTAATATATTATATCATATATTGGTCCTAATCATTTTGGCGACACCCTGACTTCACCCATATCCCCACTGCAGGGTTTGTGATTTTTAAGTAAAATGTCGCAGTACATGTTGGATGTATTGCCTTAACATGTGGTTACAGATATTCATGCTCCTGTCAGGACTAAATAAAAAAAACCCAACAGTGATCATCAGGTCAAAATCTACATTTCTCCAGTGCATATGTTAAATGTCTATAAAGCTGAAAAACTAATCCACTTCCCACCAGCCCCAGCCTGACCAATCAGTGACTGTGGAAACACATTGGGAGCATGTTGCCATGCTGACAGCTCAAATGAGCTTCACAGAGCTGCACGACCAAGTTTTGATGATTTTACATGTTATGTAATGTTATGATAAGTTTACGATGGGTTATAACGATGAGTGTGTATGTTTTATTTAGAGCAAAAGCTTATTTCCATAGTAAGAAGTGATGAACAAAACATTCAAGATGTTGTAGAAAAAAGGGCGAGGTGGTTACTGTAAACAGTAACCGTGACTAAGCTCAAACAGAAGGCCACTTACCGCAGAAACCAAAACTTCATTAAAAGACGAATTCTAAGGGAAAAATATACATTACACTGGACTGGCCACGTTGTTTGGTTGTGGGGAATATATCTGTGAAATGTGAAGCAAAGCAGCATGTCACCACTTCTCGTGAGGGACGTGTCTTTCCCATTAACACGGTTGATTTCTTTTCCACGCATGTATGCAGAAGCCACAGAAAGAGCGGTTTCATCTGCACAACCTACACATCATTAGCTCTATACTATACTATACTACTCCAGCCGGATTTAAAACCTTGCCGATCCCACCCACTCCCATCCCAGCCTGACCTCTCGATCCAGCGTGATGAGAGATGTTGGGGATGTATTGTTATGCTTCACGCATTCCAGATGAGACCTCAGCCAGTTCCCCCACCCATACGAATGTTTCAAAACATGTGTTCCGCTGAGTTTCCTCCATGCAATGACGTTCACTCTTTCATGAAAAAAAAGAAAGATCGGGTGTGGTCAAAAACAACAAGCATTGCAAAGAAAAGACATTTACAAATTTGCATTTTCTATGATCACTTACTTTATTTGTGACACTTTCTTCTATTTTTTTTTAGGGAGGTTTAGAGAAGAAATGCTATAAATAGGCCCTTAGCCATCTTTAAAGACCAAAAGCTGAGTTTTTTTTGAATGTGCAAGAGGAAAAATTACATTAAATCCCATACTGGGCCATATGGTTTAGGCAAGTGTTGAATTTAGAGAAGAAAATATCGCATGGCAGCTGGGTTTGAGCTCTTGAAGACGTGGGGGGATGGTATGGAAAGACTTAACTGAAAACAGGCATTGTTTTTTATATTTTCCCATTATAAAGTTACCCTTTCAAAACAATTACCTCTCAATGCTGCCGGCCTGCAGTTCAGCTTCGGTCTTGTTAAGAATGCTGGACGTTGGACTGTAGGATTTAATATCTTTGCCTATCGGGCTAAATAATTCATGCTTAGTATAAAATACCACAAGTTCAAGTCTGTGTTGACAAAACAAGGGCAAGTTGGAGACGCATGTCCATGGAAAACAGTCACATAGTTGAAGCCACAAAATCTTCCTTTCTCTCATTCTTGCCACACACACACACACACACACACACACACACACACACACACACACACACACACACACACACACACACACACACACACACACACACACACACACACACACACACACACACACACACACACACACACACACTAACCTTTAAACTAGACTTACAATCACAATGCAGCTGACAACCTAAAATGCCACTTTGGGGATGTGGGGGTTTTCCGTGGAGAGTTTTTTAATTCTCTGAGGTCATGGTTGGGTTTGTCGATCTCCAGTCTGTAAAAACTACACACATGGTTGTGGGAGGAGGGAGGAGGCAGGAGGCAGCGCCGGCCAAGTCCCGAGGATCGTCAGACAAACTACAGTGAACTTTCCTGCTCAATGGATGAATGGAAATTTCTGGAAAAACTGGAATGTCTGCGGTGACGGCAAAACTGTCTTGCTTCTCACCACCCTATCCAAAGATCTCTGTATGACTAGTAACTGGTAGCTGAATGCACAGCTCTTCCAGTTTCATTATGGCATGTTGACTTTCCATTGCAATGAGCTCTGTGAGATTGCCAGTGCCACGGCGGGTCTGAAAATGACCAGCGAATGGGGCTGAATTTCCCTTTAAAACTGTGGGTGACCAGCAAATTCCAAATTCTCTCAGCAGTTCTTTCCGTTGATTAGCCTTTCCTTTGTGTGTGTGTGTGTGTGTGTGTGTGTGTGTGTGTGTGTGTGTGTGTGTGGTGTCTGCTTGAGTCACTGGAAAGTCACCGACTCTCCTTCAGTGAGAGCTGATGGGGCAGGCTGCAGATGACAGGCAGCTGGAGCGACCATAACACACACACACACACACACACACACACACACACACACACACACACACACACACACACACACACACACACACACACACACACACACACACACACACACACACACACACACACACACACACACACACACACACACACACACACACACAACCCTTCGACACACCCGAGGCATCCCAAGCACGCAGGGCCAATCACTCACACAGTGGTCTATCTGTGCCAAGAGCAGGGACGGTTGTTTGATGGCGTTCAAAATGGCAGCTCTGTGTTGTGCGCCACATGTTGCGTGCGCTGGAACGCTTTGGATATACCATACGCTGCCTGCGAGGGGCTCAGTCGACAATTAGATTAAGAATGAATAGACTGAGCGGTAACAGTGGGCCGGGTGTCTCCACTCTCCTCTCTCAGCCATCCTCCCATCCCTGGGGCCAGCAGCACTGTGACCTCACCCTGCCTCCACCCCGCACACTCCCCCTCCGACACTTCCTCGCTGGTCCAAGGTTGGAGCGCAGCTGGTGCATGCAGCAGGAGAACATCTGAAGAAGAAGACGAAGAAGAAGAAGAAAAAGAAGAAGAAAAAGCGATTTGGATGATTACTTAACCATTCCCTCTCCATTTGTTCCTTTCTTTCCAGATTCACATTTTATCCAACCTCCCTCTTGCTCACCAAGTCCGTCAGGTACCCACCCCAGCGCTCGTGGCATTCCTGAACACACGCATACAATACATACGCCCAAGTCTCTCCCATTGAGTTTGAGGTTTTCTCTGTCGACGTGACGTTTTTCCGGAGATTGTGGTGTGAATGAGGCAGCGCCTCGCTCGAGACGAATCTCGTACAATTCTCTCTCTCGGCCTCTTTGAGCGTCTTCACTGAGCTGTCACTCACAGCAATCAGTTACAGATGGAGACGGGCGGGGAGGGATTTAACTAGGCTTTACCGTGCAAGGTACACCGCCGAAAGGCAACCGTCTGATGACGGGGAGCCAGGAGATGGCCTCATGCTCAGCTGCGTCTTCCGAGCCAGGCACGCCTGTACATCACATGCAAAGCATCACTGTGTGTTTATGTTTGAAATAAACACCGTGGATGGATTCAGATTATCAGGCCCAAATGTCTCATGACAGTTGTGAGCGTCGAGGTTGTTTTGGAGATCAAATAATCGTGCAGTGTTTTGTCTCTGGTTTTAATCCAGCGTTTACTCACGCCTGCGGGATGGCGGCTGCTCGTGAAAGTGTTTATCACTCCCGCTCCGTCTTCACGTCACTGAACATGGAGCAGAAAATGTAAATGGGTGAATTTAATGGGTAAATACATGACGGTTGTAAAGTATTTTTGAACATCCGTGCAGTTGGAGCAGCACAGAGCTTTCAATATTCTTTTTTTTTTAAGTAAGGAAATTAAGTGTTTAATTGCTTTTATAAAACAAACAAAAAAGAATCCAAACCCGATTCAATCAACTCAGTCATCAGAGAAAGCAAAATAAATACAACTCAACCCAACCCGGCACATGCTCAAGCACACACAATACATCTGGTTATGGTCCGCTGGCTCTGATTGGCCGTGTAAACTCAGAGGAGGAGGAGGAGGAGAGTCAGAACCCTGGCCGCTAAGATGATGAAGAGAGCCAGCGTCGGCCGGACTTTTCCCCCACTCCCCTCCAGCTCGGCCCTGGGGGAACGTGGCCAGAGGGAGGGGAGCAGAAACTGGATGACGGAGTTGTTAAACGGAGAACCAACACCCAGTACAGTGTGTTTTAAAGTGCGTCTCCCCGCATGGAGCTCTGGGATTCTTCACCCTCGTGTTGTTTTCTATCTCTATAGACACACCCTGATTTATGATGCCGTGGAGATTTCGGGGAAAGTGAGCGAGCCTTCAAGCTGTTGCAGAGTTCCCGCGAGTGAAATGAGGCTTTGGCGTATAAGGTCACATGAAAAACAGGAAGGTGACACGCTGTGATGGAAAGTCTGTCTGATTGGCTCCGCCACTGCTGATATTAGTGGGTGCACTATAAAACCACTGAGGTTTGGCCCGTGTGAACAGTGGACACTGTTGTTTCGTAAAGCTGAGCGGGGAATGCATCGGCCTGAACACAGCCTGTCATCTCAACCAGCGGAGTAGGAAGTGAGAAGTGAAAGAGAAACAGGTTAAATCTCCTTCTGTATAGTCACGTGTTCAAAAGCATTCGTGGGTGATGTCATAGCTACATGCTTGCACTCGCAAATGACTCGTTTGATCTTTAATATCTGCTCATGTTGCCTTTTATTAAAAGTACAGCTAAGTATATTTAAAGGCGAAATAACTTTACTTTATACGTGCAAAGCTAATATTAAATAATAAAAAAATACGTCACTTCGGATTGCTGAAGAAAAAGAGGCGACGAATGAAAGAAATGTCGGACAAAAGGATCCACTTATTCCCTGATGATCATCGCTCGTAGTGTTTGACTGCATCAAACTGTGAGACTGTCCCTCGGCTTCTTCGCCACATGCCCGAGTGACACTGGTATTACTCATTATGTCAGGGGAGAAGGGAAGATTAAGTTGAATTAGGAGAAGAGGGTCAAAGTTTAAAGCTGGCCTATGGGAGGTGACCCGTTGTGATCCCCCACTTCCTGGTCAGCTTCAGAGTGTCCCCCCCCCCCAAACAAGGAGGGCATTGTATGGACGCACAGCCTCCGATGGGACGGCGCCAAGTTTGTGCTGGCGAGGATGTAGCCTCAATGTGTGATCAACATCGGAAGCCTTGTTTTATCAGTCCTGCTGAGTACTACTGATGAATTGATAGTTCCCGCCAATGAGCTACATTCAGACATGAACAGCTGATTTGATTCCATATGTGGAAATCCATTCATTTCAAATGTAGGGATTTTGGTGTTTGAAAATCTTCTTTAACTTCATCAACATTTTAAAAAGTAAACGTGTGGTGGTCTACATTTAAAAGTAGCGGAGGACGTATATACACACACGAGTGCTCTCCTTCCGTCAGCCAGCCGTGGGGTGGGTCTTGGAAGGGAAGAAGCCCCTGGCAGAGGCGAGGGGGTGGGGAGCAGTGGAGCCCCCAGCCCCGTCCTATGCGGTCATGGCTGAGTGCAGGCCAGACCCGACCTCCAGAGGACACACATGCCTGCAGGAACCGATCTTCTCTTCGGCGGAGTGAGACCGGGTTAGCACAGCTCTGCTCAGACAGGAGGAAAGGGTGGAAAATGAGGGGATGAATCATTGTTTCTGTGCTCGTGGCAAATAGAAAAACCGAGCCCCTTCGTGTTCAGATCTTGGAGCCACATGCGGGAAGTTGATTTTATGATTGACAACTACATTTTGAAACCATTACTTTGAAACAAAACGACACCAGAACTTGCATATATTGTTCCACCAGCAAAAAAAAAAAAAAATCCTATAAACTTTGTTGAATAGACAGTTTCAGTCTGTTGAGTTGAAGGAGGACTAAGCAGTTGTGGTTCTGCTCGATGGAAAAAAAACAACGCATTTGAATGCTCGGGATCTGGGTCCTGCCCAAAGAGGTTATGACACAATCTCCAGATTTATAATGGAAACTGCTCGTTGCACAACGACTGGGGGAGAACAAGAGCTGCGGTCCCCTTGGATTCACTTTTCCATCTGAAAAAGCCATACCCACATTCTGACATACCTGCAACTATCCCTGAGCGGGAAAGACTGCGCCGGTGATCAGAGGATGGGCTTATTCTTCACAGTCTTCAGCACAGGCATCGGAAGATCTTTTTGAAGCGAGGACACCGGAGAAGATCCCCGCTCCTCCCCCCACCACGTGTGCATGTGTGTGTGGTCTCCCTGCAGTTCCAGGGTTTAGAGGTCAGGAGGTCAACACTGGGTACTGGAATGTTTATGTTCGGCGCTCCTGTTAGCACCAATATCCGCAGTGCTGCAGCCTCGTTCCCATGGAGGAATGCTTCGGCCTAACTTCTTAGGACACAGAGGGGGAAAAAAAGAAGTTCCCAAATGATAACAGTTGTTAGTTCCACAGTCTCACAGTTTGTTTTATTACTTGGCAGACTGGCCTTAAGGAAGAGACTGAACATTAAAAAAGGGGAAAGATAAATGACTCTGGCAATAAGTGTTAAGATCTAATCAATACAAAGAGCAAAGCAGAAATGTCGTCGCTGAATGACTAACAAACATACAGTAATGATCGTTTGAAATACAGTCCAATATTATCTCAGCAGAACCGAAGAAAAGACCGTTGATCATTTTGCGCACAAATATTGATCCCTGCTCTGACGCCAACCGGGACAGATCTTGTTCCCTGAGAGAGGAATTTCTCCCTCGCCTGCTTGAAAATCTTAACTTGGCATAGTTTGGATATTATACATCTTTCATGGGCGGGTCTTCTCACTGGAGTACACTACACTATACTCTCCCAGACTCTGCGCATACATTTTGTGGTCAGAGATATGTGTAGCAAAGCATGGGAAAGGATGTCTGGAAGGCATCCAGTTTTTTTTATTTTTATTTTCTCTTCCAACCACAAACACACTGTTGGGGCTTTCGACCATGGCACTCTCCTTCTAGTTCTGTGCCAGAAAATAACACACACACACGCACACGCACACACACACGCACACGCACACACACGCACACGCACGCACACACGCGCGCACACACACACGCCCCCTCAGTGTAGAACTACGCAGCAGAAATGGCTGTTTGTTTATGACCCATTTAAAAAAAGGACTTGCAAACTACTGCTGCCAACATGAAAGAAAAAAAAACATGCTAGAGCTGCTTGGGGAGTGGTCTGAAATTTTTTGGGAGGGAGCTCACGCATTATTGAGTGTGCGTGGGAGGAGAAAGGGAACAGAGCAAGGCAAAGGGCGGTTTATGAACAATTTTGTATTCTGTTCCTTTTTTTTCCCATCCCCCACTTTTTTACTTCCCCCCATCTCCCTCTCTCTCCTTCATCCGCTCCCCCTCCACCAGCAGGTTGTTTAATACTTTCCAGATTTCAGCATGCCTTCGGCCTCCTGGAAGAGCTTCAAGTCTGCTGATGGAATTTGGTGGAAAAGGTTGTGGGTCCAGGCAGGGGCTCCTGACATAATAAACCTGAAGGCAATGAGCGCCTCCCATTGGTGGCTCGAGTGAGGAGAGTGAGTTGGAAAGCAGAGGGAAATGACATTTGACAGCTTCTGGGGCAGATGAGAAACTACATCCAGGGTGTTTGAGTCTGAGAGGGAGAAACAGCTGCAAGCCAGACTCACATTACAATGAGACTCTATGGGGGGAGGGAGGAGAGCGGAGCCTCCTGAGCAGATCACCCATCTCCAGTGTCAGGTTTAAATGTGCGGGACAATTTGAGCAGTCGTGTTCACATCCTGCCTCGCACTACAAATCACCCAGTATAGTCTCAAACGGCAGTTTTGGGGATGAGATTGAGATTAGGGGGCATTTCTTTCTCTGCAGACAGTGTGAAATGTGGGCGCAACACTGAGCCACGGGTTAAAAAACAATAAGCTCATTATTCCATGTGATGTTTTTGGAAGGTAATGTGATACAGAGGTGTTAAAAAAAAAAAAAAAAATCAATGCATGTTCTCAAAAAATCTAATCGGCCATGACAGACACACCCATCACCAGATGTGAACTTTACACAACCACTAGATGGCAGTAGATGACAGGACTTCAAAAAAGTGATTTGCCCCATTCAGCTCAACAACATGCACAAGAGGATGATTAATAATTCAGTTTTCAAAAATCAAGACTTTGAATCAAATGCAAAAGTGGTGACTCGTGAAGATTTAGTCTTTCCTTCTCAAGCAAACAAAAACAAAATAAAAATCTCTAAGAAGAGTAACAACTCTATACAGAGAGTGAAGAGAATGATCAATGGCACTGCAGGTCTGTATTGACCACAACAATCAATACAAATGGCCTGTTCCTACCACAGGTCTGAATAATGACTTGTTCTCGCCCTCTGGCAGATTGAACACTGGCGTAATGTGGCTGTGAAAAACTGAAAGTGGAAGGAGATTAATTCAATTCAAGTCACTTTGATTTGTCCGGCGCCGAATCACAACAAACATTACCTCAGGGCCCTTCACGTAGTAAGGTCAAGGACCTTACAACATTATATATTTATCGAACAGTTCCCACAGTGAGCACAGCATTTGGCGAACATTCCCTGAAGTAGAGATGACAGATAAAAAAAAGAAAGAGGGATGTTGCTGCGTTAAAAGCATGTATTTCTCATGTGGCGGGGGAGACCTTGACCTGCCTGCTAATCAAACTGAGTGCACTCAACTGGTGTGTGTGGAATGACGACGTGTGGTCCGTCAAATTAAAAGAGACAGAACAAAGTCTGTGATGTTAAGTATGAACTTGTTCTTATGTGGCTGCCGGCCAGACTCGTCTAATCACCCGTCACGAAGTTGTTAAATAGTGAAGCTCTCCATAGTGATAAACCCATTCCTCCATCCATCTTTCAACTGTCCCACATCTGAACTGATGAGAATCTAGCTGCCCTATGGAGGGTATCACAAAACAGAAATAACAATCTCACACACACACACACACACACATTTACTCATGAGTCATCACATCCCTCTCTAGCCTGTACAGCTAACACTTGAGACACGACCAACTCAGGCCGCAATTGCTTCCTTCCTTCCTTCCTTCCTCTTCTGGGAGAGCTAGAGAATAGGAACAGGAAACGGAGAAGGCACTCAAGGAATTCCTTTGTTAATGCCGCCGATGGAGTAGTGCATATATTGCGTTATGCCTCTGATGTCCCGAGACAAAGAGGAAATAAAAAAATGCAGCAGTATAGATGTTCAGGCTTTTTATTGAAAAATATAGGTTATTTTTTGGATAATACAGGGGGGAAAAAAAGGCCGTAAATATACTTTAAAGAAAACAACAGTAAGGCCTAACATACATTACACAGAACAACGCAACACAGACGACCTCCCATTCACACAGAATTTACTACTGGAAATTACCTGAATATATTATGTAGTGTGCGAGCGATTGGAAATATAAATATCCAGTAATGCAAATTAATTTGTTTTCCTTTATCCTGCACGATATGACATCTTAAAACATGTTTTTTTTTTATTAATTATTTTCTTTTTTAATCTGCAAGCTGAACTTAAATTCAACAGTGATTACCCATACATAGGAGGTGACGTACAGATGTGGCAGACTCTCCCAAAAGTGTGAGCATCACAACTGAAATTAAGGTGTGGGTTGTTTTTTTTGGCGAGAAAACCATCATTTGGCACATGTCAGTTTCTGTTAAGGCAGTGAAATTGATCAGCGCCATTTTGAGTCTCAATACTTCTGGCCACTGCTTCTTTTTTTTATGATGCAAGAGATACAGTCAAGCTGCAATGACGATGCAACTTGCATAAAAAATAGCAATCTTTTTTGGAAATGCTCCTGCATCTATTGCTGGCCTGGCTGGCTGTGTCTTCTTTTTCATCCACTCTTCAAAACAGACAAATATAGCAAATATTTTACAAAGATAGAAACAAAAACCACACACCAGGTGTTAGACAAAAAAACAAGTAGTGTGTGGTGTAGGGTTGGTTTCTGCTGGTGCACCATTTTATAAAGGAACACACCCTGAACCCCAAAATAGTGGTGGAAACTGTTTGGGGTTTTTTTAACATAAAGACAACCCCTGGGCTGTAGATGATTAAAATCTTCTACACAATTCACTTGCACCACTGCAGTTGCTCAGATGTACAACAAAGAGGAAGGAAGTGGTTTTCAAACTCGTTTGCATTTTCAACTTGAAAATGACAGATTAGCAGGAGGAAGCTTGCCAATTGGCTTCAGTTGGATTCAAGGTGAAATAAAGAATCTGTTTAATGACGAGACAACAACAGTGTGCCACACAATACTCTTCATACCTCCAGTTTCCTGTAGTAACACCATGTCTTATTCTGGGTGCAGGCCAATTAATCTCTATAAAGGTTTATAGCCCTGTTTTCTTTAATTTACACCAAGTCTGAGTCTGCGCGGTGCTCACACCGAATTAAAAACAGAAGAGAACTTGGGTTTGGGCTTTGTGGTCTCGCTTTACAGCAGGAAATGGCAGCCTCTATGCAGCGTCTCAAAGACCCTGAGTTACATAAAAGGAGAAAACTGACGCATCGATGGGACTTCAGTATAATATTTTCAAATGAAAGAGGCTCAGGGCAGGACTTTCACACTCCAGTGACAAACACAGCACCCTTTATTGTGACAAGATACCCACCAGTGGTCCTGTGGTGACAGAGACCTTCTGTTCAGCTCAGGCCTCATGATGTCCCACAGCCAGAGAGAGAAAACACAACAACAAGGGAAAGGCAGAGCGAATAAAAAGAAAGCACATGTGACACGTCAAGTGAGAAGAGAGCAAGAGAGAGCGTGAGAATCGAAGTTTAGTTATGGAAAGCGTTTTTTGTTTTTTTTCCTGCTAAGGTTCCTTTCTAACCCGTTCCTCCCTGCATACTTCTGGAATGCTCCATATTCAGAGAGTGGCTGCTCTTCCACGTCAGTTCTCTCAGTGTTCAAGTGGGAGGAGTGGATTGACAGACAGACAGAAAGTGGAGGGTAAGGCTGTCTGACAGATGGAGCTCAGCCCATCCTAAAGGAGCATTCACACTCTCTTTGCAGACCTACAAAGTAAGAATTCTCCCGTCACAATCCTGTTCACAGTCCCATTTCCCACAGCAAACGACGATGACAGAGACTCCCAAGTGCAAATCCAAACTGTCAAAGGACTTGCTAGTTTCACATAAACCCCGTTCAGAGCTATGTCCTACTTCTTCTTCTTCTTTTTAGAAGGCTTTGAAATCTCATACATGGATCTCATCATCTTC
This sequence comes from Scophthalmus maximus, assembly GCF_022379125.1. NCBI lineage: Eukaryota > Metazoa > Chordata > Actinopteri > Pleuronectiformes > Scophthalmidae > Scophthalmus > Scophthalmus maximus. The sequence continues at coordinate 13,039,297 of NC_061531.1, read as the reverse complement.
GTCATCCAAGAAAGAGGAGAAGTTGCTCTCCTCCTCTGGCGGCGCACTGAAGGTGGCGCTGTCTGTATCTCCTGCATAGGTCTGACTGTTTGGCTTCTCATCCAGGGCAGCAGAGCCAGAGCTGGACATGGAGCTGCTGTCTAGATGCTGCAAGTGTTTGGGCCGTGTCTCAGGCGTGTACTCTGGGGTGTAGGGCCCGCCGCTCTCTGGCTGCCGTTCGATAGAGCTGGCCGGGTGCATGGCGCGCTGCAGCTGCAGTTCCGCCTGTTCTTCCTCTTCCTCCATCTGCTCCTCCGTGTCCTCATCTATCCCCTTCTCCACACTGTCCTCTTCCTCGCCGTGTGCGCTGAGGGGCGGGGAGGCATGTCCCTCGCTGCTCTTGCCCTCCTCGTAGCCGAGATCGTCATCCTCCTTCTCCATCACCCCCAGGATGTCGCCCATCATGGAGGGTCCCAGGTCGACATGGAAAGACATTACGGACACGGCGTGCTTCATTCCACCTCCGCAGTGGTGGGAGTTCTCGGGAAGCTCGGTCAGCTCACCAAAGTTTCGCTCCTCCAGTTCCAGGAAGTGAGCTGCTGCAGCTGCACCTCGCCCATCCCCCTCCCCATGCTGCATGTTTAAAGGACTTGAGGACAAACTCTTTGAGACCATGCTGTTGCCTCGGTCTTCATCATTGAGAAATGGCAAAGACATGGCATTCTTCACGCAGGCAGGCGATCCACCTGTGACTTCCACGTTGTCTCTCTGCTGATCAACTCTGGTCACGGACTGGGAGCGTTTGCTGCTCCTAAAGGTGCGAGAAAGGAGGCCAGGTCGGGGAGAGCGGGGGAAGGAAGTGGTCTCAGGGGGAGGTTCTCCTGAACGGGTGCTGAGGAAGGAGGTGTCTCCAAAAGCATCCCCGCTGCGACCTACATGCATGGTGTGGCGGAAGTCGCCCAGTGGGGCACTGATCATCTCCCGGGTCAGGTCCGTGCGTGAGCGGTGCTTGGTCTTGGAGCCAGACACCAGCTGTTTTAAGATTGGCATGGTGGCTGATGAGTTGTCTTTTTCTTTTGCACGAAGAGGTAAAAGAAAAGATCCCGTCAGTTTATGAAAAGATCTTCCAGATCTTGGATGTAATGCCTGTTACAGACCGCGGCGAGAATATTGATGCTCCTCAAATCCTGTTAGCCTGGGAACCTGAAAAAAGGAAATGAAATACAATAAATTACACAGAATCTATTCAACATTATGCCCACTTTGATTCAGAACATGAAACATTTGTGTAAAATGATCAAAAGAGGTTTAGATAAATCCAACAGATGGCCATATTCACTAAAACACAGAAACCAGGCCAGAAAAAGGTTCAACTCAACTATGACATCAAGCACATAAGAGAAGCTTCAACAATACATTGCGTAGAACATTTACATTTGGTCGTTTCATCCCATCAAGTAAATAAAAACATTTCTAGGGATTTCAAATCTTCCACTAATTACAAGAGCCAAAGCCATCAATTATGTAACGCCATAATGATAAGAAACACTCTTCAAACATCTGTGTGATCAACTTTGAAATGCTGAAGAAAAAAACAAAACATGATGGAACACCACAGGATTCTGTTTTAAAACGGCATTATAATTGAGAGAAAAACACCAACCACAGACCAACATGAGTCGGAGGAGTGCCGAGGGTTTCCAGAGATCAACTTTGATTGCACAGCGTACGGTATCTGACCCAAAACTTATCTTCTAGTTACTGAAATGCATATGGAATTTTAACTGAGGAAATGAAAAAATGACAGAAAATGTCCCCCAGCCATCGTTTTCCAGCGTTTAAGCACCTTAGAGGCTTATGACTGACAGCTGATGAATAGAAAATAAAAAACAACAACACATTTTTGCACTGCTGAGCCCAGACAAGAGGAAACTGCCAAGCTCGCCACCGCTGCTTCCTTCAGCTGCTCCACTGGAGGACAGGGGGGCAGGGCGTCTCATTAGCAATTCCATCCCAACGTATAAAATACACATGAAAGGTACAACTGCCATGGTGGTCTACAAAGTGAAGTACAAGTAGTTTCTACACACAGACAAAAACACATGCACCTTCTGACGTGTGGGCAGAAAATCTCTACGACTTCGCATAAGCGGGCCAAGAGAAAACACTTACCTTGCCCGTATTAAGTGTTCCGCTTTCTCTATTTACTCATCTTGACACAGGGAGATCATCAAAAACAGTCAGTAACTTAAACTTGACTGTGGATTTCTTACAGGCAAGCCTTCGAAAGATATTGAAGTCAGAGTTGCGGCTGGGAGATTTATTTTGCCGTTTTAATGTGGCAGGCACTTTGTAGCTCACTGACCTCGTTCCTCCGTCTCTACCCCCACCGTCTTTGCTAGCTGAGCCGCTATACTCCTCTTCCTGTTAATGCCTTCACCTGCTTTGGTTTCCATAGAAACACCCTCTTGCAAGCGAGCAACAGCATTTCCTGTCAGGGGCCGCGGAAGGCTCCCGGCCTCATGCCACACATGGCCTCCGTCTGTGTCAATCTGCAGCTCAGACAATACGGCCCTTTAATCGGACGGCTGCTTTGCTTTCGCCAACTCACTCCATCCGTAGTGTGAGTATTTTTCATTTGGCAAAATGGAAAGTAACAAAAATATATAAATGTTCCGATGCTGCAAACAAGGACGAAAGCAATCCATAACATGAGAAACATAGGCCTTTTTTGTTTGCCCGAGGCTGAGACGCTATGTGAAAACTTTCCGTGAACTCCATATGGTTTTGTGCCAAAATATACAAACAAGGTCACTTTTTTTCACAGAAACACGTTTATTATTGAAGCTGCATGCTCGGATTTGTTTTTTGGGGGAAAAATAATGAGGAGAAAATAATTCACACCCAAAAAGAGAGTGGTTGCTTCTGGGTGGCATAAACAGACAGAGAAAAACAACTAGCAGATGAAACAAGCAGAGATGGTAAAAGCCCGCCTCCCACTCCTTTTATTCCACCCCTCTACCCCCAGGCCAGGATCAAGCTGAAAAGCTCAATGGTGACCCATTGCAGGGATGCAGAAATTTGTTTCGGACTACCAGGCTGACAGTTCAGAGTCAACTGAATCTAAACCAGATCCCAGAAACTCTGCAGCAGCTCAGCTACATCAAACCGGGTTCAATATAGCCCTGCTATATTTATAGCTTTGTGCGTCTTTGCATTGAGCGTGCGTGTGTGTGTGTGCATGCACGTGTGTGCGGCTGTACACGTGAAAGAAAACGTGGAAAAGGGCCTTGGGAGGCAGCAGTTAGCGTGGGAACTATGGGGTCTCAACGGAGGGGGTGGAGGTTGACTTTATAAACAGACTCTCTCAACACTCAGGATCTGGCTGAGCCTGGAGGAGACACAGGACGTGGGACAGAAACAGACGGGGGAGGCAAACGGAGCACATCTGCATCATTTCAATTTGACAGCGCAAACGCAAAACATTGACGAGCTTCTTAAAAAACAAACACATAATGGACACGTCTGACCCACAGCCCGGGAGGCCTGTAAATGATTTTTAGTTTTTGAAGATGAGTGACCAGCGTTCATTTCCACGCGTCAATCATAAATGCATGCTCACACAGAGTGATGAACTTTAGCACACTGGGACAATTTCCAAATGTTTGGTTAAATGATATTCCAAATATAATAATATATATGCTATGGGTAAATGTAATGTGAGCTCCGTTTATAGATCACAAAACTCAATTATCAATTACATAATACCCAGGCTGGGTCCATGGAAGGTTTTAAATCTGTTTAAACATCATATGGTCATAGCCACTGCTCTGTGGGAAGCAAATACACACCCAAAGTCTTCTCAGGGAAAAGCACACAAATAACTTAAAGAGGAAGGAAGCACACAGGAATGGGTTATTTTATTCCTACTGAATTTGGGGGGGGCAGCGTTAAAAGAGAATCTGACAATAAAAGTCACAGTATTCACCTGGGAGAATTTAGTGTCTCGGAGGAAATGCTGCAGTCATCTCTTAACGCCGTTCACAGATGCTACATCACAGGAAGTGAACACAGTGGCTGCAAGCTCAAGCTGTGACTCAGAAATCACTCGCATAATTAACATACATCCATCCATTACGGTTTTACAGCTCAGCACACACATCAGAAGACTGTGAATTTATATTCATGACAAAGTTCCCTGTTCAACATCAGAGAAGGGTATTGACCTCTTGGATAATTTGTGTTTAGGACGAACATAACTTTTCACTTCTTGTCAATACTCTCACAATAGGCCAGACAACAATACACAAGAGATCGAACACACACACACACACACACACACACACACACACACACACACACACACACACACACACACACACACACACACACACACACACACACACACACACACACACACACACACACACACACACACACACACACACACACACACACACACACACACACACACACACACTCTAATGGTCCATTTCCCTAATTGAGTATTGATGCGCCTTCTTTGTACTTAATTCATCCAGTGTGTATTCTACTGTCTGGGAGAGGGTGGCTGCAGCCGTGGTGGTGGGTGGGTGGGGGGCAGGTGGTGGGGGCTCTCTGTCTGCCTCATTTGAAGCCAGTGACCTGGACGGACAACCGAATAACCTGAGGGTGAAATGACATTAATGGGGGTGGAAGGCCTCATGCATCCAAATCTGTGTGAAGGACAGGGACTTAAATTGCTGGTTTCCTCCGTCTCACTGATGATCATACCATTTGCCATCTCAATCCCGTTTGCTCGTAAAAACTGCTTTTACAAATGTGTTTTATTTGGTAAACACCGGTTGTCCAGTAACAGGCCAACGCACACGTGCTCCAGTAATTAAGCAGACAAATGGCCTCTATAATAGATAGGTATCTGCCACGCAACTCAGTTAGCAGACCTGGATATCTCATTTAGGAAGGAGCAGCTCTTGGACCAACAGCCGGAATCACATTAACTCTCAGTCACACAGACGGGGAACAACATACATCAAGCTGATGCTGCCCACTGAGATAAACGCAGCAATGACAAAACACACAGATCTAAATGAGACTTTACAAATAAAGCCCTTAGAGGCTCACATAAAAGCAGATTTAGGTGGTGTTTAAATGCTCCTCCACCATTTGACATACAGTACAGGATATCTCGAGTGGCCTTTTGCTACACCACCCATTTCCCCATGCCATTCTCCTCAATGCAGAGAGTCAAGGGCTTATTTTTGATACAAGTGTAAATCCCCTGCAGCCTAAAACATTAAAGTCATTTCAAAATCTGTTACCATAAAATTCTGATTACGAAAAAAAATTGGCCATTGTGACCTTATTTTTGCCGGTATTATGGTCTTATGAACTGTAGGTTAAGTAGGCCTCACAAAAATAGTTGTCGGAGTGTAAAATGCTCAACTTTGCTTTCATGTCTTCAAAAGCAGCAATGCATTATCATCAAAGTAAAAAAAGACTTGGACAACTGGAAATCTTTGTATAACCAATTCATTCATTTGTGCTACAAAATGTCCATTGTCAATTGTCCATTTTATTGGGGTTTAAAGAACCATTAGATTATTGAATCTATATTGATACATGAATCAGTGAGATCAGTTTTTAAATCATTTTAAATCAAATGTATGGGTGGTTTCGGACTCTTAGTCAGATAAAAACAAGACCATAATCAATTGGTTTCAAAACTAGTAATAAAGACACAATTTTTCAAAAAGAAGAAACCCCCAAAACCAAGAACAATGCCTCTGAAAATTGTAAGGAGAAGAAAAGCGAAAAGTAAAAATCCCTTATCAGTGTTTTGGCCATCCCCTCTCCTACCTGGCGAGCTGGTGTGAGGCGGTCTGTAATGCTAATGTCACACTTTACCCAGCAGGACGTTCTGCTTAGCAAAGATCAAAGCACAACAGATTTTTAGAGCTTTCCTGCTAATAAAAGGCCCTGTAGCCTCCTGAATTGGCATTCACATTACCGACTTATCCTTGGATCCGTGAGTGGAATATTTGAGGCAAAGCATCTTAGACTAGAGCGAATTTCCAAAATTCAGCAGTGTTTCAAAAATAGCGTTCGGTTCACTAGTAAATGATTATACACCTACATGAGTCTTTTGGTGTTTAATCAGCTTGGATGGAGCGACTTAACACAATCATTAATAGAGCCACTAGGAAAGTTCCTTTTAAACAAGAAGATCGGGTGAGTCGGGGAAGAGAAGGAAGAGTGATGGACAGATGATGACCAGCACAGAGCGCAGCCACCCACCGCCAATGAGAGAGGTTCCTGGCAGAAAACCGCCCTGCAGCCAATTCATCTCGACGTGTACTAGCTGACCTCTGCTACCTGTGAGGGGATGACTCGTCTCTTTTACATTCACAGCCAAACAGCCTCCAGACATGACATCTCTTTCTCTCTATTCTTAGTTTTTAAACAGCCGACAGCATCAACGTGATTTTCATGGTTCTACAATGCCTCATCACACACAAACAATATTGCCCATTCCTGCTCTGCTGCTATTGTCTCTGATCAGAACAAAAGTTACAAAAACATGCTTCTGAAATTACAGCCAGGGTGGCTCACATCAACGCCATTGAGGGAATGGGTTGCGGAAGTTGGCACTGCTGTTGCATTGAGTGTCGCAGCATTATACCAGAGAGAATGAGCAGAAAGGAAAGTTGACACTGGCGATATTGTCAAGAGAAGATGCCTGAAAAAATTGAATGTTTTCCCTAATGAGACAAGGCTAAAACCTTGTAAGCTTTTCCCCCTTCTCGTTCAGCTGGACATTAAAAGGTCAGCCACAAGCTTCAGGTCATTAATAATCATCACCGTCTCCACGAAGACGTCTGAGGACTCTTAAAATGGTGTATTGCGCATTCAGAATTGCGAGAATATGACTGATTTTCACGGAGATAAGTGACCAACAATGACGACCTCGAATCGTGACGGAAGTGTTCGTGTTAGGGGGTCCACAGGAAGGGCAGGGAGAAAATGAGGCAGTGGCAACCTCCCATCTCTCCGGAAATCTACTCAGCCTGCCCTTCCTGACCACTCGTAATGTAAACAAGGCCGTCCTCCATCATACTATATTACTACTGGTGGGCTATACCAACAAACACAGTGAATATCACCATCAACACTCAGTTTTAATAACACCACGGTGTTTGGGGCCAGTGCTGGGACTGTGTGTTCCGGATCTGCTCTGAATGCAACACGAACCAGGACATGGGGGCGCCTCCGGCTGAGTAACTTTAATTATTTTACAAGCTAAATATAACTTGATCTTCTCCTCCATATAGCAGGTAGATGATGAGTCAGAGCCGACGACAGCTCTGGCCTCGGGTCAAGGTGTCTGCATCGTCGCCCAGGCGACCAGGAGACTCTCCAGAGCAGCAGGAAAGTGAGTGAGTGAGTTTGAATTTTTTAAACCCAAAACACTCAAGTGCAAACCTGTGCTCCTCAATGGAAGGAATGCAGGGAAATTATGGGATCCAGAGAATCTCGCTTTAAAGTGCGAGGGTGCCATAATTATAGGGTCAAAAGAGCATTAAAAAAAGCCACAAGAGTCAAAGGCCGGAGGGAAGCCAAACAAGCAGCTATCACACAGCGGTGGGCTTTCTGTCAAAGATTTGATTTTTTCTTTGGAAAGACCCCTCGACTTGTGTATGGGGAATCTGCAGTGTCACTCAAGTGGATAATAATAATTTCACAGAGCATTAGATCGCTTTCAGAATCGGACATCCAAATATCGGATTAATACAAAGAAAACAGCCGAGAAGAGACAATTAAAAACTAATTCAAGACAAAAAAAAGAGTATTTGTGCAGTCTAGGGTTAGGGTTATATAACAAGCCCTCCGGTCACCGTCTATTGCTACAGTGCCATCAACATTTTACAATATTAACTGATGACAAGGAAACAGGATGGAGAAAACAGAATAAACATTTCCTAACCAGCGTGCCGGGTCACAATGCAGCAGCACGCTGGATGAGGACAGAAAACAATGCCTCCGAACAAAAGACACAGGAACAAACACAGCATTCACACACCGACATACGAGACGCCCTTAGAATTTGATGTAAGGACAACAAGGTCATAAAAAAGGGAAGGTGGCAGTGAACTAATGAACTGTTAACTCATGTCACAAGTCAGACTATATCCATACAATGAGTAGATTCTCCACCAGTAGGAACTATGAGGAGACGACAGCAACCCCAAACGTCACTTAAACTGTACACGCATCATTCAAACCGACCCTTCATGTAGTCTATCGCCATGCACAAACTGTTTATACTGGTATTTCCTGGAATGCGAAGGGGCCGGACAGGACACACACACACACACACATTGCCTCAAATGAGCGCACAAACTGCAGACAAGTTCAAACACGGGCGCAGGACTGTTTCTCTCGCTGGCCACAAATAACGCACTATAATAATAATCAATAATGGAATTGCACTTCAGCACCACCACAGAGGGATTTTTGAGGTTCTGATCATCTCCGATGTGAAGCCAAGGAGCACAAACTTGTTCATTTTATATTAGAAAAAAAAGAAAGAAAAAAACCCGAGCAGGTTGAATTTCCTGGGCGTTGTGCCAGCCAACATTGTCTACACTTTGCTGTGCCCAAAAAACAGAGTGCTTGGCACAGTGTCCAAAACACCACACAAAGGAGGAATAACTTTCACCTTCGGGCACTAAACATACGTCTCCTGTAGGCAATTAGATGCGTTGTAATTTAAGAAACCAGAGGAAAGTAGAGGGGCACAGAACCTGTGCAGGCTGGTTACAACAACAAAAAAATAAAATGTGTCACCTGTTCACAGGCTCTTCTGGGAAAAAAAAGTAAACAGGCTAAAGCCCATGACACATAAATCTAAAGCTCGCTCGTTTGCTGCGTCGTCAACCTCAATCCATCAAGTTGACGTCTCACAAAGCCCTCCGTGTATTGTGGTTAACACGTGGGTCAAATGTCATATTTGAAACCTGTAGAAACAAAGAAAAAAGGCAAGGCGACCTCACAAGCAGAGACCTGAGATAACATTATCTACCTCAGAACTATTGCCGAGGAGCCGTTGCCTTCGAGGCAGTGATGGCGGGACGGCCTGCACGCGCACCTGAGGCCCATCGCCTCATCATTCCAGTCAATGAGCTCATCAGACGCCATAGTGGGGTCAAACCAACTGACCTCTGCCGAGTCAACGGACTCTGGGTCGTGTGGGGTAGTGACGTGGACAAACAAGACAGGTGTGCACTGCACGTTGGGGCAGATAATGAGTAATGTATTTCTTTTGGTGTGGTCACCTGATCACGTGAAATTCGGGTCAATTGTTACCCATTTCCTTCCACTTCCTCTTGTTCATTCGATCGTGCTACAGAATTTTGTCCACGGGGCCTAAAAGCTTATTAGAATTCATAAAAACACCAGAGGACTGACTCTGGATTGATGCGTGGATCAGTAAGATCAGTTTTAACTCGTTTAAAATCAAATGTATGGCGGATTTCTCGCACAAAACAAGACGATGGCCATTAGTTTCAAACCAGACGCGTCATCAAATCAACAATACGTGAACTCACACACACAGAGACATATAGCATAAGTTTGTATTTGCACATTCGTCACCAAACATGTCTGGCCCTAGTTTTGAATACATCTCTCAGCTTAACATTTGACCTCGAGTGAGGCCTCTTGAGAGTTTTTTTTCCCCTCAACAGGAAACAAATGAGAACTTAAAAAATAAGAAACAATTGTGCGTCGACAATCAGCACAAAGCCTCAGGAATCAACAAAGAAACGCTTCACACAGTCAAAACAACCACTTCCGTTTGACCGCACCTGATTCATCACGGGTCCCAAACCAGGCGTATCATCACTGATCTCCGTTGTAACGACATCGACCGGTGCGTCGATCTCGTTACAACGGAGCGCTGGTTCTGGGCGGGTCCGTGGCACGAGGACAATGAGTAGCTGGCCACAAAAGCGTCGGCGGCGTCGGCGCTCCACCGAATTAAAAACACATTTCAACTAATCACAAAATTTAAAAAAAAATAATTAAAAAATGTAAAACATACTATTAATGCAGGGAAGTTCCAGTGAAAGGCCCGAGTGGTAAAGGAGACAGAAGGCGCACACTCACCGAGCATCCCATTCACAAAAGCCGGGCGCCGTTGCCACTGCGAGGCCCCCAGCGGCTTCTTGACAACGAGGGTGCGTTCATCGAGAGGCGGCTGCGAAACGCTGGGATGGAAACACGCGGCGGCTCCGCGACACCGCTGTGAGACGAAAACGCGCCGCTGAATTTCTTTGTAGAAATGTTACTGGAGCTGTCACCGCATCCTCAGGAGCGGAGGTGCCGCTGCCGCTGCTTCTGCTTTCTGTGAGGCGCAATAAACTCACCGCACCACAACGATGACTGCCGCTGCCGCCTGGGTAGTGCGCGTGAACACGCCCTCTTTACACGGCTCCTTAAAGACACAGGCTGCCAGCATGGGCCCACTCGGACTGGCTCAGTGTGGCGTCCCTCACCGGAAGGGGCGGGGTCAGTGTCACGTACACCTATTAATGTAAACCCGGAAGTCACTAATACAACTAACGTGGAGAGCCGTTACGCTAATATTTATAAAAAATAAACCCTTAAATGCAGCAAATATATTCAACAATTTAGGCTGCACTTAAATATGTCAAGTAAATTGCAGATTATGAATAATTTCTACCAATATTTTGGTGTTTACTAATACTACTACTGTCCCACTTCCTCATTGTGATGTTAGAAATGTGTTTGCTGGTGATGAAGAACTATTGTTCACTGGGAGTCAACATGTGCCTCTGTGAGAACGACACACACCAAAGGACGTGGGAGAAAATAAAAATCCTTCTCGCAGTGCCCTACATTTTTTTATTTTTTGTGTGTGTGTGTGTGTGTGTGTATGTGTGTGTGTGTGTGTGTGGGTGGGTGTACCCATGGGAGACTCTCAAAAAGAGTTAGATTATACAAGCTAACGAGCAGAAACCTTTTTTTTCTTTTTGTGCAGACATTTGAATATAGAAAAATACATTTCTGCACCGTTTGCACTTGGAAATGAGACGTTATGATGTCATCATTTTACATCCGGATCTCATTTTCAATGGGACCAAGTGAAGTCATGTGTATTCCAGGTTCATCAGCTGCCTGCTGTCAGTGGACTGGTCATTACCTTTTGCAATGGAAATGAGTGGGAAGTAGCTGAGGCTCAGCCCAAGGCTGTGCACACTCACCCTGAGGAAAAGGAATGTGTGAATGGGTGATAGTTATCAAAGGGCAAAGGTCACCCTCCTTCAGTACCTGGTGAAAATGACTATTCACATTTGTCCTCTAAAGACATTTAGCCTGTCTGTCCGTACAGTTCTTGAAAATCTCAGATATTTCATCATATTTGCTGCAGCATGAACTGAGCATCCACCATCAAACAAGAGCTACTTTCTGCCTTTGGCCTGGTTCCCAGTATGATCTGTCCCACCAGCTGATGGGAGAACAGGCCTCTTTATGATGAGAATATGACTGCAGTGGCCTTTTGTCCAGACTCAAGCTGCTTTCAAATATTATGTTCCTTTTTTGGTGTTGTACCCAAAAGTGTTGTTTTATCACTATATGCCCTTTGCATTCTCACATACAGCACCCCCCCCCCCCCCCCCCCCCCCCCCCCCCCAGCAAAGTTCAGGACAATGTCCATACTTCAGTGCATGTCTGACAGCACCTTTAGTAACAAAGTCAGAAATTAATTTTGTAACGTGCGGATGATTTCCCATAAAGTCATGTAAAGTTCAAGTGGGCTCATTATTTACAACAACTATTGTTTTTTTTAATATTTGACAGCTCTGTTCAGTGGGAGATCAGAAGAGGATTTGTTTTTGCAGCAGTGTCGCTGCCTTGCTTAGTTTTTTACAAATTTGATGTTCTTGACTCTCTCAGAAAGTCATTTCTCATTTTGTGGCACTTTGAAAATCTCAAGCTGTCTGGCCCATTTGTTGTGATTCCACCGTCTGCTGGTGGTGCTCTAAAGCTTAGAGGATCAGATGTTGAGGTTTTCTTAGCAGTTTTCCCTACCAGAACTTTACATTTTGGAGTTTAAGTGGCAGTTTGCAGTGATACCAGTCTGCCATTGTGTGTCTCTTCAACATGATTGATCTACACTTTTGACTGGTACATTGTCAATTTACATTTTTGTTGTTTCAAAGCACAATGTGGTTGTAAAATACAGTCTGGCTTCACTGAAAAAGCCTATAAATCTTAAGACAGACAACTGTGCACTTTAACCTTCTAGCCATGTCACTCAACAGGTTTGTTTGTGTCTTTGTGCATGGCAGTTAGTGTGCCAGGGGCCATCTGCTTTGTATGAGGATCTGGACAGGCCCGATCGGTTGAACCAGTGCATACAAATTTCAGCGTGCAGTCTTGCAGAGAGCAATGGAAAAGGGCTTTGACCATGCCGATAAAACTCAGATTACATAACCTTCATTTCATTGACTGTCCTGACAGTCATAGAGATGCCTGAACCCTCTTTGACAAAAGTCTTTGTTGTCAAAACTTTAAAAAAAGCTGAAACTTCCAATTTCCATCTGTGCCATACGGCATGAGTTTGCCCTAATTTTTTGGATACACCAGTCAAGTTGCTTTAGATGTGTTGCAAATGTGCGCTGATGTACTCCAACAAGTACAGTCAGAATTAGGACACATACGGTATAAATCTGTCCCACGAGAAGATACTGAACCACAAAATAAGAATGCAACAGATTTCTTGATCTGAAGCCGCGTCTGTGTGTGTGTGTGTGTGTGTGTGTGTGATTATGCGTGAGCAGAAGATTGCCTCCCTGCAGTGCACTGGCAGACGGTGAATAGTGACGGCAGACTTGCGCGTCAAGAATTTCCATAATTTGTGGTCTCATAATAGAGCTATTTAAAATGTTACAAAGCAAATTTGAAAACCGAGCTTTAGTTTTTGTTGCAGAAACATGTTGGGCCGTGAAATATGTGAGCTACTGATCTGATATGTGTAATTTACCCTCTGCAATTCCAATTTTTTTTTGTTGGAGAATTATTATATTTTCACATCATTGCAACTCAATTCAGTAGGACATGTCATTCGCAAGATGATGAATCAAAATCAGATAATGATCCTTCCACTTGTGTGGATTCAGTAAAACTGTCATCGTCGGTTAGTTTCTGATGAGACCGAATAAAGATGCTTCAACACCAAATATCTGTAGTGTTGACTTGAATTTTTTTCTTTTCCAGCCTTCCAGCCTGATCCCTCCGGTGGTCCCCTCTCTGCCTTGCTTTAGATCAATGTTTTCCAGCCTGAGATAAGGAGCTTACCCAGGTACACTCTTCCACCGTCCCCCCAGCTTTTCAGCATGCCTGCACCAGATCAGGTTCCTCTTCAAATTATTCCCTGTAACTCGTGCTCTTATGAATCCCAATCAGGTCTCTGTTGTGGCTGAGAGAATCAGTTTTTTTTCCTTCCACTGCCCAGACTACACAAAAAGGTTCGTCTGTGTGTAAAGCAGTTGTCTGAAGGGTCAGAAATTCAAATCATTACTAATCCTCTCATTTGTCAGGATTAAAATTCACATAGTTATTTGCCAATATATATTAGTGTGTAGAGCACGAAGAAAAAGCCATTACAAAATAGAAGATTTTATTTTTTTTAAAGAGCTACCATGAATAGGTCCAGAATGTTTCCTTCATGATGTATACAGTTATGTTCACATTGGGAATTTGACCAACTATCTAAGTTTATACACTCTGGGTCCAACTCCAGCACAGCAATGTCAAAGGTGTTGTAGAAAACATCTCGCCGTCACAAATGCACACGCGTGCGCGCACTGTGAGCATAAAACACATTTTCAGTCATCATAGCAATGCCATGTTACACTGTAATAATATTACAACACAATCTTTAGTGATGCATTTTACGTATACAATACCTGTGTCCTGTTGTCGTCCGTCCTTAAATAAAGCTTCTTTTTTAAAAATAAACATAGATACACAGTTGGCCTCTTCGTCGGCCTCATAAATACATACAAGATTTCTTACTTTGAATTTTTATCTGTCAATAAGTTTCACATCACTTTTCAGTAATGTTACAGAAACACAATCTTTATAAAAAAAAAATGTTGCATGTAAGACTTTTTTTTCCCTCCTGAATTAGAGCTTTCAGATTGGTCACTGTTGTGTAAAATGACATGATCATTTACAGCACTCACATTAGTAGACGTGAAAAGATTTATTCATCTATCTATTAAGGTTCTTTATGTTTTAGTAACCTGATTAAAGTAAGTTATTGTTGTACTTCTCTGACAGCTATTAACAGCATCATATTTGATGTGATTGTGATGGGAAGAAGAAGATTTGTGCTTTTGATCCTCTGTTGTATTCTGTGATTGACACATATAAAGGCAAACCGATGTCCAAGTTTGAATACCTACTGACACGAGTACCAGCACACGATTAACACATTCCCCAGACTACAATAAAGGTGCCACAATGCTTTAATGTGATTCATAACATTGTCACTAGTGATGTTCTGAAAATGTTGAGCTTGAAGCTTATTGATATAAATATCTTGTAAACAATATCATACAAGTACATACAGTAAACACACAATGCAGTTCCGACTAGAATGGCACTCAGTGGAGCACGCACCTCCGCCGAGGCCAGTGTCAAACAACGTACACCAGACTTTCAGAGCAAAAACATTCAAATTCATAGCACATGATTCGAATCTGCCCCAAAAAGTAATGTTTTATTTTTTTTTGTTTTGTTTTCCTGCCCTTCGGCCCCCGTCTTTCCACAACGTTTGGTGCAATTCAGTTCAGTCCTATTTGCATAATCTTGCTGACAAATGAACAGACACGTGTGAAAAACATAACCTCATCGGTGGAGGCAACAATGATTAGGCAGAGTGAGAAACTCAAAGGCAGCCAATGGCCACAGTGACCATTTGTGCCCTGTCTAAAAAGTCCATTTTCTCACTTTACATCTGTCCTCTCTTCAAACATTAGAGTTTTCCATCCAAGTTGCTTTTTCCATTGTCCACTCTCGGCAAGCCAAGTGGTCCATAATCTATATGGTTCTAAAGTGGTTGATTTTCTTCTTCCATAAAGCTCTCATATGAAACAATAATACAGCATTTTAAAACAAGGATTTTTTTTCCAGAACCTCAGGTTCTTTTTATGCCTTGTTCATGTTGTTGAACCCTCAAACGAATTTCCTTGAGCAACGCATAAAAACTTTCAAATGATTGTCTTTTCATGAAATATATATCACATGGACTACCCAACCATACGCCCTACACACAATCATACACACACGCGCACTCACACACTCTCTTTACAGGGGAGAAAGCGCTATTCAAGATGCCTGCAATGCTTGATATTGAGCAATAAATCCATCAATAAGACGGAGTTGAGAAAAAAACCCAAAAGTTAAAAAAAAGAACTAAATACAAATAAACCAACAGCAACAAAATCAAGGACTCGTCCTCAGGGTTCAGTTGTTATTGGAAGGAGAGCTGTGTGTCAAACAAAAGAGGAGAAGCCCGCGGTAGGTGCCTGAGCGGCACAGCCCAGACTGCTGGGGGGCCGGTAGAGGGTGCTGTGCTGGCTGGGGGGCTCAGAGGACAGCAGGGAGGGGGTGGGAGTCCGGCTTCCCTTAGGCCTGAACAGAGTGCCCTGGCCCTGGCACTGCGGCTGAGGGGATGGGGCACTCTGGGGGAGGAGAGGGGGCAGTGGGGGCACAGGCGGGGGGTGCTGCCGTGATTCCTGCTCCACCAGGGGCTCGGGCTGAGAGTAGCCATATGCCGGCGGACGAGAGACGCCCTTCGGCTGCCGCCGCCACGAGTTGTAGTAGGTGGGGTCGCTGATGTAGTGGTTGACAAAAGAGTGGGTCTTCTGTCGGCCCTGATCCATCTCGTATTCGCTGTCGCTGCCCTGTGAGTCAACGTGGAGACAAAGTTTGAGAACTTTCAGAGAAAGCTGCCTTCAGATATGGACCTAAGTCTGGACATTTTCCTGAAATGTGGGCTGTATGTGAGAACGCGAATGTCCGCGAATGGCTGCTCTGGACGTTTTCCGGAACTTTTTTCGAGGAAAATTTCCAGAAAAGGTGCGAGGGAGCCGTGTAAGAATACGACAGGAAAATCTCTCAGGATTCAGTGAGCGAGTGGTCATGTTGACGACAGCAGAATTGTCATCGTGTCCTGCCTCCTCCTGCATGCTCCGCCCAGACGCCACAGAATATTCCGGGCCTGACTCTGACACTCCTCCTGCTGCGTTCGTCGATATGTGAGAGGAAAACTCCGGGAAATGCCTGGACCCCATTTTAAAGGACATTTCCCGGAGTTCAAGTCTGAAAACAGCTTTTGATAGTTATAAAGTATAGTGCAGAGTGGAAAAACGACAGCATACATTTAGGATTCTGACTACAGAGAATAACGACAGTTTTACATGCTCACAAATCAGGGCTAATTCTACTGCTGCGTTCTTACTGACACATCGCACGGCACTGGCTACATGCACACTAATACGTGTCAGTGATCTC
Source organism: Scophthalmus maximus (assembly GCF_022379125.1). Lineage (NCBI taxonomy): Eukaryota > Metazoa > Chordata > Actinopteri > Pleuronectiformes > Scophthalmidae > Scophthalmus > Scophthalmus maximus. The sequence continues at coordinate 13,022,710 of NC_061531.1, read as the reverse complement.
CGGAGTATTCACCGTCCATACTAACACACCTGAAAAGGCACATCACATGATCGTTCACGTTCACTGGTCATGTATGTGCTGATGTAAACCGGGAGCAGATCGTTTATTTAGTCGGTTGCTTAAGTTTCAGAAAAATACTACGAACGATGAACAGCAATGACAAAAAAGTGAAGACCAGGAAACTGAGTTGAAACTGAGTTTGCATTTACCACGGGCAGTCGAATTAACAGATACATTTCGGTGTCTGCATTCATTCCAAATGTGTCCGTTTCTGCCTGTCCCCCCCGAAAAAGCAGCCCTGTTTTCAAACTAAAACAGGTCCAGCAGCTTTTCAAAAGTCCTCTGTTTTAGTGTAACGCGTGTTCCAAAAAATAAAGCGTAAAAGTGTGGATGCAGCGTCCCAGTCCTGACACAGAAGGGGAATATCTACAACTGGAAATCTATTAATCCATGTGCAAGTCTATGGGGCAGATAATCACGTCTACTTCACACGTGTATGAGCTCACCCGTGGCTCTGTGGAGCACAGATGTGATAAGTGTACACAAGAGCCTCCTGGAATTGGACAGATGACATTTTTACAGGATTAACTTGCTTTTGTCGTAATGTTTAGCACTCAGTCTTATAATGTACAGATGTTGGCGTGGGTGACGCCTGTTACTGTTCCCACACATTATGCAGGCTGAGAAACACAAACAGTAAAAAAAAACAAAAAACACGAGAGAGAGAGAGAGAGAGAGAGAGAGAGAGAGAGAGAGAGAGAGAGAGAGAGAGCAAATTACAAACAGAGAAAGCATCACACACTTTTGCCTGACAAGTGCCTGCCCATCCACAGCTCTATTGAGAGACTACAGCCTAACAGATGTTGAAGCGCCATTTATTTGCACAAGTGGCAGGTAAACAGTGGGAGGCTATGCAGAGGAAAAGAATAACACCGGTTTGTGTCTCCCGGGAGAGCGGGCTGTTTGTTTCAAGCGAGGGATTGAACAATGTTTTGACTGTGCAGGTTGAAGATAAATTGGCCATTGGGAGACGCGGTGCGAGTGTGTGGGAATACAGATGTCCAGAATCTGCTGCGATCAGATTCTCTCGCCTTTGGCATCCATCATTATCATCCTCTCTTCTCTACACTGGCCCTCCCTATTCCAAACAAACAAACACGCACACACGCACGCACACACGCGCACACACGCACGCACGCACACACGCGCGCACACGAACACACACACACACACACACTGAGCAGTTCATATCATCACATGATGAGCTGAGACTCAGCAGGCGAGATTAACAGGACATTTCCTGTCTGAGGAAAAATGAATTCGTTGTAAAGATATTCCAAATGTGACATGAGAAGCGACTGCGTAGTTTCTTCCCGTGGGAGAGAAGTCGGTATAATAACTCCAGAGATGACAGCCATGACTGGCCTACGCTAACGGAGGATATCTAATTTGAGGAGATCCACCGACTGGAGGCAGATTGTCTTGCTGACTGTCATTAAATGCTGCTTCATGATTAGACAGCTCTTTAGTTTTTCGCGTCTAGCAAAGCGGCCCTTATGACGGAAAAACATGGAGGTTATCGAGACGATAGACAGTGACTGTGACAACAGGAAAAAAAACTGTGCGATATTGAATTATACTATTTGAATTTGAGTTCATTGCCTTTTCCAGACACGCAGAGGAGGGCAGGGTCACAATGATTACCTGTGAGTCAGAAATCTCAGAGGGTTTCTCAGTCAGACTGCTGCTCTCCGCTGGAATCAGGTCATTATACTTAGTGCTGACGTCCTCGTCCGAGTAGTGCAGACTTCCAGGACTGGGCCTCGGTGGAGACCTGGACAGACGAAACAGAAGGGAGGCAGAGAAAGATGGAAGCCGAGAAAAGAGCGAGAGAGACAATGTTTATATGAGGGGGGAGAAAAGCTTCATTTGATCATCATCATAATATTTCTCTCTGGGAAACTATGGAGCGCTCTCTTCTTTGAGAACACAATGAGTAAACATTAATAGCCCTGTCATTCCGCTGACTGACTCCTTTCAGATGCCTGCGAAACGTCTCTAAAAAGGAAGAAGCTTCACATCACATGGGGGTTCAATGGGATGGAATTTAGCAAAGACTCATTGATTATGAAAATGAAAACGATAGCTTCCTTCAGAAAAGCACAGAGTTGGGTTTTTATAGATTCCAGGAAGCCACTAATAGACCTTTTGAATGAAAGAGAAATATCTACTCCCTACATCCTGATATTTACCAAATGTCTGCCGGGAACATATGGAGGGGGGCGAGTTCTGCATGAGTTCAACTCACTTCAACAGTCACGAGATGCACAAACAGAATTTATATAAAATGAGTATCTCCATGAAAGGATCCTTTGTAGTGATTAGAGCCGAGCGACTGTATAGACAGAGTCGTCGATTTAGACGTCCTGCAGAAAAAAAGAGTGTAACCAAGCATGGCCCTGGGCTCAAGGAATTATAAAGTTCTTTCATGAGTGCGGGTCAAGTAAATAGACCTCAAGCTTCTTTTGGCTCAAGCCATTAAGTCCGTAAAGTGAAGCAGCAAAAAACATCTGTGCAGGCAATTATTTTTTTCTTCTTCCGCAGTGATGACTGCTGCTGTGTTCAAGGTCCGCTAAGATTGAATTGCACGGTCAGGGGGCTGCAGCCGGACCACTGTCTTCTCTTCGCTGAGCTACATCAGTGGGCTCAGTATGTAACTCAGGCGAACACGGCCCTGAGAGAAGACTTTGCTCCTTTTGGTGCCAGAAAAAAAAAGGAAAGACTGAAGAATTACATAAACTAGGTATGGCATGAAAGTAAATGTTTAAATGATCTGAAATGGAAAACATTGTGTGTGGGGGTAAAGGAGACAAGCATTAAACTCCGCCGTGTCAGGTTTAATACTGGAGGATAAAGCGGACAACCTTGACTTCCTCTCGAGTGAAAAAGAATTTAACATGCACTGAGATATATGCAGGCGCTAAATCGTTGGAAATGCCAAGATCAGGAGGCTCAGAAGACACAACATGACAACGGCTATGAAGGGACTGAGACACAACAAAGGGACATCTCCTCTGGGTTAAAGGGGATGATATGAGGGGGCGGACTGTTAGAAATAAAAAACATCTACTTAGAATTCAGACAAGGTTGAGCCCGATAATAAAAGTGTGGGCCCACGTGTGCGCAGAGGAGGAGTGACGGTTCCTGTTGTACCTATCACACCTACACGCAAAAAATGCTGCCAGTGAGCGTTGAATTATTTAGGAGCACTGTATAGTTTCCCTTTGCCCTAACAGACTAATTCATCCTTCTTTCACTCGCCCTTTCAAACATCCCGTGGGGAGCCCTCCCACTCTTCCTCCTGAGTCCACAGATCATTAGTAAAGAGCACGGAAGCAGATTGGAGCCCTTCAAAGAGACGGAGGCTCTCGAGGCCCCTTTGATCCCCGTCTAGGCCTCCTTGGTCAAGGGGAAAGCATACACAGATATTTCCCGGGACTTGAGGCCCCCGCCCCCCTTAGCACACTCAACAATAATGGACACACTAATGTGCAAAAAACAACCCATTTTTTGGGGGGCCGTGCCATGAAGCACACTTTGAACCCCCCGCCCCCTTGTCCGCCCAGTCACCAAATGTCTGACCCATGTCTCCGCACTGAACATTCCTCTCGCTTCTCATGGCGCAGTTTGCGAAAATTCCTCTTATCTAATGCGTGAGTAAACATGACCAAACGGCCAGTGTACCAAAGTCCTGCTGAGCGTGGACATGTTGTCATACTGACGGCTCTTAGAAGAGAAACTCTGGGCCAGAGAGAAGTGGCCGGCCCTGACCCATAAGCACCCTTTTGTCTGGAACAGTGATGGACAGACAAAGAGCCCATGCAGAAGCTCATGAATGCTAATTAGCTGGTATTGTGCTGCCCCCTTATATAAATTGTTGCTTCACACAAACGCTGAATATCAACAAGGGAGCGAAAGGAGGCTGAAATCAGCAGCTGGATTCCTCCAGGCTCAGTTTGTTCTCCGAAGAGTGACGGACTATTGTGAGGGAAGTCGGCGACACAAAACACTACATTATTAATTCCTGTCAGTATCATAAGTGACACACTCAACTGGAAGAGGAAACTCGGAAAAAAAACAACTGATTTAACAATATTTCTATAAAGTGGATTGTTTGCCAGCAGCGGGAAATGAATTGCAATGGCCAGCTGATCATCGCAGATGACCGATGGCACGTTGACTGACCGTGTGTAGATGCCGTTCTTGCGGCAGAAGGAGTTTTTCATGGAGAGGCGTCTGTTGTTGAGCTCCAGGGCCGGGAAGCGGCCCTCGTCCAGGCGCACCATTTCTCCGTGGGTCAGGGGCAGCGCTGTGCAGTTGGAGTGGTTGCCTGGACAGGGGTATGAGGACGACACTGTGTGGGTCGTGGGATAAAATAAGTGATTTGTGATCTAGAATCAACTTTAGTCTTTAGTTACACAATAAAACTCAAGGCGTGAAAATAAACACAGGTCTTTTGTAAAAAAAGATGTTTTCAAACACACACACACACACACACAGTCACACACAGTCACACACATACACACACACACACACACACACACACTTCCAAGGGGTACCCAGGGACCCTTCAGGGCGTTAGGTGCCGTGCTCAGGGGAACTGGCCATTCACTCACATCGCACACACACCCCATCCTCAAATTACACGTCACAACAACTCCAAATGCTGCTTTCTGTCTTCATCGGTACGACATCACCATCATCAGCCGGGCCCACAGTCTAGTCCTGGCCTCTCCTAAAACAAACAGCCGCCCTAGGGACAGTCCATCTTCACGGCAGGGAGAAGTGTGTGTGTGGGGGGGGGGGGGAGTTCTTGTCTGTACTGGTCTTGCCAAGCGCCCTTTTTAGTGACCCTGGTAACCGTGGCACGATGCTAAATGATGACTGAGCCAAAAATCTGCTAGTCGGAGGCTTTAGGAAGGCTTGACCTGACCCATCACACTTGCCCCCTAAAACTCCCTCCTTCCCCTTATACCACATAGCTCCTCTGAATAGATGGGCTGCCACAGATACCTCCACTGTGATTAGTGGTCAGCTGGCCACCACGTGAAAGCACTGACAAAACGTCCACTAATTTTGATTAACTTTCTAGCAGCAGTAATGTCACCTGGAATAATTCACAATCATGGAAATTGGCTTCTTGATACAGTGGTGTGAGCCACTGTATCAAGAAGCCAATGTGTGCTGTAGTTATATAATTACTCTCCGTCTGACTAATGACCTGAGCGATAAACCACTGCCAAGCCATTAATCCCTGTATTGATCCTCACTGCAGTTAAACATGAACAATAATGTTTATTCATCTGCCCATTTCAGCTGCTAACCTTCACTCTCATCTCTTGCCTGTCAGCCAAAGCCATGTAAGGGAATATGGGTGATTAGTCTAATTGTGTGAACCTTGACACTTCCACTTTGTAAAATAGACTTTGGATGTGCAATCATTGAATTGCAATTCTCAGCAGCGCTGTCAAAGAGGGAGACAAACTCCAGTCGATAGTTGAGCTGGGGAAAACAGATAATAGAGAAACTGAAACGTTAAGAGTTCAGCAGTCAGTCGTGTTTTCTTACCTGAATCTGCTTTCTTGGTGTATTTTTTGCTCTGGCCTCGGATGATGAGGATGAAAACAAGGAGGAGGATGAAGATGAGCCCCACCAGAGCAATCACGACCAGGAACCACCACTCCTCGTAGAATGGAGACACTTTCTGGGCTGAAAACGTGACACATGACGGAAATTAATACCTGAATAATAGAGGTTTTATATAAGTTACACAGTTTTGCATTAACTCTTCATTCAAAAGTATTAGTAACCTGATATGGAGGGGGAGGGGGCACTGGGAGACCCATAGCCATAGTCATTGACTGCAATTACTCGAAAGTCATAGGTGACTCCTTCTCTTAGCATGTCCAGGTTAAGTGTGTAGGATGTCACTTCCTTGGGGATGTCTTTGATAAGGATGTCCCACAATCCTTCATCTAGAGACAAGGTGAGAAAAAGATGTCAATACATCAACTATCAAGAGCTGCAGACTTCACGGAGGGAAGACTCGTGCGAAGGACTTGTGAACTCGTGTGGCTCACCGGAAGGTCTGGCTTCAATGACATATCTCGTGATGGGCGCACGACCTTGATCCCCACTAGTCCAGTGCAGTGTGAGGGCAGTGCCATAACGAGAAATAAAGGGTTCTCCGGGAGGGCCCGGGGCTCCTTGGGGAGATAAAAAATGGATAGTGAGAAAAACCGGCATTCCGTCAGGGAGGTACTAGAAAGAAATCGATTGCTGACATGAACATCAGAAAAAAGAGCACCTTCTCCAGGCCCGGTGGTGATGTTGGCCTCGACCTCGGGGCCGTACGTGAGCGTTTTAGCACGGATGCGGTAGTTATAGGTGACGCCGTCGGCAAGGTCTTTGATCTTCATCCACAAGGGAGTACTGCCCTTCACATCTACTGTCACTATCTTACTGACACCTGGAGTGCGAGGAGAGGAGTCTGTACAGGAAACACTAAGACTCTAGATGCTGCATTCTACAAGCGACACACAGCCAAGCCTTGTTTTCATGAGCCGACACATAGAGGAACGTTGACAACGTCACAGCGACAGAGAGTTGGAAGACCAGACAAGACGGACTGACAAAACACTCGAAAGCTGCTTCCAGACATGAACTCCAGAAAATGTTTGGACCCAATTTGCCAGTCACATGTGAAGAACGCAGCAGATTGTCCGGAGTCAGACGGGCTCAAATTTTACAAGTGGTCTGACAGGAAAAGTTCCAGAAAAAGTCCGGCGCAGCATTTGAGATCTAACGTACAGCCTCTCCGGAAAAAGGTCAGGTAAATGTCCGAGCTTATAGTGCATGTCTGAAAGCAGCTAGAGTCACCAACGTTTTTGCATATTCAACAGAAATATTGCGTATTATGTCAGCAGCCTCCTAGATATCCAAACAGGAAGAGACACCAGAACACTTTTTTTTTTTTTAAATAGACCAACTGGTATTCCCTGTGGTTGCTGCTCTGTTCAGCCGAGCTCTGAGTCCATTAGTGGATAGCCGTGGGACCACGGCGGCCTCAGCTCAGCATTCCACCCCTGCTCTCAATTACTTGGCAATCTGGCCCGGGCAAATACACTCCGCCAGCTATTAGCCACGTTTCTCTTAGTGAGAGAGGAAACTGTGCAAAAAGTCTCACCAGAGCATTCCAACATATTTTATCAGCTGTGCCATATATGCCTCTGCAGGGCCTGCACTCATCTGCGGCAGATTAGAGCATGAGCTTAAGCAGCGTGAGTTAAAAAGGAACATCGTAATGAGACTGGAGGTTGTAAATCACTGTCTGCGAAAGCCAGCTGAAGAATGTCAAGACAGGGCAGAGTTATTAGGCTCTAGACGGAGTTCCTCACCATCGACGGGAGTGCAGGGCTCATAAACCAGGCGGTAGCCCTCAATGATGCCGTTGGCCTGCTTGGGCTCTCCCCAGGACACGTTGACCGACGTGGTGGTCAACTCACTGAAGTGGATGAAGCTGGGAGCACTGGGCGCTTTTGGGGAAAGAGGGAGAGAGGTGATGACAGCCGGATCTCCTCAACGTCCTGAGGGAAAATACTACATACACTACGAGCTCAGCTGCCAAGCAGCGATGCGCTGACCCTGGCTACGCCGCCGTGAGACACAATTTGTGAAATCTCAGTGAAACTGTAAACAAAATATAAAATACTAAATATATAAACCACTTTTGCAGCAATTGTCATGTTTCTTTTCCTCTTCGGTAGATATTTGGGTTTTCATAAGTCACATTAGTAATTTAGCATATATTCAATTTGTTAAGTTGCGTCTGTCGCAGACACACATGGGTAAATGAAACTGTCAACAAAAAATTGTAATGCAGGAATACATCAGAGGGGAATCCTCTCGCTCGTAGCAAGGACGGAAATGTAACTTAAAAATTCTAAATGATGTTAGGCTAGATGACATGAAACAAAAATATTATGTGATTAGCTGTGAAAGAGGTTTCATCGTTCATTATCAGAGTAACAATGAAATGATTTTTTTTTGCTTCCGTGGCGTTCAGCCAAAATCAATGATTAAATAGGAAAAAAACTAAAACCTGTTTTAAAAATAAAGCAAACTAAAAGAATGCGCAAAATCATTCTGTGTCCTTGAACAAGAGCTGTGAGAATTCTGCCTGCTGACCCAACACAGATCCAGCTAAGTGTCAGGATTTAGCCACAATTCTGCATAAAATTCACAAAAGCTTGCGCTGGCTCACTTCCCAGTACCCTGTGGTGCATAGAGCCAAAATTCCTGCCTGTGTTTTTAAGTTCTCAGCACTTTGTGCCCCTCACCAATGTCACAGCCTTCAAGGGGGCGGAAAAGACGGGAGAAATTCATACTGTAAACCATTTTTGTGCTGAAGCCGCAGAGGAGGGACTCTCACTAGCTGGTAAACACAGACGTCTTTGTGCACTTGCAGCCAAAAAACTAATCTAAATGTGTCCCCCCGAGCTCTGTATTCATTGCTCCTCGGCAATCGTATTGGGCTTCCACCCCCGTGGCTTGTCCTGGAGGGGCTGATCTTTTATGCTGTATCTCACAGGACAAAACTCTTTAGTGAAAATGCCCCATTTCCTGGGGAATAGCAGGAGCTGGTCTTACATTGTCTCTCTTAAAGCCCAAGTACTTTAGTTGCAGTTTGGAGTTTTGTGTAACACTGGCTCAAGATGAAAGCATTCATGTTCTTTACCTTGAGTTACCTTGCAACCACATGACCACTACAAACAACGTGGTTAAATAATGAGAGGCGGAATCATTGTGCAGATGGCACAAAGAGACAGATAGAGGAAAGGCAGAGAGGTATAAAGAAATACACAGCCTGAGACTGTGAAATGCCCTGTGCAGTAGGCAGAAGGTTTGAGTTGGTAGATAAATACAATTTGCCTTTTGAACGATAACTGTAATAAACTCACCATCCACATCTGGATTCTGTGTAACTCACCTGCTTGCTGAGTGCGCCCTCTGGTGGGCAGGGAACGGGGTCCGTCCCCCGCAGCGTTGAAGGCCGCCACACTGATCATGTAGGTGGTGTAGCCTGTCAGGTTCTTAATCTTCACCCCGAGCTCAGGCAGGAACAGAGTACGCAGGCGCTCCGTCTCATTCTGGAGCTGAAACTCCCAGAAATAGATCTATACACAGAAGAGTGGAGGATGCAGAACTCATTGTTTTGTTTTTCATTGAAATGACAAAAACAAGAGAGACCAGATGTTAAGTTGAATAGATTTGTAGCAACTCACAAATACCTTGTAACCTTGTATGTCCCCATTTTGAGCGTCCAGAGGAGGAGGGTCCCACGTGACATCCAGCTGCGTGGCCGTTGAGGACTGCACCATCACATTTTGGGGAGGGGCTGTCGGGACTACAATGCGGCAGAGTGTAAATAATAGCTACATTAGCAATGTTATAATCTTTTTCATGTTCCATACTACTAAAGATTAACACACATGCTAAACAGTGTGAGAAAAAAACATACCCGCCTCTCCGACAAACACTTCCTGTGGTGCACTGCTAGGACCCTCCCCCACAGCGTTATACACACTGAGACGGATCTCGTAGCGTTTGTGTTTACTCAAATCTGCAAGGAGAGAACCCAACTCATTATTATAATATAACACTTTAGATAAAAAAGAGAAGTTATTCCAGGGAGACGCACAGTCATACTGCTGAGGCCCGTGGCAACACAACATCACAAATGGAATAGAAAAACAACAACAAAAACAATAACAAAAAACTGATGGGTGGAATTATAAGGCAAGCTGATGAAAAGACGGGGGTTGTCGTGGGGACATTGGGAAAGATTTGTCAGTGATTACAAAGAGAGAAAACACGCTCAAATGATGGCAGGGCAGCTTGTAGAGATTAAAGCCACATCATAAGAATCAGCCACGGCTGTTCCTTAGCGGATACAACTGAGTGGGAGGTCGGTGCGACGTGCACTGTGAATTATTATACGAATGGCTTATTTTGTGGAAGTGAAATATAACAGATGACATGCACACATATGGAGAGTGATGGAGGAGAGTCATAACGGGATACACACATATATATAGATGTATATACAAGACTTACTATCCAGTTCATATTGGGTGAGCGAGGATTCACTCAAGTTCCTGACACTGTAAGGAGCTGGAGGTTTGATGAGAAGGAAAACGAGGGTGGGTCGCAGGATCAGGAAAGAGTGACAACATTAGGAGACTTAAATGTTTATTTTACAAAATATTCTGAAATATTTTGACTTCAAACTGAGTACATGATAATACTCAAGGTGAAGGATAAGAAGTGAAAACACACCAGTGAGATCAGCCCAGTTGACAGAGGGACTGTTGACCGTGCGGACAGTGAAGCTGCGGATCCGGTCGTGGTGCAACTCCCGGTACCTGACCCTGAATCCCAACAAGACGCCGTTGATGTGATCATCAGAGGGCGGCTGCAAAGACAAAAAAGGGTCTGCTTAATGTTCAATACAACACAATCAGCAGGTCTGGCCAATGAATTCCACTTTCACCGTTCAGTCTTCCAGTCACAAGACACGCCGCCAAGTAATTCCAACAGTGTACCTGCCAGCGGACCAGCACAGATGTGGTCGTGTGAGGAGTCACAGACAGAATTGTTGGGGCTTTGTCTGGGGCTAGAAGATAAGCAAAAAAAAAAAGGAATTTGAGCGAAACAAAACAGCTGCGGAGAGTGATAGGTAATTCAAACATTCTGGTGGGGGAACAGCTCGAGAGTAAACACGAGCTCAGTTGATGTTAAGTATTCACTGCGAAAAAATCCAAAGTCAAATCGTGGCGGTAAAGACAAGTTCATGCAAGAGTTCTCGTGCAAATCCGCAGGGAATCAACATTTAGTGACGCAGACACGTTTGGGCCGAACATGAGGTCTTACCATCTTGCAGCGTAGTGATGGCCTCACTCTCCTGACTGTACTCACTGTCTCCGATGTCATTGGTGGCTTTAATGCGAAACTGGTAAGAAGTGAACGGCTTTAACCTTTAAAGAGAGAAAAAAAAGGGGTAAAGTGTGGACGACATGTACAACATGTGCAGCCTCCAAACAAACAAAAAAATTGCCGATGTTTAGGATTAAATGTTTAGAACATTTAAAATGTACCTGTCCACTATGTAAGAGTGCGTCTCGTGGCTGACTGATGCAGAGTGGACAGTCCAGTTACTGTCGGGCAACTCTCTGTACTGGACTGTGTAGTAACGAACCGGGGACAGGCCGTCACTGCCCGGTTCCCATGACAACAGCACTCTGCGAGCCTGGACTTCCTCTTGAGGCACAACAGGACGGCTCGTGGGTTGGGGTCGCGCTGAAGGTCACACAAACACACACAAACACGGTCACAATTTTTTTTTTTATATTTAGAGGTGGAGAATTTCAATAAAACATTTTAGCGGCAGTGTTAACCTCTCTTTTCTGTTGTGACCACCAGAGCCTCCGCCGCCTCCCCCCAACCTTTCCGTGTCTGAGCAGTGAGGCGGAATACATAAACCATTTCTGGCTTCAGTCCAGTCGCGGTGTACTGCCGCGCGCTGGGGCTCAGCACGTCCACGGTGGCGGCGTTACTAGATGAAGAGTTTCTCCTGAATATGATCTGATAGGCTGGGAAGACAAACTAACTTAAGTGACAAACCTCGAATGAGTAATGCATAACAAAGCCCAAGCATAGAGAAATATCCTGCTGCACATCAAAATCAAACAAACATATATGGAGAAATTTGAAGGGAAATTCTCTCCCCGGAACCAAAACACAAAGCAACATATTTTGCTTGAATCACGAAAATGTAAATTGAATTTGCCACTATTCATATCACACACCTCACTGTAGTTGCGCTTCAGTAAATCCTATTCATGTGTGTACTTTTATATTGCCTTGTTGTTGAAAGGTAGCACACAAATACATTTCTTCCTTGCCTTTGTCTCACAATAAAATCAATAAATTCATAGATATAAGTTATATGTGTATATTTCAAACTCACCCAGGATAATGCCATTGGGCTGTGCAGGAGGCTGCCAGATGAGCCTGACTGACGTGGTTCTGACTTCTGGGAATAGGATGCCGACTGGAGGTCCTGGCACTATCATTAAAAATTCCCAAAATCTTTTTTAAAATTTGTGACATACATGCATCAAAGAACTGACTAACGACACGTGAAATTATCTCAGAACAGTGACATCAAACACATTTAAAGAAAAAATACAATTTAAATGATTCAAAATTGTTGGTAAGATAGATCTGTTCACCATCATCAAGGGTCCTCTCAAGAATGGACGGCGAGCTGCCCCTTCCGTCTCCGATACGAGTGAACGCCAGGACCTGGATCTCGTACAGGACATACTTGCCCAGACCACTCAGCTGGACACTGTGGCTCGTGTTGCCATCCACTGCCCAGAAGTTGGGTTCCTTGTCTGAATCCTTTTCCTTATATACAACCTGAGAGACACAGGGAAGGTTATACAAGTGATTATTGATGTGTTGAGAAATTAGTCAAATTATTTCATGCTGCTTATTTTACTCTACAGTCATAGAGTCCGTTCCCTGTGTGGTTTATCTATGTGTTACTGTGATTGTGATGTGGATCACTTCATTGACCTTATAGCCCAAGATGAGGCCATTGCGGTCAGTTGCTGGGACTTCTCCCCACCGCACCAGGATGCTGCTGGAGGTGGTGGCAAAGGCTGACACATTGGTGGGACCGCTGGAGGGCACTGGAGCAAAGAGGTAAAGGTCAAAGTTTAGAGCACTTCCTGAATACATGCATCTAGTTGTTTTTAATGGTGGCATTTGTATTTCATATTCCCCTCCTCACCAGACTCCCTGGTCCTGCCGTGGACTGGCTGGCTCCAGGGTCCTGAGCCAATACCGTTGATGGCCTGAACTCTGACCTCGTACTCTGTCCACTCCTCCAGGTCCTCGATGGTGAACTCCCTCTCCAGCCGGTCCATGATGACATGAGATAGAACTCCCCCTTTAGAAGTGGCTTTGGAGTATTGGACCCGATAGCCAACGAGATCAGGATTCCCATTGTACTCCCACTCTGGAAGAGGCTGCGAGAATTTTTATGATAAGTGATCCTAATGCAAACATATACTTGGCTTTCATGAAAGTACTCGGATTCTTGACATTAACGTGGCTTTGATTCAGGTCTTCAAGACTTCCAAGCTGTTGGCAGTGAAGTGACACACACCACAAAATTTTACTATAGTTTAGCCCAGCTTATGAAAAAAGGCCGCACTCATTGAGCTATGGCATTAATTTGAAGGTCTGTATCACCCAGCAGCTGACACCCCTTTGCTGTTAAATCCAGGTAATATGTACCTTTTTTTAAATCCTGCAGGAGAACTTTGCTCCCGTCTCTCACTGCCTGGCACAGTGATAATAATGAACAGATGTGGCAAAGAATACATGGCAAGTAGAAAGCAGCAATAATAAAAGACAGAGCGCACGGACCTTACCAAAATCTTATCAATATCATCACCTGTATTCAGCATATAACAGCCCAGCAGGTAAAGGAACAAATTAACACAAGATAGAAAAAAGGCAACATTTCATGTAAAATAAAAATCTGGTACACAATAAAGACATACAAAAAATTGTGTACTAAAATCTAAATTGAGGTTTTGTAATAAAAGTGTTGCCTGTGAATGCGTTGATTTAAAATCTTTCAAATCCATTGATGAGAGAAAGTCATCTTTTTTGTTGTTGTTATGGGCAAAATGAATATGCCTAAATCAGATTTCCACAAAGCTTTTATTATGAATGTAGCATTCGTAATATCAAGGGCATTTTGCCAGTTCAGTCTCATCCCAACATGACTGTCGATCATATCAACAAGAAGGACAAAAAAAGGAATAAAGGGAGAGTCATTTGAAATAGCAAAGGCTTAAAAAATAGCCCAGACATGCATATTTAAATTGAATAATAATCTAATAAAACTCAACTAATTTATTGCCAACTGAGTCACGCCCAGTGTGCAATGAGCTGTGACGACTTACCACCCAGCGAAGCCACAGGCTGGTCTCACTGGCTGTGCGCAGGGTGACATTGGCGGGGGAGATGTCCGGAGGGGCCTGCAGGGTCTGGATCTTCCTGGAGGGCTGACTGGGAGGACTGGTGCCCACGATGTTGACCTGGCGCATTCGGAACCTGGGGCAGAGAAAACCAGCAGACTTTGGAGTCATCTAAAGGTGGGTGTTTAATCATGATAGGCTGGAGATATGACAAAGGATCAGGTTAGATTATTTTAGATTGGATTTGACTAGATTGGATGAAACTTTGATGATGGGCAAAAAGGAAACCAGGTCATTGCAGTTACAGGGAATAGGATCTGTTTTTTGACCGGAGAAGAGAGAAACAATGGAAACCAAGCCATGGATTCAGGATAACAGTAAAATGATTCACAAGTATAAAGGAAAAGCAGAGACAAGTTTGAAGATACTGCACTGTGCAGTATTCACATTTTATCTTAATATGGGTTTTATTTCATAGCGTGTGCTCACCTGTAGAAAGTATAAGGGTTTAGGTCCAGGACCTCCAGTGATCTAGCGTCAGGTTCATTAGCCAGCTGATGAACCATTAGCCATTCTTCATTCTCTCCTATTATGCCAATCTGAAAAAGCAGAGGGAGAAATGGATTTATATCAGCAGCTAAATAAATTAAACTAATAAACTATTTAAAGCAACATTAAAACGTCAAACTACAAAAACGGATTGCTCTAATTATTTTAAAAAGAGATACGAAGTGTCTAACCTGAGCTTCGACTTGCCAGCGGGAGATGGACGTCTTGCCATCATAGCCAGGTTTGAACTGCAGAGCGACAGATCGAGGGCCGATGTTGGAGATGGCTAAATTGGTGGGAGGACCGGGCAATTCTGTGGAGAGAGGAATTTTAAATAACGTCCAAATCATCATAACTGACACTTTAATAAAAATCTTTTGAGTCACAAGAGGTGGAAATTACAATTTTAAAACCTAGCCGTTGCATATTCAGGTGATATTTCAACTACTTAAAATTTAATTCAATTCTCAACTTGGAGTCAAATAGTTCTTCTGCTTATTTGAGCACTGACCTGGAGGGACACCAGAGGAGATAGTGGAAGCGGAGAGCTGGCCCTGGCCCTTGGCGGTCATGGCCGCTACCTGGATGGTGTAAGTGGTGAGGGCAGTGAGCCCCGTCACCTTGTATTCCTGAGTCAGGTTGGGCAAATAATGGGTCACGCGTGTATTGGTCCTGTTGAACTCCTCCCAGGAGATACGGTAGCCTGGAAGAAGTGGCATAATTCCAAATGGTTTTCACAGTTTACACGGTTGAGTGAATTCAAATGTGCAAAGAGGACGAGACGCGTCGACGTCATCTTTAATGGCTACCTGTGAGGAGACCATTTTTCTCCTGTGGCTCCTTCCAGCTGACTTTTAGAGAGGTGTCCAAGATGTCAGTGAAACTGAGGTGTCCCACTGCACCAGGGGCTATAAAAACAAAAACAACATCAGCAGGCAGTAATTGATGAGAACAACAGCCTGACACGTAATTATCTGCAACTACTGTATCATAGCCTGAATGGTGACACTCACTGTCCTCATGGGTGCGCAGCCGTTGAGCCGGGCTGCGGGGCCCGTCTCCTGGGGTGGTGAAGCACAGCACCGACGTGTAGTACTCGGTGAACTTTTTAAGGCCGCAGACGTAGCCGACGTGAACACTGTCCTGGAAGTTGGGACGCACCGTAACCATGGTGACCTCATTTGCACGACTGGGTTCCCATGCCAACAGCTGGAAAGGATGTGATAGGCCACAGGATTTGAATTCATACATTATAGGCCTCAGAGAAGTGCCGATAGTGTCAGTACTTTCTTTTTGGGTAGAATTTAATAAAATTAAAATTTAAACCGTTGACTTAACTAATTTGTTAACATTTGGATTCGGGAGGAAAATGCTGCTCACTTTCACAAGATTTCGACTACTGCTTGTAATGATTTAGATGACAAAGTGCTCTTCTGCCTCTGACCACTAGAGTGCACCAGTTGACAGAAGGGGGCTGCTCACCTTATATCCCTGGTTGATTCCATTGATAAACTGCGGGCTCGGTGCACTCCAGGTAAAACGCACCGTGGTGGAGTTGACAGCCTCGGCTTGTACATTTCCTGGTGGCACAGTGGGCACTGATCCAGAGAAAGGACAAAAATGAGAGAGTTGGAGTTGGGTAGAGAGAGAGAGATGGAGAAAGGGGGTGGGGGGTGGGGGAAGATGGACAGCCAGGGGGAGGGGGTGTGGTGAAGAGAGACAAGAGATGAGATGGGGAAGGAAAAAAAACCCCACATTTGCACCAGCCTCGTTTTGAGTGTGAGAATCCGAACGAAGCATTTCTCTCTGTCTCTCTTTTTAATTTTCTTTAACTTTTTTACTTTGGCTCATTTGGGGAGGTGAGAACATGCCAATCAAACAGGGTGTGAGAGCGGTTGCCTCAGGCGGCTTCCAGGTGAAGCCCGCAGCAGTCTGTTTGAAGTGAGCATGCCATTCTGATGTAACACCGGAAAACAGTTGGGGAGTCGCACATTAACAATGCCGATTGGCCAGTTTTGGCCCCCGTGGCTCACCGCTATCCTTGATTCTCGTCGAATGTATTTAAATTCACATCATGCTCCGCTCTTGTGCCTGTAATGGACTGAGTGATGGAGACATCTAATTAATGAGAGCTGAGCTAAACAACATGAATGCATTGTTCACTGCCGTTATTCACTGACAGTGACTGGGATGATGAAATAATTATGAATTTTTTTGCATGGGGGAAGTGAGGGGGGAAAGAAAACGGTGACGTTTTTTTGCCGCACCGTCCACGTTTCACAGTTTTGCTGATTAAACGCAGATCTCGAGTTTCTTTTCAAACGCGGTACATTCGTTTATTTTCAGAGGCAGCGGACTCCAATTTGGACCCGCTCATTAAGTGATTGATTGATCAGGCATCTTAAGTACAAGAGTGTGCTGAAGTTTTCCAAGATTTTGATGATGATGATAATGTATTCCAGAGAGGATCAATTACATCTGAGGCATTTGAAGTATTTCACGCACCAGCTCAGTGCTCAAAATATAAATGAACGATGTAAGGAGAAATGTAAAGATGAAATAGTGAGGAAAATATCAGATTAAATAAATCCAGTGACATGACTTTCAACAAGAAGTTGCATGTAGACAACTTCTTCATAGCATTACTGAATTTTACATTTGCAGCTCAAATAAATTTATTGACGGAGAATGTGAATTTGAATATGTGTTTGTGAGAGTGGTGTGGAAAATAGATCCACTGTGTAGGCTAA
The DNA here is from genome assembly GCF_022379125.1 of Scophthalmus maximus. Taxonomy (NCBI): domain Eukaryota; kingdom Metazoa; phylum Chordata; class Actinopteri; order Pleuronectiformes; family Scophthalmidae; genus Scophthalmus; species Scophthalmus maximus. Next base: position 13,005,291 of record NC_061531.1, on the reverse strand, counting down.
GTATACGAAATTCTTTACATAAGCCAACAACAAAAGCTAACGACAAAAGGCTACATAAATAAACAAATCAGCTCAAAACTTGAAAACCATCGTAACGGGCTAATATAAAACATCAGTAAAAATCTAACACAACCAAAATATCTGCTGGTGCTGCCTCACTAATGAGTGTGTCTGAGCGGGGAGCAGAGCGGAGCAGAAGGAAACACTCACAATTTTCTTATGAGTGCTCTTGAGAATATTTAGTGAGTCTGGTGTAGAGGATCTCTGCTCATGGAGTGGATTTAACATGACAGGGATTCGGAGATATGCGAGCGTGTTAAGCCTTACAAAGCTTCATATACAAGTTAGCGGAATTTAAAATCAAACTGAATGCGAGCGCAGCATATCTAAACCAGGAGCGATATCCTCTTTTTTTGGTGCTCGTTTAAGTCAAGCAGCAGCATTTTAAAGTGTAATCTATGAATTGACTTTTTAGGAAAGCCGGTACGAAGAAAATCATTCAAGCTTCTTCTTCTGAAAAAAAGAGAGAAAAAAGATTAACCTTTTAACATGCTGATGCATTACCTATTGCCTACTTTGGCTATATATCTAGAAGTCAGCATGTTAATATTTGATTTGTCGTTTACTGTAAAATCACTTTTTTCTTCTGCAGGGCCAGATTTAATGTGCATCGATTTGGCGCCGGAAATAATCGTACATTCGGCGTGGTGTAATTTAATCGTAACAAATGTTACTTTCATAGATGGATAGATTCCTTTATTGAGTACAACAACATTTTGGAGCAACCCAGATGGTGCATTCATATTCTCTGAAGATTTTTGTAATAGAAAGGGAGGGAAAGAACATATGGTGTTGGAATCACTGGGCTTGATGGGAATGACTGGGAATGTGAAGCTGAAATTTCATAATATGCATTCTAATTCAATCACGCGGCATGTACAACTGGCGCTCAAATTCAGTCGGCAACGTCCAAAGCTATGTCTAAGTCTGACACACGTCATCACCTGGTAATTTATGTGCAGAGTCAATTAAATCTGTGCTCAGGGAGGCTGCCAGAGTGTGCAGGATTTATTTATTTTGTGAAATGTTGCCATCAGGGGAAAAAAAACAACCAACAGTATGCTTTTTCATGGTACAAAAAGAGAGGAATTTATCAGGGAACTAAAACAGTAAAAGCCACTATACCAAAATTGGTGCAAACAAAATGAAAGAGAAGTAAAAATCTTGGATAGAATTTAAAAAAAGGCTGTGATGAAAGCAATTGGCTCATGTCTGCGCATAATTAGTTGTGGAGTATTGCAGCATTTACTGAGAAGTTTAACCACATAGAACCTGACAAATAGGCAGTGCTGCAAGGCAAGCGGTTGCAGAGGTCTGACTGAGCAAGAAAGCGGCCCGTTGTCTTAACGTTTGTGAATCATCTTTTCAAAGTTAGCCGAGCATCCAAAATGGTGTGCAGTGGAGAAAAATATGTCTCTTCATTTGATCGCTGATAACAGATGATTGGATTAACTGTCACTCACAAGTGTCGTGCAGCAGGCTCATCCACCATGATAAGGCCGCGGGAAATGAGTGGAATTTGTGAAACCAGAGTTAACTCCTCACCTCCTTGCAGGGTCCACTCTGTGACTTTTTGGCTGTAGGTGCCCCGGCCTGCTCCATTGTACGCTGCCACCTCGATCTCATAGTTGGTCCAGATGATGAGGTCCTCCAGGAGCAGACTGGTCTGGTCTGGGCTGGTGATGTTTTTCATTTGGCAATCCACTGGAAGCCCAGACAGACAGTATCTGGCAGCCGAGGGAGTAATTGATAGACAGATGGAGGGAGAGACAGATGGACAGAAAATATAAGTATATTACAACACGTATTCCTTCGGGGGGAGGAAAAAAAAGAAAAGAGTAGCGATGGGAGAGAAGCCATGCTGAACAGTTATTAAATGGTTACAATGAGAGAGGTGACAACAGATGAATAGGGAGTAGAGAGGAAGGTATTTAATTGGCACCAATTATTCTATTGCAGAGGTGAGTGAGAATGAAGCGAAATGGAGAAGAAGAAAAGGAGCCGACATAACAGTTATTATTACATCTGAATAGCACAATGGGACGGACACCTATCCCCGGGTAGAAAGGATGTCACGGTCTTCTCACCTGATGATGTAGCCTTGGAGCGGACCATTCTGATGACTCTCTGGGGGCGGCTGCCACTGGATGATGATGGACTGATTTGTGCGGCCACTTGCGATGACCGTCTGAGGGGGGGCACTGGGAGGCTCTTCGGGGAGAGTTAATCTGGTGCGGCAAAGAAAGAAGAAGGGAAAGACGGATGATAGAAGGGACAAAGAGTGAAGCTATGCATTAATTATTAGGGGTTTCGTTAAATTTCAATCCCATTTCATCAACGATGTCAAATCATAGATAAGCCCAGTTTTTATATTTTTGTATTTTTTTTCCTAACACCATAAAGCAATGTTGGGGTAAGCGTGGCTGTGTCTTTGTCCGAAAAACACATTCTCTATAATACTGTCCAAGGGGGGACATCTGGCTGTGGCACGACAAGGATCAAAGAGGCCTTGGTAAAAAAAATGGAGCAGCGGCACAATGGAGACACAGTGTGCGAGTGATAGAAAGATATGAAAGAACAAGAAAGAGAGATCGAGGCCGACTTTTCCCTTAAGTCAATTTAAGATGACATCTTGATTTCTTCCCGCTGCACCGGAGCACTGCTCCGGAGGAGATAAAGTAAAGTGTTTAGGATCAAAGAGGTGTGCCGGAGAGATGCCTCAGAAAAGCCCTGCACTCTCACTGACACTCAGTCACCCTCCTGTGGTGTGCTCTAGTCTGGGCACATCCACACAGAACCCAGCTCTGTGAGTGAGCGTGCGGTGCAAAAGGTGCACGGTGGGTTGTGTTGCAGAGTTCCTACCTGCAGGTTTGAAAGCACTGCGTTGATGCAGGCAGGGTGTGCGTGTGTTGGGTGTGTCTGTTTGATTATGACCGTTTCATCTTCCTAGTCCAGAGAAATCACTTGAGATTGGAGTCTATGTGGATCTCTGCCTCTTTCCAGCCTCTCTGTATTTTACTCATGAAGTACAGCAAAGACATTTAATGGGAGCGAGAGGGATGAAGCTGGGTCAGCACACGAATCAAGTCTTCACAAAGTGCAATTTCAGCTCATTCACAGTTTTATCTTGAAAAAGGCCTGTCCTGAAAACTGGCTCATCTCTCCCTCACACTCACAGGAGTGAAGACCAAAAAGTGGGCTTAACAGGAAATAATCATTGGACTTTTTCTATTAAACTGCCGAGGCGAGAGGGGGGAGAGCGTGCCGTTGCAGAACTGTGAAGGCCCACAAACTGCAACATTGTTCTCATGGCCAGTGGACATGTTAAGATTCACAGACTACCAGCAGCATTTCTTGATATTAAGTAGATGCAGAGTACCCACCGGTCAGTCTCTTTGCTGAACTGGCCCCGGCCCACGTCGTTGACGGCGCACAGGCGGAACTGGTACGAGCGCGCTGGGATGAGGCCACCAACGGTAACCCCGACAGACTCTGGCTCGATGTTGGCCAGCAGCACCGTCCACGGAGCATCTGAGATGGAGAAAACACATATAGACAGAGCTGTGAGCGATAGAGAGTTGTCGGCTGATGACCTTGTGAGAGCATTAACATTTGTCTTGAGAAAAATCTCTCTGCAAATTCACACATGAATTCAACGTCACTCCTGACTATTATTGCACACCGTTGTTTCATTTCCAGCGATAATATTGCTTCCACACTGATAAAAAAACAGGTAATTTATTTGGTATACTCCCTCTCTAAATATCAGATGGAAATTCAATTATCCTACAAAACAGATCCCATCTGCATCCTCGGATTCATTTTCCTTTTAATGAGCTGTCATCTTCTCAGTTAGCCTGAGCCTCGGTGAGAAATGGTTGAACGATTCACTCTCCGTGGGTGAAAGCATTCACATTTCTTTTGATTTTTATCAAGCAAACGGGAGATAAGAGCATTGGACATCAACACAATTTGGTTCCCCTGATCATTCGCGAGGAAGGTGAGGCAATCGAGTTTCACTGATTGCGGAAGGTAGAGGAGGATGCGAGTGCCAATTCTGTTACATAATGGGAATCTAATAAAGTAAGAGGGGTAACAATATTAAAGTTACAATATTGCATTTAAAATTACTCACAAGAAACTATAAAATGCATTGGTTCTGAGATCAAACCAGATCCAACCAGATCAGGCGTGAATCAGGTGGTGTGGCCGTACGCTATGGTTCTGTGCATTGTTGATGGCGACGTTGGTTCTGAGGCGATGTTTAATTTTGATCCACTCACTATTTTCGGAGACTTCCAGGATGTAGCGGATGAGGGGGCTGTTTCCGTCAAAGGCCTGGGCCCATGTGAGGTTGATGGCCCTCTTCTCCGTGACGCTCAGGACTGCTATTGGGTTTTCTGGAGCATGGGGCAGTTGCCTGCGTGAGCATACGTGTGTGTGCGGGAGAGGGACAAAGTGATAAAGGCAAATAAAATCAGACAAGAGAGGCAGCAAATAACGGAATTAAACAGCCAAACTGAGAGCCCTGCATTGTAAATATTAGAAGGGCTTGATGGATTGTAGAGGAGAACAGCGATAAAACACAACAGTGATGAAAACACCCATCCATCATGTCCTGGTCAGATGTAAGTAAGAGAGGGAAAAGAAATACTGACAGCCAGATAAGACAAGGGGGGCATATGCAGACCTGACTCTGAGGTGGGCGCTGCGGGAGTCATTGCCACCCACTGAGGTCACCCTGCAGGTGTATGTTCCGATGTCGCCCGACCACGTCTGGGAGATGTGCAGGGTCCCGTCAGGATCCTGCCGCAGGCGGGGCGACGCGTTCACGTCAATCACTGAGCCGCTCTTCTCCCATACATACCTAGAGAAGTGTGTAGTAAAAAGTGTCGTTTACGCATGTACCACACGCACGAACGCACACACATGCTCACAACTTAACACGCTAGTTCTCTCAGTGCCGTGACAGGAAATCTCTTTGCTTTGTGTCAGTTCATACAGCTAAACACAGAAGGCGCTGACACAGATGAAAAGCCTTCTGAGGCTGATAGCAAAGTGATCAGAATCTGAAAACCGTCTCGCTCTGTCACAAACACAGTAGAGAACTTCTCCTCTATGCATTTCTCTCCCTGTCACAACCCCCCCACCCCCTGCGCATACACATGCACATATGCATGCACACACTCGGAGCGCCCCTGTGATTAATCGCAACTTTTTCGGGGCACTCCAGCTAATCTCCTTTGTGTTGCGTTTAATTAAAGGCGCTGTCTGAAGTTATTACGCTGTTTACATATTCATCTGTTTACCCAGCGATCTGATCAATGCCGTGGGCCCACAGGTGACAGGCACTCTAATCACTGGGCTCCACAGACATCATTTCAGTGCCTCGGAGACGGATGCATGTACACACACTCTGTCATGCTCAAGGCTGTCTGAAGAGCGGGGAGAAATGATGGGCTAATTCCTCAATCTGACTCCAAGAGTTTCAAAATCTTCCCATAGGAGGTTGACAAAGGGTGGATAAACACTGCGAGATCTCTCGCAGATTTCAAGAGCTAATGACATCTAAGCTTGTTTTTCCTCGGCTGTGCGGCTGCATCGAGAAATCACAACAGACAAATATGTGATCTATCACGTTTATCACACATTGATAAAAAACTAAAAAATGTGAAATGGATGTCACCATGTTACCTGATGGTGACACTGGAATCATGGGTCACACCACAGGTCATGACGGCCTTGGTCCCTTTGATGACACTCTGGTCTTGTGGTGGCTTGGTGATGCGAGTTCGTGCTGCAAACACAGAAAAAGTTTGTTACTCAGTGCCTATTCTGCTGTTCTGTATTTGAACTTTCCTTCTGAAATCAGAGTGAATGCCAGAATAATGCCGTATTTGTAAATGGTGAAGTACTTTGCAAGGCTTTCAAGGACTGGTAATGTGAATTTACACACGGAAAATGAGTGTATAAGTGACAATGAACTCCAGGAACCAGGTACGTTGCGCATCTACAGTACAAGTACACAAGTGACGGATTACGGAGGTTTTGCTTGGTCTTATCCTAGTGTGCGGGACAAGGAAAAGAAAATTAAGAAGTCCAATCAAGACAGAAATTGCAAACAATACGAATGACGTGGAAGGATGTGTGGTTGCTGTTCTGCTTACCCCATACCACTATATCGGCTGAAGCCTCATCAATGCCCCTGGAGTTACTGGCCATGCACGTGTAGGTACCGGCGTCAGACAAGTGGGAGGGACTGATCAGCAGGCTGCCTGACTCCAGTAGGGTGAACCTGGGCAGCTGGACCGAGCCACTGGCCAAGACACGTTCACCTGCACGGAAGGGCGGAAGTGATTGATGGTATGGGATGCGCGGACAGGGGAGGAAGGCCGAGGGTATTGGAGAAATGTCAGGGGAAAACAAACAGGGGGGTGGCAGCAATGGTACAGAAATAAAGCTTGCCCAGATAAAATGCACATTCTGAATCCCTTGCATAGCCCATGTCATAACTTTGACAAGTCCAAATGCAGAATAATGAGCCACTCCCCCCACAGAACCTCCTGCTGTTAGCCCACGCACCTTTCTGCCAGGTGATGGCTGGCCGTGGGGCTCCTGAGGTCTCACAATGCAGGATGACTGACATGCTGTCGATCACGGCGCTGTCAGAGGGACCAGCCGTGATATTGGGAGCGATACCTACGAGGAAAATGGTCAGCCACACACACGCACACGCGCACACGCACACACACACACACACACACACACAAACACACACGCACACGCACAGAAACAAGATCAGGAAAGACAGAGGTGATAATGAGAGATATAAACAGCCTTCTCCTTACTAAAGCAGACGGCAGCTGAGAGCTTAATAGACTTGACAAAAGGGGCGGCTGTCAGGTCTCATTCTCAGGGACAGCATCTGAGAGTCTGACAAGGCGCCTCCATCTCTCTGCCTCTCCTGCACATTCTCTGATTCATAAATAGCCAATAATGGCCCAAGCTTCCAAGGTGACAAATCTGTCACAGCAGAGAGATACGCAGATAGAAGGGTGTAGGAGGCAAAACAGAGAGGGGGAGAAAAGAGGATTACAAAAACGAACAGAGGAGCGGATTTAAGAATAAAAAAAAAAAAGGGAGGGAACAGAGCAGGGAAGATGAGCGGAATTAAGCAACAGACATGCAGATAGCTTTGAAATCTTTTTGAAGGGGACATACTAGTAACAGCCAGGTAGGTGTTTGTCTGGATTTCTCCTGCGAGATTGCGGGCGAAACACTGAAACATCCCAGTGTCATCTGGCAGGAGACCGTTGATCTGTAGACTGCCTCCCACCAACACCCTGTACCTGGGGATCTTCACTGGGCTGATGGGCACCGCATCTTTGTACCACACTATGTCTGGCTGCGGTGTGCCTGCAGAGGGAGGACAGAATTTATTTTATTTTTGTTGGCTTGTTATTGTGACCCCTTTGTTCCTTTCATTCTTCCATGCTCCTTCAAACATGCATCGGCACACAAGCAAACAAACAGTCATCACAAACCTCGTGCCTGACAGGGGATATCCACCACCTTCTCCATCTCTGCACTGATGTGACTCGGTGGCTCTTTGACAAACAGAGGAAACTCTGTTTCAAAGACAAAACAACAACAACGACAACGCAAGTTATTGCTGTATTAAAGCCTTTAGAAACAATTCACAAATCGTCTGTGCTTTTTATCTCCACCCTTCTCTGATAAATGAGCATTTGCATCACTCTAGATAACAGCATCAACTCAGCTGCTGAAATATAACATGATTACAAAATGTTCTTTCGACACGGGGGTTGTCGTGCTGATGTGATATTTGAATAATTGAGGCTCAGCTGCTCTGTTCCGAGGTTAAAACGTAAGCAGTGGGTTATTTACCGAGAACATGCAGGAAGGCCCCCGCAGTGGCGGAGGGGACGCTGCTGCTGCGGAGCGATGCCTCGCACTCGTAGTAGCCGCTATCGCCGACTGCCGGCAAACTGATGACCAATCTGCGGCCAAAATCTCGGATCCCTGTATTGACCATCACGCCGTCTTTCCTCCACGTAATGCTCATTTTGACGAGGGGTCTGCAGGAGGAAAAAGTTGAAAAGGAGAAAAAGAGAGCAAGTTTTAGGGAGCGTGGTTTTTAATACAGATTCTTATTCTGTTTCAAGGTTAGAAAGCATTGAGGGAGCAATGGAGACATCTGTCCTTCTGATTTAGTCTTTGAATTGGAGATAATAGTCCGAATTCAGGACTGGGATTGCGCGAGATAAGGAGAACAGGGTGAGGCCTTGAATCAAAGGGAAGAATGGAGGAGAGGAACAAAATGAGAGATGTACAAAACACATTCCCGGCATGTTCAAACAAAAGATTTCTAGAATCATTTGAATCACAAAATATCATGTTTAGAGGTGAGAGATAACGTTGAGGTGCATTGAGAATGTCTGCACGTCTGTATTGGCATGTGTCGTCGTCCCCCCCCCCCCCCCCCCCCCCCCCCTCGGTATCCATGAGTCTCTATAATGAAATTTATAAATTTACCTTGCATTGGCGACACACTCCATGATGGCCTCGTTTCTCCCCACTGTTACACTTGTGTTCCTGGGGGGGATGATGATAGAGGGGGCGATGGGGTCTACGGGTCCTCCAACATCTATCAAACCCAGAAATACACGGGGAGAAAAATGTGAGAAAATACAATATGCAGAGCTCAGATTAAGCCAGTGCATCTGCCTGATACAGCCAACTGAGCATGACTATTATTGTCCTTAGAGGCTGACAATCTGTCACCATCACCAGCAGGCTATCGCCCAACTATCAACACCCCTGTCTTTACTTTAGAACCTGCTCCTGGTGCACACAGTATTTCCTGTGCACAGTATTAGCCCAGGTGTTAGGAGCCATTATGAAGTATAATTGAGACAAACACAAAAGGCGATTAAATGCAGCACCATCACTCACTGGTTTCACAGAGCCTCCAGCAGACCATCGATTCACTGCCCTCAATCAGTGATCTCTCCCTGAATCTGATCTCATTTTTCCCCATCTCCCCAGAGTACGGCTATGGGCCTGTGCGCTTGTATGTGTTTGAGTGATTGCATGTTTATAGTGTGTTGCGCGTGTATGTAGTGTGCATGTCTGCAAACATGTCTATTTGAGTTGTTTTTTTGTTTTTTTACCTAGTTAATAGTGACCTTAATCTTTTTTTTTTTATCATCACTATTATCTTTTTCGCGCCAGCTCATTGTCAATCGTGCCCTCACAAATCACGCACCACTTCTGTGGAATCTCTGCAGAGCGTCCTCCACAAACACTGCATGAACGTAGGAGCAGGCCCCCCGACGGGTTACTGCTGCGTGATTCTGCTGCCCACTTGATTGCTTCATTCAATCATCATGTCAGTTTCATTACAGTTGTAGAAGTTTCAATATGTTGTATAATTTACCATGTGAAATTTGATTTCAATTGGGCTCGATAGAAGTACATTGGTGTTTATCTCGTACACCAAAGAGGTTGAGATGTACGTTTTAACACCAACAAGAATAATGGCTTTGACTACAAAAGTCAAAGACAAAAAAAAAAAAGCTAATTGTATTTAAATGTGGTAATTCTAATTAATCCTGACACTATTAACTCTGATTGTGAAGCTTCATGGACAAACTACCAAGGAGGGAAAAGAGAAAGAAAATGGGGGAAAACACCCAAACATAGATTAAAAGAAAAAACGAATTCCTTAACAAACAGCTCATTTTGTTATTTAAAAGAGATGTGATGCGTTTTAATTGAAAGACACACGACCCAATCCCTATTAACACATTTCATCCTAGTGGAACGAGCTTCATCTTGAGGGTATTATTGACACTATTATTAATTAGCATAGTGAAGACCAATCAATCCATGTAGAACAGCTTGCTTTCAAGTCACCAGAAGAGTGCAAATTTTTTTTTTTCAAACGGGCTGCAATGATTTCCTGGAGTCCACCGGATTTATAATAAATGAAATGACTCGGCTTAGAAGTGATTGGCTAAAATGTAAAATGACTTTACCTATGTAATTTTCTTGCCTAATTAATGGGTGGCATGCAGAACCTTTGAAATGTGCGGATCTTATGAAGGAGCACTCATTGATGGTGGGTGAAGGAGAAGAAATCTGTTAGCAACTTCTCCCGAGAAGAGGTGGAGATGAAGAATAAGCAGCGTAGTTACCAAGGTCAGTAACGGGTTGTGGCACAAACAGGACATAACATATAATTAATGATTGGATGAAAGATTCATAAATAATTCATGAAAGATTGCTTGATTGTAATTGTTGATGCAATCATGTTGAAACTGAAAAAAGAAAAAAAGGAATGAATATATAAATTTAAAGTTCATCCAGTATCGTACAGATTTTTTGTGAAAATACAATTTTGTCTATACCTGTCAGTGACACAAGAAACCCCATTCGAATTGTCAAAGAACTCATTTTATTTCCGGGAAGACATGATTGGTTCCCTGGCAGACGCTAATTAATGCATTGCAGTTCATAAACTCCCATTGTTGGGAATACCTCAAGTGTGTAATCTTCTAATTAAATGGGAAAAGTAAACAACGTGGTGACCTGCATAGCAAATTCTCACCGCTAATATCCCCATATTGTTTACACCTGTCTGTGTCCAAAAACATTTGTAAACCCAAGTCGACTGTAGTGCATTTCACACTCTGAAGAATAAAACAAAAAGCACAAACGTCTGCCCACTTGGCGTATTACCAAGTGTCAGTTTGCTTTTTTACTATTAGATTGAGCTCCTGTTTCATCTGTATGCTCCCCCTGGAACAAGATGCTCCCTCGACTGCATATTTTTTCTGTCTCATCTCCGCAGAATTGCTAAAATGAACAAATGCAGCTGTAAAAAAAAAAAAAAAAATCAAAAACCTTATTGACTTTCAGATGCAAAATGCAGTTGCGTGAACCGCAAGGTCAGATTCAGTGAGATTCAGTGCTATCTGGTCCCCACAGACTGCTGCGTCATGCGTATTGAGCACTGAATTACAAACACAGTATTAACGATATGATGAGCAGATGCTGGAGGGAGCAGGAAGCCGATATTAAAAGACATGAGCGGCTCCACAGTGAACAGGTTAAAATCCCCATGCGATAGTCAGAACTCCCACCAGATAAATAATACAAAACATAAGGGTTCTGGTGGTGTCTTTTGTGAATATATGTGGTATAAAATGTCATATCATAAATATTATCCACAGAGCCAGTTAGTCATGAAATATATTTTTCGCGATTCCTTTAATTGGCTGGTGCGAGTGTGCAGAGACAGGCTGACTTGTTTGGATGTAAGTAGCAGCAGGTGGGATGATTTGTGTGACGATTTGTGCTTAGATGAAAGGTGACAGTAGGCGTCGGGATGGTTGAAGCGCCAGGCTCAGCTAAACACTCGTGTTTTGACACGTTACCGAGCGACGACAAACTTCATTTGAAGTTGTAGGGAAGTTCCAGCTTACGAGCGAGGCCGACCTTCGAAAAACAATGTGTGTGTGTGTGTGTGTGTGTGTGTGTGTGTGTGGGCGGGCGGGTGTACGGGGTTTAATCACTCTCTGTTTGTCAGTGTCATCTTCATAAATCTGCTTTTTTTGAGGCGCGATTAAACCGAAGGTCCACTTTACGGGCCTGTACACGGAGCCAAGCCGGCGAGGTGCTGCTGGAGCTCCACCTAAAAACACACCTCATGACTGTACTCCACTGGTTGAGCCGAGATGTTAGACGGCCACTGCAGAACAAGAGGACAACCACTGTGGTGCAGGTAGTGAGTATGATTTTAAATACTTTAAACATTGCTATCTCTCCATTTATGTTAGACACTGTCTTCTCTCATATGTGTTGTAAACATTGTTGTTTTGTTCATGTGCTCTGTTACACATGTACACAACATCTGTTGCACTTCTTACCAACCTGGAAGGGGGGAAACCCTCACCTGTGGCTTTCACTAAGGGTTTTTAATTTTGTGTAGTTTTTCCTAATCTTTGACGAGGTTTAAGGACAGAGGATGTCAGACATTGTACAAATTGTCAAGCCATATGAGGCACATTGTGATTTGTGAATATGGTCTATACAGATAAAATGTGATTGATTGATAAATTGATTAGGTCTGCTGGACAAAGAGAAGAAGAAATAGTGAAAGTGATATTGATAGAAAGGGCAGGACCAGTGGAGGGCGCCACGTCCGTTTCTGTTGTGTAGCTGCTGTGTTGAACGAAAATATGCTGTAAGTGTAGAGCTAAAATATTCATCTGCAACAACATACACCACCGATGAGTGGGTGAATGTGTGTGTACATGTGTGTGTGTGCACCTACTTTCCACTGTGAGCATGATGGGCAGACTGGTTTTGTTCTCCCCGTTCTTGTCGTTGACCGCCTGGGCATAGTAGCGTCCGGCATCAGGCGCGACCGTGGACAGGATGACCAGTGTGTTGTCCAGCGTGATGGCACTGAGCAAATATTCATGCATACACACATTAGCTAGGCATACTTTTAAGGACACTGCATTAATGTTCACTAGTGTTATTGTCATGACTCTCACTTTAACCTCAGCCCTTACCCTTAATAAGGGGACACAGCTTTAGGTAGTGTTGAATGTAGTTAAATCAAACTGGGGCCACACATTTCCCTCCCAATTAGACAGACATCCCCCGTCAACTGGTGTACTTTCAAAAAATGTGTACGCACACACACACACTCCACACCGTGTGCACACACACACACACACTGACAAGTACACAGACACTCTCATATCATTAAACGGTGAGTAGTTGTTGCACAGTCAATAAATCCTGAGGGTAAGCCAGAGACACACACACACACACACAAACACACACACACACACAATAAATTATGTCTAAAAAGAAGCACACAAAACAATTTTTATGAGCACTTCCATCTACAAGGTACCACATTGTCTTAAAGGAATAGTTATGGAACGTATCTCGCTGTTGTATACCAACGGTACCTCAGTACTTGAAGTACAAAGTAATTTTAATTAGTTTATAAACCCGAGGGGGGGTTAAGATAAATTATAGGCTGGTTTTTAGGAGACACTATAGGCCAGTCCGAGTTCTGACCATGGAAGCTCATTTGACTTTTAGTTGTAAAAGAGTCTCAGCATATCCAGACATGTTAACCGGTCCTACGGCAGCACGGTGCAACTGAAATCTACATACAGTGTTTAAAGACCGTCATTGTGCATCCTGCCTCGGCAACACTCAGATGCTAAAATGGTGAGGGTGTAATAAACACATCAATTCCCCTAAAAGTTATTATAGCATTTTATATTATCATTATGTTAGCTGAGCATTGATAGATGGTTAGATCTGTGGAGATTTCACAATTATCATATACTACACAAGGTACGATAAGGTGGAAGATAAGAAAAAGGCATGGATATGTGTAAAAAAAAACAACAACCCCACACCCAGTAAGTAATATAAATTAGTTAAACATTTAAAGTCATCCTCTTAAAATATATATATTTTTTGCTACTGCAATAGCCTTAAGATTTTTCTGAATGCTGGTTAGGCTGATAGTCTTGAACGTTTGAGAAGGGCCCATTAAATGAGAGCCGACGCTAAAGCATACTGCTGGATTAGGCTTTTTTGTATCTGCCAGCATCTGTCCGAATGGTGCAGGATAAACAGACACTCTCCTGCACAATTAGGAGTCGTGGCTCTCACCGAATCAACACACACTTAATACAAACACACAAAAGAGCGATGTGCGCGCACGCCTGCAGATATCAGTGTAGCCCGACACAAAGTGAGCAAACAAGCGGTAAATGCGGAGTGTCCTGTCAGTGCCTCTCATTCTCAGACGGAGAGGCTTCAGCACCTCACTCCCGATAAGAGACAGCTGCATATAGTAACCAGCTCTGGAATTGGTCGAAACCTTCATTGACGACGGGGGTTGAGAATTTATCTTGCAGTTGCAGGCCTGCAGGCAAGAGGAGACATGCACCAGTCTTGTTCTTCAAGCAGGAGCATCCAAGTCAGGGCAGAAGTCTTCATGTCAGCTACAACACAGAGCGCACTTCTGAATAATTAATGAGGAGGTGGTTTCTGAGGAGTTGTGGACTGCCTTCCTCTATTTATCGGGATGGTGCAATTAATCACTGGTGATTACCTCCACAGTGTCCCATCAGGAAAATTGCATATATAAACAGGGCATGATTCCAACACACACAAACACACACACACACACACACACACTCGGAGCACAGCCTATACACATATACAGTCACCCCCCGAACTCCCACTATGCACATACAGCCTCACGTAGATTCTTACCATATGCACACACACACACACACACACACACACACACACCCTCTCGCACACAAATCCATGCAGGGGTGAACGCTGTCAGTCAAACATATCATCAATTTAGGCCTTTTGTCCAATTTTGTCTAATTGGTTCCCCTGCTGGCTGCTCTATCTCCACCCTTCAATCATTCCGCCAGCAAAGTCAATAGGGGGAAATATAATAACCCGCTCTATCACTAAGAGGTGATTCGCTGATGAACATAGGGCCTGCGCCAACATTGGTTCATCAACTATTCTGCTCAACTTCACACACGGTGTGTGTGAGGGGGGATTGGAGAAAATCTTTGAGTAGTATTGAACTGCTCGACCCAGACAAACCAGTTCAGGTGACGGGAGACTTACATACGGCTGCTGGAGGGAATCTTACGCCCGTCTCTGAACCAGGTGATCTGTGGCTTAGGGAAGCTGTGTATCTGCGGTACGTGGAGGAGAGCACCCTCGCCCTGGGATACAGTTTGAGACCTCTCACCTTCCACAAAACCACCCATATCTGGCAGAAACAAAAGAGAAGTGAGCGTCAGGGGGGAGAGACAAAGAAGAGAAAATGCTGGAAATGCATAAATACAGCAACAAAAAAGATTAAAAAAATAAGAACTATTGTCATTATTACCACATAAAATATTATTATTAGATTAACATTATATACGATTAAAAAAACAACTTATTTTATTAACAGTGACTCATCCACTTATTTTGTATGACAAAAAACAGTGTCCTCCCCGGGCGAGTGCGTAGAAAGAAACCTTCACTTACAGGCAACCTGCACTTCGGTACTGCACTGCATTATCGCACCCACTCGGTTTCTCACAATGCATCGGTAGTGGCCAGCGTGCGATCGGTCCAGTGACGGCATCAGGTACCTGACGGGCATAACACAAGACAACACAATACAAGTTCCATCATCAGCATGAGGGACAGTGACAATTTTCATCTTGGCACTTTTATCCCTGCACAACGAAGATGCAGAATTAATCGAGATGCTTCACGTGGCACCTGGAATGCATCACACACAAATTAGCAATAAAACAAGAGCAGGCATGAAGTGAAATTTGGCGATGTTGAAGCACCGGACAGTATATAGTAAACTAAAAAAATACGAATGTCATTCTGAGGCAGTGGAGTTCCTGATTGGCAGGACTTACAAAACCCCATTGTTGTCTTGTATCTTCAGTGAGTTGAATCGAATCATATGAGCACCTCTCACACGTTCGTCCTGGGCAGTCATAGCTACATCTCTCCCCCGACGTGCATTCATGTTAAATGGTGCGTGTGAAATGCTAGCTAGATAACCCCAGAGCTGAGTCCCCTTTAATTGGTTTGCTACAGCCACTTAGGAGTGTGGAGTCTGCCCCTGCCATGTTCCCTCTGCACTGCAATTCGGGCGTGTGTGTGTGTGCATAGTGGTGGTGGGGTGGGGTGGGTGAGGAGTGGATGTGGTGGTTGGGTTTGGGGTGGGGGGGGGGGTCTGATTAAATGGATTCCAGTTCTCCTCTTTGATCAGGGCTGGTGAAGAATAACAAGCAGAGGGCTGGCCTGCAAGGCAGACCCAGAGACTAAGCCACGTGAGAGCACAGCCAAATACTGGGGAAAGACGAAGAAAAAGAAGAAGACGGAGGGGAGAGGAGGGGAGAGAGGCTGAGAGAGAGAGAGGGAGTAATCCGGCAATGCCACTTGAGAGTGTCTGTCAGTGACCTGTTCATACCTGGCATTAACACGGGAATGCACCAAGTCACAATTTGAGGGTGCAGTGAGACGCGATCACTTAGACATCATTCTGAGGAGGTTTAGGGCACAATTATTTAGCAGCGTGTGTGCCATGCGTAGTATGAACCACATCGACGGACCACCTACTCAAGTGATGTACTTATTCAGAAACAAAGTTGTACAAATCACGTCACGCTGGCTTTGTCTACAATGTCTGAAATTTTTCTAGGAGCCCATAGAGATATATTAGATGTGCGTTGGTTTGCTTGGAACCCAATAGACCCGCTCTGTATTGTTTTGATGTCTTCTTCTTTTAATTTCCGGCAGACAAGGGAAACGGGAAGTGTGTTGCTGCCTCCCGCCTGGTTAAAAAACAACAATGCGATTTGGTCTTTTCAAAAATGGAAAAATGATATGCGTGTTTATTTGCATACAGAGCGGGGAGGGGAGATCAAGTGATCACTCGACAAGCACGCGGAGATGCGCTCCAAGGCCTCGGAGCTGTCCACTTGTGATCGGATCATCGAAGACGCATGTTAATGCCACTTAAGAACAGTGAGCTAGTATAGAAGGGAACTAGTCAGACGTGCATACAGCCATAAAGACCTTGTTAGCACAGGCTCTCGCTTTCTCTTGACCACATTCAGTGCTGTGAGTAGAATTCTTCACAATTGTGTTAAGATGTTGATGTGATAAAAAAAGTGTCTGCAGTCCGTGAAACAGCATCTTACTGCTCACAGAGTAAAGTAGCCCCAGGAATCTGCATACCCCCACCTCTGAATGTTGAATACAGTGTGAGATACAAATAGGAATAAATCTGACACTCCCCTAAACACAAGATGATATGACTTCAGGGAGACATGCAGCCAAATCAGTCCTGAATAAATCCATAGAAATGAGTCTGGAATGTGAATAAAAATGAACAATTGAGCCATTAGATACAATTAAATTCCACTAAGAGGTCCTTAAGCGAATTGTAGTTCAAGAATAATAATAATAATAATAAAAAAAAAATCTCTGAAGAATCATCTCTGGTTGGCAAGGTCGCATTTGCTCACCTGTATTCCAAGGAAAAACGTGTGAGTTCAGTCCCGTTGTAGATCCACTTAAATTCCAGGGGCCAGCTGCCCTCCGCCATGCAGGTGAGTACCAGGCGGTTCCCCTCCAGGTGAACCTGTGTCTGAGGAGGCTCCATCTTAAAATAGGGAGGGACATCATCTACTGGAGAGAGAGTAATAGAAGGAGGAGGGATGAGGGTTGTGTAAAAAACACGTAATACAGGAAGAAAGAAGGAAAGACAAAAAGGAAGAAAGGAAGAAAGAAAGAGAATGGGTGAGAGGGGTTAACTGGTAAAACGGGCAGTGATTCAGTAACCCCCGTGAGCAGACACGAAACACAATTCCAGCAATTCACAGGAAATGAGGACTCAGAACAAGCTATTTCCATTTTTCTCCTGCACTGATTGGGAACTTGAAGGTCAACAGAAAAGCCTGCCAAAAAACGCACACGGAATAAGTTGTTACTGCAAAAAGCAGCTTACTCTTTTATTTCAAATTGAAATGTGCTGGCAAAGAGGTAGAAGAGCAATTTGTGCAGGCGAAGAAGTGTAAATGAACAGTTCCGTACCTCTACATCAGTGAAAGAGGATGTGGAGAGAGAGAGGGAGACAGAGAGAGACAGAGAAAGGGAGGTGGATGGAGGTGGGAAGAGGAGGGGAAGGGGGTGGAGGGTGTAGACAGAAAGCGGGGGGGGGGGATACGGCACAGATTGTACACACACACACAAAAAATAAGGCAAAGATGTAAGGGCGAAGAGAGAGCGAGAAACTGGGAAGCCATGGGGGGTGGGGGTGGCAGGGGCTGCTTTAGAAGAAAACACAAAGTCTTCCAGCCTTAAACCTCCTTCTCTGACAGGATGAGTTATGCTCCGTGCCTCCCTTCATTTATCTTTATAGTTCCCTAATGCAGCCAGATTATACAGGCCCCATCCGCAACGCTGCACACAGCGCAGTGCAGCCGGAGAAAAGCCTCTAAGGTGATACGCAAGGTCCAGGCCCGAGCTCGGAGACAAAGTGCTTTCATTTGAGCTGATGAAAAAGGCATGATCAGACCTATTGATCTGTCTGCCTCGAAAGCCATGGGCGACGCTGAGCCGATTGTGCCAGTGTTAGCGGGCTAATTAAAGTCTGTATTAATAGTTGCAGTAAGCCGCCAAAGGCCCGGAGCATGCCTGGTTCTAGCTGCACCACACCACTGACTCACTCCCATGGCTGATTACCATGGGATATCTCTCTCTCTGTCTCTCTCTCTTGCTCTCCACACCCATACGCAAGTTCATGCCCGAGATTTATGGCGGCAAATGCAGAAGACGGTGCGGCGGAACTGGGTGAATGTGAGGGCAGCATCGCCGAGCAGGGAAGGGGGAAGAGAAAAGTGAACCTGATTGAAACTGTAAATAAAAGAACGAGTGTAAATCTCGTGTAAGCGGTCGCGTGCACGCTGTGTGTACAAACACACACACGCACAGATATAACAGGACAAACACACAAACAAACACACACACAGACACACACACACACACACATGCATGCATACACGCCAATCACCCACAAACACACATCTCATAAAAGGAGGCAAACAAAACAGCCATCTCATCGCTTTCCGTTTTCCAAAACCAGTCCTGAGATGTTTTCCCGTTAATATGTTCTTTCTACCATCCTTGCGTGAACTTCTCCTAAAACAAACACTGTCAGTCAAACCCACCAGCCCCTTGGAACTGATGCCCGTCGGAGCCCAAATGGAGGAGCCATCCCCGTTTTCCCCCGGCACAAGCAGCCGGAGTAGTGGCTTGGCTGTAATTCCATCCACGAGTAAATGCATTCACACACGCACGCACCCGCGCACACACACACACACACACAAAACACACACACACACACACGCACGCACGCACGCACGCACGCACGCACGCACACACACACACACACGCGCGCACACACACACAGACTCACTTACTTATGCCTGAACAAATTCACATATAGGCAACACCCAACCACTTCGGCTTGTTCAAGGGTTTGGTGGCTACGTGCACGTAGAAATGTGGCCACACCAACACGCCAGCAATGAAGAGAAATCCACACTCACACATCGAGGGTCTGAGGCGAGGAACATGTATGATACCACTTACTGATGGGAAATTGTGGAACGGGGATTTGGGCACACCGTAATCAGCACTCTGGATTCCTTGTTTGCCATTTTGTTGGTTCACATTTGTTTGAGCCCTTACAGGGCCCGTTCAGTCGAGGCCTGATTATAAAAAATCCCTGAACTCTGACTTTATGTGCCGCTTGTGGCCAATTTCACATTTCGAGAAAACTGTATGTTTTTAGGAACAAAGCCAGCTGGGGAGAGAGAAAAGTCAATGTTTAACATCACATGCAGGATTGATTTCCAGCTCCATGCTGCTCAAAACTCAACAGACGTTTGCTCTTCAGAGAAGACGCGACTGAAGGGATTTTCCTCTCAGAGACCAGTCGAGAACTCAAATGGCTAACGACCGGAAGAGAGCACCGGTTCGTCTGCACAATGGGCTCAGGAATCCTTTGAGTTTGCAACAGAAGACTTCTTGTCAGGTCCTCAATCTCGTCTTCCTCTTAAGATCAAACACTGTGGATACATGTTGTTGGTTCTGTGGTAGACGCTGCATGTGTGGTGACAATGGATGGGTGATTCTTATGTGTGACGTCTGTTTTATGTGTGTGTGTTTTATGTGTGTTTGTGTGTGTGTATGTGTCCGTGTCACTACAAAAAATGAATACGGGTAATATGCACATGCATATGTCGATGTGTCTATTTTTGCTAATGCAGTTGTGTACTATTTACAAGTACTGTATACACAATCTTAACAGAGGTTTACTGCTATAGATGACATGCTGTAAACATGTGTGTGGTATAATAATTTCTGATCTGATCCATATTTTGTCTCAGATGTCATCTCCTACCATCGCTGTGACTTCATGGAGCACGAGCATACTGTAAATAACACAAACACACGTTCACAGACACAACATCAAAGCAAGACAAAAAATTGGGACTACGGACTCAACGTCAAGAACAGATGAAGAACAGCAGAGCAGATCTCTCTTCAACTGACTGGCTGCACTTGGTCAAGATATAGGTGACACGTTTTAATGAAGATACAGCGGTGAAGGGAGGAAGAAAACAAACAGCACTGGCCAAGAGGAACTGTCTCTTCCTCCATACCAGTAATGAACGAAGGCACAGTCGTGGATTTGGCAGTGGCGTGGCATCGCCTGCCGCAGGCTTCCAGAATCCAGATGGAAAGCCAGAGGGCAGTCCTTCTGGAGCAGAGATTCCTGCAGCACCATGGGCAAGAATAAAAGTCAACTGAAGCGGGTCAGCCGATCTAGGGGAGACCAAACTCTGGCATGGGAAGACCAGGTGGGCTTTAATGTAACTGCTGTGCAGAGCAGCTGTCCCCCAACAGTCGGGCTCGCACCACCACAGCTCATTCACTGCAGATATAAAAACACCTTATTCTAACCTGACAGCTGAGGTTGAATGGTGGCACGGCTCCAGCCGGGTCCCCTGCTGCATACACAGAATTTTAATGGCTGTGAGACAAAGACCACGGGCACTGGGGCAGCTTTATAAAACAAGGCCCATTGTGCTCCCCCATTGCGCCGCGCTGGCAGGCAATCACACAGACGGTGTTCGCATTCGGCTTTTGTCTCGCGGTCTTTCCCTCGCTTGTTTGGTGCCGCACCTCCTTACCCCTGCTCCCCTCCCGCAGCAGGAGGCTCTTCCTGTGCTCAGTTTAATCCTCAGGCACGTGTGTTTGAGCCTATGCAACCGCATCCACTCAACACAACTGATACATGGTGATAGAGGGGGGTCCCTGGCTTTTGACACATTTGGAGGTCTACTCTTGTGTCGTCCACTCCCACTCCACCCCCTTTATCACTCACTCTACCTTGATACCTATCTCTTTGCTGCACTACACACATGCATATGCACATAACTTCCCCGCTCCATCGACCGCCTCCACTTCACCTCCTGGTGCATCATGTCATCCAGGAAAATTTAGAGCCGTCGTTTAGCCTCTCCAATTGGACTTTAACACGTGAGATGGGTTATGGTTAGCCTCTCTGATGGGGGTTATGCAACAGTCATGGCAGTGACCGTGGCCTCGTAATGTGTTCGGGAAAGGGTGTGGGTCGGGGGGAGGGGCTGGTGAAGGGGGTTAAAAGCATCTTTAGAGCTGATGAAACGCCTCACTTGGGGATACAAACATGCGCAACAAGCAAACACACTCAGACACACACACACACACACACACACACACACACACACACACACACACACACACACACACACACACACACATACTTGGTTTCCCTTTACAAACCATCTGTTGCTTTACAAGTTGAGATGAGGATGTTGGAGCCGTGACATGCAGCTCTTTTAACAAATACACCCACAAATATTCACAACTCTCCCCTCGTGAAAAACGAGCACGTCCTGAGGGTCACGTTGATCTATCACTCTGTCACAGGCTGCTGTCACCGTGACAACTGGTGCCTCGCCGATTTACACTCTGTCGCTTAGGTGAGTCAAAGCAGGTGGACCCGAAAAGGAGGGGGTTAAGAAAGAGAGAAGACAGAGAGGAGGAAGATGGAGTTACGCTGAAACAGGTTGGCGAGAGAAAGAAATGCAGAACTAAACGCTGAGAACAAAGAGAGACGGAGGAATGATGTCGAGGCAGGGTGAGGTGAGGGACAACGAGGGGGAGAAAGAAAAATGAAAAGAGAGAGGGGGGTGTCCTCCAACGCTAGGCAGCAAGGTGAAGCGACCCATTACAGCAGAAGGCAAACAAGCAGGCCAGGACAGTGAGACATTCATTTCAAGAAATGGCCCATGGATCAGCATCTGCATGCTGCAGGTGAGAGCCAGTCCATCACTCCTGGCTGCCTCCCCGACCCCCCCCCCCCCCCCCCCCCCCCCCCCTGTATTTACCGCCTCTAAATCACGCTCACCCAACCTTCAGTGGGACTCTGCACTTTACAAGATCCTTTGGTATCCACGTTGTGACAATATAGACTTCACGGCCCAAGTGACATGCTTTTAAACGCTCGTAGAGTCACACAGTCATGCTCACTTGCCCAGAGCGGGAAGATGAAATGGGAATATGGATTCCCATGTAAAGCTGTCAAAAAGTGATGATGTGTCTGCTTTGATGTTGCAGAACAAGTCCCCGGGTCGCTGCAGACGAAATAGCGCCTGTATCCCAGCTGTGTTTAGTGGATTGTCACGGGTTAATTGATGTGTAATTGATGTGATTAATTGAGGTGTAATGTACCGCGGTGAAGGCCCCGTGATCCCACTTGCTGCGGGGGCCTTTCTGTGCACGCATGTGTGTGTGTGTGTGTGTGTGTGTGTGTTTAGGTGAGTGTCTATCTGATGCTACAGCAACGCAATTAGAAGCAGTTGCATCCAAGCAACAAATGGAGATTTAATTAGGAGTGAAGACGGAGCGGGAGGCCAGTCAATGGGCAGTAGATTGAATTATCTGGACACACACTCCAGCGGGCAGCACGGACAAATTCACGGGTGCACACACACTCAAACACTCACACACGCTCTCCTGTTGGGAGTCCGTCCCCGTTTGCCTCACTCCTCCTCTGAGTGCCTTTCGTCTACCTCTCTGCTCCGCCTGTCTCAAACTATCTTTGTCTTTTTGATTCCCTCTCGTTTTCTTCCCTCTTCCCATCTTGAGTTTTCTCTTGCAACGACCACAATAGCAGTTTCCTCTCTGTGTTGTGGCAGTCTCTCAATACAATAGTTTTCATACGCTCTCCCTCTCTGTCCTTTCATCAGTTGTCAGTCATCGCTCTCTCACACTTTCTCGCCGCATTCCGGCCTTCTGAACTTTCTGTCGAGCAGTCTCTCCATCTTTTACGGTCTCTCCGCAGGTTCCTTTCCCCCTGTCTCCCTCCAGGCCCTCGCCCTGCGCTCTCGCCTTCTCTTTAGCACTCTGTGTCTCTGAGTCACTAGCAGTATATTGTATGGCGCACCGAGGGACGTGTCTGTGATATCCAGGAGCCTAATTAGCAAGTCCAGCTCCTGGCAGAGAACACGGCACGCAGAGGAGCACGGGCACAAGGCCTGGCGTCAATTAATGAGACCTCACCCACCCACAGCCACCATTACACGCCCACTGCAGCATCGAGTCTCTAGTCAGCTCAGCGCTGTCCAATGAAGAGCGGGGAAACCACATCTGAACAACTGTAGCTCGGATGTAAGAAAGTTATGTTTCTAATCACCAAGGGATAGTCATAGCTTTGCAAAGGAGAAAGCAGAGATTCGTGTCTGACTTCGCGGCATTCAAATAAGATTTATGTCTCGTAGCAGCGAGCTGTTACCGATCACGATTTCCATTCAGAAACGCAAATTTCTTACTTTCCAAGCACATGATACATGCATTTGTTTCTTTTCTTCAGGAGGTGAGGTTTGGTGAGCTCTTACGGGAAGAACACAATGGGAAACGATCCAGGCTCCCCGCTCGTTGTAGTGTGTGTGTGTGTGTGTGTGTGTGTGTGCGTGCTTGTGTGCGCGTGTGTGTATGTGTGTGTGTGATTGACATCACAGGTGTGACAGGCGGCTTGGATTTGGAGGAAGAAGTAAGGTTTTCATGCGCCAGATCACACACACGTCTCTTTTTCCGACTTGCCTTTTTTCCATTTCACAAGGGAGAAGGGAGATGGCAGCGGGTGGGGGAGAAAATAGGTACAAATTTCCACTTGATCTTTGTGAGAGCTAATTGACATTGTGAAAAAAAAGAACAAGGAAAAAAAGGGGGGAAAAAAGAAAGCAACACAAAACAGATAAACGACAGTAAGCGGAAGAAATAGGAAATAAATAAAGAAAACAATGAGAGCAGCGACGGGAGTGGTAGGCGGGCAGCTTTTTCTCAAGGCATGAGAAGGTTGGAAATAGGCCTAAGTGAATTTAGAAAGTAGGGCAAAGATTAATGGAGGAAAATAAACAAACGCGCTGAAATGTGAATTCCACAGGGCCCCAGGTCATTAGAGTTAATACCGCGCGCTATGCCATCTGCCTTGATTGTTTACACTAGGCTGGATAATTAGATCCTAATTAGTAGATGGTATGGTGGGGAAACGTTATTTCACACGCACTGAGATGGAAATGATCAGATGCACCTGCAATGCCTCATGTGCTGCCTCGTCCATCCCGGGACCTCTGTGGGGGCATCTCCATGAAGACGTAGCAATCAAACAGGTCTTGATTTAATTGCGTGATGCACCAGACAGAATCCGGATCTCTTCCTTTCCCACCATTAACATATAGATAGAGTTGTACTTTTTCGAGAGAGTCATCTTTGCTCTTGACATTCTCAAAACCCGTGTGCTCCCTTTTTCCCCTTTATCCTTCATGCTGCAGGGTATCCGTGCACAGGTGTGTGCATGTGTGGATACCCTCATCTCTGCGTGTGTTTGTGACTGGCTGTCTTTTAGATACAGACACCGGAATATTATCAGACAAAATGCATGGTCTCAGACTGCCATGTCCCGTCCGTGCCTCCCCCACCGCCCCCCGCCCGAGCCGATCCCTTTGATTCCCTGAATTGGAGAGATACCACTGGCATGCTAATAATGTTTTGTAAGGTGCGAGGCATCAGCGCCGCTGTAATATATGCGCGTGGAATGGCTGGTGATTGTGATTCTTATCAGTGTGGCAGAGTGCACGGGCGCCAAGCAGTGAGTGGCAGTGGCTGGCAGTAAATGCTAATGGCAGAGAGCAGCTGACAGAGAAAAGAATTATTATATCCTTTCATTACATTTACACGGCCCGCCTGTCTGTCTCCCTTCCTTCCTTCCTGCCCAGACGTGAACAACAATCAGCGTTGGCAGTTTTTACCTATTTTGCAGAAGACAAACACCTTCTTTGGTGTCCATGCGTCATATGTTTTCACCCCCCTCCTATTTTTGGTGAAGATCAGGA
The DNA here is from genome assembly GCF_022379125.1 of Scophthalmus maximus. NCBI lineage: Eukaryota > Metazoa > Chordata > Actinopteri > Pleuronectiformes > Scophthalmidae > Scophthalmus > Scophthalmus maximus. The sequence continues at coordinate 12,980,107 of NC_061531.1, read as the reverse complement.
TTGATGTGTTGCAGGATCGTCACCTTTCGTAATCAGGGCAGCCAGTGGGGGCACAGAGTCCCTGTTCCTATTTTGGACCTCTAGAGTGTGAAAGCTGACAGAATGGAGCGTGTCACGTAAGTGCCTCTCATCACTACATTACAGAGAGGCCCCCTGACCACTATTTTCTCCCATCAGCCATGCTAGAGTACCAAGTTCTGCCCTGTGATGGTGTGATAGCTCCCCCATCACCCTTAACAAAAAAAAAATCACTTCCCTTTGTAGAACCTCAAAGCTGTCAGCCTCCTATCCAACATCACCTCCAGGCCACGTCTCTGACCTCGCGGCATCCGCATGGACACGAGTGTCTCCTTTGTCCACTCCTGTCTCTGAAGTGCACATGTGCTCCAAACAGGGGGAATGACAGAGGAGGAGCAGCTCTGCGGCATTGTGAAGACCAGCAGTACGCTATAGCAGGCAGGCAAAGATCTGAACGCCCTGACATTATGCAAACGGGAGCGTTTCGGCTGATTCTTACATGACTGCACACCACATTGTTCACCTCAATTATCAGTTGCAGTAATGGGTGCCGAGTGAGACGCTCGCAACTGAAACAAAGCAAGACAATTTCTCGTGTTGAGATACTAATGGCTGTGCTCTTCTCCACATGATCCTTTAGGGTGGTTTAAGTGCGAGAAATACAACTTGTTAAAATTGGTAGTGCATAATAAGATCCTATGAGAATGATGTAAAATTATGCGTGCTTGAGAATTCAATATATGGATAATGATGAGACTTATTCTGACGGACCAGACCAAAACAGTAAAGATGAGTATATTTCTCTTGATACACACACAACTTATAAGAGCAAAGTGGAAAATGTTTCCTCTACACTTCTTTTATAAACTGTCAGTGAACTTATTCACCCTTCTCCTTCCTGTCATCTGTTCTGCTCCAGATTAATGTAACACGTCCACATTTCTGCTTTTTAAAGATTATGTCGTTTTGATCTATAAAAATTGCAAGCTGCCTCATAAGAAAACCACACCCCTTAATCAATACTTATCATAACACTGGCACAACTACAGGTTGGCGCCCTGTGCCAAAAATGCTATCTAATATATGAGGTTAATCATGTTTTTCTAATTAGATTCTTCTGCTTGCACTCAAGCTAACATTGCTCCCGGTGTTGTTGCTGCAGCGTTGTTGGCATGGCTGCTTTCTCTCATTTGATTTGGAAGATTAAATGATTAAAAACCTTGCTGAAGGGAAAATACACCCAGTCCAGTCCTGGATTCAAACCGTGCACGCCAGTTTCATATGCAAGGGAATGTGGAGGATGGAAAAAGTGTAAAGAAACTTTGTGAAAGTAAAAAACCAAGGTTAGCTCTATTTCTGACACGGACTTATACATATGCAAGAGCTCTTTATGTAGAAAAAAAAAAAATGAAATTACAACCACAGCAATTTTAGCCTTCACACAATGTCAGATATATCCCGGAGGTTATCGTTAGAAATTACATAAATTTAAATAGGAACACCATCACCAATCAGGTCAATGTATTCAGAGAGCATTTTTTTTCCCTGCCGCGTTATTGAAATGTTCCCACCACTGCACACACCAGTGTAAAAAAAAACAAAAAAAAAACAACACGTTGGTAAATCTCTGAACTTCCCCGCTTCTAAGGACCTACAAAGTGGAGGCATTGACTGTTGTTGGCTGCAATCACGCATTGAAATATGTGCAAACGATCATAATGTAACTGGCACCCAAGCAACGGCATGAGTGATTTGAAGGCTTAATGCGGCCCTCCACGCCACACAGAGTTATAGCCTGTGATTTGCATCATAAACGTCAGATAAATTTCCACTTTTGGAAATGAATATCACTAAATGACAACCTGACAGGGAGCAAGATGGGGGAGGTGGGAGTGACACTTTTTTTTCCACGTTTGAATTTTCCACCCGTGATGGGACCTAATTCCTTATTACTACATCTATAAGCCGTGCATAAATACACATCAAATGGCATCTTTTTTTTCAAGGCTCATAATCCCTGGATAATCTTCATCTACAATATGTGCGGCGCTAAATTGGAGGCAAGATTCACAAATGAACATATTTACATCGGCCCCATTAGGGAGACACTGAGGAGATACTGCGCCGAGATCTGCTGCCGCTGCTTTGAAAAGTCTGTCGGCACTTAAGAGTTTTATTAGAAGCACTTTAACGTTCACCATTTCATGGTAAGTAATGTGCTTTAATACACATATAATGCAGTGGATTACAACTCTGGATATTAATAAATCATCTGTTTTATTTATTACAGCTCTTTCACCACGGAGAGTAAATGACATGTTTAATCTCTGTCATGGATTCAAGGGCTTTTGTGCTTCCCTGCGTGTGTGTGTGTGCGCGTGTGTGTGTGTGTGTGTGCAAAACCTCTGAGTGTTATTGCAAGTGTCGGCATACTTGTCAGTCTTCACATACGGATGTTTACGTGTGTTTGCTCGTGTCTTCACATGTGAGTCCGCGTTTCTAATTATTCGTGTGTGAATACGCGCTTCTAAATGTGTGTCAGTCTGTCTCTCTGGTGAGTTGATCTGTGTACATTTGAATTCTTCATCAGATTAAAGAGACGCGCATGTACTCCATGGTCCCGTAATGACAGGCAGATCAAAGCGCATCATGTTCCTGCATGGTTGAGTTGAGGGGGATCATTAGCGATAGGTCAACTCGGCATCATTAGCCGGGATGCTACCCCAGGCAGCATGTTTACCATGCTCCGAGTTGTCTCGTATGTGTGCGTGCACCTGTGCGTGCATGCGTGTGCGTGCATGCGTGTGCGCTGCGCACGTGCGTGTGCGCAATCATCAAATGCATCCATATTGCTCTCTGATCTCGGCACAGTGTGTGGGAGGAACACAGATCTCTCCTGTGGCCCATTTCCCCACAGACAAATGCTGCTCCAGCGGTGAGAGCCAGCCTCATCTATTGTACCTCCTGCCTCCATCAACTCACTTTCCATCTATTACGGCCCAACAGGCTGATCTTCATGGCTGAAGCTCATTGTAAAACCCTAGCCTTGCTGATTCAATAGGCTCTGGAGGGTTCTGACAATGACCAATTCACTCATGACTATTATTCATCACAAAACCTTTCCAGTTCTCCAATAGAATCCACCACCCACCTTTCTTACTCTGTTTGGTATGCTGTAACAATCCATCACTTCCAAAACGCTGTGTTGACGTACCATGCACACTGGAACACACACACATTCACGCACACTTCACTCTTTTCTCTTAACACAACTGAACAAACTCCTTCTCACCTCAGAAATTGCTATTTTGGTGCAGGACTATTCCTTCTCTCAGCAGTTTCACATAAATTCTTTCTCCCTTTACAAACATCCTCTCCTGGCTCCCTTCGAACATCCACCTCTCTCAAACCGCAAACAGCTCTTTTCCACTGCCAACTTTGTCTCTCTCTCTCCCGCTGTCATCTTCGGATGCCACTCATCTGCTGCCTCCATGCCTGACTGCCTTGACAGGCCCGAGATTCAAGCGGCGGGGATTTGATCCCTCCGCGGAGCGGAGCGCTGGCAGAGGGGTCCACTCTCCAACCGCCCGGACGCAGAGCCCTGAGCCACCGATTAAAAAGTCATGAAGGCTTTTAGGGGCATACAGGGCTGCAGTTTCCCACTCTGTCATGGATTGGCTGCCTGAAAATAGTCTTTGTGTTCCTGAGACAACAGCAGAACACGCAGGACGGGGGGGCCGAGGAGATGTGGATTAACAAAGCAGCAGTGCGTGGGCCACCTCGCTCTCCCCTGTGCTCTGAAGCAGCACTCTCCTGGCCCTTTGCTTCCTTAGATTAGATGAAACACCCACCGTCTATAGCCAATGTACGTCAGCGGCCACTATATAAGCATTATGAGTGTGAGACTTCAGCTTTTTCAAAGCAGTGGCCTCCTCACTTTCTTTTTATCATGCGGAAATCACCTTGCCTTATCTAGGGTCACATCCAAGGCCGGGCCCTTGACACCTCACAACAAAACACACCTCTTGCCAATCTCTGTCTACAGAAATTTATTACATTTTCAATTTAAAAAAAGAAAGTTTCGTTCAAGATGCATAAATGGACGAGTGAGAATTGGCTGTGAGCTAGTCCTGCATGTCAACAACCTAAATAGATTTCAAAAACGGGCACACATATCAAGTACTATCCACCTCATAATGACTGCGAGGACAGGTCGTACACAACAATGCTTGTGTGAAACACAATCTTAATGTGCAGTCGAGAAAAATAAAAACACTGGCCTCCCAGCATTAGTTTAATCTTACCAACAGCTACCATCCATACCAGTGTCACAAATAGCGGCCAGACACTAATGGAATCAATAAAGTCTTGCAAATATTTACAGGACAAGAGAGCCTCAAGGCAATCAATACCAATCTATAGGACGATGGAAGGTTCTACTGTGGCTGTGTTTCAGGTTAGAGAAATCAATAAAGTCAGCTTTGGAAACAGAAGGGGAAAAAATAAATAACACCCTCATTGCAGTGGCAGCCCCTCAGCCTTTCACTCACACGTTTTCTCTTTCCTTCCATCATCCTGACCCTTGTGTTGGTCCCCCCGCCCCCTTTTTTTTTTCTTTTTCTTTTCCCACAGTCATCTTAGTTTGACATCACCGGCTGTGCCTCCCAGCAGGTATCAGGAACTGCAGGGAGTTGCATCCAGCAAGGTAGTGGGAGACAGCTTTTGAAGACGGGAGCAGCTAGAGGATGTGACAGGCTGTTGAAAGCCTTGGAGATAACAGCATCTGCTTCTGGAGTCTTAACAGGTAGAAAGGTAAAAAAAAAAAAAAAGTTGGGTGAGGGGGTTTGGAGGAGTCAGAGGGCCAGGCGAATTCTCTAGATAGTAAAAAAAAACACAATGTTGCTCAGTTTCTGCATACATTGGAAAGCAGGCTGAGTGACGAAAAGTAAAGAGTGGAAGAGGTGCAAAGAAAGAGAGGAGGGGTATATTAAAAACAGATTTCTTCCAATCCTCTCTGAGGGTGTGTGTGGGGGGGGGGTAATTTTTTTTAAGCACAAGGTTGTAATCCCTAGTTTATGCTCCGTAGTAA